>NC_050577.1:212495129-213696721 GCF_011100635.1 Trichosurus vulpecula | reverse complement strand
TTACAAACAAATTGCGGTCTGTGCAGGAAATGGAATTTCCACACTGGGAGTTCCATCTTGGATGAAATCACAAGTTCTTAACATTAATTAACACAATGTGAATTAGAGCAGACTTCATGCTAAATAGGAGTAGAAAATAATAAAAAAAAAAGATCTGACCTGATTTTTTTTGCTGTTAAAAATGCTGTACTTTTAATTAACTTTACAAATTGCCTTTTTCCCAATAACCCACAGCACCTCTTGAGCATAAATCACTGTTTTTACATCTACTCTTTTCATTATGCTTGTTTAAGTGCCTAAGTCTTTAAGGGCTTTTTTTGTTATGTTTTTGATATTTGGGCTAATAATGGTTGCTACTGCTTTTTATTTTTTGAGTTTCTATTCTTCTCCCCCTACTCTTGTCTGATTTTCGAAGGAAGCCTGGTCACATTATCAATGCATATCATTCTGTAATATAGTCTTTATTGAATTGGGTAGATGTAGAGAACAAACCAGGACATTGCTGAATACCAAGCATTCTTGAGGAGTTATGATTTGAGACTGAATCTGGTAGCTAAAGCTAGAAACACTTGGGATTTTTTCTTAAGAAGACAGCAGGCAATCAGGAGAACTAGATTAACCTGTAAACAAAAGAAATTCACTCTCAGGGTGGGTTTTGTTAAGCAACTGGCCACAAGGGATCCTAACCTGGGGCCTGTGACTTTGTTTTTAAGAACATTTTAATAACTATATTTCACTGTAATTGTTTGCCTTTGTAATCCTATGTATTTTATTTTGTACATTTAATAACATAATTCTGAGGAATCCATAGGCTTCACCAGATTTCAAAGGGGCTGAGGGCACACAAAAGGTTAAGAACTCCTGAGATCGGGGAATTCAAGCTGTCCAAGTATACACTTCCTTAAGGCGATAACAAGGCAGCAGGACCTATAGATGCCTAATTTATGAGTGATTTATGCTTTCCATACCTATACAACATATAGTTGAAAGAACGTTAGCTCTGGAGCCACAGAACGTGAGTTCAAATCCTAATGCTGATACTACCTGTATAACCATGGGCGGGTCATTTCATCTCTCTGGATTTCATTTTCCTCATTTGCAAAATGAGGGGAGTTGGATTAAATCAGGGGTCTTAAACTTTTTTGTGTCTTGACTCACTTTGGCAATTTGGTGAAGCTTATGAACCCCTTCTCAGAATATTTTTAAATGTATAACATAAAACACACAGGATTACATAGGAATATCGGCCTTTAGTGAAATTACCATGTAATTATTTTTTCCTATCCAAGTTTACAACCCTCTTCAAATCTATTTACAAACCCATGGGCATCCAAGGACTCTGGTCAAGGATGCCAGGATTTAGTGGGTTCTATGTCTTATGCTATGATGAATCTGGAATCTCAGAGGAGATTTCTACCTGCCCACATCTGAGTGATGCTCTTGAGTCCACCTGTCCTTCTCTCCTCCCCTCTCCCCCCACTCTTCTCATGTACTTTGGGATGAATGTGCCTCCAGTCTAGTGTTCAAGAGCCTTGGGTTTGAGTCCTGGGTCTGTCCTGAAGCTCTGTGACTATTGGCCAATCACTTGGTCCCTGTCCTCCATAGTTCTCTGTTTCTTAATCTGTAAAATGGGGAAATCATATTGACTTTATGAGTACATTAAGAAGGAAGATCAGATTATATAGATAAAAATATTGGAGTCTTTTAGAGGAAAGGACTAATATTAACTGAAATAGCTGGGTGATACATTGGATAGGACTGAATTCAAATCCTACCTCAGACACTTGGCGGGATGATCATGGACAAGTTAACCATCTTTCTGCTTCAGTTTCCTCTTCTGCAAATTAAGGATAATAACAGCACCTACCTTCCAGGGTTGTTTTTAGGATTAAATGAGATTTTATATTATATATAATATAATTATATATATACATATACATATACATTTTATTTATATATACATATGTATATATAAAGTACTTTGCGAACCCTATAGAGCCGTAAAAATGCTAGCTATCATTATTGTTATCATTATGGAAACGTACGTTTTATTTAAGTTTACGTGTCTGAAATTTTGGTCAGAGAAGAACTGATTGGTGATCTAATCCAACCCATTCATTTTCTAGATGTCAGAGAGAGTGATTGATTTTCCTAAGGTCACACGGGTTAGTAAACATCAGAGTAGAGACAATTAGGAAATAGGTTGGCTTGGCACCCAAGCTCAGTTTCACATGGGGAAATGTCCCATAAATTCTAAAGGTGATTTGGTGAGTTAAATTGGTGCATTAAAGCATGTATAGCTTCATGGATCTGGATTCTTAAGGATCGTCAACCATTCTGAGTTTTGCTTTGGGCCTCCTTGTTGCCTAGTTGGTTAACCAATCCTCTCTTTGATTTTATTTTCTGGTACCCAAGAATCAGAATTTCTTCTTCAAGGACATTTACAGTATCTGTGTCCATTTACAATGTCAAGGACTTCCTTGATGCTTCTTCTCATGGCCTTCCTTCCCCATACTGACCTCAGTAGCACAGCCCATGTTTTGCAAGCCATGCAGAGTACAAAAATGACTTTGTAACAGTGAGGGGAGAGTTTGAAACACAACCCCAAAGCAACTAAGTAATTACATCATCAATCAACGTACTTTTATTAAATGCCTGCTATGTGCCAGCACTGCGTAAGTATTGGAGATATAAAAAAGGCAAAAGATAGTCCCTGCCCTCAAGGAGTTTACAGTCTAAGGGAGAAGACAACCAACAAACAAATAGATACAAAGGAAGCCATATGCAATATAAATAGGAACTAATTAGCAGAGGGAAGGTACTGGAATTAAGAGGCGCTAGGGAAGGCTTCCTGCAGAAGATGGGGTTTTAGTTAGGACTTAAAGGAAGTCAGTAGTGAGTGGAAGGGGGAGAGTATTTCAGGCATGGAGGACAGCCAGAGAAAATGCCCAGAGCTGAGAGATGGGAGTGTTCATAGAAAGTCCAGGAGGCCAGGGCCACTGGATCAAAGAGTATGTGTCCAGAGCAAGATGTAGCAAGACTGGAAAGGAAGGAGGGAGCTAGGTTATGAAAGGTTCTGAATGCCAAACAGAGCATTTTACATTTGCCCCTGGAGGTGTAAATTGGAGTATATTGAGTGCAGGAGGGTGTGTGTGTGTGTGTGTGTGTGTATATAACAGACATAATTGGAAAATCACTTTAGTGGCTGAATGGAGGATGGATTGGAGTGGGGAGCCCCACCCCTTGCTTTTGGTTACAGAGAAACTTTCGTCCTTCCCATCTGAGCTCCAGGGTTGTCATGGGTACCAGGCTCTTTGTAGTCACCCACCCATGACTTGGAGGCTTTCCTAGATTTTGTCCATGGAATTTCCCTGAATTAGACTTCCTTTAATCTTGGCACTCAGCCAAGGACAAAGGGCCAAGAGAGGTTCCTTCCTCACCCCCTTCACCCCGTGCTCAGTTCTTCTTGATGATTTTCGAAACCCATTTCTCTAAAATCCTCCTGTTATTCCCCAATTTCACTTCCCCTTCCTCCACCAGATTACATCCAGCCAATTCATCATTCAGAGTTTGGACACCAAAGAATATAGCTCCACACCAACCAGATTTCATTGGTCTCTTAAGAGGGGGAGGGGAAAGAAACGAGTAACTTTAGCAAATGTAATATTTAGCCAGTCAGTGCATTCATTAACCACTGAGTAGGTGCCAGCTATGATGGGTGGGGATACAATGAAAGGCAAAAACATGGTTCCTCCCCTTTTTATCTATATAATCTGATCTTTCTTCTTAATGTACTCATGAAGTCAATATGATTTCCCAATTTTACAGATTAAGAAACAGAGAACCATGGAGGACAGGGACCAAGTGATTGACAAATAGTCACAGAGCTTCAGGACAGACCCAGGACTCAAACCCAAGCAGCAAATATAACATCCAATTACATTTTGATGATTTGGACTCTAGTCATATGTGGCAACCATTCCTATTTCACATAGGATTTTGGGAGATCCCCCCACCCCACCAGAAAATGTGATCATCGTGAAAATAAGTGAGTGCAGAAGAACATTTATCATGGCAGAGATGTGGGGTGAACAGAGGTATTTTGGGATGGTCCGCATAAGTGGTCATAAGGGGCAGCTAGGTGGTGCCATAGTGCACAGAGCACTGGGCCTGGAGTTAGGAAGACTTACCTTCCTGAGTTCAAATCTAGCCTCAGATGTTTATTAGCTGTGTGACCCTGGGTGGGTCACTTAACCTTGTGCTGTTTCCTATACAGGCAAGACCTTTCTGGACCCCTCCAGCTATTACAGCACTCTCTCTCTTAAAATTAGTTTGTATGAACTTTCAGAAAATGCACACTTTGTAATGACTATCTGCAGTATGGTTCAATGCTGGGCTTCTCATCCTCTTTCGCGTTATGGCCCACCTTGGCAGTGTCTGGTGAAGCCTCAGGCTTTTAAAAGCATAAAATAAAAAGACACAGAATTATAAAGGAAATCAATTATATGGAAATCCTCTTGTCCAAATATTATTTAAAAATAAATTCATGGGCTCCAGGTTAAGAACCCCTGGGATTCTAGTGGAAAAATGTAGAAGACATGAAGGCAGGAGGATCTGGATTCAAATCTCATTTCTGATGTTTATTAGCTAGGTCCTTCTGTGTAGTTCACTGTTGTGATGAGAAAATTAGTAATTTTATAAATAAATGTTAACTATTATCATCAACTGTGAGCATGTTGTAACCCTTGCCCTAGTATACTATAAGCTGCTTAAGGGCAAGTGTGGTTTTGTTTTTTGGCCTTTGCCTGGGCCGGAGGCTTGCACATAGTAGGTCTTTAGTAAAAGTTGTTCAATTGAATTGAAGTGATTTCAGGTGAATTTAAATTTCTAATCAGCTGATTAATTTTCATTCATTCATTCATATTTTAACCTCCATGTTATAAGGTTGAAATAATTGGGATAAAACAGTCCATCTTCATGGTAGGTTAAGACCATGACTCTGCCCAACAGCATTTTCTGTGACTAATAAAGTCTGTAAGTCCATGTATTTTTAAAAATATTTCAGGCTTGCTAACCGAAATCCAGTGTAAATCGAAACGCCTGAGAAAAAACGTGAAGCCGCCTTCTGATCGGTCAGCCAGCGAAGATAGTGAAGGGCCTGATCTGAGACAGGTGACGTCAACAACCAAGTCATACAGGGTAATCAAATTTAATCATGATTTCAGGGGAGGCTTTTCCTAGTCACTGTTCCTTTGCTTCATTCCAACTCATTACCAATGAATAGGAGAGTCCTCTCTTGTAGGGGTTAGATGAAAATGCTTTTCTACTTACATAGTGGCCACTCTTCACTCTCCTGTTACATGTGTTATGTGACTCCTGACTATAATTTGAATCTAGAACCAGTAGGTGGGTTGGACACTACCATAAAAATTACTCAAATTGCTCAAATATTTTTTTCTTAGGGCACTTGGAAGGGAGATGAAAATTGGCAGAGATGTGGGGTAGACAGAGGTAATACATAAGTGAACATAGGGGGTGACTAGGTGGCACAGTGGATAGAGTGCCAGATCTGGCATCAGGAGGGTTCATCTTCCTGAGTTCAAATATGGCCTCAGACACTTACTAGCTGTGTGACCCTGAGCAAGTCACTTCACCCTGTTTGCCTCAGTTTCCTCATCTATGAAATGAGCTAGAGAAGGAAATCACACACCCCTCCAGTATCTTTGCCAAGAAAAACCCAAATGGGGTCACATATGACTGAACAACGACAGCAACAAGTGTGGACAAAGGCCAGAATAACCTCTTTGGATCAATAGTGTCTTTATGGCTATCAAAGCATTCCCTATTGATTACTTTGGTTACTTAAGCCAGGCATCAGCAGCTCATGACCCAAGGGCCAAATCTGACCCTCCACCAATTTTTGTATAACACATGAGCTAAGAATGGCAGGAAAATTTTATTTTAAAATGTAAAAACCATTCTGGAGGCCTAGAGCGGTCAGGTCATTTGTCAAAGGCCAGAAGAAAAAGTAAGAGGTAGGATTTGAACCCAGGATATTTTACCCAACATTAACTCTTTCTTCTATACAAAATTGCCTTTCTGAATCATTGAGGAGAATTTAGGTTGTTTTATTGATTGATCCAGCTGGTTTGCAAACTGTAAGAACTATTTTTTGTAATTCATTGAAAAAATAAGGTCAAGATGACAAGTCTCAGCATTTTGATATTGATCATAGTTCTCCTGTGTCACAAAACATAATGATTACCCATACAGCAAATTCAATTTAATTTGACAGACATTTATTAAGCACCTACAGGATACTAGGCACCAACAATGAAGTGCTAAAAATGAGACGATTTCTGCCCTCAAGCTTACCATCTTCTGAGGGACAGAGCATTTACCTAGAGAAGAAAATGTCAGTCGACAAACAAGTATTAACTAACTGTTTATTGTGTGCCAAGCATAATGCTCAGTGCTGGGGTACAGTATCAAAAATGAAATGGTCTCTGGTCTCAAGGAGCCTACATCCTCCTGAAAGATACAAGATTTATACAGATAAGTAAACAGAAATCAACCAATCAACAGGAATTTATTAAGTAATAACCATGTGGCAGGCACTGTGCTGTGAATACAAAAACAAAACTAGACAGTCCCTGTCCTCAAAGAGCTTATATTCAACTATAAAGTAAACACAAGGGAGCAATAGAGCCTTTTTTTTTACTCTTTAAGGATTTTTCCCAGAACATTAATAAAAATTTGATATTAAAAATCATTACTTTCCTGAAGTGCCTAGCAATACTTTCTCTTTGCTCATTTTTACCAACCTGTTAACTTAATGGTGGATGGAACTCCTAGAAAGAAAATTCCTTCTACCAATTCAGAATAGAGTAGCCAAGTCCTTCACAGTTAATCCTCCTTACAATATTACTGTTCTCCTGGTTCTGTTCACTTTGCTTTGCATCAGTTCATATAAGTCTTCCCCGGTTTTTCTGAAACCATCCCTTTATCATTTCTCACACAGTAACATTCCAACACAATCATATGCCACAACTTGTTTAACCATTCCCCAACTGATGGGCATCCTCACAGTTTCCAATTCTTTGCCACCACAAAAAGAGCTGCTATAAATATTTTATATGGATAATTTTCCTTTTGCTTTGATCTCTTTGGTATACAAACTCAGTAGTGGTATTGCTGAAGCAATTGAGAATACATTTTATTACCCTTTGGGCCTGGTTCCAGATTATTTTCCAGAATGGTCGGACCAGTTCATAACTCAACTGACAGTGTCCCTGCTTTTTCACATCCCTTCCAGCATTTGTCATTTGCCTTTTCTTTCATCTTAGCCAATCTGATAGGTGTGAGGTGGTATCTCAGAGCTGATGTAATTTGCATTTCTCTAATCAATAGTGATTTAGAACATTTTTATATAACTGTTGACGGTTTTTATTTCTTCTTCTGAAAACTGCCTGTTCATATCCTCTGACCCATATAATTTATTTCTTATGACACCCTTCAGCTTGCCCATAGATTATAAGTGGGACCCCCATTTTATAGATGGGAAAATAAGTCATTCCAGAGTTCTATAACATGCCCAAACGAGTACAATAAATGGGCATGAACAATATCAGAATATCAGAATTCACATCCCCTGACTCTTTGCCCTCTTTTAAAAAAATACTTCCCCATTAATGTATAGAAAAGACAGAAAGATTGCCTTCTCTCTTATGACCTGCTACTTACAAATATGAAAACTGAACCTTGTGGGTATTTTTTTCTTGCCAGTATAGGAGAAAATAGAACTTACTCCAGAACAACAGAACCTTCTATATTATATTATGGATGCCTACAGGAAGCAGAGGATGCCTCAAGAAGTAACTAATAAAATTGTGAGTAAAATATCTGAAAAGTGGTAGAGCAACCTTCGGCAGCAGAAATTACCTAAGTCCTTCTCAATGAGAGTCAAAATTCAAGAATAAAGGCCTAATAAGCAATATTTGACAATGGAACAGCAAGTAGTCATAAATGTTTGCCTAGTACCATTACCAGCTTAACACAGAATTTTAGGTTAGGACCTAAGAAACAGAGAGCATTTTTAAATTGGAGATGAGATTTTTAAAATTTTGGTTTAATTTTTCTTCTGTGATTTAATGTCATCCCAGCTATATATTTTGACTTTTGTAATTTGTTCCCTTTACTATTTAGTTAAAAGAGGAATTCAGTGCAGAAGAGAATTTTCTCATCTTAACTGAAATGGCTACCAATCACGTGCAGATCCTTGTGGAATTCACAAAAAAACTACCAGGTATGTTACCAATTAGTAAGGACTCATAAGTACATTCATATATTGAAGAAATAAGATATTTTGGTTGTAGAGGTCAGGGTATTTAACAATATAAACATCTCATTTTTAAGGTAAACACTTTTGTGTATTTTTATTAATAAAAATATTAATAGCTAGCATTTGTATAGCACTTTTAGATTTGCAAAGCATTTTGTGAATATTATCTCGTTTTATCCTCAAACAATCCTGGGAGGTTGGTGCTATTATCATTCCCGTTTTACAGATGAAGATACTGAGGTAGATGGAGGTAAACTGACTCACCCAGAGTTTTACAATAAAAAATATTTGAGGCTAGATTTG
Organism: Trichosurus vulpecula; assembly: GCF_011100635.1. Lineage (NCBI taxonomy): Eukaryota > Metazoa > Chordata > Mammalia > Diprotodontia > Phalangeridae > Trichosurus > Trichosurus vulpecula. The sequence continues at coordinate 213,688,077 of NC_050577.1, read as the reverse complement.
AACTCAGGTCTTCCTGACTCTCAGACCAATACTGTATTCATTACATTGTAGGATCATAGTTTAGAGCCACCCCGTAGGGGATCTTAGGTATCATCTAATCCAGTTCCATTTTATAGATGAGGAAATTGAGTCCCAGAAAATATAAGTGAGATTCCCAAAGTTACAGTGTAACAGGATTTGCCAGAAGGACCTTAGTATAATGACAAGAGTATTGATTCAAGTATCAAAGGCCCCAAGTTCAAATCTAGACTCTGATATTTATTACCTATATGGAATTGGGAAAATGTTCCAATTTCCTCGTCTGAATAATGATAGAATTTGACTAGATGACCTTTGAGATCTCCTCTGGATCTAAATTCTCTGATCCTTATGGTCTACAAGCAACAAGCATTTATTTGTCTTCTGTGGGCTAGACTATGGACTGGGGATACAAAGAAAGACACCCCAATAGTTGCTGCCCTCTACAATCTTACAGTCTTTTAGTGCAAACAATGTATACATGGAAAAAGAAATACAACATGCACCCAAAACAAATGCAAAGTAATTTCATGTGGGAACACTGGCACTTACAGAGATTCACAAATTGAATCCCTCAAGATGGGGTGGTGTTGAAGCTGAGATCTGAAGCATCTCACTGAGAGTTGAGGTGAGAAGAAAGAACATTCCATGCATGAGGGACTGCAAGGACAAAAGGGTGGAAGTGGGAAAGAGAATGTTGTGTATGATGAATATCCCTAAAAGTCCAATTGACCTGGAGTCGAGATAGAATGCATGAAGAGAACTGGCTAATAAGCCTGACAAGGTGCTCAGAAGTCAAATTGTGAAGGGCTTTAATTGTCAAACAAAGTTCATATTTGGTCCTAGAGGCAAAGGGAGACAATAGGGTGATTTGGGGGCAGGGGAGTGACATGGTCACCTCTGTGCTTTAGGAATATGACTTGGTCAGCTGTGCAAGGGACAAAATACATTTATACCACTACTACTTGAAATATTTAAGCTAGTAGGCAGAGCTATTTTTTGACATAGACTTTTTGTTAGACATATTAATCTACTTTTTCCCCCTTGGTCTGTGGTGTTATTTTATTAATTTTATTGCATCTAGCTTTTTGGATCAACGTGGGCTTGGGCAAAATTCATGAGATGTGGGGAGAAAGTGCTCACTTATCATTGAAATGTGAACATTCTCTCATTTCTTTATTAACTCTGAAAGAGGAATTTAATTTGTTATATGCTAATTGAGTTGAAGGCAATCTCTCATGATCAAAAACCAAGATTACATATTCATGAAAGTTGGGAGTGACAGGCGAGGGATTGAGAAAGGGAGGATATGGACATTTCTTTTGGCCATTTCTGGAACGGTATCTAGAAAAAGATATAACCCATGTGGTTCATTGCTTTGGAATCAAGAAATAATTGATCAAATTAAATATTCTCCAAGTAGAATACTTCAAAGATCACAGTACTGTGATCTCATTGAGGTGATCCCCAGCCCAGGGCAGATTCTAGCAAAGCACAGCTTTTCAGACTCAGTATCTCTTGTCTTTATGCTCCTATAAATTTTCTAATCAAGGTCCCCCCAGGGGTCAGAAGTCTGCTTCTGGGATTTAGGGGACTCAACCTTTTTTCTGTGTTGTGGACCTCTATGACAGATTAATAAGGGGGAAGGAAGGGGGGAGGGGAAGGAGAGTAGCATATATTAAGTACCCACCATGTGCCAGCCACTTTGCCAAGCCTTTTACAAATACTATCTCATTTTATTCTCACAATAATCCTGAGAGGTAGGTGCCATTTTCCCCATTTTACAGTTGCAGAAACTGAGACAAGCAAAAGTTAGGTAACTTACCCAGGGTCACACAGCTAGTGATTATCTGAGGCTATATTTGAACTCAGGACTTTCTGACTCTAAGCCCCATACACTGTCCACTATACCACCTAGCTGCCTCTGCTATGCATATCATGACATTATTCTAACAATGGCAATTCTTAGTAATGTTATCAAATGCATAAAATAAAGTATATAGGATTACAAAGGAAATCATATTGAAATAAAGATGTAGTTTTTCCCACCTAAATTCATGTCTTGTGAATGCCAGGTCCAGAATCCCTGCTTTTGATATTTTGACTTTGAGTGGATGCCAACAGAGTGACTGTCCATTTGTTAACTATAGCTCTCACTACATGATGGGCTTACTTCCTTTTTTGGTCATAGATTTCTCTGATGAAATCTTTTATCCCCTTTCTCCTATGCAGTTGGGGGGGAGGGACAGCCTATGTAAAGGTATGGAGGTAGGAGATGAATTCCACTTATGAAGAACTGGCAATATGTTGTATCCCCCTCATGTTTGTTTTGTGTGTCTATGTTGTTCGTGGCTTACCCTTAACTTTAACCCTTCAGAGACAGAGATATTCCATGACTAGTCACCATGCAACAGCCCTGGAGGTATATCCACTGTGAAAAAGATGGGCTTCTGTTTCAGGGAGATACACAAAAAGATAAAGAATATTTTTAAAATCATTCATACTTATATCTTTTGGAAGGATTATCATAGAATCTCGGAGTTGGAAGGAACCTCCTATCTAAAAATCTCTCAGTAAGCTGGAGTACAAAACCAACATCAATTGTTAAAATTTCAAAGAAGCAGACTGACATCTCAAGCTATAGATAAATTTCACAAAATCAAAGAATTATAGCCTTGGAAGGATCTCAGAATTCATCTGGTCTAACCCATATTTGAAAAAGCATCCTTTATACAACATACTTGATATAGGTATAACCTCCTTGCCACCATTTCATACCTTCCCTGATTTCCTTTAAGACTCAACTTAAATCCTACCTGCTGGAACAGGTGTTTCCAAGTTTCTTTCCCCCACCTGGACCCCTGACATAGTGCCTTCTCTCTGAGATTATTTCCCATTTACCTTGTATGTATCTTGTGGGTACATGGCTATGTCAGTACTGTCTCCCCCTTAAAGCAAGATCTCCTTGATGACAGAGACCATGTTTTTGTCTTTCTACATATTTCTAATGCTTAGCGTAATGCCTGGCACCTTATAAGTACTAAATAAATGCTTGTAGACTGACTATGGTCATTCAGCCTTTGCTCCAATGAGGTAGGACCCACTATCTTTCAAGGGAGCCCATCCTAATTTTGGACAGCTCTAATTTTTAAAGAAATTCTTTCTTATATCAAGCTGAAATGAGCTTGTTTTGCTACTTCCATCCATCACTCCTGGTTTTACTTCATAGCCAAGAAAAATAAGTCTAATCCTTTTTCCATGACAGCTATCATGGAAGTCATTTCATCTCCAGTGTTAGAATCAACACCATTCCTCCAAAAGCTCCAAAGAGCTAAAGGCTCTTTGCCAACCTGGCTGCCTTCCTCTTGACACTTGGCAGATCTGGCAGATCTTTAGTGCCCTCAGATGTGGTGTCCAAAGAGATACAAAGTGCTCCAAGAGGCTGAGAGAGGAAGAGAGCTTTTCTGGTTGTTGGCCATGGAGGAGGCTGCCCTAGAGCTGAGCACTAGAATGAGAAGAGGTCAGCCATGGAAGGGACCCCAAAAGCCATCTAGCCCCCCCCATGGGTAGTAATCCTTTGGGACTAGAATTTCAACAAGGGGAGGACAGAAGGTCATTTCCAAGTACGGGGAATGGTATAAAGCAAAGCACAAAGACCAGAGAAGGAAGAAGGAATTCTGAGAAACATATGTAGTGTCATTTTACATGATTACTGGGAGTGTAAGAAAAGGAGCATTGAGAAGAATGGTAGTTTGGGGCTATGAGGTAGAGAACCTTGAAACTAGGTCAAAAGCACAGTAGATAGAGCACTGTGCTTGTAGCCAGGAAGACCCGAGTTCAAATCCAACCTTAGACGTTCACTAGATATGTGACCCTAGGAAAATCGCGTCATCTGTTTTTTTCCTTAGCTTCCTCATTTTTAAAATGAGAATAACAATAGCATCTCCATTGCAGGGTTGTTGTGAAGATTAAATGAGACAATAATTGTAAAGTACTTAGCACAGTGCCCAGCGTCTAATAGGTGCTACATAAATGTTTTTGTTGTTCAGTCGTGTCAGTCATGTCCAACTTTTAGTGACCCCACTTGGGGTTTTCTTGGTAGATATACTGCAGTGAGTTGCCTTTTCTTTCTCAAATTCATTGTACAGATCAGGAAACTGAGGCAAATGGGGTAAGTGACTTGCCCAGAGTCACCCAGCTAGTAAGTGTCTAAGGCTGGATTTGAACTCAGGAAGATGAGTCTTACTGACTTCAGGCTTGGCACTCTGTGCACCGCAGTGCCACCTAGCTGCCCCAATGTTATATAAATGTTAGCTATTATTATCAATCGATACCCATATTAAGCACCTGCTATTTGCCAGGTGCCGTACTAGGCAAAAATTCAATCTCCTTCTTTCTCCAGGATTCCAAACTTTAGACCACGAAGATCAGATTGCTTTGCTGAAGGGGTCTGCAGTTGAAGCCATGTTCCTCCGTTCAGCAGAGATTTTCAGTAAGAAACTTCTCATGGGACACACTGACATGTTAGAAGAGAGAATTCGCAAGAGTGGTAGGTGCTCTGGTTGATGGCTGAAAGTCTGTGTTTTCATTAGATACATAAAGGGAGCCATTTAAAATCTGGCCTTTAGTACTTGTATTAGAACCACATTAATCAGTACACCCAGAAGTACTGACCAAACCCATGCCAATATAACATTTGGGAAATAAGTAACCTGGGAAGTCTGTGCCAATGTTGACAGTATGACAAACTGAATTTTCAGAACCATTTTTCAAGTGAAACTTCTGCTTTGTCAGGATTGTAGTAGATATTAGCTTTATCCTATTCAGTATAATTATAGACTCGATAAATACTATTAGTGGGTGACCTTGAAAAAAAGGAACAATGTACAAATTATCGTCACCAACATCATTGCTGGCATTTTCACAGCATTTTGAGGCTTGCAAAGCAGCTTTATAAATGTTTTCTTGTTTGATTCTCATAACAATCCTATGAGGTAGATGCTATAATTATCCTCATTTCAAAGATGAGAAACTGAGGCTGAGAAAGGTTAAAGTCACATGTCTAATGAATACCTGAGACAAGATTTGAACTTAGGTCTTTCTGACTCCACTGTGCTACTAAATTGCCACATCTAATATTACCATAAATCCCCATGGGCAAGATAAGGGCAAGTATTACTGCTGTCTCCATCATGAGGTCCTCCTCCAGTGCTTCACCATGATGTGGAGGTGGTCTTGGGTTCTCAAAGGCTACTCCAGAAAAGCAAAAGCTCTGGCAGATTCTACCAGTCACTCACTCAATAAACATTAAGCATCTGCTATGTTCCGAGCACTGTCCTAAGTACTGAACAATGCTTACAAGGTTCAAGGACAGTCACATGAGGAGACTAAGTCGTCTGAGGACTAGCTTAACAAATTATGGAGAGGCTCATCAACACTGGACCAACTTCTTGGTGATGGAATCTCTGGACATAGCAACCCTATTTTTAAAATGGACCCTTTGAAACCTAGGGAGGCTAAGTGACTTTCTTCAGGGAGGCAGAAATCAATAGAGAAAACAGAAGTCCAGGAACTCAGAGAGAAGTAACCTTCTCTCTTTCCTTCCTTCCCTTCTCTTCTCTGCATTAAAAAAAAATCTTCTTTCACTCTTTTCTCTCTTTCCCTTTTGGGCTACTCTCTCCTCATTCCCACTTGCTCTCTCACAGCCCTACTAGGAAACACACCCACACCCGCCCCCCCCCCACACACCCCAAATTCTAACAAAGTCCAGAAAACCAAATTCTCATGTTGGCTCTTTCTAAAAAGCACGTTTCATTCTGTAGCCGGGTACAATCCAACACTTCTCTGTCAGGAGGCAGGTAGAGGTTCATCATGGCTACTCTGGATCAAAACTGGTCATTGCATTGATTAGAGTTCTCAAGTTTTTCAAAGATATTTTCTTTGTAATCGTATCATTTTTTAATAAACATGCTTGTTCCATGGTACCCTTGCTTCCTCTCCCCTCTGCTAATTAGTTGGTGCCCTGGGGGCAGGAACCATGCTTTTGCTTTTCTTTGTACCCCAATCTTAGTATAGTGCCTGGCACATAGTAAGCCCTGTATAAATGTTTGTTGAATGACTGACCACCGTGCTTCCTTATGCTCCTTTGCCCCCACTGTTTATGATATAAAATCTTCTATTCCCTAACTCTCCACAGATGAATTCAAATTCAACAAGCAGTTATTAGGCAAAGAAGTCAAGATATAGACAGAAAGTTGAAAGAGAGAAAATCAAAAGGTAATACAAAAATTAAATGATAAGGAAAACAGAATTCCAATTATTGGGAATAATTAACAACTACAGAGTCAGCCATGATGGGTAAATTGAAAGGGGGGTGAGCTGGAAGAATGGTAGTAGTTCAGTTATTCAGGGGACCCAAGGAAAGCAGTCCCTGAAAGAAGCTTCAGGTTGGGAACTAGACAAATAAACCTGCTCCCAGCTCGTGATAAGATACATTGTCCAAATCCCAGCCATCTATGAGGACAATGAGAAGCCCATGCTGCTTTGTATTTTATCTGTGATGATGCTTACTCCCATTTATTAATATTTATGGATTTTATTTTCCAAGTTGAAATTTTAGAACACTAACAATGAAAACCAAAACAAAACCTAACCCAGATCTGGGAAGATGACCTTTCAGAATCACTTGATTCATATGTTAATTCACCTCATTTTTATTTTCCATTGTTCATTTCAGCTTGAGTAGCATCGTGGTTCATAGCTGCCCTGTTTACGCCCACGGGACTCTTTATATAATGTAATATGAAATTTCTTTCTGTGTTCATATCCTTTCATACACTTTCTATAACAAAAAACCCAATTATGGTACAAAGATACTGTCTGCAGACCCACATTTAATTAATGGGGGGCCCCAGGATTTATGTTGATTGTGCTTTAGAACTTATATGCCACATGAATTGTAAGGTGTCCACAGTTTTTTATTACGATAATTCTAAGAGAATTTCAAAGCAACTACTTACTTTCAAATGAAAATAGATACTCACATAAGAGCTTGAAATATATAATATGCTAAGTTACAAAGGATAATAGCTTACGATGCATGTGGTTTATAAAGCTCACTTTACATATATTGCCTCTTTTGATCCTAACAACAGCCCTATGAGGTGCTATTATCATTCCAATTTTACAGGTAAGGAAACTGAGGCTCAAAACTCAATTGTTGTCATTTAGCTAAGAAGTATCTGAGAGAACATTTGGACCCATATCTTCCTGATTCCAAGTGTGGTCCTCCATCCGCCTGTCAGTCTTTCCTTAGATGGTTAAAAAAAGAAAGGAAGATAATAGCTAAGTTGAGAAGGATTTTCAACTGAACTTCTAGAAATATAATAGTTTACCTTCACAACACTTCAGGTTGGCTCTTCATGGTTTCAACTCCATGAATGAAAGTCATGTGTCCCCCAGAAATCTCATCATCATGGGGAGTGCTTCAGCTTTGGTAATCCATACCTCTTCAGTACCCTCAGCTGTCTCTTCTCTCATTGAGGGCTGGAGGGTAGAGCAATGAACTCTTCCAAACATTCCCTTAGCATGAGGCTCAGAATTTCTAGCCAACTCTTCATTTCCTGCCAGCTGCTCTGCTTGGTCTCTTTCATGAACATCATACCTCCATGCTGCTCCTCTAGCCCTGCCCCCATCTTTTCAGCTTCCTTTTGTACATTGTCTTCTGCCATTAGAATCTAAGCTCCTTGAGGGCAGGCACTTGAATTTCTTTTTCTTTTTTTTTTTTGTCTCTCCACTGTTTAGTACACTGTCTGGCACATAATAGGTATTAATAAGTGTTCATTGACTATTGACCAAGAAAAATTGGACAGGAAAGATAACTAGCACTTAGCAATTTGAAAATGGTACCAAGATTAAGCAAGAGAAGATGAGAGAAAAGAGCAATGAGGAAGAGGGCAGGACAGTGATGTTGGCTCTTCTCATGTTTTTGAAGGGCTGAGATGGGGGAGAATTCACTTTATGCTTCTTGGCCCCATAGGGGAGAAACAGGAGCAAAGGGTGGAAATTTTAGAGAGACATGCTTGGTGCTTTGATGTAAGAAAAAGGTTCCTAAAGGTAGAAGCTGTCCAAAAAAAAAATGGAATGGGCTGGCTCAGGAAATAATGAATTCCCTATCACTGGAGGTCTGGGAGGCAGTGGAGGTTGGGTCACCTTTGGTCTGAGATGTAGTAAGGGGAATTCTTGTTCAGATGAGAGTTAAAATAGCTTGTTCTTGGATCACCCTCCAGCTCTAAGATTCTGCAAACCTCCTGCTGGCTGCTTTCACAGAATAAACAACTTCTGATGGTGCTTTCTTTTCTGGGCCTCAATTGCCTCCCCTTTAAAAAGTGAAAGGCTGCATTGGATGACCTCTAAGGGACTTTCCAGTTTTATATTGATGGTTCTATGATCAATTGACTATTCTGTTGAACTTTCCAGCATGGATATCTTTTTAATATGTTCATTTTTCTCCCCTATTCTTATCTTCCTAATATAAAAAACCCAACTATTCAATTTAATAAGTGTTTACTAAATGTTTACTAAGAGCTCAACAACTGAAGGCTCATTGCTGAGGAAGATTAAGAGATGGAAAAAAATAAAAGATTTTTACCTTCAAGAAACTACAAACTCAAAAAATATGTAGAGAGTAAGGGGGAAAAAGAGATATAACCAACAAATATTCACCTACTTTGCACAAAGCACTGTTCTGGGAGCTAAAGAACAGTTTGTCAAACATTTAAGTGCATACTATGTGCAAGGCACACAGTACTAAGTGCTGAGGTTACCAAGAAAAGCAAAACCAGTGCTTACTCCTAAGAAGCTCACAGTCTAAGGAGGAGACGACAAGTAACCAACTATGAACAAACCATATATAGGACAAACTGGACAAACTGGAAATAGTCATGAGGGAGAAGGCAGTAGCATCTAAGAGGAATCAAGAAAGGCATCTTGTAAAAGGGAAGATTTTTGCTGGGATTTGAAGCAAACCAGGAAAGCAGGAGGCAGAGATGAGGAGGGAGTGTGCTCCAGATATGGGGGAGAGCAAGTAAGAATGCCTGGAGGTGGAGCTATATTGTGGGGGGATAGGCTTGTCTTCATGAAGCTTGTGAATATAGAGGTAAAATAGCTGACAATATGACTAGATGAACAGATACCCAAAGTAGTAGTACAGATGATGTCATATGAAATTCCATGGATAAGTAAAACTTACTTCACTTATATTACATGTTAATACATATTTAAATATACTTAATATTATGTGTGTCCATTGAGCATGGGCTCATGGCTCTGGATGTGAAAGGGTCAAAGGTTAACCTTGGAACCAAGAAGATGTGGGTTGAAGTCCTTAGCCCAACATCTACTAACTAGCTCTATGACCATGGGCAAGTTGCTTAACCTTTCTGTATACCAGCAACACTCTAATACTACAAGGCACATTTGGATTGGCAATCTCCATTGGTGGAGGGGCCTTATCCCCAAGGAGTTCTCTACACCAGTGGTGTCACCCTCAAATAGGAGTGGATAAAGCTGCATATTGACTTAGAAAATCACAAACGAACATTATCTCTGTTGTATTTTTATTGACTTTGTTAAACATTTCTGAATTATATTTTAACACGGTCAGAGTGTGCTAAGGGGTTTTAGAGGACTTGATTTTATGACCTCTCCTCTACATCATGATGATCACAGATCCAGATAAAATAAATGTCACTACATTAATGACATTATGTAAGAGTACCATTGAGTGGAAAGTGGATTCTCTGTGGAAGAAGAGAGGGAACCTGGCTTTGAATCCTTTCTGGTTCTGTGGTTCTCTACTTGTATGACCTTATTAATAAGCATATATAATAAACATATATTGCTATGTGCCAGGCTCTGTGCTAAACCCTGGGGATACAAAAAAAGGCAAAACCAGCCATATCCCTAAAAAAGCTCACTTGCTAATGGGGGAAAGGGAGAGAACATGCAAACAACTATGTATATACACACTCTACATGTATGTATATGTGTGCATATATATGCATGTATATCGATAAACATATATACATGTTCTTGTTCAGTAATTTTTCAGTCGTGTCTGACTCTTCATGACCCCATTTGGGGTTTTCTTGGCTAAGATACTGGAGTGGTTTGCCATTTCCTTCTCTAGCTCATTTTACAGAGGAGGAAACTGAGGCAAAGAGGGTTAAGTGACTTGCCCAGGGTCACATGGCTACTAAGTGTCTGAGGCCAGATTTGAACTCAGGAAGATGAGCCTTCCTAACTCCAGGCCTGATGCTAGCTGCCCTATACATACACATATACATACATATACACGTATGTGTGTATACATACATGTATATATATGTGTATACGTACACACACACACACACACACATCTCAGGGGAAAGCACTAGGAATTGAAGGGGGATGGAGAGAGAATGAATTGAGAAAGGCCTTTTTCAGAAGGTGGGATCTGAGTTATCTTGAAGGAAGCCAGGGAGACTAAGAGGTGGGATTGAAGAGGCCAGAGGAGACAGTGTAGACCAAGTCAAAGAATCGGGACATGGAATGTTTTGTTCATGGAAGGGCCCCTGGGGGTCATCTAGTCTAAGTCATCTATTTTGCCAATGAGAAAATTGAAGCACAGAGGCCTTAAGTGACTTGTCAAAGAGACACAGGTAGCAAATGGCAAATCCAAGATTACTGTACCACTCTAGGTAGGGCCTTTGATTTCCCCTTGGTTTCCTCATCTGTAGAAGAGGGATTTGGCCTCTGTGACCTCTCAAATACCTTAACTCTAGATCTATGATCCCATGATGTCATGTTAAAAAAAAAAACAACCAGAGTCCTTGAAGTCTTTACCAGTAGAACACAAGTTCTGCCTAGTGCTATGGGGTCAGAAAGACTTTGAGGGTGATGGGCTGTAGTTGTTGTCCATGAACCAGCCTGGATGAATTCATAGCAATCCATACCCACTTTGATCTCAAGATAACAGTATGTTTTGGCCACAGCTACAGCTAATCTCAAAGACCATCTGTTTAGTGATAAAAATATTATGATCTAAATCAATAGAAAGACCTCTCTGTACCCCCTACCCCCAAATGAGCAAATGTCTTCAGTATTGAAGCATGTCCAACGCAGATACTCAGAGGATGATAGATCTAAACCTGGAAGGGCACTTGGAGGTCAGCTACTCCAACTTGCTCATGTTACATGAGGGGAAACTGAATCAGAGGGAGCGGAAAGTACTATATAGAATGGTTAAATCTTTCTCAGGTCACATAGGACCATAGATCTGGAGTTGGAAGGGACCTCAGAGGACACCCAGTCCAACATGTTCATTTTACTGATGGGGAAACTGAAGAACTGGGAGATGAGAGTGCTAGGTTTAATGGTTTAATATGCTCCGAGTTACATAGGATTGAAGGCTTAGAGCTCGGAGGAACCTTAGAGATAGTCTAGTGAGTCCTCACATTTTAGAGATGAGGAAATTGAGGTACAGAAAAATGGAGTGGTTTGCCCAAGGATCTTATAGGTAGTAAGCATCAGAGGCAGGGCTTGGATTCAGGTCCTCTTTCTCTAGAACTAGTGGTCTTTCCATAGCACCACTCAACTGGGTGAAAGTTGGAAATTTTTGACCACTGAAAATAACAGGCCCCTTTTCTCTCCAATATGCCCACACACTAATCTTAGACATTCTTTTCAGCCAACTGAGGCTAGAGATAATATCATAACATTCAGATATGACATTCTGTAATCTGACCCCTTCCAAATTCAGGAAAGATTTATTTGGACCAAATCTTTTTCTCCATCATCATAAATGAGCTATTCATCTAATCCAGGTGTGAGGAACCTGGGACCTCGTGTGGCCTCGAGGGGATTTGTTCTGTGAAGTCTGGATTCAGTCAAAGGGCTGCACTTGAGGCTACATGGCCTCAAGGCTGTAGGTTCCCCACCCTTGATCTAATCCAATCTTACTAGTGCTTGGGAATTCTGCTTTTTAGACAATAAGAGTCAATAACATTCATTAAACATCGACTATGGCACCGTGCTAAGAGCTATTTTCTCCTAAATAAGAAAAGACAGCCCCTGCCCTCAAGGAGCTTAAATCTAGTGGGCAAAGACAACACACAGAGAAAGGGGAAGAAGGCGGGAGGGGGTGTTGCCAGAAGATGTTTGCAAGTCAAAGCCAGGCAGAGCAGCTTATGGTAAATGAAGTTAGCTGGGAAAGTGTGAGCCCTCTATAAAGAGAGGTTTTAGAAAGGTTCACTGCTTTTGCCCTCCAGTCCTCCAATCAGAGGATACTGAGCAGGAGTTAATCAAAACTGAATCAGTCTCCAAGATGATGAGATTTCGGGTGATGATCTTATGAGAGAAGCAGGATGTTCTCAACAGAGCAGCTGATAGAAAATGAAGATTTTAGTTTTAAGGGCTCTATGTGGCCTTTTTCCTTAGAGTCAGCTAGTCTTGACCAGTGTCTCATTGGTGAACAGGAAGTAGTCAGGTGGCCAGGTACAGTTCTCAGCTGGCTAGCTGTGGGCAGAAAAGAATCTGCTGCAGTCTTGTCCAATGGATGATTCCCTTAGCTTAGGCTAACCCTGTCTCAAGACAAGCTCAGAAGTATGTGAACTTCATCACAAGGGGACTAGGGAAAGGATTATAAGTTTGAGAGCTGGAAGGTATCCTGAAAATCCACATTTTATAAATGAGGAAACGGAGGCACTGAGCTTGAATAACATAGTAGCATAGATTAAGAGTTAGAAGGAGACCCAGAGGTCTTGTCACTGAACTCCCTTATTTTTTTCTATATGGGGAAACTGAGGCCCAGAAAGGTAAAAGTGATTTGTTCAAAGTCACAGAAGTAATATGCAGAGCTGTGATTTGAATCCAAGTCCTCTGACTTCAAATAGAGGCCTGTTTGACAAATAATAATAGCTTTTACATGGTACTTTAAGGTAAATAGGTAACATCTCATTCCATGCAGTCATATATCTAGAACCAGAAGGGAATTAGAGGTCATCTAGTCCAACTCCCCTCTTTTACAGATGAGGAAACTGAGGCCCAAAGAGGCGAAATGATTTGCCCAAGGTCACAAAGGTATATCTTAGAATCATAGATCAAGAGTTAGAAGAATCGTTAGGGCCATTTTGTCTAGATCCTTCAGGATCACACAGATGGTAAATGACACAATGAGGATTCAAACTCAAGTTCAGTGACTCCAAATCCAGCCTTCTTTCCACTGCACCACACTGCCTTCCTCCCAACAATCCTAGGTAAGGAAGCAAGTGTGACTATTATCATTTCTCCCATCCTTCCCATCCCCACGCCCCACTGCCTTTCACAGGTGAGGAACGGAGACTGTGAACTGTTAAGTTTCTTACCCAGGGTCACACAGTTTGCAAGTTTTCAAGAAAGTATTTAAATCTACTAGACCCCAGGATATCCCCTTGCATAAATAACACAGGCCTATTACCACTTCTAGAAAAATTGCAGGTATGGGTCTTAGGGTCATTAGTATCATGCTTAATATGAAGGTCCCAAGCTTTTCTTCAAGTCTTTGTGGAGTCAGTTGTAATCAATCTGTAGTCTCTTCTTTTTTTTTTTAAATTTCACCCTTTTAATTTCACTTGTGCAAGAAACTCCCAGTGAATACCAGTGCTAATTGTTACCTGCTCTGCAACTTTATAGTCTTATAACAGAGGACTCTTAACCTTTTTTTGTCTCATGGACCCTTTTTGGAAGTCTGGTGAACCCTACGGACTCCTTTCAGAATAAAGTTTTAAAATGAATAAAATAAAATATTTAAAGGAAACCAATTATATCAAAATATGGTTATCAAAATATTAAACAAAAAACCAACAAGTTCTTGGACCCCAGATTTGAGAGTTTCTTGGAACTCTAAGAGGTGAGGTCATTTCCCCAGGGACAGACGTTGTATCCGAGACTATCTTGGAAGCTAGGTCTCCCTGACTAAGAGGTTAGCTCTCTATCCACTGTGTTCTCTTGGCTATCAGGAATATTATACTTCTTAAGCCATTTGAAGAGATCAGAAAATGTATATTGATGTTCAAAGTATGTCTGGCCAGCATGTGGGGTGCATGCCTCTAATCCTTGCTGCTGGGGAGGCAGACGCTGGTGGATCACTTGAGCTCCGCAGTTCTGAGCTAAAGCCCAACAGGTATTCACGTTAAATCTGGCACTGATGTGATAAGCTCCAGAAATGCCTAAACAGGGAGAAATGAGACCACTTTGGAAAAGTGAATCAAGTTAAGATCAGGCCTGTGAATGTGTGCTGTGCTTCCAGTCTTGGCGAGATTCTCACTAAAAAACAAGTGCATAAAAGCATGTCTGATTCTTCTATCATTAATTAAACTGGGAAGCCATTGAGATAAGACCTGAAAAATATTTATAAAATCAGCCTACAAAGGAAATACCGTCTGTTCCGCAGAGGACAGTCTGGTTTTTAAATGATTAAACCATTGAAGGGACAAGAGTCTTTTGTGAATCGGTAAACAAAGATTCCCAGACAAGTGGAACACACGAATGCTTGATGCTTGTCCAACTTGCAACAACCAAGCTGACATGTTCTTTGTCAGTTAGTTAGACAATGGCGCCTCCTTGTGACCAAACTGGTAGTTGAGCCAAACAGTAAAAATGTAAAAGACTTTAAAAGAGAAAGAAGCTAAACGATAGGAAAGGGGTGGCCCCTTTGGAATGGCAGCATTTTTACATTCAGTTGAAGTATTGGTTTCATTTGGCTTGAATTTTTAAAAACCTTAGTTTGTTTACTGTGTCTACAAGTAACTTCCAAGTTACTTCTACCTAACCCCTTTTCGAAATCAGATCAATTTTTCTATCCACAATAACATTTTACAAGCTTTTTAAAAAGGCTTTTTGCCATTTCCTGAATAATTCAACCAGCATCTATTATTATTCACCTACTATATGCCAGGCACTGTGCTAGGTGCTAGTGATACACAAATAAAAATGAGACAAGATATCCACCCTCAAGGAATATACATTCTGTTGATTTGTGTTTTGCCATTCTGTATGTATGCCTTTAGGGATGGCTAGGTGGTACAGTGGATAGATCACCAACCCAGCAGTCAGGAGAACCTGGGTTCAAATCTAGCCTCAGATGCTTACTAGCTGTGTGACCCTGGGCAAGTCATTTAACCCTGTTTGCCTCATCTATAAAATGAGTAGGAAATGGCAAAACACTCTAGTATTTTTGCAAAGAAAACCCCAAATGGGTTCATGGAGAGTTGGACACAACTAAATGATTCAACAACCATGTTGGCCTTTAAAATTTAACAGAGATCAGAACTGACAATAATGAACGTTTTCCCAGTGTAAGTTTGAAGAACGGTCACCTGCAATCAAACAACTAGGGCAGAAGCCATCTCTGAAGAAAAAGGCCAAGCTAAAATTAGAAAGGAAGCAGTCAAAGATTTAGGTCTTCAAAAGGGGTTCATTTCAAACCAGTGGGCCTTAATGATGTCCCAAGACGCTTGGGTCTTCTCTTGGGTCATCGGTTGGAAGCCACTTTTATTTTAGAACAAGCAGGCAGTTGTTATCTTCAAAGACTTTGCAAAGGGGTAAGGGAGTCTAAACAATGCTGACATTTAAAAAGATAAAAAAGAATCACCTTACCAGGAAATTGCAAGTCCTTCTTTCATCTTGGTACCTAAGAAATGTAGTGGAATCAATTCTTTGTCCATCTGTCGGTCCCTAGCGAATCTCGGGGTAATCGATACCAATCCATCCATCTTTGCAAAGGACAAAGTACATAACATTCATCTAGTTTCCATGGGGCACAGATAAATGAATGAGCTGGCATTATTCACCAGAGTTTTCTTAGTGGCCCGTGGGCAGCAGGACTGGTATCTCTGCCTGTACTCTTTTTTTCCAGCATACGCACATCCTGACTCTATCTTTAAACTACAGGCAATTGGAGAGATTGGTCTGTCTCAGCCCTGTCTGATTTGGCCAAGATTGTCTCAGCTCTTCTATTCTGGTAGAAAGGGGTTCCTTATTCATTTGTTAAGGAAATACACCAGTTAGTGGTAATGCAGCAGTTAGATGAATTAATCACAGTATTCAAAAATCAATAAGAAGTGAATTATCTTACTAGAAGTAACCTGGCAGAAGGGATTCTAAAGGGAATTTAAAAGTCCAGAAGATTTGGATTCCAATTTTGTTCATTTATTCATATGTTCATTCAACAACATCTACTACGTGCTATCCATTGAGAATATGGAGAGATGGATCTATCTATCTGCCTCATAGGGTCGTTGTGAGACTCAAATAAGTTAATGTATATCAAGTGCCTTTAAAAATCTATATGAATGTCTGTTATTTTTATTATTACAACGTACAGGAAGTAAGTCTAGAATTAACTCGGTTCCACAAGCATTTATGAATTTCTTGGCAGCTAGGTGGCATGGTAGATAGAATGCTGGGCCCTCAGGAAGACTTGAATTCAAATTTGGCCTCAGACATGTACTAGCTGTGTGATCTTGGGCAAGTCATTTAACATATGTTTGCCTCAGTTTACTCAACTGTAAAATAGCGATAATAAAAACACCTGCTTCCCAGAATTGTTGTGAAATTCAAATGAGATTTTGTAAAGCATTTCGTACAGTGTCTCACAAATAGTTAGCTATTATTATTAATGTGAAGCCATGACATTAGGCTGCTTCTCTTGGTCTACAGATAGTAAAATATTTGTTGAATGAATGAATACAAATATAGGGTTTTCTAGATCAGACTCCCTAAGACTAAGTCAGAGGTGTGAAACACAGGGCCTGGCCTCACCCATGACATTTCTGAGTAGGGATTGAACCCGATTAAAATGTAATTTGGAAATATGGAACAAATAAAGAAAAATACACTAGAACATACATAGTGTTAAAGTGTGGCTTTCTCAGTCAATGTGTGGCTACAGAGATCCCTACATATGAGTTAGTGGCCCTTTTTGACACACTACTCTAAGGCACAGAGAAGGTGCTGATCTGCTGTGGTCAGGAGCTCCCTCTGCCCATGAAATCATGGGTCAAAAAACTTTTTTTTTTGTGGTACTTCCTTCACAGGGTTACTGAACCCAGAAAGCTCAAGAAAGATAATGTATTCAGGGAAATTTGCAAGCCTTAAAGCGCTATACAATATTGTTATTAAATATTTGATATTAATTATTAAAAATTTAATAATATAAATTAAATATAATAAGTATATGCAAATATTGAGGGAATCACGGCTATAAAATGAAAGAACTTCATGGTTCTTGTGGAAATACAACTCATTATAACTCATTACCCAGCATGTCTGAAATGAAGGCAAAGTTACACAAATAACAAGACTATATAAAAATGATGCGAATCAATGAGTCTGCCAGCTACTTTCCTTCCCTCAGATCGCCTTTTGTCTTTGGGGGGACAATAGATAGACACACTTCTTTGTATGTGCCTGTGTAGTTATGCCATTTGAGGCTTTTAAATCTTCTAGTACATGCTTTTTTAAAATGTGACTTTCTCCCCCATAGGTATATCAGATGACTATATAACTCCTATGTTTAATTTTTATAAAAGCATTGGAGAGTTGAAAATGACCCAAGAAGAATATGCTTTGCTAACAGCAATTATCATACTGTCACCAGGTAATCACAAAATTATGTTCCATATTTTAATTAACTAGGGGCAAAGGGTGTGTTGGATGTGAGGCACCGCAGTTTGAGAAGGATCATGATAAGATAGAAAGGGTCCTGAGAAGGGCAGCAAGGTCTTGAGAGCAATTGAAGAAAGTGGGGATGCTTCTCTGGGAGAAGGGAAGACCAAGGGGCTGGGAAGGGGCCATGGCAGCTGTCTTGAAGACCTATCAGCTGTAAGAGAGATAAAACTTACAAGTAAGGAATAGAGGTTGTGAAACCAGGGGACTGGGAAAGACAGGGGTGTCCTCAAAAGTAGTAGGGAAGTCAGAAGGAAGGGAAGTATGTGGGGGGGGGGAGGATAGATAGTAGGTAGGGAGTGTGCAAGAACAATCGGACCCTGGAACCAGAAATCCTGAGTTCAAATCTTGCCTCTGATGCTTGCTACCTACATGAACTTATATCTCTAAGAGAGATAAAAACTTATTCTATACCTTCCAGGAGTAGAATGAATAACAACAGGTAGAAGTTTTAAAGTGGCAAATTTGGGCTTAATATAAGAAAAAAAGTTTCCAACTATTAGAATCATTTGAAAGCGGTAATGGAAAGCATCCAGATGTATTGGGTCCAAACAAGTATATTACATTCTGTATCCCAAATCTCTTTTCTCTCTGTCAGGGTGGGAAATTGCTTGCTTTACTCTGTATATTTCTTTCAAGGATTTTGTTTTTCTTTTTTTCCCTTAAATTAGGGTTGGGGATGGGTAGGAAAAATATATTAAAATGAAAAAAAATTTAAGATATAGATTCCTCCTTACTGGAGATGTTCAAGTAAATGTTGATTGCTTCCTTATCAAATATGTTATAAAAGGAATTATTTATAAGTAATGGGTTGGACTGGATAGTTTATAAGGTTTCTTCTGATTCTGTAGTTTTCTGAATGAAAAGTGAAGGAAAATGAAGAATTCATTCTCTACTTTCTTTTTCAAGTCCTTGAAATAAATTAGTGAACACAGAGAGTGATAGTATTCAAACACATCTTATAATAAGAATCTGGGAGATGTCAACTAGCCAGGAGAATCAGTGTGGTGGGGTAGATGGAATGTTGGACTTAAAATCAGGAGGCCTTGGGATCAAATCCCCTTTGATAGTTATTAGTTCTGTGACCTGGGCAAGTCATTTAACCACTCTGGGCTTCAGTTTCCCACTTTGTAAAATGGAGTAGAGTTGGATTAGATGGTTCCTTCCAGCACTAAATCAGTCAATTTACGAATGTTATAGTTGTGATCATGAGTTTTCCATCATAGCTACCCCACTTTCCATTTTCAGAAAGCAGATGCTTCCCTGCTTCTGTCTAAATGATACCTTCTATCTCACCAACTTTATTTATTTCCAATCTCATACTAGACAGACAATACATAAAGGACAGGGACTCTGTGGAGAAACTTCAGGAACCATTGTTGGATGTCCTACAAAAACTGTGCAAGATTCACCAGCCTGAAAACCCCCAGCACTTTGCCTGCCTTCTGGGACGCCTCACTGAGCTAAGAACGTTTAATCATCAACATGCTGAGATGCTGATGTCCTGGAGAGTGAATGATCATAAGTTTACTCCACTCCTCTGTGAAATCTGGGATGTTCAGTGCTAAACTTCAGGGCGGTAGTCTGATGGGAGGGAGGGAGTGGACCACAGGTTATTGTCATAGGAATATAAATTAGTTTTTATGTCTTCTTTATTGCATTCGTACTTAGATTTCATGCTGCCGTTTTGTTCAGTATTTATAGAGTAATTAACCAGTCTTCACAAACATTCACAGGAGAGGGAGATCTCCTGGTAAAAGAGCTCTTTGGGGATGATGGTTCACTTATAAGAGAGACTCACTCCTTGGGACCAGTCTGCCCAGTTTGGGAAATTCACATGATTGGTGTTTCAATTTTATTTGTTGCAATGGGGGAAGTGTTCATTTTGTACCTTGACCTCCCTGTACTGCACAGATTTTTATTAAAGGCATATGTCCAAACACACTGTAATCACCTAACAAACAATGGCAACATGACCTTTTCTTGGGACTCCAAAACACACAACAAACTCTTTCCTTGGATGTTAAAAAGCTGCTGTTGTTATTATTGTGTCTATGGATAATGCAGAAGGAAAGCCCGTTAGTGAGAGTTTGTTTACTGTGTGCTGAGCACTGTGTGAAGAAAAGCAAAAACAATTCCTGCCCTCAAGGACCTTACAATCCAGTGGGGCAGACATGTAAATAATGATGTATATTTAAGATATATACAATGTAAAAAAAGATCATCTCAAAAAAGATGGCACCGTAGGGCAGGGATGAGAAAGGGCTGGTGGAACCACCAGGAAAGGTCCCTGCGAAAGGTGGGATTTGAACTGAGTCTGGAAGGAAAGCCTGAAAGCAACGGTAAGGAGGGGAAACATTATAGGCTTGGGACATAGCCAGTAAAAAGTTAGGAAATGGAGTACCATGTTTAAGCAAGACCATTGTTACCAGATCATCGAGTGAGTGGAGGGAAATAAAGTGTAAAGAAGACTGAAAAGGTAGGAAGAAGTCAAGTTGTGAAGAGCTTTAAATATCCAAGAGAAGATTTTATATTTGATCCTGGAGGTAATAGGGAGCCATTACAATTAAGTTATGGGAATGGTAGAGTCAGTCCTATGTTTTAGGAAAATCATTTTGGTAGCTGAGTGGAGAATGGACTGGAGAGAGGAGAGACTTTGAGTCGGGGATATCAACCAAAAGGTTTGCAGCAGTCCAGGTGTGAGTGAGGTGATGGGTTTCTGTACTAGGATGGTGACTGTGTGAGGGAAATGAAGGAGACAAATATGGGAACTGTTGTGAAGGTGGCAACCACAAGACTAGAAAAAGTTTTGGTATGTGAGGGGAATACAAGTGAGGAATAGAGGTTGTAAAACCAGGGGATTGGGAAAGATGGGAGTGTTCTCAAAAGTAATAGGGAGGAAGTAATCAGGAGGAAGGGAGGTGTGTCTGTGGGGAGGATAGATAATAGGTAGGGAGTGTGCAACAGTGGAAAGAACAATCGGACCCTGGAACCCGAAATCCTAAGTTCAAATCTTGCCTCTGATGCTTGCTACCTACACGTCCTTGAGCAAATTACTGAACTTCCCTGGACCTCAGTCTCCTCAACTGTAAAATTAGGGGGTTGGACTACATGGTCCCCAGGGTCATTTCTAGATCCATGATCTTCCTATCCTTCTTATGTCACCCCTGATACAATGGAAGCTCCCTGAAGGCAGGTACTAGTTCATTTGGTCTTTATATCCCCAGTGCCTAGCACACAGTCAGCACTTAATAAATGCTTGTTGACTGGTTGTTTGAAATGCTCAAAATATGGATGCTACATCTTTGTCACTTTCCTTGGTCCAAAGAAACCCTAATGGATAGTCAGCCTACTGTAACTTCCCCTGATCATTTCCAGTTTCTCTGAAGTCCAAAGAGTTACATAGGGAGCCAACATCAAGAATTCCTGCACTATGCATTTCCTCAAACCTTCACTCTCACTTCCTGTTGTTGGTTTCTTGTTAGGCCCACAACTGTGGCTTTTTAGTTTTTCTGGGTGCAGATGATTCAGTGTCAGGAAGGTTCCATCATCCCCCTGCCATCCAACCAAACTCTTAAAACCAATTAGCACTGGTACTTTATGATTTATAAGGCTTTCTGTGTCCAAATTTTGGGGGCAAACATGCCCACACCTGTATGGGAAGTTTCTCTAGACTGGCCCAGCCTAGCACTTAGGACATTCTCTCTCAGTCATAGCCCTGACAACTCATTCTTTCTTCCGCTTGACTTTTTTTGGTGAGCATGGCAAGAAACTCAAGAAATAAGAGGGTCACCTCATTCTAGCCGAACACAAGTCAAGGAAGACTCTGCTAACCCAGCAAAAAAATGTCTAAAAGCACAAAGTTTAAAAAATCCAGAGAGTTTTATTAGTCGATGGGAAAACTCATCATGGTAGTAGGGGGCATATAAGTGGTATTTAATGTATATGTAATCCCTGTCCCAAGGCCCATTGGCATAGGACACTCTATTTATTGGTGGAGATACAGGAATTACATATGTATATATTCCATTCCATCCCAATCCACCCACCCCATCTCATGCTATTCTATTATATTCTATATGAACTTAGTCGATGCTGACTATATACTAGGTACTGCTAAAACAAGGACAGTAAGGAAATAGTAATGATCCTCAAGAAGTTTAAATTCTACTGTGACATAAAATGCCAAATGAAAGAATTTGTATTTTTCCAAGTGTCAAGAGAGAGCCACAAGCTTCTTGAGCTGGGTAGTGGAGTAGCATGGCTGGATCTGAACTTTAGGAATTTCATTTTGGGAGCTAGGTGGAAGACAGAATAGAGAAGGCAGAAACTAAAAAAATAGAAGACCAATTAGGAGACTATTAAATGGTTTAAGAAGGGAAGGGAATATGCATTTACCAAGTATCTATTTGTACTAGGCACTGTGCTAAGCACTTTTACAAATATTACCTCATTTATTCCTCACAGGAACCTTGGGAGGTATGTGCTTTATTATCCTGATTTTACAGTTGAGGAAATGGTGACAAGCAAAGGTTAAATGACTTGCCCAGGGTCATAACACTAGGAAGTATCTGAGGATGAATTTGAACTTAGATCTCTCTGACTCTAGGTCCAAAGCTCCATCCACTACACCACCAGCTGCCTCTAGGTAAGGCCTGATGCTAAGGTGAATGGAGAAGAGATATGAGAGATGCTGCAGAGCCTGAATCACAAGACTTGGCAAGTGATTGAATCTGGGTGGGGAGGTGGAGAATCAGGGAGAGTGAAGAGTTGAAAATGACTTCAATGTTGTGAATCTGGGGGCCTAGAAAGATGTTATTCTCCTTGGCAGAATTATGTCTCTTTCATATATGTAAATAATTGAGGAGGTAAGTTATACCACTGTCCGTTGGATATTAACTTACAAAAACATGGGACCCCTTCGGATGCTGGTGCAACAGAAGGCCTAGCCCATATCTATCGTGTGCCCAGGATGGGGGTCTTCCATGCTCTGTTTGGTTGTATAATTCACCAAAAGGAAGTGAGAGAATTTTACCCTGTTATCTGTTCCACAAACCCTACTATGTGAGGTCTTGGTTGTGTTTTTATAAAAAAAAAAGTCCCTTTCTTCCTTGTCCCAAGTCCCCATTCTTTGGTCTTTGTGGTTAACCAAAGAAAGACAAAAGAAACCATCAGGATATGCCCAAATTTAAGATGTCCCAGTAGAGCTATTTGGAACATTCATGTAAGTAGAGACATTGGTTACAGGTATACATCATGTCAAGTTGACGTCAGCTTCACTTCCCCTGACCCTGTGGCTCTCTCAAGCCATTGTCTTATAGTCCCTTCCTCTTTACTCCTAAATTGTCCGGAAAGAGGAGTTTGGAGTCACCAGCCACTTCCCACTCTGTTCTCCAGACCCTGCTGGTCTGGCTTGAGATCTCATCACAGTACTCAAGGTCAGTGGCCTTCCGATTGCCAAATCCAGGGTTTTTCATTTCTCATCCTTCTTGATTTCTGAAGATTGACCCAGCTGAGTACCCTTGCCTCCTCTCTTCATTTGATTTCCTGATTGACTTTCTCTTCTGTCTCTTCCCACCAGTTGTAGTCCCTTCTTCTCAATCTCTTTCAGTGGTTCAACTCCTACACATTTCATAGGTGAAAGCATCTCCCAAGGCTCTCTTCTGAGACCTGTCCCCTCTCCTCTCTCCTGTTCTCCCCTCTTCCTTCACCTCCCCTTTTTCCTGCTCTCCTTTCCCTTTCCCTCTCCCTTCCTCTGTCCTCTCCTTTAGCAATCTCATCTACACCCATAGCTTAAATGATCACCTCTGTGGGTGACTTCTAAATCTATATCTAGCCCCAACCTCTCATTTAATTTCAATCCTGCATGTCCAGCCACCTACTGGACATCTCCTTCTGGATGTTCTATCAACATCCCAAAGCCTACATTAAATTAAATTAAGTACATTAAGATGATCATCTCTCCCCTGCCTCCAAACTGTCTCTTCTTCAACTCTCTTCTCTGTATTGATGGTATCACAACCCTTCCATTCTCCCAGGCTGACAACCACTAAGTTGCCTTGGATATTTCCCGCCATTTTATACAATACATACAATTCATTGTTAAATCTTATAGATCTCAATGCTATAAGTGATGTTGTATTTTTCCCCTTCTGGATACTCATATTGCTACTACCATAATGCAATCAACTTATTACCTCTCGCCCGGACTATAGTATAAGCCTCCAGACTGGCTTCCCTGGAATCAGGGTCTCTTTTCATCAAGCCAACTTTCCCCACCTGCTAAATGAATTTTCCTCTTGTGGGGTTGTGATCACTTTGTGCCTCTGCTAAATAGCTTACAGTGATTCTCTATTGCTCAGAGAGGGCCAAATATAGATTCCTTTACTTGGCTGGCATTTGAAATTCTCAATCTGGCTTAAACTACCTTTATGAGATTGTTTCTCTTTGTATATTGTCTCTCTAATTGGAATGTGAGCAGGGACTGTCTCTTACCTTTCTTTCCATCCCTAGAACTTAGCACAGTGCCTGGCACACAGTAGGCACCTAAATAAATGTTTGTTGACTCACTCACTGGATTGACTGGCAGGACCCTCACTTTTCAAGGAGATAGGGATAAAAAAGTGCAAAAGGAACCAAGCCTTGAGACCAGGTTCAAAAGAAAGGTGATAGAAATAACATGCAATCACAGATGGCCTTTCTAAAGGGTTGTACACATGGCAAATGTGAAGTCGAGGTTTTATCAGCTTCATATGTGAAATACGCTGGAGGCGCTGGCTATTTAAATCGTTCATTGCACAAAGTGAAGACTGCTGGGTAAATGAACAGTCACTGGCAAACACCTAGGCATCCACTGTTGGATTATTCACATAATGGGTTTCCTTAAAGCTGGGCACAGCCATATAGGAAAGAAAGTGAACATTCCCCAACTCTTAGAATGGAGTCAAGCTGGTAATACCAGCAGGCTCTCCTGCAGGCGACAGGTCAGTTTAGGAAGCAAAGAGGGCTATTAAGGTGTATGTAATAGGTCAAGAACTATTAAAAATCCCATCCATGAATGAGAAGCAGGTGGTTACCTTTAATTCTACATTGGAACTTCAAGTACTAATTGTCATGTTAGAGCCAAGCCAGATGAGTGATTTGGAGGAAACGCTACAATTATCCTAGCTGGACTGATCCTAGGGCAGGGGTGGGGAACCTGTGGCTCCCGAGGCCACTTGGGGCCCTCTAGGTCCTCAAGTGACACCCTTTGATTGAATCCAAACCTCACAGAACAAATTCCCTTAATAAAAGGGTTTGTTCTGTAAAACTAGGGCTCAGTCAAAAGGCCACACCCAAGGACTTAGAAGGCCTCACATGGCCTCAAGGCTACAGGTTCCCCACCCCTCCCGGTCTGAGGGATTAGTGTAAAAGGGTAGGAGGATTTAATTTAATTCAACTCAATTCCACAAACACTCCGTGAAGATCTATAATAAGACCTGGTTTTTGTTTGGCCTTGGGGATTCCCAAGGCAATCTGTTAACAAGCATTTATTAAGTGCCTACTAAGTGCCAAGCACTGTGCTAGGCACATTTTACAGATAAGGAAACTGAGGTGAGTAACTTCAAAGAGACGCTGGATTTAGAACTGTAATGGGACCTGCGCTAGGCACCAGAGGGATAAAAAGACAAAACGAACTAAATAGTCCTCACCTTCCTAGAAGCTTAGATTCTACTTGGAAAGACAAGACACACACACACACACACACATACACACACGTCATCTCAAGTCTCTGGGCCTGTTTGCTCCTCTGTAAGACGAGGCAGTTGGACTAAATGCTCTCTAAGGTCCGCTAAGTGGCGAAGTGGATAGAATGTTGGGGCTAGAGTCAGGAAGATCTGAGTTCAGACACTTACTAGCTGGGTGACCCTGAGCAAGTCACTTCACCCTGTTTGCCTTAGTTTCCTCACCCGCAAAATGAGCTGGAGAAGGAAATGGCAAACTACTGTAGTATCTCTGCCAAGAAAAGCCCAAATGGGGTCGGACTTGTTGGAAATGACTGAGCAACACCAACAAGAAGTTTCCTTCCAGATCTAAAACTATCAACCTGTGACGCCATGATATACTGTCCAGACTTAGGAAAGTCACTTAAATCAGCAAGCTTCCTCTGTGCCAGTCACCGCGCTAAGTGCTGGGAATATCAAAAAAGGAAAAAAATAGTCCCTTTCTCAAGGAGTTCCCAGTCTAATTTTTTTTTGGGGGGGGAGGGGACAAGGCAACCTACTATTGTGCAAACAAGATACATATGGAATAAATTCAGAAGTAGTTTCAGAGCTTGGGAAGGCACTAAAATTGACACTGGGAAAGGCGGAGGGTGGGAAGGTGAGACCACTGCTGAGATTTTTAAGGTATGGGGGAAGCCAAGAGGCGGAGATGAAGAGAGGAGGGCATTTCAGGTATGGGGTGGGGGCAGCCAAGGAAAATGCTTGGAGTCGGGAAATGGCGTGTCCCACGGGGAGGTATAGCAGGTAACTAGTATCAATGAATAGCAGAGTAGGAGGGCTTTAAGAACGTTTGAGAAGACGGGAAGGTCTTAGCCTCCGTGGGACTCAGTTTCTTCATTTTTTGAAAAGAGAGTCAAGGCTAGAGGTGCTAGATCTTCATTGCTAGATCTCTGATCTCTAGGACTTCATTGTGCCTCCGTTTCCCCACCTGTAAAACCAGGAGGTTTGTCTAGATGCCCTTTTTGTTTTCTCATTCCGTAAAATGAGGGGCGTTGGGCGAGAAGGTCCCTTCCAGTTCTAAACGTAGGGTCTCTTTGACATTCCTGGACTCAGTTTTCTTATCTGTAAAATGATGATCTTCGGAACCCCAGGCTTTAAAACTGGGTCTCATGAATAAGTGCACTGAATGCATCCATACAGGGATGCACCTGCACCCCGCTAAAACCTGTCTGGTCACTCTTCCCCGCCCCAGCCAGTCCAGAGCATCCTCGGGCGCCCCGGGCTCCAGGCTCTTGCTGCACGTGGCTGCGAACCGGGTCCACCCCGCGAGAGGAGAGGGCGGGGGCGGGGCGGGAGCGGGGGCGGCTCCCAGGGCTCGGTGAGTCAGGGCCTCACGCGCATCTCGCGCTCCTCCGGTGGTGGGCGGGGCCTCGGCCTCCCTCCAGGCTACACCTCCCCCTGCTTCTGATTGGTCCTTTCGAAAGAGGCGGCGGCGGCAGCTGGAGACTGAGCCTGAGGCAGAGGCGGCTTGGTTGCGGACTTAAGCCCGGGGATGGGAACCCTGGAGACGAGCTGAGCCTCTGGTGCCAGAGCCGGTGAGTAGCCCGCCGTTACCTTGGGGACGCTTTCTCCCGTGTCCTGAGCAGCCGTTTGGGGTCGGCTCGCGGCTGCGGCCCGGGGGTCACTCAGCCAGGGGGTCTCGGGATAAGCCCTGCCCATACCGGGCCGCCATTGGTCCTTCCGGGAGGGGGGGGGGAATCCTACGTTCTGGTTGGTCCGTGGCGACGCCCGTCTGCCCCCTCGCTCTACTTGCCCCCTGCTGGGGGAGCTGTCCGGCTCGCGGGGTCGGGATGCTGCAGAAGAAGCTCAGGTGTGTCGTCAGCCTCCAGGCCTGGGGAAGGGACTGCCGTCCTGTTCCTCCCAGCCTGCAAGACCTGGGGACGCAGGTGGAGAGCTGACCCTAGAGCTCAATCAGCCCCTACCCCCAGTTACGGATGAGGAAATTGAGGCCAAGGAGGGTGGCTTTACCTGCTGTGGGTCGCACGGGTCTATCATAGCCTCCTAAGAGCGTAGGTTTAGAGCTTAAAGGGACCGTAGGGCTCATTTGGTCCAACTGTCCAGCCTTAGAGAGGAGGATCCTGGGGCCCAGAGAGGTGACTTTCCCAGGGTCACACAGGTCTCATAGCATCATAGAATCATAAACTTAGAGATGGAATGGTTTTAGAGGTCACAGATGGGTCCAACCATCCCATCTTACAGAGGAGAACAGTGGGACCCAGAGATATTAAGAGACTTGTCCAAAGTTACCCAGGGATGTGGCAAGGCTGCTTGTTACAATTCATTAAGAATTTATTAAAAGCTAACTCTGTGCCAGACACTTGGGTGAGAAAAAGACAAAAGCAAAGAAGCAAAGAAGTCCTCAAGGCTCTTAGGTTCTCACCTGTGTCCAAAATCAACTTTGTAGTGGGAGAGAGGGCTGCGTTTGAACTGAGAGTACCTGGGTTCCAATTTACTGCTATCTGTGGGACCCTGAGCCCAGTTAATTAATTAATTTGGATTTTAATTTCCTCATCTTTAAGGTCTATCCCAGGTCTAAATCTATGGTTCTGTGATTCCCCTAGCATAGTGCTTGTCCCTTAATAAATGGAAGTTGATTGGGTGGTTGATTCTGTGTCTACTGATTTTTTATTTTTCCCAAGTTTAAACTCAGGTGGAGCAAAATGGGACCATTATATTAGGTACAGTCTCATATTCCCCCCCCCCACCTCCTTTGGCCATCTTCAGGTGAAAATGGTCTCTCTAAATTTCTCACCACCATCATCAGAAAATTTTAATTAATGATGATAATGTCTTAGACACAGAATGGCAGAGAGCAGTGGTATCAAACTTTTAAAAAAAATAACCCAGGGACAACTAAACTGTACTTAATGATACCTGTGGGCCTCATCTTCACTTATAGAACTGCACATGTTTATATATTTCTTTATTTTGTTACTATATCACCACATTGAAATCACATAGGAACTACATTTTTTAACCTGGTTCAGGTCACACTTAGGAATGTTGTGGGCTGCATGCCCAGTTTGACACCTCTGGGGTAGAGGACAGAGGGCTGGCCTTGAAGAGGGTCAAAGTCAGAATCACAGAATTCTAGAAGGGACCTCAACAGCCATCCAGTTCAGCTCATATCCTGAAATTAATTACTATCACAGCATTCCCACAAGTTGTAATCCAGTCTCTGCTTTAATACCTTCAGTGAGGGGGAGTTCACTACTTCATCAGACAGGCCCTTCTGCTTCATGTGAGCTCTAATCGTTAAGAAGCTTTTCCTGATGTCAAGGTCCGAGTCTCACCTCTGACACAGACTGGCTGTTTGACCTTGTGGGGGGGGTCCCTGAGTCTCTCAGTGCCTCAGACAACTCTTAAATTATAGAAATCTCCTTGTTCTACATTAGTAGAAGATGTTTCCATGATATGAATTCTCTTTCTAAACTGTTGAAATCACAGGTCAAGACCAAAACTTCAAAATAAAAGCTTTACTTGTATAAAGGTTTACAACATACTTTTCGTACAATAACCCATTGAAGTGGGGAGCATGGCTATTACTGGTCTCATTTTACAAGTGAGGAAACTGAGGCCCAGATAGGTTAAATTGCTTGCCCAGGATTACATAAGCTAGGAAATGTTGGAGATGGAACTTGAACCCTGTCATTTGGACTCCAAGGCTAGTGTTCTTTGCCTTTGTATTCTCCTTGTTTATTATGGGGCTGAAAATAGTAGAGAACCAAAAAAATTACCTCTGCACACCATGTGTCCTTGAAGAATTGCACAGACTAAGGTAGGGTTTACTCTTTCTTCTTTATCTTTTTGCTTATCCATTTACTGACTGAGATCTAGTAAACCAGAAATCTTACATTTAGTCAATGATAGAGAAATCAAGGAATTAATAAGCATTTTAAGTGCCTACTGAGTGCCAGGCACTTAAAGATACAAGTACAAAACTAAAACAGCCCCTGCCCTCAAGGTGCTTACATTCTACCAGGGGAGACAACAGAGGGATCATTGGCTGGAAGGACTAAGCGAGGCCTTTCTTCAAACAGTGCCTTGCTAGGTTTCAGGCTGCTTTTTTTTAAACAGAAGTAGATAATATTAGTTAATATTTATATATCATTTTAGGGTTTGCTAATTGCTTTGTGTATATTATATCATTTTATCCCCCCAATTAAAAATAAGGGAACTGAGTCCCAAGTTAAGACACTTGCCTAGGGTTATTCAACCAGTGGGTGTCTGAGTTGTTATTGTTTTGTTCATTCATTTCAGTTGTGTCTAACTCTTCGTGACTTCATTTTGGGTTTTCTTGGCAAAGATTCTGGAGTGGTTTGCCATTTCCTTCTCCAACTTATTTTACAGATGAGGAACTGAAGTAAACAGGGTTAAATGACTTGCCCAGGGTCACACAGCTAGTAAGTGTCTGAGGTGAGATTTGGACTCATGAAGAGGAGTCTTCCTTATTCCAAGCTCAGTGCTCTATCCATTGTGCCACCTAGCTGTCCCAAGTATCTGAGAAAAGATTAAAATTCAGATCTTCTTGACTTGTCAAATTTGTCCCTCTGTTCACCATGCCATGCTACCTAGATTCAGTGCTGTACATTTTTGGAATCATTTTATAGGTAAGGACTCTTTCCTCCTCCTCATTAGCTCCTTGTTATCCTCTTCAAATGGAAGAGTCTGAAATTGGGGCAGTCTAAACTACATCTGACTGGCACCATTGGCCCCTGACCGTTTCTAGCTTTAGTTCAGGTATTACTTCACTCAAGGGTGTGGACTGTTCTAAACTTGACAGGATTCTGAACACTGCTCTTTGGTCACACCTCTTGTGGAACTTAAATGAACTGAAATAGAAATCCTAGTGGAAAATCAACTGCCCAACTTCCTGAGACATGACCGTTGGCTGAGTCATCTATGTATTTCATGCGTTCCATTCACAAGCCAGCTGAAATGGAGCAGTAGTAATTGTTTCTCTTTTCCTTATTGAGCCTGTTGAGTTAGAATCAGTTTTCTTTTTCTCAGCTGAAAAGCCTTAAATTGTCATTCTGCTGGAACCGCAATTCTAACAGGAAAGCTCTTCCAGTGATGATGCCTACTTATTGAAAAGCAAAGGAGGCAGGAGAACTGGAGGTTACGAGTTAGCCCCCAGAAGGAGGGCATTCCATGGGGAGGAATGTGACTCTTCTAATCTGTTCCTTTCGTGTTTTCTTCATTTTACCAGACAGTTTTGAAAAGTCAGCAGCAGAGAGAGTAGAGGGAGAAATTCATCTGATCTGCACAAGATACAGCACATAGAAAGGCTCTGAATACTTTTCGATGACAACTAAGATAAATGCACATGTTCATACATAAAAAGCTTCTGTTATTTCGTAATCAGAATTAGGAAGTCTATTCTGTTCCTGTTTCATATGAAACAGCTATATCTCTTGCTTGAATTATGATTTAATATCTACTAAATGTAAAAAAAACCCCAAAAACCTAGTTACCCAAATTAGGAGTTGACATAGTGAAGCAATCACAAAATCATGAAATAAGTCTGGATGGTTCCAAACTCCTCTGGTTTTCCTTTAAAATTTCCGTTGTTATAGGAGTTTTCTCTCCTCCCCCATCTACAAGATGGTGGGGGTTATTGTTTGTCCTTTGTTCTCTGACCATGACATCAGGGAGGTGATGCCATGACAAGCAAATGAATTGGATTTAAGTGAGGGAGGGCTATGTAAAGTCACCAGCCTCACTTTCTCCTCTGGAGCCATCTGGATCCAGTGGCCAGATATAGATCCAGATGACTGGAGATGGCCCAGGATACAGTGGGAGACTTTGGCCTTTTTATGCTAAAGTCTTTCCCAGGTCTCAGTTTGAATGAGGCGATGCCCATTCAGTGATTAAGGCTAGGTAAGAAATGAGGCCTCTATTACCTAGTAGGGAAAAAAAATGGAATCCATCTGGGAGGAGAAGAACCTCAGGGTTTCTGGCCAAAAGAGAAACAGATGGGTGGGGGCAGCCTTTAATTGTAGTACCTACCTCTCAGTATTGTAAAAGAAAGCAAATGATAAACTTCAAAGCCCTAAACAAATGTGTGTCCATGTCCTTCCAGGATGATTGAGGCTGAGTCACACAAAGTTTGGAATTATCATTTTAAAAAATAAATTAGTTTGGAAGTTGTGAGGAAACTTGTGCACCTGTTTACATTTCTCCACAGAGCTGCATATTAACTGTATTCTAACTTGAGAGTTAAACTGTGAACTCAGCAAAGCAGAGTAGTCATTTATTGATGTTATCTCTCTAATGTTGACCTCTGAGCAGGTAAATAAAATAAGGCATCCTTGGATGTAGTAATGCTTCCTGGTAATGATATTATGTCCCAAAGTCAGCAGGGGCTTATTAGCTTACCCAGATCATCCACACGCTTTCTCTTACTCATTATTTAGTGGCTTAAATTTGCTTACTGGAAATCTTTGTCTTGCCCTCTTCCCCATTTTAAAATGCAAAGTTCTTGAAGATCTGGAATTAAGTATGGTTCATTTTGCAGTTGGTCTGGAGGGTCCAACAGCACATGAATATGAGCACTCAATATTAATGATGATTGCAGGTACAAAAATCCTAGAATTGTGGGGCTGCAAACAGTCCAACAAACACTTGTCAAGTGTGCATTATCTCTAAGGATGTAGCCTTGGGGACATGGAGACAAAAGCAAGAGAAGAGCCTTCATGGAGCTTACATCTCTTGGGGTGAGGATGGAGGGCAGCCAGGTGGGATCTCGAACAGATGTGGAAGTAGAAGGTGGCTTGAGGAAGGAGGGGGCAGTAAGCATTGAGGGACCAGGGAAAGCTTTGCAGAAGAAGTGGCTCCTGAGCTGAACTTTGAATAAAGAGAAGGATTAGGAGAGGTGAAGATGAGGAGAGGTAGCATTCCAGGCTTGGGAAATGCTCTGTGTGCATGTGAGGAGGGAGGAGGGAATGGCTAGCAGTTTGGTTGGAAGACAGTTCTTGGAGAGGATTAATGAGATAATGGTCAGGGAGAAGTTTAGAGTCAGAATGTGAGTGCTGAGCTGAGGAGTTTGTGTGTATTATCCTAGAGGCAACAGAGGATTTAAGCATGGCAGTAACTGGCTCATCCCTATGCCTTAGGAAGATTATTTTGGCAACTCTTTGGGGAGGCGAATTAGAGCCTGGAAGTAGAGAAGCCAGTTGGGTTTACAGTCCCAGAATGCACAGTTTGAAAGAGAGCTGAGCTTGGAATCATCTTGACTCTTGCCTTTTATACCTGTGTGACTCTCCAGGTCTCAGTTTCCCTTCTGTAAATTGAGATGGTCAGTCTAGATGACTTCCAGGTTCCTTCCCCCTTTAGACTTAGGATTCAGTGGAGGAGCGTTGTGGGGCCTGCACCAGAGTAGCAGTTGTATAAGTGGAGAAAAAGGTGATAGAGACAAGATATTGTGAAGGTAAAATCCACAAGACTTAGCCATTACTCAGATATGAAGGGAGAATCAAGGTTGACTCCAAGGTCATTGAGTAGGAATATGGTTTGTCCTTCCACAGAAATAGGTTGGTTTGAGGAGGGGAGCTAAGTTCTGTTTTGGACCTGTTGACTTTGAGATGCCAATGGTACATCTAGGGGCATTACCTGGCAGGCAGCTGGTTTCACAGGACTGGGGGAAGAAGAAGGAGATTAGGGCTGGACATATAGACATTTCACTGTCATCTGTGTAGAGATGGGCACTCATCAAACAAAGATTTTTTAAATGCCCACTAAATGCCAAGTGCTGCTCTGGGTGTGGGGAATACGAGTACAAAGAAGGAAACAGTCCCTCCCCTCAAGGAGCTTCTATTCTTCCATTCATTTCCTTTACACCTCTAGCCATACTGCCCTCCTTGACTATATTGGGCCATCATCTTAGCTCCTTCCTTACCAGAAAAATTGGACTCCATGGCTGGAACAACCCTGGACTTTGAAAGGCAAGCTTTGGCTTTATCCTGCTTGGTTCCAGGCCCCTGAAACACTTCTCTGCCATCTCCAGTCATTCACCTACCTTCCTCCCTACCTTTTATGTGTCTTCCCCTTTAGAATGAAGGCTCTGTGATTCCCAGTATTTAGCACAATATCTGGCACACAGTAAGGACTTAACAGATTATTTGCCTCTCTATGTCTGTCCATCCTAATGGAAGAGACAAGTATGTGTAGACATGTATACTGTCTGAGGATAGAGGAGAAGCTTTGGGAGAACCACTGCACAGGAAGTGATAGAATTAATCAGGGTATGATAAGGGAGTTACTATGCTGCAGGAAGGTGTCTGGTGAAATTGAATAATACAGATCTGTAAGATTCCTGGTTGGCACAGTGGTATGATTTCTCCCCCACAGTGACTGACCGCCCTGGTGTGGAATCTGAGAAGGTGGGTGGTGAGGATGCCTCAGGGTGGAGAATTGGCAATAGGTTCACGAGGTGAGAGTCAAGGGTGGAAGAGCATATACAGTGGTGCTGGTTAATTACAGGGTCAAGACTGTGAAAGCGCATGGTGATGATAGAGTAGGGCTGATGCACAGGGAGTCTGGAGGAGACTGATGCTGAAGAAGAGGCTTTACGAGCCATGAAGTCAAGGGAGAGATGGAAATACAGGACTTTATAATTAAAGAGGGGGATCTCCCAGTTTCAAATTATAGACCGACCAGTTTCAGGTGATGGTGATATCTAAGATTGGAGTAGCACTGTTGGTGGCTGAGGTGTGGTTCTGTGCATTCAGGTTTAAGGACTGAGGCCAGGGTGTTCAAAGGGATGTCAAGGGATATATCAGTATCCATGTTTTAGTCTCCAAGCATAAAGGCAGACAGAGATTGGTATGGAGAGGAAGACTCTGAGACAGGTGCCATAGGCCCCTATGGCAAAGATCACTGGATCTTGTAATGATCTAGTCTGAAACTTGCTTTAACTTCTTCCACCTGGACCTTACTTAATGATTGAGGCAATTAAACTTTCCCCAGTCATCAGTGGGATCTGGACTACTTCATCAGTATTCTACTTGGGAGTTTGCTTGTGTGAATGCCCCATTGTAGCCACATGGCAGAGAACTAAAATAAATTAATGAATTGTTATTGTTCAGTGGTGTCTGACTCTTTGTGACCCTGTGGACCATAGCACGCCAATATTGTACCTGTGGTTTTCTTGGCATAGACACTGGAGTGGTTTGCCATTTCCTTCTCTAGCGGATTAAGTCAAACAGAGGTTAAGTGACTTACCTAGAGTCACACAGCTAGTAACTGTCTGAGGCTGGATTTGAACTCAAGTCTTTCTGACTCCAGGCCAGTGCTGTATCTACTGAGAATAGAAAGCTGTTATTTCAGCAGGCAGATATTTCCATTTATTATGTAACTTTGCTTGGTAAAAAACTGTTCTTGCTTAATGGTAGTTACTGATGTTTGTCAAATGTGTGCTGACAGATAAGATTTGGGCAGTATTTTTTGACCTTCAACAAACTCTTTCAACTTCAAGGGCACGTTGGTGAGTAGTGCCCTGGGCTTGGCATCCCAGGCAGACTGGGCTATGATTCTGCAGCCACTCATACATTTCTGTCTCCCTCATGGCTTTCTTTATGTCTCTCCTTCTACCTGCCCCTTGTTTCTTCAGGCCCAGCTCAAAGGATGCTCTTTCCATAAAGTCTTCCTATTGTCCCCTAGTCAGGGGGGAACCCATCTTTCCCCAGGCCTTGAATAACAGTTTGTATCTTTCTTAGATAGTTATTCCATTTTGTATTATAGTTAGTATGTAGTTTATGGACTGTCATTGTCTTTGCTAGATTGTAAACTTTTTGAAAGGGACTGTGTATACCTCAATTAATTTCGTATCTGCTTCAGCCCCTAATGGTTTGTTTTCCACAAATTGACTAAATAGGTGTGTGTGTATGCACTTGGGGTGCAGGTTTATTTAGGAATGCTTCATGAATTACAAGATAGGGACAAGATACTAGAAAACACTCTTTAGTGGTCAGTTTCCCATAAAAGAATGATGTCCAGTAATAAACAAATGCTACATATTAAAAATAAGCTGAGTATGATATGCTGAATCTAAGAGCAATGGTTCTTAATTTTTATTTATTCATTCAATTGTTTTTTGCTCTCTGTATCTGTATGAGAGTTGTCATTTCACTACCCAATTTGCTCATATAACTCATTTAAGTTGTTAAACCTTAATTGAATCTAATCATAGACAGTGATATTGTATCAAATTTTGCATAAAGGTGTCAGATGTCAACCTGTGGACAGCTTGAGAGCAAAGAAGGAGATTCAGCAAAAGTCTTGTAAACTGCTGATGACTGGAAAGTTAATACAACCTTAGGGCAGCTTACTTGCCTGATCAGCCTTGAAGATTATTTGTTTCCCTGGCCACATTGGAGATTAAATGGAGTTATCTGTTTCATATTGAACTATGTGATTTAGCACAACAGTAACAAGATTAGGTTTGGGAAACGTGGATTCTAGTCTCCTGTCATTTTCATTTGGCCTTGTTGAGCCTCTATTCTGTTCATAACATGAGATATTGAAATACCTCATGAATAATAAATGTTCACAATGTATTCTTGTTATATAGTATCTTGTACTTAGAGAGTAGGAGGCAGCTAGAAGGTTCAGTGGATAGAGTGCTGGGCCTGGAGTCAGGAAGACCCAAATTCAAATCCAGCCTCAGACACCTACTAGCTATGTGACCCTGGACAGGGCACTTAACCTCTGTTTGCCTTAATCCCCTAGAAAAGGAAATAGCAAACCACTCCAGGATCTTTGCCAAGAAAACCCCGTGGCAGGGGAATCCAATCAAAGGGTTGCACTTGAGGACCTTGAGGGCCACATGTGGCCTCGAGGCTGCAGGTTCCCCACCCCTGGTCCATGGGGTCATAAAGAGTTGGACGTAACTGAACAGCAACTTGTGGAGTGCTTCTATTCAAAACTCATTGATTTGCAACTATATCCTAGTAAATATATGATGGCTGGAGTAGAGGACAGTCTTTGCTTATCTAATTTTTAACTAATACATAGATTATTAATTTTTAAAGACCTGGAATGTAGAAAAACACTTTTACCATTAAGATGATAGAGACTATATTTTAACCTTTAGGACTTTGCAGTGTCTTAGGCTTATTCCTTTGAAAACCAGTTATATATTGAGTATATGTTGAAGTAGTGGCTGATAGTATTAATAAAATTTTAGATGAATTAACTTTGACTGTGTCTGTGATTGAAATGGTAGCTCTGACAGAAATCCCACTGGACCCTGACTACCTCCCCAATCTTGCTGCTCTAGGCTCAAGGCTGATCTATTGAATTCTCTGAAGTAGTTGGCTCCTCCCTTTCATTCCTCTGAGCAGCTAGTTGTTCAGGTCATTCCAATTTTCCTAAAACCTCAATCCTCTTTCTGTTTCCTCCTTCCCATGTTTCCAACAGATGACCTCACCTTGTAGTTGTCAGTGGGGGGGAGGGGGAGACTCATCTTCCTAGCCCAACAAAATGATCCTTCAAATGGTAATAGTGATTGCCCTTCATCATACTAGGGATTCCTTTTCTGCCAGAGACCTCGCTGGTGTCCCCATCCATTTTCTGGGGTGGCGGAAAAAGACATTGCCCTTCTTTGAGCAGTGTATGCTGACTTTTATGGTAGTTGTTAACAGGAGCTGAATTAGATTGGTTAGTGCTGCAAATGGAGAAAGGAAAATTGGTTTTGGAGAACTACTTTAAATTCAAGGCTGAGTTATTCATAATCTTTTTTTGTTTTTTTTTTGGAGGGGGAAGGGCAAGTGACTTGCCCAAGGTCACACAGCTAGCGAGTGTGTCAAGTGTCTGAGGCCAGACTTGAACTCAGGTCCTCCTGACTCCAGGGCCAGTGCTCTACTCACTGCACCACCTAGCTGCCCCTATTCATAATCTTTGGTAGGAAGAATGATGTAATAATGTTAGACTTAAGGCAGGGGATTAGATCTTTCAGTGAATATACGTAAGTAAGTCTGGGCCTGGAAGAGTTGACGTTTATCATGATCTTTAAGAAAGAGCTAAACAAGTAACTCAAAGATAAAATAACAGGGGACATGGAGCCATAAGATTTAGCAGGGTTAAGCACATTATGGTGCTCTCGAATGACAGTTCAAGGCAAGGCGAAGGCATAAAGAAAGGGGGTTACAGCTTTGCCAAGAAAATCCAAAGAGGAGGGAAGGTCCGAAGCTGATGCAGCCCATTGCCAGTAGGAGGTCCTAGGGATCTGAGTAACAGGAATAACAAGCCAAATACTCTCTTTTTTTTATATATGGACAGCCAAATCTCCTGACTCAGTATTGTAGGTAGGGCCTATATGCATTTAGAGAAGTAGTATAGGAACAGACAGAAAGAATGAGTCCAGGTAAAAATGAGGCAGGGATCCTCTTCAGATGGGGTAGAGCATATTCAACATAAAAAAAGGAACTCTGGAACCAAGGAAATTCCTTATTGTGCTTACCTTCACAATGGAAATCTTTTGGAACCATGGGTCCAGAGAGAGTGAAAGCAGGGAGGTTCTGAGTAAACTCTAGGATCATATGATATGATATGATTGCCTAGAGCTTGGTGAAAAGATGGCAAGTGCTTCTTGGCTGAAAAGCAGGAGAGTATAATTAAATTTAAATTTGATTGATTTAAATTTAATTCACATTTACACAGATACTTCACAGGTGTTCACAAGCTGACATCCAGAAGAGGCATTCTGCTGTCACTCACTTCACCAGGCCTTAGGGAGGAGTAGGACCATACAACCATTTCCCTTACTTGATGAGCATAGGGCAGCCAGTGAGAAGTAGTTTTTGAAGTCATTGATAGGAAGTAGCTGGAGAAGGTGCTGTTTGTCATCATTACAATAGCACTGTCCTACATGATGAAGTTGGGAAATATGTCCCAAAAAGGAACACCTGTCCCCCTACATGTCCATTAGGAAATTTGCTGGGAATCACCCTTATAGGCACTTGCTACAGCTAAGGGCCAGGATCTAGGTATTTTCAGAATATCTAGCCTTGTTAGATGTATTTAATAAAGATGGAGAGTGTCATTTGCCACTCCAATAGGACTTTAGTTGCCCCATATACTTCTTTCCAGAACATAGACAGATGGGTGGGTTCCTGACCAGAATAGACAAAAGGTAAAAGCACCATAGACCTATTTGAAAGAGAATATCTAGACTTGTTAGATGTATTTAATAAAGATGGAAAGAAAAACCTGTGTGGACCTAGAGAGAGACAGAGAGACAGATAGAGACAGAGACACAGAGACAGAGAGAGCGAGTGCACTTATTTGGCTATTTTGATCATGAGCAGAAGTACTTCATTTCTTTGGTGGGGTTGGCAGCTGCAGCCATGTTTTACCTCTGGGGGCTCAATGAAGTAATGATCTGTAACTGTTTCTGCTGCTATTTATCTCTAGGGAGAGTACAAAGGCCCCACATTTATAGTAAAGTAGATTTAAAGGAGCTTTACAATCTCATTACAATTTGAACCAGCAATGAATAGAAGAGAGC
The DNA here is from genome assembly GCF_011100635.1 of Trichosurus vulpecula. NCBI lineage: Eukaryota > Metazoa > Chordata > Mammalia > Diprotodontia > Phalangeridae > Trichosurus > Trichosurus vulpecula. The sequence continues at coordinate 213,649,044 of NC_050577.1, read as the reverse complement.
CTTCCAGGTGCAACTTGGTCATAACAAATGCCAGCTTATGCCACTTGGGCCTCAGCAACATTTTCTAGCTTCGTATCTGATGACCCTGTAGACCTGATGGATGGTTTGTTGTAGCTTACTGGGATAACATAACTGTCTTTACGTTATAAATAGGGACATGTCTCCTGTGTAAGGAAGTTATGAACTTAGCTGTGGGATGATAGCTTATACCACAAGGTGGACAAAATATACCTTAAATTGGTCCCAACTAAGACCTGGGAGGTTCATTTTTGGGTCAGATGTACTGAAGATGGATCCCGAGTATGTTCAGGCTGTCTGGAATCAGGTGGCATCTTAGGAAGGAAGCTCCTTGTGATGTCTATTAGGAACTACCTATTTTTAATAAATCAATTTTATACCAGGGTTTTTGCAACTGATAGAGCACTTTATGTTACTTTTGAGAAAGAGAAGCAAAAATGTGCATCCAGATATTGTAAGACCTTTCCGTAAAAGTACCATAGTGGCTGTCTAGGCTTAAGGGTACATTTGTGTGTATGTGTATGTGTGTTTGTATTTATGTGTGAAGATGGATGCATGGAGGAGTTACAAAATGAGAAGAAGACTTAACCCTATTGCCTACAATTTGTTCCAGTCAGTTCCTACTAAGAGGAATTTTATGATTAGGAATAGGGAGGCTTGCACCAGAACAGGGGTTCTTAATCATTTTTATATCATGAGTTCCTTAGGCAGTCTAGTAAAGCCAGTAGCTTCTTTTCAGAATTATGTTTTTAAGTACATAAAATAAAACTCATAGGATTACCAATGAAACCATTTATATTAATGTGCAGTTATCAAAATGCTTAAGAACAAAAACAAACAAGTTCAGCCTGAACTTTGCACCAGAGACGTGGTGGTATCATCTGGTGGAGTGTGGTGCCTACTGCTAGTCTTCTAAGACGTAAAGGTTTTAGATGCTGTAAGGAAGCTTGAACTTGTCAGTGGACACATCTTTTCCTACATTCCCAGCCCTCCCCTTCCCGCCATAATCGGTATCCTACATCAGGTGAAACACTTTGGTGGATGCATTGACCTGGAGTGTGGGCTTAGCAGAAGATCTAGTAGGGAAAGAGACATACGAAGCCTTAGACTTATATGCCTCTCCAAGCACATTAAAAGATAGGGGCAAACCAAGGCTACAGTATTTTTATTTTTGTCTGACGGTGTGCCCACAGGACCAGGAGAAGGAGGTCATGTGACTCATTGTGATGTATTGCTGGCTGGGCATCCAGAGCAGAACTAAATGAAATACTCTTCCTTTGCTGCTGGTGGTTGGCACTAGATGAAGTCCTAGGATCTTTCCTAGGCCAGTGTACCATAGAATCCTGCCAGGAACCATGGGTCTGGCTGTAACTGGTGCTTGTTTCACCCATACTCTGGACAGATTTTGTCTCCATGCTTGGGCGATAAAGCCATTTTCATAGTTGTGGATCTCTTCACTTGACCTTGTGTCCTGGATGCCCTCTTCTTCCCACATACGTTGGTATTTCCTAAAGGGGATAAAATACATTTATTCCTTTAGTCATTGTGTGTGTGTGCATGTGCAACATAGGGACTGGATTATAAGTGGATTGGTTAGGAAGGGTCTCTGTAGGAGCCTCCTATACAGCTGACATTACTGCCCAGAGATGGCACAAGAAAGGGCTCCTATAACCATAGGAGGTGAGTCTACTATGAGCCAGGCACTGTACCAAGCACTAGGGATACAAAGAGGCAATCTCTCCCAAAAAGCTCACAACCTAGTGGAGGAGACAAGCACAAAAATATGTACAAAAAAAGCAACATAGACAATAAATAGGAAATAAGAGAGGGAGGGCACTCAAATTAAGAAGGGTTGGGAAAGACTTAATGTAGAAGATGAGCTTATAGTTGGGACTTAAATGAAAGAGATGAGGAAGGAGGAACACTCAAGGCATGGGGGACAGCTGAAGAGAATGCACAGAGCTGAGAGAAGGACTGTCTTGTTCATTCAAGAACGAGGCCACTGACATGGGCTAAAGAGTCTGTGGTGGGGAGTAAGACATAAGAAGACTAGAAAGGTACAAGGGGGTTTGGTTATTATGAAAGGGCTTTGAATATCAAACAGAGAATTTCATATTTGATCCTGGAGGCAGTAGGGAGCCAGTGGAATTTATTGAGTAGGGTGCTGACATGGTTTGACCTCTGCTTTAGGAAAATCACTTTTGGTGATGAATGGAATATTGATGGGAGTGAAGAGAGACTTGGCAGGAAGACCCACCAGCAGGTTGTTGCTGTAGTCCAGGTATAAGGTGGGGAGGGCCTGCACCAGAGTGGTGGCAGTGTTGGAGGAGAGCAGGGGACTTATTTTGGATATGCTGCAAAAGTGAAATTGACAGGACTTGGCAACAAATTGAAAATAGGGGGTGAGAGGTAGCAAGGAGTCTAGGATGGCACAGGTTGCAAAACTGAGGATTTTGTGAGGATGGTATTACATTCTAAGGTAAGAGAGGGGCAGGGTTTAGGGAGAAAGATAATGAGTTCCATTTTGGACATGCTGAATTTAATATGTTGACTGGACATCCAGTTCAATATCTCTAAATGGCAGTTAATTTGGAGATCAGCAGAGAGGTTGGGGTAGTATATGTGGATTTGAGAATCCTCTGCGTAGAGATTGTAATTAAATCCATGGGAGCTGATGAGTAGTATAGAGGAAGAAGGGGAGAAGGCTCAGTACAGAATCCTGTTGGATCCCTACAGTTAAAAGGTATAATCTGGAAGGGGGTCCAGCAGAGGAGACTGAGAATGAGCAGTAGGCAGGAGAAGAACCAGGAGAGAGTGGTATCCTGAAAACTTAGAAGAGATTATCAAGGATGAGAGGTTAATCAGCCATGTCAAAGGTGCAGAAAGGTTGAGGAGAATAAGGATTGGGAAAAGGCCATTGGATTTGGCAATTAAAAGATCACTGGTAACTTTGGAGAGAACAGTTTTGATGGAATGATGAGATCAGAAGCTGGATTGTAAGGAGTTGAGAAGAAAGTAAGAGGAGAGAAAGTAGAGACAACTCTTTTAGACAGCCTTTTGGGGGAGTTTAGCCACAAAGGTCAGAAGAGATATAGGGTGATGGTTACCAGGGATAGAAGGATTAAGTGAGGAGTTTCCAAGGACCAGTGAGATATGGTCATGTTTATAGGCAATAGGGAAAGAGCCAATAGACAAGGAGAGACTGAACATAAGACTGGGGATGACAGAGGGGAAAGTCTGCTGGAGAGGATGGGATGGAATGGGATCACTTGAGTAGGTAGAGAGTAAGGAGTAAGGCCACCTTATCATGTGAGACAGTGGTAAAAGAGGAGATAGTGGCAGAGGGCATATGAGTGCTATGAGACCAGGAAGAGGGGAAAAGAGGGCAAACAGCTTCATTTTTTTCTGTAAAATAAAAGGCAAGGTTCTCAGCAAATGGGGAAAGGAGGAGGATGAGCCATGGGAAGTTTAGGGAGTGATGAAAAGGTTTGGAAGGGCAGCTGTGGACAATGGGATAGTGAGTTGATAAGGGCGATATAGTATGATTGCCTAGCAACAGAGAGGGTCCACTTGAGGTAGTCTGGCATAGATTTGTAGTGGACCCCATCAGAATGGTTACATGATTTTTCTTTTCCTCTTTTCAGTAGCACCTGTGTAGGAATGAAAGCTGAGGGTGGTGGGAATGAACCAAGGCTGAGGCTTGGCAGGGTACAATTGGTACCCTGCTGGGAGTGGGAGGGTGGGCTAGAGACTCAAGAAGAGGACATTGTAGAGTTGAATGGGTTTACAAGGAATCAAGACAATGAAAAGAGAAAAAGTGACTAGTGCAGGAGAAATGGCCTGTGGAAGAACTGAGGGGTCAAGGGATTGGAGGTTAAGGTGTGGACAAAGAGCAGAATTAGGTAAGGGAAGGCAGAGGGAGAGGTGGAAAGCCAATAGATTATGACTGGATAAAGGCATTTCAGAATTCTTGACTTTGGAGGTGGTACATTTGTGGGTGATGCCTTTTAGAACATCTTAATTCCTTCAGAGCTTAGGTCTTCCAGACCTCCTCCATGAGGTCTTTCCCGATCCCCCATTACTGTATTTTTATTTTGTTTATACTTATGTTATATAGGCCTATATATGTACACGTCTCCTATAGAATGTCAGTTTCTGGAGGTCAAGGGCCTTTCGTTTTTGTTTTTTTTCATTTTTCCTCTTCACTGTGTAGCACAGTGTCATGGTCAAAGTTAAATGCTAATAAATTCCTATTGATTGATGGGACCAAAGGAAATGGAACACATGGTAGTTAGATATTCACTGGCCAGAACACAAAGATCTGAAACCAGTGGTCTGAGAACGTTCGGCACACCAGCTGGGTCTCTATGCTTAGAGAGACATTGGACTTAGCTAGTGTGGGATTGTTTCCTCTGGATCGGCCTTCTTATCCACTGAACAGTTTTCTTGTCCTCACTTAAAAAGGATGCTTTAAGTAGGGTTAATAGTGGTTTAGTTTTAGAGAGAGAAAGGATAGAAAACAAGAGCTGTGCAATGACTGAGAAGTAGAAATTAAGGTAGAGATAGAAACCAAATGACTAAAGCCAAACGGGGAAAGAACAGGGAACTGGGGATGAGAGAAGATTAGGAATCTAGGGTTTAAAGGGCTCATCGTACTTGAGCTTGTGTGAAGAGGAAGCATGTATTTCAGGAGTATCACCCGGATACTCTCAAGGTTGCCCGTAACCAGCTCTGATTTATTCATCTCAGTTTCTACATCGATGAAAGCCCCGATATGCACAGGCAACACTGTATATTCAGACACACAGCTGCATTATCATTCGCTTAGTTTTTTTCCTCATTAAGCATATTCAGGTACTTATTTGGCTGGTTCCTTCTCGGCGTCACTTTCTTCCTTTTTACCGAAAGTATAGCTATAAAGCAATTTAGGTAAAGACAGGCAAAGTTCAAGTGTCACCATCTTGTTCACAAATTCTTTATTTCCTAAAAGCAAATGATGTTGAATTTTCCATAAAGTGCAACCAGTGAACATTCTTGTGATAGCTTCTTGGTGAATGCATCACTGTCTCTGATTTGCACTTGCCTTGCCATTTAGGCCTTCTTTTGTTTCTGCTTGACAGCAGCAACTGTTCCAACCCTTGTCTGATTATGTGGGACGCCTTCATTTAATGGGAGCAGCTTCTTTGCTGCCTCCTTTTTTTTTATATGCAAGGAAGCCTCTTACTGGGAATCTTTGTTGGGGACAAAGCGTTATTTATGCTAAAGAAAAATGTATTCCCCTTTGAATGAGCTCGTGGGAAGCATAACAAGCTCATTAGTTATGCTCAGTTTGTACCCTGGCCTTTGCTTATAGTAGAGAGTAGCAAAGATGACATCAAAAAGGGACATTCTGCTCTTGTTGGCATTTCATGCAAGGAGAATGTCATGCAACTTGGGTCTCTTCAGTTAGGTTCAACTCAGGTTCAGTAAGTTAGCTGACTTTTATGAATCACTTTGGTACCATAAGAAAGTAACGTATCTTGAAAGTAGAATATATGTAAATTGCAAGGTACCTAAGGTATGTCTTTTGTGAGAGAAGAAAATACATTTTTACCCTTGAAAGTGACATCGTTATAATTGATTTATCATAATTACTTTGTAGTTCTCGGTATGAAGTGTTTTGTTGGTGTTGGGGTACAAAGAGTTTTTATAATGGAATCCTGAATATGGACCAGATGATTAGACTGCTTAGAATCATTCAGAGATTCTATTTACCTCCTGGATCAGCAACACAGAAGTAAGTATGTCAAGTGGTCCTGAATGTGAAAAAATTGACCTTTTCCTGAACTCACACTAAGAAATTTAGTAATATTAAGTTGAGAAATCATCTTTAGAATTTCACCAGGGTATTTTTAAGGAAACTGTGATTGTGACAGAAATTTCTGTTTGGGTCTTGGGGCTAAGAAATAGACAACTCTACCTAGATGATTTGCTTGTGTGAGTTAAGTACCTATGTTGTTGAATTAAGTATATACTGTCTAAAAGCTGTTGAGTTGTGTTTTTCATTGTAATGGTTTACTTGTTAAATCTTTAGATACTCAGAGAAGTTAGTTCCATTATAAAAGTCTATTTTGCTTGAGTAAAATTTTGGTTTAATGATAAAAGTTGAAGATTTTTCATTTTGCTATGTTGCTGCTCTCTGGCAGAAGATTGTGATGTTACATTCTGATAAATTGTCTGTTTATACAATGGCATATAACTTATAAAGTTCTAAAATATGATGTAGACCAGGTAAAGATAAAGCAGAATTTCAGAATTAATTTCTATAATCTAACACAATTTCTTTAAAGAAACATATAAATATAAGGGAATCTTTGAAAAAAGGAAATACCATTATTCCATTTTAACCAAATGCTACCAGAGCTTTTCTGAACCTGGTGGCAAAAGTCATATTGTGCAAGCATTTTTCCATATTTCGTCTTTCAGAAAAGATAAACAGAGAAGACTAGATTAGTTTTTTGTCTCTTTGGAAAGGGCATTCTTTATTTGAAGGCAAGATAATCTGAGTGTGAATTTTTACTGGTAGTAAGCATGACCAGGGGGTTAACTCACCTAACCTTATTTTAGTTAATTGACAGTTAAGTGAGTGACCTTGAGTAGGTGATCTGTTAATATCCTTTTTACTTCTTAATGTTGTGATTTTGTGTTTCCTCTTATGACCAACTAACTCCACCAAGGGGAAAAAAAGCCTTATTTGGCCGATTGATTCAGTGAAGCAGGTTTTTAAGCTGTAGTCTCATACTAACTTTGTTTGGGTAAAATGGGGGGGGGGGCGTGCGGAGCTAGTACCTTTTTGTATTTCACTTTTTCTGTCTTCTTTCAGGAAAAGAATTTAATTTCAATATAGATAACCATGCAGCATACAGTTCAAGTAAGTAATCTATGTTTACTCAAAGACACAGTTGCAATTAAATTCTGGGCATAATATAAATTGGATTATAAGATTAAATCTCTTTCAAATAATTTCTAAAATTCTTCAATTTTGATAACTTGTTTTTAAAGTTTTTTTTTAATACCGATGATACTCTGTGATTTTCTGGGTTTGTCTTGTGTGTGATTTTAAAATTTTGTTTTTATATTTTGCCAAATATGGTTTCTGCAAAAATAAAAAGTAGTCCAAGGTTAATAGAGTTAGCTCACTTATACCACCTCAACAAAAGATGGGTATAGTCTTCTTCAGGTTTTTTTCACTACCATCTTGTATATAAAAATTGAATTGTTTTTTCATTCTGTGGGAAGTAGGACCATTGATCTAGAACTGGAAGGGACCTCAGAGGCCACTTAGTGCAGCCCCTCTCATTTTACAGAGGGGGCAGCTGCAGGCCAAAGAGGAAGTAACTTGGCCAGGATCACACAGATGGTGGGCATCACATGTAGCATTTGAAGCTAAGGCTGGACATGAGAGCCAGAACTCTTTCAGCCGTACCACAGTAGAGAGATATGCTTAAAAACAATCAAGAATACAGAAAATACGTACATGGATAGACTTGATTGAGGGCGGGGGGGGGAAGGCAATAAGAAAAGGCCATTTTGGTTGGCATTCAGAATTGGGATTTCTGTAGTTATTTTTAAACCCAAACAAGACGTATTCTTTCCCGTGGTGTAAGTAATGCAGAAAAATATTAGAACTTAGATGAAAACCCTGCAAAGCTCCTCTTGGCACTACCAGAGAAATCTTAGCTGCTATTAAAGCTGTACCATCCCCAAGATGGAGTTAAGTCTCTTTCCTCTTTGATGGTCATAATAACAACAACTCCCACTATTTATTGAGTGATTTAATGTTTGCAAAGCACTTTATATATATGCTGTCCTGAAAGTATCCGAAATTGGAGATTTGTCTTGTGTAAATAAAACTTTGATTTTAAGAAGACAGACCTAACAAGAAAGACAAGGTGTTTCTTTGCTTGTTTTTAAGAAAAAAATTATATCTGAAATAGTTGTTGGATCCTAAGTGCAAGCCCTGCACCAGCTGGTTAACTGGCTTTTGCTCCCGTTTTTTCCCCCATCATGTGGAGCTACTATTTCTGTAATGGGTAAAAGACCCCTTGGTCCTGTTTTCTAGCCAGTGCTTGGAAATTCATGACAATCATTCAGAGTCTTTAGTCTTGTTCTCCCTTTTGCTATCTCCCTTTCACTGTTGTGTGCACTTTTTCTAGATCTTATTTGTTCTCAAATCTGTAATTGATCCAATCCACGCAGCCTAGCCCCACTCCATCAAGTTTTTCTATTTCATGTCCAAGTTTGAGGAATTTGCCATTTCAATTAATTCTCAATACTCAGTTTTTGTTTGACTCTTTTATTCTCATCACTTCACTGAAATTGTTCTTATATATATAAACTCCAGTCACTTCTCATCCAAATCTAATGATCCTTTCTTTATCTTCAGTTTTCTCTATTGCTTTTTTCACAGTCTTATGCATCATTTTCCTTCAAAGCTCTCCCTGACCTTAATTTCCATAGACCTCTTTTTCCCATTGCTTCTCCCTTAGGTGTGTCCCATGGAAGAATCTCTGGGAGTGAATTTTGCTTAGGGTTTTCTTCTTTTTTTTTTTGTTATTTTTTCTACTGGATGCATTTGATTACTTGATCTTTTTATGATTTTTTTCTAGAAAGTAAGCATACCATCAATTTTTGTGATTGATTTTTAGTTATGAAATTATATCGAGATTATTCTTTCCACTTTTCTCTTATTTCTGCTGTGTTTGTGATAATCTCTGAAAGTCCGAGACATGTATAACATGTATAACCTTTAGACATGCATTTTTCATTGGTAATATTACATGTTTTAGGAATATTAGCATCCTACTACGTAGTTTAGCTAATTCTAAAGACAGGACATTGTGTTTTGTTTGTAATCCTAGGACTGACTTAAGAGGCATCTTTCTATAATATGATGAAAACTAGGAATTTACTTTACTGAAGTTTAGTCTGTCTTCCCTCATTTTCACAAATGCATTATGATGTCAGTTTTGTCAAGATCTTGTGGTTTCATAGATGTGAGTACTCCACCGAAGCAGATTACAACCCTTTTTAAAATTTACAGCTGAAATTCTCAGGAATACAATGATCTAAGACAACTCTGAGAGACTTATGATGAAAAGTGCTATCCGTTCCCAGAGAAGGAACTTATGGTGTCTGAATACAGATTGTAGAATACTTTTTTTTTTTTACTTTATTTTTCTTGAGGGTTTTTTTTTTTGGTTTATGTTTTCTTTCACAACCTGATTATTATGGATATGTTTCACATGACTACACATAAATAACGTAGATCGAATTGCTTGCCTTCCCAATGAGGGGAGTGAGGAAGGAAGGAGAGAATTTGGAACTCAAAATTTTAAAAATGAATGTTAAAAGTTGTTTTTGCATATAATTAGGGGAAAATAACATATTAAATAAATAGAAAAATTTTTAAAGAAATTTACAGCTGGAGAGCCTGTGGCTCAAGGAGTTAAAGAATTTTGTTCATAGACTTATCACCAATGTTAGAGATGAGATTTGAACCCAGGCAGGTCTTTCTGACTCTTCCCCCTTATTTTGCACTGTTTTCACATGGAATTTTTGATAACCTTGCCCTTTTGTCTCATGTATACCTCCTTTTCACACACATTAATTTTCTGGCAAGCTCTGACTGGGCTCCCTTTTACCTTTCCATATGCTTGATCAGAACAATACTGATGAACACATTCAGCCAGAACAGGTATTAGCAGGAGGACTTTGGAGCCAGGAGGTTGGAGGGGATTAAGTCAGGATCTTGCCCTCTGGACGGGAGGGGCCAGGGTCCAGCCTAAAGCTGGTGCCAAGGTTATCCAAGCCATGTTCTGGCCCTCAAATGTCACATGCACAGTCACAATCTGGCCATACCTATATCTTTGCTGTATTCAGAACGAGATAATTATACAACATTCAGGAGAAGACAGGACTTTGGTCTTTAACCTGAATCTAGCTCAGATCCCCTATGAACAACTGACTTTATTTACATTCTTAAATGACAGAATTAATTATGTATCTCTGCTTTTATTCGGGTTTTTCTTCTTGGTCTTTCCATTTCCTTCTTGCCTTTTGTCGTGTGTGTTTTCCTCCTCTCTTCCCTTGAGATTTCTTCTGTTTCTTCTCAGAGGATGCCACAGGCTGATCTTCTTCTATGTTTGTGTTAACTGTGATGGTGCTGGGCCTGCCAATTTGCTGTGGTAGTCATTGACATAAAAGTATTTCAGAATACATTGTTTCAGATCTATATAGGACTTTTACATTTAAAAGCCTATTTTAGATTAATTAATTGCTATTGAACAATTATACACCTGACTGTGTGTTTAGAATTTCTACAGGTTTATACTTTCATTTTATAAACCATTTTTGTTCATTCAAAGATATCTAATAGCATTTTAAATTTTATACATATGTAACCTATAGCCCAGGAATCCTCAAAGTTTCTGGGTTCACATGGACTAGATCTGATCCTGAGGGCCTTTCTCTAAGAGGAAGTGTTTAACCATGTTAAATTTAAAATATTCTTTAAAAACTAGCTATACATAGCAGGAGTTCCTAGTTTCATTTATGCAACAGTCCAGGGATGGTAGTGCAATCCATTGCAGTAAGGGTCTTGTAGGGTGATTGTGGCAGGGAAGCCTAGGCCTGCCAAGGCTAGTAGCAGCCACAGCAGCATGCAGGGCTCATCCTTGCCTCATTCTCCATTCTTGCTTGGGCCATTTTGCTACTTGTTCTTGTCTACTTCTTCTCATACTTTGTTTATAGGGGAAAAGGTTCAGGGTTATGTAGATGCGAACATTTACTTAGCCATATATGCTCTGTAAGATTATTAATTTTAACAAATGTCATTGGCTTTGCTCCTACCTTCTTTAAAGGCTGAGGAAAATCAACAGAATCTCAATCCCAATCTCCACATTCAATAACCAATGCAACCAGCTCAGGTTGATGGCCATCAAGTTTTATATCACAGGTTTAAATACCATAGATACTGAAAGTCAGAAGAAAAAAAACACTTAGAAGCTGCCCATGCTAATCATTGTCTGGCATTCAAGGAATAATAAAAGGAAAGCCAGAAAGTGAGCAGTGATCAGATGATGAAAATGGTCTTTTGTTGCTGGAGGGAGGAAGGATAGAGAAAGGGTTGTGGAGATGACCAAGGCTGCCTATTGACTATTTCCCTTACCTCAAACTGACCAGCTCTCCCAAACCCCTGCTTTGCAACCATTATGATCTCCAGGTCTCTAGCAAGTATTTCTAGAGGGTGTTGTCTCCAGATTCTCTGAACTTTTCACAACCTCTGATTCTCTGCCATTACTGGTGGTGGTGCTTCTTTGGGAAAGATGGATGTTTTTTTCCCCAAAATTACATTCAGTTCAAAGTTGAGGGTAAGATCCTAAGGAATTCTGGGTGATTTATTTGCCTACAGACAGACCCTCAAGTTTCCATGGTAACACCTGGGAAAAATTGAGCATAAGATTACATATATGATCTTCTTTGAATTGAATGAATATTGAAATATTCTAATTTGTTGATGATTTTATAATTCATAATCAAAAAGAAAACTGTTTCAAAAAGTCAAGCCAGACTGTCCTTTCCTTTTGTTGACAGGATGGTTATCACTGTAGTAGATCAGGGAAATGCTATAGATATAGTATGATTATATTTTAGGAAACCCTTTGACAGAGTCTCTTATGCCATCCTTTTGGACAACATGGAGAGATTGTGGGCTGAGCAGTACTGGTGTTAGGTGGATTTAGTACTGATTGAATGACTGGATCCAAAGAGTGGTGGTTAACAGGTTAGTTTCAGCTTGGAGGCAGATCAGGAGTTATGTGCTTGAGAGTTCTACCCTTGTGTGCGGGTTAACATTTTGATCATGGACTTAGATGGAAGGAAAAACAGCCTACTTACCAGATTTACCAATGAAGTGAAGCTTGGGGGACTTGCTGATACACTATATGATGGAGTCAAGATCCAAAAAGATCTCAGCAGGGTAGACTAATGGACTGAATTGAACTAGATTGTATATTTCACTCATAAATATCAACTTGGAGGCTTGGGTTAAAAAAATCAACTTCACAAGTAAAAGCAAAAGGTAGAACTAGACAGTAGGGTTTAGACTTCTAATAGGCAATAAGCTCAAAATGAGTCAATAATTTGATGTGACAGACAAAAATGCTGTTATTATCTTTGGTTATATTAAGAAAGGCCTAGTGTCCAGATGAGTGACTCTGCTGTGGTGAGACCATATCTGGACTTTGACAGTCTGACAGAGGAGGGCAGCTAGGTTGGTGGTGGAAGTAGGGACTATGCCTGGAAAGATCCTTTGAATAAACCAGAGAGTATTTAGCTTGGAGGATAAAAGATTTAATGTGGGTCATGATAGCTGTTTTCTTTTATTTGAGAAACTATTTATCATGTGGAACATTGTTTAAACTTGAGGCTTTTTTCACTTATATCCCCTATCTTTTTCTTATTATTATCCTTTTTTTCTTGTTTGTTATGAATTCTGATCTTTGCCCTGACAAGATTGTGACTGTACCCAGACATCTTTCAGGGATAACTCCCAGATCAATAACAAATCTTGTCTGAATTAATGAGAGAATGAGTGAATGAAGCATTTATTTAGTACTAGGTACAAATAGAAAAGCAAGACAGTCCTTGCTCTCCAGGAGCTCATACTCTCTCTAATGGGGGAGTTGGTACATATGGAAGGTTTCAGCTGCAAGTCCTAGGGAAAGGTCCCATGGTCCTTAGGGGGAAGCAGCAAAATAGATGGTAATAAGGCCTCTTCTCTAGTGTCATTTCCATTGTAAAAACATTTTTTTCCTTTTTTCTTTCTTGTAATGGAAATATTTGTGATATAAAGATATCCTTGTGTGGTCTACAAGTCTTTAATCCTCTCTCATTACTTTTCCTAAGCCATAATTTCTCATGTATTTCTCACCGTCTTCATCTTTTCCCATCTTTGCTTTGAGATCACCAAGTATCGAAGTGAATGGTGGTTAAATTTGGAGGATTTCATCACATAATGTCTTTGTCCTCAGCAACCATTATTGGTGCCTAAGCTGCAATTACTTTCATGGTGTTCTTTTTGGACTTATTTATCAGTAGTACTACAATATATGATGATCAAATAACTCATTAAATAATGGTTTTATATCGCCTTCGGACTTTTGATAAAACTCACTGCCCCAACCCCTGTCTTTGCCTCTCTAAGGATTACCCATCCTTCCATTAAGCCACAACTTCTTTCTTCTTTAGTCAAATTAAAGTTTAATTAATCTAATAATTGTGATTCTTAATACCCTTTGCTTCCTTTTCTTCTACTTTGCTGCTATCACTGCAAAAGCAGAAGGCTGCCATGAAAGTCTGAAGGCCATTTAATACTTTTCCTTTGTTTCGTGGGCTGCTATAGCCCAAAATATCATCACTTACTGGCCTGCCTGCTGGTGTTGTCTCTGTGTTTCACCTGACTGGTCCTTGGAAATCAGCCCCCACCTATTGTCAAGGCCATGCTTGAAATCTTTCTATTATAGTATGACCTTCTAGGCTTTTGGCTTCACTGAGGTAATGTGGCCACAGGATAGGATTTTGTGGAACAGTTCAAAGTATATAATAAGGTAAAATTTCCTAGCCCTTAGAGCTCTCCAAAGTGAGAATGGGCTGCCTCACAGGTCGCAGTTTCCCCCTCGCTGGTGACATTTACAGAGGCTAGAGGATCACTTAGCAAGGTTATTGTAAACAAGATTCTTGTTCTGATTGGATGGGTGCTGTCTGAGGATTCATCGTTTTTGGAAATTCTTTAGATCTGTGGCTTTTTCTGCTTGCTTTGGAGTCACATAGCCCAGTCAAATCTTTGTTTTTCCCTTATATTGTCCTGTTAGAATGTAAGTGACTTGAGGTAAGGGACCATCTCTTTCTTTGTCCTTGTATCCCCAGTATTTAGGACAGTCACTGGGCATACAATAAATGCATAATAAACAAATGCTTGTTAAGTAGCTGTTTGACCTTCAAATTGGACATTATAAATGAATACCTAGGGTGTTGGTTGCTTTGTTTTCATTTCGTAAACCTCCTTTGCTTGCCTAAGAGGTTTTTGTTTTTTGTTTTTTTGTTTTAGTCTGTGTTTATATTCTACCAATTTATTGGTCTTTGATTTAATTGGACCTCACTGGGTGTTTGTCAAAAAAGTGCTTTGCAAACCTTAAAGCTCAAAATAAATGCGAGCTATTACTTTAATAAGGAAAAGTATAGGAAGACCTTTCGGTGTTTGTTATTGCTTTTTCTATTACATTCATTCAAATAACTAATTTTTTTTTCAGGTGTGGTTTGGAGACGATCTTCCTCTAAGCCCCCGAAGTCCCCTCACTCCCCGACATGGGCCAGGTTTGGCAGATGTTTGCCAGTATGATGAATGGATAGCAGTACGCCATGAAGCTACATTGGTACCTATGCGGGAAGATTTGGCAATCTGGCTAAATGGTTTATTGGGTAAGGCTTTGAGATCCACTGCTGCGTGAATTTTGAGAAAAATATGATTCGAGTTGTTGTGGGGTGTGTGTGTGTGTGTGTCTCCCTATGTGTATATTCACCTCCCCGTGTGTGTTCATACTTGGGCACATACATGTAAGTGTTAGGGTTGAATACTGAGAAGAATATGTTATAACTGATGTGGTCAGCATGCTCAAGGTAATAAAATTTAAAATTACAGCTATTTCCAATGGTACATGTTTTAGAGTAAGTCTCTATGCCTGTTTTTTAGCTTCATACTTTCATTATTATTCTCTTTGCTCACACAGCCGCCATCTTAGTTCAGGCCCCCATCATATTTTGTCTGGACCTCTGTAATAATCTTCAAATTGATCCTGCCTCAAGTCTCTCCCCACTCTAACCCATCTTCTGCTCAGCTGCCAAAATGATTTTAATAGTGTAATAATGATGTTATGCTAAGCTCTCTTTTTTGCTTGAATTTGATGTCTTTGGAAGAATCCTCATTTTTAAGTCTATTTTTAGGTATTGATGTCAAGGCGGAAAGATTATTAGAAGAACTTGATAATGGTGTCCTTTTATGCCAACTGATCAATGTTCTGCAAAACATAATTAAAACATGTTGTGATTCCAAGGAACTAGGGGTGAGTCACCTTTTAAAAAAATTTGTAATAGTGTTACAACCTGAATGTTAACTTTTTTTCACTGATCTATTTTAAAATGTTTATTTAAGGCTTTATGTCAGCAGAGATGGTCACAGGCTCTAAGTCCGCACCAGAAATACCTTTTTACTAATTCCTTTCTATTGTTTAAGGCTCCCTGCAAGCTGATTCCTAGTCTCCTTTTTCATCTTTATGTCTTCACTATTCCCCTAGCTATCACATATCCTCTACTCTAGCCAATCTGGGCCACTCCCTAGTCCCTGAGAGCTTTTCAGGTTGAAAAGAGTTACAAGATGATCACTGTCTAAGTATAGCCTTGTCTCTTTGGAAAACAAAGCCTGGCCCCAGCATCTCCATAATGTATTTTCTGGTAAATAACCGCTTTTGGTTTACAGTATATGTATATATTCATTTTAATAAAATAAATTCCATTCCTATATTCCTTTACTTACATGGATTTTTTCTAAAATATGATTTCCTCATATTTGCTTGTACCATTCCCTCCATTTAAACTGCCCTCTCAGCTTACAATCTTCACTCATGATTTTTGTCCTTAGCCTTCAAATGCCATTTTGTCTATGAAGGCTTCCAGAAGTGATCTCTCCCTTTGAATTCAGTTCAGCAAACTTTTATTAAGCTCCTGTGGGCAAGAACCTGAAAATACAGTGAAGAAAAATGGTCCAAGCCCTGCCCTCAAGGGATTTATAGTTTTATTGGGAGATTAGACACATGCCTAGATTACTGTAAGGCTAGGTCAGAAGGTGCTAAGTGCATTGGAAGAGGCAGGAGCCAGGAGGGATAACTGGGGAGTATGTTTGGGGAGAGGTTTCATGGAGTTGGGCCTTCAAGGAAGGGTTTAATGTGTGGTGATGTGGGAGGAGGCCACCCTAGTCACTAGGAGTGGGGAGTAGCCTGAGCAGAGAGGCCTGCTCTGGTCAGACAAGATCAGAGAATGGCTGGGGAAGGCCAGTGCTTGGAAGGTGGAAAGAGAATATGAAAACAAAGAGCATGAAAGAATTGGATGTCATTGGAAGCAGAGGATGGCTGTAAATAGCTGGATTAGGATCTGGCATTCACCCTGTCTTAGAGCTCTTCTGAGCAGGAGTTAGAGGTGATTAGAGATAGGTAGAAAGTGAGTTTGACATCAGTGTCACAGGGAGGTAGAGAAGAGAGACACTGGAGGATGACGTCAGGGCAAAAGGAGTGAGTGTGAGCACTCTGGAGACGACATCAGCAGGATTTGGCAGCATCTTCCTTAGCCCACGCTATCTGCTACTAGGATTGCCTGGGCCAAAGTCTTAACTTTCTTAATAGACTGTAAGCTGCTTGAGAATAGGCCCTGGGTCTTATTTATCTTTGTATCCTTTACAGAAGCTAACGCAATGCGTGACATAGAGTAGGCATGTGGTGAGCATGTAATTGTTAAATTGGGTGTATGATAGAGACACTTATTTTGTTTATTCCTTAAGTCTAGGATAAAACTGGAAAAAAAAAAAGCTTAGGACATGTTTCATCTCCTTTAATCAACAACAGGGTTGTCTGAGCTAAACTTAGGCCACTTTACCTGGCAGAATCCATCATCAGGAGTCTTTTGAAATTGGACGTGTCTGCTTTCAGACCTTTTGAATCCCAGATTACCTGTTATTTTCTCTGATCACCTCTTTAAGAATTGAAGGACTACTGGACTCTTATGATGTGAAGAATGTCCAAAAGGCTTCTGGTCTTTTTAAATGATTGGAATTTGAGGAGAAACCTATCATTTCCTGAGTGTGGAGACTCATGCAGTACAAATTCCTTGCACTTTAATTCAGGCCAGCAACTTGTCTGTTACTTACAGATTTAGAGAATTTGGGGCCCCGAGAGGATAAGTGACTTGCCCCGGGTCACCCAGTCAGTGTGTCAGAGACCAATTTAAACCTAGGTCTTCCTGACTCCAAGACTGTCTTTCTCACTCCTGTGCCACATTGCCTTTTGGGTAACTTTTAGTCTGCTGTTCTTTTCTGCTTTTAAAAAGATTCCCAGGTACTTAAGGAGATGGAAGACAGGTTAGGAGAGTCACATGGGCCACTGCTTTTCCTGGGAAGTATTTAAACAAAGGGTTTTTTTTAAATTAAAAAAAAAAAAAGCTTGGAAAGGCCTTAGATGTCATCTGGTCTAGGGTTTCTTGACTTGTTTGGTGTCATGGTCTCCTTTGGCGGGCTGGGGAAGCCCAACACTGCTCTGCCTTGGTGCTTACATTTATAATGGAAGCAAATAGTTAAAATTAGAGGTCAGGGAAAATAAAGGTAATTTTTTTTCCCATTCAAGTTCATAGACCCCCTGGAATCTATCCATGGATCTCTTTAGGGTCTCTGGATCCCAAGGGAAGGATCTTTGGTCCAATCTCCTCATTTTACAGTTAAGGAAACTAAAGTTAAAGGAAACTAAGAGAAAAAAGTGATTTGCCCAAGGTCATTTAGCAAGCTGCTGGGAGAATCAGGCCTTTTCATGCTAATTTTAACTGGACTGTTTTCCTAAAGAAACAGTGGGGAAATGAATAGATTGAAAGGAAACTAGACTATAATGAAAGAAAAATGAAATACAGTTTTTTATTTAAAATTAATTTTATTCTGTAACTCTTGTGGCTATGGCTAGTACTTTGAACTTTCTTTTTCAGCTTATAAAAATGTATGCCTATTTTATCCTTTTTTGATTTCTGTATATTTTTAATTTCTAGGATTTTCCGATGACAAAAATTCCCTGTAAAAAAGATGCCCCATCAGGCTCATTCTTTGCTAGAGACAATACTGCAAACTTCCTTCACTGGTGCAGGCGTGTTGGTGTTGATGAGACTTACCTCTTTGAATCTGAAGGCTTAGGTGAATATTTCTCTGTTTTTAAAATTTGATAAACCATTTTTGTATCATTTATTTTCCTTTTAATGATCTAAATAACAGACTCGAATGGCAGGCCTTGAATCTCCTGAAAGACGTGGAATACAATTAGAAAATCACACAGGCTCTAAATCACAAATATTCATCTTTATTCAGTGGTAGCAATCTTTACCTGGAAAGCTTTCCACACAGAAGACAGCTGACTTGCTTAAATGAGCTGGCCTCAAAAATGTTCTTACCTGAACTATCCACCCTGTGCTAGGAGTTAATGTCGATATTAAGTGGCACTACAGAAAGACGAATTACTCCTTATTTCTCTTTAACTTGATTATGAAAATACCTGGTCAGATGCTTATGTCATAAGCATTATCCAGATGGAATGACGACTCTGACAACATATTTTGAAATGTGTTCAGTGCCTGGCACAGGGCCTTTGTCTTGTTGGATCCTCACAACAGTCCTGGGAGGTAAGTGCCATTGTTATCCCCACGTTACAGATGAGGAAACTGAAGCAAAAAGATTAATTATTTGCCCAGGATCACGTAGTTAATAAGTGTCTGAGACGAGATTTGAACTCAGGTCTTCCTAACTCCAGCCAGGCTCAGTGCTCTGTGCACTGTGACATGACTGAGTTGCTAGAGATTTATTACTATTCAGAGTTTATTGATTTGGTTTCACATTAACTTTAAATTAACACAAATGTCCAGATGATGGTGAAAATGGCGTGATAATCTGACACAGGCTCTTACAGGACATTTTACCCAAATATTTCTTTCCTTCTGAAATGAAGCACAAAAGGTCTTTGGGTTTTTATCAGATTGTATCCAGTTCTGTCAGGAGGTAGTGAACGGATGCTGATCCTTTTTGACATCTTTACGGCAGGCATGGTTTCCAGAAATTACAAGCAACAGCTCGTTCTGTCTCAGACCTACTTTTCTTCCTCTGGGAGGAAGCAAGATGCAGTTTTCCACTTTGCCTTCCTGGTGAGACTGCATTTCACCATGGACTGATTTGACTGGGCCATCCAGAAGAACCAAATTGTGAAAAATGTGGTTTCTGAGCTAAGTGCCTAGTTGCTCCTGTGCTCTGAGGGGCTCCGAGATGTTTGGCCATCCTTTGTGCCTTTCTCTCTTTTGCCAGGGCCAGCTGGGCTGCAGTAGAGGAACAGAATTCTGAAGCAATCCCCAGGGTATTCTCGCAGCCAGAGGGAAGAGGCAGGCCACAGAACATGTTTCCAGGAGAAATGCCCTAGTGGTTAAGCTATTTAAGACTGCTTTCCATCCTCCAGTAGTAAGGCTTATGCTTGACTACTTTAGAACAGTAACTTCTGTCTGGAAAATGTAAAGAATTTCAAGTCACAGACTATCGTACCTCTCAGATGGGAAAGTATGTCAGCTAGCAGCAAGCCAGCTTATATGCCATTATTGGATTAATATTGTAAAACTTTCCACTACTTTTTAGTACAAAATGAGAAAATGATAAAAATAAACAGAAGAGAAAAGCTGAAAGACAGGGAAGGGAAAGTTTAAATTTAGGTTGGCCAATTTCCATTTTCAGTACAACTAGCCTGAGTTCTCGTAGGCACTATTACTTAAGCCTGAATCAACAAGGATTCTCTGCTTGACCTTGCCCTCACATGTCATGTTTGGAGAATGTGCTTCATTTTTGAAGTTGTGTACCTTTTGTTACTGTCCCTTTGAAGTAGGTAGTTAGTATGAATGTTCTAGAAGGTGAAAATGAGTCAGAGGATCCCAACAAAGTAAAGAAGTAGTAAAGAAAGGTAGTTGATACCACCCAGGTCTAGAATGTAGTTCTGGCTAAACCAGGTTAGGTCTTAGCTCCTCTGGTTTTGTCCTGTGATAGGGTTAGCACTGTGGAAAATATAAAATAGCTGTGGTTCTAAATCTTGATTTCTTTTGTACGTGAGAAATTTTGTAAGTATCAGGATGCAGAGTTTTCACAGTTCGGCCTTCTCCGACCCTCCCTTACTAGGCATGCTTTATATTTATGATAGATAGAGAAATATATAAGAACACAATAGAGAAATATTTAAAGACCATGAAAATTCCTGGTTTACATATGTGGATATCAGAATATCTTACCTTCTTTCGGAATTTTTTGTTACTTTTCTTAGATGATGGTCAGTATGATAGTGTCTTACTTTGTTCAACAAGTCAGTCAAACAGTTCAACAAACATTTATACAACTCCAGTGCTCTTTCTCACAGCTCTCTTCCATGCCAAAAGAAAATTTCACTGGTTTAATTTTGGGCAGTAAAATAGAACTTTTTTATTTTCCACAGTTTTGCACAAAGATCCAAGACAGGTTTATCTTTGCCTTCTGGAAATTGGGAGAATTGTATCAAGGTATGTGATCAGTAAAATTCTAGCCTTTTGATGCTTTAATTTTTAAAAAATAATTAGCCATTTTGCTTATGGGCAAAAGAATGCAGTACCAGAAAATAAAAATCAATCATTAGAGCAAAGGAACTGAACTTCTCTGACAGATTCCTTTTGCTTCTTGCTTTTAAAAAAAAATACAATAAATGTCTTTCACTCCAGTGTACAGTGTCATAATAGGTTAATAGATAGGTGTAACCCAAATGGCTTGACTTCTGTAAGCTCCACTCAACCAGATTTACCAGAATGACCTGAATATGTCATTCCTTTTCCCCCAAACTGTGTTGATTTTTAATCAGACCCTAAGATATTTTTTCCTCTCAAAAGAACTTTGATTTTAAGGGTGCAGCCTGCATTTTAGAATGACTTTTGTTCATCTGTATGAAATAGTTCATGTACAAATTGGGAAAAGACAAAGGCTTATGGCGGCCTACAGGGAAGTAAGTCCTCTTTAAATATGAAAGGGTGACTGTGGGATGGAACCACTTGGGCTTCTCCTGATTCCCAACCAATGCCCTCAAGATGTTCCCCAAAGTGATTCAATAGATAGGCTAAATATATGATAGTGAGACTTGGAATATAAGAGTGTCTGAAGAATTAAACATGAATATCACACAGAGGACAATGAAGAGGCACATGGTGGCTCTGGTTGGCTGTAAACAACATATAACCAATGAAGAACTTTGAAGGATTGGAGTAGAAGATGTCATCAGAGAAATGTATGATAGGAAGAGAAGATGTGACCTGGGTGAGGGTGAATAGGTAAAAGGCCATACAGTGAACCCTCATAATGTCAGGAGTTAAGAAATTCTCATCAGTCCCAATAAAATGAATTTATGGCACGTTACTGGGCCATTAACACCTTTATTGTAAATCTGATGAGATGTGTTTGACACAGTGACCAAGCATTGTCTTTACATCACTTGCACCAGACTTTTATCTCAATAACCTTTTCTTCCCCGTAATGCTATCTTCCTGTCCCTCCACCAGATATGGGGTTGAACCACCTGTATTAATAAAACTTGAGAAAGAGATTGAGCTAGAAGAAACCTTGCTAAATACCTCTGGGTCTCTCCTGCCGGACAGCCCACCAAAGTCCTGCTGTCACCACGGAGAGCTCCATGAAGCTGTAAGTACCAGCCACACCTTCCTTGGCCCGTGAGTGAGGCCAAGTTTATCTGACTGTTTCCTCATGTGGGCCTTGTCCTCAACTCCAGTAGTGACTAGGGGTATGCCATGATGATGCTGAAGAAAGGCTGCTGGAAGTTGTAAATACTGAGTAGTTCTTAGTCCCGGGCAAGACTTGATTTTGTTTCTTTGACTTTTGTATTCTCTCTTAGTGGTTGATTCACAGAATAACATTATGAGAGACATTGACTGCTTATTCACTTGTCCTACCATTGCCTTTGGAAAGTGGTCATTTTTAATTCAATAGATACACTTAAGTAGTGTATGGGTTTAAAAAAATCTGGTCTGAAAAATTCTTTACCAGAATATAAAATATTCACCTGTACTTACATAGTTCATCAACACAATGAAACTAATAATAGTCAGTATTAGGATTGCAATGATGAAATACTAGTGACTACTCATCAGGGACAAAAAATTAAAATGACTTCTTTTAGAGTCACCCTACTTTCTTTTAGATTGTGGTTTAAAGCTATAATGGTTAGATATTAATAGTATTCACATAGAGATAGGGACTGGATCATTGATTTCATTAGAATCAAGAACTCTCAGGCACCAATGCATATCTGCCCCTGCTCTGCCACTTCTAGACTTGGACAGCTGCCTAGATCCAGAATGGAGGGGTTCAGTGACTTGCCCCGGGGTCACACAGCCAGTACGTGTTAGAGACTTGGACCTGCGATATCGTGACTTGTAGGTCTCCTCTCTATTCCTACGTCCTGCTGCCCCAGCATTCAGATATTTAGTCTAACCTAGTATTCTTGTAGGAAGTGGAGGTAATTTCCTTCCTGAAGGGAATGAATCATTCTGCTTAGAATACAAAAAAAAAAAAACCCAACCCCCCCCCCCCAAACCACCACCTTTCTTCAAAATATTTTTGTTTTATATATATCTATCTATAGACATTGTACAGTGTCTTATGTATTGTAGCTAAAGATAGAAGCTGGGCTAATGTCGTTGTGAATAGAAAATTGTTATTAGCAAAATCATTCTTTGGAGGCCTATTTTTAGTTGTATTTATAAACTTATGTTATGTAATAACTTGTTATATCCTGTACCTTCTTGAGAGCTATTATATAAAACATATTGTTTGAGGTTGGCACCCCCCACCCCCCCTGGAAACACAACTGTGTTTCACACAACTTCTGGAACTTAAGCATATTGTCTCAGTGACAGGTGGCAATAAATGAAGTAAACAAAGGAAATTACAGTTCGGACAAATGACAGGTGTCTTTTGTTAACTAAAGTAAATGTGATCCTAATGGCTGAGTTTGACATGGTGTCTGTCGACATCTCAAGTTTTTCTTTAGCTATGCTGTAAGAGTAGATCTGAACTCATAGGTGTGTGTAACTTCTAGAAATCAGTGTTATTACTTTATGAGTTTACCATCTATGGAGGTATCTGCACCAAAAGGACAAATGGAGAAAATATGGCTTTCTCTATTTCCTTGTGGCTCGTTGTTTGGGACCAGATCCTAGGACCCTTAAAAACAACCATCTAGTATTGTTTTTCTCCTTAGGCACATTTCAGTTTGATCTGGGCATCCATCCCTACCTGTTTCTTTAGTAGTAAATGGTACCTAAGCAGTTTTTTGTCTTCATCTTTCAATTTGATTTCATCACCTATTCATCGCATTTTGTATGTTGCCCTTTACTTTCAATACAATGTTGTTATACTGAGTCCTAAATTTTGGTGAAAATTTAGGTTAAGCACATTGCTGAAGATCCTCCATGTAGCTGTTCTCATCGATTTTCCATTGAGTATTTGTCTGAGGGGCGCTACAGATTAGGAGACAAAATACTTTTTATAAGAGTAAGTATACTCTGTGTGTGTGTGTGTGTGTGTGTGTGTGTTGCTGTTGCTGCATGCACCTTACTTTACAATCAATTAACCCTTATTTAGTTATTTCTAACTAATCGTTGGCAGAAGTAGCAAGGTGTATTTAGGGAGAAAAGAGTGTTTTTTGCATTAAAAAATGGAATTTTTGCTATAGTGACCATGATTTGTTCACAGTCAAATACTTTTAGTGGAGAATATATACATAGTTTTCTTAGGCAAAGAGATGAATAGCATAGGACATTTTTTTCCAAACTCAATGACTATAGAGTATCCTTTAGTTTAATATTTATAGACACAACCACTTTGAAAGGCAAGAAGAAAAGGGAACGATAACACATGTAAAGATAAATTGGAATTAGTGAAAAAAAAGAAACAGGAGAAACAGCCTGTGGGTTCTAAAGAAAAGACTGTTAATTTAAGTCAGCAATGAAATACCTCCATAGCCCTTTGGTGGCTATGCCTCATGCTGCTTCTCCTGCTCTGGCTTTGCTTTGGCTTCTTATTTTTGTTATTAATAAGAGGATCAAACCCAGGACTCTGCTCTTTTATTAGGTGACATAAAAGCTGCTTGCATCATTGTCTGCACTGTTCCTAACTTGAGAACATAATGGGCACAGGGAGCTCTGGATGAGTTTCTCCTCTCTTGTATTCTCTTCAATTTCAAGCTTCGTCTTCACTCTCAAACCTGTGTGCAATTTCTGTATTTTCTTCCTTTCATTAATTCTGTCTTTATAGCCTTCTCTCTCAGCTTGCTAAATGTTTATGTATGTAAACACTCCCACCAGATAGCTCTCCATTAGCCGAATGACTTTCTAGGTCTCTAGTTATATGTGGAGATGAGTTTTGTGAAGTGTGCAATTTCTCATGGCTGCTTCATGACAGATGGCTGGAATATGCCTGGCATTTAAAAATTCACAGTTTGATTTGACATGTCATAACCAGCAGACCACCATTCTATATGGAAACAGCTGATACACTTGTGCATCCTATAGAACCCACTCAAGATTTCTTTTTCCCTTTCTTTACTTGGACAGATGCTGCATGGCAAACATGTGATGGTTCGTGTTGGTGGAGGCTGGGATACTCTTCAAGGTTTTCTGCTTAAATATGACCCCTGCCGAGTATTACAATTTGCAACTCTGGAGCAAAAAATCCTTGCATTTCAAAAAGGTATTTCTAATGAGAGTATTCCAGATTCACCCGCCAGAACCCCTGCACCGCCTTTAATGGATCCAATGTCAGCTGTCAACATGTTTCAGAAGCAAAATTCGAGACCTGGCACTCCAGCTTCTGTGCCGAAGGCCAGGGAGAAGCAGGCCATTAGCAAACGCCCTCAGTCTCCTGCTCAGAAATGTGCCACCCCTACACTCCATCTGCCCAGTTCACTGAAAGCTGGTCACTCAAACTCTGGACATTCTAAAGTCCCAAATTTGTCAACAACAGCTTCTCCTCAACATCTCACAAGTTCAAAAGGAGCACCAAAGAAACCATTGTCTCTTGCCCATCCAGTCAGTAAAACTACGTCTTCCCGTGGTTTGTTGAAGACTGCATTGAGTGTTTCTGAGTCTCTACACAACCGTGTGTTGTCCCCTGATCACCCCAAAGTCAAACGCCCACCAGTGCAGAATTCAGGGGGCAGGCCACCTCCTGCTCAGCTTTCACAGAAGTCTTCTGCACAGTTAAAGCACAATTCTGTTTCTTCTAAGCACAGTGCAGTGTCTCACTCAGCATCACCAAAGCTCCCCACAAGAAACGGCAGACTAGGGTTTAAGCCTTCCCCATCTCTTCAGTCCCCTGCAAAAATAGCAAAATCTAGCACTAAAAGCACAGCAGAAAGACCAGTGACAGCACAATCTCAGCCACCCAGTAAAGGGCCGCAGACAGGTAGAGTCCAGCCACAGAAGCTCCAATCAGCCCAGAACTTAAAACAACCAATTTCTTCAGCCTCCGTTTTGCCTGCAAAAACAGCCTGCGTGGCCACATTGCTGGGACCAAATGGTAAGAATGTGGCTTCCGAAACTAAAAAACTGTCCCAGAATAAGAGCAAAGGTCTTCCAGCGGGATCTAGCCTCTCAAAGTCTTCTGCACGTACCCCATTGTCAGTTGTAAAACTTTCCCAGTCTTCTGTCAGAGCACAGACTTCAGTAAAGGCTACCCAACCTGCCACAAAGAGCCAGCCTCCGGTGAAAACCCCACCAAAGACTGGCAGGACCGTGGCTGTTTCAACCAAGAAACCACTCTTGTCTGGGAAAGAAACAGTTAGCGATGGTGAGAAGCTCACTCTGAAGAAAAAGGAGGATGACCATTATTTTGTTATGACTGGAAATAAGAAAGCTAGAAAGTAAATAAAAATGGGTCATGTTGGAGTGAGCACAGGAAATAAGAAAATAATTTGATTTATACGTTCAAGATCTGCAGTAAGGTCTTCTTTTTGTTATGTCTGAGTGTGCAGTGGTTAGCTGTACTGAGCAAGAACACAAAACACTGAGCGCTGCAGAGAACACTGGATTTGAGTGAAAAGACCTGGGTTTGAATTCTGTCTGTTATCTGTGGGTGTGCCCTCGGGTGCGCTTCAGTGTCCTCATCTCTAAAATGAGGGAATTTGGTTGGATCTTGAAGGTCACATTCAGGTCAGAATAAGTGGGCATGTTTAGCAAAAGATGGCACCCAGGAGCTTCAAGCTGGGGGCACACTGTGACAGTGCTCCTAATGGGCATTCAAGCATTTCTGCTAATGTCTGTGTGTGCAGGAAAGCCTGAAAAATTCAAGAACACTACTGAAATTTGCGCCCAGTGCCAATCTATGAATATGTGGACTCTAAGGTTGTGATGTGCCCTGTAAGCAACACTAATCTCTTGTTTGTAGCTTTAGCACTTAACGCCCACCTTTCCTGGTCAGCATTGCCAAGAATGCATAAAGCGCATGCTCATTGGTTGCTAATGATTAGAGACTGGGATTACTCTGAATCACTGTAGATTTTTAAAGACTTATTTTAATTTTCTTGATCAATGCCCCAGGTAGATTCTGGACTGACTTGGCAAATGCCTGTTGTTACCTTGAATAACGTTACTGCTTGGGCCTAATTTATTGACTTACGAATACTGTACTGTAGATAGGGAACTAAACCTGGTTCAGTCTGCTGTCTGAAAACATGGAGATGTCTTGTACTTTAGAAGGGGGAATGGCGTGCACAATTTATGGCGAAAATGGACTCAGTAGTTCTTAGAAAAATCTGAAAAATCCTCACAATTGTTTTTTGAACACTGTTTTTGTGAAGCTTCATAAGAAGAGTTGACATTTAGAAAGGTGAATATCAAAATTCTATTGGATTAAAATCTTTAAAGTGAAAGACAAGAAATGTATTTTGAGTGGTGCTATAAAAATTGTCTTTCAGAAAATATTTTTCTCTTTTTTTAAGAGAGTGTAGCTTTGCCAATTTTAACTCCATTCTCAAAGTTATGCATCTTTCCTCAACCTGGAGCAAGGCTTTCTTCAGAATTCAGATTATCGATGGTACCCATTTGTTTCTGTAGGTATAGCACCGTAGAATGGAGGTAGAGCTGAATCATATCATGCTAACAGACTAGAAGGATGTGGAACTTGTAAATACTTGAAAGTGTTAAATTCCTCAGTTCTAAGTGTTTAAGACACTATACTTTCAGGATATTTTGTCTTTGTGGCATTACATTGTATCCTTTCCTGCAAATTCTTATATTGAATCATGACTTTTGTGCTTTAGATATATTTTTTACTAAAGTCACAGTTTCCTTTAAAAAAAGAGTATCTATTTTTAGAAACTTATTTTCAGTGGCTTAAATTGATTATCAATATTCTGCAGCCTACAAAGCCAGGAAACCTTCTTTAATGAATAAGTGCCTTGTCTCTCAGATGCTCTTAATATATGTGGCTATATAATAGGTCAGTTTTGGGAATGACTACAAATGTGGTTTCAAATAATTCAATTCAAAAAACTTTTATTAAATGTCTACTGTGTACGAGGTGCTGTACGAAGTGTTGGAAACTGCAAAGACAAAAAAAATTGTTAGTTTAAAAGGAATACTCACCAAACCGTTGGCCAAGGCCTGATATTCAGGGAGTTTGAGAAGAGCCTGCTTATCTTCTCAAAGACAATTCACTTTCTCAACAAGAAGTTCATAGATTATTGCTCTTATTAGTAAATTGAGAGCTAGCATAATGTGGTGGATGGAGAATTGGTTCACCATGGACCCTTATGAGTGGTGTGACCTCGGGCAATCCATTTAACTACAAAAATGCTGAACTACAGTGGGAGAGGGAATTTCCTTATTTGGGAGCTCCCATTACTCATGAAATCATGGGTCTAGTCTGTGTTCTTATTAGTGAATTAAAAGTTAATGCACTTTCAAGAGATGAGTAGCTTGCATTTAAGAAAGATGGTTAAGTCCACACTAAGATCGAGGACATTTCATTACTAAAGGCCTTCTTGAACTTTCATATTTTTATATTTTTTCGTTTTTGCTGTTTCAGGAAACCAGTGTATTAAAATAGCCTATATCATATGTATGCAGTTCTGTATAATAAGCTAGAGAATCAGAAATTTCTCTTGGCATCTAGCATTAGTGGACTGAAAGGGCTGGCCTGGATGGCCTCTGGTCTCCCTTCTGCTCTAGATTTGTGATCCTCTGATTTGAAATAAGACTGTCCTAGAGTCCATGACTGCCCCATCAGCATGTAGCGATCCCCTGTAGCGACCAAAAGCTAGATCAGCAGAGCACAAACTTAGTCAGATGCTGCCAAGCCTCCAGTATGGGCCTGGCAACAGATGCTTATCACCTGAGGAGCAGTCTAGCAAAGTTTACTAGGCTAGCCATTGGGAACTATTAATTACTTGGCTGTGCTAAGCTCTTGGAGACAGTCTGCTACGTGACATAGATGAGCTGGTGATACGTGTCATTGGCGAGAACGCATGCCAGCCAAATCGTGGCTCCAAACAAAAGCAATGTTTCTGAACCATTAGCAGTGTGTAGTAGTGTGGCTTGTTAGCCCTGAAGACCTCCCTCTTCAGCTATTTTCATGGCACACACCTATTAAATTAGACATTGTTTTATCCTGCCCCAAGATTTTAACCACCCGAACAAGTTAGTTTCCCTAAATGGCAATGAAATGTGTCCCAGATAGCTACCATTTTGTTATAGCTTTCAGTATCTGAAAATGTAACATTTTTATTAGGGCAAGGACGGTGCAGAAGTGAGGAATGTGAAAGAATATTATTTTCAGAGGTATATTTTGTTATTGGACAAAGTTTGAGTGTGTAATTCAAATTACCAAACTTCTTGGAAGAAGCAATCATGTCCAATTTGATTTTAAAAAACAGTGCAATACATTTTTAATTACTTTTGCCACACTTTTATTAATGTAATGAATGTGTTAGGGCAAACTTCTAAAGAAATCGCAACACTGATTTTCTAGGTTATTTGGTCTTGAATAAGCTGCTGAAGTTAATATAAGCATAGATCAAAAAGAGCGGTGTTAATTGTCTACAGTACAATCATGTATGTGCTATTTGTTGCTGACTAAAAGAAAAATCCTACATTAACAAAAAGTTCTTACATTCTTATACCTAATTTTATGATGACTCAATACTTGACTCTGGATTCACTTATTTATATTGGTTTTCTTTTACTAGCACAACTAACTTTAACTATAAATATTCAAATATTAAAATGTAAAAATCTATGCCAAGTTTTAATGTCTTTTTTTTTTAAATGTATGTTTAGGTGAATGGGACACTTTTGGGTTGCAGGAACACATTGGGAACCTTTTCCCTTTATCATATATTGCCAAAATCATGACAACATGAGGATAATTTTAGATTGAATGATTTTGGGGGTGAGTCTTCCTTTCACATGATATTTCAAAAACCCTGTGCTTCATTTTGTTACAGTGACTATCTGTCATGGTGATCACTCCAGAGGCTGCATTTCCTATGTGACTACTTCTTTTAAGTAAGCCACAGACTGAATTTCGTCTGTGTTGATGACCTAGCTTGTTAGTCAGGAGTGTAAGGTGGAGAACTGTCCATGGTAGGGGTTGCCAGCAGACATCCCTCAATCTTAACCTCATATTACTTTAAAAAAAATTTTTTTTTAAATTCTACCTGGCTAGGCTGGTTTCTTCACAGCTCTTTGAAAATGCCAGGCTATATGTCCATGTTTAGCCATACTGTTCCTGGCGCTCTCCTAGCACATACATCCTCTCAGCATCCTTTCCACCTTTCCAAATTTTGCCTGTCAACATCCATGTCAAGATCCATATCTTTCGAAGCCTTTCCCAACTACTTCAGTTCATACTTAGCTTTCTCTTCTCTTCCTTCTTGGACTGATGGGCCAAATCTAGGAAGAAATGTATTAGGGATATAAAATCACACATTGGGCTCAACAAAGCTCTATAAAGACAGTGAGAGTGGTATACCTAGATAAATCTGTGTGGGAAAGACTAGGGGACTTTAAGGGAGTGACTGCAAGGTCTATTTGTCACCATTTCAATAACCCAAAAAGTAACTTTGGTCTCAGCATTAAGAAAAACATAGTGATATGTCTCACTGTTCTCTGCCTTGTGCAGATGACATCTGGAGTTCAGTCTGGGTGCCACATTTTAGGAAAGGCATTGACGCACTGAAGCTCCTCTAGAGGGGAGCAGTTGGGACGATCAGGATCCCTTGACTGTGCCTTAGGAGCAACTGAAGAAATCTTAATCACCAGAAAGTTCTGTAAACTAACATTTCAGTTGTTCCTACAACACATTCTTCATTTTGGTCATTGGAACTTAAATCATAAGATGTCAGAGTTGAAAGAGACTTTGGGAGATACTCATTCAAGTCCAATTTGTCCTATCCGCAAAGGAGACTGAAGGTCAGGAATGGAAACACACTTGCCTAGGGTCTCAGTAAGGAGAAGCCAGCTGTGACTAACTGAAGTTGGCCCAACACCAACACCAATGGTCAGCACAGAGTATGTCACGGAGATGGGTGTGTTCATCACCTGGATACATCTAGTGATATTTGTCATGATCAGCTTCATGTAACTGGCACAAGCAGTGGTCCTGCTTTTATATTCCCTCCAGTGACTTTGTATAGACTTGAGGTTATGGTGATTGCTTGGGATTCCCACCACAGAGATCATCAGCCAAATACCCAAACCTAAAGTCCAGGTTTTCTTCATGTGTAGAATAAAACACATACTTTAGCCTGGTGACATGAACAGCAAGAGGGAATTGCTCTGTTTGGGATCTCATCATTGTATTTTGTTACAAACACAAAAGAACCAAGGAACAGTCATTACTGGTTTTGTTTGCCAGGAAAGAGGTTCTATCCCTATGACAATGATTTGAGCTCAACATCTCAGCCCCAAGGGGAAACCGGGTAACATGCCACTTAGTTAACAAGACTCTCTTCTCTTGCCTTCCATGGTAGCCTCCAGATGTCTTACCCGAGCTGAATGGAGTGAATTGTTCAATGATTATTTAAGTTAGTAAACCTTCCCTATTACGGTTGGTTTAGGGATTTGTCATAGAGAAGATTGAGGTGAGGGGGAGTGCAAGGGAGGACAGCACAGAACCATCTTCTAGTATCTGAAGGTCTGTCATTCTGTTTGGCCTCACAGGGCAGAACCAGGAGAAATGACTGAAAGTTTCAAAGAGGCAAACTTGGGGTTGAGATGATCATGAAGGCTGTCAGCAATTAAAGTGGAATCAGCTGCCTTGAGAGGTGGTGAGTTCCCCGTCTTTGGAAGTCTTCAAATAGAGGCTGAACAACCACTCCTTGAATATGTTGTAATTGGGACTCCTTCACGTATGAGTTAGGCTAGGATTGGAAGTCTCTTCCAAATTTAAATTCTGTGATTCTTTAAAGTGCCAAGAAGCTAATTTAAGCTTATAAAAAATTCCTATTAGTAGAGTTGTCTAAAAAAAAAAAGATGAGCTGCCTCAGAAGGCAATAGATTGGGGCAGCTAGGTGGTGCAGTGAGTAGAGCACTGGCCCTGGAGTCAGGAGGACCTGAGTTCAAATGTAGCCTCAGATGCTTGACACATGTACTAGCTGTGTGACCTTGGGCAAGTCACTTAACCCCAATTGCCCTGCCAAAAAAAAGAAACAACAAAAAAAGAAAGCAATAGATATTTTTAGATTGAATACTATTTCAAATGTGACCCTGCTTCTAACCCTACTACATGTGCAGTTTATTCCATAATTTCTTCATTCAATTGCTTTCCCTTTTACTGTAGGTCTTCCTGCAGAGGTTAGATGACCCCTTGTTGGGCCTGGACTGTATGGTCTTTGAGGTCCCATTTAACTCTGAAATTTTCTTATTCTGTGATATAAGCATGTTAGAGTAATCAGTAGCCTAACTATTCCCAACAGGCTGGATAAGTCAACTTTAGCAATAGTCAGCAATCAGATGTTTCCTAATGAGCTGCTTAAAATGCTTTGTGTGCTTACATTATGTCCTGGATTCAGTAACTGAGGTTACAGATGATGTCTGGAATGGTCACCGTACCAGTCAGTATCATGAATGAGACTGAGTAGTCAATGGTGGTGAACCACACTGATCATCGATGCAGAGGAAATGATGTTGTGCAGAGAGGCCATGATCCAGTTATTTAGGCCAGAAAAAAACTGGAAAACTTTGCCACTACATTGAAGCATCATCTTTATCCAAGTTTATCTTGCATGGATGCTCATGGCAATTAAGTCATTTGATGTGAACAAATACCTTAGTGTGCTGAAACCCAGTGGATCTTTGGAGACCTATTTGGCTTGTTTTGCTGTGTTTTCTTGGGGCTTTAAATGAAAAACTGAGTTTTTACCATTTCCCAGAATCCTAGATTCTTAGCAGGAACCTTAAGGGCAGTGATGCTGTAGAAGGAGATTAATGTTCATGTTTGGGTTGTACTAAGTGACCTCTGCATTGACTTCCAATTTGAGCATCCCAGGCTTCTGGGAGGTCATGTAGCTCAACCTTCCCCACCTCACAATTTCTTTTTCCTAACTCAGGAAAAGTTTTACTCCTTGATTTGCTTTATTTAAAATTTACTTTATTTTATTTTATTGATTTAAAAGCCACATTGTTTCTGGGTGTAGGCAGGCAGACTGCCACAGTTCTTAATTCCATCTAGGCCTCAGTTTCCTCATCTGTACAATGAAAGCTTTGGACTAAATAACGGCTACTGTCCTGTCAAGCTCTCTATGATCCTATGAATGAAAATGACAATTCCTAGAAATGAAAAACTGATAGGACTGTGTACTATAGAGACCTCTAGTGGTCAGAATCTGGTATTGAATCACCAATTTTGCTTCTCTATAGTTGTTAGACGGTGTGGGGTAGGCTTAGGAGTCAGGAAAACCTGGATTCAGGTTTGTTCTGGCAGAAAACTGTGACAGTGGATACGTTACATTCAGTGTCTCCACACAACTCTCTAACTATAAATTACAAAAATTACCATCCTGCATCAGAGCAGGGACTTTGCATGTGGGAATTCACCTGTCAATAAAAACACAGGTCCAGACTAGAATTTTTTTTTTATTTAAAAAAAAAGATTATATTAGGGTGCATTAAACACAGAACCATGGACTATTAAGAGCTGAAAGGGACTTGTGATCATCTAATGCAACCTTCTCACTTTACAAATGAGGAACTATGGCCTAGACTGCAGGGATGGGGAACCTGTACCCTTAAGGCCACATGTGGCCTTCTAGGTCCTTAAGTGCTGCCTTACTGAACAACAAAGTTCTGTAAAATCTGGATTTGGTCAAAAGGCTGTGCTTAAGGACCTAGAAGGCCACATGTGGCCTTAAGGCTGCAACTTCCCCACCCCTGGTAGAGAGATTAAGTGAGAGGGTGGGTGGTAGAGTGGACAGTGTTGGACTTGGACATATCTGGAATAAATCCTGTCTGTGACCCTCATACTGACTTTTAGAAAAGTCACGTAGCTGCTTCCTGAGCTCCTCAGTGCTCCAGGCTTCTGTTGAATAGGTGCTAGTCTATATTAATGCTGATCTATATTAATAGAGTTCCCTGACCCAATACTATTAATTAACAAGCATCATAGGTCTGGCCCTCAGTCTACCAAGAAAATAATTGACGTGACTACTCCCCATATTTTTTTAAGAGATGAATCAATACTTGCCTCTTTAATTTTTCCCCATTTCTTTTCCACTCCACTAATTTGCAGATACCTGTCCTGTCTAAGATATAGCCTTGTTTGCTAAGTCAGTGCTCATTTTCTCCCCTTTGCCTTCCTTGATCTCTGTGTTGACAAAACCAACCCATCTTTCAAAGTCTCCTTGGTTCTCTGTCACTACTCTGGTTCCACAGCTCTCCTTTGATTCTTCTTTTTTCTTCCAGTCTCCTAAATACAGGCATTCTTCCAAAATTCTGTTAGTGGCTTCCTTCTCTTCTTCCTACTCTCCCCTGGTGATCTTAGCCAGACTGTACCTTCAAATGTCCTCTCTTTTTGAGTGACTCCCAAGTCTAATGCTGCACTTCTGATTTTCCTGCAGAGCTCCAAATCCAGCTGGTATCTAAGGTCCTCCAGCCCTAAACTGTGATCTCATCAGCCTACATTTCTAATTGCCTGATGGTTTACAGCACCATTGTTCTCTAACTCAAGAATCCTTGGAGTTATCTTGGATTTCTGTGTTCCTGCCCTCATCTTCCACCCTCCAGTTCAGTCACTGAATCCCAACTACATACTTGTCAAATCCATTCCGAGTACTAGTTGCATTGATTATTTCAGATCCTTATCCTCTCTCCTCTGGACTTTTGCTAGAGCCCACTAGCTCGTGTTCCTACTTCTTGCTTCTGTCCAATACATTTTCCTAGTACACAAGTAATTAATAACAACATTAATATCAATAATGATAATAATAGCACATATAAAATGCTTTAAGTTTTGCAAAGCATACATTATCTCCTTTGATCTTCACAGTCACACTGGGAGGTAGATGTTACTATTATTGCCACACAAACTGTGACCTCGACCAAGTCCCTTAACCTCTCTGAGTCTCTGTTCCTAATCAGAGATAATTCCTAGATTTCTCAAACAGAGATACTAATACTTGCACTACTGAGCTGATGCACTATCTCCCTCATGGGACTGTTGCGAGGAAGGCCATTTAAAAACCCTAAAGCCAGGGTTCCAGGGGTCTGGCATGTGGACACAGAGCTTTCAGGAGAGTTGTGAGGATGAGCGTTGGAAGAGTTGAGAGAGACACTTGGGCACAAGCAGACATTCTGCAAGGGAGGGGATGCCACCAGAGGCACTCTGCACATGTTCCTGACCCCCAAATGTTAGTAAGACATTGATAATAATAATCTAACATTTACATAGTGCTATATGGGTTTTATCAGTCAGTCAGTAAATCTACAAGTAAGTAATTAAGTGGTTACCATGTCCCAGACACTGCTAAGGGCTCAGGATACAAATAAACAACAGAAATGGTCCCTGCCCTCAAGCAGCTTTACATTCTAATTGTGCTGAGGAAAATGCTTTGTCAATCTTAAAGTGCTCTAGAAATGGCACTTTGATTCTTGGTTTAGAATTTAAATAGGAATAAATAGCACAAAGATGTAATCTAGATGCAATGAATCACTTTGCCTCTCAGGATGAAGGAATTGATTGTACTACCAAGTGAGTCACTGGGTCCCTAAGGCTTTCATCAAAAGTAGATATTTCCTTTGGCCCCTCTCTCACATTCCCAGTCATCTAAAGACATAGCAGGAGGATTTCAGAGAGGCATGGAGCGAATGGAGAACATCCCCTCTCCCTGAGATAGATCTATCATCCCAGTGCATTTCCCAAAGTCAGTCAGTGGATGATGAAAACATTATTAGTTGCAGAACCAAAACTGGTTAACTCTAAAAACCAATTTAGTATAAATTTCAAAGTTATAAAAATTTTTAATTCTATTCTTCAGTCAAGTGAATTGATATAGTAACTTTTACCTCCTGAACAATCTTAAGACTTTTATGTACACCCTAAAAGTTATCGGTTCCATGGCTATCTGTGCTGCTATTTAAGTTTATTTTCCTTAAGAAATTCTTGGTAGTTGAAAGACTCATGACAGATTGAGATGGATTTTTCCCCCATCAATAACCACGATGATGCAGGTAGAGACAATAAATAGGTTTATTGACTGCCAGGCTGTGCACTAAGCTCTGTATAAAGCACTCTCTGCATTTTCTCACAGTCCTACCTAGCTTAAAAACATCTGAATATTCCAATGAAGTCTTCCTCTCGATGGAAGTGACCTTGAACCCAAGTATCAGGGGAGTGCAAACAATGGCAGAGACTTGGGTGGTATATTGGAGAGAATGCTGGATTCGGTCTCAAAGACCCAAAGTCAATTCCTGCCTCTGACTGTGACTTTGGCAAGCGATTCAACCTCTATGAACTTCAGTTTCCTTATCTGCAAAGTGAGGGAGGGGGTTGAATGAGATTGTTTCAAAGGTCCCTTCTAACTCTAAATCTATGATTCTATAATACACCAACTGGACCTTGGGCAAGTCACTCGAACTCTGGGCCTCAGTTTCCTCAACTGTAAATATCAGAGTTTGGATGAAATGAATTCTCAGGTACTTTCCAGCTCTGTGTTTCTTTTAAATACTGCATCATAGTAAGAAATGTCTTTAAATAGGGTAATAGAGTGATTTGTAATGAACCACTGAAAATGAGCCAAGCACAATGAGGATGTCTATAGAATAAGAGATCAGAAAGGGGAGGTTTCTGAAACCCTGTATTATGTAGGCTCTGTAGGCATTTAAAGCCCTTTGCAACCTGTTCTCTTCTTGCCTTTCCCATCTCTTTACACTTTGGGTATGTGGGGCATTCAAGGAGGACTAGCAGCTCTGGTGGGAGGGCTGCTAAATGCTTTTCAGGCCTGCTCATCCACCTTTGGTGTCTACCTGGCACTCACCGCTCACCTGTGGCTCCAAGAAGCTGTAGCATGCACAGTGGCCACACCCCAGTAAAACTATCTCCACAGACAGGCTAAACTAGGTTGAGGGTAGCCAACAGGCTTTAAACCCACTGGTGAATTAGAGAGATGTCTACCCCAAATGTGTGAAGATTTCCCTTGGAAGAATGGGTAGATGAGAACAATTTGTTCCAATGGCCACGAAGATGGCTGAAGCAGGTGCTATGGAGTGCTTAGAGGTTGGTCAGACATCAAAGATGCCAAGGTCATCCATTGTATCTGGACCTTTGCCAGTCATTTTGACTTTCGTCCTGCCACTGGACTTGGATGACTCTGGAAGAGAGAGTGAGGCTGATGGTTATGCACAAGTCTGCCGCACGTAAATCCAATTCACGTGAGAGTTGAGACATCACCCTGTGATGTCATTGGTCCTCGTCAAAAATGAAGGACAAGTAACAACACTTGACTCCCCTCCAAAGCCTCTATGATCTGACATTTCCACCTTCTTACTATTCCTCACACGTGACAGTTTCCCAGTGCTGTATCTTTTCACTGGGTATCTCTTAATTCTGAATCTCTCTCTCCTGGGTCCTCTGACTAGCTCAAATCTCACATATGAAAGATCTGGCCCAGTCCCCTTCCCTTCTCAGAAGGGAGGATAGTGCCTTCCATCAGAGATCACCTTCCTTTTACACCATGTGTATTTTGTAAGTGAACAATCATTTCCATGTTGTGTACCCCACTGGAATGTAAGTTCCTTAAGAGTGAACTCTGTTTTTGCTTTTCTTTGTATTCTCAGTGCTTGACATAGGGCCTGGCTCATAGTAAACATTTAATGAATGTTTATTGATTGGCCGCTGAAGGAAGAGTTTAAATTTTGAGTTCAAATTGTACTGGGGGTGGCCTCCAAAGTCCCTTATAAATCTGGAATTTAGTGATACCAAAACTTGGAGCAGGCAGATAATTATAATAGCTAACATGTATGTCATGCTTTTAGATGTGCAAAGTGCTTTTGTGTTATATCATTTGGTCCTCACAACTATCCTGGAATGTAGGTGCTATTATTATCCTAATTTTATAACCAGGGAGATTGAACCTGAGGGAAGCAGAGTTACTTGTCCAGGATCAAATAGCTAGCGAGTTTTGGAGGCAGGATTTGAACTCAGGTCTTTTCTGAGTCCATATCCACTGTGCCCACCTCATTGCTTCTCTGGAAGAATGGGTGCTGCATCAGGAAAAGCTCCCTCTTCAAGCTTGATTTGATGATTGACTGGGTTGCCTGAAAGGTGAGCAGAAATTGGGAGAAAAAAAAATCACCAAAACTTGGACCAAGAAAAAGCATTTCTGTCTGTGAGTTGGCACAAGATTATTCATTCCCAGGAGTGGTTTTCTGGGATTGCACTTGTCACTCTCTCTCTGCAGAGGACAGATGCCTGATAGAACACCATCTTCTGAAAACTTCCAGAGAGAAAATCTGCTTCCTTCCAGAGATCTCTTGTATTTGTCCTGATTCTCTTTTCTCTGCAACCTGATCAGTTTGTCAGCCTTACTGTATAAGATGATGCTATCTCAAGCTGGAAAAGACTAGCAAACATGTGGTTCAGGGGGTCTTAACCTTTTTTGTATCCTAGAATCCTCTGGCAATCTGGTGAAGCCTAGGAACCCTTACTCTGAATGATGTTTTTAAATGCACAAAATAAAATACATAGAATGATGAAGGAACCCAATTCTATTGAAATAGAGATACAAAAGTAATTTTTAAAAGTTCATGAACCAAAACTGTGTATACCCTTTGACTTAGAAATACCACTTTTAGGTTTATTTCCTAAGGTGATTAGGGAAAAAGGAAGAGAACTTATATGTTCTAAAATATATACAGCAGTTCTCTTTGTGGTGGCAAAGAACTAGAAATTGAGGGGATGCCCATCGCATGTCATGGTATAAGATTGTGATGGAATACTGCTGTGCTATAGAAAATGGTGAGCTGGTTAATTTTAGAAAAACATGAAAGGAGTTGCATGAAAAAATGAAATATGAAATGAGCAGAACCAAGAGAACATTGTACACAATAACAGCAATATTGTTCTAAGAACAACTTTGAATGACTAAGTCATTTTGAGTGTTATAAATACTCAAATCAGCTACAAAGGACCTATGAAGGAAGATGCTACCCACTCCAGAGAAAGAAATAATAAATAGAAATATATATATGTATATATATAGTACAGTTTACATGTACGTATATGTATATAAAAGTATGCATGTATGCATATGTGTATACATGTATACACACATTATATATATATATATATATATATATATATATAAAATACATACATATTTGTGTGTATAATGGTAGCCTTCTCTAGGGTCTGGTGGGGAGGGAGGGAGAAAAAAATAAAAAAAATAAAAAATGTACAGCAGAGAACAAAAGAAAACTTAGAAGAGAGCACAGAGGGGCAGCTAGGTGGCACAGTGAGTAGAGCACTGGCCCTGGAGTCAGGAGGACCTGAGTTCAAATCTGGCCTCAGACACTTGACATACTTACTCCTGTGTGACCTTGGGCAAGTCATTTAACCCCAATTGCCCTGCCTTCCCCCTTCAAAAAAAAAAGAAGAGATCTCAGAAAAGCAGGGTAGCTTTAAAATGATGTGTAATGTTTATTACATAGTGTTTTTTTTTTTAAAAAGTGAACAGTGTGAAATGGAAATTCATGGTTTTATATTGAATGCTTTTTTATGTTGTACTGCATATGTGGAAATGTTCCTTTTTTGTCTTTTTGTATTTAAGTTCAAAATGAACAAAAAAAAATTAAAATTCTTGGACCTCAGATTAAGAACCTCTGGTCCAGTCTGACCGTCTTGTTTTTGTAGATGAGGAGATGACTGCAGGAGGGGAAGTGAAAGTTGAAGGTTTCACAGCTTTTAAATAGCAGACCAAAGATTCTAACCCAAGTTCTCTGACTTTTTATGCTACTCATTATACCATGTCATATGCCACCCAGTGTCCTTGAGTTAATGCAATATTTCCTAGGTAGTCTTCAGAACTCCAGTCTTTCCCCTCCTCCAACCCATCCAACATACCGTAGCTAGTATCATCATCATCGTCACTATCATCATCGTCATCATCACTCATGTTTCTGTAATGCTGCAAACCATGGCTACACTCACCATCATCACCACCTCCATCCCCATCAGTCATGTTTACATGGTGCCTGCAAGTTGACAAAATGCTTTCTTCATAACAATCCTAGAAAGTGGGTAGTACAAGTGGCACTATCCCCATTTTACAGATGAGGAGCTGCAAGAGAATTGAAGTGATTGGCCCAAAGTCACATAGCTAGTATGTATCTGAGACTGTAGCCAAACCATATCCTCTGACTCCAAAGTCGTTTCTCTAACTCAAGTCGCATCTCTGTTCAAAACATAAGATTTTGCAATGGTCTTATATTGCTGCTTGAACTGTTTTGTATTTTCCTGTATCTATTATTTTTAGCTCCATAAGTGAGTTGCTAGCTGTGTGGCCAACCTAGAATAGTGTTCAGTACCTCTTTGCAGTGAAAAGAACACTGGATTTGCAGTCAGAGGTCCTGGCTTCAAACTGTGTCAAGCAAATCAATCTCTTCAGTTTACCTAACAGTGCTGGTACCTAGGCATTCAAATGCTTGTGGATCAACTAAACTTTTAAAATCCTGCACTATTTAAACAGGACACATTAAAATATTAGAGCATATTTTAATTTTATGCAAATTCTTTGAAACTGACTGCTGTGTAGGATTAAAATAATCTTAGTGAGAGAGAAGGGGGAAAAAAACTAACCATCTGCAGATGGGTTAAATTTAGAAAATCCTCACAACAGAGATGTGCAGTGTTCGTTTAACTGAAATAGAAGAAGAAAAAATTGTTCAGGGCCTGCTTAACAGAACGTTTCCTTTGATGGCAATTAAAATTTGAAGCTTCATCCTTTTTATAGAAATAACTTCCATTTCAAAAGCAGCACTGATTGTTCCCGCCCGCTGTCAGAGCGCCTTCCTAACCCTCTGAAGGGCCCCAGAATTAGCTCCATTCAGGAAACAAAGCAGTGGCCATCCCCCTGATCCACTTTCAACCTTTTTTTTCAGTTTCTGGAGAGAAGAGAAGTTTTGGGATATCTTGCCAAACTGCACATGAATCTGCCCTGGGCATTCAGGCACTGGAATGACAGTCATTTACTTCTAGTTGATTTCTAGAAGCCCAGAGAAGAGATCATTTTTTCTGGATTAAGGTGGTCAGTGGTGAGTTCAAGGAGATGAGAAAAGCTGCCACCTCTAGAGATTTGATGGTTACATCAAGGGCACCAGAACAATGTGGACTTATTTCTCATAATGTGAGATTTTGGTTTCAAGTACCTCTTGACTGGTCTGCTAATGTTCCACTTTCCCTAAAATGAGTTATAATCTGCTTCATTTGCAAAGTCCTTTACAATTTCACCTAGATTTAGGGAGAAAAAATTTTAGGAGGGAAGAATCTTAATTATATAATTAAACTATATATTGCAAAAGTGTTCATCTAATATGTAAATAATCCTACTTTGTCTACAAATATTTGATTATTGTAGTTGTTTGTGAGAATGACAAAGTGTAGACCTGATATTTCCATCCATGTAGGGCAGATCCTCTACTGCTAAGGTAGTCAGTTTGCCTGTAACTTATAAGTCATCTGAAGCATTGAGAGGATAAGTGACTTGCATAGGGTCATGCAGCAAGTATGTCAGAGGCTTCAAGGTCTTTCTGACCCCACAACCGACTCTCCATCCTCTGTGCCGGGGCTGTCCAACCCTAGGCCATCCCAGGGCTCAGCTTCATTTACTAAAGCATTAATTAAAAATCTAATATGCATTCCATGCAAATTACCACTCTATCTCCTCCCTTGTGAAAACTAAAACCCACAGGGGCCACATAAAATCACACCTTGAGATGCATCTTGAACAGCCCTGCTCTGTGCCATGCTGCCTCCCAGGAACCGTCCTCAACTCCACTTGAAACTCGGGCTGTGCCCTTGGAACTCCCTTGATCTGCAGTAGGTGAGTTTTCAATCTTATCTTTCCTAAAATCAGGCCTCTAGTTCACTTCCCAGTGACCATTCCCACATCATGCCCCCACCTCTGACTTCGCTCTCTCTTGAGTGCTGTCATCCCTCCTTAGAATGTAAGCTCTTTGAGAGCAGGCACTGACTTGCTTCTACATTTATCCTCAGCACAGTTCTTAATGAATACTTTATCATGTTAACCATTATTAATCGAGTTTTCTGAGACACTGAGGGGGAAAGGACTTGTCTGGGATCACAGAGCCAATATGTGTCAGAGGCAAGATCAGAACCCAGGTCTTCCCAGATCCAAGCTTAGTTCCCTATGTTAGATTACTTCCACAAACCGTTTAAAACTGCCAGCTCCAAAGTAGATGCCAATCTGCTCTGCCAGAGGAAGTTTCCTCAATGGGAACTTCCTACACCAATTACAACACAGTCCAAAAATATTATTGACAGTACTACACCAAGCATCTGTGATTTCATTGGCAGATATGAAAACAGATAGCAAGCCACATATAACTAAACAAATATGTCTTAGGCGGGGATTCTTAAACTGGAGTCCATTGATTTTTTCTAGTATTTTGATAGCTTTAATATAATTGGTTTTCTTTGTCCTATGCATGTTTTATTTTATGAATTTAATAACATGGTTCTGAGAAGGGTTCCGTAGGCTTCACCAGACTGGCTGCCAATAGGATCCACGATACCCCCAAAAGGTCACACCTTGTTTCAGAGAGTTGCCCAAAAGTCAGAGAGGATAAGGGACTTGCCTAAGGTTACACAGCTAGTATAAGTCAGAGATGGAATTTGAACTCAGGTCTTCAACCTCCATATATAACAAGATTGTTGTGAGGATGTGGTTCATGTAGATTAGATATCTACATGAACCACATCCTCACAACAATCTTGTGAAGCAGTTAGCAAGAACATGTTCCCCTCCCCTTTTGGACCTGTGATCTTATCAGGGTAGAGAGCTCCTAAAAAGGAAATTTTCTTTACCTACATATGTATGCAATTACTCTGCAACTCGTAAGACTTAGTGAGGTGTCTGATGCACTGAGAGGGTATGACGTGATCAGGGTCACAAAGCCAGTAAATGCCAGAAGTGAGACTTGAACCTGGAACTTCTTTACCCCTCCCCTACTCTGCCAAGACCAGCTTTCTATCATCTATGAAGTTCTGTCTCAGTGCAAACATTATTCTGTCCAGTTTACAGAAGGAGTAACGAAGGCCCAGATAGCTTACATGACCCACAAAGGAGTGGAAGCCAGAGAGTTAGGATCTGAGTCCAGATCTACTCATCATTCTGCCATGCTAGAAGGAAATGGACATTAGGCACAGGCCACGTCTGGCACCAGTAAAAATGATTTCTCATAAGCAAAGGGAAGTTACATTGGGGCTAATGGCTGTCTGGGTATCTATGTGTGAAATTCTTCCAGATGTGGGCAACAGGTAATCCCCTTCATATCCTATGCAAGGAAGAAGTACAATACACTTTTATTCTTAATGTAGCCATTAAAGATGATCTCACTCAGTGGCCCTATTAAGTACTTACAATTTAGACTTGAGAGTAGCTAAGCATCAGTGCAATTCATGAATTAATAACTTATTGGTAATGAATCCATACATTATATTAATTAAGCACTTGCTATACTTAATAATTTTCATTCGAATTCTCAAAGCCTTAATTTTCTCATCTGTAAATTGGATATAATAATGTTCACACTGAGGCAGCGTAGTACAGTACAAATATGGAGCTGACTTCAGGAAGACCTGAGTTCAAATCCCTCCTTTGATACATCTTACTAATTGTGTGATCTTTGACAAGACACTTAAT
This sequence comes from Trichosurus vulpecula, assembly GCF_011100635.1. Classification (NCBI taxonomy): domain Eukaryota; kingdom Metazoa; phylum Chordata; class Mammalia; order Diprotodontia; family Phalangeridae; genus Trichosurus; species Trichosurus vulpecula. The sequence continues at coordinate 213,605,695 of NC_050577.1, read as the reverse complement.
ATCTAAAGGCCTTAGACAACTGTCTAAGACTATAAAGGTTCTGATCTGTATTGATAATGGGAATTTCTTCACCTGGAAGTTCCCCATACCATTGAAATCACAGGTCCAATCCATATCTCTATCCTATTGTGTGCAGAACTAGGGCCTAACGGAAGATGCAAAATTTAGACTTAAAAAATCCCTGCCCTTAAGGAGCTTACAGTATAGTAAGTGAATGAGAAACCAATATAGATAGCTGTAATATGCAATATCGTCTGCCAAGTGCATGAGAGAGTTACAAAATGAAGTGTTGCATGACATCTGAAGGGGAAGGTTATTTCTGATTGGGAAATCGAGGAGTCTTCTGGGAGAGACAATATTGGAGTAAGGCTTTAAAAGATGGCCAGAAATGCAACAGGGGAAGATAGGAAGGGATGGCATTCTAGGTATAGCAAGCAGCCTGAAGCAAAAGCTTGGAAGCAAATAAAATGAAGGGACAGAATTACTCCATTTGGTTTCATCACAAGTGAATAAAGGTCAATGAAAGACACATGAAAGATTGGCTGAGGTTCCAAAGAATCATAGAATCTTGGAATTTAAAGGAACCTTGGGAAGGTTCATCCTTAGGTAGGAACATCCAACTAGTAACCCATTGCCTATTGTGTCTGTGACATGGAGTTCCTGGTGCGGGCTGTGCTGTTGAGTTACTCTAAGTCTTGGCTACAGGGAAAGCTAAAGAGATTTTTCTGTAACAAATCTATATCATAAGGTCATCCTTGGCAACATCTTCTGAGCATTGAACTCCTTTAGAAAGTGTGTTCTGTCTGAGATGTTGGATGACCCTGGTACCAATAATGGAAAAAGGTTCCTGGAGTTGTGCTGTGGAGCACTGGCCTTGGTTCTGAACTGTCCAACATTAAAAGTGACAGTATCATAGGATCATAGGTCTAGAGCTGGAAGAGACCTTGGAGACCCTCTAATTCAGTCCCCATGTTTTACAGATAAAAATCCTGAGGACTAGGGTGGTTAAGTGAATTGCCTGAGGTCACACATTTAATTATCAAAGGTGTAATTTGAACCTAAATCCTTAGATTCCAGAGCTAGCGCTCTTTTTAAATAAATAAATAAATAAATGAGCTCAATCAACAAGCATTATGAAGTACCTCGTGCTGATCTCTGTGACATTTTCTGGAGATGCAATGAAAAAAACCAGTCCCTGCCATCAAATAGCTTATAACTTTTCTGTGAAGACATAGGTGACATCCTTATCTAATTTATACATGATGCAAAGCTAGTAGGGATAGATGATGTTCTAGAAAACATTGACCTATGTTGGGTATCACTTTTCAAATGAAATATGAGGAACAATGAAGGTAATTCCCAAGGTCTTAGGAGGCCATGTGATTGTGCACAAGTCATACCATGATGCTTCAAAGCTCTGGTTTCTAAACCTGTCATTCCCACTGACTTCCCGAGAGTCCCTTAGGTAAGTTTGCTGACCAAATTGGGCTTCAGTTGGCATACTTTAGGAAGATACTAATTCAGATGAAGAATTAAGTTATTCAAGTTATTCAAAAGCATCAGGCATCTCAAAATTCTGCTTTGGTCTGGTAGATTCTGGAAACAAAAGCAGCGACTCAATGTGAGAAGTCAGCTTTATAGGTCTGGGACAGAGAAAAGAACAGAAAATCTCCAGAGAGCCTCCAGCTCCCTGAGAGGTTTGATGAGCAAACAGAAGATAGAACTGTGAAGTGATTTGGGGCACAAGTCTAAAAACAGCTGCTCAAGGGTAAAAAGCCAAGACATGTCACTTGAATGCCTTTTCTAATCCAACTGGGAAGATTTGGGATTTTTTGGTGGGGATCTGTAAATATAGTAACTTCTTCATCTTTTATGATGATCTGGAAATAAGAATTATTGGAAGTGACTTCAGAAGCAGTGCTGAAATATATGATCATATTAGTTTGTAGAGTTTGGAATGTGTATTGACATTAAAGTTAACTTCACTATTTCACTGATGTTGCATATAGTCACTAATAGGAATTTTTTTTGAAAAAAATTAAAAGCGTTTACTTTGGAGGAAAATCAACAGAGCAGAAAACAGAATTAAGCTTTAGTCACAGCTCAATCTTTGGAGTGTGTAAGAATAGGGAATTGTGGGATGTAGAGCTAGAAACGACCTCAGATCTAACACCCTTGTTTTACATATGGAGAAACTGAGTCTAAGTGACTTTACAGAATCATAGAAGGGATCTCAGCAACCATACCTGCACTACAACATACCTGACAGGTAGCTGTCCAACCTCTGTTTGAAGATCTCTAGAGAGGGAGCCCATTCCACTATGAGACAACTCTAATAATCTGGAACACATGCACATATACACACATGTACATGCACATGTATATATGCACATATATGCAATATATACTTATATACACATGCACATATACATATTACATATACACACACATTTAACCACTTCACCATCCTTACCACCCTCCTTTGGATGGCCTCCACCTTACCAATGTTCTTTCTCAGTTGTGGCACCTGATGCCAAAGCTGGTGCTTCTTCCACTAGAGACTAGACCATACTTCCTCATCACTTATTGAATTTCTAGGCCACCTCACTAATGGTCCATGATTGAGTAATACAGGCGTTAGGGGAGTAACAGGTGCTAGATTGTTAGCCATGGGAGAGTAGTGGATACAAATGGTTTCTATGGGACAATGCCTTTTGAGTTGTAGTGAGTATACATTGAATAGACCTATGGTCCCATAACTTCTGTCCTTCTCTTGAATATATGCCCCTGAGTAGGAGTGGGCAGTCTATCCACATCACCTTCAGTAATAGTACCAAGCACTCACCTGGTTGGGGTTGTAGTTCTGGAGTTTGGAGCTCCATGGCAATGAGGTCGGGGAGTGAATTTACAGCTGTGGTAGCAGGCACTGGAGGTAAGCTCTGCCCCTCACCTCCACCCCCACCCCCAGCCAAAGCGATTTTTGTTTAAGAGACTCTTAGGGATGCCAGCCCACAATAGATTTTAAGATCCTTGAGAGTAGGGCTTGTTTCCATTTTTATCTTTGTATCTCCATCAGTTAGCACAATGCCTGACAAATAGTAGGCGTTTGAGAAATGCTTGTTGATTGATCTGTATGCTTCTAGAAATAAGCGCCTGGAGAGCAGAGACTATTTATTTTTTGCCTCTATATTTATAGCACTTAGCACACTATCAGACATGTAGTAGGGGTTAATAAATGCTTATCAATTGGTCACAATATACAATCATAGAAATCTTAGAAGAGTCAGAGTAACTCAGTACCTTTATGGATCTCTTTAGGCCTTTTGGAAAAGTGTCAGACTTGAGGGTAATGTCTATTGCATCTTTTTCTTCATATGCTAGCTTGTAGCATGGGTGTTAACTTCACATGCTAACACCTGCTTTGTAGCAGCAGACTTCCTCAATATTGCTTTTCTATTAAGAATTTTCCATTCTATCACACGGCTTTGTGATATGCCTCTGCAGTGGTTGTTCAGTTGTTTTCAGTCGTATCCTACTCTTGGTGATGCTGTATAGGGTTTTCTTGGCAAAGATACTGGCATGGTTTGCCATTTCCTTCTCTAGATCACTGTACAGATTAAGAAACTGAGGCAAACAGAGTTGAGTGACTTGCCTAGGGTTACACAACTAGTAAGTGCTTGAGGCCAGGTTTGAACTTAGAAAGATGAGTCTTCCTGATTTCAGACCAGGCACTCTATCCACTCACTGCTCCACCTAGCTGCCCTGGGAGTTGGTATTCAAGAGCCTGACACAGATGTACAATAAACACTCCAAATATTAGTACTATAAAACATAAGTGAATGTATACATATGTGTGTGTATATATGTGCATATATTTATACATAATTGTATATATGCATATTGTACATAAATAATTTTTTCACACAGCTTGGCTCCCATAGGAATACGTTCCCTCCTCATCTTTACCTCCTAGAATCCCTTGTTTCCTCCGAAACTTGGCCCCAGCTCCACCTTCTGCAGGATACTTTTCCTGCTCCTCACCCTCAACATTCAGTAACTAGCACCTTCCCCAAAAGTGATCTGATATTAATTTTGTACATATCTTGCATAGACTATTTCCTAAGATAAAATGTAAGATGCTTGAATGCAGGGACTCTAAGTTTTGCTTTTCTATCCCCAGTGACTGGCATATGGTAGGTGCTTAGTCAACGTATGCTTGTTTGCTTTATAAGCTTGAAGTGGATGCTATGGGAAAGGATTGTCAGTGGTCATTGGTCTGATGGAAACAAGAACCCTTGGGCAAGTCACTTAATCTTTGTGAGATTCAGTTTTCTCATCTATAAATTGAGAATTGGCTTTAACTGCTAAGGTCCCTTCCAGATCTAAAGCTTTGATGCTCTGATTCTCCTCCCCCTTGCCTAGAGCTGTAAGTTTTACACAGAATCACAGATTTACAGAGTCTCATTGTTGGAAGGGACCCAGCAGCCACTGAGTCCAATCCATATCCAAACTGGCTTTCCTCTTACAATATCCACAACATTTGTATGTACTAATGTGCTTACAACAGCCACCTACTGTATTTCTTATTGAAATATTAATGGGCTGTAAGAAATGATGACTATGAGAAATCCAGAGAAACATGGGAACTCCTAAGATATAATGCAGAGAGAGGGGAACAGAAGGAGCACAACAATATACTCAATTAATACAACAATGTAAATGAAAATAACACTACATGGTGACCAAACTCAGTGCAATGTCCAGTCTTTATCCTAGAATACAGGAAATTAAAGACACAGTTCCTTCCTTTCAGTAGCTAGGTAGGTGGCTATGGGAGGGAACATGGAATATTCTGTCAGACACAGTAGTTTTCTTTGTTGGTTTCCCATAATTGTGTTTCTTTGTTGCAAGCAAGGATTTAGTATGGTTATGAGGGTCAGGTCGGTAGTAACTTTAGATCAGGAAATTTCTGTGGTGCAAAAAGTAAAACAAAGCCATCAATAAAAATTAAAAAAAATATTTCCTCAAAAGAAGGAAATTCTATCAAATTATGAGTGTCAATTTAAAAATAGAATCTTTTCTAGATATTCAGGAAACTTTCACTTCAACTTTCAGTTATTTGTGCAGTGGTAAAGTAGTTACCTTACGTTACACTGGTAAGGGAAATTGGAAAAATCCTAAACGACAGGAAATCTAAAAATAATTGCTTTTTCTAGTTTTATTTTTTCAATTAATAAGCATTTCTTTTCTCTCCCTCCCACTTCCCTCTATTGGAAAAAGAAAAGAAAAACAAAACACTTGTAATAAATATGCACAGTCAAGCAAAACAAGCCCCCACATCTGCTGTGTCCAAAAATATATATATATTTCTTTCTGCATCTTGAGTCTGTTACCTCTCTGTCAGCAGGTGGAAACATATATGCTTATCAGTCCTCTGGAATCACAGTTGGCCATTGAATTGATCAGAGTCCTTAATTCTTCCAAAGGAAATAATTGATATCTGTTCATACAGAGCATTTGGGAAGTACCATATTTTAGCTTCCTAATCATATTTTTCTTTACTTTAACACCAAATTTAATTTCAATTCCTGGAATGCACATTGATTGTTAACTGGGAAGGAGTTGGGAGAAGCCATGCAAGGATTAAAGCATTTACATGTTAAATCCACATGGAAATAATTTAAAGTGAATTGCAATGACTACTGTCTTAAAAAAGACAACTTAACTATTAAACAACCAATCACACAGCATTTGTTAAGCACTTGCTATTTGCTAGGCACTGTGCCAAGCACTGAGGTTGCAAAGAAGGGCAAAAATAATCCTGCCTTTAAGTAAATTACATTTTAGTGGGGGAGAAAACATGCTAATAAGTAATTATACATAAGATACATACACATGGAAAGTAATCCCTGTGGAGAAGGCACTAGCAGTAGGGATTGAGGGGGTGGGGAGAAGAGTGAAGTCTCTTGTAGAAAGTGGTATTTTAGCTGTGTGTTGAAGGAAGTCAGGAATTCTAAGAGACAGGCTGGATGAGGAGACTAGAACGCTTCTGTTTCAAATTAGAAAAGGGCACTTATAATTTCAGGTTGGGAAAAAGACATAGAAACATATCAAGGTGTATCTGGGAGCCACTTTTTTTTTGAGAATAACAGAAGAACTTTATTTTTTTTTTAAATTTATTTATTTAACATATTTAGTTTTCAGCATTGATTTTCACAAGAGTTTGAATTACAAATTTTCTCCCCATTTCTACCCTCCCCCCCACTCCAAGATGGCGTATATTCTGGTTGCCCTGTTCCCCAGTCAGCCCTCCCTTCTGTCACCCCACTCCCCTCCCATCCCCTTTTCCCTTCCTTTCTTGTAGGGCAAGATAAATTTCTACACCCCATTGCCTGTGTATCTTATTTTCTAGTTGCATGCAAAAACTTTTTTTTTGTTTTTGAACATCTGTTTTTAAAACTTTGAGTTCCAAATTCTCTCGCTTCTTCCCTTCCCACCCACCCCCCCTAAGAAGTCAAGCAATTCAACATAGGCCACATGTGTATCATTATGTGTAACCCTTCCACAATACTCATGTTGTGAAAGACTAACTATATTTTACTCCTTCCCAACCCATCCCCCTTTATTGAGTTTTCTCCCTTGACCCTGTCCCCTTTCCAAAGTGTTTGTTTTGGATTACCTCCACCCCCATCTGCCCTCCCCTCCATCATCCCCCCTTTTTTATCTTCTTCCCTCTTCTTTCCTGTGGGGTAAGATACCCAATTGGGTATGTATGGTATTCCCTCCTCAGGCCAGATTTGATGAGAGCAAGATTCACTCATTCCCCCCTCACCTGCCCTCTCCCCTCCTCCCACAGAATTGCTTCCTCTTGCCACCTTTATGCAAAATAATCCACCCCATTCTATCTCTCCCTATCTCCCTCTCTCAATATATTCCTCTCTTATCCCTTAATTTGATTTTATTTCTTTTAGATATCTTCCCTTCATCTTCAACTCACCCTGTGTCCACTCTCTCTCTCTCTCTTTATATATATATATACACACACACACACACACACACACACACACACACACATATACATACATACACATTCACTTATATATATATAAACATATATATAAACATGTTTATATATATGTATGTATATGTATATGTATATATATATATATATATATATATGTATATGCATATTCCCTTCAGCTACCCTAATACTGAGGTCTCATGAATCATACACGTCATCTTTCCATGTAGGAATGTAAACAAAACAGTTCAACTTTAGTAAGTCCCTTGCAATTTCTTTTTCTTGTTCTTTTTCTTGATTACCTTTTCATGCTTCTCTTGATTCTTGTGTTTGAAAGTCAAATTTTCTATTCAGCTCTGGTCTTTTCACTGAGAAATCTTGAAAGTCCTCTATTTTATTGAAAGTCCATATTTTGCCTTGGAGCATGATACTCAGTTTTGCTGGGTAGGTGATTCTAGGTTTTAATCCTAGCTCCATTGACCTCCGGAATATCGTATTCCAAGCCCTTCGATCTCTTAATGTAGAAGCTGCCAGATCTTGGGTTATTCTGATTGGGTTTCCACAATACTCAAATTGTTTCTTTCTGGCTGCTTGCAGTATTTTCTCCTTGATCTGGGAGCTCTGGAATTTGGCGACAATATTCCTAGGAGATTTCTTTTGGGGATCTATTTGAGGAGGCGATCGATGGATTCTTTCAATTTCTATTTTGCCCTGTGGCTCTAGAATATCAGGGCAGTTCTCCTTAATAATTTCTTGAAAGATGATATCTAGTCTCTTTTTTTGATCATGGCTTTCAGGTAGTCCAATAATTTTTAAATTATCTCTCCTGGATCTATTTTCCAGGTCAGTGGTTTTTCCAATGAGATATTTCACATTGTCTTCCATTTTTCATTCCTTTGGTTCTGTTTTATAATATCTTGATTTCTCATCAAGTCACTAGCTTCCACTTGCTCCAATCTAATTTTTAAGGTAGTATTTTCTTCAGTGGTCTTTTGGACCTCCTTTTCCATTTGGCTAATTCTGCCTTTCAAGGCATTCTTCTCCTCATTGACTTTTTGGAGCTCTTTTGCCATTTGAGTTAGTCTATTTTTTAAGGTGTTGTTTTCTTCAGTGTATTTTTCAGTATTTTTTTGGGGTCCCCTTTAGCAAGTCATTGACTTGTTTTTCATGGTTTTCTCGCATCCTTCTCATTTCTCTTCCCATTTTTTCCTCTACTTCTCTAACTTGCTTTTCCAAATCTTTTTTGAGCTCTTCCATGGCCTGGGACCAGTTCATGTCTTTTTTTGGGAGGTTTCTATTGTAGGCTCTTTGACTTTGTTAACTTCTTCTGTCTGTATGTTTTGGTCTTCTTTGTCACCAAAGAAAGAATGCAAAGTCTGAGACTGAATCTGGGTGCGTTTTTGCTGCCTGGCCATATTCCCAACCAACTAACTTGACCCTTGAGTTTTTCAGTGGGGTATGACTGCTTGTAGACTAAAGAGTTCTATGTTCCACGTTTGGGGGGGATGCGCCAGCTCTGCCACACCAGCACTCCTCCTTCCCCAAGAACCCCCAACCCAGACTGGGCTTAGATCTTCAGCATGCCATGCACTCTTGCTCTGATCCGCCATTTAATTCCTCCCACCTGGTGGGCCTGGGGCCGGAAGCAACTGCAGCTGTAGCTGCCCCACCTCTGCTGCCCTGGGGGGTGGTGGCCGAACCTCGAACTCCTTCCACTCCCGCAGCTTTTCCCACTAACCTTCTCCGCCATCTTTGGTGTTTGTGGGTTGAGAAGTCTGGTAACTGCTGCAGCTCACTGATTCAGGGTGCTAGGGCCCACTCCGCCCGGCTCCTGGTCTGGTTGGTCCGAGCCGCTCATGCTGGGCTATGCTGTGCTCTGCTCTGCTCCCAGCTCCATGTGGGATAGACCTTACCCAGAGATCATCAAGGCTGTTCTGGGCTGGAGCCCTGCTTCCCTCTGCTGTTTTGTGGGTTCTGCAGTTCTAGAATTGGTTCAGAGCCATTTTTTATATGTTTTTGGAGGGACTTGGCAGGGAGCTCACACTAGTCCCTTCTTTCCAGCTGCCATCTTGGCTCCACACCCCCACCCCCACCCCGGAGCCACTTTGTAGAAATAAGCCCCTTTCAAATTGTCACACTCTTGATGAGTAACAGAAACATCAACATGAACATGAGTTTTTCCTCTTGATAAGGATGAAAAATTTGACAGGAAGAGAGGATAAAAGGTCTATATAATTCCATTTCATTTCCTCAGAGGTAATGGCATTTTCATGATTCACAATCATAAAGGTACTCCTGGGAACCAATTGGAATTTTTAAAAATTGGCTTTTCTACCAACAAGTATCTTGGAACCATGGATAGCTCTGCTGTTTCCTAAAAAGTAATGCAGCCCATTCTCTTTTCTCTAATTCAGATCTTTTTTTTTTTTTGAGGAGGGAAGGCAAGGCAATTGGAGTTAAGTGACTTGCCCAACGTAGTAAATGTCAAGCTGGTAAATGTCAAGTGTCTGAGGCCAGATTTGATCTCAGGTCCTCCTGACTCCAAGGCCAGTGCTCTATTCACTGTGCCACCTAGCTGCCCCTCTAATTCAAATCTCGAAGCAGCTCATTGCCATCTACAGCCCCTGTCTAAAACATACATGGATAATAATAGACTTCATGAAGTAAATTCCCCTTCCAACTGTAATCTGGTAACATGAAGTTTTTATCCACTTTATTTTTCCATGGTGAATGGTTAGTCTTACCTCTTTCAATGAAGAACCATTATAGTTTTCTGTTGCTAATTTCAGTAAGTAAAACATCATCTGTGATAAGGTGCTTTTAGAGATTTTTGTCACAAATAAAGAATTCTTCTCTTTACACTTTATATAGTACATCTTCCATGATGTCGCTGCACATTTTAGGTGAGTATATGTTTTTTTGCCTCTCTTAATATTGATATATATGGTATATATATATATATATGGTATGATGGTAAAATTATTTCTGAGGTCACATCTTTTACAATGTATTTTATGGTTTTCACATATACATAGAAAATAAATGATTTGAAGATAGACTGTGTAAGATGTATTTCAATGTGTGGATAAGATGCAAGCCTTTCACATCCTAACTCCAACCTACCTTTCCAGGTTTATCAGCTAGAACTCTCCTATCTGCTCTCTATGATCCAGCCAAACTTGGTGTTTCTCACACATGACATTTTATCTTTCATCACTGTGCCTTTTCCCAGGTTGTTGCCCATGCCTGTCCATACTCCTTTTCCACTTCTAGTTCTTAGTATCCCTAGCTTCTTTCCAATTTCTACTCTTATCATGTCTTATGTAAGTGCTTTCCTTCTGGTCTCAGCTTCTAGCACCCTCCTTCTGTAATTACTTTGCATTTACTTTGTCTAGATTTTGTACCTGTCTATCTATCATCTATATCTATCTATTTCTATATAGAAATATTTTCTCCTTTTAAAGTATAAAGTCCTTGAGCTCAGGGACTGTTTCATTTTTGTCTCTGAATCTCCAGTACCTGGCATAAAGTAACCATTTAGTAAATTCTTATTGAATGAATGTGTTTGAATAACTAGGTTGCAGCATTCCAGAGATGACTTTGTTGCAAATCTTTATCTACACATACATATATTATGTATATTTGATTATCTACAGTAGAGAAAAGATGCAAAATAAGAGTTGAGTAATTCAGCCTTTTATGTGCACACACACAGAGAAAGGCTTCCAATATACCAGATATTAGTGTTTTCTACCAAAGATTTTCAGAGAGACATGGATGTAAAACAAGGTGAAAAGGTATGGAAGGTTGTAATCTGTACCAGTGGAGGGCATAGTGACATTGAAATGAGTCCATCTAAGAATGATATGCATACCATCCATGCCTTCATCAACATGACTAGTAAAAAGGTTGAACAGAAAAACATGGAGAAGAGAGCCCTTTGGTGCTCCACTGAGTGACTTCCAGCTAGGATGAAATTAATCCATTAATCACTAACTTTTCACTAAGTCATTAAATCAATTATTTTTTAAATAAATTGTTATTGATACATTTTGTTTTTCTATATTCAATTCACTGAATTGTTCTATCATCCAGTCTTTATCTGTCCATCTTGCCCAGAAGGATATAATGAAAATATTGTCAAGCACCTTGATAAAGTCCAGATCTACTGTGTGAATAGTAATCTCTTGATCCATAGCCCTGCCAAGAAAAGAAACAAGGACGAGGCTAGTCTGGTTTAATGTGTCCTTGACAAAGCCATGCTGGATCGTTATAATCGCTGTTTCCCTTTACAGAGGCCTCCAACCTTTCTTCTAATGAGACGTTCTAGAATTTAACAAAGATTGCAGCTCACTCACCTATAGTTTGAAGAACCTGCCTTCTCCCACTTGTCCAAAAATCAGGAATCTGCCCATCCCCAGTCCTATATTTCTCCCATTAGTCATGAGGATTTTCAGAGTTTTCAGAGTTTCAGAGATCACTTACAACAGTCAAATTTGCCAGTTCTTTTAGGACTCTAGGATCAAATTTCAATGCATCTGTTGGCTTCAATCATGGAAGACAACTTGGTGCTACCATCTTCTCACTTACCTTGTGTTTGAATTTCCTGATAACCATTTCTGTTCTATGTGCACAAGTGTGAAGATAATTCTCCTCAGTTGAGAAAACAAACAAAACAGGAGTTGAGTTCAGCTTTCCCATGGCATCTCAAGCACAGTCCCACAGTATCATTGATCTTCTTTAACCACCAACACATCGCTTTCTCTTGCCATAAGAAACCATCACAAGCCTCAACTCATTCTAGCCTTTAGCTTTGCTCACATTATTTCTGCAGAACTGTGTTTTCTTCCATGCCCATCCTCAGACACCTTCCCCTGATTCCACCTTCTAAACTTGTCTTTAAAAAATCTAAGTTGGCTGATCGATTCCCTGTGCAGACACATTAGCCCTTTTCTGTTGCCTCTTTTATCTTCCCCTTTGCAATAATCCATATTTGTGTCATTAGGATTCTGTTCTTGAGAGGATATTTTGTTCAGAGAATCATGGATTTAGAACTAGGAGGGATCTTTAAGGTTATCCAATTCAGCACCAGGAATATGAGGCACAGAGATGTTAGCTGACTTGCCCAAAGTTACACAGATAGCCAATCAATCATTCAATGAGTTGGTTGGTGCAATTAAGTACCAACTATATGCCAGGTTCTGTGCTAAATAGTGGGGATACAAAGAAACAGTGAAATATTTCCTACCTCCAACAGGTTATATTCTATCTAGGGAGACAACATGTAAATGTAAACATAACTACAGAATCAAAACAAGGTTGATGGATGTTAGAACAGGAAGATTAGCAGCTAGAGGAACCAAGAAAGGCTTCCTATAGACTTCAGAAGAAACTAGAGCCAAGAGACAGATCTGAGGGGGGGATAGGTTTAGTCTAATCCCCTCATTTTACAGATGAGGAAATTGAGGCCCAGAAGGAATGAAATGACTTGTTTAGAATCACACAGACAAGACATGACAAAGGCAGGATGTGAACTCGGAGGTGAGATCTTCTTAAGGGGAGTTTTAGGCAAGGGAAACCTCACATAGCATTTATCTTAACACTTTGAGATTCACTCACAAAACCTAGGGTTCATGTCAGACTATGGTCAATTTCGCTTCTTGCCAAGATTCCTATTGTTTCTACATCAGCAACTACTGGTTTCTACTTCCTGGTTTAGGTTCATGTCCAGAATAGCAATTCCACTTTTTGTTTCCTCCATCTTTTGAAAAATGACGTTTTCATAAGGGGAAGTAAAAAAAAAATCAGTTGCTTTGACTTTAGAGTAGAGTAGAATAAGGCATTGAGATCTAATAAAAATACTTGGTCCAAGCACCTTTTGTGGATGGAGCTACTAAGAAGGAATTTCATTTTCTGGTTATGAAAGAAGGAATGGCTGCCACCATCATCATTACTGCGTTGATAAAGCATTTAAAGTTTGCAAAGCACTTTATATACACTAATTCATTGGAGCCTTACAAGATCCCATGTGATAGGTATCTTATATTTTGCAGATGAGGAAACTGAAGTCCAAAGAGTTTAAATGGCACATCTATGGTAATTTAAGACAAAATCACTGAATCATGGAGTTGGAAGAGATCTTGGCCAAAGCTATCTAAACCAGTCCATAGTCAACCAACAATCTCCTGACAAGCGTTTCTCTAATCTTGACTTCAAAAGGCAGTCAAGAGCATAGAGTACAATGCAGTAGCCTGTGGGTACCTCGTCATCTTGGAATCCAGAACAACATGCTCTCATACAGATAATCAAAAGGCTTAGTGGGTAGAGGACTGGACGCATGGTGGGATTTTAAATCCCACGTCTGATAACTGCACAAGTCATTTCCCCCCTTAGACTCAGTTCCTCAAACTGAAAAATTAAAGGGCTGGATGTAATGTCTTCTTAGGTCTATTCCAGATCTAAATCTGTGATCCTCTGATCTTCACCAACAAAGAATCATTAGTTTCCTAAGCTAGCCCATTGTACTTTGGAATAACTCATGTTAGGAAATTTATCCCTTCTGTTAAGACTAAATTTGCTTCTTTGCTGCTTCTAATTGTTGCTTTCCTAGGGTTAAATAAGAACAAATATGTTTTCCTCTTGCACTGGAAAAGTAGAACAACTTTCTTGAAAGATAGCAACATTGAATGAATGAATAAATGAATGAATGAATGAATGAATGGATGGATGAATGAATGAATGAATGAATGAATGAAAAGCATTTGAGCACCAGAGTTAATTCTTCTTTCTGGCATTTAAAGCTCTTTACATTCTGACTGCATCTTGCCTTTCAAGGTTGATTTTACTTTACTCCCTCTTGAGCACACTATATTCTAGCTGAAGTGGTCTATTTGCTATTTCCCGTATATGACATTCTGTCTCCAGCCTCCCAGATATGGCATAGGCTGTCCCCCATGCCTGGTATGCATGCCCTACTCATCCCCACCTTTTGGTATCCCTAGCTTACTTCAAGCCTCAGCTCAAATGCCGCTTATTACATGTGTTCTTTTTCAATCCCCCTCATTGTTCATGCTCCTCTCTTCTCCCTTCCAGATGACAATATATATATATATATATTTATATATGTATACAAATTTGAAATTATCTGCATGCATATTGTTTCCTCCAATAGAGTACAAGCTCCTGGTATTTGTTGCTCCAGTGGCTACTTTGGTGACTAGCAAATATTAGTCACTTAATACATTGATGGATTTACTATATTTGATGAATTGAATTCAAATGAATTGTATTGATGTGATATGGCTGCACCTCTATGAAGTGGAATTGGTAGGATCTGAACCCACGTCATCCTGACTCAAACCCAGCACTCTATCTGCTAAGCCTTTAGATTGGCTACCTGGAAGGATTTTATACTGGGTCCCAAGAGGTTGGGCATGGGTAACCACCCAGTTGCTGCATTTTACTCTTTGCCCTTGGATTTTCTCTCATTCCTCCTGGACAAAGTCAAATTTTGCTGAGAACAGTGCCTGGTCAGGTGGTTCTAATTGCTCACTGTCAGACGCTTGGTGAGAGTCTTTCCGTTTATCCTGTAAGCCCAGCAACATGAACAGGGGCCTTAAAAGTATCTTGAGGCTATTCAGGCTTTGTCAGTTTATTTTTTTAAAACCATTCCCAGGTGATGGAGCAGCCAGGGACTGCTAAGCAGGATTCGGTTGGACCAGCATTTTTGGCAGCAAGCAGAAGTTGAGCTCGGCTGGAGTACGGGCCTCAAATGCCTGAAGAAACGACCCTTCAGATCAGGGAATTGATTTGCTATCCATCCATTTGTACTTGTTTTTTCCTCATTTGCCCTATTTCTGCAACAGTAACCAGGAGAAAAATCACTCAGGAAGGATAAAATCATCTTTGTGTTTGTGGTAATCATTGATTGAGTCTGGGAATAGGAGATTTTTCAGAAGGGCACAGTTTGCTGAAAAGAAATCATGAGGTTTATATAACCTTTTACATGCATCAGGCCGACCTGGAAGAATTCCAGAATGAGTCTTCTGATGATTTACAGCACATCTCAGTGAGCTTGCATTGAAGCAGAGACTCACAGCTATGAAGGACTTTCACAATCACTGAACTGGGGGGCTCTTTGCTTGTTTGTGTTGCGGTTCCCTTTGGCAGGTTGATGAAGCCAGGGAATCCCTTCTCAGGATGACATTTTTGGATTCATAAAATAAAA
Source organism: Trichosurus vulpecula (assembly GCF_011100635.1). Lineage (NCBI taxonomy): Eukaryota > Metazoa > Chordata > Mammalia > Diprotodontia > Phalangeridae > Trichosurus > Trichosurus vulpecula. Next base: position 213,590,447 of record NC_050577.1, on the reverse strand, counting down.
ATACAAAGAAAACTGATTATGTTGAAATACAGTTATCAAAAGATGAAAAAGGTCATGGACACCAGGTCGAGAACGCCTGATTCAATTCAACTCCTTCATTTTACAGATGAGGAAACTGAGGCCCAAAGAGGCCAACTGATTCATCCAAGGATAAAATACTTTGCTTAGCCTGGCATTCCATGTCTCCATAATCTGGTTCCAACTTTGAGGAAATGTGGAACAGGAGAGGAAGTGCTGTAGGACGTGGGGTCAGGAGGACCTGGGTTCACATCATAGCTCTGATAATAACTGCTGTGTTACTATGGGCAAAACACTTGAGTTCTCTGATTTTCAGGTTTTTCATCTTCAGAATGCACATGATAATACTAGTGGTACAGAGAGGGTTGTTGATCAGCTCAATGAGGCAATGTATATAAAGTAATTTTCAAATTTAAAGTGCTATTCAAATACCAAGCATGGGTACAGGCACCTCCCCTCCCCTTTTCAGAAATATTAAGAATTAAAATTTATCCTAGAATGAGCCTTTGGGCTAACATTTTCATGTTCTTTCGAGGAATCTTAGTCTCTTTTGATCTCTAAACAGTGTCTTTCTCTCCTCCCCTTCTCTCTCTCTTTCTCTCTCTCTCTTTCTCTCTCTCCTCTTTCTCTCCCCTTCCCTTTCCCCCTTCTTTTTCTCTGTCTCTATGTCTCTATCTCTTTCCCTCTGTCACTAGTTCCTCCTTCAAATCATTATGGCCCATTCTGACAAGGGCAGCAGGCCTTTGGTTGACCACCTAGGAGTGGCAGCCTCTTTCCCAATGCCCTAGAGTGATTAAAGCAATGATTGACCTAAGAGAATGAAGACTCTTTGATCACTTCACTTATTGGAAGTTATAGTGTCAGTGATCAACTGGAAAGGAGAATCCTTGAAGGAAATGGTCATAGTGTAACAGCATAGTTTGGGAAAAATGATCCTCCGTGAGTATGCTGAAAGTTGTGATCATTTTGTTTTATGAAACAAAATTGTAATTGAGTTGTTCCCTTGAGATTTGTACCTATGTTTTATCATATTATGAAATTTTGGCTGTTGGCAGGAAATGCTATAACTCTTAACTCAACAATGGCTTGGATTAGAGAGAGATTTTCATAGTCATAGGGTAGTTCTCTTTTGTTTTCTTTCTAATCAGAAATGCTTAGCTTAGAGCAAGGTTTCTTGATTGATTGATAGATATTGTGTGTGTGTGTGTGTGCGTGTGTGTGTGTGTGTGTGATGGACCCTTACAGTAAACTCTTAAAGCCTATGGACCCCTTCTCAGATTAAAAAAAACTATTATATTGAAATACAGTTATCAAAATATATAAAAAGTCCAAGTTTATGGACCCCTTAAAATCTATTCACTTACACCACATTAATACCTGATGAATTAGAATAATAGAAATATTAATGAAAATTCTTTCTGGTAGGCTTGTCCCTATGAGGCAGAGTATAAAATAGAATTTTCTCCCACACAGATTGTGTTTATGTACCACATACCCTTGTACCTTACACTTCATAGATGCTTGTACTGTAAAATGGGCATGCTTAGCCTGGAGAAGAGGAATAGGAGAGGAGGTGGGGACATGAGAGTTGTCTTCAAGTATTTGACATCTAGCATGTCAAGGAAAACTTCCACCAATGAATGTTGGTATTGTCTCTTAAATATTTAGTCTTGTAGATACTATGATGGGATGTGATTTACCCAGGGTTACACTGCCAGCATGTGGCAGAGTAGGACTTGACCTTTGGTCTTCCTGGCTTCAAGACAGTTCTCTGTCCATTATGCCATTAAATAAATGTTTTTAAATTGAAGTGACTTGCATAGGGCCACATGATTATATGCTCTGTCTTCTGGGGCAGGTTTGTCTGTCTCAGACTGTAAATGCCTAAAGGACTGTATTCATGTCTACACTATATATAGATAAGACATAATGAATGAATTAACGAATGGAGAAATGAATGAATGAAAAAACATGCTTCCTCTCTGCCAGGCACTGCATTCCATTTAACTTGCTCTAACACAGTGTTATGTGTGGGCAGGTGTAAAATAAATGTTTTTGGAAGATGATGATTTTTTAAGACTTCTTTTAAAAATAACAATAAAAATGTCATTGAATTTATATAATGCCTTTCATTTTACATGCCTTTGTATCTGGTATGTTCTAATCATTTCTATCACTCCTTTAATGAATTGGGAGAGTGAGGCACAGAGAGGTTATGTGACTTGTCCAAGATCACACAGCAAATCAGAGGCTAGTCTTGGCTAGATTCTAGGACCTAGGACCTATGTGTCCCATCTATTGATTAGTCCTAATCTCCCTAAAAAGCATGCTTTGAGATCACAAGTAGCTGGTGGTAAGCATAGCCAGTGTAAAATGCAGTGAATTTGGATTGAGAAGATTTAGCCTTGAATTCTACCAATTATTAGTGATGTCACTTGGGGCAAGTTATCTTCCTGCCCGGAGCCTTGGTTTGCTCATCTGCAGGGTAATGATAATACTTGCCAAATTTTCAGCTCTAAGTAATAATCGTATTAATAGCTATTGTATTGTATTAATAGTCTTGTGAAAAAAAACCAGACTTTCAGGTGGCTTCCCCCACTGTCTCCTCCTTTACCCCTATCTCACATGAAGAGGTGACCCTTCTCCTTGACAAGGTAACCCCCTCTCTACACCTCCCCTTGATCCCATTCTATTCTATCTTTTCCAGCAGATTGTCTCTCCTATTATCCCCACTCTCTCACTAATATCCAATCTCTCCCTATCTACTGACTTCTTCTGTAGAGCCTGCAAGTATGTCCATGCTTCCTCCTTCCAAAAAGAAAAAAAATCATCCCTTAATCTGACCATGCCTCCTATCTCTCATCTGTATCTCTCCTGCCCTTTGTGGCTAAACTCTGTGAGAGCTGGAGCTTATCCTTCCACTCCCTTCTCTTGATTCTGAACTCTTTCTATTCTGGCTTCCAGCTTCATCATTCAACTAAAATTGCTTTAGCCCAAGTTACTAATCTCTTAACTGCTAAATCGAATGACTTCCCAACCACCGTCATTCTTGATCTCTCTGTAATCTTTGACACTGCTTATCATCACCTCCTAGTGAATATTCTCCAGTTTTATTCTGTATATGTTTTGTTTATACATAGTCATTTTGTGTATTTTCTTTCCCCTTAGATTGTGAGCTCCTTGAGGGCAGGGATTATAATTTTTATACCTTTTTTGTCTTTTAAAACTCTTCATAACTTGGTGGTTTCCCTTTTTTTTTAGCCTTTTACACTTTATGATCCATTCACATAGGCCTTCTTACAGCTTCTCCCTCACAAGAACATTCCATCTGCCTTCTCTGTCTTTTCTCTCTCCATCCCTGCTCCCCTCTGCCTCCTGGTTTCTCAGCCTTACTTCATGATTCAGCTCAAATTCCCTCTCTAGTCTTCCCTCTTCTCTGTCTCCTGGAGTACTTATCCTCTATAAATGTCCTGGATATGCACAGTTATTTGCATGTTGCTCCCTCCCCCCATTAAAATGTGTGTTCTTTGAGGACAGAAGCTGTGTTTTTGCATTTGTTTGTAAGCTCTGGGACTTAGGACAGTGCAGAGCACAAGTAAGCACTTAATAAATGCTCGTTAGCAGACTGACTGACAGGATGTATTTTGGGAGAGGTGGGCTAGGATGAGCTATGAAATTGATGAAGCATTTTAGAACTTACAAACTACTTCACAGACCTTCTCCTTTGATCCCCATAACCCTCCTGTGCTACAATTAATGCTGATAATATTGTGCTCCACCTGCTTTTAACCTCTTAGGAAGCTGGGGTTCAGAGTGGCGACTTCACTTGGCCAGCATCATACAGGAAGCAAGCGGCAAAGCCAGCGCTAAATTCATAGGCCAATAGATTTAAAGCTGAAAGGAACCTCAGAGGCCACTGAGTCCAATGTCCCTTGTTGAGGTTAAATGACTTGCCCAGGGCCACCCAATTAGTATGTATCTGAGGCGAGACTCACACTCAGGTCTTTTTGACTCCAAGTCCAGCTTCCTTTACAATGAACTGTGCCTTGAGTGTTTAGGCAGGGAGGAGGTGGCTCAACAGTGGCTTGGCACCTCCCTCCTGAGGTATTATGGTATTATGGGAATTTTCCAGACTTACTTTGTAGAAGTCAATGATTCTTTTTCTCATTATCACTAACATTAGGGTAAATGATACAAGTGACTTGTCTAAGACAGAAATTATAAATAGCTTGCATCCTCAAGTTCAGTGACATTCTCTTACCTGACATAATTTTTGAGAGGGAAAGTGATGAGTGGTCCATTCATGGTTTCATATGAAGAGGGAAACTTTGAGATGACCCAAGAATCACAGATTCATCAAGCTATGTATGTTGAATGAATTAATGAATGAATCCATGTTATCTGAGGAGTCACCTAGTCCCATCTGTTTTATTCTAAGCTCAAAGAACTAGATTAATTCTGTCAAATAAATGAATAACCTACTTAATCACTCATTTTTTAAACACCTACTATGTGCCAGATACTATACTAGGCTCTAGTGAAGTAGTGCCTGTCCTCAAGGAGCTCTCATTCTGTCAGGTGAGACATTATGTGCACACACACTCATATAAGCATATACAAAACTTGGACCAAAGAAATGGAAGGTAATGGAAGGGAGAGGAGGAGCTTGCTTTTGAAGGGGGTGGGGGGGTGGAGGATTAATGGAAGTGTCTAGAAATTTTCAAAAACAACATTCCAGAAAAGATTTAGTATTCACTAGCCAGATGGGTGGCTTATCATGGGTTAAATTTCAGCATTTTACTTCCTGGTCAGCCCTGATGTTGCCTCCATGGTCGGAATAAAGGCAAGACTATGACAAAGGGGGAAGACAATGACCTTGCCCCCTGATTTTAGCTTGGTCAGTACGAAGCTTAATATAGAGCAATTTTAGGCACAGGAAAAGGCACAATCCTATATATGCGGACCATCTAGCAACACTTTTTTCAACAAAGGTCATAGATCCTGTGGCTGAGAAAGATGAGAACACGTTATTGCCTAAATGGGATTGCCCGTGGAAAACCTATTACACTCTAGTGACCCCAATTTATCCATGGAAGTATAAATCCAAAAGATGACTTAAGGGGCCAGAAACTGTCATCCTTTGGTTGGGCTTCGTCTGACTTCCACGCTGTTGTGGTTTTGAATGTAGTCGTTTGTGATGCCATAGACAGGCTGCTAGGTGGCACCGTAGTGACTAGAGCACCAGGCCTGGAGTAAGGAAGACCTGAATTCTGACCTCAGACACCAGCTGTGTGACCTTGCGCAAGTCACTTAACCCTGTTTGCCTCAGTTTCCTCATCTGTAAAATGAGCTGGAGAAGGAAATGACAAACCGCTCCAATATCTTTGCCAAGAAAACCCCAAATGGAGTCACCAAGAGTCAGAAGCAACTGAACAGCAACGCAACGATTCCATAAGCAAAAGGCAGAATTTGGAGTCAGAAGATCTGAGTGCAAATCCCATTGCTGGCTCTTTTCTGTATGACTTTGGCCTTGTCATTTAACCTTTCTAGGCTATAATTTCCTTAGTGGTAAAATTATAAGGTTGGACTAGATAGTTTACATTTATATAGTGCTTACTATGTGCCTGGCACTGGGCTAAGTGCTTTACAAGTATTATTTTATTTGGTCCTGGGAGGTAGGCACTATTATTATTCCTATTTTATAGATAAAGAAACTGAGGCAAAGGGGTTAAGTGACTTGCCCAGGGTCATGTAGCTATTATGAATCTGAGGTCAGATTTGACCTCAGGTCTTCCTGACTCCAAGCCTGGTACTCTATCCACTGTGCCTGGCACTCTATCCACTGCACCACTTAGTGAGTTTGAAGGTCTCTTGCATCTATGAATCTATGGCTTCTAAAATTGAGCAACTAAAGAGCTGGCTAAACTACTCTGTATCTCTACCTGTGACTTGGCTTTCTGACTCCCTTCACTTTCACCTGCTGCTCTGTCTCCAGGGGACTGAGGCCAGCTCAGTGATTGGTGACAATGATGAGAAGGCCTAGCCATGCTCCCTTCCTCCTCACTTCTACCTTCCTCCCCCAAGCTCTCCTTTATGTTTTGTCTGCCCCTTGTCCCATCTCTTCAGGTCTGTTAGTGTCTCTCTCTCTCTCTCCCCCCACCCTTTTTCTCTCTCCCCCCTCCCTCCTTCCCCCCTCCATCTCACTAAACCATGTAGGGAATGATATTCACTATCATGTGGTTTTCATGTCTACAGAGAGGAGATAGCTGTGACCAAAGATATCCAGGAATATCAGGCGTTTATTTGTCAAGTTTTAAAGGTACAATGGCATATAAGTGTGGAGTAGAAGTTTCAAAGGGCTTTGCTGCCTACCTAGTCATAACAAAGACAAGAATATGGCTACAGCGAGGAAGAATATGACCTTGCCCCCTGAGTTTCGCTTGTTCTCCATCCACTAATCTGTGTGGGAGTGCTCAGAAACCGAGAGACCCCAGGCCCAGAAAGCCCCAGGGCCATTGTGAGACTCAAATGAGATGATGGATGTAAAGCACTTTGCAAAGCTTCAAATTCTGTATACATGCCAGCCATGATTATTATTATTAGTGTCCAGTCACCTGGTCTCCAGTCTGGTGATGTGCATTTCCTAAACCTTCCCCTGCACTCCTCAATTTAAGCAATATTTATGGAGCAGTAAAGGGATGTGCTGGTAAATGGAAGGGTGTGTATGCACACATACTTATAAGTTTAATTTGCATTATTCACATTTTCTTAAGTCTAGACAATCCACAAAACCATGAATCAGGCTCTGATTTGTGGCAATTGCTGATTTCTTTCTCTGTAGGCAATGGGGTTAAATGCCTTGACCAGGGTCACACAGCTAGTAAGTCAAATTTGAACTCAGGTCATCCTGACTCCAAGGGTGGTACTCTATTCACTTTGCCACCTAGCTGCCTCTAACTGCCCATTTCTAAGGTATAAATGCTCAAGGTGATAATTTAACGATGGGCACTCACAAAGCAGTTAGAGCTACCTCCAGCACACCTCGGAAAGCTTTGACAATTTTGTTGTATGGATAGCTGTAAAAGCAGAAGCTAATTAGGTATAATCTCCGTCGTCTAGCTGTGGGAGACAGAGAGGCACAGTGAAAGGGAACATTTACTTAGTGTGAGGTCCCTTTTGGAGGGACAGAGAGGCCCAGGTCACAGACCCAAAGGCCTGGGATAGATAGAAACTAAAACCTTAAGCAGTGACGACAACAACCAACTTGGGGTGGTGTTTTTCCTAGAGGAGACTTTTGCTATTCCATGGCTGAAAACTGCTGCTCTGCAAGAGCCATGATAAAGCTTTGGGCTTTAAAGTAAAAGAGCATGGCAGAACCCCTTCTTCTCTTGAGGAAAAGCTAGCACTATAGCCAAGGATTTCAGCTGAAGCCAGAAGCTAGAAGCAGCAACTCCACAACCAGGTTCCCAACGGAGCAGCCATGCCTAGCAGTCACCAGCAGGGACAAAATGTACAATGTAACAGCATGTGGCAGAGACTATGTAGCCAACATAATGATGCTGCTTGTAGCCTGGCTGCATGTGTTTCTTCCACATTTACATTCTTCTTGCTGGTGGTGTGTATGTTTGGGGACTCCTGTGTCTCAGGTCTGAAGGGGTAATGTTTCATCAGTATATTGTTCCAATAAATGCTATCACTGACTGGCCTTTGGTAGACTGATAAAGTTAAATACATTGATGTAGTTCTTGAGCTCTGGCTCTGAATATTTCAAATCTGGGCTAGACTTGTCTGGAGGAAACCATCTTTGACTTGGTGGTGGTAGGGGAGGTGACCCAAGTTGTTAAAAAGCATATCTTTATAAGATGTGCCACAGACTCACAGCATCACGAGAGGCCATAGAGTCTTAATTGTATCTGCATGTACCCTGTCTAACCTACTCAAATGATCACTCAGTCTTTGCTTGAGGCCTACAGTGAGAAGAAACTAACTACCCTACTCCCTGTATGACATCCCTTTTTATATCATATCAGAAAAAAATGAATAATGACTCTTGCCAAAGACTGAAAGCTCACGTCTAATGTATAACATCTAGTAACTGAAAAAGATTTGAGGGTTACAGTGGACCCTAAGTTCATTGTGATGTGTCAGCCAGATAACTTAATTTGATTAGGATGCATTTAAAGTGTTCTGAAAGGGTGTGGGGGTAAGATGATAATTGCTTAATGCCCTTCCCAGGTCAGACCTCATATAGAGTAATATGTTCAGTTGTTGGTATTTATTTTAGGAAGGACACTAGTAGACAGCAAAGTGTCCAGAGGAGGGGGAAGGGCTTTCAAATCAGTCATAGAAGCATCACTTGAGGGAATTAGAGCAGGTTAGCCTTGGCAGGGGTGCCAGTGGTGTTGTTATAGCTCACATCAGACATATGAAGGGCTCTGATGTGGAAGAGGGATTGTCTTTGTTCTGTGTGGTGCCACAGGACAGAACAGGGAGCAGTGGGTGAAAGTAAAGAGAGGTTGTTTGGGGTCAATATAGCGGAAAGTTGTTAATGATTAGTGTAGGCCCCAAGTGAAACAAACAGGCTGCTTCAGAGGGCAGTGGGTTCTCTCTCACTTGGGTTCTTTTAAATGAAGATTGGATGGCCACTTGTTGGGAATGTCATAGCAAGAATTCTTGGCCACCTACGAATTGGTTCCAATGGCCACTGATGTTCTTTCTAACTCCATTATTGCATGATTCTAGAGAAGCTTTCAAATGAGAACCTGGCATTGATTCCAGCACAGTCATCGAACAAGGAGAAACTCACAAATGCAATAAACTCTGGGGTGTGCTAACATCATCTCTGTATGAACATTTACATCTCAGAAATCAGTAATCACTACAAATCCGGATTTGATTTATTGTTTTGTTGATTGTCCAGACTTAAGAAAGTGTTAATTATGTAGATCAGACTTAATGTGTGTGCATACAATTTCCCCTGGTTGTTAAAAATTTACTATCAAATGCCTGGCGACTAACTGGAAGCTGATAACAATAACAACAACCTTTGAGGATGCTCCTTATTGGTGTATATATGACTCTCATAATGATTTTGTATATATGGGAGAGGAGGAATAAAAGCTGACAGTTATTGATGTTCTGTCAGTTGCCTTTTTGATATTAATAAGGTCCAAGATTTTTCTGGTCACTGGCATTTTCCCCTTCTTCAGATGCCTCATGTATTAGTCCTTCAATGCACTCACAGTTGTGGAGATTACAAAACAGATCACTTTTACATATAAATGGTGTCTAATCTGGCTGCTTTCCTTATACTTTTGCTCTTTAGTGCCATTTCTACCCTTTCTATAAGCACATTCTGATGCTAATGTCCAAATATGGTTGTTTCACTGTCCTTGGTGGAGGAAACATTTGTTATAAGGATTTTTACAAAGCTTTCCCATTTTCTTCTCCTTGTAATCCTACTCTCCTTTTTAAATCACTTTGGGATGACTTGGTATGACTTTCCTTAGATGAATGTTTTCCCAAGCTTCCTTTAAACTGGTTTTTACTTTATTGCTTGCTTCTTCAATTTATATGAGACAATACTGCTCATAATCATCCATCATCCTTATCCATAAAAATTTATAAATGCCTTTGTCAGCCTTCTCTCACTGTTTGGCAAGTAAGTCAGATATCTGCTGATTAAGGCATTTTCTGCATTCTTTTCATGTCATTGGTGTATACTGGTTACACTTCAGGATAAAACTGTTATAGTCAGAGTCAATGTCTTTTCTGTTGTCCATTTCCTATTTCTGATCATTGGTTACTTGTTTGGATAGTTCAGGATTAAGTTATTTCAGTTGTATGTCATACATTTTTCTCTTTCTTAAAAAAGCTAATTCAGATATAACTCTGGTCTAACTGTATAAAGATAACTGTTATAGCAACAACTTCCTCATCAATAACAAGTCTCTGTCTCAATAATAAATGTCATTCTGAAAAATGAATACTATTTCATTTTATGGTGTTATTTGATGCTCATCAGATGGCTATCAATTCTTTTCTCAAGGAAAATGTGTTTTAAAAATAGCACATTTCTAAAAACAATCAAACCAAATCAGTAGAGGAGGAAGAATTAAAGATCAGTCATGCCTTAAGCCTGGTCCTGTTCCTGATAACTTCTTTTAGAAGACTTTAAGCTCCTTGGGGGCAGGGCTTGCTTTGTTCTTATCTTTGCATCCCCAGAATTAGGCATAATGTCTTAATACATCAGTTAGTGAATAGACATTTATTAAGCGCCTACTGTATGTAAGGCACTGTGCTAAAGGCTGGGAATTCAAAAATAGACAAAAAGATACTTCCTGCTTTAAAGGAGCTCACAATTCAATGGTAAGTGCAATGAATAAACATTTGTTGGATTGAATTAATCCCTCTTATGAGTGAACTTATGTGAGTGAAAAATGTCCCCCTTTGTCTAAAAGTAGCTTGATATCTTGCTTTTGTTTTAATCATCTTCTGTGGTTTCTAGTCACAAAATTAGGTCTCCTTCAAAAGGAAGCAACAGTCTTTTTTTAAACACTGCTTTCCTTCATGTTCCCTGAACTGGAGCCAAATCACTCTCTTGACTATTACTTCAAAATATTCTGCACATTCCTACCTCCATGCCTTTGTCCGTGATGTACCGCCCACCAGGAACACTGTTGTTTTCTGCAAGGTTTAATTTTTCTACAAAGTCAGCTCAAATGCTGCAAGTTTCACAAAGCCCTCTGTGATCTCCACCCAGCTTTTTCTCACACCCCAGCCAGAAACGAAAACTGATAAAATTTTCTGTCTTTCTTTCATATTTTACCTTCTGCTCTGTTGATTTTTATTTGTCATTTAAAGGCCCTTACTACCCGGGCCAATCTGCTTTTCTAGCTCCATTAGATATTGTCTTCCTTTTCACATTTTTTTCCAGCCAAATTGGTCTTCTTGCTATTTCTCACATATGATGTTCTATCTCACCTCTCTTTGCCTTTGTCCACCACCTAGAACACCTTCCTTATTTCTGCCTCTTAGGATCCCCTTGTTTCCATCAGATCTCAAGCACTGCTTTCTTTTTACATGAAGCTTGCCCAGAGTCATACAACTAGTAAATATTTGAAGTCAAATTTGCACTCAGGTCTTCCTGACTCCAGGCCTAGTACTCTGTCCATTTTGCCATCTAGCTTCCTTTCAATAATTCTGTACAGAATGTCTCACTCAGCTATGCTGTCATCTCCTAAAGGATGGTGACTATTTAACTTTGTCTTTGTATCTCTAGCATCTAACACAGTCCCTGGAGGACTTCAGGCCAAGGCAAGAAGACTCCTAGCTGGGTGTGTGACAATGGGGATCACTTTTGTGTATGAATTGAACTAGATGACCCCCAGCACCATTTCTACTCTCACATCTATGACTGGATGCAAAAAAGCAAAAACAAATCCTAGTTGCTTGACTTTTGTGCAGATCTCTGTTAGAGTATAAGCCCATTGAGGGTAGGGAACAGGTCTTACTTGTCATTTTGTCCCCTCCTCACATCCAGCATAGAGCTTACATGCTTAGTAAGTAATGCAGTAGCTAGAGATAGAATCCCAGTCAGGGCCTGGTGTCTGTAAGACCTCAGTTCAAATCTGGCCCAGGCACTTACTAGCTGTGTGACCCTGGGGATGTCACTTAACCCTGTTTGCCTCAGTTCATCATCTGTAAAGTGAGCTGGAGAAGGAAATGGCAAACCATTCCAGTGTCTTTGCCAAGAAAACCCAAAATGGGGTCACAAAGAGACGGACACAATTGAATACACACAGTAAATATTTGTTCTATTGAACTGAATGTGGCCTGGATGTATAACAACCAAAAGGTTCCCATCTACTCTCAGGATTCTAAGTCAGCAACTCTCAAAGTGTGGTCTGGGAACTCCTGGGGATCTCTGAGACCCTTTCATGGAGTCTAGGGGGTCAAAATGATTTTCATAGTAATGTCAAAATATATTTCTAATATGGCAGATATGTAATTTACATAAACCAAAGCTTTTGAGGGAGGGGGAGGTCTTGATTTGAATGTGTAAAGGAGTTGTGAGACCAAAAAGTTTGCAGACTACTGTTCTGTCAAGCCCAGAAATGCAGTATCTAACATTAGCAGTCACTTGGCATTGGCAGAACTGAGTTATATAATGCCTGCTCTTTGAAAAGCAAGGGCCACTGGGAGCTAATTAACCTCCGTATATTCTGAGTAGATTCAGGGAAAGCCACGTTGTTCTAAGACAGAATGGTTCCTATTTACATAATGGCAATAATAATTATGATAATTGCTTGCATTGCTGTAATAGGTCACAGGTACATAGCGTCCTAAGTTCCTTCTTCATAGCCCTTTTACAAGTACGGTATGCCTGGTATGAGAATTATTGTCCCAATTTTACAGGTGAAGAAACTGAGGCTTTTCCTGGTGAAGGAGACTTTCCCAGAGACATGGCTAGTCTATTCTCATTTGATCTTCTGACCCCAAGTCCAATATTGTTTATTATATTATATTATAATATATTTATATTATATTCTCCATCAACATTTCATTGTATATATGTAATAAAGAATTGTTTATGCATTTGTTGTCCCCCTCATAGGATTGAACTCTCCGAGGGCAGGGACCATACCCCCCAGTATCTTACACATTAAATAGTATACAATAGGTACTAAAATAAATGCTTCGACATTGACTGATTCATCATTCTGCCCCAAAGACCTTCTCAGTTCATGCTGCTAGCTACATCTGATACCAAGAACACTTAATGATACTAAGGAAAAGGAAAAAAAATGGCATGGTGATATTAGGGGACAGTGTTGATATGATGATCTGGAATCAGAAAAGCCATGGGTTTGAATTTGACCTCTGGCAGGTGTGTGATCCTGAGCAAGTCACTTGAAGTCTGAGCCTTGGGCAATTTCCTAGGATTTTGCTATTTAGAGATAGAGAATTGTGATGTTGGTAGAAGAGATTTTCCACCCCTGTCCTGATGAAAGCACTGATCTTTCCTTCGTTCAAATGCCATTAGGTTTGTACATCAGTGAAATTGCTTGTGCTGGAAGACATATTAATTTCTCTTGTATTTATATGTATACATCATGGCAAGCAGTGAGGCTGGGTTGAGTGTGTTAGCACACCTGTGCACTGAGGAGCTCAATTCAGATCTTGCTTGTGACACTGCCTTGTGACCTTGAGAAAGTCACTTCCTAGTTCTGGGCCTCAGTCTCCTCACCTGTAAAATGAGGGGGTTAAACTAGATGAGTTTTGAGGTCCCTTCCACTGCTGAGTCTGTGTTTCTGTGGGGAACCAATTCTCTCCCTTGAAAGCTCCAGGAAGACAATAACTGTTTTCTAATTTTGCATTTCTTTACAGTGCTGTGGGCAAAGGAGACCTTAATAAATGCTTATAAATTGGTTGTTATATATATTTGGGTATCCCCAAAATCATAGTGCAGTTTGAAGCTAGTACTTCTTGGGATATCTGGTAAAATTCAAATGAATTCAGTAAGTATTTACTAAGCACGGTCATATGTGCAAGGTACAATGAGGCTACAAAAGCAAAAATGGAAACCATTCCCTGCCCTCAAGGAACTTACGCTCTCTGAAGGAGATTGGAGGTGATGGCGATGACTAGAACACCTCTTTTCTCATACACAAATAAGCATGAACAAGGCAATTTGATATAACAACAATGACGGTAGGAGGACATGGCTTTACCCAAGGATGCAAAATTAACTTCAATCAATGTTCTGTTTTTCTCCATTCCTTTCACAAAGTGCTACCTACCTGTAATAAATGCTTTGATTTTTCCCCCCAAGGTAAAGTGCATTATTTATTCTTCACTTCAGCAAAATGATAAGCAAGGAAATTGGACCTCTTAAAACCCAAATAATGGCACCAGCAGTTTTTCACCCTTATTTCCAGACCCTGGATTCTGCTCAAATGCATGACAGTACATTATGTGTATGCTCTGGCTCGAAGACAAATACAGGGGTAACAAAGATCAATTAAGTAATTTTGCTGGCTTGTGGCAGAAAAAAATATTTCTGTTAAAGTATCGATCTTGGTTTTAAAAAACAGGCCACTGGCCTTGAATAAAAGTCTGGAGTTCTTCTGCAATAAGGAATGCCCTTTCAGTCAGCCGCCTCTGAGGCTGATGGTGTCTAAGGATGAACTAGGAAAGCAATGGAGAATTTAAACCCATTAAAGACAGAGATGGAAGCAGGGTCCAGCTTCACCATTTTACATGAAAAAATGAAGACCCAGGGGGTGCTGGGAAATGCTGAAGGTCACACATGCAACAATTCACGGAGTTACTAGAAATTTGAATCTAGGGATTCATACTCTAACCAGCACTGTTTCTACTATATCAAGATGATATAGAGTGATTTGATTTTTTTTGGTGGTGAGGCTAGGAATGAGACTTTAGAGTTACATGTGCTTTTTCCTCCTCTCAGTGATGATTCCTCCTGCCCATCCTGAGAATGAAGAGATGAATTTCAACATATGAATCATAGCTTTATAAAGGGAAGGGACTTTAAAGACCAAGGCTTCTTAACCTGGGATACATGGATCCGTCCCCAAGGTACCCATGAACTTGGACTATTTATTTGATAGCTTTTTCGATATGATGTGTTTCCTTTGTAATCTAATATATTTTATTTTATGTGCTATTCTAAGAAGGGCTTCATCCATAGGTTTCACCAGGCTGTCAAGGAAAAGTTAGGACCTTCTGATCTAACCCCAGCCTTTTCTTCTACAAATTAGGAAACTGAGGTCAAGAGAGGTAAATGAAGTTCCCAAGGTAACACAGAGCTATGTTGTTGTTTTTCAGTCATTTTTCAATCGCGTCTGACTCTGTGATTCCATTTAGAGTTTTCTGGGCAGAGACACTGGAGTGGTTTGCCATTTCCTTTTCCAGCTCATTTTACAGATGAGGAAACTGAGGCAAATGGTTGAGAGACTTGCCAGGTCTCACAGCTAGTGAGTGTCTAAGGTCAGATCTGAACTCAGGTCTTCCTGAGTCCAGTCCTGGTGCTCTATCCACTGAGCTATGTCCTCTGACATGTGTGCTTTTGGATGTGGGTTTGAATTCTTCCTCCGATACTTTGTACCTGAATGACCACAAATAAATCACTTCATGTCTCTGGGTCTCAGTTTCCTCAACTGTAAAATGAGGGGATTGGACTAGATGAGTACTAAGGCCCCTTACCATTCTAAATCTATGAGGATGCTTGGGGTGGAAATATAAGGAAGACCCAATTTCTCCAGGTTCTCCCATTCTCCATTATCCTTTCCATTGCTTCCAGTCTGTTTACTAAACTGGGAGAGAGAGGGAGGGAGAGAGAGAGAGAGGGAGGGAGAGGGAGAGGGAGAGAGAGAGAGAGAGAGAGAGAGAGAGAGAGAGAGAGAGAGAGAGAGAGAGAGAGAGAGAGAGAGAATGGAATTTTGTTCTTCAATTTCTTTTCCACCCTCTGAAATGATAAACTCTTCTCCGGGGGAAGACGGCTCTCTGCTAGAAGGAAAGTGTTTTCTGTTTTTGTGGCTTTCAGAAGACCCGATTATTTGAAAAAAAGAAAAAGAAAAATGACTTTTTGAAAAAGATAAAGTTGTATGGATATCTCTTATTTTTACATAACTGACATTTCCCAATGTTTCCCTTTTCCTTCGCCCTCAAAGAGCCATCATCATTTATTCCAAAACATTAAAAGAGGAGAAAACCATGCAGCAAAAGTAACCAACATATCCACTCCGCCTTCCATCTGACACTATAATCAGTCCCCACTAAGTCCCCATCTCTGAAAAAAGTGACAAACGCTTCTCCTATTTCTTTGGGAAGAGAAGCTCATTTTAGAGACTTGTTTTCTTCTCTTTTCTGATTACTTTCCAATTTCTCTACTGCTACTTCATTTCAGTTTTCCATAAGTTCTTCCATTCCAGTTGAACATCAGCTCCTTGAGGGTAAGGACAGCCTTGTTTTCATATTCATGTTCCGGGTGCCCAGCTCAGAGTTTGGGCCAGAGGAGGAGCTTGGTAGATGTTCATTAATTATTCATCATTTTTACTTGCTGTCAATGCCTGGGATTTGCATAGCAGGACAATATGAAAATGCCATTGAGGAAGACGACCGAGCACAGAGGAAAGAACCCCAGCTTTAGAGTTAGGCTTTAGCACTGATTTTGGAATGGCTGTATGACCTTGGGAAAGTCACTTTCTAAGTCTGGGCCTGAATTTCCCCATCTGTAAAATGAGGGTATTGGACAAGCTGATCCCTTCTGGCTCTAAAACCAATGATCCCTGAACGATCAGTCAGAAGACCCGGATCCTCGTCCCTGCTTCTACCACTTACCATTTACGTGACCTTGTATAAATCCTATCTAAGCCTTGGCTTTCCAATCTACAAAATGGAAAAAATAATGGCTTCTAGGCCTAGCTCACAAGGTTGCAGTCAGAATCAAAGGATATAGTCTTTTTGAAATTACTGTGGATTTATCTGTGTTTGTGGTCCAGGTTCCAGCTGATTATAAGCTCCTTAAGGTCAGGAGATCTCATTTTTTATCTTTTTATTCTCAGAGACTAGGAAATGGAATTGAATTCAATCTAACAAGCGTTAATTAAACACCCCCTGTTTGCCAGGTCTTATTCTAGGTGCTGGAGATACAAACATGGAACAGTTCTTGTTTTCAAGGAGCAGGGGAAGGGGTTGAAGGTGGGGGACCCATACAGTGATATGGGAATAACAGATATTTATATTTATATTACACATATATTTAACTATAGGATGTATATCTGTTTATACTCATACCCTGTAGTTAAACACACACACAGACACACACACACACACAGACAAACTCTTGGCGTGTGTGTGTGTGTGTGTGTGTGTGTGTGTGTGTGTGTGTTTGTGTGTGTGTGTGTGTGTGTGTGTGTGTGTGTGTGTGTGTGTGTAAGGGATAGGGAAACTGGACCTGAGATTTCCCTGGTAGAGGAAATTCCTCATTGAGGCACCTTCCTGTTCAGGGATGGTTGGAGCTAGGTTTAGGTTATCTCCCTCGCTCAGCAGGGAACTCCCTTCTAGTGCATCCATCAGAATGTTCTCTGCACCTTCTAGTCTTAGAGATTCACCTGGAGGCCTGAGAAGTTAAGTAACTTGCCCAGGGTCACACATCCAGGGAGTGTCAGAGGCAGGCTTGAACCCAGGTCTTCCTGGTTCAGAGGCTGACTCTCTGTTTGAAAGGAGAACTCACTAACAACTGTGGGAACTCAGGAAAGCCTCCTATAAGAGGTAGCTACGAATTATAGTGGCTAAAGGACTTGACTTGGACTCTCCAAGGCCAAGTTTTAAGTCCTACCCATGGGCTGTATGCCCCTGGATTAGTCACTTCTTTGCCCTGGGCCTTACTTTCCTCATCTGTAAAAAGCAGTTCAACTTTTAGGTCCCTTCCAGCTCTAAATCCTGAGTAAGGACATACAGATTCCCTGCATTTGGTTGTTTGACAGTATTAAAATAATATATGCAAAGGACAGAGTGAACTTCAGCTGTATAAATGGCAGTGTGTTTGTTGTGCATTGTGCTTGAGTCAGGCATGACTAAGTCCATGCTTAGATATTTCATGATTCTTTTGTGGTCTGTGTGAAAGGTTATTCTAAGTTCCTCTAAGTGCCTGACATCATGTGAAACATTTTATGTGGCTCTATGGTACTTTTACATCAGTGGCTCAAAGTCTTCCTGATGTGGGTATTCCATTGATCAGTAATGATGGTGGCCTGCTCATGCCTTCTCATTTGAAGACATTCTTTCTCTGTTCCCCATTGACCTGGTACAGAGGAGCCATCCTACATTGGATCATATATTTAGATCTGAAAGGGACCTGAGAAGCCACTGGGTCCAAACCAATCAATTTATAGTTGAGTTATCTGAGAACGGAAGAAATTAAGTGATTTGCCCAAGGTCACAGAGGGCAAATAACAGAGCTGGGATTTGAACCTAGGACCTCTGGGTCCAAACCCAGCCCTTTCTCTTGTACCACATTTGCTCCAGGAGTCTTCTTGTAGTTAGACATTCTTCACCTTAAACCCTTAAACCGGGGTTTGTGAACTTGTCTTTTTTTTAAAAAATCTATATTTGAATAAAATTGGTTTCCTTTGTAATCTTAAATATTTTATTTTAAGCATTTAAAAACATTATACTGAGAAGAGGTCCCTACGTTTTACCAGATTGCCAAAGGGGATCATGATACAAGGTCAGGAATTCCTGTTCTAGATTTTTTTTGCATCTTAGGGAAGATAGTGAAATACTCTCTGTGACTGCTCTACCTTCATTGTCCTACATTTCTGAGATTACACATGTTACCTTTTCCTGGGCACATCATCTAGTCACCTCCTTGTGTTCACCATCAATGGCCTTTTGAGTCATGTGTAACTTTGTTCTCTTGGAGATTATGGTGCTCCAAGTGTTTCATAGAAACAACATTGATGGGAGAACATCAGTTTTAAAAAAGATGGAGTTTTGAGCCAAGAAGCAATTTAGTGTTATAGTGCCATGCAATCTCCCCTTTGTCATCTAGTCTTCTTTCTTTCTCCTATCCTATTCTAGGTCCAGCCTATACTTGTTAGCACTGCCTGCAACAAATATTTGTACTCAATGAACTAATCACCCAAATGAATGCCTTGGTCTGAACAACAGAGACTTTTCATCCATTTCATTTGACCAGTATGGATTGTAAAACCAATCTTTGAAAAAATTTCATAATAGTCTTAAAAATAGTATATTTCTAAGGATGAGTTTCTTAGCCCATAATCATGTACAGAGCTAACTCTAAGGAAAGATTGTGAATTGATGAGAAATATGCTTTTGGCACACTCATATTACCCCCAACTTTCTGGCATACACAAGTTGGTGTTCTCAGTTGTCCCAATGGTACCTCCATTCAAGCTTGGTTTTTCTGGACTTTACCTGGTACTGTGAACCTATTTCTTAAATGGTAACTCCATCAGAACTTACCCATACATTTGCCCTGTGCTGTGAGGTCTTGTGCTCCAAAATCTGATGAAACAATGAATACTAAACTTCAAAAATGAAGTTATAAAGAACTGGAAAGGTGTGATGGCAAGCAAAGTGGGACTTTTTGCTGTTTTTCCTTTTGGAGTTCTTCTCAGCACTAAGGCAATCAAGTGCTTTTGACTGAGTCTTGCCTTTGCTTGAATCAAGAGTCTTTGATTGAATCGACAATCATTGATTAGAAATGGTATATATACTCTCAGGTTAGCATTTCGCTTTGGAGCTCACTCATGGGAAAAGTGTTCATGTGATCTAGCCAGACAAGACTCTGGGTAGCTGTTAAGGTGCTCCCTGGCTTTGAAAACACAGATGTTGGTGCTTCTCTCTCTGGTAACTATGTACGTATTGCTATGGTCAGACAGTTAGAAGTCTATCTGTTGATTTGTGTTATTTTCTATATTTGTAATTTCTGTTTGTATTTGCTCTGAAGTTCAGGGTGCTGACTTTTTCCCCTAAAGTAAGTGAATTATATATGTGTGTTTAACTAAAGTAAGATTGTTAACCTCTTAAATTTGCTTTCCTTTAGAAAAGCAGATCGGAAGATGGCGGCTGGAAAGCAGGGACTTGTGTGAGCTCCCACCCAGGTCCCTCCAAACACCTATAAAAATGGCTCTGAAAAAATTCTAGAACTGCAGAACCCATGAAATAGTAGAAGGAAGCAGGGCTCCAGCCCAGGACAGCCTGGATGGTCACGGGGTAAAGTCTATTGCACAGACCTGGGAGAAGCGGAGCAGAGCAGAGCCCAGCATGGGCCGTGCAGACCAACCAGACTGGGAGCCGGGTGGAACAGGCCCTAGCGCCCTGAATCAGTGAGCTGTGGCAGTTACCAGACTTCTCAACCCACAAACGCCAAAGATAACAGAGAAGGTTAGTGGGAAAAGCTGTAGGGGACAGACTGAAAGGAGTTCTCAGTTCGGTCACTGCCCCAGGGGCAGCGGAGGTGGTGCAGCTACAAAACTACAGCTGCAGTTGCTTCCAGCTCCAGGCCCACCTGGTGGGAGGAAATAAGTGGCAGATCTCAGCAGGAGTGCAGAGCCAGCTTAGATCTGAGTCTGGTCCAGCTTGGCAGTTCTTGGGGGAGGAGGAGCACTGGTGTGGCAGAGCTTGCTGTGTAGCCCTGAAAACAACAGCATAGCCCCTCAAGCTTGGGACAAAGTACTCTATACTCTACAAGCAGTCATACCCCGACGAAAAACTCAAGAGTCAAGTAGTTGGCTGGAAACATGGCCAGGCAGTGAAAACAGACCCAGATTCAGACTCAGACTTTGGAATCTTTCTTTGGTGACAAAGAAGACCAAAGCATACAGCCATAAGAAGTCAACAAAATCAAAGAGCCTACATCAAAAGCCTCCAAGAAAAACATGAACTGGTCCCAGGCCATGGAAGAGCTCAAAAAGGATTTGCAAAAGCAAGTTAGAGAAGTAGAGGAAAAAATGGGAAGAGAAATGAAAGTGATGCAAGAAAACCATTAAAAACAAATCAATGACCTGCTAAAGGAGACCCAAAAAAATACTGAAGAAAATAACACCTTAAAAATAGACTAACTCAAATGGAAAAAGAACTCCAAAAAGCCAATGAGGAGAAGAATGCGTTGAAAGGCAGAATTAGCCAAAAGAAAAGGAGGTCCAAAAGACCACTGAAGAAAATACTACCTTAAAATTTAGATTGGAGCAAGTGGAAGCTAGTGACTTTATAAGAAATCAAGATATTATAAAACAGAACCAAAGGAATGAAAAAGTGGAAGACAATGTGAAATATCTCATTGGAAAAACCACTGACCTAGAAAATAGATCCAGGAGAGATAATTTAAAAATTATTGGACTACCTGACAGCCATGATCAAAAAAAGAGCCTAGATATCATCTTTCAAGAAATTATCAAGGAGAGCTGCCCTGATATTCTAGAGCCAGAGTGTAAAATAGAAATTGAAAGAATCTATTTATCACTTCCTGAAAAAGATCCCCAAAAGAAAACTCCTAGGAATATTGTTGCCAAATTCCAGAGCTCCCAGATCAAGGAGAAAATACTGCAAGCAGCCAGAAAGAAACAATTTGAGTGTTGTGAAAACACAATCAGAATAACACAAGGTTAGCAGCTTCTACATTAAGGGATCGAAGGGCTTGGAATATGATATTCTGGAGGTCAGTGGAGCTAGGATTAAAACCAAGAATCACTACCCAGAAAAACTGAGTATCATGCTCCAAGGCAAAATATGGACTTTCAATAAAATAGAGGACTTTCAAGCTTTCTCAGTGAAAAGACCAGAGCTGAATAGAAAATTTGACTTTCAAACACAAGACTCAAGAGAAGCATAAAAAGGTAATCAAGAAAGAGAAATCATAAGGGACTTACTAAAGTTGAACAGTTTTGTTTACATTTCTACATGGAAAGATGATATATATAATACATGAGACCTCAGTATTAGGGTAGCTAAAGAGAATATACATATATATATTATATATATATTATATATATATATATATATATATATATATATATATATACACATATGTCTGGAGAGAGAGAGAGAGAGAGAGAGAGAGAGAGAGAGAGAGAGAATCAGAGAGAGACAGAGACAGAGAGAGAGATGGAGAGAGACAGAGGGCACAGGGTGAGTTGAATATGAAGAGATGATATCTAAAAAAAATAACATTCAAATTAAGGGATGAGAGAGGAATATATTGAGAGAGGGAGAAAGGAAGAGATAAAGTGGGGTAAATTATCTCACATCAAAGTGGCAAGTAAAAGCAGTTCATTGGAAGGGAAGAGGGGGCAGGTGAGGGGGAATGAGTGAATCTTGCTCTCATTGGAATTGACCTGAGGAGGGAATAACATACAGACTCAATTGGGTATCTTACCCCACAGGAAAGAAGGAGGAAGGAGATAAAAAAGGGGGGATGACAGAAGGGAGGGCAGATGGGGGAGGAGATAATCAAAAACAAACACTTTTGAAAAGGGACAGGGTCAAGGGAGAAAATTGGATAAAGGGGGATGGGTTAAGAAGGAGCAAAATATAGTTAGTCTTTCACAACACGAGTATTGTGGAAGGGTTTTACATAATGATACACATGGGGCCTATGTGGAATTGCTTGCCTTCTTAGGGAGGGTGGGTTGGGAGGAAAGAGGTGAGAGAATTTGGAACTCAAAGTTTTAAAAACAGATGTTCAAAAAAACTTTTGCATGCAACTAGGAAATTAGATATACAGGCAATAGGGCGTAGAAATCTATCTTGCCCTACAAGAAAGTAAAGCAAAAGGGGATGGGGGGCAGTGGGGTGACTGAAGGGAGGGCTGACTGTGGAATGGGGCAACCAGAATATATGCCATCTTGGAGTGGGGGGTGGAGGGTAGAAATGGGGAGAAACTTTGTAATTCAAACTCTTGTGAAAATCAATGCTGAAAACTGAAAATATCAAACAAACAAACCAACAAAAGCAGGCCAAAGAACCTGTGCTAGCAGCCCTCCTGTGTGCTGGTGTTATTGGCCTTACACCTCTACAGCAGCTGCAAGTAACATTGTTGTTTAAAAAAAGGCTATGAATGTTATTTGCATTTTTAACAAGGGATTCTTGGAGACCTTTAAGTTCCTTTTCAATGTGAGGCAGTGGACTTTTTAGACAAAGGAATGAGTCCCTAATGGTAGAGTTTGGGACAAAATTGACCCCCAGAGGAGATGATTTAGGGTAAGGGACACTTTTCATGTTTCTTGAATTAAGTGATGGAAATAGCCCAACTTGCATTAAGAAAGACATAACTTCCAGGATATCTGGAATATTGGGTTCAGTTCTGGGCACCATAGTTTAAGAAGAACATTAATAAAATTGAGAATGTGCAAAGGAGGAGAACCATGGTGATAAAGGACCTTGCATCCATATTGTATGAGGATTATTTGCCTGGGAAAATGATGATTTTGGGGAAGACATTAGCTGTCTTCAACTATTTGGAGGGATGTCAGGTGGAAAAGTGGTTATACTCACTCCACTTCTGTGTGCAGAACCAGGAATGATGGTTGGAAACAGTAGAGAAGCAAGTTCTGTCTTGATGTCAGGAAAGACTTAAGACCCATTAAAGCTGTCCAAAAGTGGGAGTGGCTGCCTTTGGGACAGGGGGTGGGGGGGTGGCTTCTCTCTGCTTGGAGGTCTTCAGGCAGAGGCTGGATGATGACTTGCTATGGTGGGGATGCTTTTCGAGTTGGGCTGGGCTGAATGGGGGGGGCCACTGAGGGCCCTTCCAACTCTGACATTTTGTGATGCTCTGAACTACTATTTACTCCGCATGTTTCCAAGGCCAACCCAACCCACATGGTTATCATTCTTATCTGATGCTTATTGTCTTAATTTATTATGCAGAATTCTGGCTGTACTAGCCTCAAAATCTCACTTGTACTTACTCTCTTTGGTGCACCACTGATCACCCAGTGTAAATCAGATTACAGATCAATCTCTGTTTCACTTCCCACATTCTCTTCATGTCATCTTCCTACCACTAAGACTTTTGTTTTTATTTTTTAAAGCCAACATTGCATGTGGTGTGCTCTGAGACAAAACTTTAGAGGAAAATAGATGAAAAGATTATTTAATAGATTATTTTTCTCAGAAAAGGTTTAAGGAAAGTCGGTATTTGCAATTTGGACAAAAGGAGACTGAATATAAAAAATGTTGAGATACTGATGAAAAGGTGTGAAAGCGATTATTAAGAATGCATCTCAAAATGCTAAGACTGAAAATTAATGCATGATGGGAAGCATATGGGTAAGAAAATAAAATTCAGCAGCCTGAATTTTAGGTGTCATTTGCCTAGAAACGAATTCTAGGACTAAGGACCCTCAGAGGTCATTTTATGCATCTAAGATGTCCCCAACAGGTTAGCCTCTATTCTGCCTCTAAGATAACAGACACAGCTTTACTTCATTATGTGACTCTGGATGGGCTTTGTGGCCTAGTGGATAGAGCACTGTCCTGGAATCAGGAAGACCTAGGTTCAAATCCTGCCTCTGACATATGTTAGCTATGTAACTCTAAGCAAGTCCCTTTACCCACCCTCAGTTTCTGTATCTGTAAAAAATGAGGGATTTGGACTAATGGATTCTAGGGTCTCTTACAGTTTGAAGTCTATGATTCTTACTGAACTCCTAATTTATTATTATTTTAAAAATAATTTTTCTTGCTATCTTTTGTTTTTACATTTCCTAAATCTCTTTCTATCTTCCTTTCCCCCCACATAATAAAGAATATTTTAAAGAATAAAGAACTGATTTATTATTGTTAAGAGATACTGATATGTACTTGTGATGGAGTAAGCAACAGAATCAGTGAAATCACAGAGCTTTTTCAGTATAAAAATGTGAGAGGCTGAGTGACTGTAGGGGTATAGAGAGATTTGAGGAGCCTTGGGTTCAAATGTAACCCCAACCTTCCTATGTGACTTAGCCTCTCAGCGGCCCTAGGCAATTCTCTGGGACTCTGGGTTGCCAGTGAGTTGCAGATCTGCATTGGTAAAGGAAGTCTCCACACTGGGAATTTGATCCATAGATGAAATCACAGGACTGGACTTAAAAAGAAAACTATTAAAATTTGAAACTCTCTAACCTGGTCACCAGTGGGAAAAGCATGCTGTTTCACATGTAAGAATGTAAGCATGGTCTAAAGACACCTCCTCAGCAACTCTATGGCTATCCAGTTGGGCTGAGAAATGCCAAAGGAATCATATTAATTATGACCATTCCAGATACAGAATCCATAAAATGGAGTACTGTCAAGGGTGGACAGAGAAACAGTTGCATGCATGACTCATTTCACAAGGGTTGGTTGACATTTTGGACAAAACTACTGACAATTCCCAGCCCATCCCCAAAGTACTGTGGACTCCCTTTAATTCTCATAAAGGTTAAACAAGTTAGACTTTTGATTTTTTTGTTGTAAGACCCTTCACATGAGGATGATGTGATTCCTTTTAAAAGCAAACATTTCCTTGGCCTGAATCCCAGAGCCAGCCCTGCAAGATGGTGACCTGGAGATATTAGACCATAGAGATTATTAACAGCTCTGTGAGTGAATCATCTGGGCCATTTGTCAGGGTCATTTATTGAAGCAAAAGGAAGGTGGGCGGGGTATCTCCCTAAAGTGAAGCTGCATCGGATTGAAATGGAGTCTAAAAAAAAACATCCCCAGCTTCCCCATTGATCTGAAATAACCTTCTAGAAACACTAAGGGTGCTGAGAATACACTCAGAGCCCACAAACCACCCTTGCTCACAGAAAGGAAGAGCAAGGCAGTGTGATATCTCCATTAAACTTAGACCCAAGCCAAAAAAAAAATCATGCAAAAATATAAACAGTGCCTGAAGTTTTGGGAAACGGGAAGTCAGCACTTGGTTAATGGACAAAGACAAAGTGGTGATATGGAAAGAGATCTTGATATGGCGTCAAATGACCTGGGCTTGAAACAGATTTGTGCTACTCACCAGCTGTAGACTTGGAAAAGTCATGACCTCTCTGGGCCTCAGTTTCCTCACTGATAAATGAGGGTCCTGAACTAGATGGCCCCTGAGGTCACTTGCAGACTCAGCTCTATGATCTTTAGAGCAACTGAGGAGATCAGAGGTTAGAAATGCATCAACATGGAATCACAGCATGACAGAGCTGGGAGAAGCCTGGAGATCACAGTGGCAGACCTGGATGAAGATGACTCGTGAAGTTGTCTAGTTTAGCCCTTTTATTCAGAAAAAATCACCAATAGCTAGCATTTGTGTTGTGCTTTAGGATTTACAAAGTGCTTTGCATATGTTCTTTCTCATTTAATTCTCATGACAAGCCTATCAGTAGGTGCTATTATTATCCCCACTTTACAGGTGTGGAAACCGAGGCCCAGGGATGTTATATGACTTTTCCCACAATGGCAGAGTCAGCATTTGAACCCGAGGCCTCTTAACCCCACATCTATCACTCGCTCATTGCCTGCCACATTGCTTTCCATATCCCAGGCCCTTACTAATTATTTGTTGAATTGTATCTCATTGAATTACAGTCACATCCAGGTTTAAGCCACCATCTGTTCCAGATAAAAGAACTAATTTCCTCAGCAGTTTTTGAAACCCAGAAGAGGAAAATGTCTTTGGTGCAGAATTTAGTGTATTTTTCCTTTGCTTTGTTTTCTCAAAGATGTGTTTTGGAGTCAAGGCAATAAAAATGCTTGATAATTGGACCAAGTTGGGAAAACAAATTGGCTGTGCAGTACAGACCATCCATCCCTGGGTTTACCTACAAGAATAGATTACTCATGTGCAAGTGAGCAGAGAATTAGGATAACTTCCTCTCCATTATACACATCGGATTTCAGCTCTAATCAACTGTGTTCCCAATTTAGAGATCTGCCATTGATAACCACTGTCCTGTCCCCTGAACAGCAGAGTGAAGGATATGGAAGATCTGATCTACTATACTGGTTCCAGAGGAAATCTTTCAATTATATAAAAAAATTAAAAATTCTCTCCTATATCCCAGAAAGCAATTGGAATTAAAAAAAGATGGCTCTGAGCATTTTCCCTGGTAGTTCCCCATGCCTGGAATGTCCTCCATTCTCTGCTCCAGCTACTGATCTCCCTGGCTTCCTTTAAGTCCCAACTAAACGCTTACCTTCTACAGGCATCCTTCCCTAATCCTTCTTCATTCCAGCTCTCTCCCACTTTTAATTATTTCCTATTTTTGGTGTACATAGCTTGCTTGGTATATTTTTGTTCGTATGATGTATCCCTCATTGGATTGTAAGCACCATGAGGGCCTGTTTTTGCATCCCCAGTGCTTAGCATAGTGCCTGGCACATAGCAGGTACTTATAATTGTTTGTTGAATTGAGTGTACTTCAGGGAGAAACTCAGGATCATTGGAAATACCACACATTTCCCTGAATGCAACCCAGCCCAATATGTTCCTTCTATTTGCTCATTTTATCTTGTATGTACAAAATTATTTCCATGTGGTCATCCCTATTAGAATGTAAACTTCTTGAGGGCAGAACTGTTTTTTGGCCTTTTTTTATTATTGCCAGCACTTAGTACTGTACCTGGCACACAGTAAGCATTTAATAATTGCTTACTGACTGACTGGACCCAGTTCATTGTCTGCAGCGTCTATCCAAGAGAAATGTATTAGTGGACCAAATCTGCAAAGCAGCCAGCCAGCTACGTGGTATAGTCTGCCTAATGGCTGCAAATCATGGAATGGGGTCACTGTCACCCCCAAGGAATCAAAGTTGGGGGTCACACAAGGAACAATAAAGAATGAATGAAAAAAGTCTTCAATGTGCCTGGTACATAGTGTGTGCTAAGCACTTGGGGCACAAATAAAAAAAATGAGACACTCCCCTGGCCTCAAGGACCTTACACCTTAATAGGTGAATAGAGAAGATACAGAGAAGTGGGGGCCAAAGGAAGGTGTTTTGTTCTGGGGAATTGAAGAGCCATAGGGAAGTTGATGGTCACATGCTTTCCAGTAGCAGTGGTTATATTGACTTGATTCCTGTTTTCTATCCTGCCTCTCCAACTTACTGCCTTTGTGACCCAGAAGAAATCATTCCCCTCCCCTGGACCTCAGTTCTCTTATCCCTAAAAGGAGGGAGCAGACTTGGTGGCCTTTGGGTCCCTTCCAGCTCCAGACCCTGTAATCTGGTATCCAGCTAGTTGCACAGCTGCACAGTCCTAGGCTCTTGACACCAGTACTCCTTCCACAGCATTCCAGCCTGGTTTATCCTATGTGCTTCTGTAGGAATGATGATGCTGTTAGGAGGGAGGGAAGGTCTGAAGTATAAGATGGAGATACCTGGAAGGGCAGATCTGTATGGAGTGCCACCAAGTGTGGCCCTGAGCAGCTTAGAGGCTTTGTTAGGGGTGTGTGGGGTGGATGCCCAGAAAGAGGAGACCAAGCGATGATGAAAACACTTTCAGTCTCCTTTTGTGTGAGGCCAGCTCTCACTGGCAGAGACCTGGGCATTGGCCTTACAGCAGGACTCCAATGTATTCTGAATTAGGGAAACCTGAGAACTGGCCTACATGAGAGAAGCCTTTCACCTGGGATCACAGATCCAGATCTGGCAGGGACCATGAGGCCACTCATTCCAACCCTCTCGTTTTTTATAGGGAAGGATTCTGTAGCCCAAGGTGGTCCAGGTAGTCAGTGTGAAACGGTAGGTCCTGGAGCTCTTAGAGCTGGAGGAGAGGGCAGAAGCCATACTGTCCAAACCCCCCATTTTACAGATAAGGAAACTGAGGCTCAGAGAAAGGAAAATGCCTGGAATTGCCTGAGGGAAAGAATCCTGGGTTTGGCCTCAGAGGACATGCGTTTCGGTTCCTGAATCTGCCACTTGTTACCTTTGTGACCTTGGA
Source organism: Trichosurus vulpecula (assembly GCF_011100635.1). NCBI lineage: Eukaryota > Metazoa > Chordata > Mammalia > Diprotodontia > Phalangeridae > Trichosurus > Trichosurus vulpecula. The sequence goes on along the minus strand of NC_050577.1, from coordinate 213,561,980 downwards.
CAAGGTGATGACATTATGAAAATGAGTAAAAAGAATAAGGTGGGCAGGTTCACTGGGGAAACTTCTAGATAGAACTTTAACAAGTTCAGGGTGGATAACGCTATGCTTGTGCGTTTGATTCTTCCTGACTGTGATATATCAGAGAACAGGACCTGGCATATGGAAGATTTGGGTTCAAATGTTATCTTTATCATTATGACCTGTGTGACCTTGGGAGAGCCATTTCACTTCTCTGAATCTCAGTTTCCCCATCTGTGATCTCATGGGCCCCACTTCCCTCCTCCATTTCAAATGACTATTTCAGGATTCAGTCTTTTTATCTGTGATCCTGTGAACTCTTAGAGACTCAGTTTTCTCATTTGTCAAACTATAAATTGAGGGCGTTGGACAAGATGCCCCATAAGTTTCCTTATCACTCTGAATTGATTATCTTATGATAAAAAAAGATGTAGTCATCCATGTAAGTTAAAATAAACCCATATTTCATATCAGTAAATGGATGCTGGTTAGAGATAGGGAGTTAGTCAAGGGCAGGTTAAGAATCTGTCAGAGAATGGGAAAAGAAGAAAAATTGTTGTATTATAGTTTAATAAATCCATACGTACACTGAGTTGTTTTTTATAAGCATGAATTCATTCATCTCTGTGATTCCACTATGATGCTGCTAGCAAAAGAGTTTTATCCTGAGTTTTGCAAATGGAAGAACAGATATCCAGATATTGACTTCCTAAAGGTCATGATCTAAAATTATAACATGGCCAAAAAGGTAATTATAGGCCTCTGACTTCACCTGCTAAGTGATACTGGTTCTGATGAGGAAATGTATACGCTGGTCTTTTTTGTTTGTTTGGCTTCTCATTTGATCCCAGCATTTTACTAGAGAAGCAGAATGGCAGAATGTATAGCCAACCTTGGTGTTCAAGTCTCACCTCTCATATAAACAGGCTGTATGATGTTGCTAAAGTCACTTAACCTCTCAGTACCCCAGACAAATCTCTCAGACCATGAATAGCAGGTCTATTCATCCCCCCAACACACACACTTAATAGTATTTTTTCCAATTACATGTAAAGATAGTTTTCAACATTCACTTTTATAAGATTTTGAGTTCCAATTTTTTCCCCTCCCTTCCCCCCTCCCCAAGATGGCATGCAATCTGATATAGGCTACATATGTACAACACCTCTTAGACATATTTCCACACTAGTCATGTTATGAAGGAAAAATCAGAACAAAAGGGAAAAGCCATGAGATAGATAGAGAGAGAGAAAATAGTATGCTTCAATATGCATTCAGATTCTGTAGTTCTTTCTCCGGATGTGGACAGCATTTTCCATCATGAATCTTTTGGAATTATTTTAGAACATCGTATTTCTGAGAAGAGCTAAGTCAATCATAGTTGATCATTGCACAATGTGGCTGTTACTGTGTACAATGTTCTCCTGGTTCTGCTCACTTCACTCAGCATCAGTTCATGGAAGTCTTTCCAGGTTTTTCTGAAGTCCACCTGCTCACCATTTCTTATAGCACAATAGCGTTCCCTTACATTCATAGATCATAACTTGTTCAGCTATACCCCAGTTGAGGGGCATCTTCTCAATTTTCAATACTTTGCCAGCACAATAAGAGCCACTATAAATATTTTTGCACATGTGGGTCCTTTTCTCACTTGTGTGATCTCTTTGGGATACAGACCTAGCAGTAGTGTTGCTGGATCAAAGGGCATGCACAGCTTTATAGCCCTTTGAGATCTGCCCATTTTCTTATCACAGTCTCGTGGACACAGCCATCATTATTAAAGAGTTAATTCTAAAGTACAATTTTCTTTTATCAAGTGACGCAATATTTGTAAAGCACTTAGCACAGGGCCTGACACATAGTGAGCATTTAATAACTGCATGTTCTCTTCCTTTCCCTTTTATCAGACTACCTATTCACCAAAACACTAAAAGGTGTGGTACCTCAGAGACTACCTCCCATATTTCGTTTGCACATAGTTGGCTGCGTGTTGTTTTTCCCTAACCTCCTCATTATTTTGTGAGTTCCTTAAGAGTAATGGATGCTTTTCCCTGTCTCTGTATCCCTACTGTTTAGCACAGAGCCTGGTACACAGTAGAGGCTTAATAAATGCTAGTTGCTGTTGCTGATAGTGTTGTCCAAAGTGAAAGAAGCCAGTAAATTTGTTATTGTTTGTCGTTGTTCAGTCATTTCAGTTGCATGTGACTCCTTGTGACTTAGTGTGGGGTATTCTTGACAGAGATGCTGGAGTGGTTTGCCATTTCCTTCTCCAGCTCATTTTACAGATGAGGAAACTGAGGCAAGCAGAGTTAAGTGACTTGTCAGAGGTCACATAACTAGTAAGGGTCTAAAGCCAGATCTGAACTTTTAGTATTCCTGACTTGAGGCTTGGGGCTCTATCCACTGCCCCACCTAGCTGCCCTCAAGCAAATAAATACAATAGTGCAAAAGTGTGTCTTTCAAATTCAGTCAACCCTTTGGCATTCAAACTCCCTCATAATCTGGCTCTACCCTCTTCCACCCTGGTTACACATCACTCACCTTTATATATCCTACATCTGAGCCAAACTAGCCTTGCTGCTGTTGCCCTAAGACATTCCTTGTCCACAGGCTGAGCCGTGTGCCTTCAGTGTTCTCCCTCCTCCCTGCCACTGCCTCTTGGCTTCCCCAACTCTCTTCATGCTCAGTTCAGTGCCATGTCCCATAGGAAGTCCTTTCTGATTCTCCCCGCCCACTCCCCCAGTTGCCCCTGCTCTCCTTAGCTGCCCAGAAAAACAGTGCATTTGTCAGTCTATGCACTTGCCATTTTGCCCCAGGCTAACATAAATTCCTTTGGGGCCAGGGCCCATTTTTCTCCTTCATCTTCTCCTGATGCCCAGGACAGTGTTTGGCACATAGTAACTTAAAAATGTTTGTTGAATTGAGTAAATTGAATCTGGCTTAACATGCTCCATATTCGAAGATAACCTCCAAACATCAGGTCTACTTGACTATGAGTGTGGTAAGGGTAGGATTGGGAACATTTATAATTTCCTGCCTAGTCAATCAACTGGCACTTAGGTACCTACTATGGGTCAGGTACCATGCTAGGCACTGGGGATTGAAAGACAAAGAATGAAACAATCCCTCCTCACAGGAAGCTTCTATTCTAGCTAACCTTCCAAATTACATTCTATTTAACCAATAGTAAAACTAGATCGAGTCCACACAACCTGTAGCAGGGGTATACCATGCTTGGTAGCTGGGGAAGTAGAATTATAGAGAATTAAAAAGTAATGGCTCATCAGTTGTTCTGATTTTCTCTTTCTCCTTTGTCTTTTTCCATTTGTTATATGGGATGTTTCTTAGGGAAGGGGAGAGGAAGGGATGCTGGGAATAACTACAATAGTAGACACCAATAAAAACTTATTTTGAAAAAATTAGTAGCACCTAATCAAGAAAGTGGAGAACCCCCTCAAAAACGATCAGGAGTTGTGGACACTGAGGTTAGGAGAAGGTCATTGCCTTGTCCAAGATTGTATGGCTAGCAGGTAAAGCTGTGAAGACTGTCTACCAAGGGAAAGCGGGGGCTACGCTCGTTTGGATGCAAGGGGAGGCTTTGGGGTCATTGAAATATAAATTGGTCAGAGGACACATGAGATACGGTGAAAACAGGGCTGTGCTTGAAGTTGGAGGACCTGGGTTCAAATCCTACCTCTAAAACTATGTGACTTTGGGAAAGTCACCTAAATTCTCTTAGCTACAGTTTCTTCATTTTTCAAAGGAGAGAGTTGTACTAGATGGTGTCTAAGGTTCCTTGTATCTCCAGACACATGATCTTACTTCCATAACCTTGGCCAAGGCATTAACCTCTTGTCTCTCAGTTTCTTCATCTGTCAAATGAGGGGACTGGAGTAGATGGCCTTTGAGGTCCCTTCCAGGCCTTATTTTCTTCTTCTAGGTCATCCAATGTTCTCCAGCCACCTATTAGGTCCTCAGAAAGCACGGGATGGTGTGAGGCCTGGGAGCTCTAGAAAAGGTACAGGGTGTAAGGTGGGCCCACTGAGGCAGGTAGGTCTGGGCATGGAGCCACAGGGTCACTTAGGGGCTGGTGAGGGCAGAAGCCAAGAAGGGGACAAAGAGATGATAAACACGAACTTCAGCTCCTTCGTAGTTTGGTCTGAGGACAGTTCTACTCCTGGCACTTTCCTGGGGATTGTGTACTGGCTCATTTTGAATTACCTGAGAGCCAGCCCAGCCAAGCCCAGCCCACAGAGGAGCCACCCATGGAGGGAACCTTAGAGGTCAACTGGCTCAAGCTTTTCATTTTGCAGTTGAGGCCTGGAGAATTTCAGTGACTTTTACAAGGTGATACAGAGAGGGAAGCAGCCTGGTCCAGTGGAGAAAGCTTAGGGCTTAGCCTTAGAAGACCCAAATTCCAATCCTGACTCTCCTACTCACTATCTGTATGACTCTGAATGAGTCACTTAAACTTTCTGGGCCTCAGTTTATCACCTGAGAAATTAGAGGATAGATTGGGTGACTCACAAGGCCTTTTCATAGCTTGCAATCCATAATCCTAGTAAGTGGCACACAATGCGGTGGCCAAGGCTGGGCCTAGAGCCAAGGACCTTCATTAGCCCACCTCTGATGCTTCGTGTCTGTGGGACCCAGGGCCTGTCACTTACTGCTGGGGGCCTCAGTTTCCTTATCTGTACTTAGCTGGGTTGAGGGTAGTGAGCAGACCTGTTCAACTATTCCTGTTTGCTCTATTAACCCTTCTACTGGCTCAGTGATGAGATGAGTTTTCCCAACATAAACGTTCCTTTTCTACTCTGGGAACTTGTGTCAAAGGACTTGTAATTCTCTCTCCCTCTCCTTCTCCCTCTCCCTCTCCCCCGTCTCTTCTTCTCTCCCTCTTTCCCTCCCTTCTTCCTCCTTCTTTCCTCTCTCCACCCCTCTCTCTCTGTCCTCTCTCCCCTCTCCTCCCCTCCCCCTCTCCCTCTTTTTCGCCCTTCACCTCTTCCTCTCCCCTCTCTCTTCTTCCCTCCCTCCTTCCTCCTTCCTCTTTCCTCCCTCCCTCCACCTCTCTCTCTTTCCCCTCTCTTCTTCCTTCCCTCTCCACCTTTCTTCCCCCCTCCATCTCTATCCCTCTCCCTCTTTCCCTTTCCTCCGAAGCCTCCCTCCCCTTTTCCCTTCATTTGTCCCTCTCTCCCTTCTCTCCCTTTTCTCCCTCTCTGCTCTTTCCCTCCCCTCCTTCCCTCTGTCCCTGTTTCTCTTCCCTCTACTGCCTTCCATCTGTATTTCTAATAAGTATACCCATACCAGCAAAGGCCTTTGGTTAGTACAGTTTATACATACGAAATAAAGGTCTAAAGCAAACAAAAATAGTAAACAGACTTTTTTTTCTATTCCCAGAGGGAAAGATTGTGGCCTTCTCTAAGGGAACCCCAGAGCACAAAGGAAAGACAGGATAACCATCTTGGGTCTCTAATTGATGGTGGGAAAGTTCACTAATAGCACCTGTCCCACATTCCTTGTATCCAATTGTCCCAAACAACCTTATTGCAGGAGTCCTGGCTCCCTTTCTTTGTGGCTGCTGGATCACCCCTCATTTCCATTCTCCTAAGCTCCATAAGACTCCTTGTGGCCTCCCAAGACCTCCCTTATTCTATTCATTTTCTCCCTGGTAGCTGGATTCCCCCTTTGAGTCTTGCTTCCACCCAAAATGTCAGAGCTAAGTTTATAAGGTCAATTGGTGTTTATCCTATGGGCTTGTTCCCTTTCTGACTTACTCAAGGCATTGGTTTGAAATTCCCAAAGGGACCACCTGGCTTGGCTGGATTTTTGCAATTTGTTTAACACTTAGGCCTCTTTCTCAGTTTGACTGGTCAAGGACCGTTCCTTTACATGTCAAATGAGGGGACTGCATTCCATGCCCTCTGGGGTCCTTTCTAGTTTTCAATCTGTGATGCTATAAGTGGAACCAAGTTCCCTAACTTCAGACCTGCCATTCTCTCCCTTGTACCATGTTTGTGGCATCACAAGCAAGGCAACTTTGGGAAGGGAGAATTGGCTTCTTGCAAAGGGATAGATAAGAAGGGGGACAGGAAAGGACCCAATATGAGCTCAGAGGAATGAGGAAGAGGATTTCATAGAGTTAGTATCCACAGCTGTGCCCTTGTTCATGAGATCACAGATCCATTTAAGGACGGAACTTTCCGGCATGCAATTTAAGATAGCTTTATTCTCAAAGATTTTTTCAATTTTTTCTTCAGCCATTTTGAGCCAATTTTAAAAGTGCAAGAACTAACTGAAGCAATAATTAGTAAAAATTCATACCCAGAGCAGCCAACTTTTGAAGATAGATTCAATCGAGGCCAAGGATACTTTGGGGAGAGGGTTTGGACCTTCTTACAGAAGAAACTGTCTAGAAGAGACCCTGGGCCATCCCTCAATAAATCAACCAACAAGCACTCATCAGACACCCACCACATGCCAGGCACTGTGCTAGGCACTGAAGACACAAGGATAAACCATAAAATAGCCACTGCCTTCAAGGAGGATTGAGTGCTTCTATTTGTTGTTGATGTTTGTCCTTCATTCTCCAAGAAGACCATGACATCAGGGAGGTGATGCCATGACATGCAGGTGAGTTGGCCTTAAATGAGGGAGGGCTGTGCGAAGTCACCAGCCTCACTTTCTCCTCCAGAGCCATCTGGGTCCACTGGCTAGATATAGATCAGGATGACTGGAGATGGCCCAGGATGCAATGGGAAATCTTGGCTTTTTTAAGGTAAGGTCTTTAACAGGTCTCATTTTGACTGAAGCAACACCCATTCCGTGGTTAAAGCTAGTTAAAAAATGAGCCAGAGAAAAATGGCCTCTTTTACCTAGTCAAAAAAAAAAATCAATCTGGGAGGGGCAAACCCTCAGGGTTTCTGCCCAAAAGAGAAGGAATTGCTATTTACATTCACTCTGAGCCAAACAGGGCCCAAACAATGGCCAAGTGAGGCTTGACTTGGGGCTTCTTGTTGGGCAATCAGTGAGAGCCAGAGTGGTTTGGGTTTAAGGCGTGGCCACTCAGCTTCAGTCACTTCTTTGTGCCTCAGTTTCCTCTACTGTAAAATGAGGAGTAAAGTTCCTTCTATTTCAAAATCAATGGTCCATTGCCATTGTGGCCCATGGACAACCACATTACCTCCTTGGTCTCTGTTTTCTCCTCTGTAAAATGGAGGCTATCCTGGATGGCCTCTCATAGCCCTTCCAGCTCAAGAGAGGTGTATGATCCTATGGTCTGGCCCCCAATCCAGTCCTCTTCCCTCTCCTCTTCCTCTCCCCCTCCCCCTCCTCCACCCCCACCTCTTCTGAGCTACTAGAAATACCAGGTGAACTTGGTTCTTGTTTGACCTTCGGCCTGGTGCTTTCTAACTTTGCTCTCCACGCTTAGGACCTGGGTACCTTTGAGGTCAGCCGAAAATTGAAATGGATCCTGCTGACTTGGAAAAAAAAGCCAAGTTGGCCGAGGACTCCACCTAGTCTTGGCTTTGAAGATTTTAACCTTTTTTTTCAAAGCAGCCTGGCTTTTACTCTTTACAATCTCATATAAATCCTGCTGAGATGAAACAGATTCAGCCTGATATAAAGGGGTAAGGGGTGGAGGGAGGCACATCACACAAGGGTTTGGAATGTGCTCTGTGCCTGCTTCTCTGAGGACTCTGCTGAAGGAGGCTACCACCAGCTGACCCTTGCCCGATGGGCCTTGGGCCAAGGGAAAGTCCTTGTTCCTTCAACAGCTGGCAGCCTGGGTGACAGAGGTACTCCCAAGGGGAGTCCTTGACAAGGTCTGAATCCACATCTGCCTTGGAATATTTTTTTATTAATCTAGGGAAGGAAAAAAACCAAACAAACAAGGAATCCACTATGCCATTTGTGGAAGGCACCTGCATGAGCCATGAACTCATGAGCAAAGAGCCAAGAAGAAAAACAGATTAGGTTTCAATGAAATTAGATAGTGAACCAGAGGGAAATACACTAAAATCTAACTTTCTCTTTTATTTTCTGATCATGTATTTTGTTGATGTTGTTCAGTTGTTTCAGTCATGTCCAACTCTTTGTGACCCCATTTGGGGTTTTCTTGGCAGAGATACTAAAGTAGTTTGTCATTTCCTTCTCCAGCTCATTTTACAGATGAGGAAACTGAGGCAAACAGGGTGAAGTGACTTGCCCATGGTCACACAGCTAGTAAGTATCTGAGGCTAGATTTAAACCCAAGAAGATGAATCTTCCCGACTTTAGGTGCAGCCTTCTATCCACTGCCACTTAGCTGCTCCATGCATACATGAGATTTATTATGGATATGGAATGGCAGGGAAGGGGGCTTCTCTTTATTTGTCCCTATGGGCAATTGCTTTTGTTTGTCTAGCCAACTGATCAGAATTGTAACTAAAGTGGGAAGAAAGGTTGTTGAATTTAGAGGAAGTAGAAGTTAAAAGGTGCTGCTAGCAAGTATGGTCCTTCAGCAGCTGAGAAACAGATTTTAGCATCGAGTTGGTAAGAAAAATGAGTTAAAATGGGAAGTGATAAGATGAGAAGCTAGAGTAAGTCACTTCCTCCTCTTTGATTATGGTAGCTGTTTGACCCTGGGCAGGTCACTTGGCTCCCGTTTGCCTCTATTTCCTCATCTGTAAAATACAGACAATCATAACACCTACCTTCCAGGATTGTTGTGTGGACCAAATGAGATAATAATTGTAATGTGCTTAGCACAGTACTTGGCACAGAGTAGGCACTATATATATGTTGGCTAGTAGTAGTAATAGTAGTGGTGGTGGTGATAGTAACAGTACCAATAGTAGTAATGGTGGTAGTAATGGTAGTAGTAGCAGCAGCAGCAGTAATAGGAGAAGTAAAAAGAGTAGGTGCATGAGTAGTGGTAGCACTAGTAGTAGTGGTGGTAGTAGTAATGGTAGTAGCAGCAGCAGCAGCAGTAGTAGTAGTAGTGGTAGTAGTAGTAGTCACCTCCCCAGAAGCAGATTTATGCCCCTTAGTGGCGCACTTTTCTGGATCATTTGAGGGATAGATGAAACCTGCTGCTTGCCTTGATCACAGAAGGTCTTGTTACAGCTCTGCTAATGATGGTGATGATGAGGCTGATAATAGTGATTATTTTAATGTAAGGTCCTTGAGGTCAGGGACAGTGTTCCTTTTTTTGGTATCATTTCTATACAGTATTTGGCACATAGTAAACACTTAATGAATGCTTTTTCATTTACTCATTCAGGAGATCAAAGACTGGGGCTTGAATCCTCTCTCTGACACTTCCCATCTGCGGGACTTTGGGCAAGTCACTTAACTTCCCAAGGGCACAGTTTCCTCCTATGTAAAATGAATGGGTTGGTCTAGATGATCTCTAAGGGCCCCTCTAGCTTTTAATCATCAGGTCTTAGGCTTGCCAATAGGGGTGCAAAGGCACGTGGGGGAAGCTTCACCTAACTCTGTCTCTTCTGAAAGAGGATGGCTCTGGGGTCAGGGAGCCCGGATACAAAGCTGGGCTCAGACAATCACTGGCTATGTGACCTTGGGAAAATCATTACATTTCCTGGGTCTCAGTTTCCTCATCTGCAAAATAAGCTGGAGAAGGAAATGGCAAACCACTCCTGTATCTTTGCCAAGAAAAGCCCAAATGGGTTCAACAAAGAGTTGGATACGACTGAACAACAACAATGCATGAAAAATGGAATTAAAGTTTATAAAAGGTATATACAGAATGTTGTGCAAGGCCCCCATGGGGGAAAAAAACAACATTGGTTATCAGGGGAAGCTTCATGGAGAAGGTAGCATTTGAATTGGAAAAATAGGTAGGGTATAAACTAGTGGAAAGGAGAGGGGTGCTCTCTTCCCTCTTGAGGTTCAATATTAGCCAAGACAAGGAGTTGAGAAAACATGAGGTATATATGGAGAATGGGAGGAAAGTCCAGTTGGAGGGTAGAGAATATGGTTGGGGGGGGGTGAGGAGGGAGTATGATATGAATCCCCACACAAAAATTGGATTATAGTTCAGGAGTAGTTTTGAATTGGCTTTTTTTCTCTTTTCTTTCTTTTTTTATTAATTGCAAACAAAGAGTAGTATCCTGATAACTGATTATGTGCCAGTATTTTTCTAGAATACAATTAGGAACTGGACTTACAGTTTCACAAATATAGGGAATGAACCCTCTGCTAATGCAGGTTGGCATCTGCTCTGTGTTTTATGGTTTTAGAGAGGTGCCTAGGAGCATGGGTGGTTATGTGACTTACCCAGGATCACACAGCCAGTATGAGTCAGAGGTGGGACTCTAGCCATTGTGCTATGTAGTCTATAATATTTAATGTTAAAAACAGCCTTCATTTTTGCTTACAGCATGGTATATAAAGTCATGTTCACTTCGGGGAGGTGGCAACACAAAGCTAGATACTAAGGAATGAGATTTTATTTTATTCATTTGTTTGTTCATTTCCTTGTTTATTGGCAATTAAAGGAGAGAGAGGCAAACCAAACCAACGGCTCTTCTTGGAAACTGAACCATGAGTTTTTTCTTTGAACCTTAGATCTCCTCACCTTTAATGAGACCATTACCTCTCTCCCCATTAGGATTTAAACCCAGAAAGTCAGTGTGACCCAAGAGCCATTCATTGATGTTTGTGTTTCAGGAAGCCGTGACTCTCCAAGAATGTGACCTTTTATAGAGACCATTGATTTGGTTTCTTTCTACTTTAGTAACTATTTTAAAGAGGCACCTAAGATTTCCAACAGCAGAGGGTGACTAAGCTAGAACATATCTTCCTGAATTAATAAAGAGAAAACAAAATGTTTAGCACCAGTCATTGGTTGACATCATTCTTCTCAAAGCTTCTTAATGAAAATATGGATATGTACATGTATATGTGTATACATGTGTACACAAACATGTGTACATGATACTAGGACTTAAGAAATTTTTATGAAATTGGCATTAATTTTTACAATAACTCCCAGGGCATTGGCTAATTAATTAGCCAGGATAAAAGATTAAAACAGTAGAAGTTATTAAGAACATAGTTTGGTAGTTAATTAATAACAACCAAGCAAACAATCTGTGTAAGACAATTTATTAGCTAAGCTGGCATAACAAAGATACCACCCATGTTTAGGGTGGGACCAAAACCTAAGGGCCACTTACTACCTGTGTGACCTTGGGCAAGTCACTTAACTGCTTTAGGCTTCAGTTTCTCTTTTGTAAAATGAGGAGGTTGGACTAGATAGTCTTTTTTTTTTTTTACCAATTTTCAGCCCTTGGACTAGAACCCCTTCTTCACCTAAAGATTATTTCTTAGCTTTATTTGCCTTCTCTTTCCCAGATCCTTTCTCTGAGCAAGAAGAGCCCCCTTTCCTTGCCAAGGTTAACCCCACCACTCAAACTCCCTGCTATTATCTCCTCAAGACCTTCATCATCAGTTATTCTCTCTTTCTTACCCTATTCAATATTCCCTCTCCACTGACTATTTTCTCTCTGCCTGCAAACAGGCTCCCGTGTCTCCTGGCCTAGTACTGACAGGAGCAATCTGTTCCTGAACATCTACTTGTCTCTGGTGATTTGCTCTGTCCCCTCCTCTCAAAGGGTCACCATGCTGCCAATGTCTGGTAGAGATTTGGCTTTGACTGGTTTGAGTCCTGCTACATCTGGAGACTTCTTCAATGGACTGAAGATCAGTCGATCATTCAATCAACACTCATCAGTTAAGCTCCTGTTGTATGTCAGGTACTATGTGAGAAGCTAGGGATACACATTTAAAGAAGAACCCATCCTTACTCAGGATAACACATAGCAAGCTATGGGGTTGTAGACATTGTGTGCAGTCGATAAACAAGTGCCTACTGGGTGATGAGAATATAAAGACAAAAACTGTCCTTCAAGGAACTAACATTTAATCAGCACTTAGCATAGTGCCTGGCACATAGTAGGCACTTAATAAATGCTTGTTGAATGAAGTGGAGGAATCATGGAATCAGTGTGGCTATTCCATATAGCCAGTGGATACTGTACATCACCAGTGCCTTCTCATCCTGAGCAATCCTTCCCTAAGGGTTTTCTCTGAAAGTCCTACTCAACACAATAGACCTCTTCCTATTGTTCTTTGTTAGACTGTGAGCTTCTTGAGTGGAGGAACTATATCATTTTTGTATTTGTGTCCCGAGTGCCTAGCCCTTAGTAGGCACTTAATTATTATTTCTTGATTATTTGATAAGCCTCCCTACTATAATGTGACCTTATTGAAGTCAGTAATTGTTTTATTCTTCATCTTTGTGTTCCCAGCACTGTGCTGGACACATGTCATAATGCGTGTTGATTCAAATGAATCCTTTTTTTTCCATTTCATTTTGTGAAGGTAGGTCCAGTCTCCTTCCCTAGAGCACTAGCAGAGATGGTTTGCCCATGGGAATGGCTGATATGACTTGACAGAGAAAGCCTTCTGGACTGACATTCTCAGGCAGTGTATCAGGAAGCCTTGGCTCTGATTCCTGACAGGGAGAGGTGCTAACCTCAGGTCACCATCTGTAATGGAAAGCCAGTCCTGATGAAGCAGTTCGACAAGAAAGAGGCCGTTTTGGTCTGGATTTGTGATTTCATAGGAGTAGAAACTCCCTCCACCAATGCAGGTTAGCATCTTTGAGATTTAGAGAGTCATTCCTCTGGGCATTAAGGGGTTAAAAGACTTACTGGCCTGTGATCACAACTTCAGTCAGCCAAAAAGCCTTTATGAAGGGCTTACTATGTTCCAGGTCCCCACCCTCAAGGAATTTACGTTCTTATGTGGAATACAATATGCAAAAAAAGTTCATGCAAGATATGTACAGTGTAAATGGGAGGAAATCTCAGAAGGAAGGCACAAGCAGGGAGGAACTTAGAGAGGAGGGGGAAAGGTCTTCTGAAGCAGGTAGGATTTAAGCTGACTCTTGCAGGAGGCCCAGAGAAGCCAGGAGGGACAGCCAGTGCAAAGGCACTGAGCTGGAAGATAAGAGTATTGTATAAAAGAAACAGCAAGCAAGAATGCTCGTGTCTCTGGACAGTAGTATGTGTCAAAAGGAGTCAAGTTTAAGAAGACTGGAAATATCAGAGGGGCCCAGGTATGTGTCAAGATCAGGACTTGAACCCATGACTTCTATGACTCCAAGACCCAGTCCCTTTATCCACTGAGCCACCCTGCCTCTATCACTCTTTTCTTTGGGAGGGGAAGAGATCTAGCATAGTGAAAACCATTGCAAGCAACTGCAAGGAGACTAGGACCCAGTCTTTTCCTGTGTTAAAATTTCATCTATTGGAGCCAAAACAAATAGACCTGGTGCTTGAGAAGGCTCAGAGAGCATATTTCTATCAAACCCAGATTAAAATTTTTTTTTTATATCTTTGACTTTTATATCACTTACGTTTATGGCGTATCCCTCCCCTTCCTTCTTCCGGAAAATATTCTTTTTATAAGAAAGAATTTTAGAAGAGGAAAAAACAGTTCAGTACAACTAACAGCAAAAAAGTCAAACATTGGTGTTAGTGTTTCCCTCTCAAAGTCCCCCACCTCAGTAAGGATCATAGGATCCCAGATGTAGAGTTAGGACCTCAGACCATCTTGTCCCATCCTCTCCTTGTTCAGGTGAGGAAGCTGGGGCCCAGGGCAGTGAAATGAAATTTCCCAAGCTCTTGCAGATTCTAAATTGCCAGAGGTGAGATTTGAACCCCAGCTTGAAGGTGCTTCCTTACAGCTCTTCTTTAGTGCCAAGCTCCGTCATAATAATTTGGCAGCATTCAGTGTTTATATTTATTTCTGTTCTTTCCAGTTACGCTGCAGTGTTCATTGTGTGCATTGTTTTCCTGGTTCCACTCACTTTACTTTGTATCAGCTCATATAAGTCTTCCCAGGTTTCTCTGTATTCATCATATTCCGCCTTTCTTACAGCACCATAAGATTCCATTACATTCATGACCACAATTTGTTTAGCCATGTCTTAACTGATGTAAGACTCATCTTCTTGAGTTCAGATCTGGCCTCAGACACAAACTGGCTGTGTGACCCTGGGCAAGTCATTTAACCCTGTTTGCCTCAGTTTCCTTATCTGTGAAACGAGCTGGACAAGAAAATGGCAAACCACTCCTGTATCTTTGCCAAGAAAACCCCTAATAGGGCCACAAAGAGTTGGATATATGACTGAAATGACTGAACAACAACTGATGGGCATCTGTTTTGTTTCTAGTTCTTTGCTACTACAAAAACTCTTGCTACAAATTATTTTGGTGCATGGAGGGACTTTATTTTTTGTTGTAATTTTATCATCACTATGAGATGTCAAGTGACACCTCAGTAGCCAGGAATATTGAGGATGAAGATGTCTAGATTCTTCTTGAAAAAGTGGTATTGTATTCTCTCTCTCTTTCTCTCTCTCTCTCTCTCTCTCTCTCTCTCTCTCTCTCTCTCTCTCTCTCTCTCTCCCTCCCTCCCTCCCCCTCTCTCTCCTCAAAGGGCAGGAATATTTTACATTAAATTTTTATGTTCCTGGCATCTAGAATAGGGTTAGGCACATACTAGGTACTTAGTAATACCTTTTCACTGAACAAATGCAGAAATGGATTGTTTGTGGAAAGGGATAGAACAGCATTCTAAGAGATGCTGCTAATTCGCAAAACTGACTACTCCCCAAATTCTAAATTTTATTTTATTTCAAGTTTTAAGAAAGATTTTGAACTACATCAGGTGGCCTAGCTGGAATATAAATAGATCTTATAATCCTGAGGTGTGCAATATAAAATAGGCCACGTCTCAGGAGCTTCGGATGAAGGTTTGTACCATGGGGCCTCCTGGGCCCAGCTTTGGCAGAAACAACCCAAGTTCAGGAGTCTCTAGAGCCATGAGTGTCTGGCAAATGTCTTTCTTGGGCCTTGTCTTCTTTAAAGGGAGCCTGACCATAGTGTCAGAGATGATAAAGATGCTCATTTTTCATTTCAATGCTGTATTTTTAAATTACATTTTTCTCGGCTGAATCATTTACTAGCTTGTCAGAGGTAAAATGAATGTGGTGTTTCCTTGAAGGGAAGAAACTGTAGGTCTGGAATGTCCTCTCTTGTCCTCTTCTCCTGTTGAATTTTCCTTATTCTCTAAGACCAAGATGCTTCCTCATCAGTGAGCCTTCCTGGCTGCCTCCGTCCCCCCAGATTTGACCTCCCATAGTGCTTTGCTTTCAACCTTTCTAATGTGTATATCACATATTAAAATGCATTGTTTGAGTTTCCTTATCTCTCTACTAGACCTGAAGCTCTTTTTTTTTTAATCTCAACTTTGTATCACTCCTGGTACCTAATCACTCAGCCAGTCAACAAATCCTCTTCAAGGACCCACTGTATTCCAGGCACCATGCTGGGCACTGAGGAAAGAGACAAAAATACGAGTCTCCCACTTTCATTGAGTTTATATTCTGTCAACATGCAGTAAGCACTTAATGTCAAGTCATTAAGCATTAATTAAGCACCCACTTGATCTACCTTCCTTAAACACTGATTGGATTAAATTGAAATTTGACAATGCAAAATAATAGTATCCTATTTATTCACTTTAAAACTAGTATTTTATTCCTAAGTCATTGAGTATAACAAAATATACAGATTCTTTTTTTTCTTCTATAAGATCAAGTCTGAGTTTATTTGATGGAAGTTATTCTTCCAACTTCTTGATACAGCCTATATTATCTTCTTTGTAAAAACTGAACAATTCATGTGATAAGTATATAATGAACTGAATGTGAAAATGGAAATGAGATTATTATGAATTTGTCAAGTCAGTGCCAAATTTCCTCCATGGAAACCTTCCAATTTCCACTTGAAGCCCATGAAAATGATTTTAGAAGAATTTTCTTCTTCCTTCCTCCAGCCCTCAACAGGTTTAACTAGGGTGGTATGATCAGAGCTTTGCCCTAGGGGAGAGAAATTCAGAGGGGCCTGCCAGTCCTTCAGCAACAATGGCTTTAGTGCCTTCTCAGTAAGAATAGTTGACTTGAAGAGGAAGCTGCCTCAGTAATTTCTTCTGCATGAATGTAATTATTGCACTGTAAGCAAAAATAAATGGGAAGAATACAGAGAAGCATGGGGAGACATTCATACTGAGGCAAAGTGAGGTAAACAGAACCAGGAAAGCAATCCACACAATAACTACAATGATGTACATGGAAACAACAGCAACAACAAGAAGACCACTGAAAATGGATGCTGTGAAAGCATAATGACCAAGCTGTCACAAAATAAGAGACTTAAGACACTACGCTTCCTTCTTTGCAGAATTTGGGAACTAGGGGATGGAAAAGTGTTTATAATATTAGACATGACATATCAACTTTACTAAATTGTTTTTCCCTTTATTCTATTCTTTGTTAAAAATATAGTAGGAAATATTGGTGATATAAAAAAACCAGAAAAATATGGACAGATATATTCAAAGGAAGCCACCTGGTGTGCTTCTCACCCAGGTGAGCTCTCAATAGGCTGGAAGGGACCTTAGAGGCCCCTGAGTGAGAATAAGACCCTCATTTTACAGTTGAAGAAACTTAAGTCCCAAGAGGAGGCGTGACTTATCCAGTCACACAGATAGTGTCTGAGGTGGGATTTGAACCCAGGTCTTCCTCAGCCCTACCCCATCCTTCCCTTTCTCTACATGCCCTACATGTAGAGAAATCTCCTCAAGGTGTCCTGTAACTGTCGCCTCTCCCACCCCTAGCAACCAAAGAGAGGGTGCTTTCATGAAGTTTCCTGTAGGAGAATTTTGTGTCATTTCAACCAGGTACAAAATAGCTCATTAGAGCTGATCTTTGCCTCTTAGGTCTATGGAGACTACTGTTCCATTCAGGCTGCCCTATGCCTTTTCTGCTTTGAGAAACAACCCTAAGTTCACAGGATGATAGACTTAGAGCTGGAAGATATCT
Source organism: Trichosurus vulpecula (assembly GCF_011100635.1). Taxonomy (NCBI): domain Eukaryota; kingdom Metazoa; phylum Chordata; class Mammalia; order Diprotodontia; family Phalangeridae; genus Trichosurus; species Trichosurus vulpecula. The sequence goes on along the minus strand of NC_050577.1, from coordinate 213,545,005 downwards.
TAGAGTCCATCAACTGACCCCATGATTTTGCAGATTTTACAGAGGTTAAGTGACTTAAGCTCAGGGTCACACAGTTGGTAAATGTGAAGTGGGATTTGAACTCGGATCTTCTTGATTCCAAGCCCTGCACTCTATCCGCTGTGCCAGCTGGCTGCTTGACTATATAGCTCAATGATGAGGACTTCATGATGTGCCAAAGCTGTGTCCAAATGGCACACACTTGGCTATAGAGATGCTTCTGTGACCTTCTGGCTGTGGGTGCTCTCTCCAGTGGGGCCATGCTTCACTGTTCTCAATAGCAACCAAATGTCCTTCTTCTCTGTGTCCAAAGAAGGGACTCATTAAGAATGCCAGCCTTTGATAGAATGGATGCTGTGACTAGAATCTCTGAAAGTCTCATATTGAATCTTCAAAAAAAGGAAATCTCAGCTGTGGTCTGCAGACACACATACACACACACACACACACACCCCTCCACCACTTTTTTGTGTATGAGAACTGTAGGGCAATATCTGGAGCTATTTTTTCATCAGAGCTGAAAAGAAAAACACCCACCATCACAAAAGGAAAGTAGATTTCATATATCATTTAGCTGTACTTGTTTTACCTCCAACATAGCATATCATTTTCATATTCCTGGAGGTGTTTCAAAGCATTTCCTTAAAGGGCTAAACCTTCATTAAAAAAAAAAGAAATGGAAACCTACACAATCTAACACTTTTTCCTGTAGAGTTCTTTAGTATTTTCTGTATCTTAATACCAGATATCTTAATATCTTTCAATTCTCTAATATCTCCTGCCATGGGGAATAGAGGCTGACTGAAATGTAAATGCTCATTTGAATGAATGGGTGGATGGCTGTCTATATTGTTCATTCAATTTTGCTATTTTGTGTGGGAAAGCTTTGTCATTTTCCACCTCAAGGAGTCCTTCCTCTTCTGTTTTCATTCCCAATTTCCCTGTTTCCATTTCTCCCTAACAAGGAAAGGCTAGCAGCAGAAGTGATGTTTTCCTATGTTTATTTCTTCTTCTCTCCTTACTAGACTATATGATCCATGGGGGCAGGACCTCTGCTTTAACTAAACTTCAATCTCTCCCATTACCCGTAGTAATGCTCTGTAACCATCAACAGATCCATCAACAAGCATTTATTAAATTCCTACTATGTGCTAGGATGTCTGCCAGTGAATACTAAGACAAAAATGAACTTCTTCCTGTCAGGGAGGCTTACATTCTATCAGGAGAATAGATACAAAATGGATAGAAAATAATACATGATAACGGGGGAGGGGAAGAGGAGGCACTAGAAACTGGGGAATCATGAAATTACTCCACACCCAACCCAAAATGAAAATGGAGGAGGAAGAAAAGAATCTGGAAAGAAAGCAAAAAGGAAGCCATTGGAATGCATGAATGTCTTAAACAACAACAGGGCCCTGATGTTGGTCATAACTAAGAGTTTATCTGCCTCATCTGGAGCAAGCCCATTCGTCCTAGGCCCTTAGCACAGAGGAGGGTTGGACATTGGCTGAAGATTGGGGTGGGGGTGGGAAGACAAACATCTTGGGTCACCACATGAGGCCCCCGCCTCACCATCAGGAAGCTTCACATTTTGTCCAATTATTCGTGCTTATGCCCTATTGTTTTTATGATGCTGATGGAGAGGAAATACAACAGGGTAAAATGGAAAGAGCATTCATTATCTTTGGACTCAGAGGATCTGGGTTCAAATCCTATCATTGCCCCTTAATACTCATGTGACTTTAGGCAAATCATCTCAGTTCTTTGGGCTTTGTTTCTTGCCCATAAAGTGAGGGTTTTGGAGTAGAGTTCTGAGGTTCCCTTCCAGACTAATACCTATGGTTCTATCATTGCATCTTGTGTCCGTACACCACTCTAAATTCAGCATCCTGAGACAAAGCCCTCATGGACCCACCCTGGTTAAAATTCTGCCTGCTAAGCTTGTTCAATTTCTGTGAACCAAGATCTGTTTTGTATAAATGGATTCCTAAACAGCTCTAGAGAACTGATGAGTTGTTTTGGGCATGTCCCAGAGATCATCTTTAACTGAAGACCCTGTTATTGGGGTTTTTTTTTGTGGTGTTGGGGTTTTTTGGTAAGCTTTTCTGAGTTTTATTTACTATTGTATTAACTCTCAAGCTGAATTTCTGCTGGGGAGGCAAATATTGTGTTCCCTAATGATGGTATCCCTCTCACATTAAATTTTGTTCCCAGAAGGCAGGTGGTAAGGCCCTGTCAGCATTTTCATTTACTATTAGGTTCTCTGCTTTGGAATGACTTGGTTGATGTAATTTTAATGCCACTTAGGGAGATTTTTTTCCAAATTGACTTTCCATATGCTTTATTCTTCCTTCTGTTTGTGGTGAAGTGTATTTTTTGCTTCTGTTATTAATAGGTGTTTAAATAGTCACCAGAGAGGCTTTCACAAATTAAGGATTTAAGCCTCTCCCCAGAGAGCATGCTGATCACAATATTAGCCTTGTTAATATACCTATTGTATGGAACAAATATGTACAAGGCATGTTTTTGAACCCAGTGTTAGTGTTAAGGATGTAGAATTCTGACTCTTTTCCTCTTTCAGGCTCCCAGGCTTGGGGTTTTTGTTTTTGTTTTGTTTTGCATGTAGTTTTGTAAATTTAGTTGGGTGGTTGGGGGATATTCAATGATTAGAGTAGAGGCATTGGAAGGAGATGAATTGAAAAATAGTTGCTGCTTCATAGGGGAACAAAAATATGTGAAGGGCTTAATTACAGTTCAGAGATCTAGAGGTCATCTAACCCAACTTCTTCATTTTACATATGAGGAAACTGAGGACCAAGGAATTTAAGTGACTTGCCCAGAAGCTTGTAGGTAGTAAGTTACGGAGGTCACATTTGAACCCAGGTCCTCTGTGCCCAAATCAAGTCCTCTTTCATAGAATAGAATTTACTACAAGTTGGACCCAATGCTTCTTTTAAAATTTAGGTTTTTTTTCCCTCCAATTAAAAATCTATTTTCTTTCTTTCCTTTCCCCCTTGTCTCTACCATTGGGAAAAGACAAAACAAAAACAAAACCCTTTTAATGATATTCAGGTATAATAAAAACATTCCCACCTCAGTCACAAAGAAAAATGAATGTCTCCTGCGTATTGAGTCTGCATTGAGTAAGCAGGCTTCATCCTTGGTGTTCTGGAATAATGGTTGCTCACTGTGTTATACCAAGAGCGAGTGAGACATGCCACAGAGTATAAGTTTTAAATGGAGAATTTATTAGCTGGCAACCATTCAGGGTTCCACCCAAATCAGAATGACCCGAGTTGGGGTGAAGAAATCATATTTATACAAAAAAACAGGGTGCAGTGGTTAATTATCTCTTGAAATGTACGGACCAGGTCACAAGGTGGTCCAGGAGCACAGTGACAGATCAAAGATTCTGACAGGTTATCGTTTGGTGGGATGATCTTATCTATTGATATTCCTTGGAGGAGTCACGGAGCCCCAGGGACATTTGCTAAATGCCAAAAGGTCTGAGTCCATTCTTTCTTGGGGTGTTGTCAGGGGCTGTGGGGCAGGGGTCTCCTTAGCAATTACTGATTTCTCCAGCACCACAACTGTGCTGATTAGAATTCTCAGTTCTTTCAAAGTTATTTTGGGCTCCATTCTCAAGCTCTGCCACCGACAAAGCATGAAATTAGAGGACCCCATTCCAGCAAGGTTCCCATGCCTCTGTTCTCCAGGAAAGATTCTGATATACTATAGCAAAAATGAGATATATTTAAGCTAAATATAATTAGGTTCCAGAATAAATTTGTTCTAAACTGATGCATAGGGCTCCATAGCTATGCAAGTGTCACAGAAAAAACAGTTAACTCCTGCATCCTCAATTCAGCTTGTCAATAAGAAAATAAGTGTGATGTGTTCTGAGAAGCAGACTTCAGGCAGTGACCCTGATGCCATGCAGTGGGGTCCTCCTATATAGAAGCCAAAGGATATTTTCTAGGGCATTCATGAAAGGGGATCACTAGGAATTCTGACTCCCATGTTCTCTCTCCTCCCCCCTTCCTCCTCCTCCTCCTCCTTCTCCTCCTTCTCTCTCTCCCTCTCTTTTCTTCTCCCTTTCCCTCCCTCCTCCCCTGTCTCCTGTCTCACTCTATAAGGAGGTTTCATCATTAATCCTCTGGAATCATGGGGACTGATTACACTGATCAGCACAGTTTGAAGTTGTTTACCATATTATTATCTTTGCATAAATTGTTCCCTTGGTCTTGTTCACTCTGCTTCAGTTCATGGAAGTTTTTCCAGGTTTCTCTGAAACCATCCCCTCCATCATTTCTTATAGAACAATAGGATTCCTTCATATATTTCTACCATAACTTGTTCAGGCATCCATCAATTGATGGGCATCCCCTAGATTCTCATTCTTTCCCATCTCACAAAGAACAGCGAATATTTTTGTACATTCTTATTTAGAGTTTGTTTTGCTTAGAATGAATCCTTCCTTTTATCTGCCCCTCTCACACCTCCTTCTCCTTTCTACCCTTTCCCTCCTGTTAACCTGCTAAGTAAAGCATGTTTCTGTACTTAATTGTGTGTGTGTGTGTGTGTGTGTGTGTGTGTGTGTTTCCCTCCTCTGACCAGTTCAGATAAGAATGAGGTCAAAGTGTCAGCTGTTCACCTTCCCCTCTTCTTGGTTGTATAGATGTCTACTTCCAAAACCTGATTTTGTGAGGTTATTTTCTTAACCTTCCTTTTTCTCCCGCTGCCCAGTGCAGTCCTCTTTCCCTCTCTTTCCCTTCTTCTCTTGAGATCATTAAGACAAAACAGAAACACTTCTAGACCTTCTCCCTAGTTAAAGTCCCTCAGTGACCCCGATGATGATGCCATACAGAGAGGACACATATCATCTCTCCATATTTGAACATAAGCAATTTATTCCTGTTTAGTCCCCGTCATTGTTCATTCTTGTTTACTTTTTTATGTCTCTCTTCATTCCTATGTTTGAACATCAGAGTTTCTCTATAGCTCTGGTCTTTTCATCAGGAATGTTTGGAAGTCCTCTATTTCATTGCAAGTCCATTTTCCCCCTGTCCCCAAGGCAGTACCCTGGTATGGACCTGGGACCTCCTCTTGCCCAGGCGCCTAGCCTCTCCCTGGGCTGGAGTGCTCCATGCAGAGTATGATCCTAGCCAACCCCCATCTCCACTGTCCACAGATCTCTCTATCTGTCTCCTTGTGCCAATCTGGACTAGACAAATGATTCGTAGCCACTTTTCTAGAGTCCCCCAGCAGCTTTTGATCTGATGCATTTTGGGATCTATTTGGAGGAGTTTTTGGGGTGCAGGGGTAGGACTTCTCTGTCCTGATTCCTGTTGCTCCATCATTGGCTTTGTTTTCTGTCTCATTCAATCCTCACAACAGCCCAGTGAGGTAGGTATGGCCATCTCAATATTTAGATAGAAGATGACTTTCAGAGAAGTGGGTGACTTGTTTATGGGTACACAGCCAGGATGTAACAGAAGGATTTGAACACAGGTTTCTCCTGACTTCACGTTCAGCCAGCTGGCTGTCAGGTAACATTAAACTTTTTTTTTCAATTAATAAGCACTTATTTTGTTCCCTTTTCTTTTCCCCACCAAGTGAGAAAGAAAAACAAAACCTTTGGGACAAATGTGCATTGTCAGGCAAAAGAAATTCCCACATTGGCCATGCCTGTCAAGTAATCTGAAGCCGCTCTTATTCCCAACCAGCTAATTGCTTCATTGTTCTTTAAGGAAAACACAAAATGGACTAATTCAAAGGCTTTCCCCCCTTGACATAGCAAATCAATGAGGCTGACCTATAAGCTTATTTTTAGAAAAAATATAGATGTGCAGAAAGGCCCATTTTCAGTAGAAAACAGGAAAGCAAAACAAGGAGGTGGTTTGAGTCTATTTCTTGAATTATCTTGGGTCATACAGAAATATTTTACAAATATCCACTTAAAGTTCTGTGATATGAATTGAGGTTAGATTTGGTACATTTATTTTGGTGACAAGTCCTGGGGAGCCATCAGAAAAATTCATTTATTTGAGTATTTGACAGTATTTCCCCATAAAATAGTCTCCTTAGATGAGAGAGAATATATTTCATATAATTTGAGTTATTTTTAATTTGATACCTGGGTCTTGATTTAAAAAAAAATGATGTCTATCTCCAAAGAATCAAAATTTTAGAGGATCTAAAGAACAATGGCAGGTGTAGGTGGGATCCCATTCTATAACTGGAAGAAGTGTTCAAGATCATCATGGGTATCCCCCTCATTTTTTAGATGGTGAAATTGAGGCCCAGAGAGGTTGTGCCTTGCCCACATACCATGGATCACAGGATCATATCTAGACCTGGAAGGTCCAGCAGAGTCCCGGCCAGCACTTTCATTTTACACATGAGGAACCTGAAGCCCAGAGGGCCTTGCCCAGCCAAGATCACCACGCAGAAAATCTAATCATCCATTGTAGGTCTCTTGGCCCCCAATCCAGGCCTCTTTCTATTGCTACCTGCTGCTGGATTTCAGCATCACTTTAGCAGTGACTTGTCGGTAAGAAGGGGCATGCAAATTTGTGATGGAAGAATCATATATTGGTGGGGGAGTAATGTAGTGAGAGTGAGAATGGAGTGTCACAAATGGCCTGAGACCTGCCTTGGTGCCCACAGAATATTAGAAGACGTTAGCCTCCCTGTTTTCTGTTAGAATGTCTATTCTTGGTTCTCTTTCTACCTGCTGGCCTGCTCCTCCTTAGCCTTTTTTGTGGAATCATCATCTACATCTCACCTTCTATGAGCATGATGTAGATGGATGGGTGTCCCCCAAAGCTGTGCTCTGGCTCTCTCCTCTTTGTTATTGTTGTTGATTTCAGTCCTTTCTGACTTTCTGTGACCCCCTTTGGGGTCTTCTTGGCAAAGGTACCTGAGTGGTCTGCCACTCCCTTCTCCAGCTCATCTTACAGATGAGGAAAATAAGGTACACAGGGTTGAGTGACTTATCCAGGGTCATACAGCTAGTAAGTGTCTGAGGCTGGATTTGAACTCAGGTCTTCTTGCCTCCAGGCCTGGTGCCTGCCCCTTACTTCTCTGTCTTTTGGTGATCCCATCATTTTTGACCGTTATCTTGAAGCACATGACTCCCGCATCTTTATATTCCATCCTAATCTCCCTAATGCTAGTCCAAGGCCTGTGGAATGCCTTCTGACTACCTCTTCCCTGAATGTTCCATTAGTAAGTGCTATTATTCTCCCCACTCAACAGAATATTTCGGCTATCAAACAATCTCAAGGCTGCCCTTAAGATAAAAGACAATATCCCCTAGAATGCACAACACCCTTTGTCCACTTGTCCTAAACTACCTATAACTTTGCCATTTAGCTTATGACCTGGGAACAAGTCTTCTGTACATGCAACTAACTGGAACTCATCCATGTCCTTATGAGCTGCTGGTGTCATTAATACAAACGAACACTCTTTTTTCTTCTTTAAATCCACAGAAGAGAACAGAAGGAAGTTTAGGAGACCCAGAGAAGAATGACAATGTGGAAAATATCACATCTATTATATTCTTGTAAAAATGTACACAAGCTTTGCACGACAGAGAAATCCTCTTTTTTTGTACTTGTATGCATTAGAAACGCTCATTTTTGAGGATATTTGTCAAGAACAGAAATAACAACAAAAAAAAACTATATATATTTTAGGTAGTGGCTTTATTCCCTTATTTATCAAACTAATGAAGTTAACCTAGAAGCTTATTTTTTTCTTTATTGCTCAGAACTTGTTTTTAATTCAATTTTGTGTTTTTTAAAAATAGTATTTTAATTTTTCCCCCAATTCTATAAGCTTATTTTTAAGAAAAATATAGATAAGTAAAAGGGAACGTTAATAGAAAATGGACTTAGGAAGCCAGGACATGCTTTTGGTTTGAGTCTGTTTCTCAAATTCTCCAGTCTACTATAGACTACACAGATTGTAATAAAAATTAGATCTCTCCAATTAGAGGATCTAGGTTCAAATTCTGACTCCCTTGCTGTCACATGACCTTGGGCAAGTCACTGGCCCTCTCTGGGCCTCAGCTCCTCCTCTGTAAACTGAAGAGGCTGCTCTAGATCAGGGCTTTCCACTTGCAGCATTTCGGCAGTGGCAGTGTGAGTTGTTGTGGCATGTTGACCTGAGGGCACAGGCAGTGCAAAGTGCGCCTGCTTTGTGTTCAGAACCAAGGCTGCAGAGAAGTTCTGGAGTGCAACATGGGCAAGGGCTGCCAGAAATACCTCAGATTCATTCAAGTTTGATTTTTGATTAACTTTTTGGTCATTGTGAGTTCAGAAACCTTCTACTGTTGCCAAATGTTTTGTGCCCACAGTTTAAGAAGTGCTTCGACGACTTCCAAGGTCCTGTTCAACTCTCAGTGATTCTTTGATCTAATTAAAAAAACATTTATTTAATTAAATTTATTTATTTATTTGATTAAGCACCATTTGTTAATCTATACTATACGATATGCCAAAAAGACACTTATGCCCTACAGGCGGAAACAACTCCTACACAAATAAGTATAAATAAGTATAACACAAAACAGATCTGAAGTTCTTTCGAGAGAGGGAGAACAGTGAGAACTGGAGGCAGGAAAGGTATGGAAAGGCTGAGATCATGATTCAGGCCTGGAAGGGACCTCTGGCCATCTAGTCTGAGTCTCATTTTACAGATGAGGATGGATTCTGATCCAGTGACTGGCCCAAGATCACACAAGTCCCCAGGAGGACAAGGGTAGGATTGGAGCCAATCTCCTGGTCTTCTCCATGGCTCTGGTGTCAATCCTTGAAGACAGCTAGGAATTCAAAGAGGAGCGAAGAATAACAGCTTGTATTTGTATAGTGCTTTAAGGTTTGGCAAAGCTCTTTCCTTTCGATCCTTACAACAGCCTTGTGTGGTAGGTGTTACTATTATTCCCCTTTTACAGATGAAGAAAATAAAATCCCAACTGGTTGTGACTTGGCCAGAGGCATCATATCAATAGTCAGTTCGGAGGAATTGAAAATGGGTCTTTCTGATACCAACTGCAGTCCTCCATCCATGGGGCCATTTAGGAGCTTCAATCATAGGAAGCAACCCATGCAAAGACATGAAGTCAGTAGGCATTTATTAAGCACCTACTATGTTCTGGGCACCTTGGTAAGCACTGGAGATGCAAAGAAAAGCAAAATACAGTCCCTGCCCTCGAGGAACTTACAATCTCCTGAAAATACAGCAGCTGATAAATTGCAAATGAATTCAGAAAGCAAGAATTGTGAACTTTCCATAGCTTTTTAGTACTTGTAGGGATTCTAAAGGACACTTTCACTCAGCTTCCTCATTTTGTAGAGGAAGAAAGTCAAGTCTTTTGCTTTCTTTATTGGAAAACCCAAATCCTGGCAGTTGCATGTGGATGGAATCATTGTTTCCACCATGACTCTGAGCAGGGCATTGAATTTCTCCAGTAGTTAAACGGGCATTAATGCAGGTAGAAATGAGTCAGTTTTAAGACAGGATCAATCAATCACCAAGCCTGTCTTTTTGCTAGTTCTAATTAAAAAAGGTCAGCCAATAAGAAAGAGGGACTCAAGGACACTAGAAAAGCACAGTGTCCTGCCCCTTAGGAAGTTCTAAGAGGAGCTGACATTTCTTTAGCCCTTTCAGTTTTTCATCACCATTACAAGCATTATCTCAGATCCCACTAGAAAGCAGCTGGGTGCCATAGCAAACAGAATGTTACGTGAAGTGAGAAAGCCTTGAGTTCAGCCCTTCCTCACTCACTGAATCCGCCTCATTTTCACAACTCTGAAATTGGGATCATGTCATGGTCCTCTTCAAAAATGAGGGACCAATGCAATTGTGAAACTGGGATCATAAAAACACCTATCCCACAGCATTATTGGGGATCAAATGAGATTGCCTCTCCTAATGCTTTGTAAGTCTCAAAGTGCTGGATAAGCATTATTATGAGCACATACATTCCTTCATGTCAGGGACTTCCTCCCTTTCCCCTTTCTTTGTATCTCCAGTACTTAGTTCAGTGCCCTGAACATAGTAGGTTCTTAATAAATGCTTGTCGATGAGTGTTGTTCAGTCGTTTCAGTCATGTCTGATGCTTTGTGACCCCATTTGGGGTTTTCTTGGCAAAGATACTGGAGTGGTTTGCCATCTCCTTCTCCAGCTCATCTGACAGATGAGGAAACTGAAACAAACAAGATTAAGTGACCTGCCCAGGGTCACATCTAGTAAGTGTCTGAGGCTGGATTTGAACTCAGGTTTTCCTAACTCCAGACTTGGTGCTCTATTCCCTGTCCCACCTAGCTGCCTGCTTGTTGACTGACTGATCCGCAAAACAACCCCATGAGAGAGATAATTCCAAGTATTATTATAACCATCTTACGAAGAATGAGTCTTTCTGACTTGAGGGGTGGCATTCTATCCACTGCACCACCCAGCTGTCCCCTCCCACCTCCCAGGTCACACAGTTAGTGTCAAAACTGAGATTTCCACTCTGGTGTCTCCTGACCTGAAGTACAATGTTCTTTGCTGTTGTGGTATATAAAGCATGAAAAGGTTAATTAGAGATTAATTAGAGATTAAAATGGGAAGAATATTCAAAGACAACTTAGTAATAACCTTGAGAGCACAAGGTGGTGGGCAGTGACATATTTGGATGTTCGCTGCGGTCATCGAGCAGGATGCATAACTGCCACCCACAGGATATTCTCCCAAGAAAATTAGATTGTAATCAAATGCATGTGGTTCACCCACATCCCCTGATGTGGAGACGAGCATCAGACGAAAAAGGCTCGCATCAGCCAAAGTCTGCTATTTCAGTAAAGTCTTGGAACATGCAGGACAGAAGTGGGCAGCCCAACCAAGGGGCTGAAAATGTGGCCATTTTGGATTTCTGCAGGCTGAAGTTTCCTTATCTGTCAAATGAAAGGGCTGAAGTAGAAGGCTACTAAGGTGGATTCTGTATGGGACATCCTGTCATTTTTTAGAAGTGCGCAAGACCACCGGTAGCCATTTGGCCATTAACTTCCCTGAGCCACTGTTATCTGAACTGTGAAATGGGGGCAGTAATTTCTCATTGCTTGTTGTAAAAGAAGTGCTTTGTAAAACATGTAAGGCTATAGACATTTTTAGATATAATTATTATTATTATATCAAAAAGGAAGTGAAGGAGAAGGAGGGCAAGAGGCTTTTCGCAGGAGTTGTAGGCAGAGATTGCCATAGAAGCTGGGCAGAAGCTGCCTGCTCCATGAAAATTCTGCCTCTGGTTCTTATGACCTGTGTGACCTTGGATAAGATATTTAACCTCTGGTTAAGTCACTTACCTTCTGTGGGCCTCAGTGTCCTCAAGAGTCAAACAAGGGGCTGGGGCTAGCCTGCCTTGGAGGTTCCTTCCATAGGAGTATCTAAGATACTGTGGGGCAGCAGCTGAGCCCTGTTCTTCTCTTTCCCTTCCTTCTCCCCATTTCTTTTCTCCTCACCAGGCCTTTGGGGCAGGGGCAGGAACTAGGTAAGCTGCTGGTACCTGGGAGTAGAAAAGTCTAAGAAAAAGGAAAGGGGAAAAATTGATGAGACAGAGGGGAAAGCAAATGCTTGGAGGCAAGGGAAGGAGCAGGGTTTTCCTTTTTGTCATTAGGCAGTTGTAGTCTGGGAAGCCAGGGAACAAACCCACCCCCTGACTCAGCACTTGGGGAGAGGGAGGGCAAAGAGGGCTGGATTTGGAGTCCCACTACCTGGGTTCTAATCTTTCCTCCGCCACTTATCCCTAGCAGGGATGTTGGATGGGTCGCATCACCTGCCGGACTTCTGTAAAATGAGATTGTGGGGTCTGGGTTCAAATGCAGTCTGTTATTTAGGCCTTGTTTGACTTTCAGCAAGTCATTTGCCTTCCCTGGCCTCAGTTTCCTCATCTGTAAAAGGAGAAGTTTGTACTACAAGGCCTCTTGAGGTCATTTTCAGCTTTAGAGCTCTGATTCTATGATCTGTAAGGTCTCTTCCAATTTGAAAGCTATGGGTCCCATATATATAAAACATTTATAACAGCTCTTCTTGCAGGGGCAAACAATTGGACATTGAGGGGATGCCCATCAATTGGGGAATGGCTGAACAAGTTGTGGTACATAATTGTGATGGAATATTGTTGTGCTATAAGAAATGATAAAGGGAATGGTTTCAGAAAAAAACTGGGAAGACCTGCATGAACTGATGCAAAATGAAGTGAGCAGAACCAGGAGAACATTGTGCACAGAAACAGCAATCTCATAAAAGTAATCAATTATGAAAGACTCTACTACTCTTATCAATACATGACAATTCCAAAGGCCTCATGATGAAGAATTCTATCCACCTCCACAGAGATATGGACACGGTGTAGACTGAAGCATGTTTTTTTCAATTTTTAAATTTTTCTTGCTTTTTTTGCAACATAGCTAATATGAAAATATGTCTGCATGACTTCACATGGAAAAAAAATTAAAAAGAAAGCTATGTGTCCCCATGGAGGAGGAGAGGTATGGGGGCTGAAGTGGAGGAAAAGAGACTTCTTTTCAGACAACTACCCAACGAAGCTCCACCTCACCCACCCCGGATTTGCATTTTCCAGGAGTCACCACAGGCTCTTTCAAGCTTGAAATAGAGTTGGATGTGCAGTGTGGCTTTAAGAGCAATGACCTGGGCACCTCTTTGCTCTCCTGGGACATCTTGGCAGGCAAAGGAGGACAGCATGGGATGGGGAGAGTTGTGCATCTAAGGGTTTGAGGGCAAGGGGACAACTTTCTAAGTGATGTGGGAAGATGGAAGGAGAGGGGAGGAAATAGGAACGGAAAAGCAAGAAGACAGCTGTGCACAGAAACATCCAAGAAAGCTAGAGCTGGAAGGGAGCCTCAAAGATGAGAGAATCCAACCCCCTTTTTTTATGGGAGAGCCAGCTGAGGATCTGAGAGGGGAAACAACTTTCCCAAGGGCACACACACAGTAAATTGTAGCCCAGAGCTTTCACCATCATGCCCACTACCCCAAAAGGATCAGGGACAGTTTTTAGAATGGAGAACAGTGGACAGAATGACACATTTAGAGTCCAAGGATTTGAGTTAGAATCCCAAATGCCACTCATCACTTGTGTGACCTTGGGTAAGTCACTTCAACTCTCAGTCCTCAGTTTCCCCATCTGAAAAATTAGGGAGATTGGATGAAAGGACTTTTAGTCCTTTCTAGCTGACGATCTAGTATCCTATGCAGAAGCCCAGTTGCCAGATCATGTCTTTGCCTCACTGGCTGTTTAAAAGAATTTGCATGACCAGAAAAGATAATTTTTTGAATCAAATATTAAAGTCATAACAGTCCCACCTACTTATCTTGGGGGGGGTAAGGAGGAAGATGTTCTTCTAGTCATCTGTATCTCATTAAAAAAGGACATTTTACAGCTATGATCCATTCGCTCATAAAAGTCCCTGAAGCCCAGGTTTATTGATATGTGTGCTTTGCATTCTACCAATCACATTTGGAAGGCTTCACCTGGGCATCTGGCTTCGTGCCGATGCCGTAAATGATGCTGTGTGAGCTAGGAGCTGGTCATCTCCCATCTCTTGCCTTGGGTACCCTATGGCTGAGTCCATCAGGACCTCCAACTTTCCCTGTCTTTTTGGACCAGAGTGAACCTGTGCCATGTGCAATTCCAAAGCCGGAGGGACTTCTCAAGGAGAAAGAGGCAGAAAGTGGGGGTAGCAGTGGGGTGGCTGCCAGCAGCCAGTGGGAGGACAGGTCCTGTTCTGTGTTCCCTTTATTGTAGCCCCAAGGAAGCTGTCTGGAAGGGATGCTGTGGGAATTCCAAATATGGCCATTTTCCTCAGCTGCTAACATCCCTATTAAAAGTTCTCCAGAAGAGAGCCTCAATTCACCTTTGGTGAAAGATGACCCAGGAAACAAACATTTCTTGGCTTAAACGTGTTTTTTTTCCTGAAACATATCATAGTTGGGGGGATAAAAAGGACTCCTTTGATTCCCGTCTCCCCTCTTCCCTCCCTAATGCTGAGTCTGCTGGGCAATCCCTTCTCCCACCTCCAACACATATTGTCTTTGTGACTTGGGCTCATCCCAACCTCTCAACGCTCTCTGGGAGTATAAATTAAAGAGGAGGTGCCCACATGTATTGGTAGAGGGAGTGTCCTTATCTAGGAACTCCTTATGCCAATGAAATACCTAGTGTCTTCTCTATTCCCCTGCCTCCTTCCCCATGCCAACAGTAGGCAAACTTGGTGCCTGGCTCTGGATTCAGAGGTTTGCCTTCAAATCTCAGCTGTCCATATCTTTGTGACTAGGTGCTTCTCACTTTACTCCCCCCTCAGTTCCTCCCTTTGCTCCTGTGTAAGACAGACACAGAGAGACAGCTAGGCAGATAGCACTGTGGATAGAGCTCTGGGCCTGGAGTCAGGAAGAACTGAGTTCAAATCCAGCCTCAGATACTTACTAAGTGTGTGACCCTGGACAAGTCACTTAATCTCACCTTCAGTTTCCTTAACTGTTAAATGGGGAAATAATAGTACCTATCTTCCAGGGTTGTTGTGAGGCTCAAATAAGATAGTTTTAAAGCACTTAGTAGGGTGCCTGGCACATAGTAGGCTCTGTAAATGTGAGCTACTACTATTATTGGAGAGGCAGAGAGACAAACGGGAGTAGATTAACAGGCTTTTGAGATATCTAACATATACGATCCGCAGAGCCCCCCTCCCATCACTAGAAGGATACATAGTTAGTTGGCTTAGGGCGAGGAAAATCCTTCGGCATCCCTGAATGCGAAGCTTGCGTGAATGAACACTCTTCCCCTCCCCCACCTCTTAAGTCCCTCCAGTGGGTTCCAGTGAGTGATCCTGCGTGAAATCCCTCCCTTCGGGGACTGGAGGGATCAGCTTTTCCACGTGCCCCTCCCACCCTCCCTCCTTGCCCCTCCTACCCCTTGCCCCACGGTGTGTCCCCTTGCTTCCCTTCCCAGTTCTGCACTGGCTGAGTACCCTAAGCTTTGCTCCTGTCGCCTCTCCCTCCTTTCCTCCCCTCCGCCCTCGCCCCTCTCTCTTTTTTCCTTCCTCCCCTTTCTGGTGTGTGCTGAAACCCGGGGAGGCGAGCTCGGCACTGAAACTTCTCCGTGGCTTTCGGCGGAGGACTGGGCATGCTCAGGAGGCAGGAGACTTTGGGCTTGCGAGTGGGAAGCGTATGCCCTACCCCGGCCAGGTGGAGCCCGCCCATGGGAGCGAGCGGCCAGCGCCAGGGCCCGACGCCGCTGCGCTGCCCAGCTCTGGTCCCAGCCTGGGCAGACCCCGGGCCAGGATGTCCTCCTTGGCTGCATACGGTAAATAGGTTTACTTCTTCATCTTTTCTACTAGTCCGGAGTGGGGGCAATTCCCCAGCTGTCCTTTTTTTGGATACCCTCTGATCACAGAGTGGAAACTTCTGGGTACTAGTAAAGGGGTGGGGTGGGGGCTTTGGCAGCTTGGCTTTCAAAGGAGACAGGGTCATTGTCTTGGGGGTGCCCAGCTGTGAAATCAGAACTGCGGACAGAGTTGTAGAAAGATACTGGCAGGGATTAGCAAGCTTGCCAAACTTAAAGCTTGGGAGTGGAGACTTGGCTTCCAGGAAGATTCTCTTCCTCCGAAGCCATCAGAGAGATTTGTATTGCAGGGACCGAGGCGGGATTAAGAGAAGGGGAACAGCTCAACCACTCCTCAGCCTACTGCTGCTGGGGTGACCTTGGGCCAGTCTCCCAAGTTCTTCAGGCCTCAGTTTGGCCAAGGAGGGGAATGCCAACATCTACCTCATCACGCTGGGGTGAGTTTAAATTAATTTAAAACCTGAGACCCTAAAAATAAGTCAGTTTGGAAATAAAGGTGCTGGCTAGACAGAAGGGGATTACTACTGCTCTTTGCAAATATTTCCAGTTTCAGAATAAATCACAGTCCCCAAGGTTTCAGGCTCAGCACCAGAAGCTGTGCTAAAAGATACCAGTTAGGGGGTTCTTATCAATGTTTCTGTTTGTGTGGAGGGGAAAAGTAATTTAGTTCATCCTTTATCAGAGATGCTGGTGAGTGACTTGGTTAGGAAACAGACACTCAGAATGATTTTTCCCTTTCCCCTTGTATTATCAGTAGTGAAAGGTGTTTAAAAAGTGAAGGCTGGTAAGGAATTAACTGGGAAATATTAGCCACTGCCTTAAGGGCTCCTATTGTGGGAGAACCTAGGGGTTTTAGGCAAGGTAAGAAAGGCAAACCTATAAGCAGCATGCTGCCTCCATTTCTTGTTCCCTCTTCCAAGCTTAAAGGGACCTGCCTTACGGGGCATACACCACGTAAAATGATTACTCAGGTACTGCTAGATGGACTGCTACTGGAGATGGATGTGAAGGTGAATTGCCAACAAATTGCAAATAGGTAACAAAGTGCATTGGGAAGCCTATTTTTCCCCCTTTAAGCCTTTGCTGCGATCAGGGATGGTTCTCCTGGCAATCACTTTTCAGCTGCCTAACAGTTGTCCTCTTGCATCTGAAGAATCTTAACAGATTCTTACAGGCATGGGTAAGCACATTGATGAGGATTTCGGAATATATCCATTCATTGACAGACATCTATTTTTAATCCTTTCCGCTATCAGAGGAATCCAACTTTTGTACTTGACTGCATTTTAGATTTCTCAGGCTGCCTGGGGGATGCTCTCAATGCCAGGCTTAAATAATAGCGGGTGCTATAAACGTCTAGAAGCTTTCAAGGCTTAATTGGGCACCCAAGTGGGGAAAATGAATTCAGAATAAGTTAAATCACTTTGAAAAGCAAGCATGCTTCACTAATTAAAGGGGAAGCAAGTTATTTCTTCACAACTAAAAATTAGGAGGTTTTTTTTAATGCTAAAAAGATTTGAAACTCAATAAAATATCCTAATGAGAGACCTGAGTTCAAATTCTGCCTCTGACTAGCTGTGTAACCAAGGGCTAGTTACTTCACATTTCTGTACCTCAGTTTCTGTATCAGAAAAATTAAGGGATTGGACTTGATAAACTCTAAAATCTAAGTCTATAATCTATATAAGCTCCATATCTAAGTCTATAATCCTATGAATCTATTTTTTTTGAATGTTTGGTTTGTACCTTTTCCAGAATTTCACCACCTCCCCCGTGGTCTTTGAGTAATGGCTTTTAACAGTCTGAATCCAGGGGCAGCGCTCTTCCCACTGTCAGGGGCTCCCTTGACAATCACAAAAATTACTTGCTTTCCTTCCAAATATCCATACTTCATCCCATATAAAAACCTTGCCCTTTGGGAGACTTGGGAAAGCTCTGTGGATACACCTTAGTCTTGGTTTTCCCATAGTTGACATTGAAACACAAACAAAGACTAGTTATGCACTGAACAATACCAAATAGTCTTTGCGCATTTGTTGTTGCTGAAATGTTTTTTTCTGTCCTGTCCAATTCTGCCTGACCCCATTTGGGGTTTTCTTGGCACAGATACGGGAGTGGTTTCCAGATGAGGAAACTGAGGCAAACCGGGTTAAGTGATTTCCAAGGTCACGCAGCTAGTAAGTGTCTGAGGACTGATTAGAACTCAGAAAGATGAGCCTTCCTGACTCCAGGCTTGTTGTTCTATCCGCTGCACCACCTGGCTGTCCTAGCTTTGCACATGATAGGCACTCAAAAAATATTATTCAGTCGATGCATTGATGAGCCCCTAGATTTTAAAATGTGTATTTCTGAGGTTTTGTGTCATTTTTTAAAGGATTTTTGTATTTAAAATTTTAAGCTTATAAACTCCTTTTAAAAATACTAATCATTTCCTAATAATTTTCCTCTGCCAACCATATAGAAAACCCTCTCTTACACCATTCTTTGTACTGAAGAAAAAGTTAAGCACAACCAGCTATCTTGTAGCAATTATAATAACAGCATATGTAGCATTCTGCACCTGTAGTCTTCTCCACCCCCCCTCCCCACACCTTGTGCTTTCATCATATCTTGGTTGGAGTCAGGGCTGATCCTGGTGTTTAACCGGCATTTTAACTGCCCTTTTTGCATTTCTATTACTGGCTTTCTCTACAGTCTGGGTGCTTTTCTGGTGTTCTCTAGAATTGTCATTCAAAGTTGAGCAAGACACCTTAAACTCTGGTAGTCTCACTGTGGCAGACTTTCAAGAGGATGTGGATGGGAGACACTCCATGCAAAGGCCTGGATGGCTGGATGGGTGGTGATTTGCATCACTGGGGGGAACATTCATATAAGTGAGGTCACAGATCCCTTTTAGTTGAGTTGGTATATCTCTATCTTGATTCTACTTTCTTTGCTCTACATCAGCTTGTTTAAGGCTTGCTATATTTTTTAAAATTTATTTTTATTCATAATTTAATCCAAATGTGATCATTTTCCATTGCATTGATACGTTTGGGGCAGCTAGGTGATACAATGGATAGAATTCCTAGCCTGGAATCAGGAAGACCCAAGTTCAAATGCAATCTCAGACCCTTATTAACTGTGTGATCCTGGGCAAGTCACCACGCTGTTTGCCTCAGTTTCCTCATCTGGAAAATGAGCTGGAGAAGGAAATGGCAAAACGCTCCAGTAGCTTTGCCAAGAAAACCCCAAATGGGATCACAAAGAGTTGTACACAACTGAAACGACTGATCAACAACATTGATAAACCAAAATTTGTTCGGCACATTTGATGGATGCAACTTTGTTTCCAGGTGTTTTGCTGCTATAAAAGTGTTGCTATGATTATTCTGTTATGTATGAGACCTTTATAAAAATTATTTTTAACCTCTTTGAGGAATATGCCCAATGATGGGGCTGCTGAATCAAAAGGTTATGAACAGCTGAGTGACTTCTTCTAGAATAACTGAATTGTTTTCCCCAATGTTTGGACCAATCTGAAACTCCACTAATTGTATGTTAGTGTGTCTATGTTCCCATAGCCCATCCAACAGCAATAACTTGGTTCTTTTATCATGTTTGTTAATTTCCTGGATGTGAGATGAAATCTCAGTTGTTTTTTATTTTTATTCTTTTATTAAACTTAGAATTTTTTCCTTTTTTGTTCATTGTTGATAGTTTGTATTTTTTTTTGCTTTTTACTTTATGTGTATTATTTATGTTGCAATTTTAATTTTGTTTATCTCATGACTTAATGTACTGTAGGTTCACAGCTGATTGACTGGGACTCTTTCGTAAGGAGAGATTGTTATTCTCAAGCCATGTAAAAGAAGTACCAGGGAGCTTTGCTCCCCACAGTGGGGAAAATGATTGTCTTTGGTAGCTTACCAAATCCTTGCTCCAGCTGTTTCATATGCTTGTCAACTGAGGTGTCAACTGGTACTTGGGGAAGCTCAAAAAAGGTACTGTGGAGCTAGTGAAGCAATTCAAGAACATTAGTTAGTCAACTACTGATGGCTAGGAGTACAAAGGGGATACAAAGAGAAAAATGAAATGGTCCCTGCCCTTAAGAAGCTTCCACTCTACTGAGGGGATGCATAAACACAGATAAAGAAATTTGAGGAGGAAAAGAATACTAATCATGTTCTAAGCAAGAGGTGATAAGGATCTAAGAAGAGTGGTGGCCAGGTGTCTATAGAGAGGGGGTATATGAAAGGGTTAATTTTCAGGTAGAATTGAGAGGACTTGGCAACTCTATGTATGTGAATGTTTATATATGTGTATAGAGGTGTCAGTGACCTGGAGGGAAGGGTCAAAATGACCCCAAGAATGTGAACTTAGGGGACTAGGAAGGTGGCGGTACCCTCAACAGAGATAAGAAATGAATGATGTTGGTAAGGAGCCAGACATTGACCAATCCTTCCACCAGAAAATCTGGCTCGGAGAAGGGGATTGATTCTTGATTCTGTGGTTGTACAAATATATTCTAATGTTGAGATCCATCAGCACCCACCATGAGATGTTGACCCTAAGTTCTGTTTTTAATGGTTCAGTAACTGGAAGGAGCACCAACTCTGAAGTCAGAGGACCTGGGTTCAAATTTCATCGACGATGCTACCCATGTGACCCTGTGCTAGTCACTTTACTACCCTGAGTTTTATCTTCCTCATCTGTAAAATGAAGCAGTTGGATCCTATGTCCTTTGCAGTCCCTTCCAGATCTATATCAATGATCATATAACTCTGGCATCTTTGGCTTAAATTATTTTAGGAACCACCTATGAAGTACCTACTGTGGACAGGGAATGGCACTAGGCTCTCAAGGAAAGCAGAGATAAAAAGCTGGTGCTTTTTGTCAAAGTGCTTTATTTACATTATCTGTTTGACCTTTCTATCTGTGAAATGGGGAAACAGAGGTTCAGAGACATTAAGTGACTTGAGATTCAAACCCAGGTCTTTCTGGCTCTACATTGAGCACTTTATCCTGTATGCCACACTGTAGATTTAGGACTGGGAAGGTGCCAGGAGTAGACAGAGATCTGGGACATATCATCCAGTGGGGCACAACAAGGGATGCTTTTGAATGTATTTAAGCTTGAATATATTTAAATAAGAGCATCCTGATGGTACAGTGGATAGAGTGCCTAGAGTCAGGAAGACTCATCTTCCTGAGTTCAAATCTAGCCTTGTCCACATACTAGTTATATGACCCTGTGCAAGTCACTTAACTCTGTCTCAGTTTCCTCATCTGGGAAATGAGTTGGAGAAGGAAATGGCAAACCACTCCAGAATCTTTGCCAAGAAAACCCCAAAGGCAGCTAATGGTACAGTGGATAGAACACTGAGCTTGGAGTCTAGAAGACCTAAGTTCAAATCTGGCCTCAAACACTTGCTAGCTATATGATCCTAAGCAAGTCACCTCATTTTGGGGGCAACTAAGTGGCGCAATGGATAAAGTACCAGTTGTGGACTTAGGAGGATCTGAGTTCAAATGTGGCCTCAGACTCTTGACACTTAACTAGCTGTCTGACCCTGGGAAAGTCTCTTAACCCGGATTGCCTGACCACCCCCCGCCCCCCCCAAAAAAGAAAAGAAAATTCCAAATAGGGTCACATCTTTAAATTCCTATTTTATTTTAAAAATACATTCATATTTTAATCATAAAATTCATATTGCCATGGCTTGTAGATGTTTTATGATGTCATCATGTGTTACAGAGTGAGAGACAGTGTGATAGAGTGGCTAGACAGCTGACCTTGCAACGCCTGGGTTAAAATCTGGCCTCCGATAGCTGGGGAACATTTCTGTGCTTTAGGCAACTCTCTAGGATTGTACATTGCAGAGCCCATCCTCCTCAGCATTGGTAGAGTGTGTTCCCAGTAGTGAGTTCCCTATATCAATTATAGCTATTAAAAAAAAGTTACAGGGAAGGCTCAAAGCCTTGTAGCCTGCAAGGGACGCCATTTTTAAAGGAGGGGCCAAGTGGTGAGGTGTAGGGCATACGTACAAATGCCTTATCCATTGTACTTAAGGTCATCCTCTCTACCCTCATGGAGTCCTGTTTGAAGAGGTTATGATTCACTCCTTGCCATTTCCTTTATTATTTCTCTACAGCCTTAGGCGATAGGTTTAAATCTCAATATTGCATTATAGGTGGAAATGCTGCAGGGGGTCTGGCTTCTGTCCTAAACCACTTAACTAGTCTGGGCCCTAGTTTCCTCAAATGTAGGTTGGAGGATTAAGCTCCTTTGCACTGGTCAGGTCTGGGATTTTGAGAAACAGAGACAAAGATGTCAACTCCCTTGATTTGGATTTATTGGGAAGGTACAATAAACTTACTCATACAAAAAGGGTAAGATGAAAGATGAGAATTCCTTATTGCTGCCACCTGCTGGGTTCCTGGCTTCATCTGGCTTTGGGAAATGATGCTATGTTCAAAACTGCTCTCAGGAAATAAGTTTTCTCCAGACAATAGAAAAGCCACGCGATGGCCCAGAGATGTTGGGCGTTGATTTTCTACTAAAGCAGACCAAGGGAGCTGGAACCTTGTTATAAACAAGGCCATCGTGAGTAGGTCAGATCAGGCTAAACCCAAATTGATCGAATTCCTTAAGAGCCCTGGCATGTACTTGGGAATAGTCATCAATCACTCCCTGTGTCTGCCTACAAAAGCACCCTTCTCCCATGGGGAAGAGACCTGGTCTAACCAGCCTGCACCACTCATTCCAGGTCTGTGAGCTTATTTCCAAATCCCTTTGGGGACTTTGTACCAAATTTTGCTCCCTAGCTAGTGGCTTTGAAGCAAGATTTTTTCCTTCATCCCTCTTGAAAAGTCCCTTTTCTCATTGCAAATTGCAGAGAGAAGATATCTTTTTAGTCTGTGAAAACAGAAGGCCCAAGCTGCCCCTGGAAGCGTGGATTCCCTCTTCACAGGGATTGGTTGTGTTTCTGGTTTAGCCATTCCCTCAGCTCCCAAGTCGTAGGGGATTTGGGAGGAGCTTTCCTCTTATTTTTCCCCAAATCCGGGTCCTTGTTACGCGATCAATAGTGCTTTCACTAAGTAGTAATTAGGGTTCTTTAACTCCTGGCAAAGCAGGTGCAAATCTGCTTTTTGGATTGAAAAACTATTTGAAATTAAAAAAATTAAATTTACAAAGGATTAAACGCCTGCATACCATGGAATTAAAGACAAAAATGACCTACCTTCAAGGAGTTTCCATCTTTGTGGGGAAAACAACATGGATACAAAGAAGTTTATGTATGAATATGTATATGCTATATGTTGTGAGTACTTGTGTATGTGGATAAGATACCTGTATACTAATATACACAAAGTCAATTCAAGTATTTTTGGGGGGAGGGGAGTTCTAGCAACTGGGGCCATCAGGAAAGGCTTTTGGTAGTAGATGGCACTTGATGGGAATTAGGGTTTCAACAAGGGGAGCTGAGCTGGGAGAGCTTGGCCGGTTCAAAAGCAGTGGGGGATGGGAAGCAAGTGGGAGAGCTTAGCTGGAAATTATCGGCAGGGGGAAGAGGGAGGAATGAAAGAGACAAGGAGAGTGGAGGGGAGAGAGGGCGGGGGCGGGGGGGGGAAGAGGGAGAGGGGGAGAGAGGAGAAGGGAGGGAGGAGAGAAAGAGGAAATCAGTCTAGAGAGAGAGTTTGGAGCCAGCCTGTGAAATATTTGGTGGTGATGGTGCTAGGGTGAGAGGGTCAGGGTTGCAAATGTACCCAGGTAATCAGGAGGTAATGTGGGCAGGGAGGTAACTCCAAGAAGGGAATTAGGAGAGCCTTTAGTGAGGAGCTGGCCTCTGAGCTGAGTCTGGAAGGCAGATGAGGATTCAAGGAGTCAGAGGTGAGGAAGGAAGGCCTTCCAGGCTTGGAGAATGATTTATAGGAAGGCATGGAAGCAAGAGAAGGAATGTTGACTGGGAGGGACAGTGTGGGGAGGGAGCTGGATTGTTGGGAAAATAGCTCAGAAAGGGTAGTAACGTGGGGCAAACCAAACAAAATTGGAGAGGTAAATGGGGAGCACCAGTGTATAGGGCTTTAAATGCCCTGTTCAGTCTTGGGTTTTCTCCGAGAAGTTGGTAGGGGGCTGCTCAAGGGTTTGAGCAGAAGAATATGACAGGGTCAGCCCTGAACTTCAGGAAGGTGATTTTAATGGCTGCATGAAGGGCTGATCCAAGAGGGCAGATTGGAAGCAGAGGAATCAATTAGTAGGCTATTGTAAAGAGTCCAAGTGAGGACCTGAACAAGGCTGGTTTAGGTGAGTAGAGAGGAGGGAACAGCTGTGAGAGATGTTGTGAAGGATTGAATTGACAGGACTTGGCAGCCAGTGATGGAGGGGATGGCAAAGACTGGGACCTGTGATGACATTGGCACAGAAAACTCCCAGATAAGGGAACTCCTTCTACCAATGCACGTTGGTACCTTTTCTGTATCTTAGAGTCTTGTTTCCATTGCTGCCTGTCCCTTCTACCCCTTCCCCCTCTTCCCCCCTCCCCCTGCCATTCCACACACATGCGTATACAGGATATGCATATACACATATGTAACACAATATGCACACATGCATATATGTATAAATCCACACAGTATATATGCATATATAAATTATATAGACTGTAAAACTGATAATATATTTAAAGTGCTTTGCAAACTTTAAAGTGATCTCTCATTAGTTACTATCATCATTTTTATGATAAGTAATTATATTTAATTATTAATTATATTTGTAGTTAGTTACTATCATCATCACTTTTATTATTCAAGGTCACCCAAAAGTCTTAGTGCAATTTTAAGCTTTTATAGCTTAATATACATACAAACTTTATAGAACTATGTGAATGTGAGTTGTGATTATTTCAGTTTGGAATGGGATTTAAAGACATATAAATACCTAGGTATAGTCGGATACTTTTTTCCATCAATTGTCAACTATTAAATCCTGCTTAGCTTAATCCTGATTTTATAAATATATACATATGTTAATACATGCACATATATGTCTGTATACATGCAACATATATACATATAGTATATCTATGTATCTTATCAGTCTATCTAACTCTATTCCACTAGATTGTTTTCAAGCCTGATCTCTAACTCTTTTAAACAACTC
Source organism: Trichosurus vulpecula (assembly GCF_011100635.1). Lineage (NCBI taxonomy): Eukaryota > Metazoa > Chordata > Mammalia > Diprotodontia > Phalangeridae > Trichosurus > Trichosurus vulpecula. The sequence goes on along the minus strand of NC_050577.1, from coordinate 213,520,433 downwards.
ATGTTTTTTTTATAGAAAATAGTGTTTTAAAACATTTTAAAATAGAACATCAGATTTTAAAGCAGACATGAAATGTTTTCTTCACAGTTCAAATAAACATTCTCTATAACATTGGATTTAAATACTATATTAAATATAAATCTATATCAATTGAATATGTATCAAATGAATACATATCATTATGAACATATATCAATTGAATATATTCAGTAGTGTGAAGATAACATTTATTATTCTTGTGACATCTACTTTGAAAGGCTTTAAATTATCATTCTTTAGAAAGGACCCTGATCCATTTAAAGCTTGGTGTATGTTAAAGGCCAGGCTCAAAAACAGTCTAGGAGAACCAGACTTTTGTCTAACGGGTAAACTTAATGTTATAAAATTAGAAGTAACACAAAAGATTATTTCAAAGAGACGATCCAAGAGAGGTGCATTGGGGAGGGAAGAACAACCATCTCCCCACTGGGGAAAGTCATGGGAAAGTCACACTGCCAAACAAAAGATGGCTGGAATCTGTCTTTTTCTTGCTTAAGTCTGTTTTAGGAGAAAAGGTGAAGGAATGCTGTGTGGTCAGAAAGCTGGTCATGGGTGCTTGGGAGGCCACGTCAGGCCTTTTCTGAGATTAGAAGAAAGTAGTGATAGCTAAAACTTAACCTACAGCAGTAAAAGAAGTGACAGGCTGGGTTCTTTCACCCCAGGCAAAGACAGAACTAGGCGATTGGGGATTTTAATGCTGAATCAGGGAGCAGAGGAGCCAGAGGAAAAACAATAGCATCTTTTGAACCAAAGTAAATGGAAACCAGCTGCAAGGCCCTTTGATATAAAACTGGACAGAGTAGAATTTAAGGCAGAGCCAAGCTTGATGAATATCAAATACAGCATCATTGCCTCTCCATTAAGGTATCTCTCTGATCCTTTATCCCGGTGTGTAGGTGACCCTGCATTATCAAAGGCTATGCTAGCATTGGGCAGCCTCTAACAGGGGCTCCCAAGAGGGAAAGGCTTTGAGTACAGGTCTGCTGATGGATTTTATGTCTGCTATCTGAAGACCGGCGTAGCTGAATGCAGCTCATGCCCCTTTCTGTAGGATAGAATATTTAAAAAACTCTTTAAAACAGAACATAAAAATCTTAAAATAGATATGAAGTGGTTTTTAATCACAGTTTTGAAAAAATGTATTTGGCTTAGATAGGAAAGAAACTCAGAAAACATCTATCATGTACAAAGCATTAGATAGAAGTAAGATAATATAAAAAAATATTCAGGGCAGTTGTATGTATAATTTATTATTATTATTACCACCACCACCACTACTCCTAATGCCACTCCTCATCCTCCTCTTCCTTTTCCTCTTCGCACTACTACTGCTACTACCACTTCTACTACTGCTACCACCCCCCCCCCCCACCACCATTACCACCATTACCACGGGATTCTGGGCCCTGTTTTCCTCATCTGTTAAATGGAAGTGGGGGAAGGGTTGGAGTAGATAGCCTCTAAGGTCCCTTTTAGCTCTATTCCTGACATTCCTGTGTGATGTTAGTCAGGTCACCTAACCTCTTGGGGTCTCAGGTTCTCATCTGTAAAATGAGAGAGTTGGAGTAGGTGGCATTGGAGGTCCATTCAAACTCTTGCAGTCTATGAATTTTTCCAAATCCAACCAATGGCTAGTTTCTCTTCAGCAGGAGCTTTTCTTCAGAGGGTTTGAGAGCGTTTCACAGAATAGATGGCCTCTTGCTGCCATGAAACCCATCAATTCCACTTAATTCCCATAGATAGCAACCCTCACTCTTCTCCCTATCCCTGACTCAATACCCAATGCTTTCATTCCACCAGTTGTTTGCTCATACTCTGTCTTTTTCTCCCATGGTTGCCAAAGTGGTAGCTGGAGGTTACCCTTTCAACCAAATCAATCCTCATTCAGATCTCTTCATAAACATCCAGACTTTTTAATCTTCATTCATACTTTGTATTCACTACATTGCCCAGGTTTCCGATATCTACCCCCTACCCCCGGCCATCATCTTTGCTGTGCCTAAGTCTATTTACTTTCTTTTCCCCCCATGAGTGTCAATTATTTTTCTTCTGAGAGTTATGAGACTTGCTCACTGAATCATAAGATCATAGTTCTGAAACTAGAAGGAACCATCTTATAGACCACGAAGTCCAACACCTTCATTTTACCGATGAGGGAACTGAGACCCAGAGAGGTGAAGTGATTTGCCCGGTATAACACAGCTAATATTTAAATTCAGGTCTGAGTTCTCACCATATTTGTGTACTTGGTTTTCCTTCTACTGGGTATTTCATTTCTCACTTGTATGCCTTTGCATTGGCTCCCCTCCATCCCTGGAATGTGCTTTTTCAACTCATTTCTGCATCTTTGAATTCCTTTAAGACCTAGTATAAGGACTATACTCTACACAAAAACTTTTATGATTCCTCCTAGCTACTAGTTCCCTCCTTCTCAGAACTATTTGTATTTATTTTGTATATAGCCTACCTAGAATTACATATGTATCTAGCCCAGGGAATAGAGGGACTGAGACCACAGGGACTGGAGATCTAGAAAACTTGCTGTCATTTTTCTGTCATCATGGTTTGTCAGTTCCAAAGGAAACTGACCTCTAGTTGGGGGAATTAGGCTTTCCATTCTCACACAGGTTGGCTCATTACCCCTAACGAGGCTACTGAGGGAAAGTATTGCTTTTGGGTCTAATCTGGGGTTTTCCCAAGAGAGAAAATAAAAGATACTCAGTGCACATATATGAATTAAGAATGGATACGAGATTTGTTCCTACTCGAAGCACGTGTTGCAGAATGATCAAAACAGAATTCAGTAACTCACTTATTGCTCCTAGCTTAGTCAGCTGGGAGGTCAATATTCAAGTCTGGTTGGGACAAGGCAGTTTTTGCAAGACTGCTCATAACCATGTTATATTTTTACTCAGTTGGAATTGTTCAATAAATAAACTGAGTTTGATTGTTATGGTTCCTTCTCTCCAAACCCGGTTCCTCCCTTGGCTTAGGTACTCTAGTCTATTCTATTCATCGTTGGACTGTCTGATGCAGGTACTTCCCTCTGCTGTAGCCATTCCCACTTTGTGACATGAAATTGCTGTTCCTTTGCTAGTGGGAGATGCCACTTCTGACACCCAAGCATTTTATGTTCTCAAAAGGCCTTGAAACAAAGGAAAGAAGAAACAAAATGGGGTAGTCCAATCCAGGCACAGGTTGGCTAGTCATGACATATTGTTCATGGAACGTGACCACATAGGGTGAAGAGACACTCACTGGAACCTCTGGACAGTTTAAAGTTGCTCTCCCATTTTGAAGCCTGAAGGAAAATGAATAACTGAGGGGGTGGCTGGCTCCTTTGATACATCCAGAGTATCAACTCAGCAGCCAATGATGGAGACTTTATGCATCAATGAATCATGGCCAGATAGTAGTAAATCCCCCAGAGCTCCCATATGGTCCACTGGAAGTAACCAGAGATATCTGTGCATGCAGTGTGTGTTGGAGGTGTGGGGGTTGTTTGAGATAGGGAGAAGGCAACTGCCAACATATATGTGTTTTGTCTCAGACTGTAAGTTCCTTGAGGGCAGGACCAATTAACTGGTGTCTCTGTATCCCCAGCCCCTAGCACAGTGCTCCAAACATATTGGTTGTTTACTTTATATCAGGCACTATACTAGGGAGTAAGGGGATACAAAGGCAAAAATGAAAAAAAAAGTACCTGCCCTCAAGAGTCTTACAGAATCATAGAATTAGAGAGTTGGAATATTCCTCAGTGACCACCTAGTCTGACCTATATAAGACAGAATTCCCTACTACAACAAGGGTTTACTTTCTGTTACTTGGTTTTGTGAGTGACAAGAAGGGGTCTGATGTGAGAGATGTTATGGAGGCAGAATAAGCCAAACTGGAAAACTGAGTTTGGAGGGGGAATGAGATGAAGGATGCAGAGAAGGAGTTTTGGCTCTAGAGGATGGTGGTGCCCTTTATAGAAAAAGGCAAGTTTTGGAGGAGGGGAGGGACTGGGGCCCTTAGATGATGAGCTCTGTTTAGGACTTGTCTTTCTCCTTGTAACCTCTACCAATCAACCTTTTCTCTTGGGAGGGAAAAACCGATCCTGTGGCAAGGACTTCAAACACAATCTACCAGTGAAGGATTAGCTAAGAAGTCAGGAGCCTGACAGCTTTAAAATTAGTTATTCAGCAGAGATGTTTTTGGTCTGAACTTTGTTGGTTAGTAGAAGTGTATAAATGAAAATAGCATACTAGAGTAATTTCCCCAATTTTCCTCCCCTATGCAAAAGGCTACTATGGGTCACCTCTAGTATCAAACCCAGACTCCTCTGTCTGACCTTCAGGGCCCTTTACAAACTCTCTTCCTTCTAACTTATGGCTGTTCTTGCCTAACAGATGCTATACAAGCAAATAATAAAAATTAATATTTGTATAATGCTTTAAAGTTTGAAAGGCCCTTCATGTATTTTTCCCCTCAATTGATCCTCCCAACAGCCTTGGTGAAATAGGCCCTAGAGTTATTTTCTTCCCATTTTGTAAGTGAGGAAATTGAAGAAGTGAATAGAGGAGTGAAGTGACTTGGCCATGGTCACTTGGCCAGTGATTAGCAGAAGCAGGATTTGAACCTGGGTCCCTTTGACTATGAGTCCAACAAGTTATCTACTGTTTCATGTTCCTTCTACAAAAATGCATTTCAAGTGTGTTCCCAGGACAGGAAAACAAGGACTTTGTCTTGGGATGCTTACATGGTGATATATTTCCTTCCCAGGTCATATTTTCATCTAATGGGGGTTCTGGAGTTTGTCATCCCCATGGCCCAAGGTGTCATCTCTCTTCTGTGATTTTGCTTTCCTTCTCCATTGCTGCATGGAGGCACAAGCCTGACTTCTTGTGGGGCAGACTTCCCCAGCTTATTGGTTGGAGCTATGGTTGGACAGTGCCTTTCACTGCCACCTCTTCTGTTCTATGTTGACATTGCCTCTACCCCATATTGTTTTTTGTCCCAGGAGGAAGAATTCTTCATGTGAACTCTTGTGCCTAGTATGTCTTGGGTATGTTTCACTTACCCAGATCTATGGTTTTGTGTGCATCATTTGCCCTATTTGTAATATAATTATCAGGGCAGCTAGGTGACACCATAGTTCATAGGGTGCAGGGCCTGGAGTTAGGAAGACTCATCTTCCTGAGTTCAAATCTGGTTTCACACACTAGCTGTGTGACCCTGGGCAAGTCATTGAACTTCTCAGAGCTCTAGGCAACTCTCTGAGATTGTAAATTGCATAGAAGTTGCCAACTTGCATTGGAAGAGGGAATTTCTGTCCTGGGAGTTCCCCAGGTCCTAGCCTTAGTTTCTCAGCCAGGCCATGTAACCTATGCTGACTCACCCTCTCTCTTTCTTTTGAACAGACAAAGAGGTTAGCAGTGGGAGCTACAACCTCTCCAGTGCAACAACGGGAAGTTACTACAGCTGTGTCAGCCAGATCACCATAGGTAAGCAAGAAGGTGCCATTTTGTTTTAGAAAAGAAAACTATTTATGTGTCTGGAAATGGAGACTGGAGACACCTGAGCTCCAGAACATTTGGTATTGGGGTCAGATTGGGCTACAAGTCCTCTTCTTGGGGTAAGGAGGTAGTTGGGAGGTTCTTTAAGGACCTGCAGGACTTTTCTATAGCATCAGAGAAGGAAAATCTCATTCAGGATAGGGAGTCTCAGAAAGCTACATTGACTTGCTCAAAGTCTTGCCAAAGTCAGCATTTGAACTCATATCCTTTGACTCCCAAGCCAAACCCAGCATTCTTTCTATTGCCCCACAACATTATCATTATTATTAAATTATTAACAATAATAAAAAGATCCCATATACATGGTACATGATACCTAGTGGCTAAATTGGAACCCAGAGCTAGAGATGCCTGTCCTGGGAAGTGGTCTAATATTTCTTTTCCATGGGGTCTTCACAATTTGTGTTCCAGGTTTTCTAGATCCTATGCTTAGAATCTCATTTCTTCTCAGCTTCATGGGAACTTGCCACCAGCGAGGGTGCCCAACATTGCTGCTTCTGATTCTTTCTGTGAGGAAGATCTTAATATAGACTGACATATGATTATACCTTTCCTCTTTGCCTGGGAATCCACAAGGCTTAGAAACTTGAGTGTATTTTACTTCTCTTTCAAATTTTTTAAACCAAAAAAAGACTTCTTTAGAACTGCATAAGATTTCACAAATAGAATAAATTATTCCTTTAAATATTTCTTTCAGAGTTTGAGCAGCGCAATGATTATACATTGCAACTTTCAAGAACTGTTTCTTGAATGAATGAATGAATGAACTTAAAACTCCCATGATGCATTTGAGTCTTGACATTCTCTCACTGGGCTCAGAAGGCCAGAGAGCCACAATGGGGAAAAGAAGCGAGCTGCTTAAGTAGCTTTTAATGACTCACTCTGTGCCTTGGAGTTACTGGCTTCAATTGTGAGGAGCTGTCCTACTTGAATTGTTTTAAATCATTTCTTTTTTTGTACCTGACCTGTGATTTTGTTGGTGTAGTAGGTTTTGCCCAATGAGAAGACTCTCTCAATGGGGAGGGGCAACTAGGATACAGTGCTGGACAGGGAGTCAGGAGTTCAAATCTGACCTCAGACACTTACTGACTATGTGATCCTGCGCAAGTCACTTAACCTCTTTCCTCATCTGTAAAAGGGGGATAATGATAGCACCTACCACCCAAGGTTGTTGGGAGGATCAGAGGAGATAGTATTTGTAAAGCACTTAGCACAGTGCCTGAACATAGTAGGTGCTCTGTACATGTTAGCTTTTATTATTGTCATTATAATTTATAAAGTGAACTAGCATCTACCTCCCAGGGATGTGGTGCTGATCAAATATAATATTTGTAAAGCTCTTTGTAAACCTTGAAGTGTTATATAAATGCTAGTTATCATCATCATCATCATCATCATAATTGGGGCAGCTGGGTGGCACAGTGGATAGGGTGCCATACCTAGAGTCAGGAAGACTCATCTTCCTGAGTTCAAGTATGACCTCAGACATTTCCTAGCTATGTGTCACTGGGCAAGTCACTTTACCCTGTGGGGCTCAGTTTATTCATCTGTAAAATGAGCTGTACAAAGAAATGGCAAACCCCTCCAGTATCTTTGCCAAGAAAACTCCAAATGGGGGTCACAGAGTTGGACATGACTGAAATAGATCAAAGATTTTCTAAATTAGTTAAATTAGTTAATAAATTAAATAATTTTCTAAATTAAATTATGAAAGTGGTTATTGCAATAACAATAGTCCCTGCCTTCCAGGAGACCTTGTAGACTCACTCTGGGTATGACCTGTAGACACCATAAAACAAATGAGAAAATCATCAAGTGCATAGGAGAAGTCATATCAAGCAGCCTGAGGGATTCCAGGATGGAACGATTCTTTCTTTTGGGGAAAGGCTTCATGGAGGGGAAGGCTGTACGTGAACTGGGCTTTGAAGGAAATAAAAGGTTTTCAGCAGGCAAAGATGTGGAGACAGGTCCATTCCAGGTATAGGGAATAGTGTGTGCAAATGTCTGGAGGTGGGAGAGGTCAGGACTGAAATGGGAAACAGTGAGTAGTCAAGTACCTGAAAGACCTTTGTGTGAAACCAGGTTGAAACCAGGTTGTAGAGGCCCTTGGATGCAGTATTTTACCTTGTAAGTAATAGGGAGACCCTGGAAGTTTTTGAGGGAGGGAGAGAGAGAGAGAGAGAGAGAGAGAGAGAGAGAGAGAGAGAGAGAGAGAGAGAGAGAGAGTGTGTGTGTGTGTGTGTGTGTGTGTGTGTGAGAGAGAGAGAGAGAGAGAGGGAGAGGGAGAGGGAGAGGGAGAGGGAGAGAGGAGAGGGAGAGGGAGAGGGAGACGGAGAGGGAGACGGAGAGGGATAATCAGATATACCTTAGGAAGGTTGCTCTGGCAACTGGTTGAATCTTGCTCCTAAGTAAGTAATTTTTGAGAAAAGCTTGCCCTGAATTTGCAGTCAGAGAATCTGAGTCCTAATCTTACCTCTCTTAGCATCTGGAGTCAGAAGGGAACTCAGAGACCATCATGTCCAACCCTCATTTTGCAGGTCAACAAACTGAGCCTCTCAGAAGAGAAATGAATCACTCAGTAAGTTCACACAATTACCAAGTGTTGGAAGTAGGATTCAAACCCAGGTCTCCTGAATCTAATATCAGTGCTCTTGCCTCTATGGGGACTGCCAACTTGGAGAGTCAGAGTAGCCAAAATGTCCAGGGATCAGTGATAGAACCCCCTGATTGAGTTCAGGTCACTCAGGGCACCCCTTGTCCTTCCTTCCAGGGAACAGCCTCCAAGTTCTTCATGTTCCTGGACCTGCCTCTGATGTCATTTATCTATAGAGATTCTGATGGACCAAAACCAATTCATTTCTATCCAGCACCATGGGTAAAATGAATTCCATGGAGGGCAATAAATTGATATTCTTTCAAATGGTTCATTTTGTTTTAATATTACGTGATTTGAAAATATTTGTTAGTATTTTCAATTCCGGTGGCAAACTAGGTGGTGATTTCAGAAAATAATAAAAAGCCTCCTTAGTTTTCTAGACCATGCATCTATGCCAACCCAACAGAACTCATAAATCGGCTAAAAATTTGCCTCTAAAAGGAAACAAAGCAAAACAACCTTAAATTCCTGGCAAGCTACAGGCTTCCTCAGGGACTATTAAACCTAATGGCTTCAGGCTATTTTCTTGTTGTACTACAATGTCTCCAGCTGGTGTTGGAAATATGAAGGGGGAACAAGGAAACTGACATTTGTGAGAGGTGCAAAAAAAGAACAAATATGTTGCTGTTATAAGCTTTCATTTATATGATACTTTAAGGTTTCAAAAAGCACTTTCTCTACAGAAACTCTGTGAAGTAGGTAGGATAAGGATAAGGACTGGACCTTTCCCTACTGATATATGGGGCTCCCAAGTGAGAAAATTCCTTTTATCAGTGTAGATTGGCACCTGATCTTCAATTTACAGTTTTAAAGAAATACCTAAAGCATTGAGAAGGTAAGTGATTTGCCCCGAGTCATGAAATTAGTAAACTTTGGAGGTGAGTTTGGAACCATGGAGAGCTGCCTCCAAATCCAGTGTTCTTTCACCTCTTTGGAGAGGTGTGGGGAAAGGGAAGAAAATAAGTGATTATACGATGCCTACTGTGTGCTGGCTACTGTGCTATGCCCTTTACAAAAATTCCCTTTTGATCCTTACAACAACCTTTTGAGGGTTAACCCTAATTCCAAGGTGCTATTTTACAGTTGAAGAAGATTAGACAAAGAGAGGTTAAGGGATTTGCTCAAGATCACACAGCCAGTGTCTGAGGCTGAATTTCAACAAAAGTCTTCTTGACTTCAGGCCCAGTAGTCTGATCACTGAGCCACCCAGCTGCCTAAGTAACCTCTTTAATCCTTCTCCTAGAAGATTTTAAAAATGCAAACAAATAATTCTTTAATAATAATTTTGGATTCTGAATTTGGAAATGTTTAATAAAAGAAGAGTAACATCTCAACTAATTAGGACCTTCATGTAACTGGATTTATGTGTCCAAATTTGTACCATATGCAGTAAAGATGCAAGATGGCTAATCTTAGTAATAGTGGTATATGTCAGAAAATTGGTTTTTAAAAATATCCATGCTATCAGTAAACATTCCATTCAAGAAGGAATCAAATATGAAATTGTCTGCTGGGCATTTCAAACCCTTCACCCCCTGGATGCTACTCCCCTGCCTTTCCAGTTCTCTGTTCCCCATGTCTGGAATGCTTTCCCTCCTCATCCCCTGCTCCCAGCTTCCTGTAAGTCCCAGCTAACCTCCCATCTTCTACTGGAAGCCTTTCCCAGCCTGTCTTAATTCTAGGGCCTTCCCTCTGTTAATTATTTCCTGTTCATCCTGTATAGAGCTTGTCTTTGCCTAGTTATCTCATTAGATTGCAAGCTTCTTGAGGGCAGGGACTGTCTCTTAGCTTTCTTTGTATCCCTAGTGCTTAGTGCAGAGCCTGGCAAATAGTAGGCGCTTACTAAATGTTTAGTGACTGACACCTCCTAAAGCAGAGACCTCCAGGTCTATAGATAAATATGTACATACGCTTATTCCCATTGTTATCAAGAATCTGTCTTCAGAATAATGGTGCTGGAGAAGTATTATTTTAATCATCAGAAATAATTTCATCTAATGGCTTATTGGGCTTGTTATAGTGGATTGAGAGCTATCCTCAAAAGGCAGGAAGACCTGAGGTCCAGTCTTGCTTCTGACATGTTCTGGCTTTGTGACCCTAGTCAAGTCATTGAACCTTTCTATGCTCCAGGTGACCCTTTAAGATGCCATTGTTATTGTTCGGTTGTTTTCAGTTGTGTCTGACTCTTCATGGCCTTGTTTGCGTTTTCATGGCAGAGATACTGGAGTGCTTTGCCGTTTTTTCCTCCAGCTCATTTTACAAATGAGGAAACAGAGGCAAACAGTGGAGTGACTTGCCCAGGATCACATAGCTAGTAAGTGTCTGAGACCAGATTTGAATTCAGGAAAATGAGTCTCCCTGACTTCAGGCCTGGCGCTTTATCCACTGTTGCCACCTAGCTGCCTTCCCTAAGAGGAGACATTGCAGAGAAGGTGTCATCCTGTGTTGATAGAGGCAGTTTCAGCATCCAGGAGTTCCCGATATAAATGAAATTATAGGTCTACCCTCTATCCCTGTTATATGGGCTCACTGGGAGAGGGACTTCACAGGACAATACTGCAACCTCCTTATTTTTTACAAATGAGAAAACTGAGGCTTGGGAAGAAAATGACACAAGTACTAAGTTCCAGAGCCAGGATTTGAACCTGTCATCTTGGTTCCACACAAAATCCAGGATGCTCTATCAATTGTACTTCACTCTAGCCATCATATCCACCATATTTTTCTTAGCTTAGGCATAATTTTGAATGGGTTGAAATCCAAGGTACATTTCTGCTTCTGTTCAATTTGGCAGATGGCTATTTAGCATCTACTGGGTACAGAGCACTGGATGAGTTACTAAGTTTAGAGATAACACAGTCCCTGCCCTCATAGAACTTACAGTCTAGTAGGAGAATGCTGCACGTGTACAAATAACAAATATTTGAAATAATATCTGGCCGGTACATTGATGAGGTATAAGAACAAGTGCTTTGGGAAGTCTGAGAATGAGAAGAGAGGATGGAGCAAACATCCTGGAGGAGATGACCTTTGACAGTCCAGAATGGGGTGGGAGCAGAAAGAGCATTCCAGAAGTAAAAACAGCAGGAACAAAGGCACATTGGTGATGAAGTGAGAGGAGTTGAGAGTCAGTCAGTAGTTGAGTTTGGTTCTATAGCTGAGTACAAGGAGATTGAGAGCAGAAAACCCAATATGTGTGAGCATTTAGATTCCCCATCTGTAAAATGGTAACACCAAGATCACAAGATTGGTGGGAGGATCAAATGAGTCAATACAAATAAAGTGCTTTGTAAATCTTAAAGCACTATATAAATTCTATCATTATTATTGTTATTACAATTATTTGCACATTTGAGATAGGTGGGGCTTTATTGTAAAATGCCATTCTCTATTAGGGAGTTCACTTCACCACTCTTGGTTTCAAATTTCTTAATTATAAAACAAGGAGGTGGGGAGGGGATGACTAGATCAGATGGCTCCAGAGGTTCCTTCCAGCTCTTAATCTATGAGCCAGAAAGGTCTCCAGAATTTCATCTATTGGAGAGCAGGTCCTGTTTCCATATGCCTTAAGCCCATAATCCTACCTCTGAATGCCTCATTCTCCGCATATGACCTCTCTTCCTTCTTTACTGACATTAGAGCCATCCAGTCACATAAATCCAACTGCATGGATGACTTTGCAATAATCTTTTTCCTAAGTTCCATTTGGATAGGACCCCACACATATACCACTAAGCATGTCTAAAGCAGAAGCCACGGTCTTCCTGACACGGACTTTCTACTCGGACTTCCCCATTCTTGTGAATTGTGCCATCTTCCTGGCTGGCAAGAAGATAATATTGAAAGCATCCTCAACTCTTCTCTTGCTTTTGGGTTGTATTGACTTCTTCTTTACAAAGTTTCATAACTCTTTCCTTTCTTTTCTATTGCAATTGCCACCAGTCTAATTCTGGTTCTTTTTCTTTGCCCAATGGCTAGGCTATTGTGATAATCTCTTAATTGCCATCTCTACCCCTAGCCTTATCCTTTCACAACACGCCTTGATATAAAAAAAAAACAAACCTCAATGGTTCCAACTATCTAAAGAGTAAAGTCCAAGCTCCTTAATCTTATGTTCAAGGCTCATAACAACTTGGCAACACAATACTGTGGAGGGTGCATTGAATTTGGAGTCACAGGTCATAAGGTCAAATCCCGGCTCTTATTACATGTATGACCTTGGGCAAGTCGCAAGCTCTCTGGACCTTGGTTTTCCCTTTTGCAAAATGACTGGATTGGACTACATGGTCTCTCAGGTAACTACCAGTTCTGGATTTGTGACCTGGATTAGAATCCTGGCCCTTCTGTGTGACCTTGGACCTTCATTATTTCTCTGAATTTCAGTTTTCTTATGTGCAAAATAGGGATAATTATACCTGTAGTGCCTGCCTTACAGGACTATCGAGAGGCTCATAAGAGATACTATGAAACATTAAAATGTTATACAGAGATCAGTTTATCAACATAATTATTTGAGAGGGGAGTGTGATCTGTAATTTTATAGGTTGAGGGAACTCCCAATAAAAAGCTTCCTCTACCAGTGCAGGTTAGTACCTTCTAGTCTAAGAGCATAGCTGAGGCAACGAGAAGTTAAGTCCAGGATGACACATCGTGTATGTATCTGAAGTGGGATTTGACCACAGGACTTCCTCCAAGGCCAGCTGTTGTGTTTCTGGATGATGATGTTGCTGTTGTCAGTGCCTTCATTTCTAAGATTTTAATTTACATGAGTTGTTGAATTCAAGTTGCTGTCCAGGTGCTGATCTGCATTACTAGTGGGAGTCTCCTAACTGGGGAGTTCCTTACACTGATTAAATCATTTGTCAGGACCAAAAATTATCCTTATCATTCCTCTAGGCATTTGGGACTGCCTCAAGGAGGCCTTTCTTTGAGTAACACCACTGCTAAAGGTTGTGTAAAATATATAAGGGAGCAGCATGTAATGTTGCCTGACTTACTTGTACTGACATAAGATATTTCTGTTGCCAGGTTATGATGTTGCTGGGCCAGTGGCTATTGGGTTGTCCCACTGGAAGAACCCATATGCTTGTCAAGGTGGACCTCCACTGTCATCCGATCTGCCTCTCTTCATCTCCAAAGATGCAGGCATTCCTGTGTATCACCGCTCTTTCACTCGAAAGACTGACTTAGCGACCCCTTTGTCTTGTCCAGCTTCACTGTCTATCACTCCAGTGCCTTCTTACAGCAGCAGCAGCCAAGAGACTCTTAGTCAAGATACAACAGGTAAGAACTTCTAGCTTCTTTGAGAGAGGGGTGACTCAGGGCTCTACTTGCCTTAGTCCCTGTCTGCATCACACTGAAACAGAAGTTGTACTTAAAATTCTGATTGTGTGATAGCCAGATTACCAAAGAGCCAGCTGGTTTCCATGGGTTCCCACCAGGCTAAATTTGGAAGTAGTTGCTTATTGATTCAAATGCCTTTAGTCTCTAGTAAAAGATGGTGATGAAACATCCTCCCCTCTAAGCAGAGGTTGGGGAGTGTGGATGTGGAATATTATGTATGCTGTCAAATTTTGTTGGTATGTTGATTAGTCTTCCTACTTTTCTTCCCTCCCTCCTCCTCCCCCACCTTTCTCTCACTCCCCTTTTTATATAAGGGATGTCTTGCTGAATAGGGGAAGAAGGGGGAAAATAAATTTGGAAATAAAGATGTTTAGAAGTGGAAGACATCGATAAAAATGAAAAAAGTTAACAGTGCTGAATTCCATGAGAAATAACAGTTTTAAAAGCCACGAATGAGGGAAAAAAGAAGGCCCAATTCTTCAACCTTCATTCAGGTCTCTCATTAGATATTTGAAGATCTAGAACTGATCATTCAGTCTCCTTGTTCTCAAACTACTGTCCATTTTCTCCATGTGTGGTGCACCTTGCTCATAAGAGTTTGAGCCTAGTGCTATGAGTAAAGAGAGCAGGAGAAATGCTTAGAAGAGAATGATTTTTCACTGATTCCTTGGCGATCACCTTCAGCCAATTAAAGAAATACAGAAACACAAAAATGGTTGAGTCCATTTTGTCACTGCATGTAAGTTGCAAGGAGAAACAGTGTGGGATCATGTTGGGAGAGCTGGCTTCAGAGTAAGGAAGAACTATGTTCCATTCCTGCCTCAGATGTATCCTGGCTCTGGAATCATAAACATGGTTGTCTTTCATTGTTTACTTTTTATGTATATGTAGTCCTCCTCATTATAATGTTAGCTCACTGAAGGCAGGGACTATTTTTGCTTTTTCTTACCATGGTGTCTGGCACACGGTAAGCATTTAATAAATACTCATTGATCATGGTACCTTGGAAAGAATTCTGATTCTTAAATCAAAAGACCTGGATTTAAATCCCCACTCTGATCTGCATTATATGTGTGACCTTGGGCAAGTCATTTCATCTTCCTGGGCCTCAGTTTCCTCATCTGTGAAATGAAGGAGTTGGACTACTTGACCACTGAGGTTCCCTTTAACTCTAAATCTGTGAGCCTCTTATTAATTACAAAGGAGCTGATGACTAGCAGTAATGGAGAGATTTTTCACACTGACAGCCTTTCACAGGAATGGAATCACAGGTTTGGATTTTTTTATTTTTTGTTAAGAATGTAAGTTAGAGATGTGAATTATGTAGACTTTCCTCTGCCATTTCTTCTCCATATGGATAATGGTGCTATGAAAGCAGTAATATGACCAAGAAACTAAATCTTCTAATCTAGAAATCTCCCACACCTGGATTCTACTAGTCCCTTATTCATAAGAGTTCTCAAATGCTGCCACCTAGAGGTAAGATCTCTGCACTGCACAGGAAGTGGTTATGGTATAATATGAGGCTGGGTTTGATCAAGTCTCATATACTAAATTTTTGGAATTTTCCCTGAGAATCTTAATTGAAATTGGTGCCTCATCAGCATTGCACATGGGAAAGTGTTCCTCCTCCCTTTTTAATGATTATTGTTTTCTTCATAATGTGTGTAATTTGACATGCTGATTGGAAACCAGTAATCCAAGCTCTGGAAGTCATCTGGGCCTGCCACTGTAAAAGTAATGACTTCAGCTAAGAATTTCCTACTTTCTTTCATTTGACTTTTTAATAGAATTGTTTATTTTCAATGAACAAAAATCTATTTTCTCCAGCCCCTCGATTAAAAAAGAAAAGCAAAACCTTTGTAACACAAATGCAGTTAAGCAAAGCAAATTCCAAAGCTGACCCCATTTAATAAATATATTTCATTATGCATATTTACTCCATCACTTCTATGTCAATCTCTTCTGATTTTTAGAGAAAGCTGGGCTCTGTACACAGTGGCTTCAGATGGTGTCAAATTAAGGGGCAGTGTGCTCTCTCTGGCCAGGGAAAATGCGAGGCTACAGAGCAGCCTGAAGTGAAGCTTCCTGGGAGGTGACAACTGCCACATTACCATTTCATCATGTCTCTGTTACAATGGAGTATTTTTTTTTCTCCTGTAGATTACCATAATCAGAAGCAATCTGATTTCAGTATGCAGTGTCTATTTTTAACTGGCAGTTTTAAAAATACAAAATGCTCTTTGATTCCTGGGAGTCTTGTTGTTAGCTAAGAGATATTGAATTCCCCTCCAAGGCAATCATGTTGCTTTTTGGTAGATTCAGAGATGTAAAGGACTCTTAAATATGCTACTATACAGCAACTAATTTTCTTTTTAAAATTGTAAGTTGTGTGATTTGTCTATGTTTAAAACAGGCTCACAATTACATTAATAATATCTTGTAGTGATCACTTGATTTAAAAAAGTGTATATTTTGCAATATAGCATAATAGGGGTGGCTAAGTGCCACAGTGGGTAGAGTGCTGGGCCTGCAGTCAGGAAGACTCATCTTCCCAAGTTCAAATCCAGCCTCAGGCACTTCCTAGCTGTGTGACTCTGGACAAGTCACCTAACCCTGTTTACCTCAGTTTCCACATCTGTAAAATGAGTTGTAGAAGGAAATGGTAAACCACTCCAGTATCTTGGCCAAGAAAACCCCACATGGGGTCATGAAGAGTTGGACATGACTGAAACATGACCGAACAACAACAACATGTCATAGTAGATAAAGAACTGGGAAGACCTAGGCTCAAGTTCCCCCTGTGTGACCCTGGGCAAATGACTTAAGCTATCAGTGTCCTAGGCAACTGTCTAAGTCTGTGAGTTACAGAGAAAGTGTGTACCTGCATTAGGCAGCTGCTTCTTCTAGGAGGTTCCTATTTTGGTTAAATCACAGGTAGGATCCTTCTGTAGGCAATTAGATGTCACAGTGAATAGAGTTCTGGGCCTGGAGTCAGGAAGATCTGAGTTCAAAGTCGATCTCAGCCGCTTACTAGCTGTGTGACTCTGGGCAAGTCCCTTAACCTCTGTTTGCCTCAGTTGTGAGGGTCGAGTGAGTTAATAATTATGATTCACTTAGTCCCTGGCACGTAGTAATCAGTATATACATGTTAGCTACTATTATTAGCTATTAATATAACAAGAAGACAGTTGAGAATACATTATGGTACTAAGGAAGACCCACATTCCAATCCTGCTTCTGTCACTTATTAGCTGTGTGACTTTGGGTAAGTTATTTCACATGTCCTAAATTGGCTTAGTTGCTGTTTCTCATACGTATCTGTCCCCAGGACCTGAAACGTGCTCCCTCCCCACTCCTGCCTCTCATCTCCCCTGGCTTCTTTCCGGTCTAGGTTCACATACCATCTTTTCTGCAGGGGGCCTTTCCAAGTTCTTCCATGCCCTCTCCCCCACCCCTACAACTGGTACCTTCACTTTGAGATTATCCTCCTTTTGCAGTGTACAGATCTTATGGCTGTGGAGTTATTTATATATTGTCTCCTCCATTAGAATGTGAACCCTTTGAGGGCAGGGGCCATGTCTTTACCTTTCTTTGTATCCCTAGTGCTTAGCATAAACCCTGCTATATAATAAGCACTTAATCAATGGCTGTGAACTAACTGACCCTTTAGAATCTCAGGCAACTCTCTGAGACTTTAACTTAGGGATTTTTTTTTTGCTCAGCTTCTCTAGATGGAGTTCTCACACAGATGAACATGTAGGTGGTTGCTGGTGTATTATTTTTCCAGGGGTATTGGTTTTCTGTTCCTGACCAGAAATAGTCAATTGGCTCAGATATGTCACTGCAGCATCAGAAAATGTAGGAGCTGTCCAGCTGGAAAAACAAAAGCATCCTCTTTATTAACATCCAGTAAGTGGCTGTCCAGACTTCTCAAGAAGTTACCTTCTAGAATAGGCAGTTCATAACATTTTTAGGCTGGTCATTCCATTTTGGGGAGCTCTAATTGTTAGGATGCTTTTCCTTAATACTATCTAAATCTACAGCTTCTACTGTGTCCCCATTCTGCTCTCTGGGGCTATACAGAGCAAGTTGAATTTCTTTTATGTGTAAGAGACCTTTATACACTTGTACAAAGCTCTTGGTTTAACCCAGTAAATCTTATTGAGCCTAAACAGCCTCAAGTCTTTCACCCACTTCTTATATAGACTGATCTTTTCTCAAGATCCTGACTTCCCTTCTCCTGAAACACAATGGCTTTTAAAGAATCATGGGATAATAGATCTAGAGCTGGATGGGAATTTAGAGACTTATAAATCATCTAATCCCCTCATTTTACAGATGAGGAAACTGAAGTCAGTCTAGTCAATAAACATTTGTTAAGCACTGCGCTAAATGGCAGGGATACGAAGAAAAGCACAAGTCAATCTTCACTAACAACGAGGCTAATGGGGGAAATGGTATGTAAGCAACTCTGTGCAAACAAGCTATGTACAAGATAAGCTGGAAATAACCAATAGAAGGAAGGGTTAAGGGAAATTGGGAAAGGCTTTCTGAGGCTAGAGAAGTTTGGCTTCTTGATGTCCTCCTTGGAATATGGTACCCAGAACTGAACACAGGATTAGAGCATCATTTTCTTCATGCTTCGCAATATTGTATGATAAATACATTATATTAATAAAATTTTATAATTTATTTCATCTTTTCCTCTTCCTCCTTTCCCTTGCTTCTCTTATTTCTCCTCCAGACAAAAAACACTGGCAAATTCTTGACATTACTGAAGATTGGCCACTCACTTGGAGCTCATGATCTTAGTTGCCTTAGGCACTGAGAAAGTGGGTGACTTGCCCATGATCACACAGCTTTTGAGCTATAGATATCTAGGGAGAGAAATGAGAACAATATGTGAACAGGATTATGAAGGGAGAACTGGAAGGGACCTTAGCAACCAGGGCTGCTTCTTAACTTGGGGTCTGTGGACTTTGAAAAAAAATAGGTTTCCTTTGTAATCTTTTGTATTTTATTTTATGTATTAAAATCATTATTCTGAGAAGAGATCCATAGGCCTTACCAGCCTGCCACAGGGAATCCATGACACAAAAATCATGAAGAGCCCCTGTTCTACTTCAGCACCCTCATTTTATAAATGAGGAAACTGAGGCAGATAAAGGTTAAGTAACCTACCCAGGGTGTTAGAGTAAGTGTTAGAGGGAGGACTTGAACCAAGTCTTTGTAATTACAGGTACAGTTCTCTGAGCTGTATGCCATATGTCATTATTTTCAGCATTCCTTATCCCATCATTCCATCTGCTGCTCGTTTGGGTTCCTTTTAGTGAGCCTACAGAGATTATGTCTCCAAATGTTTATTTGTTTATAAAAATGAGCGATTTATGTACCTTTGCGATAGTCTACAGAGCATTAAGCATGGAAGGATAGAATAACAGCTTGTCTCAGGATCATTTCTACCTGAACTGTATCAAACAAGATGAGAATAAGACAATAAAAATAAAAGTCATCCCAGGGACCACACATGATAGAAATAATAGCGATATGATTATTGTTATTAGCAGGATTATATGAATGTTTTTTTTACTTCCTGGACTACATTATGGGTCTGGAGATTAGAAAATGGATTAACAATAATGATGGTAGTCATAATAATAATAGCTAGTATTTAGATAAGGCCTTAAGGTTTACATAGTTCTTTATAGATTATCTCATTTGATTCTTAGACCAAGCAGTTGAGAGAGGTGTTACTGTTGTCTTCATTTTAGAGATAAGAAAATTGTGGCTGAGAGTGTGTAAGTGATTTGCCTAAGGTCATGCAGCTATTGGGCACCTGAGGAAGGATTTGAAATTAGGTCTTCCTTACTCCAAGTCTAGTGATCCATCCTCTGCACTACCAAGACCCCTTTCCCCCAATAAAGGATGAATACTTTATTTGGTTGAAAAGAGAAGTATGAACAGCATACATTGCTGCCCACCATTCAGTGCAAATAATATCCCAGGGTTCTAGCTTCTGTCTCTGAGGCTGAGTCTGGATGATCATGTGTATCTTGTCATGTAATTCATGATGGTATTTATTGACCTTTTTAGTTAAGATCACTGGCCTTGCCAGCATTCGGAATCATAATGTGCTGCAGCCTGAAAATAAACTCTTGGCTATCATTAGTTTGCCTTGGATGAAATGAGACACCTTGGATCTGTTTCTCCTCCACCCATCTTCTGTCTGCCATACAGATTTTGCCTTTTCCCAGTAGAATGTGACTAGATACCACCAGGGCCAATGCTAAAGAAAAGCCATGAGTTTTACATGTCAGGGAGAAGGCACACTGAATGTGGGCATTGTAACCTGAGCCCCTGAGGGAACAATTGGATGCTGGGTAATCTGACCCCCAGTAGAGTGGTGGATTGTTCTGCCAGAAAGAACACAGGATTCCCTTGTGGCTGTGCCTCTCATTTTCATTCTTTATCTGCTGTCCATTCTGGCATCAAGCAGCTGGCCTAAAAAACTTTCTCTGGGAGGGTACTGGGGCTTCTTGAGGTATCATTAATGGGACATGAGTCACATTATACAAGGGAAAAGGGAGAATTAGGGGGGAAAAGAAACACAAACTTTAGGGGTTCTCTCTGTCTCTCAATCTCTTTTTGTTTCTCTCTTTGTCTATTTCTTCTCTCCCTCTCTCCCTCCCTTTTTTCTTCTCTTTTCCCTTCCCTTCCTGCCTCTCTGTAACTTCTATCATTGCTCCTGGGGCCAAGGAGAACAAATCTACTCCCTCTTCCACATGACAGACCTTCAAATACTTGATATAGTGTGTCCTCCTAAATCTTCTCTAGCTTAACCATATCCATTTCCTTCAACCACTTCTTATGTGGCATGATCTCAGGGCTCTAGATCTATGATCTCATGACCCTTGGACCTAAGCAGGGACTGAATTCAGATGATCACAGAATGGCTAAGTTGAGGTGGGATCTCTCAGGCCATCTTGTCTAATTCATATACTGTATACCAGAATAAGATTCCCCCACCCCTGCCTCATGCCTGATTAGTGGTCATCTAACTGGTGCATGTATACACACATATGTGTGACAGCATGCCATAGGAGAAGGCCAAGTCCAAAGACAGGAAGACCTGGGCTGAAGTCCTGCCTCTACCTAATATTGACTGTGTGACCTTGGGCAAGTCTTGTAACCTCTCAGTGGCCTAGAGCAGCCATGTCAGACTTGAATAGAAATGGGGGCCACTAAATTGTACATAAGGATCCCTGTCAGTTGCATATCAACTTAGAAATATATTATAAACATTTTTATTACTACCCCAACACATTAAGATCCAATAGGAACTGCATTTTAATCTGGTTCAGGTCTCGCTGGGGAGTGTTGAGAACCCTGCCCTCTAGCCCAAAAGTGTTCTCTAACATTCTCAGTAGCAGAGAAGGTGCCAGCGTGTACTGGCAGAGGGCAGTCCTCTCTTGGAGTTCCCTATCATAGGTCTGGTCATATGTTAGAATTCTTCTTTTTAGCATGTAATGATAACAATTATGTTTATAAGAAGTGGAGTGTGAAAAGCATGCTTCCAGGTTCTTGCCTGCTTGCTGTTCCCCCATGTCTGCAACACTTTCCCTTCTTCCCTCCACCTCTGAAAGTGTCCTAGCTGCCCTCGAGGCTCAGCTGAAGCACTGCCTCCTTTGAGATGGTAGTCTCCCCTCTAGCAATAATATGGTGTTTATTTCATATATGTTTTGTATATATTCTGCTTTTCTGTGAACATTCTATGTCATATAAGCTCCTCAAGGGACTGGTCCACTCTTGTCTTTGTGTTGCTAAAATGGAACACAGCACCTGGCATGTAGGATACTTAATAAATGTCTCTTAATGGATTAATTGACTGGGGACCATAAAGGGGATTTTGATCACTTTGAATGTGAAATGGTGGTGGGACATTCTGATGGAGATATCCTAAAAGTGAGAGGGAGGGGCTGGAAATGCTATGAGAGAAGCCAGAGCT
Source organism: Trichosurus vulpecula (assembly GCF_011100635.1). NCBI lineage: Eukaryota > Metazoa > Chordata > Mammalia > Diprotodontia > Phalangeridae > Trichosurus > Trichosurus vulpecula. The sequence continues at coordinate 213,498,829 of NC_050577.1, read as the reverse complement.
GGAGATCAAAATACTAAAGTCCTATGCCTAGGGCTAGCAGCTGAAGATGTGGGGAAGAATGAGGTTTCCAAGGGGGAGAGAGAGAAGAAAGGATGGCCAAGGATTGACCCTTAACAAACACTCACTTGAATTGTTCCAGATAAAGAGGCAGAGGATTGACTAGAGGTAGGCGGAGATCCAAGATCAATCTGCTGCCATTCACATCTACTCTGCAATATCTATGAGTCTGAAAACAAAGGGAGTAATCGATATTGTCTGTCAGCTGTGTTCAAAATGGTAGAGAAGTGGCGGAGGATGGGCGCTGAGAAGATACCGTCTCATATGGGGATGGATGCATTTATTGATGATCCACAGGCAATGCTCTCAGACTGCAAATTGCAGTGAGGGGTCCAACCTGCCTTGACAAGAGGAGACTTTCTCACCTGGAAGTTTCCTTCACTGATGAACTCTCAGGTTCAGTCCCTTTTCCTTGGATGATGCCTTAGGTCTCTTTCACTTCTAAATTTATGCTCCTATGAATCCCAAAGTGTGTTCATTGATTCATACATAGATTCATTCAATAAACATTTTTCATCATTTCCAATGTGCAGTGTGCATGATACACTGAACTCAACAAGTCACATACAAAGAAATATAAAAGCTCAAATCTCCCTAATCCTAAACAACAAACAAAGCTCCACACTTTTCCTGATGCTTCTACTTCTAACCAGTGGTATCCTCTCCTTCTGCTTTCCTTGCATTGATAAATTTGCTTTAAAACCATCTAAATCCAATGCTTCCTCTTCACCACCTCAGTCCTTGGCAGTATGGCAGAGCCTTCTCCTTACCCTAGGGAAATGGTTTCAAAAATTCAAAAAGTGAAGGCGTTTGAAACTCAGAAAGCATTTTCCCCATTGAAGATAGTTGAAGTCAGTCAGTAAGCATTTATTGTGTGCCAGATACTGTGCTATGCACTGGAGAGACAATGGAAAAGCAAAAATAATGCTATGAAGGGTTGTTAAGACACCTGGTCAGTTCACAAAAGAATGTGTGACACATATAACTAGGTAACTACAGAACCTAATCAGCCTTTATCATATCATTTACGCAGAAAAATGCATTTTGAGTTTGAGAAGAATAGTAATGCATCCCTCCTATTACAAAACAAAAAGCCTCAATGACAAGAACCCCAGCCCTGGCCAACCTGCTCATAATGGTCACTACAGGCAAATCGTTCATTTCTAGTTCCATATGTACTTTCTTCCATGACTCAGTAATGGCATATGAGATGTTCTCTGTCTCTCTCTTTCTCCCTCTCTCTCTACCCCCTTCTCTTTCTGTCTTTCTCTCTCTCTCTGTCTCTCTCTTCTCTCTCTCACTCTCTCCCCCCTCCCTCTCTTTCTCTCTCCCCTTCCTCTGTCTCTGTCTCTACCCCCTTCCCTTTCTGTCTTTCTCTGTCTCTCTCTGTCTCTTTCTCTGTGTCTCTCCCTCTCTCCTCTCTCTCCCTCTCTCCCCCTCCTCTCTCTCTCTCTCTCTCTCTCTCTCTCTCTCTCTCTCTCTGATAGGTAGAGAAGGAAGTGCTGCAGTGGAAAGAGTCAAGGGACCTGGGCTCTGATCTGGGCATTGCCATTTACTAGCTATGCCACCTTGGACAGATCACTTTGTATTGTCTCAGTTTTCCCATCTGTAAAAGGGGAGGCTAGACTAGATGACCTCCAGAGACCAGAGGTGACAGTCAGCATGGTGATGGGACAACAGACCATCCCTCTAAGGACCAGTCCAATGACCTGGGGATGGTGACCTGGAGAAGAACTGACTGGGTGATGGAGACATGTTAGCTGTCTTCAAGATGAAAGGCTGGAATGTGGAAGAGGGAGCAGACTTGCTCTTCTGGGGCCCAGAAGGGCAGGTCTAGCAGCAATGAATAGAAGTTGCTGAGATTTATTTTGGTTCTTGCAAGGAAAAACTTCCTAACGATTATCATGATCTACTTTAAAGCTAGAAGGAACCTTATAGGATATCTAGACCAACCCATTTCTTTTATAGGTAAGTGCACTGAGGTTCTGAGAGGTTAAGTCACACAGGCAGAAGTAGCAGACCCAGGAATTGACTCCATGTCTTCTACCTCTAAACACAGTGACGTTTTTCATCGTGTCCCTCTGCCTCCCAAACCGGGGAAGAGGTTGTCTTGGGTGGTTGTGGGCTTCCATTCTGTCTTTTGCTGGAAAGATGACTCATTTGGAATGATATAGTCCAGGTTTCTTTCTAGGGTTGACTTAGACTAGATGCCATCCAAAGATCCTTCCAACTCAGAGACCCTCTAGTTCTGTCCCTTTTGACTCAAAATCCTCTGATGCTGATCTGTAGATATTATTTTTTAATTACTGCTGCTCAGGGAGAAATCGCTCCTCTAACCAAAGAGAGGATTTTAGTAGGCATAGATAGAAAAATAATTATTTTGGGAGTGCAGGGAAAATTGGAATGTGAAGTCAGATCTGCAACAAAAGCAGAGCATTTACTTCATCCATTTGCCAGAAGGGGGAGCTATTTCTTAACTTGTAGGTATATAGCAATAAAGCCCTTACGGATACTTTGTCTCTAAAATCTCAATGAGACCTTGCAAGACTCAGGTCATCAATATTACACTCCTCAAGTACTTTACAGTTGGCAAAATGTTTTACCATCATGGGTACCAGCTCTCATCCAAATCACCTTCATAAGAAAAACCTGAAGCAGGACACGGTCATGCTGATGGAGAATAGGGAAAGAAGGATGGGGGCGGGAGAAGGGCAACTTAGAATGCAAAGCCATGGGTCTTCAGCAAAAGGTCAAAAATGATAGTGCCTGCATAGGCTTGAGCCCGTGCCCCCAAGGAGCCCACTTGTACCCAGGAAATGTCCACATCAAAGGACATTTAAGGAAGTCACTGCAACTGCGGCCCCATGACATAATGCAAAGAATCCTGTATTTGAAGCCTAGGGGCACAAGTTCAAATCCTGGCTCTGCTTCCAACTACTTTGTGACCTTTGCTTAGCCCTCCAACCTCAGTTTCCTCACTTGTAAAAATGAAGGGTTTAGACTAGAAGGTCCCTAAAGCTCCTTCAAGCCTGAAATTCTATGTCACTATGAAACTTCTGCCATCAGTTGGATCTCAGACACCTAAAATATAAGTGGATGGGGGAGGTGGGGCATAAAAGAATTCTACTTTGAACAAACTACAGTAAAAAGACTGCTGACTTTGTAGACAGAAGAAGCCGTGTTTGATTTCTGATGCTTACCACCTGTGTAACTTTGGACAAAGTAATCAACATCCCTAAGTCTCCATTTGTTAAATGAGAGGGTTTTGTACTAGCTGGCCTCTGGGGTCCTATCTAGTTCTAGATATATGATCCTATATGAACTTTGTCAATAAATTAACAAGCAGCAAGTGACTACTTATTATTAGCTATGGCGATCAGATGGGAGAGTGATTTGGCACTTACTCTTTTTCCTTGGCCTAATTGATTTTCTCCCTCCCTCCTCTTTCCATCATTTTCTTGACTCTTCTAATTTGTCCTTGAATCCTGACCTTGATACACCTAGCAAATGTCATTGAATTGCTGCAGGCAAGGAAGGAGTAAGGTGTCTTCCAATTCAGTATACATTTATTAAACACCTGCTATGTACAAGGCACTTCCATCTTTAATCCTGCTGAGTGTGGGGTTGGTGCTGCACCAACTAGTCATGTGTGTGTGCATGTAAGCAAACATAGTATAGAAGCAGGAACCAGAGACCTGGAGTCCGGTTTGCCCATGACATTTACTCACTGTGTAAGCCAAGGCAAGTCCATGACCTCTGCTTCTGAGCTTCAGTTTTTTTACCTATAAAAAAGGGACAATAACACCTGGCCTATGTCATAGGGTTTTTAAGAGGCTCCTATGAGGTGATGTACATGAAGGGCTTTGAAAACCTTAGAGCCCTATGTAACTATTAGTAGCTATCAATATTATCTCCACTTTCTCCTCTTCCTTCTGTGAAATTCAAGTAGAAACAGTCCTGGGGCAAGTTGCTCTGCTGCTATTATTCTTTTATACTTACTTAAGGAAGGAGTGAGATCAGCATTAAACATCTGCTATCTCATTTGGTCCTCAGCCTTGGTCACATAGAGGTTAACTGACTGGCCCTGGGTTATGCAGTTAGTCTGAGGAGCATTTGAACTCAGATCTTTCCTCCTGACTCTAGACCAGTGTTCTATAAGGTTTAGTGAACTATCGTAGTGCTAGATAAAATGGCTGCTTTTAAAAATTGAATAAAATGTTCCAATGAGACAACACATATAGTTTTGAAAACCTTAAAGCTGTACATAAATGTTAGTCGTCAATATTATTATTAGGATGCAGTCTCATCTTCCTCCTGTTCAATGACACTTATTATTTCTGGTTAAATTTACATTAATCTGTTTTTATTTTTACATACATTTCCTGATGTATCCCAGAGATACATCCCTTCTAACAAGGAATGAAAGAGAGGGGAAAAGTTGGACAAAATCAACCAAGACATTGATTGAAAAAAATCTGACATTATTATTAGAATTAGTACTGTTATTGAGAGCCACATTGGGTAGACCTCCCTCCAGTGGCTAAATCATGGAATGACAAGAACAAGCATGGATGGGGTGTGATTTGTATTATTGGAGATGATTTTCGAATCAGTGAGATAACAGATGCCTTGAGATTTTTGAGAATATTTAGGGGCCATGTAGCATAATATATAGAGGGTCACCTTTGCATCAGAAAAACTTGGATTCAATTGCCCTCCCCTCTCCCCCATCCTAGCCATGTGTCATTGGACAAATCACTTCATTTCTCAGCTCCTCAGGAAACTCTCCAAGTCAGTGATACCTAGGAGCTGTCCATTTACTGATCTTTATCTGTGCTGAGAGTCCCTGAAAGGCGGTGGGGAGAGAAATAAAAAGTTCTCCATTCCCCTTCATTATCTGCCCCTTGTCCTCCCTCTTCTCTGTCTTTATCATTTGGAGAGTGACAGAGATAAGGTTTCTTGGAAGGCAAATCCCCGAGCCTTTAAGCATACATTTTGATTGACCAAGACCTATAATAAGGAACAAGGTTATTCTAGCCTATCACTCTTCCATCTTTTCCTAATTATTCCCTGGAGTTTGAGTGACACATTTGCCAGGTCCTTCGAGATTGATATCAGTTATATAAGTGTGTGTGTCAGGAGCTGAGGATGCTGAAAATGAGTATCTGTGGTTTCAGTCCAATGTCCATCATTTGTGAGCTGAGCCATCAGTGGGAGGGGAGCAGCTGCAGTCCCCTGCCATTTCTGGGGAGCGGCTGCTGCTGGCCAGTAAATTCTGATTTTGACTGATCCTTTGCCCACTAGGGGAAAAGAGAAGGATGATGGCTGAGACAGAGTTTGCAGTTTCTAAATTTAATCATGGTGGTTTGAGAATTTCAAACCATAATTTTAAATCGTTGAAGAGAACAAGTCTTGAAATGGAAACCTTTGTTCGGGACCATGTTTTTCTAGCAGCTACGTTTTGTCCAGTAATGACCACCAGCTGGAAATCATGGAATACTGTAAACTTAAATATAATTAAAATTAAAGTTGAAGGTCATTCAAAAGGTAATAAAAAGATGCAGGGTAGATGTGAGCAGGATGTAACATTATTACATTCAAGAAATCAAGGATCATAACTGTAGCACTAGTCTTGTTTTATAGAGGAGGAACCTGAGACTCACAGGGGGAAAGTGACTAGCCCAAGGTCACACAGGTAATAAGTGTAACAGAAGGAAGATTTGAACTCGGGTCCTTGACTCCAGAGCTAGGAACTGCAGATGATGCCTATTTATTGTTAGAAGGTGAAGTAGTCATATTGGTAAAGAATAAAAAAAGATGGATCTCTCCACTTTCTCTCCTCTGCCCCTGTTCTTCCTCTTCTCCTTAGCCTATCTTCCTCCTCTCCTTTTGCTCCATCTATCCCTACTTTTTCTTCTCCTATCCTCTTTCCTCCTTTCTCTAGCAGTCTCCCATTTCTCTGTTCCTCTCCTCATTATCTGCCTCCTTCTTCCTCTATAAAATGACATGTACAGCTTTTTTTTTGCAAACCTTAAAGTGTTATACAGGTGCCCACCAAAGTCTGAGGGCAGTTTTAAGCTATTAAAGCTTAATGGCATTTTTGTCTAATAATGCTCATCAGCTGGAAATCATGGAGCACCACAGTCACAAGGAATTCAAGTTGAAGGTCACCCAAAGGGTAACAGGAGTAGGCAGGGTCGATGTGAGCAGGTTGTACCATTCAGGAAATCATAGCATCATTGATTTAGGACCAGAAAGCCAGTAAAGCTTAAAACTGCACTAAGACTTTTGGGCCCCCTGTGTAAATGGTAGCTGTCATCATCATCATCATCATCATCATCATCTCCTTTCTTTTGACCCATATTTTTCATTTCATTCCTTCCTGACATGGGAGCTCACACATTATGCTTATTGCTCCTTCAATACTGTTAGACCATAGCAGTATTTGTTCAGGTTATTAAGCCCATTTTCTGGAACAAGGGGTTCTAGGAATCATCCTTAAACTAATCCCCCTTCCTTAATCCCTAACTTCCTGTTATCTAATTGTAATCATTCATTACAGTCCCCTCTTGATGACCTGTGTGATTGTTGGTAATTGGCTTCTCCTTGGTGAATCTCTTTAAAGTGTGACAGTCTTGTAATCTCCTGTATTCTTAAGTATTTATTTTTGGCATTTTGGGGGCATTCCCATTTGACAATACCAACTGATCAGCTCTATTGACTTCTTAGTTTCCTCCTGATTATCCCTCTGTGTTTCTGGCTGGAGAATCCCTTGAAGCTCCAACCCTCACACTCCTCTGGAGCTCCAGGGAAGAGTCAAGAAAGGACACATTTTGCAAGTGTTTGAACGAGTCTTTGAGTCCAGCTCCCTTATATTACAGAGGAGGAAACTGAATTCCAAAGAGGTTACCTGGAGGATCATAAATTTCTTGCTGGAAGAGGCCTAAGGAGTGATCAGCCTCCTCACTTTACAAGTAAAACAACTAAGGCCTGGAGAGTTGAAGTGATTTGCTCAGGTCACATAACTTGTAAATATTCGAGGTGGGATTTGAACCCAAGTGTCCTTGACTCCAGGTGTGGCACCCATCAACCTGTCAAGCTGTGGGTTGTTGGAAAGAAACTAAGAAGAGATTGGTTTGTGTTGGTAACTGGAAAACTCTGAGACATAATTACCAGTCAGAATGGTTTTTTTTTACTTGCAAAGTGAGCAAAAAGATGGACAGAGAAAGGTAATTTCTAAGCACAGATCCAGTCTGATTTTCAGCTAGGGCTTGTTTTTTACAGAAGAACAATACAACCAAAGAGAATGCTTCCTCTATTTTGATTGGCTACCTTAACAAGGTATTAGGAGTACATGAGAGCACAGAAAAACAGGCTCATACATGGAGAGAGAGAGACAGACTGACAGATAGAAAGAGCATTTACTATGTGCTTACTGTGTCCCTGGCACTGTACTAAGTGTGGGGGATGCAAAACAAATAGGAAAAAATAGTCCCTACTGACTGTGATGTTTAAAAAGTTCAAGAAACGTAATTTCTAGGTAATTTAATCATTTTATTTATAATGCCAGTATTTTTAGTAAAAGGTCAGTGACACTTGAATTCCAAAGATCCTCATGGTGGCTGGCTCATGGCTTATATGCCCTTGGAAGAAGGGTGTTCCTGAGGGTGGCAATCAATGCTGATTGGTAAACAATTAATGAGAGGTGGACTTTACAAAGAGAAGTGAGCTCACTCCAGTGAGGGGCTATTCTTACACCCAGACCACCCTCAACCTTGGACAATCTAGACAAAGAATCTGTAGACCCAACCCAAACCTGAGCTAGTTGGGTGGAGTAGCAGTACCCAGAATAAAGAGAATTCTTGCCCTATCTTCCATCAGCCCTGTCCTTGAGAGCTTGGACAAGGAAATAGGACAGGGGGAAAAAAGCTCCAGTCTCCCTAATTTGATAATTGGTTATTAATATGAGAGAGAAACAATCATTTCTCTCACTACTCTTAAGGAACCTATATTCTAACAGAGGAAGACAGAACAAAAGGGAGATGAAAATGGAGAGGGGACAAGGAGAAAAACCCCCATTTGGAGGAAGCACAGTGGCGAAGAGTGAGCTTAGCAGGGAATAAGGTGAGAGGCATGGCTGGGGTCCCATCAAGAAATGGCAGTCCCTACCGCTTACGATCCAGAGATCAGACCTCAGGGCAGCCTTAGGAAGCAAATGCTTTAAAAAGATACATACATACCTACATACATACATATATACACATATGTCTCATACACATGTATAAAAGTAGCATATGGGTGATTTGTTAATTTGATGATTGTGCTAACAATTAATTTTATCAGGAAACATTGGATACAGGGTATACAGTTTTCCCATAGATATGCATTAATATTACTTTCCCAACAAGCTACTGCAATACTCTGATTGTTAAGAATCAAGACGGAGTCCCTTAGGTTTCAGCTGCTTCTGAACTGCTTCGGACTTCGGAGTCAGAGGAATTGGGTTCAAGTCCTGCCTTTGACACTTACCTTCTGTATGACCTTGGGCAAATCACTCCAACTTCCTTGGGTCTAATTTTCTTCATCTGTAAAACAAGATGATCCCTATAGTCTCTTCTAGCTTGAAATCTTATGTTCCTATGTTACTGGGATAGATTAAACCATCATACGTGGTCCCTAAGTTTCTTTTTCTGAAAAATAAGGCATTGTACTAAATCTATGATTCTTTGACCTTAGTGTAGCATGGTGTGCTGAATAGAGCCTTGCATTAAGACTTGAGTTTGAATTCAATCTCAGAGACTTTCTAGCTATGTGACCCTGAACAAGTCTATTAACTCAGCCTCAGTTTCCTCATCTGTAAAATAATACCTACTTTAAAAGGTGCATATGAGGATCCAATATAGAGTACATTACAAAATTTAGAGCATAATAGACATCTTCAAGCTTCTGTTATTATTTCATTTTCTCATCTTTTTCAATGGAGTTCACATAGAAATGATCTTGGGACAAGTTGCTGTGCTATTTTTTTTGTTTTGTTGAATGTCCTGTGAGTTATTGTATAGGTGTATAAAATTACTTTTTAAAATTTAATTTTTTCCCGTTAAGAATATAATTTTGTCATCCTTTCTCTTCCTAACCCCACTGGAAAAACCAAACCCTTATAGCAAATACAGATAGAAGAGCAAAACAATCCCACACCGGCCATGTCAAATATACATGCATGCTCATATGTGTTTGTACGCATATGCGTGTTTCTCATTCTGCACCCTGAATCCTTTGCCTCTCTGCCAGGAGGTGGCTAGCATGCTTCATGATCAGCTTCCTTGATTCATGGTTTGAAAGTGACTGCTTTTTGTGACTGAACAAAAGTATTAGGCTCTGAGTTCATCATGTCTAGACTCACCGAGAGTATCTTTGGGACAAGTCCAATAGGAAACAAAAGGATGGGATTGAGACACCCCTCATTGTGTTCCCTTGTGGTTTTCAGGTCTTCAACTGGGTGTCTGTGTTTTAAACACTATTCTTTTGACAGCTCAGAGGTGATGAGTCTTTCACTTGGGGACATCTTCATTCCCCCTGCAGTCTAGCCCGATTAGCTCTCTTGCTCTTCCTCAGAAAGAACATTTCATCTCCCATTTCTGTGCCTTTGCTCAGGCTGTGCCCCCTGCCTGGAATACCTTCTCTCCTCTCTGCTACCTCTAGAAATCCTTAGCTTATTTTAAAACTCATCTCAAGCACTACCTTCAGCATGAAGTCTTCTCTGCTATTAGTGATTCTTTCCTCAAAATTGTTTTTGTTTAGTCATTTAGTGTTGTCCAACTCTTTGTGACCTTGTGGACCCTACTTTGCATGGGATTTTCTTGCCAAAGATACTGGAGTGGTTGCCATTTCCTTCTCCAGAGAAAAAAGGTTAAGTGACTTGCCCAGAGTCACAATCTAGTAAGTGTCTGAGGCTGAATTTGAACTCTGGTCTTCTGACTCCAGGCCCAGCACTCTATCCACTCTATTCACCTAGCTGCTTCCTAGGCAAAGAAGGGTTAAATGATTTGCCCAGGAAGACCTAAGTTCAACTCTAGCCTATGACACTAGCTGTATGACCCTGGGCAACTCACTTAACCCTGTTTGTTTCAGTTTCCTCATCTGTAAAATGAGCTGAAGAAGGAAATGGCAAACCACTCCAGGATCTTTGCCAAAACAAAAAAAACAAAAAACTAACAATAACAAACAAACCCAAATGGGGTCATGAAGAGTTGGACACAACTGAGAAATGACTGATCAACAAACTTCCTGCCTCCAGACCCCATTTTCCATCTACTGAACCATATAGCTGCCCCATCCTCAACATTGCCTTGTATATATTATGTACAAAGTGTCCAAAATAGCTTAAAAATAGCACTTAGACTTTTGGGATAACTGCATATCTCTATATATTTCCCCTAATTAGAATGTAAGCTCTTTGTGGGCAGGCTATTTAAGTTTTGTTTTGGTATTGCAGCATGACTGACACATGGTAGGCAATTTAATAAATGCTCCAGAAATAATTCATAAAATTACTAATAATAACTAGTGAAATAAATGTTTAAAACTACTACTTGGTTGATGCCTGAAATATACTCCATGTTCATGCCTGGGCTTTGAAATTCTTAGTTTGTTAAGGATTTCAACTCAAAAGCCACCTCTTCTACAATCCCTACGGGTGCCCCTGCCTCCTCTTCCCCAGATTACCTTGTGTGTATTCTTATATGCTTCCACCATATAGTCTCCCTGTTAGAGTATAAGGGACTATTTCTTTTTTGGTGGTTATATTGCCAGCACAATTCTGGGCATACAGGTCCTTAATAACTCATTTTTGATTGATTGTCATTTTATTTGAAGTGAATTCCCAGAGAGGGGCTACCCTGTACCTTAATACTTCAGTGCACCATAATCATGTCAGTTTGGCTACTTATTTTACCAATGCAGATGGCAACCTCTCTCCTTTTCAGTTGACAGTATTACTGTGGATGAAAAATCCACACCCTTGCAGCCAAGGTGATAGTTACACCCTCTGAACTTAGTTAAGTTGGTCCTTAAACAGCAGACATATGATCCTTCACTGGGCCCATATGTGAGAAGCCCTTTCAGTTGGTAGGATCTGCTAAAGTTTTGGTTCTGCTGCTACAACCTTTGAGCCAGGGTCCTAGGATCATACACTTATTGCTGATTTGGAAAAAGGCTTTAGTGGAGGCAGACCCACTCTTGAAATATATATATCTGTAAAGAGGGGAATCAATCAACCAATCAGTTAATAAATATTTATTAAGCACCTACTTTATCCTGGGCATTATGCTTGGTGCTAGGAATACAAATCATAATTTCAAGTAGCTTCAATTCTCAAGGGGGAGAGAATAAGTCTGTATTTGTGTATTTAGGGTAGTTAAAGTTTAAATACAAATGTTTTAAAATAGTTAAGTTCAGGGTACTTTGAGAGGAGGCAGCACCAGCTCATGGGAGGATCAGGAAAGATTTCATGTAGAAGATTGTGTCTGAGCTGCATCCTGAAGGAAGAAGAGGATTCTGGGAGGCAAAGTTAAGGAGCACTCATGTTCAGGACATGGAAAACTTCTTGTGTAAAGGCAAAGAAATGGAGGATGAAGGGACCTTGGCGAGAAGCACAGAGAAGGCCAGTTTGGCTGAAGCCCAGAGAGTGGTGGGAGGAGTAATGTCCAGTGAGGCTGGAAAGGTAGGCTGAGGCCAGATTGTAGGTAGGCTTTCAGAGCTACAGGGAAGAGTTCAGATTTTATCCTAGAGAAAAAAGGGAGTTATTTTTGTGGATTTAATAGGGCAGTGATTTCCAACATTTTATGTTCTTCAAAAGTCTTTCAACAATGAAGAAAACCAACAATCCTATGTTGTGAGCTTCCAGGATAATTTAATATAATACTCATTCTTTTAGATTCACAAACTACTTAAAATAATTGCAATAATAATTTGTGCCCCCCCAGCTCCAAGTTATGATTTATATTATATAATTATAAAACATGAAATTGTATTCTCCCAATAATTATTAAAACATATGTAAAATTATAAGACTAATTATAAAATATATGAATTTTGTGGGAGATTTTGTAAGAATTAAAAGGATAAACACAGAATGCTTCAATAGTTTACCTGATAGTTATCAAAGAGCAAAATATGTTTATAACCTCTTTGGGCAATTGTTTACTGCTCAAGGTTACATTGCTTAATGTGAGAACCCCTTGGACCATTGTTCACTAAATGGGAACCACTGGATTTGGGGAATAACATGGACAGATATGTATTTCAGGAAAATCTCTTTGGCAGAAATGTGGAGGATGGATTGAAGTGGTGAGAGCATTGGGGAGTAATCTGGGGAGGGGTGGTGAGGGTCTGATCTAGGGTTCTAGTTACAGGAGTAGAGAGAAGGGCTCAGATATGAGACACATTATAGGGGTAGAAATGGCAAGATTTGGCAACTAATTGAATATGTGGAGTGAGGGAGAGTGAGGAGTGAGGCTAATGCCTGGATATGAACCCAGGAGACTGAAAGGAAAGATGGTGGTGCCTTTGGCAGAGTTGGTGAAGTGTAGAAGAGAGATGAGTTTTAGGGGAAAGATGGCGAGTTCTACTTTGGACATGCTGAATTGGAGATGTCTAGTTTGAAATATTCATTAGGCAATGGATAATGCGGGACTGACATTCAAGAGAGATACTGATGCTGGAGATAGAAAACTGAGCATCATTGGCATACAGCCTAGGGAAGGAAGCAACTGTATGAATTCAGCTGTAAGAATTATTAGGACGAAATGCTGACCTTTGCGTGAGGGCGAAGTCATTTTCATAAGACTTAGAGCTGGAAGGTTCTTTCAAGCTTTATCTCACCTAACCCTTTCATTTTACAGATGAAGAAATTGAGGCCCAGAGATGGGGTGGGTCTCTCCCAAGGCCATACATCTTGCTTTTCTGTATTTCTTATTTGTTAAAAGGGGATTAAATATATATGAACATTTTAAATAATAATACAGTTAGAGCTCTGTAACAGATTTCTTTGAGAAACAAGGCTATCCGTATAAAGAAAATAAGCCTTGTAACTTAGATAAATTTATGTTATCATGAATTGGATGAACATTAGAAAACATCAACATTTCCACATATGAATAATAGAAAAAAATTAGACTATGCATGAAACCATGTGAACCTAGAACATCCGCCTTGTTTTGTTTTGTGTTTTTTTTTTGATTGCACATTAAATTTAAGGTGGTAGTTTCATCATTGTCGGTGTTCCTTTCCAGACCTCCCTCTATTTTCTTTTTCTTTTGTTTGTTTTAGGGTGGCAAGATAGCATAGTGAATAAAGTGTTGAACTTAGAAGATGAGTTTGAAACCTGATTTAAGACATTTTCTGGATGTGTGACCCTGATCACTCATCTTTAAACTATACATTTCTTAGGAGTAGGGACTTTTTAAAAATTTTATTTGTAGCACTTAGTACAGCACCTGGCACATAGTAGGTGCTTAATAAGTGCTTTGTGGCTTGACAAGTCATTTAATTGTTGCTTGCCTTAGTTTTTCCGTTAGTAAAATGGTGATCAAAATAGCACCTACCTCCCAAAGCTGTGAGGACCAAATGAGATAATATATGTAAAGTGCAAAACTTAGGTCTCTCCCTTTCCCCTTCCATCGTTAAAGTCTTCCTTTGTAATGTTAGTGTAGTCAAGAAAAATAAATTAAAATATTTGCTGTATCTGAAAATCCATGCCTCAATCTGTTCCTCTAGTTCATCACCCTTATGCCAGGAGGTGGGAGGCATGCCTCATCGTTATTTTTGTGGAGTTATGGTTCTCATGTCTTTACAATGTAGTCATGATGCGTAATTGTTCTCCTGATTCTAGAAGTTCTCCCAGATTTTTCTGCATCATTCCCTTTTGTCATTTCTTACAGCTCAACAATAATCCATTACATATGCCATATACCATATTTATATGTCACACACCACAATTTGTTCAGCTGTTCCCTAATTGATGGGCATCCACTTTGTTTCTAGTTATTTGCTATACCAAAATTGCTACTATAAATATTTTTATGCATGTGGGATTTTTTTTCTCTCTCTATGATTCCTTTGGGGATATGTACCTAATAGTGATATTAGAAGAAATATGCAGTTTGGTGACTTTCTGGATATAGTTTGAAATTGTTTTCTAGATTGGTTGGAACAACAACCAACAGCGTACTAATATGCCTGTCCTCCCACGTAGTCCCTTCATCAATTGTCATTTTTCTTCTTTGTGGACATGATAGGTGAGGGGTGGAACTTGAGAGTTGTTTTAATTTTTATTTCATTTCTTTTACTAGTTATTGGGAGCACTTTTTCCATATAACTGTTAATAGCTTGTTTTTCTTTTGAGAATTTCCTGTTCATATCTTTTGATCATATATTTATTGGAGAATGACTCACATTCTTATATGTTTATATCAATTCCTTATGTATCTTGGGTACTAGACTTTTACTACAGAAACTTGGTGCAAAGCTTTTTCCCCTAGGAAACTGTTTCCCTTCTAATTCTAAGTGCATTGATTTTGTTTGTGCAAAACCTTTTAAATTCGTTGTAAGCAAAACTGTCCATTTTATTAAGAGATAATACATATAAAGCACTTTTCAAACCTTAAAGTACTGTATTATTACTAATTATTCCCTTTATTCCTGTCTCTAGTCCGGACAAAGAATTCTTCCTTAGCTATGATTTTTGTATATTATTCATACATTGAATTTGATCTTATTGTATTTGGTGTGATATATTGGTCTAAACTTACTTTCTGCCAGTCTACTTTCCATCTTTCCCATTAGTTTTTGTCAAAGAGTGAGTTCCCCTTACCTGATTATATAGTATCCTTAGGTTTGTCAAACACTGTGTCCACTTGCTTTTAAGTGGATGTGATCTGTTCCATTGATTAAATTTTTCTGAGAAATAATAAATAATAAATGGCATAACTTTAAGATATCATATTATGAATTTCTTGGTCAAACAGTTTCTACAACTCTCATTTTCTATTCAGAGATTCAGAGTTTCATAGATATGGTTCTGGATGGGACATCAGAGGCCATCTAAGACAATTTCTTTATTTTACAAGTAAGGAAACTGAAGTCTGAGAGGATGTTAAGTGACCTACCTCAAGGTTACAAGGTAGCAAATTTTAGAAGTGAGATTTGAACCCATGTTCTATAACTACAAGGGCAATGATATTTCAGTTATACTTTATCTTTCAATTTCTGAGGTTTTTTAGAATAGATCATAGTATTAAAGCTGAAAAGGGCCTTGACGATAATCTCATCTATTGCCATCCTTTTAAAGATGAGGAAAAGGAGGCCCATAGGAATAAAATCACGTGCCTGAAATCAGCCAGGTTAAAAATAGGGGTGGGATGTGAATTCATGTCTTTTGACACCAATTGCAGGGCTCTTTCCTTTATACCATGCTGCTGTGCATGTTTCATTCATTAAACAAATATTTCTTGAGCAACTGTTTTGTTTGAAGCTTTGTCCTAGGTGCAGTAGGGTTATGGGGAAAAAAGAATGACTTCCTACCCTCTTTCCATGTACACCTAGCTTCCTACTTCCTAAACTTTTGCTCCCTTTTACTTTTGCTCTTGTCCTAAAACATGTTTTTCCTCTTATATGTCTCTTCCTCCCCTAGCCCCAAGGAGTCTGGATTTATATCTATTTATATTAAATATTAGATTTCACTTCTATGAGTGCTCCCTTTGCAATAATGATGATGATGATTATTATTATTATTATACTTGTCTTTGAGAGTTGCTCTGGTTAAGGAAAAAAATTAATCATCATTCTGATAATGAATATTTCTGAATTTTGCATTATGAGATCATAGATTTGGAGCTGGAAGGGACCATCAAGTCCATTTACTGCTTCCTCATTTTACAGATGAGGAAACTGAGCCTTAGGGAGGTGGAGTAATTTGCCCAAGTTCATCCAGGTAGCGAGTAGTGAAGACCAGGTCCTTCCTTGGTCTTACAAATCTAGTGCGTTTTCTACTCAGACTCTTTCTTGGACAGCAGACACAGCAGTGTGTCACTGGGCCTATACATGATACCTTTCCTATTTCTTATTATTTTCGTGTCATCTACTGCTCAAAAATATAAAGGAACTCCCTTTGGCCTCCAGGATAAAGTACAAAATTCTTCCCCTGCCATTTAAAGGTCTCTTTAATCTTGCACCCAGCCATCTTTCAAGATATTTCATATTATCCCCCACCAAACATTCTCTATTTCAGTCAAATGGGCCTATGAACTGTTCTATGTCTAACCTCCCCTGGCTTTTGCCCAGACTGTACCCCATATCTGAAATGCCTTCACTTTCACTCTGCTTACTGAAATCCTTACTTTCCCTCAGAGCACAGTGCAGATGCTTCCTACTGGAAGCCTTTCCTGATCTTAACTAATGCTATCTTCTTGAAATGCCTTGATATATGCTTTCTTTCTTTAAATTATGATTTATTTTTAATGTTCTTTCATTTTTTAATTTTTAAATTTAAATTCTTTTCTTTTTAAATTCTATCCCTACCCACACCATCCCCAACCCACTAAGAAGGCAAGCAATATGATATCAGTTACACATGTGAAATCATGCAAAGCATATTTCCATATTAGCCATATTGCAAAGGGAAAAAAGCAAAAGAAAAATAAAGTGAGAAATTATACTTTAGTTTGTGTTCAAAGTTCATCAGTTTCCTCTCTGGAAAGGGATTATGTTTTTTATTGTGAGTCCTTTGGAATTGTCTTGGATCAATGCATTGATTAGAGTTGATCATCATTATCATGTTGCTGTCACTGTGCACAATGCTTTCTGGTTCTTTTCGCTTTACTTTGCATCAGTTCATATAGGTCTTGTCATGTTTTTCTGAAACCACTCCCATTGTGATTTTTTTTATAGCACAAGAGTGCTCCATCACAATCATATGCCACAACTTGTTCAGCCATTCTCCAATTGATGAGCATCCCTTCAATTTCTAATTCGTTGCTAACACAAAAAGAACTGATATAAATATTTTCGTACATATAGCTCCTTTTCCTTTTATCTATTTTGGGTACAGACTTAATAGTGGTATTCCTAGGTCAAAGGGTTCTGCAGAATTTTTTAGCCCTTTGGGTCTAGTTCCAAATTGTTCTCCAGAATGTTTGGATCAGTTCACTCATCCATTAGCAGTTCATCAGTATACCTATTTTTCCTTCATCCCCTCCAGCATTTGTCGTTTCTGATAGGTATGAGGTAGTACCTCAAAGTTGTTTCAATTTCCATTTCTTTAATCAATAATGATTTAGAGAACTTTTTCATATGACTGTAGATAGATTTGATTTTTTCTTCTGAAAACTTACTGTTTATATCCTTTGACCATTTATCAGTTGGGGAAGGGCTCTTATTTTTTATAAATTTAACTCGGTTCCTTATATATTTGAGAAATGAGGCCTGTATCAGGGAAACTTGCTGTAAATTTTTTTATGTTACTTCATTGTCTGTGATACTTTTTAGCAAACTTAATTTCCCTGATTATCTCTTTTAATTAGGTTTATTTTTGCTTTTCTTTGTCTGAGATCACGATTCCTACCCCAGCCTCTTTTACTTCAGCTGAAGCATATTCGATTCTGCTCCAACCCATTATTTTATCAGTGTGTGTGTCTTTCTGTTTCAAGTGCATCTCTTGTAAACAGTATATTGTTATTTCTGGTTTCCAATCCATTCTGCTATCTGCTTCCATTTTATGGGTGAGCTCATCCTATTCCCATTCACAGTCAGGACTACTGTATGTTTTCCTCCATCCTATTTTCTTCTGTTTATCCTTTTCTCTTTTTTTATCCTGCCCCTCCTCAAAAGTTTCTTTTGCTTGTAATCACTGCTTCCCTTAATCTGCCCCCCCTTTAATCATTCTCCATATCCCCACCAAATTTTCTTGTCCCTTTTCTTTCCTGTTTTCCTCTTTGGGTAAAATAGATTTCTACACACAATTGAGTGTGCATGCGTGTCTGTGTGTATGTATGTATATGTGTGTATATACTTTTCCCTCTTTGAATGAGTGAGGTTCAAGCATTGCCTGCTAAACGCCCCGTCCCCAATTTTTCCCTCTACTGTAAAAGCTCTTCCTTGTGTGCATCTTCATCTTTTATATGAGAAAATGTTCTCTTTTCTACCCTACCCTTCCCCCTTTTCCCAGTGTATCCCTCTTTTTGTCTCTGTCATTTTTTTGGATATCATTCCAACATAATCAAATCATACTCATGCCCTCTGTCTACATAAACTCCTTTTAACTGCCCTAATAATGATAAAAGTTCTTGGGAATTGCATGTATCATCGTCCCATATAAGATTGTAAACAGTTTAACTCTACTGAGTCTCTTATGATTACTCTTTCATGTTTACCTGTTAATGCTTCCCTTGAGTCTTGTGTTTGAATGTCACATTTTCTATTCCTTTCTGGTCTTTTCATCAGGAATGATTGAAAGGGGTTACAAAGAAAGACCAAAAAAGTCCCTGCCTTCAAGGAGCTTGCAATCGAATGTGAATTTTGGAATGTAAGGTCATCTGTACACCACGAGGGGCTATCGATGGGGCCGCAATGGATTCTACTGCTAATAGCTGACATTTATATAGCACTTCAAGACTTGCAAAACACTTTGCACATGTAATCTCATTTGATCCTCACAGTAATCTTGTTGGTCTGTTTTACAGGTATTCAAACTGAGGCCGAGCATGGTTAAGTGACTTGCTTAGTAAGAATATGAGGCAACATTCGAACTCAGGACTCCCTGACTTGAAGTCTGGTGTGACATCCCATTACACCATCTAATCGATTCCTGTTAATACAAAATTTAAATCATCTTCCTGACACTTAAAACTCCCTATATAAAAAGAAAAGCCTGGAGGAATATCATGAAGGACATAATCTGTGCCCTGAAGGGTTATAAATGAGGGAACCCTCTTTGGATCAGGAAGAAGAAATAAAGGCACCTATATTAATGGCCCTCTTACTTTAATCTTCAGGGATTTATTCTCTGAAATACTTTGGTTCCTCTGAATAGCTCTAGTCATGAAGGGACCAGTTTCCTGCAGTGACCTGCCCTTGATCCCAGATCCCTTCTGAGCCAGATCAATGTTGTATGGAGTTACTTTTGGAACTAAGAAGTTAGTCCAGATGGTGAGAGCCTTAGGCATTATCTGCACCATGTGACCCAAGCAGATGGGCACTGACTGCCTCATGCATCAGCTGATGCTCAAGTCATTCTTCAAGGCAAAGGTCCAAGTAGAGCAAGCTGATTGGGAAGTTAGAGAGTTCAGGGCTAAGAGGCCTCCTGCAAAGCGAGTCAGAACCTTTGTGCCAGCTGTAAAGATTCTAACCATTCTGACCCACATGAGCAGTTGGGCGTGGAGAGAGAGATTAGGCAAGCCATTGCATCCTTCTCTGGCTCCCAATCTCTGCCTGTTGGAATCTAGTTCCTCCTTCATAACCAAACTTTGCTGCTGTCTCCCCCAGGAGGAGCTGAGGTGATCTCAATGGTGTCCTGTTCTCTGATGTGAGCATTTCTTCCAGTGGGGCAGAGCCCAACCTATCCACATCTTCCTATCTGTGTGGCTCTCCAAATTTTACTATTAAATCCCTAACTCCTGGCATGTGCCTGGCACATCTTAAATCCTTCTTTATTAATGATAGATTCCCATTTCCCTTTAAGAGATCCTACCCCCTTTTGAACTCTCATAATAATTGGCTCATGCCTACCTATTACATTCTACTTTGTATTAAGGCTTTTGGTGAACTTGACTAATTTCTCCTCTTAAACTGTAATCTTCTTGAGGGCAAAAGATGGGTTGTATTTATTCTTGTTTCTCCCTCAGCCCTAGAATCGAATGTTGTTTATGTTTTTAATTTTCTGGTCTGGGCTTATGATTTTATAAGTATGGGAGACTTGGAAACTTTTACCATCAGTACAAATCAGCAGTGTACCTGTAGAGAGTTACCTGGGACACTGAAAGGTAAATGAATTTCCCACAGTCCCAGAGCTAGGATGCATCAGGGGCCAGACTCAAACCCACATTTTTCTGATTTTAAGGCCCTCTAGTCACTCTGCTGTACTGCTAGCTGCACTCAACTGCCAGCTGAATTTAAATGTCATATTTGAATATCTGTTGCCAAAATGGTGTTTTTTTATTACATATTGTCTGATCTGAGTGTATGGGAAAGTCTCTAGTGGAGTTCTTAGGGATCTGGGCTTCAATTTGGGAGTATTTATTAGTGCCATGGATAAAGGCACGCACTTAGCAAGTTTGTAAGTAATTGGTGGTGTGCTGATAAATGTGTAACAACCAAATCTCTGAAATATACATACATATAACATACACACACACACACATATATATATATATGTGCCCATACATATATGTGGGTATATATATCCATACATAGAAATATACACATTTGTGTGTATATATTATGTATATGTACACATTTCTACATATACACAGTGGGATACACTTTTACATTTAATTTGCATTTTTAACACTTTCTTAAGTCTAGTGTCAAGATAGACAACAAAATAATAAATCTCTAGCCCCAATTTGTAGAATTACCAACTTGTGAGGTGTAAAGGCTCACACTGAAGATACAATCACCCCTCAGGAGCCAATGTGAGCTAGCTCCCATGCTTCTGCAATAATGAAAATTGATGAGGGATAGCAGAGTCTGGATTCCTAAGGATCCTAAAACATTAGGTCCGAATTAATGGCATGAAATTGATAAAAGTAAAATTTTATTACCAGGTTAAAAGGATAATTTCACACGTATAAGAAGGAAGAGGGGGGACAGCAATTAATCTAAATAAAACAAGTTTAGGGACCCCGGGTTAAGAATCACTGCCCTAGAGACAAGGGAAAGATGCTAGTAGTAAGGGAATCAGGAAAAAACCTCCTGCTGAAAGCAGTATTTGAACTGAACCTTAATGGAATCCAGAGATTCCAATCAGCAGAGATGGGGAGACAGCATATAACAGGCAGGAGGCAAGTGAAGAGACGCTGAGAAGAATGGTGGCTGGATGAGGAGCAGCAGCTAGGCTGGAATGGCTGGTTATAGAGGTAGTAAGTGTCAGGGAGGGATGGGAGCCCAGGCCCCTCAGTGTTTGACTCTGTCTCTCTCTATCTGTCTTCCTCTCTTTCCCTCCCTCCCTCCCTCTGTCTCCCTCTGTCTTTCTGTCTGTCTGTCTCTGTCTCTCCCTCCTTCCCTCTCTCTCTCTCTGTCTCAGTCTCTCTGTCTCCCCCCATCTGTCTGTCTCTCTGTGTCTCTCCCTGTCTCCCTTTCTCTCTCTCTCTCTTCCTCTCCTTCCCTTCTTCTTTCCCTCCCTCCTCTCTCTCTCCCTCTCCCTCTCCCTCTCTCCCTCCCCACTCCCAGCATTCTTTGTAATATACCTATCATTTGGGATCGTTTTGTTATTAAATGTTTAAGTGCCTAGTAGGAGAAGTAATGGTCCAGCCGAGTGCCAGAGAAATACAGGGAAGGACGGATAATTTCTGTCTTGGGTGATAATGTCAGGTTTTAAGGTTGGTGGGTCTTGAAGGGAGGAGAAGGGTGTTGATCAGTACATGGAGTTTGGGGGAGGGGCAAAGGGCAAGTTGAAATTGGGAACAGGGATGGGGGATCATAAGATGACAAGGACCTTAATGTCCATCTTGTTCAACTCTTACTTTTACAGCAGAGGAAACGGAGTCTCCAAAAGGCTAAGTGACTTGTCCAAGGTCATCCAGGTAGTTAGCAGAAGAGAGATTGGAACTCAGGGCCTCTTACTGCAGAATTAGGGTTCTTTATTCTATACGACAGTAGTCCAGTTTGGCTGAAGTGTAGAGTTCATGAAGGGCGATATTCTGAAATAAGGCAAGGAAAAATGGGTGAGAGCCAGTCTATGGGAAGCTAGGTTAAAGCAATGGTCCATTATTCAATAGGGATTGGGAAGCCATTGAGAGCTTTTAAGGTAGAAGGAGAAGTACTTAGGTGTGTTCTTTAGCGAGATAACTTTGTTAGAAAGCAGGATGGCTGTGTATGAAGATGCCCGCTCCTCACCAATCCACCCTCTACATAGCTGCCAGCACAGTCTTCTCAAAGCACTGTTTGGACAGCATCACTGTCCTGCTCTGAAGTGGTACCTGGCTCCCTAGTGCCTCTGGATAAAATAGAATGCCTCAGTCTGTCATTTGAAGCCTTCCACACCCTGGTTCGACCTAGCCATTTTGGACTTATTTCCTATTACCCTCATTCCCATGGTCTGTGTTCCCAAACAGATGTGCCAGCTGAGCCCTGTGCTTGGATTGCTGTATCCCATGTTTGCACCTCTACAGGAGGCCCTCATGCCTGGAGTGACCTCAACCCTCCCTGGCACTTCCCAGAGTCCCCTGGGGCCTGCAGTGTTTGCTTGGAGTTGTTCTTTTCTACAAAGGCCATTCTTGACCCACCCCATGCTTTAGTATTCTCTCTTTCCCTTCCCTGATCATCTTGTATTTATCTGTGGCCGTGTAGCCTTCCCGGGCAGAGGGCAAGGACTGTCACATTTCTGTCTTTGCATCCCCAGTGGGGAGACTGTGTGCTATATTAATGGACTAGAGTATTGTAGCATCACAGAAACAATGAAGAAGATAAACCCATATTTAAAAGGATTATGTGGATATGATACAAAGTATGATACACACACACACACAATGGCTTTTGAAGGGATGATAGGGCCTGGGTTCAAATCTTGCTTCTATTGCTTTTCTGTGTGACCTTGAGAAATTCACTGAACTTTTCTGGGCCCCATTCATTGTCTGTAAAATGCTGTTGCTATTAAGTCATTTTCAGTTGTGTCCAACTCTTCATGACCTCACTTGGGGTTTCTTGGCAAAGATACTGGAGTGGTTTGCCATTTCCTTCTCCAGAGAGCTATATAAATATAAGCTGCTATGATTATTATTATTATTATTGTTTTGTATAAAAATGTAGTATGCTTTATGCATTGTCACGTCATTTTTAGTTATTTGCTGTTAAGATTACAATAATTGTGTATGTATGTGTGTATGTGTTCATATACATGCAAATGCACACAAACCCCTTTGCCCGCAGATGAGGGATGGCTTGGAGAGGGGAAGGCCAGAAGCTGGGAGGCAGTTAGGAGGCTGGAACATAATCCAGGTGAGACGTGATGAGGATGAACAAGGGCAGGGCTAAGACCAAAGGCCGAACAGCCTGGTGCAGCTGTAAATGACCTCCTGGAGGCAGAACCTAGCAGAATTATTACTGGATTGGCCCTGAGGTTCACCCAGCTTTGCTGGGCCGGCTGTCAGTGAAACCAGACCCAAACACAAAGCCCCTCGCACCTTCCTAAGATGCGTTACCACCCTTGTTCCTCTGTCACAGCTTGCAAGAATCCGGGCTAAACTCTGTCATTTCACTTGGGGAAATGATGTGGAGTTGGGAAGGAGAATCTATAGTGCAAAAATAATTTAGGGACAACTTATTTACAAGTTAACACACCCCTACTCTCAAGTATGAGGCTCAGGAATCATGTATTGATATAAAGAAATGGCTAATGGTGCTCTGACCTTATGCTGTAGCCAGGAATGGAGCAGTGGAGAGATCTTTAATTTGGAGCCAGAGGACCTGGGTTCGAATTCTACCTGTGCCATTTAGTGCGTATGTGGTCTTAGGGCAAGATATTTCCCATCTCTGGGCCTCTGCTTCCTCCTCTGCGAAAGGAGGGGCTAGGACCAGGTGACTCCTGAGGTCCTTTCTGGTTCGAAATCTGTGATCTGGCATTTCCTTGCTGCTTCTGGAGGTCTCTGAGGTGTGTATGTGTGTGTGCGTGTGCGTGTGTGTGTGTGTGTGTGTGTGTGACTCTTTTGAGCTTCATTATGGTTTTTTAACATTTTATTTTATTTTTAATTTATGGAATAAAAAACATTTCTGTAACAGTACAATAAAATGAGTCATTTTTATAGGTTTTTGGAGGGACCTGGTGGGGAGCTCATGCAAGTCCCTGCTTTTCAGCTGCCATCTTGGCTCTGCCCCACCCCAGCCTCTCTCTTGCTATGTCCTTTATTGTTAGTTTGTGTACTTATAGCAGTCAAAATAACTTACTCTTTCAAAGTTGTTCTTAAAACAACATTGCTGTTACTGTACAGTGTTCTCTCGGTTCTGCTCACTTTGTCCTTCATTATTTTGTGTAGGTCTATCCATGTTTTTCTATGTTTATCAAGCGCATCATTTCTTACAGCACAATAGCATTCCATCACAACCAAACACCACAACTTGTTCAGCCATTCCCCAATTGGTGGGCATCCCTGCAATTTCCAGTTCTTTGCTGCCATGAGAGAGCTGCCATGTCCATTGTGGTTCTCTGCTGAGCTAGCCTGGTAACCAACTACCTTTTATCACATTTATCACATCCCTAAAAGGGAAAAACATTCTCAAGTTCAAACAACTTCTTTGCAGGCAAACCTTTTGCAGCCTATTTCGTCCCTTATCTGAGATCTGCTTATGGCATCTTCTAAAATTAAATCCAAAGTACTAAGAGTTTCTCTGCAGCTAATTAAGAGTCAACCGTGGCAGTCCATAAATATATGTGATTAGGTGCAGAACATCATTCCTGCCATGGAAAATGCCATCATCTTTGCAAATGGCCAGATTCATTAGCAAATGGCCCTTTTACTGGGGTTGTGTCCCAGAGATTGGGGCTTCTCAGCCAGGTGTTAGAAAAGAAGTGACAGTGAGTATATGGAAAATGAAAACCTTTTGTTCTCCAAAAGGAAAGGCCTCCCGGCCAGTCCGTTCCTACGGAAGAAGTCTAGCTCCCATTTACAATCTGCTTTAAGGTTTGCAAAGGGCTTTGTGTACATCATCATATTTAATCCACAAAACAACCATGAGAAGGGGCGCTAATAATCCCCCCATTTTACAGAGGAACACAGTGAGACTCGGACAAGCAAAGTGACTTGCCCAAGGTCGAACTGTAACAAAGCATCTGAGGCTAGATTTGGACTCAAGCATTTCTGCTGCCAAACTAGCCTCCTCCCCTGCTAAAGCACTGATGGTGGATGACTTGGTGTTCTCTCTCTCCAAGTAAATTGTTTCGAGATTTCTTTATATGGGATTATAGATCTGGAGACTATCTAATATGAACCCTTCATTTTTAGGAACGAGTGAACCAAGGGTTAGAGAAATGACATTGACTTGTAAGTATTAAAGGCAGGATTTGAATCCAAGGCCTCTGAATCCAGGATCATTGCTTTGTCCTCTCTGTTGGGTCCCCCAGTAGAGTGTAAGATTCTTGAAGTCAGTTAGTAATTTTTGTACATAAGTGCATAATAAACAATGATTTAATTGAATTTGAACCACGTATCTGTTCTTTTTCAAAACTTTTCAGTGACTCCTTTTTCCTACCAAATAGCCTTGACTTTCAAAGCTCTACATTGTGTGGTCAAAATACTCTAGGATCATAGAATGTAAGTGCTACAAAGG
Source organism: Trichosurus vulpecula (assembly GCF_011100635.1). NCBI lineage: Eukaryota > Metazoa > Chordata > Mammalia > Diprotodontia > Phalangeridae > Trichosurus > Trichosurus vulpecula. The sequence continues at coordinate 213,473,236 of NC_050577.1, read as the reverse complement.
ACCATATATATATAATCAAGTTAAACCCCCTTATTTTACAGATCAGGTAGTTGAGGCCTAGAGAGATGAAATGACTTGAGAAGGAACAGATAGCCGGATTGGAATTTGAAACCAGGTCCAAATGTAATGTTTGGCATCCTACACCTGCGCCACCCTACCTAGAAGTGTAGTTTAGAGGGCTTGACTTGGAATCAAGAAGAGCTGGGTTACTAACTGTGTGACCCTGGGCAAGTCACTTGACCTCTCAGCCTCAGTTTCCTCATCTGTAAAATGGGGATTATAACAACACCTCTACCACCCTCCTCCTCTCTCTCCCCACCCAGGGATATTGTAAGGATCAATTGGGATAACTTATGTAAAGTGCTTTATAAACTTAAAGTATAATATAAATGCTATTGTTATTTTGTTATTATTAGTATGATGATGATTTTAAGGCCTGCTCCAGAAACCCCCAATCTCTCACACTGTTCCCTTCCTGGTTTCTCTTTTTATCTTCTGAAGTTTCTGCCTTCCATTAGAAGCAGTGCTGAAAACATCCCAGCATCCCAAAGACCTTTCATTTCTCTCTGGTCCAGGATTCCATGATCTTTAGATAAGCTTTCCAAGTCAGTCTGCCTCTCTCCTTTGTCCTCCCACCACACCTGCGGGAATGATCAGAAGCGGGCAGTGGTTGTCAGATTGGAAGAATTTTAGGATACCCTCAGCAGGTGTCATCATTTCACGACCCAGGGAAACAGCAGGCAGGCCTCCAGAAAGTTCATGTTAGCTTGATTTCAGCTCAGTTCTGTCTCTTTGTTCTATGACCAGTGGTGATTGGCATTTAAACTGGTGGCCCCTGTAGAACCTCGTTGCCATTTCATTAAACCCCGAATGCTCCCTATTCCTTAGGGGCTTGAATGCTACCCTTGGGGGTGCCAAAAAGGGCAATGGGAAGGGGAGAAGTTGAAGGAAGACTTAAGCTGTACATAGTTCCAGTCCCTCTCCCCTTCCTACCTAACAGTTGTGTGTAGCTAGAGTAGGTGAGGTCATGGTGATTGTCTCATTAGATGCCATTAATCCAAGACCAGCTTTGGTTTCCTTTATACTTTGTGGGCTATCTGTACCATCTGTGAGACTTTGGGCAAGCGACTTCCTTTGTTGGTGTCAGTTTCCTTTTCTGTAAAATGAGAGGGTTGCACTTAGATCATGGGGTTCTTGATCTGGGCTTTGTGAAGCTGGGGTTTTTTTGATAACTCTATCTCAATATAACTGGCTTCTTTTGTAATCCTGTGTATTTCATTTCACATTGTTCATTAGACTTGCAAAGAGTCCATGCCACCAAAAAGAGTTAAAACCCCCTGGGCCACACGATTGCTAATAATCTCTTCTCTGAAGTGATGATGTCTTTGTAACTCCACAAAGGAGGAGGCATGAACTGAAAATTCTTTTAGTAACAGCCATGACGTGTGTATATGTGTGTGTTAATTGCTCTGGTGTTTGTGGGGGAATGAAGTCACTGTGAGACTCGTTTAAAACGTTCTTTTTTTCAGATTCACAGGAAAAGATCAGAATAGGAAAATGACAGTTGACTTTTACTTCACATTTGAAATGAAAATGATACTCTTTTTTATGAGTAATATCACTTAATATATGTGAATCATTAGAGGTGTGTTTTCACTCATAACTTTTTTAAAAGGCCATTTTCACTAGGTTTAAAAATCCTCATTGCTATGACCATTCTCCAAAGTTGCCAATGTAAGTGCCTTGAGGGCAGAAACTATTTTATTTCTGTCTTTGTATGACCAGCACCTAGCCCAGTGCCTGGTCAATAAAAGACATCCTTTAATTAAATTTTTATTAATAACATTTGTTTCTTCCTCACCTATATCTCCCATTGTATTTTTGTACTCTTAACCTCTTCCTAGAGAGCTATCCCTTACAATCAAGTATGTAGAAAGGAAGAATGAATGGAAGAAAGGGAGGAGGAAGGAAGGAGAATTTCACAAAACTAAAGATTGTATCAACAAAGACTGATGTTATATACTGTATCCCCTACCCATGCCCCCTCGCTTCTGCAAAAAAAAATAGGGGGAGGTGTCTTCTCATATTTCTTTTCTGGGGCCAAGTATTTTTTTTAGAATCTTACAACATTAAGTTTTGATTCTTTCGTTGTTATTTATATTTATATCACTCTAGCCTTCGTATATTTTTCAGCTTACCTTGCTTTGAATCAGTTCATATGAATCTTCCAATGATTCTCTTCTCTATATTTGTCATCACTTAGAGCACAGTAATATTTTATTACCATCATGTGTCACCATTTTTTTAGGTATTTCCCTAGTCAAGCAGAATCTACGTTGTTCTCAGTTCTTTGCTACCACAGAAGATGCTGTTGTAAATATTTTGGTGTCCGAGGAGCTCTTCATTTTTACCAATGCCCTCCATGGGGCATATGCCTAAGGACATGGACTTTTTAGTTACTTCTTGCAATATTTAGCCAATGTTTGTTGATTGGTAGTGTTGTAAAAAGAATGTTGGATCAATATACCTCAAAAGGGTAAAAGAAAAGTACTACAACATAGCAGTATCATAAGTCATTGCCCCCCCCCAAAAAGAACCAAAACAAAAAAAATCAACTTACAATTTTGATGTCCAACAATTGCAGATGGTTAAATCAGTTATAATACATTAATGTAATAGAATACTACAATGCAATTAAGACGGACAAGTTTGAGGTTTACAAAGAAACTAAGAGAATTCTGTAGGAAATTATAAAAATAAAAAAAAGCCAAACTAGCATGTTAATTATACGTTCACTGCCTGTAAGAGGAACAACTGGGAATAACATGAGCCAAAGAGTTGTGATTCTCTGTAATGTACCTGAAGTTTGGTTCCAGTTGGTGGAAGCCTAGGATTTGGAGTGCTGGGCCATGGGTTACACTTGCATTGACTTTTTTCCAGCTCTAAATCCCATTATTCTAGTAAACCTTGCTGCTTACTAATGGGATCACAGATAAGACATAACTTCTTTGGGACTCAGTATCCTGAGTGAGTCTGTGATGGTGCCCATTTTCCCTGCCTTATAAGGTGGTTGTGAGGATAAAAGAAATGATGTATGTGAAAATACTTTATAAACTGTATATCACTATGCTAATAGAAGATGGTATATTGTTATCTTTGTAATTAACCCTCTCACAGAAGTATGTGTATGACCACATTCCTTAAATAGTTATTTCTTTGCTAGCACGTGCAAATAGTTCTTGAAGTAATACATTTGAGCTTTTAAAAAAAATAGAAAAAAGATTTAACCTTATCTAAATCTAAACATTCAAAAGTTGCTCAAAAGAGTAATTCCTTGCATTATTTACTCCTACCATGATCAGGTCTAAGGTATGAACAAGCCTCTATTTAGGTGCCTTTTTCAGTGATAAGGATTCCTGTGTCAACTGGGGAAAACAAAACAAATCATGAATGACACTGTTTTAAACTTCAGCCTATCTGCACTTTGCAAAAAGGAGGCTTCAAAGATTATTTTGACTGGGTTTCAACCTTGTGATCCACCAAATTGTATCTCCTCATCTGCTCATCTCAAAATGCTTTGCTTAACAAAGATATGAGGATACAAGAAAAGCTGTGCATTTGTGGTTTTAATAGGAAAGGGAAGATGCCTGAACTCTTGCTACTGAAATTGATCTGACCTCTTGATAAATAATGTAGAAAGACTGCTTGGATATTCTGCAGATAATAAAAACTTAATAGAACTCAGACTTGGCTTTTATGAGCTAACAAAGCAAACTTCAAAGTATGGTCAACACAATTATCTCTGGGTGAATTAATCAAATTGCTGATGATGCTCAGTGAATCCTTCTGTCCAGATCTGGGGATGTAATTAAATGCAGTAGGTTATAAAGTTGTTTTCTAGTATAAGACTATGTTCTCTTATGAGTTTTACTTATTTGTTTTTTCTTCTGGTGATTTGATAAATATGAAACCATGCAACATGGTTATTATGTCATAAAATCTTAGCATCATAAAACTAGGGTTGGAAGAAAACTTTTATGCCCTCTAGCCCAACACTGCCATTTTATAGATGAGGAAACTGAGGCCCGAGGGGTTTATGTAATCTGTGGGATCAAGAGTGCCATATGACATGGTGGTATGTCATAAGGTCATAGGACTATATGTAGATTTAGAGTTTTAAGGCTCATCAGAAGTCATCTAGTCCAACTTCTTCATTTTACAAATGAGGAAACTGAGATACAGAGAAAGCAATTTGCCCAAGGTTATACAGGTGCTAAGTGACAAAGTCGGGAATTGAACTCTCTATGGCCAAACTAGTTTGACAGCCTCTTGCCACTGCTTTCCCAGTCCTGGCATGTGTTCTGTTTAGGCAGTCATGAAGGCTCAGGTCAGACTGCCATGTTCTCAGTCTTTCTTGGATAAGGATTAAGAGCGTAGCCAGTTTGCTAGCTTGCTGAAGCGTTCAGTCCTTCTCAGACCATGCTCCTGAGAAACTCCTCATGTGCGTGATGTGCTTTTCTTTGTCTCCTCGTTTGCCAAAGTGGTCTCTCCTGCATCTTCACTGAATTTTTTTGGTTTTGTTAATTTGTTGAGAGACGGTCCTTGCTGTTCTAGGCAGGAAGTGTAGCAGCCATTGAGGGCCAAGCCCTATTGCTTCTCAGCCAAGAAACTTTGACCTGCTGTGGGGTGGTTCACCTCTCCTTAGGAAGCTGGTTGGCACCAGACTTAGTGTAAACAAAGGATGGGCCTCAGCCCAACTGCACCTTAGAACTCCTCAACTTAAGCAATCCACCAGCCTCATCCTCCCCAGTACCATGGACTACAGGAACCATGCCTGACTTTAAATTTTTTTTTTTGCTGAATCTTAACCCATTGACCTCAGTTCCTTCCTAAACTCATCAAGCTTTTCCCATTCCAAACATGAGCTTTCCACCTGTGGTTCTTCCTTTACACCCAAATCCGTCTCTAACATCTATGACAACCCCAGCTGAGAGGCTCCTTTGGTGCTCTGAAATAGGCCTAGAGAACAGGCAGCAGCTGCTTATTTCTTGTAGCCCCTGGCTTCCAATGATAGGTACCCCAGATGGTGTCTCTGAGGAGGTGAAGTTAGGTGGGTACTGGTGGGGCTGGGTGAGAAAAGTGAAAGATAAGAAATGAAACTTACTCCACTGTCTCACCTCCAGTTTTTCTCTCTACCCATTTCTGATGGCAGTTTTGGGTACTGGCCATTCATCTTGTCTCGTTTGTTGTTCCTTGTCTCCTCCTTGAGGTTGGGGGCAAGCTTGCACTTTCCCATACGTTTTATTCTCCTTTCAGCTAGGACCATGATCAAGAGGTACTTTGGGGTATGTGAATTATCTTTCTCCAAGGTAGCCAATAAGCATTGGTTAAATCTTGCCCCCACTTTTTTAAATAAAGAGGCCTTTCTCCTCTCTAGTCATGATACTGAAGTGCTTCTTGTGATATTTTCCTTTGGTTTCATTCTAGGCATGTACTAGGGCCAGCTCCAGTCAAGAGCTGATTGTTAAATTTTCAGTGTGAGCATTGATGCCATGGAAATCAGCAAATGATACAATTTAGGACTTGATTTCTAATACAGAAGTGTTTCAGTCACTGTCCTAAGAAATAGGGGAACAGAGACACCTTGCCCTCAGAGAGCTTATAGTCTGTAGTGAGAGATTACGTGTACAAAAATAAGGGAATACAAAATATATGCAAAGTAGGTACAAATAAATACAAGGTGGTTTTGAGGAGAGGCACTAGCAGCTAGGGAGAATGACTTACTGAAGATTCTACAACGTAAAAGTTGGCACCTGAGCTGAGGCTGAGATGAGGAGAATGGGGGATAATCAGTGGAAAGGCATGGAAATGGATAATGGCATGCCCTGTGAGGAACAGGCAGCGGGCCAATACATCTAGATGAGAGATTGTGATAATTGGTAATAACATATGTTGGATTGAAGATGGATTGAAGCCAGGTTTGTAAGGTGTTAAATGCTAAATAGAGGAGTTTGTGTTTGATCCTAGAGGTAATAGGGACTCAGTGGAGTTCTTTTGATTGTATCTGTGCTTTGGAAAAGACATCATGTCTGAAATCCAGATTATAAAATAATCTTAGAATTTTAGCATAGGATGTAGATATACCCTCATAGGGAATGCTTTGTTGGATGACCTGTTTACCATAGTTGTTGAATAACCAATATACAATAATTGAAATTTATATTTCCATTCAAAAGAAACAGCTGCCACATGTGACTATAGAAATAATCCCCAAATGAAGCCACAGACATTTATTAAGTACCTAGTATATACAGAGCATGGTGTTAAGCACTGGGAGAGATAAAAAAAAAGTTTGGGTAAGAATCCATCTTGTCCTCAGAGTGCTTGTTGTCTAGTAGGGGATAAAAAGGTCAATAGAAATAGCTATAATATACAATATTTCATGAAAAGTTATTTGCTCAGTGCTGCAAAGCAAAGATCTATTTAAGATCCACCAAGAACAGCTATTACCACCCTGGGGAGTTCACAGAACACTCCATGGTAGAGACTGAGTTTGAACTGGATTTTAAAAAAACTGAGGGCATTCCGCAGGAGAAGACAGGGAAGGAGAAGTTATTCTAGGGAGTTGGAGCAGCTTGGGCAAGGGCACAGAAGTGGGAGAGTGTGCAGTATATCAGGGAAGAAGAGAGTTATTTTGTTCATCTAAAGCTTAAAAGGTATAATCAAATTTTAAAACCTCATCTGTTTGTCACTTGAAGCTTTTGACAACCTGAGCCCATCCTACTTGTACAGTCTCTATAAACTCTAGAATCTGCCATATTGATCTGCTTGCTGTCTCTCACCTGTCCCACTCCATCTCCTCTCCTAGTGCCCTTGCTCTATTTCTCCTGCCTAAAATGCACTTCCTCCTCAATTTCACTGCTTGCTATCCTTGATTTACTTCAAGACTCAGCTTGAGCATCTCCAGTAGTTAGCACAGTACCTGACACATAGTAGGAGTGTAATAAACTCTTAGCTCATTGATTGACATTGGCTCATAATTTTTCTCTTCTCCCTAATTCCTGCCTTCAAGCTAGGGGATTTCAACATACGTAGTGATTCTGTTTCTTAAAGAGTATTTTTTCAATTACATGTAAAGACATTTTTTTAACATTCTTCTTTTAAATAAAACTTTGAGTTTAGTTTTTCTCTCTCCTCCCCTTCCCTCCTCCCTCTCTAAGATGGTAAGCAGTTTGATATATGTTATATATATATGCAGTCATGTAAAACCTATTTCCATGTTAGTCATGTGAAAGAAGAAACAGTTTGCAAAACACAGTTTGCAAAAATAAAAAATGACAAAAAATAAAGCAAAAATAATAATACATATCGATTCTTCCTCAAGTATCTGAACTGCTTAGTTGCTCAACCTACTAACCTCCTATGAAGTACTCCTCCCCTCCATTTCAGCCACATACAAAGATAGTCATGCTCTTGCTCTTGCCATCACCCTCAAATGTTCCACCTTTATGTTCAGTAATTCTGAAGTCCTCTCATCTGAATGCAGTCTCTTGGCTTTTCACCTCTCTCTCTGTCTTTGCCTTCAAAACCCTCTTTTTGTGTCCCCAGTGAGTATATTGATGCTTGGCACATAGTAAGCACTTAATGAATGTTTATTGATAGATGTTAGGCTGGAAAGAGGATGCTCTCAGATTGTGGAAGCCTCCTAATCAGGTGCTTCCTTGATACATATCACAAATTTGGTCAGGAGCAAGATGCCTTATGATTCATTAAGAGGAAATTATAGCCTGTGATAGACAAGGAAATGGGAAGCTGACAACTAGTAACCCTGGGGATTTGCATGTCTAGGTCTAGATATGTTTTACTGTAGGGTCTAAAAAGAATTTATTCATGATTCTCCAAACTACTAATGGTAGTCTCTGAGAAATCACAGAGAACAAGATGTGTCAGAAGAAAAGAAACAGACATGTCCAAATGCTAGAAAATGATCAAAGGATGGTTTACCATAGACTTTGGAACAATATGTCTGGCAGAATTCTAGAATAGATTATTAAGTGCATGTTTATGAGTATTTAGGAAGGCAATGAGCACCAGGACTCCTCCTAAGTTCACTAATAATGGAATTATAATATATGATATAATAATTATATACAATTATATAATATAATTATAATATAATAGATAATGAATATATAGAGCTTTAAGGTTTGGAAAGTACTTTACAAATATAATCTCATTTTATCCTCACAACAACCCTGTGATGTCGGTGGTTTTTTCATGCCCATTTTCCAAGCAGAGTGACTTGCCCAGGATCACAGGAGCTAGAAAGAGTCTGAGGTAGTATTTGAACTCAGGTCTCCATGATTCCAAATCCTGTAATCCCCACTCTGCCACCTAGTGGACGATAAGTAACTAGCACTAACTACTTCTGGGCAGCTAGCACCAGCTACAAAGTCATGCTGTACTGACCTAGTTTACATTTGTTTATTTTTAATCTGTGACATGGAAAACAAATCTAGCCTTTAAAGCCTTCTACTTTGAATTCTTCAAAAGTAGAATGTTGCTAGATTTTGCTTAAGGAAGGGATTCAAGATTTAGGAAGAAAGAGCATGAAAATGAAGTGTATTTTGGGGAGATGGACCATATAATGTGTGTTTGTAAACACTTTGCCTGTTATCTAATAGTTGACAACAGAGATTTGGGTGTTAAAAGGATTGTTGCCACAATTTGTTATTTATGTTGTATGTTCCTGCAGATAGTAACAGGTTTCATTTGATTCAGATTTCCTTTGATTTTCCATCTGAGTGTTCTTAACACTTTAAAACTAGAAGTTTTGGAAGCTGTATCAAATGCTGTGTATCAGTCATTCATCATTACTTGGCACAATGAAATCATAGCTCTGCTGAAAAGTGGAATCAATAATTTTGTGTTCACCATGTCCATCTCTGTCCAAAAAACTGGATTATTAGTTCTTACTGTCCAGTTTTCACGTCAATCATTTTGGTTCCATGAAATTCATTTCTTGATACATGCCCTGCCCAGTGCCTTTTTGGCACTTTTGAAAGACAAACTGCCTCTAGTTCATTTTGCAAGAGCTCTTGCCATTTGATCATAGAGGAAGATGATGTCGGGTAGGGGAAGACTTCAAATGAAATGCAAGCTTTATTTGACTGGGAGGCAGTATGCAATATGCTATAATGGAAAGAACATTGAACTTGGACTTTGAATCCCAGCCCTGGTATTTATTGGTATCTGGGTGACCTTGGGCAAGTCATTTCCCTTTTCTAGGCCTCTGTTTACTCATCTGTAAAATAAAGAGATGGATGGAAGGATCTCTAGAGATCTTTCTAGCTATATCATTATGACTCACAATGTGAAAAGCGCACTAGCTGTGGAGTCAGAGGACCTGGGTTCAAATCCTATCTTTGGTGCTTACTATTTGCATGACCTTGGGCAAGTCCTTTAAGTACCATGCATGGGCTTCATTTTCTCATCTCTCAAATGAGGGAGTTGGACTAGTTGACTTCTGACTGGCTCTTTCCAGCTCTTGGATTTATGATCCTGTGTCCTTTAGTGCACAATAAAGAAGAACCACCCAGCATAAATCTTGGTTTTTCAGAACTCTAAGCATCCATAGACTGCTATAATACCAGAGCTAGAAGCAACCTCAAGGGCCACTGTATTGGTAATTAAGGAGGGCTTTTAGCACTTATTCAATCAAGTGTCCTTGAAGAGTTTGGACTTTGTTTCCTTGATTAAATTAGGAGTCCTTGATGTCCTCCTTGCCTCAAGGGAAAGCCTAGTTTACATGGGTTTGAGTGACATGTTTGTGACATCAGAGGCTTTTAGACCATGTGGGTTTAAGTTGCATTTTTGTGATGCTTTTAGGTCATGTGGGTGAGTCGCATGTGTGATTTCACCCTTGACCCTGAACAAGATATATAAACCTAGAGGTTGGCATTCTCCTTGGGAGCTCTGAGCCACAGGAGGAGTGGCACATGACTCTGGGTCAGCTGTTGTTATGAGCTCCCTGGAGCCTGAACTCAGATGTTGGGTTTCTTGGTAACTATGAATCATAATTGGTCTGTTTATAATGTATTAACTTGTTTGTATTTGCTCTGAAGTTCAGGGTGCTGGCTTTTCCCCCTGAACCAAGTGAATGATATTTGTATGTTGGTTTGAAATAAGATTGTTAACCCCCTAATGCCACTTTCCTTAGTAAAGCAGATCAAAAGAACCTGTGCTGGCAGTGTCTTTGTTGTTGGGCTTGTGTTGGTCTTTCACCCCCACAGCAGCTGCTAGCTGAATTGTTGCTACAGCCATCTAGGCCAACCCTTCATTTTATGGAGGAGACCAAGGCCTAGTGTTGTAAAGTGACTTTCCCAAAGCTACGGAGGTTGGATTTACAACTTGGGGGTTTTAACTTTGTGTCATTGGCTGCTTTTTTCAGTCTAGTGAAGCTGGTGGAGCATTACTCCTCAGAATAATGCCTTTAAAGAGAAAAATCATAATGAAGGAGATATTAAATATTGGTTAGAGGTTAGTGAAAATAAAAATTTATTTTTTCCCTATCAGCCATCATGAACTTCCTGAAGTCTATCCATCTAATTCTTGGGTGTCCCTGGAGTTGGGTTAAGAACTACTTATTTGGAAGACCTTCTACAGTTACGAATGGATGAATGAAAAAAATATTAAGTACTGTGTGTTAGGAACTGTACTAAGCAATGAGGATATAGCTATAAGCAAGTAAGAGTCCCTGCCCTCAAAGGGCTTACATTCTAATTGCGAAAAGATAGCCCATAAAGGGTAGTTATAAAGTGGAGTGGGGGCGGGTTGTGCACTATCGTACCCCATCCTCCATCTTCAACCTCATCTCCTGCTTCTCCCTCATATGCTTTGTCAATGTCCACCCCGGTACCCCCTGGCTCATGTCATTCCCCCAGCCTGTAATGCCCTATTCTCCATCTATCCAAAGACCACCCATTCTTTAAAATCCAGGTAAAATCTCAACTCTGCACTGAAGCCTTCCCCATCAGTTACCATCTTTTCTGACTTTTTTGCCTTCCTTGCTATATGTGTTCTTCCTCTGTACTTCGTAGACCTCACCTCTCCTTACTTCAGGATTGTGTCTGTGTGTCAAGTCAACAAACGTTTACTAAGTTCTTGCCATGTGCCAGACACTGTGTTCAGCACTGAAGTTTTGTGAAAGCTGAGTATTTCCTTCTTTTCTCTTTCTCCCCCCACCCCCCCTCTCTCTCAAATTTGAGTAAATGGCAGATAAAATATGCCCAGTTCAAGGATCTTTTAGTGGTGAATGAGACTGGTAATTGGAAGACAACGAAAGAGAAACCTTGCACCCTAGATATTACTCCCTATACCAATTTTCATATCTGTCTTCAAGAGTTTGAAAGGTTTCCCCATGAAAAGCTATCTCATGGGTAGTAGCTTGGTGTGATGGATAGAGAATTGGCCTCAGATCCTGGGTTCAAGTCCTGCCTTGACATACATTAGCTCTGTGACCCTGAGTAAACTATTTAACCTTCCAGTGCTCTGGGCAGCTCTCTAAGATGATAAATTGCAGAGATAGTGCTGACCTGCACTGGCTGAAGGAGTTCCTCCCATGAGAGTTCTCTATTCCAATGAAATCAGAGGTCTAGTTCCTATCCCTGTGTCATAGAAAATGGTTGGTCTTGTTCTGCTTGGACCTGGAAGGTAGAGTCAGGAGTGATGGGTGGAAGTTGCAAAGAGGCATGTTTAGGTTTAGTATAAAGGAAAACTCCCTAACAATTGGATTTATCCAAAAGTGGTCTAGGTTGTCTCTGACTGGAATGGGTTCTCTCACTCATTGGAAACCTTCACTTAAAGAAGACTGGATGACTACATGTCAGATACGTTAGAGTGAGAATTCTTACTCACAAATAGTTGGACCAGATGGCCTCTGAGGTCCCTTCTACCTCGGAGACTTCTTTGATTCTGTGAATTTTTACCTAGTCACTGGACATCAAGAGCTGACCTTGTAAAGTCCGCTCTGCCATGGCTAGAAGGAGAAGAAATTGATTATAAATAGGCCAGTGCAATGTATGCAACATTTTCAGTCTGTCAACAAAAGAGCCAGCATATGCCTGACAAATAGTAGGTGCTTAAACATGCTTGTTGACTGGTTAAAAGCAAGACATCTTTATTCAAAGAAATTATGAGAATAGGCAAATGCCTCCCAAAATACTTAACATTCTAGGACTACTTTTGACTGAAATTTTGGCTAATAGCCCCACATGAAATCCAGTGCTAATTTTCTCTAAAAATTGGCCTCCTTTTAATTAGCTGGGGTTATTGAACAAGAGACTGGAGCAACCCAGTAATTTTTAGGTCATACTGTGCAACTAATTGAATATAGGAAGAGCTCAGCCCCTCCACATTAGAGAATTCAGTAGTCCTTGAAATGATTGGGGCTTCTGTTTAGTTATTCACTACTGGGTATAAGCCAAAACCTTGATATCTCTAAATTCCTGATTCACTAAAGATCTCATCATTGTGAACCAATTAGAAAACATAGCCTAAGCTATCCTGTAATAGGTATTTGAAAATATGGAGGAACATGTAGGCTAGAATGAGATAAAATGTGCTGGCTGTTGTTCATTTCTTCATTCTTTGAATCCAGAAAGAGCCAGACTCTATTTTGGTAGCTGTTTTTTCCACTATTACCAAACAGAGAAACCATTTAATTTAGGGAGGTTTTTTAAGGGGAGTGGTCATCTTAGAGCTGAAAACCAGGCATTCCGTGTATAAGAAAATACCCGGAAAGACAAATGACAGATAACTTGGAGAATTGTCCCTCCCAGGTAGCAGGTAGACATAAATATTGAGTATCTCGTGTTTGCATGACCCTGGGTAAAAATCACTTAACCCGTTAGTGCCTGGAACAACTGAGCTAAGCTGGAGAAGAGTTGTTGATCTGCATTGGTTAAATGGGTTTCCTTACAGAGAACTCACTTTACTAGTGAGATCACAGGTCTGATCCAAAAACACCATACCAATAAGAATAAGTAAAACAATATATTAGAAAACTGAGTAGGGCTTCTGTTAAGCAGAGAATTTCAGGTAGTCAGATGAGATCCTGGTTTCCTATGCAGTGCCAGAGATTGAGTAGAGAAATCCTCCACTTTAAAAAAAAATCTGGTTTTGAAATTATATTTGTAATTTTATTTGAAGTCTCCTTTCTTAGCTACCAGTAGGATTTTTTGCACCTAAGGTGAATAACATACATTGAACCTGAGGCAGATGGCATGAAGCAAGCCCTCAGTCCAAGGGAATGTAGGATAATTATTCCATGAGGAGAAACAGAGACCCTTCCATACCAGGGGGTAGGAGTGAAATGTGCAGGGGAGGAGTTTACCCCAAGTTGATATCTGGTAGCTTCCTATTTTAATTATCCTCACAAACTAGTTGTTAAACTTGGTTGCTTCTTTGTGGCTAAAGGACTTAAGAGTGCTGTGATCACCTTCTAAATTTGGCACCCTCTAAATCTGGTGCCCTGACACAAAGCCCCAGTTGTAGTGCCCTAGTTACAACTCTGCTTTGTACTTTCGAATTTTGCATTAAAAGACAACGTACAGCTTTAAAAGACAGAAAATGTGCACAAGTAAAACATTAAATTCATTAAATATGCCCCCTGCCCACCCACTCACACACACAGCCTTGTGGTTTTCATGGATAAAGAGCTGTTCTCTGAGACTTGAAGTCTTGGGATCAAGTTCTGATTCTGCTATGTATTGACTGTGTGATCCTGAGCAAATCAAGTAACCTTTAAGAACCTTGGGTGACTCTCTGTGACTATAAGTTTACTGAACTGCAGTAGTAGAAATTTCTCACTGGAAGTTTATGTTTACCAGAAAAAATTTATGTACACATATACTGCATTCATTTTAACATATATGTGCATATATGCTTACATATGTGTGTGTATATATATGTGAGAACAAATCTAACCTTTCTTCCGTGAGATGGATCTTGAAATTCTGGAAGACAGCTATCAGGAGTAGACCAGGCAATACTAGACTCAATGTGTAAGACTGCCCACTTACATCCCAGTGAGCTATCCACCCTGGCCATCTTGCCCTTTTTCTTTCTGTCTCTTTATCTCTTTGTGTCTCTCCAAATCCTTTTTTTTTCTTTAAATTTATTTAATATATTTAGTTTTCAGCATTGATTTTCACAAAAGTTTGAATTACAAATTTTTTCCCCGTTTCTACCCTCCCCCCACTCCCAGATGGCATATATTCTGGTTGCCCTGTTCCCCAGTTAGCCCTCCCATCTGTCACCCCACTCCCCTCCCATCCCCCTTTCCCTTCTTCACTTGTAGAGCAAGATAAATTTCTATGCCACATTGCCTGTGTATCTTATTTCCTAGTTGCATGAAAAAACTTTTTTTTGTTGTTGTTGTTTTTGGATGTCTGTTTTTAAAACTTTGAGTTTCAAATTCTCTCCCCTCTTCCCTCCCCACCCACCCTCCCTAAGAAGGCAAGCAATTCAACATAGGCCACATGCGTATCATGATGTAAAACCCTTCCACAATACTCATGTTGTGAAAGATTAACTATGTTTTGCTCCTTCCTAACCTATCCTCCTTTATTGAATTTTCTCCCTGGACTCTGTCCCTTTTCGAAAATGTTTGTTTTTGATTACTACCTGCCCCCGTCTGCCCTCTCTTCTATCATCCCTCTTTTTTATCTTCTTCCTCCTTCTTTCCTGTGGGGTAAGATACCCAATTGAGTGTGTATGGTATTCCCTCCTCAGGTCAAATCCGATGAGAGCAAGATTTACTCATTCCCCCTCACCTGCCCCCTCTTCCCTTCCTATAGAACCACGTTTTCTTGCCACTTTTATGCAAGATAATTTACCCCATTCTATCTCTCCCTTTCTCCCTCTCTCAATATATTCCTCTCTTATCCCTTAAATTGATTTTAATTTTATAGATATCATCCCTTCATATTCAACTCACCCTGTGCCCTTTGTGTGTATATATACATACATATACATATATATGTAAATGTATATACATATATATACCTACATATATACATAGATAGACACACACATATGTATATATATGTATACACACACACACACACATATATATATACATATATATATATATGCATATTCCTTTCAGCTACTATGATATCGAGGTCTCATGAATCATACACATCATCTTTCTATGTAGGAATGTAAACAAAACAGTTCAGCTTTAGTAAGTCCCTTATGATTTCTCTTTCTTGTTTATCTTTTCATGCTTCTCTTGATTCTTGTGTTTGAAAGTCAAATTTTCTATTCAGCTCCGGTCTTTTCACTGAGAAAGATTGAAAGTCCTCTATTTTATTGAAAATCCATATTTTGCCTTGGAGAATGATACTCAGTTTTGCTGGGGAGGTGATTCTTGGTTTTAATCCTGGCTCCATTGACCTCCGGAATATCATATTCCAAACCCTTCTGTCCCTTAATGTGGAAGCTGCCAGATCCTGTGTTATCCTGATTGTTTTTCTGCAATATTCAAATTGTTTCTTTCTGTCTGCTTGCAGTATTTTCTCCTTGACCTGGGAGCTCTGGAATTTGGCAACAATGTTCCTAGGAGTTTTCTTTTTGGAATCTATTTGAGGAGACGATCTGTGGATTCTTTCGATTTCTATTTTACCCTCTGGCTCTAGAATATCAGGGCAGTTCTCCTTGATAATTTCTTGAAAGATGATATCTAGGCTCTTTTTTTGATCATGGCTTTCAGGTAGTCCAATAATTTTTAAATTATCTCTCCTGGATCTATTTTCCAGGTCAGTGGTTTTTCCAATGAGATATTTGACATTGTCTTCCATTTTTTCATTCCTTTGGTTCTGTTTTATAATATCCTGATTTCTCATAAAGTCACTAGCTTCCACTTGCTCCAATCTAATTTTTAAAGTAGTATTTTCTTCAGTGGTCTTTTGGACCTCCTTTTCCATTTGGCTAATTTTGCCTTTCAAGGCATTCTTCTCCTCATTGGCTTTTTGGAGCTCTTTTACCATTTGAGTTAGTCTATTTTTAAAGTGTTGTTTTCTTCAATATTTTTTTCAGTATTTTTTTGGATCTCCTTTAGCAAGTCATTGACTTATTTTTCATGGTTTTCTTGCATCATTCTCATTTCTTGTCCCAATTTTTCCTCTACTTCTCTAACTTGCTTTTCTAACTCCTTTTTCAGCTCTTCCATGGCCTGAGACCAGTTCATGTTTTTCTTGGAGGCTTTTGCTGTAGGCTCTCGGACTTTGTTGACTTCTTCAGGCCATATGTTTTGGTGTTCTTTGTCACCAAAGAAGGATTCCAAAGTCTGAGACTGAATCTGGGTGTGTTTTCGCTGCCTGGCCATGTTCCCAACCAACTTACTTGACCCTTGAGTTTTTTGTCGGGGTATGACTGCTTGTAGAGCAAAGAGTACTTTGTTCCAAGCTTGAGGGGATGTGCCGTTGATTTCAGAGCTATTTCTATACAGCCAGCTCTGCCACACCAGCACTCCTCCTTCCTCAAGAACCACCAACCTGGACCTGACGCAAATCTTCAGCAGGCTCTGCACTCCTGCTCTGATCTGCCACTTAATTCCTCCCACCACGTGGGCCTGG
This sequence comes from Trichosurus vulpecula, assembly GCF_011100635.1. Classification (NCBI taxonomy): domain Eukaryota; kingdom Metazoa; phylum Chordata; class Mammalia; order Diprotodontia; family Phalangeridae; genus Trichosurus; species Trichosurus vulpecula. Next base: position 213,456,596 of record NC_050577.1, on the reverse strand, counting down.
GTCCGGAAGTAACTGCAGCTGTAGTTCTGTAGCTGCACCTCCCCCGCTGCCCCTGGGGCAGTGGCCGAACCACAAACTCTGTCCCCTCCAGCTTTTCCCACTAACCTTCTCTGTTGTCTTTGGTGTTTGTGGGTTGAGAAGTCTGGTAACTGCCACAGCTCACTGATTCAGGGTGCTAGGGCCTGTCCTGCCTGGCTCCTGGTCTGGTTGATCCTGCTGCTTCCCACACTGAGCTCTGCTCCCCTCTGCTCTGTGTGCGATAGACCTCATCCAGCGACCATCCAGGCTGTCCTGGGCTGGATTCCTGCTTCCCTCTGCTATTTTGTGGGTTCTGCAGTTTTAGAATTCTTTCAGAGCCAGTTTTTATAGGTTTTTGGAGGGATGTGGTGGGGAGCTCATGCAAGTCCCTGCTTTCCAGCCATCATCTTGGTTCCACCCGTCTCTCCAAATCCTTTTGTGTCTCCACCACCCCCGCCTCAGCTCACTGTCTTTCTCTGTCTCCCTATGTTTCTCTCTTGCTTACTTGCTTCACCCTCACTATTTTGATTTCTCTTTCTCCATACATTCATCCATCATTTTATATCTATCTACTATCTGTCTGTCTACCTTTCCATCTATCTGTTTTTGAGGAGGGGTCTGCCTGTCTCACCCAGGTGGGAAGTGTGTGACTGATTAGCACAGGAAATCTGGCATATTCTGTTTCTGACCTCTTTAGGGGGACTGGGGCCCCCACCGCTCCTGAGAGCCCCCATATTCATGATAGACTTTGTTTGGACATTTGGTTAGTTTAGCCCTGCTGAAGCTCAAAACTCCTGAGTTCCAGTGATCTACCAGTCTTATTTTCCTTGATAGCAGGGATTGTCGGCTTGTACCCCTATATCTGGCAAGTTTACACTTCAGTGGACAGCATGGTGTTTGTATTGTAGTCTGGATAGAGATAAGAAGACAAAAAATAATTTCAAGAGAAAGAAGATGCTAATTAATACCCAAGGAGTTCTGCAGAGAAGGTAGAATCTGAATAAATCCTTGAAGGAATATAAGGATTCTGTAGGGACAACTTGAGGAGGTAATATATTCCAGCCATGAATGACAACCTTTGAAAATACACAGAAGTTAGAGAAGGAATGACAGATTTGGATAACTACTAGTAATGGTTTGGCTGGAATATAGATTGCATAGAGTATAGCATCTTGAGACAAAACTAGACATGGAGTCTGAATTCAGATGATTGAAGACCTGAAAAGTCAGTCTGAGTTTGCATTTTGTTTTACCTTGAGTCAATAGAGAGCCACTAAAACATTTGAGCAGGTGAGTGATGGCCACAGTTGTGCCATAGGGTGCTTATTTTGTTTGCTCTGCAGAGGTTTAATTAGAGATGAAAGAGAATGAACATTAGGGGTCTAGTTAAGAAGCTATTATAATCTTTGAGGTGAAAGGTAGTGGGCATCCAGGAGGGTGATCATGAGAGCTGAGAAGAGATGGATGCAAGAGAGTCCTGTACAGTGAAAGTTCTCCCTCGAAATGTTTGTGAATGTAATTGACTCAAAGCAGGTAAAAAAATCACCCTGCATCTTGTACCACTATTTCATTGTCGAAGAAAGGAGGATTTTATGCTTTGGTTTGTGCTGGTTCTGCACTTTCTTGACTTAGTTCAGTAACAAATGGGCCTCTAAGACAAGATTTAGTTGCTGCTTGCCTCCTGTGAGCCTTAATTCATACTATTCCACTCAGTGCACTTTGTAAAATGGAATAATAAGTTGTCTTAGCAGCTCCCCCAATTTGCTGTTCCGTCTCTTACCTCAATGCATTTGCCAAACACAATTGGAACTAAAGTGTGTGTAAATTAGTAACAAGAGACTGTAAAACATGGAGCAGACCGTTCACACTCAGCATGTCTTTAATGAAGACAGCCTTCAGTTTTCCGTAGATATTACAAGAGTGCAGAGGAAAGTTGTAGAAGCTGGAATACAGAGCTGCCATTGTCGTGGTGATCTGTGTTCCCAGCCTCAGTTGGCCTGGGATGATCCTAGGTGGTGACTTTACAGATGAGTAAACTGAAACTCAAAGCGGCTAAGTAACTTACCCACCGTAATACAGGTAGCAAGTGGCAGAGCCTGGATTCATAATCAGATCCCAAGGATCAAAGGTAGATTTAGAACTCAAGTCTTCCCTGACACCAAGTCCAGTGCTCTTTCCACTGTCTCTCTATTCTTAAATCTACAGGTTTTCTATTAACACCACCCTCAATGCTAACCTATCATGTCCAGTTAGGTTTGGTTTTTTATTGTTAGGATTAATTATACTCAGAAAAACTGATTTTTCAGAATGTTTTTTGAGGTTCCCAACCAATTTTGACTTAATTACTATATTTTTAAAACTAAAGTACAAAAAAGAGGCCTTTGTCAGTAGTTTGATCTACTTTAAATGTTCAAAGCCCACCTTCCCATCCCAAATGCATAAACTCTGGAGTATGTTTACCTCTAACAAAGCATTAACAAAAAGGTAGGTCCAATCCAAAGTTTTATACTTCAACGGATCTTTACCTTTAGCACTGTGGGTATTTCCATTGTTGTGTAGATTGTCACTCATTTATACCTACTCATTGTGAGCATCTCTTGGTCATGTTCTTTCATAAGTCTTACATGGAGGGTCCAACCAATATTCTGGGGAATCTTCCTCTAGAGCTCTTGAAATTGGATGGATATCAGTGAAACACTCAAGGTATTGATTGGTTATTCTTTGTTCCTGCCATTATTGGCTCACCTCCTTTGTGGTCATAAGGCTCTTTGGTGAATAACTTTAGCTTACAGTTCCATTTGTGAAACAGTGCCCAATGTGACCATAAATTGTCTCTGTAAGACTAAAATAATGGGAAGGAATTTGAATTGGTAAAGTCAACAGGGGGTTGTTGATAGGAATGCAAAATCATAAATCTTGTCTTTCCTTTTTTTTCCGCTGGGAAGAACCATACAGAGATTGCCTAAGTCAAATGGAAGTTTTATTTTGTATTTCAAGATCTTTCAAAGAGGAGAATTCCACACTACTTTGTTAACCATTTGAAAAATACCTTTACTCTCATCAAATTCACTGGTGTCTTGAAAGAGTGTTGGATATGGAGCCAGAAGACTTTGGGTTTAAGTGCTAGTTCTGCCATTTATTTGCTATGAGAACCTTTTTGCATCTCATCTGTAAGAAACAATGTTCTGTTTCAGGCAGGCTGAACTCGGGCCAGTCCAGTGATTCAGGTTCAGGTTTGGAATGCAATGTGATATGTGCCAAAAATGCAATAAAAACAACTTTATTCAGCATAAGATTAAAAAGGATTCAATTCCTTCTTGATAAAATAAAATGCTATTCTCTTCTACACTGTATGCCCCACAGCAATGGGACCATTTCATGAGACAAGTGTCCTTGTAGGACAGTGGTGATTCTGCTAAACCTCTGGAGCATCAACTCCAACCAGGTTGGGCTTTTGGGATTTTGATATTTTAGACCTTCAGTCCAAACAATCCCCAAGGATGACGTCTACGCTTTCATAAAAGGAAAGAAATCACCACCTAAAGAAAATCATCACCAGCCTAAAGAAAATGATTTCTGTCCTTACACATGGATCAGAGTTAGGGTTAGTATCCCATAGGAGTATGGATACTGGTAGCACCTGCCTCACAGGTTAGTTGTGAGGAAAGTTATTCACACATTTTAAAATGCTACATAATTGTGAGCTATTATTCTAACTCTGCTACTTATAGCTGTGTGACTTGTGCAGAATCATAGAATTCCAGTGTTGGAAAGGTCCTCAGTGGGTAATGGGTCCAATTCATACACTGAAAGAATCCCATCTCTAATAGAGCACTCCAATCTGAAAGACTTTCGAAGATACCTAATACCCGTGTGACCCTGGGCAAGCTTCATTTCCCTCATCTGTAAAATGGACTCGTTGGGCTTGATCACTTCTAAGGGCCTTCTCAGCTACCAAGATAACATATGAACTTCCCGTTCTATGATCTAGTCCATTTCTTTTTGTTTAGTTCCAAAGAGAGAGGTAAAAATAGCTAGATTCTTTTTCTTGAATAATCAGCTTCTAGGGAGGTCATAGGATCATGGGTTTGCTACTGGAAGGAGCCTCGGAGGTTATTTAGTGCAGCTTCCTCATCTGACAGATGAGAAAACTAAGGGACAAAGAGGGGGATGATGTGTACAGAAACTGAAAGGTAATTTGGTTGATCCCAACCCTACTTTTCTTTGGCCAAACCCCTTCTGAGACTTCTTTCTATGTTAAATCAATGGGCATCATTTTTTAGATGTAATAGGGATAAAATATATGCCCCTCCAAAAAAGATCAGGGGCAAAACAAGGGTGTCTGTTATTGGCACCATTAATTGATCCAGTCTGAGAAATGATAGCTATAACAAGAAGACAATAAAATGTAATTGAGGGAGACTGCTATGCTAAAATATTCGCTTCTTATTTGATCCTACTTCTTTTTTGCAAAGGGAAGTAATACAAGGAAGGAAGGGAGGAAGGAAGGAAGGGAGGAAGAGAGGAAGGAAGGAAGGGAGGAAGGGAGGAAAGAAGGAAGGAAAGAAGGGAGAGAGGAAGGAAGGAAGGAAGGATAGATAGATAGATATAGATTTGGAGATGGAAAGGATTTTATGGTCATTTATTTTACCCATTTCTTTCATATTTGGGGAAACTGGAGCCCAGAGAGGGGTAGTGATTTGCCCAAGGTTATATATGCACTAAGGGGCAGAGCAGAATTTGAACCCACGTCTTCTGGCTCCAAATCCTGTACTCTTTCCACTGTACCATACCAGGAGAAAGAAAACTCCATTTTCATGTTTATGGTAAAATTCTCAACGTGGCTAGCTAGAGCTCACCTTCATGACCTTTGTTCAGCCCTCACAGAGAGCTTTGGCAAAATAGAAATGTGTGTACTATTATAGCAAACGTCCCAGTGTTAAATGTTCAAGTGTGCTGAGGTATGACGTGAGCTGTGTGATTCTTCTTGATAGATATATAAATGTACTTTGGCCAACGTTAATATGCGGATACATACATTTTGGAGGGATTCTCTAATGTTCTTCCCACCTAAAAATGTCCCCTAAACTTCTTGTTTATTAAAGTATGACAGGTATGCAAGAGTAACAATTCATAAAAGTCTTCAGGGAAAGTGGGATGCCTTCTTATTAGGGGTGGAAAGGGCTCCTTTAAAAAATTTTAAAAGGAAAAACCAGGGTGTGGAAAGGTGCAGATTATCCTGTTCCTGGCCTACTTTGGCCTATTGAAATCTGTGTTTATATCACAGTCCTTTAAACTCCTCTTTCTGTTTTCTCCTCCCAGGTCAAATAGAAGAATTTGCAATTGACTACAAAGAAATTTGAGGTGGGAATGGGAAAGAGGGAGTATATAAAATTAAACTCTCATCTGTCGACTTACATGTTGAATTGATTTTTTTTTCATTTTTTTTTGAGCAGACTTATGAATTCATTGATGTGGGGAACTCTTGGTAAAGAAGTTCTCCCTACCAAAGAAGACCAGTTGGTCCTCTGCAAAATATAATCTGTTGTCTGGGCCCTCAAAGGGTTAAGTGACTTGCAGGGTCAGTATGTTTCAGAAGCAGGACTTGAACCCAGGTCTTTTTGACTCTGAGGCTCTTTGTTCCCTCACCCACTCTATAGGACTAATGTTTTAGTTAAGTCTCGATATGAGTCAGCATGAAGTAGTGGGTGGGATACTAGGATTGGAGTCAAGAAGATCTAGGTTCAAATTCGGATTCTCCAGCCTTTGTGATTTGGGGGAAATGACTTTACTTCTTTGGTCCTCAGTTTCCTGATCTTTGAAATGAGACAGTGGGACTGAATGGCTACTCTAGTCCCTCCTAGCTCCAGATCTCTGATCTTACGACCTAATCATGTGAGGTTGCCTAGGCACTTGGCCTTTCAGGCCTCAGTTTTCTTAACTATAAAAAGAGGGGTTTGGACTGGATGACTTTTCAGCCTACGATGTCTGAGTCCCTTTAAAGCTCCACATCTGTCTTCCTGAGGCTCCCTACAGGAGGTAGTATGTGCATTCACATAATGGATTCTTGGCTTGTTCTCCCTCAAGGATCACCTTCACTGATTTTTCTTCCATGAAGCTTTCCCTTAACCCTCCCTTGTCCCAATGTTCTCCTATCTCCTCAATTTTCCTTCTTATAAAACTTATGAAGAAGTCACATCATCCTTATGGAATGAGCTCTTTGAGGTTAGGCACTGGCTCACTTGTATCTTAAATCTCCAACACCAAGAGAAAGTTCATAGAGAGCTGAGTATAAGTCTGGCCTCTGGTGCTCGGAGCATGTCCCTCAACTTCATGCTGCTCTAGGCAACTCTGCAGGGTGAAAGATTTCCTCATTTGAGAGTCCCCAGCCTAGTCCTCATTTCCTATCCCCTGTGCCTAGAGCAGTGCCTGGCATATATGAGAGTGGGAAGGAAGGGTGTACCAGTCATTTCACTGGTGTAGGGAACTCCTGGTACCAATGCAAGTAAACAATTGCTCTGCATCTTACAGTCTGAGAGTACCTGGAGCCAGAAGAGGTTAAGTGACTTGCCTAGAGTTACCTAGCCAGTATTTACCAGAAGCTAGACTTGAGTCTATGGCAGCTATGTGGTACAGTAGAGCTCTGGGTCTGGTATCAGGAAGATCAGAGTTCAAATGCAGCCTCAGACACTTGCTAGCTGTTTGACCCTGGGCAAGTCATTTAAACCTCTGTTTGCCTCAGTTTCTTCAACTATTAAAATTGGATAACAATAGCACTTCTCAGGGTTGTTATGAGGATCAAATGAGATAATATTTGCAAAGTGCTTAGCACAGTGCATGGCAAATAGTAGGCATTGTATATGTTAGTTATTATTAGTATCATCATTGTCATCCTCATCATCATCATCATCGTTTCTGACCCTAACACTCTACTCCTTTACACTTCCTTTCTGCAACATACTTAGTAGGTACTAAATAAATATAAACTGAGTTGAGTTGAAAAACATGATTTCACATGTATAATTGATATCACATTGCTAGCCTTCTCTGTGGGTGGGGGAGTGGCTGGAGGGAAGGAGAGAATTTGGAACTCAATTTTTTTTTAAAAAAAGGACTGTTAAAAGTAAATAACTATATTTTAAGAAGCATAACTAAAAAAAATTTCACCTGTTAGCCTACTATAGGAAAGGACAGGAATATTCATTCCGTTCTCTGGCTCCCACTCTTGGAATATGTGTGTTGATGCTCTCTTCTAGACATCATCTTCCTCCCCTCTTTGGAACAGACATACTTTCTGGTCCCTGCTGTCCATTCTGCTCCTGTAGAGAGATCTCTTGGCATGTGTACAGGGACTAGAGAAGCAGTGGAGAGAGCAAGGTGACTCTCTAGCTCAGCCTCTTCCCAGTAAGCAGTTGTGATTGATAGGCTTCTGCCCAAGGCTGGAAGCCCCAGATACAGTTTTATCCCCTTAATAAATCAATTATCTTCCTCATTCATATAGCTCCTGAACCCCTGGTCAGTATTCAGATTTCCCAATGATTCTCTTTGTCTCATATACCAAAATCAGTTATTCTTTGTCCTTTTTACTGCTCTCTATTCACAAATAATGAAGTACAGAAATAAAAAGCACTTGTGATCAATCATATTTTATTAGACTAACTCAAGATTAACATAATTAGGCAGCTAACTAGTCAGTACGATGGATGGTGCACTGGACCTGAAGTCAGGAAGACATCACCTCAAATTTAGCCTCAGACACTTGCTGTATGACCTTGGAATGTCACATGATTCTTTCCTACCTCAGTTGCCTCATCTTTACAACCAGGACCATGGTAACACCTACCTTGAGGTTATGTGAGGTCTAAATGAGAAAATGTATATAGAGCACTTTGTAAACCTTAAAGTGCTAAATAAATGTGAGCCATTATTATTATTATAGTTGAATCAGAAATTATGAATAAACTTTGGATCAAATGTTTTCTATCTTGGGCAATGAGAGGGGGATAGGGCAAAGAGAATATATTGCCATCCTTTACTAGAGAGAAAACTTCCCAAAGTTTGTTCCCACACAGCGCTCCTTAAAGAATAGCCACCAACAGCTCTTTGCCATTTTCCAAATTATCTTGCTCAGTCTCTCCTTTTGCATCCCCAATGGCTAGTGAAACAGAAAATGACCCCAGCCCTCAATTCTGCCACTCTGTGCTCAGTTCAAACTCACATGTCCAACCTGCTTGCTCACCCATCCTCCTCTTCTCCTGGGGAACCAGAGAAGGAGGGGAGCAACGTTGTCCCTTTGAAACTCACAGCCCCTCTTCCTTCCAGAGGCCACGAGAAGCCAAAGGATCCCATTTGTCTATGTCCCAGGTGCTCCATGAACTATGAGAACTCCCATCGATATAGCCGTTGAAGTTTTTACAAAGTGGTTTTGGTACATTATCTCATTTACTCTCCCAGTAGCACTGTAAGATAAGTGCTCTTCTTATCTCCTTTTTACAGATGAAGAGAGGTTCCAAACAGTAGGTGTCTGAGGTCATGACTCAACTCAAATCTTCTTGACTTCGGGTATAGCACAGTATCTAGATGCCACAGTCTCTTGATAGTGAAGGTGCTTTGTTCTAATTTTTTGATTCAGTAGGATATTTGTAAAGTGCTTGCCACAATGCTTGGCACATAGTGAGTGCTAGGTAAATGCTGCTTCGCTCTCCACCCCCCCCCACCCCCCATTTTGGAAGCAGTGTAACTAAGTTCATTCTTGGGGGTGGGGGTGGTGATGTTTGAAGCTGCTCTGCCAGTGAAAGAATCAGTAGTGATATGACCTACTCAACTCTTTTTGGAGCTTCTCTATGAAGTCTTCCCTAGTGTTAAAGGGGAAAATGGTAGTTACCAGTTATATGTGGTCGGTACCAGATAAATGGCAGAGGGGACACCAGTGGAATCTCTCTGTGTAATTCTGATATTCCTTTTCTGCTTCAATTAATCAATCAATAAGTATTTATTAAGTGCCTACTGTATGCCAGGCTCTTTGCTGAACACGGGAAGTATGAAGGCAAAAGACAATCCCAATTCACTGTCTAATGAGGGAGAAAATGCATGTAAACGTCTATGTTGTTGTTTAGTCATTTCAGCTGTGGCTGACTCTCCATGACTCCATGGACTTCTGTGGATGGAGTTTTCTTGGCAGAGGTACTAGAGTGGTTTGCCATTTCCTTCTCCAGTGCCAAACAGAGGTTAAGTGACGTGCCCAAAGTCGTGCAGGTAGGAAGTTTCTGAAGCTGGATTTTAACTCAGGTCTTCCTGACTCCAAGCCCAGTGCTCCATGTACTATGCACCTAGTTGCCTCTATGTACAAAATCTGTGTACAAACATACTACAGACAGGTCAAATAGAAAATCAAAAGAGGGCGAGCACCAGAATTAAGGCAGATTGGGAAAGGCTTGTGGTAGAAGGTGGGGTATTAACTGAGACTTGAGGGAAGCCATGGAATCTAGGAAATATAAATGAGTAGAGATGGTTCTGGGTATGTGGGACAGCCTATGAAAGGGAGTCTGGAGATATAGTGTCTTGAGTGAGGAACAGCAAAGAGACCAGGGTCACTGGATTGAGGGGAGAGGCAAGGTGTAAGAAGACTGGATAGGTAGAGGGAGGCAGGTTATAAAGAGTTTGAATGCCAGAGGATTTTATATTTGTTTCAGGAGGTAGTAACTCCTGCAGCTCTTGAATGGTGGGGCTAAGGTGGGGAGGGGCGAGGGGCATGGCAGCTCCCTTTGACAGCCAAGTGGAAGATGGACTAGTGGGGAGAGACAGTACCATTGTGCCTGTAGTGTTATTCAACATGAGAAGTTAATTTAATATGTTCTTTTGTATCTAAAGTGCTCCAATTAGTCATGAGAACTGATGAGTACCAGAGGATGAACTTTTATGGAACAAATTAATGACTGGAAAGTCTCATAGTCATAAGAAAAGATTTTATATGGTGGGGAAGGAGGGGAAGACTCATCACATGGAAAAGTCATCTGGAACAAATTGTGGTCTGTATATATCATGGAATAGGAAGGCATTCTAATAGATTGAAAGTCTGAAAACCTGGACTCAGATCTTGGTTCTACCACTTATTGTATGTGGATAAGTCACTTACTCTCTTTGGGCCTCAGTTTCTTTATCTGTAAAAGGAGTTGGCTGGACTGGGTAACCTCTGAAAGTCTCTTCTGGTTCTAAAACTATGAACCTATAATTATTCTGTCCCACAAAAAGCATTAAGTGCCTTCTGTGTGGCAGGCACTGTGATGGACTCTGGGAATACAAAGGTAATAACAAAATGATTTCTATCCTCAAGGAGCTTCCATTCTACTGGGAGTTGGTGAGCAAGGCCATGAATGGCATGTAAAACAAATTTTGGGGGACTTAACCTGCAATTTCATCAATAGAGGGAACTCCCAGTGAGGAAACACCCTCTATCAATACAGATCGGCATCTGCTCTTCATCTTAGTCTTAGGGTGTTTGGGGGACCCCTGAAAAGTGAAGTCACTTACCCAGGGTTATAAGACCATACAGGGCATCTGTGGGATACCCACTACCTTGCTGTGCTCAATTAACTTGCAAAATTAATGCCAGCTAATTTCCAGTAATGGGAGCACTAGTGAGTGAAGAACTCAAAAAAGGCCATAAGAAATGATGAATTTTAAGGATTCAAGAGATGTGGAGAAGATTTTTATGAACAGATGAAGACCTAGAGCCACCAACTTAGAACTGACTTTGACAGTGGAAAGGAAAACCACCCTGAAAGATGCTGGAATCCTAACCAATGGGGACTTGAGGGGACTGGCAGTGAAGCACACTTCTAGAGAAGGCATGGTTGAGGTAAACACCATCAGGTATGGCCAATGTGGTGCTGTGGAGAGAGTACTGGACTCAGAGTGAGGAAGACTTGAGTTCAGATTCTGCCTCAGACGCTTACTAGCTGGTTGACCTTGGACAAATCACTTCACCCCTGTCTGCCTCAGTTTCCTCAACTTTAAAATGAGGGTAATAACATCTCCATACTGTTGTAAGGAACAAATGAGATAATATTTGTAAAACGTTTAGTGTGGTGTCTGGTCTGGTGTATAGTAGTCATTTAATAAATGCTTCTTCTCTTCTTCCTTTAAATCTACTGTTTTTTAATGTGAGGTGTCTGTTCAGGGGGAGGAATTCAGAGGGGAGTTATTGGCAAATGAGAGCCATGTTAAAACTAAGATCATCAATAAAACATTTTTTAAGTGAGACAATTGGAGCTTATCTTAGTATGTGAGGTGAGATGGATACGTGGCTCAGATATAAAAGGTCACAGCATAAACCAATTAAAGGAACAAGGAAGAAATTATTTTTCAGATCTAGGAATAGGGGATGAATTCATGACCAAAGGGGCAATGGAGAGGATTGCATAAGATAAAATGGGCAGTTCTGATTACATTAAATTGAAAAGGTTGTATATTAATAAAACCAATAAAAATAAAAGTGAAGAAATTGAACATAAAGTGAATTTAGTCTTCCTTTTTGCCCCCCTCAAGTGTAGGCATCTTTTTAAAATCTTGAGTAAATCTGAATTTAGCTGAGGTTTTTGCTTTGTTTTTTAAAAGAAACAATTTACTAAAGATACCTTTCCCCCTCTTAGTGAAAGATTTATTTGTGATCTCTTTGTGAGATTTGGCATGCTATTGGTAATTAAAAGTATGCTAATTGAAAATGATATCCTTCCAGATGACCACTGGAATTAACCTTCATTTTTTACAAGACCTTCTGGTGGTGATTTATGCATTAGGCTTTTCACTTTACATAAGACTGACTCCAACAGAAAATGCAATGTAGGATGTTCTAGGAGGAATTTTCCAGAGGCTTTTGGCATACCACCCAAAGAAACCATCAGAGGAGAGGAATGCTGCAGGAATTCCCTTATTCCTGAACTCCTAATGCTCTGAAAGCTTCAATTAGTTCACTCTTTGGAGAGCAAGAGATATAAAGAACCTTGTCAGTTACTCCCCCAGTATCAAGTTGGACCAGAGCTTTGGGAGCACTAAATATGAGACTGACTTGTCAGGTCATGTGTCTTGCTGCTTACTCACTCACTCCTTATTCCTTCTAAGAATATTTATTAACGTCTGTTGTGTGCCCACTCCGAGGGTTCCAAGGCTATGGTGGTAGTGGTAGTAGTAATGGTAGTAGTTGTAGTGATGGTGGTGGTAGCAGCAGTAGTAGTAGTAGTAGTTGATGTGGTGGTGTTGGTGTTGTAGTAGTAGTAATAGTAGCAGTGGTAGTGTTAGTAGTGGTGTAGTAGTTGCAGCAGTGGTAGTGTTAGTAGTGATGTGGTAGTAGTAGTAGTAGTAGTATGTAGTAGTATCAGTGGCAGCAGAAGCAGCTAACATTTCTATAGTTCTGTAAGGTTGGCATAGGAATTTGCATATACTACCTGATTTGATTCTCACAACAGTCCTGTAAGGTAGGTGCTACTATTATCCCCATTTTTAACATAAGGAAATTGAAACTCAGAGTGGTTAAGTGGCTTGCTCAGAGCCACGTCATAAGGAAATGTCTGAAGCAGATCAGGTGACATTATGAAAATAGATGTGCTGGTCCCTTGGTTGAGTAGGGACCAAGAGTTAGGTACAGATCCTCTGTGTTCAAAAGGACTTTAAAGGACAGTTGGTACCACTCCCTCACATTACAAATGAAGGAACAGAGGACAAGAAAGATGAAGTCACATAGTGAGTGACAGTGTTGGAACTTGAATTCTGGTCTCTTGTCTTCAAGGCTAGTACATTTTCTAGAATGCCATGCAGAATATCCATGTGTGTCACCTAAAATATTACTTGTACATGAGAGAAAGTGTGATGTTGTAACAGCACAGTAACAGCACAGTCAAAGGTCAAGGGTTTGAATCCTGACTCTACTAATTACTACCTTTATGAGAAGTCGTTGAGCCTCTTTGAGCCTCAGTTTCCTCATCTGTTAAATGAGGGGTTGGATTAGATTTTCACTAAGATTTCTTTCAGCTCTACTTCTTTGTCCTGCCCACTAAGTTGAAGTTGAGGACAACCACCATCCTTCTAGTCACCCAGCTTTGGAACTTAGGAGTCATTCTCACCTCTTTAACTTCACATATCCAGTCCTTGGTCATATTTGGTGGACTCTACTTCTGCACCATTTCTCACATCCATTTCTTTCTCTTCACTCCCATGGATATCATCATAGCTCAGACCATCATCACCACCTCTTGCCTAGACTATTACAATAGCTTCTTCAGTGGATTCCCTGCCTTGTCTCTCTCCCCTCCCTAGGATTCCTGCAGAGTTGTGAAATAAGGGATGAGTTTGACCATGTCACTCAGTGGCTCCCTTTTTTCACTGATGATAAAATAGATTTCTTTATTTTATTGTACTTTTTGGCTTCTGGCCTATTGCACATTAATATTCTCCCTACATTGTATTCCAGTAGACCAGCTAACTTGGACTTCCCTGAACATGTTGTTCTGACTTTTGCTTCCCTGCCTTTCACAGGCTGTCCACCAGTCTGGGCATATACTCCTTCTTCTCAGGGTCCCAAGATTGCTTCACGATTTGTCTCAGCTACCACCTCCTGTGTGAGATCTCTCTAATCCTTCTTCTCACTCTGCTTGTCAATACCCTAACCCTACAAATTACCTTGTATGTACTAAATATATATATGCTTATATATATATGAATATGTACAGAATATATGCACATATATCATACATAACATACATATATATGGTTTTGTTGTTCAGGAGTGTTTGCTTCTTGAACTATCTTATTTCTGTCTTTGGATTCCCTGGCAGCTAATGCAATACTTGGCACATAGTAGGTGCTTCATAAATGTTTATTGCCTGAATGCATGACCCATGTTCCTATAATCTTTTTCTGGGTAGTATTATAACTTATTTAAGGTGATGTTAACTGTCACAAAATGATCATTGGTATGTGGTAATACTATACTAGACACTGTATTATATATGCATATATACATATATACATACATATATATGTATGTGTGTGTATATATATGTATGTGTATGTGTGTGTGTGTGTGTGTATGTGTGTGTGTGTGTGTGTGTGTGCATACCAAGGATGTGGAGACTACTTTGGACAAACTCCAAGCCCACGTTTCCAACTTCCTCCTAGACATTTTGAACTGTATGTCCTGTAGGTATCTCAAATTCACCATGACCAAAATAGAATTCAGTATCTTTCCCTCCAAGATCCACCCCTTTCCTTCCAGTCTCCCAGTTCACAACTCCTGTAACCTTGTAAACTCCCCACTCCCACTTCATTTATCCATTAAGTCACCTAATCTTGTTTTCTATATGCTCATCCCCTCCCCTGTACATCCTCTTATCTCTAGTCATACAGCTACCTCCCTGGTCCAGGCCCTCATCACCCGTGCTATTGCAGTGACCTTCCGGTTAGTCTACTTTCCTCATCTCTTCCCATTCCAACCCATTCTCCATGTATATGGCACAGTCATTAACTGAAGCATAGGTCTGATGCTATCATTCTCTGCTCAGTAGACTCCAGTGGTTCCCTATTACTTCTAGGATCAAGCATAAAGTCTTCTCTTGGGAGTTTAAGGCTCTTGACAAACTAGCCCCTTCATAATTTTCCATTCTACTCATTTTACTCTTTGTCTTTCCTCTTCTTTCTTTCACCCTTCTTTTTTCTGCCTCCTGTCCGTCCCACTGTCTTTTCCTATCGTTTCTCCTTACATTTCCCCTCTTATCTCCTTTTCTCCATTCCATTTCCCTACCCTTTCCATTTCTCCTTCATCTTTTTCTTCCTCTTTTCCAAGGGGGCTCCCATTATATTTAGAAGACCTGAAGTCAGATCCTAGCTCTGCTGCTTACCACCTGTCTGACCTAAGGCAAATCACTTTAACTTGGGTAGTTATTGAACTAGTTGCCTTCGAAGAGCCCTCCCTTTCATATCTACTGTGTTTATGACATAGTAGTAGGTATTAAGGGACATGCAGTGTGGAAGGGGAAGGAAATAAACATTTATATAGCACCTACAATGTAGCAGATGTAGTGCAAAGCACTTTACAAATATTATTTCAACAACTTGGGTGCCATTATTAAATCCATTTTACAGTTAAGGAGGCTGAGGAAGACAGAGGTTAAGTGACTTGCCCACGGGTCACATAGCTGTTAAATGTCTGAGATAGGATTTCAACTCTAGTCTTTCTGACTCCAATTCCAGCATTCGCTCCGCAGCGCCACCTAGCCATCCCAATATGCAGAGACAAATGAGGCATGGTTCTTGCCCTCAAGGAATCTACAACCTAGTACTATCTTCTGGCTCTTTTCTCCCCTGGGTATCATTGTAGTGGGAAAGAGAAAACACACACACACACACACACACTCTCTCACACACTCACGCACTTACATACTCCCATCTGAGAGCTTCTGGATCCCCTTCCCTTGGTTAGATCTGGGAGGGTTTCGCAGGGCTCTGCTGGCAGCTGCGCCTGAGTACAAGATTTTCCAGCAGGCTTGGCTGCTGTGACTGTACATTTTCCATGGTTTGGCTTTCATTTATTTTGGATGATTATCACACTTTTGAAAGGCCGCCTACTAAGCACTTTGGAGTAATTATCTCCAGTCGGTGACCTTTGGGGCATCAGCATTAGGAGACTCTGGTGAAGTATACAGCTCAGGGCTCCTGCTGAATTCCAGAGAGAAATCTCAATTTTGAATAGACTTTAAAAAGGACCATATTGTAACCATTTGCATTAGATCCCACACTTTTCTGGATTACTGTTTTCCTCCCACTTCTCTTGTAATTGAGGATCACTCATCCTGGCTTTAAAATTAATTGTGGGAGGGGGGAGGGGGAGAGAATAAACCTGCAAATGCAAATTATCTAAGTCTTTAAATGACAAGCTTCACATCCAGATCTACAGTAGAAGAGGATTATGCTTAATCTCTGTGGTAAAATCAAGTTTCTGATTGAACTGGGACAAAATATTCAGTTCTCTTTTTGCTTTTTTTATTGAAGTTTTTTCAATTAACAGGCATTTGTTTTCTCTACTGCCCAGCCCTCTTCCCATTGAAAAAAAAAGAAAAAAATCTTTGTAAGACTTTCTCTCTGTAAATATATTATATGTGGTTCAAAGGACCATCAGCTCTAGAGCTGACAGGCAGCTAAAAAACCATTTCATTTTTCAGATGAGGAAACCAGAAAGGAGCAAACATCCAAAGCAGAGTTTGAACCCAGGGCCTTTGACTCCAAGTCAGTGTTCTTTCCTTTGTACCAGGTTCTTTTCCCCAGATGTCTGTCCTACTAATGATCAGGGTCAGAAAACCATCTTATTCAATCATTTATTTCAAGGAAGTTTTTGCTACAAGAAAGTCAGTGCTGCACCTGGAATTTGGAAAATCTTTGTTCACAGAAGAGAAAAGAGTCTAACAAGAAATGATGGGCATTCCATGTATGGGGGGACAAAACAGCTTGTTATCAATCAGTCAGTCAAGCAAGCATTTGTTAAGTTCTCACCATGTGTCAGGCAGTGTGCTAGGCACTGGGGACCTGCGACCAAAATGGAACACTTTACTAGACAGTCAGGAGAAATAGGGAAATGGTTACTTATTAGGTTAGTTTGGCTGGAATGGAGCGAATGTGTAGGAGAGTTCAGTGAAATAATGTTGGAAAGGCACATCACAGGCTGACAAGAGAAGACTTGGATGCTGGGATACAGAATTCTCCTTTTATCTATTTGCTCCTGCCTTTTTGCATTCAATATCAGTTCCTTAAAAATATTTTTCTTCATATTTGCACTTCATATTCTCTCTCTCTCTCTCTCTCTCTCTCTCTCTCTCTCTCTCTCTCTCTCTCTCTCCCTCTCCCTCTCCCTCTCCCTCTCTCCCTCCCTCCCCCCTCCTCCCCTCCCTTTCTCTCCTTTTCTCAAAAACAAACATTGAATTATGAGGTTCTGGTCAGGTTATCTCTTCATCATCTCTCCTAATCTTTATTGATACTGATAAATATTTGTGTCCTATAGTCATTAGAGGCAGCATGGTGTGGTAGAAAGAGGGCTGGGCCTAAAGTCTGATTAATTCTGGCTTCAAATTCTACCTCTCTTACCAAGGTGAAACTGGTATTGGGGAGATGGGGTTCTGTCCCAGGGCACTGAAATTTAAATGGTGCTGAGTGTTTCAGTCCTTCAACATGATAAAAACAATTGAACTTATCACCCAGAAAGCAAGAGTAATTAATGAAAATAGAGAAGTATCACATGGGCCATGCCTAACTGCTTCTTTCCTCTAGTGGTGCCCTCTCATGGAATTCCTACATGGCCTAGCCTGGCCATTCTCTCTATTCTCTGCCATTCCTGGACAGTAGTTTTTCCACTAGTAGTCTCATGATGTATCCCAGGGTTTCTGTCTATGAGGGGAGGGAGACTTTCCCCTCAATGTTTGAGGTGGTTTTATGCCATTTATTTGTCTTGATTGCTCTGATGCTTATTGATTGTGTGACCATGGTTGAATCTTATACTATCTCTGAGCCTCAGTTTCATCATCTGTAAAATGGGAATAATATCAGTAATACTTAACTCACAGGTTTGTGTGTGTGTGAGAGGATCATATGAGAGGCCATGTGGAAGGAGCTTTGTTAACAATAAACTATAAAAATTACCAGTTCATATTGGTTTGAAAAATAGCTTACTTTTTTTCCTTCTCTTAAGATGATAAGTCATTTAAAATTAAGTTAAATTCAAGTAATGATATGGAAAATCCATCAAGATGATCTTTCTGGATACCATTAGCAAATCACTTTTTTTCTTATCTTTGCTATACTATCATATTTTCTATATTTAGGAGTGATTTATCAAAACTACTATTAATCTAAATTAATTTTTTGGCTTTAAAGAATATACTTTAAAAAAAAGCATTTTTATAATGTTGTCCATTTTCTTCAGTAGAGGAAGTTGATTTCAGTACCCTGTAATTTGAGATATTGTTGCTCTTTTTTTAAGCTTGTGCCTGCTGTATTTGCATAATGGTTACAGTGAAAAGATTCTTACTCATTCAATTCCAATAGATGACCTTCGAAGGTTAATTCAAAGCTCTAATGAATAGTCCTGCTTCCTTCCCCTCAATTGGATCTGAGAGCAATGGTAGTCAGTTCTCAAGGCCTGGTGTTACCCAGGTAACATGAGAACATCAGAATCATTTCTGCTTTTGCAGGGGTCATGGGGTTCACCCCCAAATCTGAGGGTGGGAGAGCATTTTTCATAGAATATTCAAGTTTCTGTTATATGAAAGCAAGTTCATGAGAACCAGAGGAGGGTCTTGGCACTTCCTTGCAGATTCGTCACTTGTCTCGCATAGGGACATGCTACAAGAAGTGAAACCAACCTTTTAAGTGTTCAGTTTATCATAATCATCTTTGGTGCAGGGAGTTTTTATGGTCTGATACTGTGACTTGTTATAGTGGTGAGTTAGCTACTTCCCTGAAGGCTGGACTTCCATTTAAAGCATTAGCATTTGTCTATACCTTCCCCAGAAAGAGAAAAGAAAAGGTCAGCTTTCAGAGGAATGTAAATGGTAACAAAATATTCAAATACAATTCAAGTTGGAGGTAAAAGCAGGAGCTAAAATTAAAAACACTGTAAGTATGGGGAGTAGGGTATTAAATGTTCAGAGGCCAACCGAATCTTTCTTCCAGTTCCCACCTTGCTTCTAGTACCTACTGAAAGAAAAGAGGGGGTAAAAATTGCTTTTCTTCCCAGGGACAGATGAAAGAAAATGAGGCTTCAGGGTTTGAAACTTTTGTCCTGCATTATATGCATGCACACATACATGCACAAACACGATTAGAAATCAGGCTCTATGACTTTGGACAAGTTTTTCTCAGCCTAGATTGTTAACCTCTTAAACCAGAATGGTGTTTTTGACTGATCTCACCAGGGGCAAATGATATGAGGAAGACCAAGTGCACTAGCTTTGAACTCAGAGGACCTGAATTCAAATCCCATCTTTGATGCATACCAATTTGACCTTACACAAGTAACTTCACTTTCCTGGGTAACCTCAGTTTCCTCATCTGTAAAATGAAAAGGGCCTCTAAGGAACTGAGTTAAATGTATAAGAATACAAGTCATTCCTCAGTTGATAAATGGTCAAAGGAAATGAACAGGTAGTTTTCAGATGAAGAAATTATTGCTATCTATAGTCATATGAAAAAATGCTCTAAATCACTCTTGATTAGAGAAATGCAAATCAAAACAACTCTGAGGTACCACATCACACCTACCAGATTGGCTAATATGACAAAGAAGGAAAATGATAAATGCTGGAGAAGATGTGGGAAAATTGGAGCACTGTTGGTGGAGTTGTGAACTGATCCAGCCATTCTGGAGAACAATTTGGAACTATGCCCAAAGGACTATAAAAATGTGCATATCCTTTGACCTAGCAGTACCACTTCTAAGTGTGTATCCCAAAGAGGTTGTGCAAATGGGAAAAGTGCCCACATGAACAAAAATATTTATAGCAGCTATTTTTTGTGGTGGCAAAGAATTGGAAATTGAGGAAATACCCATCAGTTGGGGAATGTCTGAACAAGTTGTGGCATATGATTGTAATGGAATACTTATGTGCTGTAAGAAATGATGAGCAGGCATACTTCAGAAAAACTTGGAAAGACTTGAATGAACTGATGCTGAGTAAAGTGAGCAGAACCAGGAGAACATTGTACACAGTAACAGCCACAATGTGTGATGACTAACTTTGATAGACACAACTCTTCTTAGCAATGCAAGGATCCAAGGAAACTCCAAAGGCCTTAAGATGAAAAATGCTATCCCCATCCAGGAAAAGAACTGTGGAGTTGGGATGCAGATTGGAGCATATTGTTTGCTCTCTCTTTCTGTGCTTTTTGTTTGTTTATTCTTTCTCATGGTTTCTCCCATTGGTTCTAATTCTTCTTTACAACATGACTAATTTGAAATTAGGTCCAATATGAATGTATATGTAGAACCTATATTAAATTACAATCTTGGGGTGGAGGAGGGAAGACGTAGGTAGAAAATATGCAACTCAAAATCTTATGGAAGTGAATGCTTAAAACTAAAAATAAATTAAAAAGAAGAAAAGGGCCTCTAAGGTCCCTTCCAGAACTAGAGCTATGAGCCTATTAGTCATTTCCCCTCTCTGGGCCTCAGTTTCCTCATCTGTAAAATGAAGTGGCTGGACTAGATGGCCTCCAAAGACCCTTCCAGCTCTAGGTCTATGATCCTAAGTAAGCTAGAATAGCAAGAAAACAGGATACCAATAAGATTTTAGGGTCCTTTTCAAGTTTGGTTTCTTGAAGGGATAGTATAGGAAACATGAAAAAGTTGCCAAATGGTTTGAGAGTGTGTGGTGATAGGTTGTTTCTTTTAAAATAATGACAAAATTAACAACCACTGTTGGGAAGTGGCAGGGTTAGGAAGCCGGCTTAGGCTGACTGTACATTGCAAGCAATGGGATGGATGCACTGCCTTCCACCAAACTCTGCTATCAGTTCCTTGGTCAGTTGTCAGGCCGACACAGCTCAGGGTGTGCCGATTGGCTGCTGGCTGTGGCTCATCTGGAATACTGATGTTGTTTCCCGCTGCCCCTTTGCACTTGCATAGCACTCTTTGTCACCCCCTTTCCTTCCATCTCTCCGCTCTGGATCTCCCCACCTGAGCTGACCCTTGCAACTCCACCCGAGGGGGGAAGTCCTTGATTTGGGTGAGGATGTCCAGCAGTGGCACACGGCAGGAGGGGGGCAGGTCTGAGCAGCCTTAACGACTGAAGAAATGCACCAGTCTGCTGTAACTCCGGCTCTCTATGTAGGAGTCCTGCTCGAGACTTCTTAAGCTCTCCCAGCACAAACAGCTGCATGCATTGCTGAAGGAAGGCTGTGAGGGAAAGAGGGCTTGTGCCTGGTGGTTGCAGGGGGTTCCCCCCGCTGTCTGCCTGCTCCTGGCCAGCCCTGTGCGGAGGAGGTCCTGGTGGATTTCTTGCTGTTGAAAATCTCCCTAAAGGATCCCTGGTTTCATTTCCTTGGACACTTTCTATTTTTATGGTAAGTGTGATCAGAGCTTGTCTGCTGCAGCCGCGGGGATGCTTTCTTTGCCTAGCTTAGGAGCTTAGTGACCTTCCTTCTGTGCCTCCCTTGGTTCTAATTGAGCGCTGTCCGTGGTGCTGAAACAAACATGGGGCCATTGACCTTCTTTTGCTGTTCTCTCCTTAGCTTGAGCCCTTTCACAGGGATGGGAACATAAGCACTGTGGCTTTGTCCTTGAAACAGGAGCCATGGAAATATGCTCACAGTTGTAAACTGCAGCAGTGTGCTAGGTGGAAGGGGTGTCTGGGGGAGCTGAAAAACAAATGGGGTGGGGGGAGATACTAAGTCCCTAAAGCTTTGAGGAAGCCTATAAGGACCTCATGGGACTAACCACATTGCCTGTGCAGCCATATAGAAAACTATTTCATCCCGTTAAGGGGGGGACTTTTGCACACGTGTGTCTCATGCTAGTGTCAGTGCCTGTTTATGAAGGACCCAGCTGTATATGTGTCCAGGATACCTACATTGTTTCTTAGAGGTTTGCAACTTGGGCAGGAAAAATGCGTAGTGAGATGAGTGAGCCTTGCCTTAACTGGGGGTTGGGGAGGTGTTGCTGTATGACCTCATTGGTACTTTCTGCCTCTAATTCTTAGGGTGTCCTTTTTGGGGGGAGGAGCAAGAAATGTTTTCAGGGGTGGAAAAAATAACCTCTTTGTGTTAACAACATCCTATTCCAAGACCTTTTGATGTTATTTTAATAATTTTGACTTCCTCATAGAAAATACATAGCCTACGTAACAACATTCCCATTGCAATGCTCTTTCAACTAAACTGTGAGCCAGGAAGGGTTAAACATAAGAGAGGATGCTGCTGTCTCTAAAGAGAGTGAGCACTTTAAAATCCAAATGGTTACCCTTTCCCATTACTATCTTATCTGTGCATATATGAAGGAGCTAAACATAAACTGCATTAGGAGAGCCCCAGGTGGGTTAGCTGCTCACTCTCCCCACTCTAGTCCCCATTATGTTACTCTAGGAATTATACTGTACCACTTTCCATCATCCCTAAAGGCTCACTGCAGGGTTATGCTACAGCACTCCAGTTCTGACTACATCACAGGCTGACTGGAGCCTACAGAAAGCAAGAAAATGTGGAGTTCTCATCCTAGGGAGCCTGGCTATTGCAGGAGATGCTTTGCAGGGATGAGAGGGTGCTTGCTGCGGTACCTGCAAAAGGAATGTGTGCCTAGGATAGAGCTCTTTACTTTGGATTGTGACTGATTTTTCCAGCTTATACTGGAACCTCACCAGCTAATTTGAATTTGTGGGGTAGATTATGTCATTGGAAAATTAAAGTCATTTAACTAGTGATTGACAGGGTGTTTTATTCTTATGCTTTGTCGAGAAATATAGAAGCCAGAGAATGCAGTATGATTTTTTTTCCGTTCCCCTTTCACTCCCCCTGCTGATTGGCAGGTCAGTGTACTAAAGTTATTCAAATAGTGTGTTCTTTCTCTCCCCCACTTGGCTTTTAAAATGCTTGACTAGGTAGGAAGTTCTCTTAACACAGTAGTAGAAGAGCTGAGCTTGTTTACTTTGTGAGGACTTACTAGTGTCCTAAATGCATTTCTTCTTTTTCTTCACAAGAGAGGGCTTTAAGAGGGTTTTTGACCCATTGGGCTGAAAACTTACTTTTAAATAAACACCAAGAATGAATTAGATAATGATTAGCCAAGAAGAGGATATAACTATCAAATAGGTAACTAGAGAGAATATCAGGAGTCCTGGATACTGATACTTCCCAGTGCTGTTGAATAAAGTTGAGATAGTTTTCACATTGACTGGAGAAGCCATTCTACTATCCACTGTCTATTTTCTTCATGGCATTATGGTCTGAAGCTTCTGGATAGTCAATCATTACAGTGTAGATTGACAGAAACATCTTCCCTTACTATGAAATGACGTCCAGTGTTTACTGAGTGTGTAAATAATCAGCACCTTTCACAATACATAGTGAAATATATTTGGATTCTTTTTCTAGCTAAAAGGGCAGCATCAAGTGCTAGACAGTGTGGTAAATTAGGTGTGCCCACTGTGGAGTTAGAAGACACTGGTGGCTATCCCACATCTTATTCTTACAACCTGTGTCTTCTTAGACAAGTCAGCTATCTTTCTTGGGTCTCACTATCTTCCTTTGTAAAACTCTATATTGATGATCCTCAAATTCAGGCATTTGTTCTTAAAGGAAAGGGTTGACATTAGCCTGGATGTCAGGAAAATGGGTTCATCATTTCCTACTGCAGATAATTTCTGACACACGAAGTAGAATATGGTTCATTTTAGCGTGATAATCTTAACTGGGGGTGGGAAGTAGAGAAGAGAGCTGATCAACCATACTTTGTTAGAGAAATTCATAACATCATAGGATTATAGATCCAGAGATAGAAGATCCAGACATCTCTCTTTATTTGATTGGACTAAATATTTCCCCTTGGAATTTAAAAATCCATCCTATTATGCACACAATATAGTTTCCGCATGTATGCTTCTCTTCTTTCCTATTTAAAGATCGTATAGTATTCTACTTTTTCATGTTCATTTTTAAGTACTCTTACAATGGCACAGGCTGTGAATGCATACCTATTTTCAGCACACCAGGGTTAATTTAAAGGACCAACTTCTTCCAGAGGCAGGAAAAGAAGTGATGAGATCATTTGCTTTAGTACTGTCCTGCTTTGCTTTTTTGGGGCTCTCCCTACCTCCTACCCCCTTGCCAGAAAATCCCTTCAGGAATTTTTTTTTTGAATTGGAATCCTGGATCCAGTCCTCGGCATTTCCTTGTCTCACAGCATGGTGTCATGTGAATTCCTTTGCAGTGGGTATGAAGGCTGCATAGAAGACTGCTGCAGGAAAAATGAGTGCGAGAGAGGGAAAGAGAAGGGCGGCCACTGAATAGAGCTCAGAGCTCTCTGGGTGGGATGAAGTCATTGCAACATTGTGTATGTGTGTGTGTGTGTCTGTGTGTATGTGTCTGTGTGTGTCTGTGTATCCATGTCTGTGTGGCCTTCACTGGGGAGGGGCATGATGTTCCAAACTCAAATTGGTTCAAATGGTTCTAGACTAAGTCTGCCTGGCAGGAATTTGGAATTTGTCATCTCTGTTGGAAGTGCCCTTTCTCCTTTCTCCAAATCCAATTATACCATCTGGGCTGTAGTTTGGCTTAATTGCATACCTCAGACAAGCTCATACAATAATAGTGGTAGGCCACATGGTACAGGGGAAAGATCAGTGGCTCAGGAAGCAGCACACCTGAGTTCAAATGTACTCTTATGTACTCCCTGTGTGACTTTGGACAAGTTTCTTCCCCTCTCTGGACTTCACTTTCCTCATATGTAAAATGAGAGGTTTGGATTAGGCATTAGGATCCTAGATCTAGAATGGGAAGGGACACCAGAGGCCATCTAGTTCAATTTCCTATTGTGATGAAGAAACTGAAGCCCAGGGATGATCATACTGCTCTCTGGTCATCTATATTCTACGCCTCCTTCCCACAGTCTTTGTCTCTCTAGCTCCTGCCCTGGGGCTCCGGCCTCCTGATTGATGAGCATTCTCTATAGCTAGCCCAGAGCCAGACCCATGATGCTACTCTCCAGTCATCTTTATCCTATGCTACCATGTGTGTTCCCTTCCCATGCTACTTCCTCCCTCCTATCATTTACCTTCTATTTCTTGCTCTGAGAACAAAGATCAAACCTAAATTAGAATCACTGTAAAGAATGAGACAGTCAATTGCCCTCCAGCTCAACTCACCATCTCTGTGACTTCTTAGACTCCAGCAGGCCTCCCTGGTCTCTACCTCATTGTATGTGTTGTCTTCCTCTGTTAGAACGTAAACTCCTTAAAAGCAGAGACAAGTTCGGTTTTTGAGTTTGTGTCTGTAGTGCTTAACATAGTGGCTAACACTTCATAAACATTTGGAAGAATGAAGTGCTTAGCACGATGCCTGGCACATAGTATCAGCATAATAAATGCATTTTTGTGCCTTCGTTCATTTACTAATCTTATGATTATATAAGAAAAATAATTGACATTTATATGATGCTTGAACATTTGCAAAATGCTTCACAAGTATGGCCTCATAGGAAGCTCACAACTTTGTGTGAGGTATGTAATATGAGCTTGGTTATTCCCTGATGACAGTTGAGGACAGTAAGATTTTGAGAGATGAAGTAGTCCCTAGGTTGTTGGGGGGGAATAAAATGAGATAATATTTGGGAGCATTTGTAAATCTTAAAGTACTATACGAATACTCACTCTTATATGGGCGGTACAGTAGATACAGCATTGGACCTGGAGTCAGGAAGACCTGAGTTCAAATCTGTCCTCAGACACTTATTAAATGTGTTACCCTGGGCGTGTCATTTTGCCTTTTGTGCCTCTGTTTCCTTGTGTGCAAAATGGGGATAATAATACCTGCCTCCTGGAAGCGGTCATGAGGATCTCAGGTGATAGTATTTATAAAGTGTTTTATAAATCGTAGTTATTATTATTATTTTAAGCACTAAAGGTGATATTAGAACCTAGGTCTTCTGACTTCAGGCAATCTATCCACTAAAGCACATTGACTCTGACATCTTCTAAGTTTAAAATCAGTATCTCTCTCCTCTCCCTTCTCTCTCCCTTCCCTTCCTCCCCTCCACCTCCTCCCCTCCCTCTTTCTCCTTCTCCTTCCCCTCTCTGTCTTTCTCTTCTCTCCTTCTCCCCTCTCCCCCTCCTTCTCTCCCTATCTTCTTGTCTCCTTTCCTTCTCTCTCTCACTCTCCTCACTTTGTCTTTCTCTTGCTCTCACCCTCTCTCTTAAATTGTTTTGTAGAAAGAAAACTAAACCCTAATTCTTCCATTTTCCTAGCAATTGCTATCTTTTTAAAAAAAATTAATTCAGCCAATTCACTGCGAGAAACAAGTAGGCCTCCAAATCCATAAACACATTGACATAAACATTGGCTTACTACACTAAAATTGTTTTATTAAAAATAAAGAAAAAAGTTAGAAGCTTTGGCCAAAGACAGCAAATGTGATTTAGTTTCACCTGATTAATCCAATTTTTTTTTTAATAAAATGCTGTCAGTGGTAATAATGTTGATGAAATTCTTAATTTTTTCCTATGGAATTAATCTAATCACCAGTGAAAATAACACATTTTAATATGTGAATGACATTGGTTAGATATAGTCCTTCTTAAGACTTTCCCATAATTTTCTACGTCATTCAATATGATCAACAGAAAGGTTCTTAGTCAAGCTGGAAAAAATACATACTGTTATCATAGAAATCAAAATGACTGGCAAATTCAAATTCTCTCAAATAAATGGATAGATAGAAAGATAAATCATTTCATAGATGTTCCCTCTCTCTGTTTCTCTCTCTCTCTCTCGCTCTCTTTCTTTTCCATTCCTTACAAACACTTTCCGTACAGATACACACTCTCTCTCTCTCTCTCTCTCTCTCTCTCTCTCTCTCTCTCTCTCTCTCTCTCTCGGTGTCCTATAAGTCTTAGTGCAGTTTTAAGCTTTAGGTTTAAAGATGTACAAAAAAGATATAGAAGCTTTCATGGAAATTCACCACATCATTTCTCTCCTAGCTGCACAAACTTCAAATGCTGAAGCTTTAATCGTGTCAAAGGCAGAAGAGATTGCCCTCCATGAATAGAAACACCATCTTGTCCTCCTGCAGACATTCTTGTCACCCAAACTGTTTTCCATACTTGATTATCAGCACCAGAAATAGGGTGATAACTCTGCATTCTAATCAGTGACATCTCATGGGAGACTATATTGGCCTATCCAAATACACCTAACCCATTTGGGGCCTGCAGGGATCTTTGAAATCTGGAGATTCCATCTGAAAACAATGAAATTCAGTTCAATACAGTAACCATTTATTAAGCACCTCCTGAGTGTGCAGAGAGCTGTGTGACACGCTAGGGGTTCAAAGACAGAAATGAGATAGCGCCTGCCCTCGAGTAGATTGATTATATTCTACTTTGGGGCAATGCAGTATGTTTACAAGTTGTTGTTGTGGTTGAGTTGTTTTTCAGTCATGTCTGACTCTTTGTGACCCCATTCAGGCTTTTCTTGGCAGAGATACTAGAGTGGTTTGCTGTTTCCTTCTCCAGCTCATTTTCCAGACGAGGAAATTGAGGCAAACAGGGTTGTGACTTTCCCAGGGTCACACAGCTAGTGTCTGAGGCCAGATTTGAACTCATGAAGATGAGTCTTCCTAATTCCAAGTGCAGTGCTCTATAAGTAACTAAAAATATTGCAAAGTAAGGAGGGGGGGAGAGAGCACAATCATTTAGTAAGTATATATTAGGCACATACTATGTGCCAACAAGCACTTTCAAAGTCCTGATATAAGAGTGAAAACAAATCAGTCTCAGTCCTCAAGGAACTTACATTCTATCAGGAGAGACAACATGCCCATATCTGTAAAACATATACCATAAATGAGAGAAGGTATAGCTACTGTGTAGATCAGGAGAGACGTTATGTAGAAGGTGGTGCTTGAGTTGAACCTTGAAGCAGTTAGAGGCCTTTAGGAGGTAGAGGTGGGCAGGGAATGCATTCTAGTCATGGAAACTGCCTGTGCAAAAAGAACATTGGTGAGAATGGGAATGTCCATATGGAGAACTAGGAGGTTAGTAGAACAGAGAATATATCAAGGGAATGACACAAAATGAGACTTGATTGAAATGGGATGCAATGTAAAGCCTATTGGATTTGGATTTTGAGAGCCTGGTTTCAATCTTGGCTCTGTTCATTACTTCTTGTGACTTCAGCAAATCACTTCAACTCCTTCATCTGTAAAATGTTAGGGTGGGACTAGATGTTTCATCAGGTGCTTTTTAGCCCCAAATCTATGCTTCTGTATGATAAAAATTCTCCTTAAAAAGCAGAGCAGACCTTTTTTGATTCATTTCATTTAAGTTGTCACTCATATTTCTTGATTTTTCTTTTTATTAGTCTTTGGTTCAACCATGCTACTATATTCTTGTGAGGTTTTTTGTGTGACTTTTCCTGTAGTAAACAGGATAATGCCAGCATCCCACATAAACTTTATAGAATAGTATGCCTTTAGGAGGCCTTGAAAACCACTTATGGCCCCAGCCAGGAAACTGTTTTGAAAAGAACTGTGCATACAATTTTGCCTATAGGATAGAACTTGTAAACTGGGTGAGCTACCACGCTGATGGTACACAATACTGAATTTCTTCTCTATTCCTCTCTCCTGGTTTCTGTTATAATGGCATCCACAGGAGCATATTCTCAGGTAAACCCACACACTCAGTAGTCTGATTTCCTACCCAGACTGTCATTAAAGCATGTATTGCTAGGTTTGCCCCCTGGGGGGGGGGGCAGCGGAGAGAGCTGACAGAATATTGGAAGAGAACCAAGCCACAGCCCTACAGTGATGGAGCAGAGAAGAGGAAAATATATCTTCAGAGCCAGTATTTGACACTCTAGCATCAGCATGTTGTTTTGAGGTTCATTTATGGCCAAGGAAATCTTACAACATCTTGATAATAAGTTTTGCAGGGCTTTTTGAACCTTTGATTAGGCTTCCCCCTTTGACCCAGTCATCCTAGACTAAGCCAAATCATCTTCAGAAAATTCAGATGTATTGTGAAACAAATGGGGTCTGCTTGCTTCAATATTTCCTGGTGGTCTCCTGGTGGATACGTCCTGTGAATATCAGAAAAAGGACTGAACTTCTGGAGATTAGCATAGACAGCAGTACCTCAGAATTACCTTTGGGTCATTCAATTAATTTCTAAATAATCATGCTTTAATTTCCATATCTGTCAAATGGCATGGTTGAAAGAGAGAGACAGAGAGGGAGGGAGAGGGAGAGGGAGAGGAAGAGAGAGAGAGTGCACCAGTTAGCCAGCCAGACTTTACATAGATGTTGAGATGGAAGTGATCATAGAAGTCATATACTCTAGCCTCATAATTTTACAGTTTTGGTTCATTGGGGTTGAAGTGACATCCTCTGGGTCATAGAGGTATTAAGCAGAATAGCCAAGATTTGAACCCCTCTTATCTTACTCCAAATCCAGTTCTTCCACTGTACAACATTGTTGATCCCAAAATAGCTGAGATATTCTTCCGGCTGTTATAAACATTTACCAAAATGATTCCAGGACCAGTCAGTCAACAAGCACCATATTTCCCCATGTATAAGATGCACTTTAATTTTGGAGCCCGAAATTTGAAAAAAAAATGTATTACATAAAGTTATCGAACTCAAGTTTTATTCTTCTGCTCATAGCTTTCAGGCATCTTTTGGGCAAGTCTGGTGCATGTACTCATGCTTATTCTATTCCGTCTCGTGAACCTGAAGCACCAATAGTGTTCTCCTTTGAAATCAGTAACTTCTTTTTCATCAGCATTTCTTGCCTCATGCTGAACCATCTTTGTGGACACAGGAATTCCAATTGCCCTTTGCTTTTCAATCCATATCTTCAATTCCCTCTCTAAATCAGGCCATTTTGCTGACTTGCCTCTCATGGCCTTCTTCTGCCATGGTGTTTTCAGTAGGGTTTTTTCTTCCTGTAACCAGTCCCAGATTGTTTTCTCAGTTGGAGGAGGACCAAACTTACGTTCAGCAGCACAATTTCCATTCACTTTTCAAACTGGATCGCTTTTACCTTGAATTCAGCACTGTACGAAAATATTTTCTGAGCCATTTCTGGGCAAAATGTGGCAAAATGTAACCTAATATACTGGTAACAAATGCGAAACAATGAGGGTAAAGACAACAAGTGCAAAAAAGCAGGAAATGCAAGTAAAAAAATCTACAACCGCTGTATAAGACGCACACAGTTTTTAGACTGCAAATTTTTCGAAAAAGGGTGCATCTTATACATGGGGAAATATGGTATTTATTAAATGCCTAATGTATACAAGGTATGCTAAGTATGTTAAGGTATGCTAAGCACTAGGGATAAAAGAAAAACAAAAACATGGTTCTTACCTTCAAGGAGAATTTTAATGGGGGAGGCAACATTTAAAAATTGTACATGGAAAATATATACAGTGAAAGTGGAAGGTAGTCTCAGAGAGAAATAATTAATGTTGGGGGCTGGATGACTAAAAAGGGCCCCTTCTAGGAGGTAGGACTTGAGTTGGGTCTTGAAGGAAGCCAGGAGGTAGAAACAAAGAGGGTGAGAACCGCAGCCCTGGATGACATCCAGTTCAAATGCATGGAGTCAGGCACTGGCATGTCATGGGTGAACCAGTGTGGGTAGATCATGGAGCACATGGAGTGCAGAGTAAAGAATAAAAAGACTAGAAAGGTAAGAATGAGTCAAGTTGTGAATGGCTTTAAAAACCAGAGCATTTTTATTTGGTCTTGGAGGAAGTGAGGAGCAACTAGAGTTTATCAAATGGGGGAGAGAGTGATGTAGTCAGAGTTGAGCTTTAAGATGACATTGATAGAAGACCATTGAGTGGGAGGTAAATTAGAACAGGGAGGGTCTTGAAGCAAAGAGATCTTCTCAAAGCCTATTGTACTAGTCAGGGTGCAAGGTAATGAAGGACTGTGTCAAGGTGGTAGTTTTGTGAGTGGAGAGAGGCGGGCCTGTGTCTACTCCTTGATGGCAGAGTCTGTCTTTATATTGCTCGCATTTGACACTATATCATAACATAGTAGTCACTTAATAAATGCACACTGGCCATGTAACCCTGGGCAAACATTTAGCATCCCAGTGTACCAACTAATTATAGGCCACAGAACAGGCAAGTGCTTCTGCCTGCATTGATGGAGAAGGTTTCTCTGCTGGGAGCTTACTGTATCAATGAATTCACGGATCCAGTTGAGAAAGGAAGATGCTGAAAATGAATTGGAGACAGAAGAAACCAAAGCTGGGAAACCAATATACCATTGTAGTCTATTGCAATAGTCCAAGTGAGAGGTGATGAGGACATGAGCTCGGATAGTGTCTGGGTGATTAAAGAAAAAGTTGGAAGATATAGATGGAGAATTGGCAAGTTTTGGTAACTGATTCTATTTGGGAAATGGGAGGGGAAAGTAAATAATAAAAGATGGCTCCAAGGTTAAGAACCAGGCTAAATGTAAGCATGGTGTAGATCTGAGTTTTATAGCTAGTCAGTGGGAAAGCCTGCATTAGAGCTCAGGTCTTCCAAGCACTTATCTTTAAGATCTTCCAATTCTTTACAATTACACACACACACACACACACACACACACACACACACACAGAGAGAGCCATTCTTATTTTAAGCAACTTGCTTCATTAGAGGTGATCAGTAAGCCTCTACTCTTCCTTTCCAGATCAGGACAGTGCTCTTCAGAAATGGCACTGCCACATACTGGAGGGTGTAGATACGGGGAAATAAAAGTCATTTCTACCTGGGACCTTAAATTAATTTCTGTCTAGAATAGTGCCTGCTGAGCAGATGGCCTTTCCAAAAAAAATGACTGGGAGCAAATTAGCAGCTCCTCCTCAGTTCAGAGAACCTAATTATTCAAAGCAGTATGACTCCAGGAATGACTTGTATATGACTCAAGAGACCAGCCACGGCCATGATGGAGCCCAACAGTGGATCTTTGCACTGGGCCTTGAGACTTCTGGGGCATCTAGAGAGTTGAGGCAAAAGTGAAATTATTAGAGAGGGCTGTGTCATGTGCAGAAGGCTGTTCATTATTTCTGGAAATGGGGTGATGATTATTCTGTTTTGAAAAATGAAAATTAATTTGGGATGTCCCTTTAGATAATTTTAATTATTAATAATAAGAATAGTCATAATAATAATGTCAACATTTATGGGTTGAAATGTAAACTCATAAACCTGTTGTTATTCTTATAAGTATGTATAATACTAGTTTTGGATAATGTAATTCACTCATTCAACATGCACTTATTAAGCAACCTCTCAGTCATCTCTAAATCATGCCACCCACATGCTGCTTCTGTACTACTTTGCACTAGAGCTCAAATTCCTGTCCATGGGCCCCTCAGCTCTATAAAGTGAGCCGTATCTTTATCTTGTCTGGAATCCTACTTCTTAACTTCCATCTAAAGTATGCTTTAGGAATGCCTTCGTATTAATGTGCACAGTATGGCTAGTAAAGTGACCTTGGGATTTTCACTCAAGAAAGTAATAGGATATAATAGGTAGCACTGAATAGTGAACAGGCAGAGTCTGTTTTAGGAAAATCACATAGCTGTGATGGATCAGCTAGGGCGGAGGCTTGTGGCAGGGAGGCCAGTAAAAGATTATTATAGTAATTCTGGTGAGAGGTGCTGGAGGGCCTGAACTCAGGTGGCCTCTCTGTCAGTGGAAAGAAGGAAGCAAATGGATGAGATGTTATGGAGGTGGAAATGACCAAAGTTTGCAACTGTTAGTGACCTGGGAGTGTGGAGTCCAGTTGGACACTGTTGTTAGCCCTCTTGGCAATAACAGGGAAATTAATCCCATGACCAGACTATGAGGTAATGCTTGGAATGGGACGATTGGCCTAGATGAGTCTTGAGGCTCCTCTGAACAAATTATCTTATTTTACAGGTGAGAAAGCTGAGGGCCAGAGAAGTTTATTGACTTGTCTAATATCATATGGATAGTGTTATTGTTAGGATGTTTCCAAACCTAACCTTATTTTGCAATCAGAGGATCAGGCTTAAAATACTGCCTCTTGCACTTGCTAGCTGAGTGACCTTGGGTAAGTCTTCTAACATTCCTCAAACTAGATCTCCTTGTTTATAAAATAGTGATGATAATACTTTACAACCTGCTTTGCAAGGTGTTGTAAGTAGACAGTGTGGTGTAGTGGGAAAAGCCCCAATTTGGGAATCTGAGACTCTAGTTTAAATTTCAGCCCTGCTATTCATGTGACCTCGGATAAGCCACATTGGCTCTGTGGCCTTCCATTTTTTCATTTGTAAAATGAAGTGGCCAAATAAGCCATCATGGCATACTAGATAAAATGCTGGATTTGGAGTCAAGAGGACCTAGGTTTACATCCTGCCTTTGATACTTAAAAGCTTTATGCCCTTGGGTAAATCACTTAATCTGTCTTTGCCTCAGTTTCCTTATCTGTAAAATAAGCCAGTTGAGCTAGATGGCCTTGAAGGTCCTTTCTAGCTCTAAATTGATGCTAAGAACTAGACTGAAATTGAGGGGCCACTTCAGTTCTAAATCTCTGATTCAAGTCTCAGATCTGATTCCCACTTACTGTGTGACTTTGGGTAAGTCACTTAATATCTCTTTGAACTTTCATCAAATCATCTGAAAAATAAGGGAGTTGGACATGATCTTTAAGGTACCTTCTGGGCCTCAGTCTATGATTACATGAATTACAAGGGAGAGGTCCAGTCAAAATGTGATCAGAAGTTTGGGTGAGAAGAAGTTTCTTTCAGAAAAAGATACCCGAGAATTCTTTATGTGAAAGTGTTGCATGGCCTTGGAGCTTTGATAGACAGGGATGTGAAAGGAGGGAGTTCCAGTTATGGAATCACAAATGAGAGTAAATATGATTAACTTGGGCAGATCCCAGAGGATACCCGGGAGAGGGCATCAGTTGCAAAAGTGGAGATTGGCCTGGACAAGAAAGTTCACTTCTTCCTTTGCATCTGCCTGGAAGCTGAATTTCTACATGTTGCCTCCCCCAGTTCAAGTACGAGCACCTTGAGAGTAGGGATTGGCCCATTTCTTCTTTTGGGATTCCCAGTGCTTACCAGAGTAATTGACACAGAGGAAGTGCTTAAGAAATGCTTGTTTCATTCATTCCTCTGACAAAGAAAGAGAGGGAGGAAGGAGGGGAGGAATGAAGGGAGAAGGAAGGAAGGAAGGGAGGGATGAAGAGAGGGAGGGAGGGAAGAAGGGAGGGAACTATTGAAGACTAGAGGTTTTGAAATACAGAGGGGAAAGGATATAAGAGCTCCCAATAGATGGTTTTCATGTTCTCAGTGGAGCTGGAAGTTGATGTGTTCTGCTGAAAGCTGAGTGAGGTGGAGTTGGGCATTTGAATAAGGAGGAGCCAATCAAAGATAAAAGGATTATTTCGGAGCTCTGAGGGCCCAGCATTTGATACCAGTATTATGCCCATATGGTTACCTCATAAATATTTGTTGAATTGAATGGAATCTAATAGAGATACAAATATAGTACTGTTAGAATTCAAATGGCTCACATTGTTGATTCATAGATTTAGATCTGGAAGCGGCCTTAGAAGCAGATGAGGAAACTGAGGCTCAGACAGGTTAAGTGACTTGTCCAGAGTCATATAGCTATAAGTGTAAGTTGGATATTGAGCCTAGCTTTTCCTGATTGCAGGATAAATACCGTATCCACTGCACCATGCTGTCTCTTAAGAATTAAAAGGGAAGATTCCTTCCAACTGGGGGAATTCAGGAGACCTTCCCAAAGATATCCATTGGAACTGAAAACTCCTCTAATGGGGAGAAAGAATTTGTATGCATATAACTGTAATTTAGAATAGAATTTAGGAGAACTGCAAAGTGCCATGAGAGGTAGCAAGAGGAAGTCATCACTTCTACTCATAGTAGACTCTATGCTTTATGAGAGGAGGGGGACTGTCTTACCTAAACTTTGTATTTTTGTGAAGACCCCCACAACATGAACTTGCAGTGGACTTGGGAATCTCAAGTATGTGAATTCATAATCCCTCTATCCTTGGTAACTTAGAAAGTCTTAATGGTATGTTCAGTTGGAGTACCTTTCCAGGGTACACTTTACTGTTCAAAGAATTAAGAAACAATATATAGAAAGAAATTCCAGAAACAGCCTAAATTGAGTGCTCTGAAAAGAAGGGGTATTAGATTCAAGACCACCCGAATTGACACTGGTGAGATTGGACTATAAGCATGATGGGAGGAGCACACTGGCTGTGGAGTCAGAGACCTGGTTCCCAGTCTCACTTCTGCTCTTTACTCTTTATGTGGTCACCTTGGACAAAGCACTTCAATTCTCTAGGCCTCAGTTTCCCATCTGTGAAATGAAGGGGTTAGACTAGATGGCCTCTAAGGTCCCTCTCAACTCTAGAGCTGTTATCTTTCCCTTAAAGGCCTTTGGGGACATTATGCTAATAACTTACTCATATTTATCTTTCTTTGGCAATTAACCTGAAGACATTTAGTAGAAATCGAATTATTTTACAAATTCCTGGGATATAAATGAATTAATTTTATGTAGATGAGGGAATTGTTCAGAAAAGCAATCCCATAAAGCCATAATGGACCCCATTCACATACTCCTCTATGACCTAGCCTCTACTTTAAAAAATTCCAGGACATGGAAAGGGTTGATGGTAAAAAAAACTGGTGGTCATGAAACCATTTTTCCAGTTGTTTGAAAAAAGTAAAGTGTCTATATCTTAAGTCAGATTGATGTGTCACAGCTAAAGTATAAGCTTATAGAATTTTGGAGCTGCAAGGAGATCTTAAAAGTCAACCACCTGTCCAGACCCTTCATTTTACAAATGAGAAGACTGTGGTCCAGAAAGAAGACGTGACCCACACCGAGAACTAGTACCAGAAAGAGAAGAGAGGAAACAGCTGTAGAGATGTGTGTTCTCCCCAACAAAATTACATTGTACTTCCATTTTTTATTTATTTACATGTTTGTAGGATGTTTCCCCACAATGGAATATGAGGTCCTTGAAGGCAGGAGTAGCTTCACTTTTGTCTGGCATACAGTAGGTTTAATAAATACTTACTGAAGGAATGAATGA
Source organism: Trichosurus vulpecula (assembly GCF_011100635.1). Classification (NCBI taxonomy): domain Eukaryota; kingdom Metazoa; phylum Chordata; class Mammalia; order Diprotodontia; family Phalangeridae; genus Trichosurus; species Trichosurus vulpecula. The sequence continues at coordinate 213,420,727 of NC_050577.1, read as the reverse complement.
ATTCAGGAGGAAAACAAATAACTCAAGTTATTTACCATGAGAGGAATAAAAGGCCTAATCCAGTGAGCAGTGTTAAGGGTTAAGGTACAGAAACCTTCAGATTTGTTTGCCTTCAAATTGAAACAGTAGGGATTTGAACCTGACTCCTTTGAAGCCCACCAGTCTCTTTAATCTCTCTTTAATCTACCGTGCTGCCTCCATGTTATGATAATAGTTCTGTAATTTATATCCACTGATCCTCAAAAAGCTTTTGTTAATACAGTAATGCTTTTCAATGGGTTTCTAATTTATTCATCACAACAGCATATCTATACACTTGAAAAAAATAATTTTAAAAAGAAAAATAATACATTTATTGAGACATATTTTACCATTTATAGAAGGTATGCTTGATTACTTAAGGACTTGTATATTTAATGATCTCTTACAAGAATTCTTAGGCTTCTTGAAGCTCTGGAACTTATACATTGGGAACCATTGATTTCATCAATTCAGGTCAGCATTTATTAACAAACTTCTGCATATAAAATATTCTGCTACCTACTGGTGTATATAAAAGTGAATAATACACAGTACTTGCCCTCAAAGTGCTTACAGTTTAGTTAAGGAGATGAGTTGGGCACCAGTTATAGTCATGTAAAAAGGAACCTAAGCACATGGGAGAAATATGACAAAATGTTATGAGTTGGAGAAGAAAATGGTCACTTCTTATCCTACAGATTGTAAGCAATGTGAGGGGAGCAGTTTTGTCTCTGTTATTCATTCATTCATTTCTTTCTTTTCCCAAGTTCCTAAAACAGTGTTAAGTTTTGTGAATGGGAATGAGGAAAGGCTTTACAGAGGGGATGGATCCTGGAATGTGGGAAGACTTTCAACAGAAAGGCATGTTTCAGGAGTAGTTCTGGGCCATGGGGAGGAAAGGGAAGGCAGGTTGTATTTCAGGCATGAGGATACCATAAACCAAGGCATAGTGGCAATAGATGAAAGTGAGATTCAACTTTTTATTGTTCTGCAACATTTATGTATTTATGTCATTTCACCAACTAGACTGCAAAGTAATTGAGGAAAGTGTCCCACACAGCACCTATCGTAGAGGCTTAGGTAAAATAGACAATCAGTAGACATTTGCTGATTACTCATTTATTTTTGATAGCCTTCTAGCCACTTCTCTGGGATGCTACTGTTACTATTTCTGGGGAAGAAATTATGGATTTGGAGTTAAAAGATCTAGATTCAGATTCCAACTATGCTACTTACTTACTGCCTATGTGACTGAGTGAGTTACTCTAGCACTCAGTGCCTCTAAGTCATCTGTAAATGAGGGGATTGGACAAGATGCCTTCTAAAATCTCCTCCAGCCCTAAATTCAATACTTTAGCCATGATAGCATGATTTCATGTGATGTTCCCTAAGACTGCTTCACACTATTATTAATCTCATATTCTGTGATTCTGTGATAGTTATGAGCCTAATAAAATAGTTCATTTCTTTAAGGAGAAACTAATTAGATGATTTTCTTCATATTTGGACTGAGGAAGAACTTAACAATAACAATAAAACTATTAACAACCCGTTGATTAAGAAAAATCGGGAGTTACACCCATGAGAACTTGGTAACTGATAAGATATGAGAAAAGTGATAAGAAATATTTGAAGACAAATACCTACAAGACAAATTTCAGAAGAGTCAAAAGTTTTATACAAGGGCCAAGGAAGGAAAGATCACTCCTGCTCTTGAGAAGATGGATAGCTTCAGGAAGGGGTCATAATTTTGAGCCCAGTATTGGGATTTGAACAAATGGAGATTAATGGGATGGTCATTCCAGGCAAAGAAAATGATTTAAATGAAGGCATGGATGTAGGACTCAGTAAGGTGAGAGCTGAAGAAACAGGGATATTTATGTGAATATCTCTTGGAAGTAACAACTAGCAGGAATGTGCCACTTTCATTTTCTATTATGGCCACTTGTGCATGTCTTAACTCTCCTAACTAGACTGTTTCTTGAGAGCAGTGGCCACAGCACTCATCACTGTATATCCTTCAGTCCCAAGGACAGTAATTTCTCTGTCACAGTCCTAATAGTTTTGATGAGTAGATAAATTCATTGAATAATTCAATGTTTTTTTTCTGTATTACTTTTACTGGTCTTTCTTTTCTTTCCTAACTTATTCCCATGATACAAGGCTTCTTGAAGGATCTTTTCTTGGCCTCTCTTTCTTCTTCTCTTTTCATATCCACTCCCTCCGGAGGTTATCCTAGGCCATCTTCATTCTCTTATTCTTTCAATGCAAAGATAAAGATGCCCCTGACTGCCTGTTATCTGTGAGTGTAACTTGGGGTATAACCAGCAGTTCCTTCCATTCTGTCTCTCCACCACCTACTCTTACCTCCCCTCTCCCGCACCCCATGCATTGTCCCTTTATTGTTGTTGGTATTTTGATCTTTGTTTTCAAAAAGGCCATGACTGTGATGGCCTCTTCAATTCAAACTCTGCTTGAAGACATCTGTCAGAAAGGGCCACCCACTTCCTGGTTGTCACCACATAGGATCATCTTCCTATCATTATGATTTGCCAGAGGTCCATTAGTACTTTAGAGTATCAGTGAAGCAGGTTTTTCTATTCATTCTGTTTTCCATTGCCCCACTTTAATTCACCATTAAACAATGTACTTATTTAAATCTCTTTTTCCATGCTCAATTCCTTTTCCTGGGGGCCAGTTATGTATCTTTGTCTTCTAGGCATTTCCATCCATATATTATATTGCTAGTTGAAACCTAACAGGGCAAGGCAGAAGCATTTATCTTTGCCCTAAAACCCTACCCACTGAATGCCTCTTTAATAATGCCTTTCACTTGTGTTTAATTGTGTCATTTTTTCTGAGTATCTTCTATGTACATGATCCATTTTCCTCTTCACAACAATGCCATGAGATTGGTAGGGATTCCTATTTTCCCCAAACTGAGCTACTTCTTTCTTCTTTAATTGTCTCAGCCTTCCCCCTTCTAGGAATGTCTTTATAACATTTCCTTTTTTTCTCCCAGTCACTAGGTTTATAACTTTAGAATTATCAGTATCTAATCTCTCTCTTTATCTCCTATCTCAAATCAGTTGCTAAGTCAACATCCTCTCACATCTGTCTCCTTCTGTTCACTCAAATGACCACCATCCTCATGGCCTCATTATCTTTCACTTGAATGATTCCACCAGTCTTCCAATTATATTTCCTGCCACCTCTATTTTCCTTCTTCGATGTATCTTCCATGCAATTAATAAATTGTATATCTAGGACCAAAACCCAGTTATTCAGCCTCCTGGTTGTTACGCTTTCTCTATCATATTCTTTTTCATGCCAGCTTTTTTGTGCTTATCCTCTTCTCCCCCTTTGGTGCCACAGATCCATATAATTCTAGACCAGGAGGGGTTCTTAAGGACCATCTAGCTCAGTCTATGCCACCCCAAATCCTGTAGTGTGTCCAACAAATGGTTATTTGGTCCCTGAGCTGAAGACCTCCAAGAAGGGGAGATCTACCACTCCTCTGAATCTTCCATTCCACATTGGTGCAGCTCTCATTGTTATGAAGATTTTCCTGACATCAAGCCTCTTTGTAACTTCTACCTCTTGCTCCTGGTTCTGCCCTGTGGGGCCAAACAGGAAAACTTAACCCCTCTTCCATATAGTAGCCCCTCAGATACTTAAAAACACCAAACATGTCCCTCCTGACTCTTCTCTTATTCATTTATCACCTGTACCACTAGCTATGCAATTCTCAGCAATATTCTAGTTTCCCAATCGACATTCCTTACAACTGGATAATTTGAGTTAGATATCAAACCTCTAGTATTAGACAGAGAATCCTTAGGTAAATAACAACTATACCTACTCATATGAAGAAAGCGCTCAGGGATCAGGCATCCTGGTTCCCCATTCTCTCAATGTTTGTTTGCTTTGTTACATTGGACATAAAATCATTGCAAATTTTCAGAGACGACAGCTCCTTGTTACTTGTAAATTATTCGCTGAGACAGTTGTTAAGCTCTAAGAAGTTATTCTGAGAAAATAACTATATCCCTGATCGATAGGTTCAAAGTTATGACTGCATTTTAGGTTGCATTGTTGGTACAATAAGCCTCCTGCTCTGAATTATTAGACAATCTGTGAATGGCAAAGGATTTTATCTGCTAGTAGACAGAAATATTCTTTGAGTATTGAATTGGATGCCTCATAAAATGAAGCCATAACCAAAGCATAGTTCTGGCCATTACAGTAAGAGGTAATAAGTTAATACCCTACAGAATGTTAATGGTTTCAGGGATATGTTATGACCCACATGCAGACCTGTGCCTTTTTCGGATCAGCAGATGGGACTGATGTAAGCACAGAGAAAAGCTTGATTCACAGCTTAAAATGTAATGGAACTTCAAAACAAAACAAAAAGCCCACACACCACCCTACTTAATTGAGCTAAAAAAAAGAATGAGTAAACAGTGATCTTCTCAGATTTCAAAACTCAGTGTAGTTTCATTGTCTTTTAACTCACCTTCAAGTTGCAAGATTTTTTTAATGAATAAAGTGACCTTTTAACTCAGTAAGAGCGCCTTTTCAATTTTACTTTATTGTTTAAGGTCTAGCACAAGTATTTCTTTGTCATTAGGTACTTCCCATTTCTCATTTTACATGTGAACCAACCTATTTGCAAAGGCTCCATGGACTGTATTAAAGACATGGATGGCATTGGGGTGTAGTGGAAAGACTGCTGATGTGGTGTCTGAGGGTTCAAATCCTGCCTTCGGTACTTATGAATTCTGAGACCATAAGCAAGTCACGTGAGCTCCTTGAGGCTTAACTTCCTCATCTGTAAAATGTGAAGCTTGGACTTGATGAGCTCTGAGGTCCATTCCAGCTCTAGAGCTATGAGTCTATGGTCCTATAGTAACGTAGAGAGATTAGTCAAAGGTAACTTTAAGACTTTTTAAAAAGCTTGGTGACTAGATATGTAATGGTCCTCTCAGCAAAGACAGATTTAGATATGCTATGAAAATTGGGAGGGAGATTTGTCTCACACAGGTTGAACTGCTAATGGGACATTTAGGTGGAGATATCTACCAATTGACGATAAAGGCCTGGAATTAAAAGAGAGAAATTAGGGCTTGTTATGAAGATCTGAGAATAATATGCAAAGAGCTGATAATTGAACCCAATGGAATGGACAGTATTACCAGGGGAGAGAGAGCAGAGAAAGAAGGACAGAGGGTTGAGATCCATGATGATCTAGCACAGGAAAATGAGGAACAGTCTTGCTTCTCTTCCCTCTCACTGTTTCCCTAGTAAATTCGTTTTTTTTTTCCTCTGGATTCAACAACTACCTCAATCTAGATGATTTGTTTATCTTTATTTATAATCCTGAATGCTCTCCTCAGCTCCACAGCTACCTTTCCAATTGCCTGTAGAACATTTCTCTATAAATGTATCCCTGGCTTCTCGAAGTCAATATAGCTAAACACTGAGCTCATTGTATTTCTCACTAAATCTACCTTTCCTTTGGATTTGACCACTCTATAAGCCCCGTGAAGGCAAGGACTGTTTGATTTTTGTCTTTGTATGCTGAGTGCCAACCAGAGTGCCCAGTACATTTTTTGTTGTTGTTGTTTCAGTCATATCTGACCCTTCATGACCCCATTTGGGGTTTTCTTGGCAAAGACACTGGAGGGCTTTACCATTTCCTTCTCCATCTCATTTTGCAGATGAGGAAACTGAGGCAGACAGGGTGAAGTGATTTGTCCAAGGTCACACAGCTAGTAAGTATTTGAGGCTGGATTTGAACTCAGGTCTTCCTGACTCCAGGCCCTGCACTCTATCCAATCCACCACCTAGCTGGTACATAGTAAGCACTTAATAAATTTTTGTTGATTGATTTACGTGTTTCTCTCAGTTGAACCTTTATTCATTCAACAAACATTTATTAATGTCCTTTTGTGTGCGGAACACAGTAGCAGGCGATGGAGAACTACAAAGGTAAGAAAAGGTGTTGACCTTGTTTTCATGGAGCTTCCTATATTATGGGAAGAGAGAAGAAGGCAAAAATATAGATAATTATAAAACATATCCACTCATGGGGTTCAGTTAACAGCTCTATGCACATAAATGTGCACAATCTCTCATGTCTGAAACTTTAGGAATATCTGACTCCTCTCTCTACTCCATTAAGTCCTATAGAATTTGTACCTGTGCCATCTTGTGAATCTATCCTCTCTTCTCTATTCCTACTGCCCCCACTTCAGTAAAGTCCTTAAAAGCGATCTCTCTGGACTGCTTCCTACCGTAGCCACCTCCAATTCTCCCTGGCATATGTAGAGAGCATTTCACAAACATTGAAGTATCATTTCAATGTTAGATATTATGATTAAGATTTCAGTGGCTGGCCCATAGTAGGCAACCAATAAATATATATTGATTGGTTATTATCATTTGCTGGCCCCCTTCCTTCCATTCTTTAGACTGCACATATCTGGTCAGATCCTTCTATTCCAGATCCTTCAGTGGCTGTGGTCCTAAAGAAGAGATACAAGAAAACACTTTTCTCCTCCTTACAGAACTGAGGAAATATGGGTGTGGAATACTGTATATACTGCCAGACTTTTTTTGATAGGTTGAATAGGTTTCTTGAATTGCTCTCTGAAAAAATTTTTGCTTATTTTATTGTTTTTTGTTTCTCTTTTGTTATTTGTCCTTTAGAAGGGAAAGAGAAAGGTTGTATTTACAAATGAAGATGACATAAAAACAAAAGTCCCCTGTCTGTGACCACTCCTCCACCTGGGTGCTTGCAAACTCAGCTTGGGGTCCTTAGAGAGCAGCAGAATACTTCTACTCTCAAGGAGTTGTGGAGACAAACCTATGGGACTGAGGCTGCTAGTGTCCTTCCTCAGGAGCCCCTGCCCCTGTGTTTCTTATTGATTATCAAGTAGCTTCGATTTGATTTTAACAGAGGCAACTGCTGAAAAAGCAAAAACAGTTAGTGTAAAACATTGTCTCCAAAACCTGCCATTCACTCTACCCCAAATACACTTAGAGTCCATGGGGAGAGTGAATGCTAACTTAGAATAGATTGAAGCCCATGTATAGAGAACACACATAGCAAAGGGTTCCTGGCTGCTCCTGGTCCTAGGAGCTTTTTTCTCCTTTGTAGAGTCCTCAGGAAGTTCCCCTCAGGCATCAGTCTTGGCTATGCTCCTATAATAGGTGCCTTTCTCAGGTCTACTGTCACTACTTCTCTCTATCATGAGGGATCACACTCCATAAACATGATGCCATCTTTTACGGGCTCTTCCCATATTTGTCTGGAGCCACTTCAGCTACTGGTCTTCCCTTGGTGACCACTGCTACAGCTACCACCCATGTCCACCCACCATTGGGAGATGTGCTGAGATAGCTGCATCTCCTGAACTCACTTACATCTCAGAATATCCATTCAGTTAAGATCGGGAAATAATAAACATTAAAATATACAGGTGGCCATGTATTCACAGATGTCATGGCCAGGCAGGAGTCAGGAATGGTGTCCTTCCCCCATTTGCTTCTCTGCATCAGGTCTGAGTATTCCTGCCTCATTAAAGGAAGAGAGAGCAATAAACGGGTGTGTCACCCATTATTTATGAACATTCAATTCTGTCCCTTACCCTCTGATTCATCAGTTCTTGTGACTGAATCCAATTAAAAGGCTTTCCATTATCACTTAGTAACATTCTCTGTGTCATCCACATGGTCACTTGTATTAAACCTGCAGAGAATATCTATGTATCCTCAAAGCCCAATCTACCAGTGCTGCATTATCAATAAAAAAATGACACAATAGAAATTTCCTTGAAGTGGCAGTTTTCTTGGAAGCAGAAAAATGAAAATAGGTGCCCAGTTAGTTTCCCCTTCATCCTTATTATTCTTGAGTTCTTTAGAAATGTTAATAAGTAACTTTTTCAATGAATGTTATTATTTGATATTTAGAAAGTTCTCAAAGAGCACCTTTAAAATCATGTAAAAAAGATAATCCCTTTATGAGGGTCCATACCTTTAATAAACCTCTTGGTTGACTCCTTAGGAATAGATTCTATCCTGGGGGAATAGCAAATATGTTCATTCCAGCGGTGAATGCTTTTCCTAAAGACATGAATTTTCCTAATGGGATCATCTTTTTCACTTGATTTGAAAGGTCTCTACAGAGTGTTAAAATATTAAAGTTAATGCTTCAGTGCTTCAAAAAACTGTGACAGTGTATTTATACATACTCCTTCACCAAAGTAGCTTTCACTTTCCCACCTGGGCCTTGGCAGATAGGCCTTCAAGAGTTGGCATTTTTCTAAAATTTGGGACCAAACTGATGATGAGTCTCTCTAAACTTAGGTAAACTGATATTTGGATGGCAGGCAGTTCATCTCTGGACTCAGATTCCCAGAATCCCAGATGTAGAAAGAAGCTCAGGAGACATCTAATCCAACCTGCAAGCTAAAAGAATCTCTTCTAACATATTTAACAAATGGTTATGCAGCCTTTAGAAACAACAAACACAGTAGCCCATATATTGATGAAGCCAAAGACCCCAGTTACTAGGGGAAGGGCTCACTAAATGACAACAACTGCAGGGGAAACTGAACAGTAGTCAGGCAGAAATTAGGTTTTTAGCAAGATCTCACACCTACCAATATAAAGCCACATCATTAAAAAAAACAACTTAAAGACCAGAGAAGAAATTACCTTTCAGATATATGATTAAGAGAATAGTTAATTGCAAAACAGGAGATAGGATAATGCAAGCTAAATTGGACAATTTTGATTAAATAAAATTTAAAAGTCTGTGAAATGAACAAATCTGACAGTAAAAATTAGAAGGGAAACAGATAAATGGAAAAATCTTAGCAACAATTTCCTCTGATTAAGATCTCATATCTAAGATATATAAAGAACTAATTCAGATTTATAAAATTATGAGCTATTCCCCTATAGATAAATGATTAGTGAATATAAATAGGCATTGTCCAAAGGAAGAAACTCAAACTGTCACCAATCATATGAAAATACCCTAAGTTATTAACAATTAGAGAAATGCAAATTAAGGCAACACTGAGGTTTCTTCTCATATATATCATACTGGCAGAGTTGATAAGAGGAAAGTGAAAATTGTTGGAGGAACTGTGGGAAAATAGGTACGGTATGCTAGAGCGCTGTTGTGGAAGCCATGAATTGGTTCAGGCATTCTGGAAGGCTACGTGGAGCTATCCATTTGAAGTTCTTAAACTTTGCATATGGTTTCCTTTAAGTCCCAACAAAAATCTCATCTTTTACTGGAAGCCTTCCTTAACCCCACTTAATTCTAGTGCCTTCCCTCTGTTAATTATTTCCTATTTCTCCTACATATAGCTTGCTTTGTATATGTTTTCATGTTGTCTCTCTTCCCTCCCCCACCCCCCAGAGTGTAAGCTCCTTGAGACCAGGAACTCTTCTGCTTCTTTTTCTATTCTTAGTGCTCTTAGCATGATGCTAAGTATTGGCACACATAGTATTGGCACATTTACAAATATTGATTGATTGATTTTGATGCAGTTATACCACTCTTAGGTCCATATCACTAAAGAAATCAAAGAAATAAGACATGGACCTATAAGTACAAAAATATTTATAGTAGTTCTTTTGCTAGTAGTAAAAAATTGAAATCTAAGGTGGGTGGCATCCTAATGGGAACAGTTAAACAAATTATTGTATATGAATGGAATGGAATATAATTGTGTCCTAAGAAATGATAAAATGGGCAGTTTCAGAGGAAATTGTGAAAACCTTTATGAAGTGAAGCAGAGTAAAATGAACAACACTAGGAGAACAATTTATACAATGACAATATTGCAGAGAAAAACAGCCTTGAAAGACATTAATATTAGGCATTAACCATCTGATTGGTACAGTGATAAGTCTTGAGTCCAGAGAACTTAAGTTGAAATGTAATTCTCAGCTCCTACTAAGACAGGTGATGAGCTTAAAATACAAAGAAAAATATATATACTTTTAGGTTTGATCAGTGTGGGAATTTGCCTTGGTAGTCCATGCATGTTTCTGATGAATGGGGTTTTTTTGTTTGGTTTTTAGTGATTGTTGTTATTGTTCCATAGAGAAGGGTCAGTGGGAGGGACAGATTATAAATGAGTATAAATATAACCAAATAAACAGGTTTTTGAAAAGAATAAAGTGTAACTCACTACCTCTCATGGCAGTTCATTCCACTTACGGCATGTTCTAAGGGAGACATTTCTTAAAACTTAAGTTTGCCCCCTTGTAACCTGTAACCATTGCTCTCAGCTATGTCATTTGGGTCCAAGCAGAGGAAGTCTCTTCCTCTTCCGTGTGACTACTCTTGAGCATTTCACAGACAATTATCATACACTTCCTCTCCACCTCCATGCCCAGGCCTTCTCTTCTTCCTGTTAAATATCCCTAGTTCCTTCAGTGGCTCCTCATATGGAAAGAACGTAAGAGCCTTCACCATCTTGGTTTTCCTTTCCTGGATACTCTCTAGCTCATCAAGGTTTTTCCTCAACTGTGACTCCCAGAACCAAGAAAATCCTAACATGTTATCTAACTAGGTCATGGTACAGTAGGATTATTACCTCCTTGAGCCTGGATGCTATGATTCTTTTAATGAAACCTAAGGTTGCATTAGCTTTCCATATTATATCTTTAACTCATTGAGCCAGATCATTTTCAGAAAAAAAATATTTCCAGCTTGGTAGAACTTGCAGCAGCTCTTTTGCCCCTTGTCCAGGCTTTAAAGAATACTTGGCCACCTCCACACTATTATAAAGCATAGGAGGACATGATGATTAATATATGCACCTATTTGTATATAGGAGATTTTATATAAACACAGACATGCATATAAATTTATATGTATAAATACATACTGATAGGAGAATTCGATAGGTTGTTAATTTAACTCCATGTAATTGGCTGGATATAGTTGTTCACTTGTTTTTCAGTTATGCCCACCTCTCCGTGACCCCATTTGTGGTTTTCTTGGCAAAGATACTGGAGCAGTTTGCCATTTCCTTCTCCAGCTCATTTTGTAGATGAGGGAATGGAGGCAAATAGGGTTAAGTGAGTTGCCCAAAGTCACACAGCTAATAAGTGTCTGAGGCAAGATTTGAACTCACAAAGATGAGTCTTCCTCACTCCAGGACCAGAATTCTATCCCCTGAGCCACCTAACTGCCCTTTTTGGAAATCAGGCATCCTTCATCCACTTGTTTTTTTATCCTGTGTGGATGGTTAGCTCAAAATTTTAAGTGCTTATGAATCACTTCCAAGAGATTCTTCATTGCTCCAGGGCTTAGTGCGACCAAGGTGATGTTATCTGCAAATAGGAGCATCTGGGAGATCTCACTATTTGTGGATTCCTTCATCAACCTAAACTCTGTCTTTATCTCTTCTAGGACAATGGCAAAAACCATTGACAGGCATAAGTTTCTCTGTTTTATGTATCATCTAGTATTTATGACAGAGGTTTGTCGAGCAAGGTTGTCTCTATTGTTATATCTTTTGAAGGTTCTTGTATAGTTTTTGTGAACAAATTGGACACACTTTGTTGGAAGAGGGTGTATAAGGTAATGTTTTGCTCTACCAAATCAAATGCTTAAAAATCAGAAAATAATAAGCTCAGTGCTATCTTGCATTCCCTGCATCTTTCAGTCATTTGTTTGACGTCCAAAGGTGGCATCCCTGTTGGATTAGTCCTTGCTTCCTGAAGGTGCCACTAGGCCAGGGACTCAGAGATCACCCTTGAAGGTTGTTCCCTATTTCTTAAAATGATGATGCTAAAATGGCTCTGGAATGCTGGGATGCCAAGGCACCCTCTGTAGCTTTCAAATTTACATGTTGTAGAGGTTTCACTTCCTTCGTCTAGAATGGAAAAGAATGTATGCAGAGGCCAGGGATCAGGGGCTATTTCTTGGAGCCTTATGGTCTTAGAGGGGGCAAAGGCCTTCAAACCTCTCCCTTTATAGCATGGTATCACCAGACTTCATGAATGAGAGTCACTAAGATCCCCCAGGAGTAGATGAAGCAAAAGAGAAAGTGGCTGATCAGGACAGAAATTTATGAGTACTTCTGTGCCCAGTCAGAGAACCTCTTCTTCAACACACAGCCAACTACACCCAATTACAGAATGTCCGTACACAGGCTCCCCAAGGTGAGGGACATATATGTGATGTCTCTTGCACATCATTATTATTTTCCCAGAGACAAGTTCTCTACCCAATCCATATGAAAAGACACTGTCCCAGATATTGTGCATATGTACCAGATACCTGACATAACAGAGCTTAACAAAAGAGAGCAGTCATTTCTCAGATATATAGAGAACTGAATCATTTATAAGACTATAAATCATTTAAGCTTTCAGAGGAAAAAATTAAAACTCTCTATAGTCATATGAAAAATACTCTAAATCACTATTGATTAGAGAAATCCAAATTAAAGCAATATGACAGAAAAGGAAAATGATAAATGCTGGAGAAGATGTGGGAGAATTGGGACACTAATGGCATTGTTGGTGGAGCTGTGAACTGATCCAACCATTCTGGAGAGCAATTTGAAACTAAGGACAATCAAACTGTGCATGCCCTTGGATCCAACAGTACCACTACTAGATCATAAAAAAGGGAAGAGGACCCACTTTTACAAAAAATATTTATTGCAGCTCTTCTTGTGGTAGCAAAGAATTGGAAACTGAGGGGATGCCCATCAGCTGGGAAATGGCTAAACAAGTTGTGATATATGAGTGTAAAGGAATATTGTTGTGCTATAAGCAATGATGAGCAGGTGGATTTCAGAAAAACCTGGAAAGACTTACCTGAACTGATGCTGAGTGAAGTGGGCAGAACCAGGAGAATATTGTACACAGTAACAGCAACATTGTATGATGATCAGCTTTATTAAACTTAGCCTTTCTCGGCAATGCAATGATCTAAGACAATTCCAAAAGACTCATGAAGGAGAAAGAACTATGGAGTATGAATGCAGATTGAAACATACTATTTTTTCTTTTCTTTTTTGGGGGGTGGTGTTCCCCTTTTGTTCTGCTTCTTTCACAACATGACTAATGTGGAAATGTTTACATGGTTGCATATGTATTACCTTTATCAAATTGTTTGCCAGCTTAGGGAAGGGAGAGGGAAGGAGGAAGGGAGAAAAAAATTGAAACTCAAAGTCTTACAAAAATGAATGTTGAGAACTATCTTTACATGTAATTGGAAAAAAATAAAATACTATTTACCAAAAAATGAAAATAAAAAAAAATAAAAGAGGAAGTGTGGTAGAATGAATAGAAGTTTGACTTTGAAGTTAGGAAGCCTTGGTTTCTGCCATTTAATAACTGTGTGACCATGGGTAAGTCACTTGCCCTCTCTGAAATCCTGGTAAACATCCAAGACTCTATGTTAAAAACAAGATGCAATCTCTGTTGCTGGAAACCCACAGACGGAGTCATCCACATACAATGAAATTATGAGTGAAGGAAAAAAACCCAACAATTTAGAACTATCAGTGGCATTGATAAATGAAATAGTATAAGCATAAGTTGGGAACAGCACAGAAAAGGTTTCTAGTACCGCAGCCATATCTTATTCAAAGTTCTCAAACAGGCAACTGAAGCAAAAGTTGTAGGCAATCCAAGATTGCTTGAAATACTTATTCTTCCAGAAAGATGACAGCTTCCCTCTGCTCAATGTCAGGTTGATACCAACAGTGTTTTAAGGAGAAAGAAATGCTATTTAACATTGCCATACTTAAACACTATACTTTAGTTAAAACCTGTATTTTAGAAAATTGCATCATCTAGAGCCATGCATTACTTTACAGGATTCATCAGATGAAAAAAAGAGAGATATTTTAGCAAACTTAGTTTTAAAGATCTGAATGCAGCTTTAGATGATTGTCAGCTAGTGAAATTCTGAATGTTTTTAGATTAGACAACTTTGAAATGTCAGGTGTTCCCTGATGGTTGTAGGCTACAAGTCTCAGATTCTGTCTAAAGTAGACATCTGTATATATCATCTGCATCTGTGTCATTTATATCTATATTCATATCATCTATGCCTGTATCCATGTTCCCTATTCTATGTATTCTATGTTATCCAATTAGATGCAAATCTAGTCATCTATGGGTATGATGATACCATCTCTTTAGTCTGCATCCATATCAACTACAATTATATCTATCTCATGATCTTTGGATCTACAAATGTAAATTAATATCCATTATATAAGGTCTGTATCAATAGTTCTTGTCAGAGCTGAAACCCTTAATCCTAGTGACACTAGAGTAGGGAAGGACCTCAAGACAGACGACATTGCCTAGCATATGGGGGGGAGGGGTGTGTGTGTGTGTGTATGTGTATATAGATGGTTCCAGGTCCTAGGGAGTGGAGACTCTGAGAACCTACTGCTGAAGAGGTGACCACAAGTGGAGGGAGTAGAATGGGACCAGTTTGTGAACAGCTCAGCTGTGTGCAACCACCAAGGAAGGTACTATGGCCCAGTTTCAGCTCTGGGAGAAAGCGTACCACCTGGTAGTTTCATATTTCTATGAATTATTCTTTGTAATTAGGTGCTAAATTCAGCTGAAGGAGTATAAGTGCCCCGTATATTTTGGGGTCCTGTGGGAAAGCCCTGATTGCCCTGCCCTAGTTATGGGTCTGCATTGAGTACATGAATACAAAGTTTAAATATAGATGCTTCATAAGAAAAAAGGTCCTAACTAAAATTGTTCATATTTTGGGTGAATTCCAAAGTGTTTGTTCATGGTGTTATTTGAAAAGTGCATTGATGAGAATGTGTAGGGATTGAGATGGTTGCCAGGGAGGAAGGGTAAAAAAACATGTGGTGTTTTTTTCCAATCTCTTCCCTTTCCCCACACACATTTATCCACTCTCAGTGTTGTGAATGGTGCCTAAGCTGGAGCTCCAGCCACTGATCCTAAGTACCCTTGGGTAGGAGAACTTGTAGGACAATTACATTCAGTTCAACAAGAATTTAATAAGCACTGAGAGGAGGCCATTTTCCAGTGGCCAAAGACCAGGGCCAAAGCAATGAGGCTTTGCTGCTGCCAGATATGTGTAATAAAGATTGGAATGTGTACTAGATGGACAGAAAGTAAAGCCATCTAGATAACTCAGAGAGGCAGGTACTCTTAGATATTCCTCACATCCCATATGTCTGAGCTGGAACACAAGGTAAGCTAAGGAGGCTAGGCCTGTGTCCGCCACCCACCGCGCCTGCCTTCCCATCTCTATTATGCCTCTCTACCAGTAGGAGAATCAGTTTGTTTTGTGGGCTAGGTACCAAGCTAGGCCTTAGAGATATAAAGAAGCCACTAGAACTCCTGGGAGTAAGCATCCTTGGGAGAAGTACAGTGGGCCTGGGGGATGTTATCACTATGGAGGCCAGACAGAAGAGAGGAAAAGGATGAGTGGGAAGGAAAAGGGGGAAAAGCAAGGAAGAATGGTCCAAAATGATCTTTATACTTGCAAACCATTGTAGAATTACATTGGCTGCTCCACTGCCCTTCAGGCCATGGGAATGTGCCTAAATGTTGTTTTGGATCCTCCCTGGCTTACCAATAGCTCTGCCATTGAGCAGGGCTCAATTAAAACATTTATCAAATCATAGAACTAGAAATAAATTTAGAGATCACATGGTCCAAACTTCCCTTTTGTAGTTGAGGAAACCGAGGCTCACACAGGTTAAATGTTAAGTGACAGAGCAACAGTGGAAGAAGGTCAGATGATCTATGGCTCTCACTCTAACTCCTTCCCCCTCTGTGTTTGATTCAAGTAAGACAACTGGTTTCTTAAAGTAAATGAATCCCTACTCTCACACCCAGTATTTTGCAGTAGAATCAGTTAGTGAATGGTCTTGGTGAGGACCAATGGGAAAAGCATTAGCTTTGCCTTCAGAGGAGTAAGACCACCTTGGTTTGTGTCTTGGCCATTTGCCATCTTTGTAAAAGGTAGTCCTTTGGACAAGTCCCTTAGCCTCTTCAGGCCTCAGTGTAGTTTCCTGTCCTACAAAATGCAAGTGTTGGGCTAGATGACCTCTAGTGGTTGCTTCTTGCTATAAATCTGTAATCCTAAAGCAACAGCTTTTTGGTCTCAGTTACAATGACCAGGCTGTGTAATTTTCACTGAACTGAGCTTAGAATTGCAAAGAATGTTAAGTGTGCGGGATGGTCTCTCACTTGTGGTGATTATACCAGTTGTGCATCATTTGGCATGTCTGCAGCATTCTTCCAATTATCAGTCCATCGATCTGGAGCTGGAAGGGAACTCAGAGGCTATTGAGTCCAGTTCGAGCATTTTACAGATTCAGAAACAGAGGGTCAATGAGGTTAAGTGACTTGTCCATGGTCACATGGATAATAAACACCAGAGGGAGGAATTTGAACCCGAATGCTCTTACTCCAAAGCTAGGGCTCTCGGGCCACTGAACCAATGAATGAATGAATGAAACTAATGTTTTGTTTACTGTAAACTTATGGTCAATAGAGATTGCTTTGTTCTTTGTACTTGTATCCCTAGCACCTAATGTTATGTCTAGTTAAACTGGTTTGGCCCCAACCCCGAGGATGCTAAGACTTACCTGAACTCATGTCTCCTTGTCCCAACCACTTCTACTTTGTGACACAATTAGAATTAAGTTCTCTGGCTCCCTGCCCTCATTCATTAATAAGGAACTAAGAGGATACCCTCTCTTCACCAAAGCAGATGACCCCCACTGCCTTTCCTCACTGGTTAAAGGGATATCTCCTGTTGGTATTACATTACATATGTGTGTATATAAATATATACGCACACATGTACATATATGTACATGTATGTATATGTGTGTATGCATGTGTATATACATATATGTATGTATGTGGTATTCTGTTTTATTCTATGTTAGAGCCAAGTGGATTTGGGCCTTGGATTGGAGCTTGTGTCCTCCTGCATGTCTTGGCATCAGCCATATGTTGTTTGAGGAATTGTAGGGGCAATGTCAGCCTCTCATCTCCGCTGCCTCCCATTGACATCTCTTCTTCTCTCATAACTGCTGCCCTTGTATGTGATAGTACTACTCTTCAGGAAACAGTTTCTACCCCTTTTTGCTGCAGTTTTATCAAGTGCTCTATAGTTATTACTTGATTTGATCATGACAATAACCCTGTGAGGCAGTACTCCTATTATCCTTATCTTATAGACAAGGATAGACAACCTAAATGTTGTAGCAATAGAATTAATCAGTCACTAATCACTAGCACTTATATAACCCCTACTATGTGCCAACTCTGTGCTAAGTACTTTATGGGGATCTCATTTAACCCTCATAACAACCCTAGGAAGTATGTGTCATTATTACCCACATTTTACAGTTGAAGGAACTGAGACGAACAGATGTTAAGTGAGTTGCCCGAAGTCAAACAACTGGTAAATGTCTGAGGCTAGCCTTGAACCCAGGTCGTCTTCCTGACAATCCAGGCATAGCCCTCAAGATCTGGCAGCTAATTAAATATAGAGGAATCTTCAACTTTATCATATGTGCCTTTGCTTTTGTTTCCACATCACTATTGGTTTTAGATAAAGAAGTTAATCAACACATATTGATTACCCATTTTTATGTTTAAGGTGCTTAGTATATAAAGACAAAAATGAAACAGCACTTGCCCTCCAGGATCTTATATTCTATCAGAGGAGACAATGTGTACATGTGTAAAAATATCCAAAAGACACAAAATAAATACAGAAACACAAGATAATTTTGGAGAAGGAGTCACTAATGTAGAGAGTGAATCAGTCAAAAAGACCTTTTCATCAAAGCAAGTACCTACAGTTGGAGCAAGTACAGGATGCCAATGCTGTGTACCGTGGAGCATTAGGGAAGAAGGGTTTGTGATACATTTCTGCCTCGGTACAATGTAAGAAGGAAGCCATCTTCCCCCATCTACTCCCTAAATTATGTAATAGTTTCAATTTGAAACAAAGGTACAATTGCCTAAAGCTTATTTGATTGTATTAAGAAATGGTACTTGGATTGGAGGTCGTTCCACTCATACGTACATTTTCCTTTATGTTATGAAATATTAAGCCATAGCATAAGTTAGCCCAAGTACTACTTGGTCCAATATTAAAGCATCAACTTTAAAAGCTAGATTCTATATTGATTATGACAACATTCACTATGCATTTTTAAAATAGGTGTCAGGTAAGGGCTAGGTACTAGGCATATAAAAACCACTAAAACAATCCCTGCCCTCAGAGAGCTTACACTCTTTCAGGGGAGACAACATTTACCTGGACATGTGTATAAAATATAGGTAAGGTAAAAATCAGTCAACAGTCGTTAAGCACTGTGTATGTGCCAAGCCGTGTGTTAGGTGCCAGAAATATGAAGACAAAACTAAAACAGTTCCTCCCCTCAGGGAGCTTACCTTCTGTTAGACATAGACATGTATATGCAAAATATATGTAAAGTAAAAACTAATCAACAAACATTTATTAACAACCTCTATATGCCAGGCTCTATGTTAGATGCTAAAGATGCAAAGACAACACTAAAATATTTCCTGTCTTCAGGGAACTTATGTTACATCAGACCTATGCATATACGATATCTATATATATATATATCTATATCTATATCTATATATGTATACATACACATACACACACACACAATATATTATATATACCTATATATATATATAAAGTAAATATCAATCAAACATTTATTAACAACTGCTGTGTGCTGGGCCCTATATTATATACTGGAGATACAAAGATAAAAAATAAAGCAGTTCCCGTCCTCAGGAAATTTTACATTCTCTCATGGGGGACCCCAAGAAAGATGCTAATTGGAAGGGAAAATACTTTTTTTTCTTGTTTCTTTCTTAGCTTATAACAATTTTTTTAAAAAAAATTAATTTATTTAATATATTTAGTTTTCAGCATTGATTTTCACAAGAGTTTGAATTACAAATTTTCTCCCCATTTCTACCCTTCCCCCCCCCACTCCAAGATGGCATATATTCTGGTTGCCCTGTTCACCAGTCAGCCCTCCCTTCTGTCACCCCACTCCCCTGCCATCCCCTTTTCCTTTCCTTTCTTGTAGGGCAAGATAAATTTCTATGCCCCATTGCCTGTGTATCTTATTTTCTAGTTGCATGCAAAAAATTTTTTTTGTTTTTGAACATGTGTTTTTAAAATTTTGAGTTCCAAATTCTTTCCCTCTTCCCTTTCCACACACCCTCTCTAAGAAGTCAAGCAATTCAACATAGGCCACATGGTATCATTATGTATAACCCTTCCACAATACTCATGTTGTGAAAGACTAACTATATTTTGCTTCTTCTTACCCTATACCCCTTTATCAAATTTTCTCCCTTGACCCTGTCCCTTTTTGAAAGTGTTTTTGATTACCTCCTGCCCCATCTGCCCTCCCTTCTGTCATCCCCCCTTTTTTATCTTCTTCCTCCTTCTTTCCTGTGGGGTAATATGCCCAATTGAGTGTGTATGGTATTCCCTCCTCAGGTCAAATCTGATGAGAGCAAGATTCACTCATTCCCCCCCACCTGCCTTCTCTTCTCTTCCTACAGAACTGCTTTTTCTTGCCACTTTTATGCAAGATAATTTACCCCATTCTATCTCTCCCTTTCTCCCTCTCTCAATACATTCCTCTCTCATCCCTAAAATTGGATTTTATTTGTTTTAGATATCATCCCTTCATCTTCAACTCACCCTGTGCCCGCCCTCTCTCTCTCTCCCTCTCTCTCTTTCTCTCTCTCTCTCTCTCTATATATATGTATATATATATATATACACACACACATATATATATGTATATACATATACATACACACACATATACATACACACACGCACATACACACACATATGCATATTCCCTTCAGATACCCTAATACTGAGGTCTCATGAATCATACACATCATCTTTCCATGTAGGAATATAAACAAAACAATTCAACTTTACTAAGTCCCTTGCAATTTCTTTTTCTTGTTCTTTTTCTTGATTACTTTTTCATGCTTCTCTTGGTTCTTGTGTTTAAAAGTCAAATTTTCTATTCAGCCCTGGTCTTTTCACTGAGAAAGCTTGAAAGTCCTCTATTTTATTGAAAATCCATATTTTGCCTTGGAGCATGATACTCAGTTTTGCTGGGTAGGTGATTCTTGGTTTTAATCCTAGCTTCATTGACCTCCGGAATATCGTATTCCAAGCCCTTCGATCTCTTAATGTAGAAGCTGCTAGATCTTGGGTTATTCTGATTGGGTTTCCACAATACTCAAATTGTTTCTTTCTGGCTGCTTGCAGTATTTTCTCCTTGATCTGGGAGCTCTGGAATTTGGTGACAATATTCCTAGGAGATTTCTTTTTGGGATCTATTTGAGGAGGCAGTCTGTGGATTTTTTCAATTTCTATTTTGCCCTGTGGCTCTAGAATATCAGGGCAGTTCTCCTTGATAATTTCTTGAAAGATGATATCTAGGCTCTTTTTTTGATCACGGCTTTCAGGTAGTCCAATAATTTTAAAATTATTTCTCCTGGATCTATTTTGCAGGTCAGTGGTTTTTACAATGAGATATTTCACATTGTCTTCCATTTTTTCATTCCTTTGCTTCTGTTTTATAATATCTTGATTTCTCATCAAGTCACTAGCTTCCACTTGTTCCAATCTAATTTTTAAAGTAGTATTTTCTTCAGTGGTCTTTTGGACCTCCTTTTCCATTTGGCTAATTCTGCCTTTCAAGGCATTCTTCTCCTCATTGGCTTTTTGGAGCTCTTTTGCCATTTGAGTTAGTCTATTTTTTAAGGTGTTGTTTTCTTCAGTATATTTTTCGGTATTTTTTTGGGTCTCCTTTAGCAGGTCATTGACTTGTTTTTCATAGTTTTCTCACATCCTTCTCATTTCTCTTCCCAATTTTTCCTCTACTTCTCTAACTTCCTTTTCCAATTCCTTTTTGAGCTCTTCCGTGGCCTGAGACCAGTTTATGTTTTTCTTGGAGGCTTTTGTTGTAGGCGCTTTGACTTTGTTGACTTCTTCTATCTGTATGTTTTGGTCTTCTTTGTCACCAAAGTAAGATTCCAAAGTCTGAGACTGAATCTGGGTGTGTTTTCGCTGCCTGTTCATGTTCCCAGCCAACGTACTTGACCCTTGAGTGTTTTGTCGGGGTATGACTGCTTGTAGAGCAAAGAGTACTATGTTCCAAGCTTGGGTGGATGCGCTGTTGATTTCAGAGCCATTACAGTCAGCTCTGCCACACCAGCACTCCTCCTTCCCCAAAAACCCCCAACCTGGACTGGGACTTACATCTTCAGCAGGCTCTGTACTCCTGCTCTGATCCGCCACTTAATTCCTCCCACCACGTGGGCCTGTGGCTGGAAGCAACTACAGCTGTAGTTCTGTAGCTGCATCTCCCCCGCTGCCCCCGAGGTGGTGGCCGAACCCCGATCTCTATCTCCCTGTCCCCCACAGCTTTTCCCACTAACCTTCTCCATTTCGCGGTTTGGCCACTGCCCCAGGGGGCAGTGGGGGAGGTGCAGCTGCAGAACTACAGCTGCAGTTGCTTCTCGCCCCAGGCCCACATGGTGGGAGGAATTAAGTGGCGGATCAGAGCAGGAGTGCAGAGCCTGCTGAAGATTTGCGTCAGGTCCGGGTTGGTGGCTCTTGAGGAAGGAGGATTGCTGGTGTGGCAGAGCTGGCTGTATAGAAATAGCTCTCAAATCAATGGCACATCCCCTCAAGCTTGGAACAAAGTACTCTTTGCTCTACAAGCAATCATACCCCGACAAAAAACTCAAGGGTTGAGTAAGTTGGCTGGGAACATGGCCAGGCAGCGAAAACACACCCAGATTCAGTCTCAGATTTTGGAATGCTTCTTTGGTGACAAAGAAGACCAAAACATACAGCCTGAAAAGTCAACAAAGTCCAAGAGCCTACACCAAAAGCCTCCAAGAAAAACATGAACTGGTCTCAGGCTGTGGAAGAGCCCAAAAAGGAGTTGGAAAAGCAAGTTAGAGAAGTAGAGGAAAAATTGGGACGAGAAGTCTGGTAACTGCTGCAGCTCACTGATTCAGGGTGCTAGGGCCGTTTCTGCCCAGCTCCTGGTCTGATCGGTCCACGCGGCCCACGCTGGGCTCTGCTCCAAGCTCCGGCGCGAAACACCTCACCCAGCAACCATCCAGGCTGTCCCGGGCTGGAACCCTGCTTCCCTCTGCTATTTTGTGGGTTCTGAAGTTCTAGAATTGGTTCAGAGGCATTTTTTATAGGTTTTTGAGGGACTTGGTGGGGAGCTCATGCTAGTCCCTGCTTTCCAGCCCATCAGGAAAATATTTAGACCCAGTTTAAGCTGATACTTGACCCTCTTATAATGTAAGACACCAGGGTTTTATTTTCACTACTCCCAACCTACCAATCTGACAGACATTGTGTGTGCAAGTCCCCATGGAAGGTGCTCATGATACAAATTCAAAACTTCCAACAATTCCTTGCCTTCATGGAGTTTATATTCTGCTGGAACTCCTAGGAGTTATCAGTAGCAAGAGGAAGATGAACCATGCTGATGGTTTGCTTAGCGTTTTTGCATGTACTTTGGACAGTTGGAAACTAAGAAAAATGAAACTCAGCAACTCTTCAAGACTCACTTGGACCAATAGGGCATACTCGGGTCACTTCAGAACAATTCTTTGTTATTGATAGAAAACTACTTAGCGTAGAAAATCAGTCTGTTCCTTTGAAGTTGGGAGTTCCCCTTAAACCCCATAAGTAGAAATGCTAAGAATGCCATCTCTAGGAAAGCTGTCAGTCCACAAAAGGAGTGCTTCCTATTGTTTTCTAAGGCTTATCAAATAGCCCAACTTTGCAGTCCATTTGGGAAAATGACTTTCTCTCTTTCTGTTGTGTGCTTTAGAAATGGTTGATTGGCCATTATAATTGAGGAGAAGATAAACTGTAATAGAACAGTTTGAGAGACTATTTAGTGAAGCAGATAGTGGGCCAAGCTCAGGAAATCCGTTGTTCAAGTACTGCGCTGGACTCATGTTGCTGTTTGATCCTGGGTATGGTCTTCAACCTTTCAGTGCCTCTCTGAAATTTGAAATCACAGACAAGTTGCTGATCTGCATATAGGAAGGGAGAATCAAACCATCAGTGAAGAGATATGGATATAGACATACAAATAAATTCTTGGTTTGCTATATCGAATATATTACTTTATAATAGGGCAGCTAGGTGATGCAGTGAATAGAGAACTGGTTCTGTAGTCAGGAAGACTCATTTCCCTGAGTTCAAATCTGGCCTCAGACACTTAATAGTTTTGTGACCTTGGGCAATTCACTTAACTCCGTTTGCCTAAGTGTTCTCATCTGTTAAAGGAGCTGGAGAAGAAAATGGGAGTCCACTCCAGTATCTTTGCCAAGAAAAACCCAAATGGGGTCATGAAGAATCAGGCATGACTGAAAAATGACTAAACATATTGTTATGTTAAAGAATGTTGTATTGTATTGTATTACATTACATATATCATACCATATCATGTTTTATCATATATGATATATAGTATATCTATATATTATATGGAGGGGGAGAGAAGTGAAAACTCATTTATATAGCACCCACTATGTGCCAGATTGTGCTAAGCACTTTTTTTTACAAAGGTTATCTCCTATGATCTTTAGAATGCTGGGATGTAGGTGCTATTATTATCCCCACTTTACAGTTGAGAAAACTGAGGCAGACAGAAGTTAAGTGACTTGCCCAGGGTCACTGAGGCTGAATTTGAACTCAGGAAGATGAGTCTTCCTGACTTCAGGCAAGGCACTCTATCCACTATGCCACCTAGCTGCCTAAAAGTAGTGTACACTAGTCTAATCAATTGAGCTCCTGAAACAGTTTATTAAATAAAGCCACACTCACTCTTCTTTTCCCATAAGCTTTCACATATCTCTCTCAACGCCACACCCCAGTACCACAGACTTAAGGATTTGTGTTAATAGCTAAATGATTTATTAACAGTGTAACAAACACAGTCAACTATTTCAACTGCGTATCACAGTGAAAAAGAAATAGCAACTTTCCTTCAACCCTGGAAACGTAGCCGGACCATTCGACTCTTTCAGAATGGCAGCCAGTTTCTCCTCAAGAATTATCTTCATGAAGATATTTGTAAAATAAGACTTACAATCATTTCTTTCCAAAATATGTCTCTATAGTCTCTTCTTGACAGTTAATTTAAGCAATTTCTCAGGAAAGAAGTTTAGTTAATTTTTCTCTCATCTCTCCTACCCTCTCCTTCCTCTCTCTCCCTCCCTCCCTCTCCTTCCTCTCTCTCCCTCCCTCCCTCTCCTTTCTCTCTCTCTCTCTCTCTCTCTCTCTCTTCTCTCTCCTCCCTCTTTCCCTCCCTTCCCACTCTCCCCCCATCTCCCTTTCCCCCTCCTCTCAAATATAGACTGCAGTTGCACCTTCACATTCTGAAAATTCTCTTGCCTGTTTAGGATACAATAACAATATCTGGTCTCTGTGGGAAGGGTTATTGATGCTGGGTTGAATGCACCCATTTTTTCCCTGATAGAATGTAATACTCTTTGAAGGAAAAGACTATCTCAATTTAGTATTTGTATTCTCAGAGCTTAACATGGTGTCTGGCACGTGGTAGGCACTTAATAAGTGTTTGTTGATTTCTTGAGACCTCCTTATGGAAAGAGAACGTGGCATCCATTTTCAGATACAGTCACTATCTTGGCTCTTTTTATTTATCTTTTTTTCCTTTGTTACAAGAAAGAGTTTAATACTGGATTTAAGGAGGTGAGTGAAGAGGGGGGTGTAATATTCAGAACCAACAGTGATGTAAAAAAGGATGACATCAATAACATTAAAAAAAGCACCAAGGTGAAGGGGCTGAACAATACAAGGTACAAGAGAACAAAAACCCAATTCGGAATTAAAGCTCCTGGCTTCGTATCCCAGCTCCCGTAATGACTACCTGTCTTGTGACCTTCACTAAGTCTCTCAGTTTTCTCATTTATAAAATGAAGGGGTTGGTTTAGAGGCTTCTAAACACTTCCTGGCTCTAAATCTGGAATTCAATGACCTCCTGGGACTCACTTTTCCTCATCTCTAAAATGGCTTAGGCTGGAGGGCTTCTAAGGTACCTTCTGGCTCTAAGCCTGTGGTCTTATTCTCTCTCCAAGAGTCAAACAAGGTGATTACCAGATAACCTCTAGCTGCCTTCCACCTCCAAATCCTATAAAACTGACATCTCTAAGCTTTCTTTGTGCATAAAAGTCTCTGATTTGTCTAAGAACATGAAGAAATACAAAGAAAACATTTCATTTCTTAGAAATTCTCCAGGCAGTTATTAGCTCAATTCAGTTGTAGTTTATTGTTTGACACATTTTCTCCAGGCCTTTCTCTCCGAAGAGCACAAAATACTTCCTAGGCCTACAGAGAAACCCAGCATTAAGTAGTCCTGCATTTAACCAGGCCATAATGAGGTGCAGGGATAGAACTCAGGTTCAAGCCAACTTGTTGCAGATGGGAACACATTAGTTGTCCAAACACAGCCCAATGTGTGAGGAATAAACCAGGCTTAGCAGTTGGTAAGATGATATCAATGAAGTACCCAAAGTCTGGAATATTTACTTTTTTAAGGCAGCTTCATTAAACAAATGTCCAGGTTGTCATAGAAACCAACATATTGGGTTTTCACAATTTAATTGATGTAGTTGGAAATTGAATGTAGAAGCAAAGGAGCTGCTTTCCTGGATATTTAACTTAGCATTCGCTATGGATAATGATCAGTTTTTGTTCTTGGGGCTCTTTGTAAAATGACATTTCCAGATTTAGGGAAGATGTAAGTCATGATACACCTGAGACATAAAAATCTGTAGTGTATTTGCCTCAGAAGCTTGGTAACTGGAATTTTTGCCTAGATATAAATGTTTGTGTGCTCATGTTTGTCTCTCATCATAAATCATCCTCCTACTCAGTCATGTCAAAATAGTTTTCTCTTGCAATAATTAACATTTCACACAAAGGATCAGATCTTCACCCATACCCTGGAGCCTAGTTTCTAGGCCCAGCCACCTAAATCTTATATGTAACACTCAATTTGGCAGCTGGGGTTTATTTAGTAAAGAAAATATGGGATTAGGTTACCAAGTTTACTTTTCTAGTTAGGAAAACTGATCATCTATGTGATTATTTTGAATAATTTGTATAGTATAAATTGCACATACTAATTCACAAATCTGATGTCCAGAGTTGACTTTATCTAGTTCCATTCTAATATATTTTCTATGTGTGTGATATGCAGAGTTGAGATCTCCTGATACTAAAAAGACATTTTCCCCTTCCCCTTTTACCCTTCCCCCATTTTAACCATTCTGAGGATCAGAAATATAGTATCATTGGATCATAAAACCACAGCTTTAGAGCCAGGAGGGACCTTAGAGGCTGTCAGGTTTAACTCTATCATTTTACAAATGAGTAAACTGAGGTGCAATGATGTTAAATGATTTCTTAGAAGACCACATAGGTAATTAGCATCAGAGGTAGGCTTAGAACCCAAGTTCTCTGTCTCCAAAGCTGTTGTCTCATACCTCTCAGCCCTCACTGTAAGGGCCTCCAGGAACCTTGAACTGAAAGCCCAAGAGCTAGAATGTCCACAAAGCATTGAGAAGTGGAAGGACAAAGCTTTTATTTCACATCTGCAACTCTATTCTATAAAGCAAGTTTCTGCAAGTTTCTCTTCCTATTATTCTGGTAGGTTGGGTTGTCAGAGGTATCTGCTTATTTCTCTCCTCATGTGAATCCTGAGGGGCACCTTCCTCTTACACACCCTAGGGAGAAAGGGCTCAAGTTTAAAGTATAATGGTAGTCAGGCATAAGTCTAGGGAATACATAGGGCCATGGTGTACCTTTCAACTCCTAGCTTCAAATGGCTTTTTCTCTCTTTATGGAGTCTTCATGAGGTTCACCTTAAGTGTGGCTCTTCATTGGGTTCCAATATCAATGCCTTTCTGTAGAGTCCACTGGCAACATTTTTCTGCATTCCAAGGACTCATGAAGCTGCTGATGACTTCAGGGGCCTATCATTCTGTTTCCACAGGCAGCATTCCTTTCCATGATCTCTGAAGCTGCTGCTTACCTTGAAGGCTGACTTTCCACCTTCTTCAAATACATTTTCTCTGAGGTCAGCCCCTATTCCTCCAGTGGAATCTGCTACCAATACCAGTTGCACTGATCACTTTAATCAATCTCCTACTTCCCTGCTCACTCTTCTCTCAGAATCATCATTCATCTAAGGTCAAGAATGAATAAACTCAAAAGAGACAGAAGTGACGTGTACTCAGGGACATATAATGATCATTCAGGAGATGAATCAGCCAGCATTTCCCAAACATGGCAGCTTAGAGCCATAAGTCTTACCTGCTACCTGAGAGGAAAGCAAACACACACTCACACACAAACACGCACAACACACATACACACACACACATGACCGTAAATGAGTCACACCTAGTGCATGTACTCCAATTCTGCATCAGCAATCCATCTATCTCCTCAGACAACTGGCAGATTCTTTATCCCCATACAGCACTAGCCCCTCAGTCACTCATGCCCAGAAATAGGCTTGCCAAGCCTCATGTGTTGGTTTGAAACTGGACAGAACATCTGAGCATGTTTTATATAACTCACCAAGAAGGGCCAATCCCAAGCATTCACTATAAACTAGGCTTTTGTTGGCCCATTCTCCTATTACACAAGGGCAAGGGAAGGTGAGCTTGGGAGCCTTATTAGGCACTAGAGGGCTCCAGCCTCACATGTACAAGAGTCAGGGTAGAGTCCATGGCCAGGGGCAGCTAGATGGCATGATGAATAGAACACTGGACTTGGCAACAGGAAGACTCATCTTCATGAGTTCAATTCCAGCCTCAGCCGTTAACTAGTTATGTGACCTTGGGTTAGTTGCTTAACTCTGCTTGCCTCAGTTTCCTCATCTGTAAAATGAGATGGAGAAGGAAATATCAAACTACTCCAGTATCTTTGCCAAGAAAACCCCAAAGTGGGTCACGGAAAGTCAGACTTGACTGAAACGACTCAACAACAACAACCATGGCCACTTTTAGGTCTTTTGGAATCCCTATTTTAAAATGAGCAAATTTTCCACGTAATAGGTTTTCTTGCAGTTTTAGCTGATTGTTCCCTGAAAGCATGGCATGTGTACTTGGTGTATTCTTCCAACATCTAGAATGCTCTAGGTGCCCATTTCTTCTCTCCCCCTCCTCTATGGGTAAGAAAAAAAATACAAGTTCCCCTAAATGAAGTGAATGCCTTGCCTAGGCAGTTAAGATGCAGTCAGATCTGGTGGAGCGGCCTGCAGGAGGTACGAGAGACCCGGGTCCGAATCCCACCGCTGACACTGGCTTGCTATGTAACATCAAACTGAATCTCTCCAAGCCTTAGTCTCCTCACCTACAAAATGAAGATAGAAGTAATTGAGGTTCCTCCCTCGGGGTTGAAATGAGTACCAGATCGAGCAATGTATAAACAGCACTTCCCAAGCTATCATTTGTGCTCTGTGAAATGTCAGTTACTAGACGTCACTGTCATCCTTGTGGTCATCCTGTGATTTCACATTCCTATGGCAGCTTGGAGGTAGTTTGTACTTGTGATCCTCCTCTTTTATTTTCTCATTTTGTGTACAATGTACCACATCATAGTTATCATGTCCTCCGCTCCCCATTTTCACTCTGAAAAGGGGGAGAAACGTGATATGTCTTAATAAACCATTGACATGCCCGTACCAGTTTTCCTCAGCAGCATTTTTCAAGCTGTGTTTCCCTGAATCATGAAGTCATCCAGGGTTGTAGAGGAGGAGGAGGGTGTGGAAAATTATAATGGAGGTCAAGTGTACATGCAGCCAACCCAACCACATTGCTGTCTCTGTCGGTTGTGCATGCTATTAAGCACCTACTATGTGTCAGGCGCTGTGCTAAGCATTAGGGTCGTGAAGAAAGGCAAATTAAAAAAAAGCAAAAAATAAAAACCCCCAAAACCAGTTCCTGCTCTCATACTCTGGAGCTACTACATAGATACTGCATAGAGCTCATACTCTAACGACAGAAACAACATGAAAACAACTATATACAAATAAGACATTGTTGTTTAATTGTTTTTCGGCCATGTCTGACTCTTCTTGAACCCATTTGGGGTTTTCTTGGCAAAGATACTGGAGGGGTTTGCCATTTCCTTCTTTGGCTCATTTTACAGATGAGGAAACTGAAGCAAACAGGGTAAAGTGACTTGTCCAGGGTCACACAGCTGTGTCTGAGTGTGTGAGGTCAAATTTGAACTCGGTTCTTCCTGATTCCAGGCCCAGCACTCTATTCACTGTGCCACCTCGCTGCCCCACAAACAAAATATAGAAAGGATAAAATGGAAATAATTAACAGAAGAAAGGCAGAATAGAGAAGGCTTCTTACAGGAAGTGGGACTTTAGCTGAGGCCTGAAGGAAGCCAGGAAAACTACAAGGCACAGGCAAGAAGGGAGAGCTTCTCAGAAATGATAGAAAGCCAATGAAAATGCTCACTCAGTTGATGGAGCCTTGTCCTTCGTTTGGCTTATAATGACCTTCTTCATCTGACTCCAGCCTGCTTCTCCAGACAATTTCATAAGACTCCCTTTCATGCCTTCTTTGTCCTGCTTGCTGTTTCCTCTACTAGGTGCTTCATCTCCCACCACCTTGCATTTGCTGTTCCCGTACCTGGAACATGCTCCCTCCTGATTTCTGCCTAGTTGAGTCCCTTCCTTCTTTCTCCTCTGAGAATCCTCCATGATCTCTCCTAGGTGTTAGTGTGATCACCTTCTTCAAATCCCTTGGCATTGCCTTTTTTGTGTGCCTACTGCACAGCTCTGATCAAATATAAACTCCTGGAGCCACTATTTGACTCATGTTTATATGTCCAAGGCCTAGTGCAGTATCTTGAACATTTGTAGGAGGCAGTCTGTATCTGTGATTTAATTGAAGAAGAAAACCCTTCCCCCCAAAAAAATATATATATATTACTTAGCTTGAATTACATAGCAAAACAGTGGACAAATCATTTGGAAACTAGATCACATGACATTTCCATTTTCTTTTAGCCAATCACCACTTTCTTGAGTAATGTTGCTTAAAGTGGGAGACATTTTTATCTTGAAGTTTTACGCAAAATGGTGTGATTTGGAAATAAGTATTCTAATTCTCCATTGGATCTTTGATCTTATCCATTTAGGAGATACCTTCCATGATATAAATTGAAATTACTCTTTGCCTATCCATCTTGTGTGGCTCTTGTCCACAGGGGGTTCACCCAGTGTGCTGGGGGCCTTCCTTAATTTCTACTGATATAAGGGAACCAGTAGAATATTCCACTTGGGCCCTTCACCTATCATCCTTTGTGCTTGTCATGTGACCAGCCCAAATTCTCTTCCTAAGGAAAATAAATGAAGGAGGAACATAAGCTAATAAATGAGAGCTGAACTCCCCTAAATTATAAGCTTCTTCAGGTCATAGGAGTTTTCCTTTTACTTCTTTACTATCATCCTTCACCCCCCATCCCCACCCCAAAGGACCTAGAATAATACTGTGAGTGCCAAGCATATCATAAATGTGTATCTAGATGTATATTTTATTTTTTCCCAGTAAGTTGCTGATTTTTTTGTTAAATATCTGTAGGGTCACCTAGAATTTGGCTGCTTTCTTGATGATATCTCTATTGCTTTCTTCTGAGGTTCATAATTTTTGTTTGACTTTTATTTCAGTTGTAAGATTATTGTGCAATAGGATTTCCATTATAGTTACTTCTGGAATTATAAGATTTCCAACCAGAAAGGACTTTAGCAATTACTTAGCCCTCCTCCCTCCCTTTATAGATGAGAACATTCAGAGAATTTTAATTGACTTACTTTAGATCACATGAGTAGTAAGGGGCAGAGATGGGAATCTAGGTCCTCTGGCTCCAAATACTGGGCTCTCGCCAGTTCCCTTCCTCTTTATGAATGTTTTTTACCTAGTGTAAAAGACATACCTTATTTTGTATTCTGGTCCAAAACTCATCTATTATGAGTTAATTATTTTGCGAGATGAAATTTCAGCATTTGGTTAATTTTTTTTAATGAACAAGAACCTAGAAATCTTTGAGGTCTATTTCAATATTCAATAAACACTGAATTGAGAAAGCCAGATGTTCATTTTTTTTTAAATGAGCATCTCCACAACCTTTGCAGCATTGTTATTTGGAAACCAAATATAAGGATATTTACCATTATAGTCTTTGGCAAAGAAAATTCAGAACATTTATTAAACAGCTGCTATGTACAAGGCATTGTGTTAGATGCTGATACAAGGGAAAAAATGATAGCAGTTGTAGACTTGAAGTTTACACAGGATTTTGCAAAAATTATCTCATTCTATCTTCACAGCAGCCCTGGGAGATAAGTGACATTACTCTGTTTATTTTCAATTAATAGAACTGAGTTATACAAAAGTTAAGTGAGACTTGCTGTGGGTCACACAGATAGTAAGTGTGTGAGACTGAATTTAAACTCAAATCATCCTGATTCCAGGTCCAGAAGTCTATCCACTGTATTATTTGGCTGCATTTGAAAAAAGGAAAGAAAAGAAAAGAAAGGGGGCAGGGGGAAAGCATGATGGTAGAGTGAAATAGTAAGGGAATAATAACAAAGTAGATGATAATTGTCAAAATGTCTGCGTAGTTCTGTATCACAAAGTATACGAGACTCTCTGCATTCAGACACCAGAGAACCATATCGCACAAGCCATCTATCCAGTCTACCACAGCAGCAGAGCATTCCATACACAATATCACAACCTGGAGCCTCACCATCCCAAAACCTCTCCAACCCCCTGCTGGAATCTTCCCCAAAACAAATTCACAGTGCAGCTAAGTCAGCCTGTTCAGTCCTAACAATATCAAGGGTGGCCATTAGCAGCCATAACATCTCTCTCTCTCTCTCAGCATTTCCTGTGATATAACATCTTTTTTCTGTCAAGAAGCTCCTCACACCCTATGTGTCTTAGGCTTCCTGTGATGTAAGCAGGTCACATGGCCTATTAATGGGTAGGAAAGATCTTCAAATCTAAATTGCCACTACATAGTGATCCCTAGATAGAGGCAGGTTTAGCAGTCCGGTGGATGGAGTGCTGGGCCTAGAGGCAGAAGGACATGAATTTAAATCTGGCCTCAGACATTTACTAGCTGTATGACCCTGGGCAAGTCACTTAACATCTGTCTGCCTCATTTTCTTTAACTATGAAATTTGGATAATAATAGCACATACCTCCCAAATGAGATAATATTTATAAGGGGCTTAGCACAATGCCTGGTTTATATTAGGTATTTAATAAATGCTTGTTTACTTATTTCCTAATTTTCTTCATGATTCAGTTTAAACAATTCCTTCATGAGGTCTTCTTGGTGCTCCTGGCTTATAATCTAGTTCCTTTCCTCCATAAATTACCTTTTATTTCTTCTGTTTATATCCATATGTGCACATATTTGTCTCTGTCACCAGAAAGTAAGCTCTGTAAGAGCCAGAATAGTTGCCTTGTTGTCTTTGTCTACCCAGTGCCTTGCCCAAAGGTGGCATAGCAGTCCTTCCTCAGGGCCTAATAAATGCTTATTAATTGATTGCTCCTGTGTGGTGTGTCGTTTCCATCCTTCACCACCACCCCCGCCCAAATCTACAGTATTTGCCTTCTCCTCAAGGACTGCAAGATTGAAGTTCTGTTGCAAATAGCCCCTGCTACTACAGAAAGTTTTCTCTTATGCATATGTTAGGGGACAGACTCATAAATGGATTAGACATCATTGAGTCAATCCCCCTCTATAATTTGTGGTCAACCTTTATAAGGGAAAACAATTGTTGTAGTGAATTGTTGATTATGGAGTTTTTTGTTCTGTCTAGAGCACAAAAGACTGTTAAATGCCACTAAAAAAATCCTTATTATAGAACATAAGCAGCTTGAGGGCAGGATTTTCAGAAGGCTGAGCTAGGTGGAGGCTACAAAGAGGCCGATTTAGGCTTGATGTCAGCAAACACTTCTTGACAATTCCAGCTGTCCTAAAACAGAATGGACTTCCTGGAGAGGTAGCTTCTCCTGAGAAGTCTTCAAGCCAAGGCTGGGTGGCAGCCACTTGTCAGGTATCCTGTAGGAGGGATTTCTGTTCAGGCACAAGGAGAAAGTAATGTAATTGGCCTTTCAACTTGATAATGTATTTTTTCTCTTTGTATTTCCATTAACCAATATAGTGTTTTTCTTGTTAATTTTTTATTTGAATTTGTCATTGAACATTTTGTCGTCATTGCAGCATGGTTCCTTGGACATATGTTGAGAGGTCAGAGGACCTTGGTTTAAATTACACTTCTGTCACTACCTATGTGACCTAAGTAAGTGACTTAAGCTAAGTTTTGAGCCTAAGTTAGATTATCTGTCAAATTAAGAAGGGTTAGATGGTATCTGAGGTTCCTTAAAATTTTGTGTCTATGATCCTGTGACTTCCAAGGTCCCCACAGCTTGAAATGTTTACTATTTATGGAAGGATTTGGCCTGTGAGTCTTTTAGCTATCTCTTTCCCTATGCTACCTTTTCTTCTTTGAGCCATGTTAATTCACTCCATCTCCTCAATAGTATCCAGTCCTTGCTGTCCTTAGTTTTCTGCTCCTATGATGAAGCAAAATGTTTCCAAGATTGTTCTGTTATCTCTTTCTTTGCTTTCATGATGGAACATTCAGAAAGACCAGTTCTATTAAATAGCTTTAGAATTTCCTATTCCTCTGTTAAAGATAAAGTGAGATACAGGGAGTTGGTATAAACAACAGCATTCTACAAAGTAAAATCAGCTTCCTTGCTAAACCACACCATACCTCTCTTCAGTTCACCAGTAAGCCTTAATCAGAAATCAGCCTTACAAAAAAATTACAGAATCCCTGATCACATCATCTTATTGGGCACAATATGTAGCCTATATTTGATGTGTCATCCCACCAACCGCCAGGTTTTATTCATTGCTTAAGGCAAGATAGCAGATCCCCGTAGTGCTGAGTCAGACTGAAGTGTTTGTGCAATGAAATCACCACACTTCTGGTTGGTTCCAGCTTTCTACTCTTGACAGAAGAGTATATAAGATATAAGAAGCAGCAGTGGTGTCAGGGAGAAAGTGCCGGGGTTGGAGGCAGGAATCAGTCAATCAGAAATCCTTTATTAAACACCTACTGCATTCTGATGGCAGTTAGGTGGTACAGTGGATAGAGTGCCAGGCCTGGAGTCAGGAAGACCTGAATTCAAATCTAGCTTCAGACGCTTACTAGCTGTGTGACCCTGGACAAGTCCCTTAACTCTATTTGCTTCAGTTTCCCCATCTGTAAAATAAAGAGAATGAAATGGCAAACCACTCCAGTATCTTTGCCAAGAAAACCCCAAATGGAAGAATTTAGGACAAAAGAAGATATAGAGAACATTACAAAATCTATTACAAAAGAGATAATTTTGATTATGTACAATTAAAAAGTTTTGTACAAACAAAACAAATGCTTCTAAAATTATAAGGAAAGCAGAAAACTGAGGGGGGTGGAATTTTACAAGCATCTCTGATAAAGGGCTCATTTCTCAAATAGATAGAGAACTGAGTCAAATTTATAAAAATACAAGTGATTCCCTAATTGATAAATGATCAAAGGATATGAACAAGGAGTTTTCAGATGAAGGAATTAAAGTCATATGAAAAAAAATGTTCTAAATCACTATTGATCAGAGAAATGCAAATTAAGACAACTCTGAGGTACTTCCTCACACCTATCAGATTGGCTAATATGACAAAAAAAGGAAACTGTTGGGTGTTTGAGGGGACGTGGGAAAACTGATATACTATTAGTGGAGTTGTGAACTGATCCAACCATTCTGGAGAGTAATTTGGAACTATGGCCGAACAGATATAAAATTGGGCATACCCTTTGATCCAGCAATACCACTGCTAGATTTGTTTCCCAAAGACATCAAAAAAAGAGAAAAGGGCCCATTTGTACAAAAAATATTTCTAGCAGCTCTTTTTCTGGTGGCTAAGAATTCCAAATCAAAAGAATGCCCATCAATTGGGGAATGGCTAAACAAGCTTGGTACATGATTATAATGGAATATTATTGTACTATAAGAAATGAAAAGCAGGGTTATTTCAGAAAAAATCTGGAAAGACTTATATGAAGTGATGCATAGTGAAGTGAACAGAAGCAGAAGAAATTGTGCACAGTAACAGCAATCTTGTTTGATGAAAAATTGTAAATGACTTAGCTGTTCTCAACAATAAAGTGATCTCAAAGGACTCATGACAAAGCTTACTATCCATTTCCAGAGAAAGAACTGATATTGATTCAATACAGATTAAAGCATGCTATTTTTCACTTTCTTTAATTTTTTTCTTTTGAGTCTTTTTGTAGAAAATGACTAATATGGAAATATTTTACATGATTGCACATGTATAACCTATATCTGATTGCTTACCATCTCAGAGAGGAGGGGAAGGGAGGAAGGAAGGGAGGGAGGGAGAAAGGGAAAGAAGGAGGGAAGGAAGGAAGGAAGGAGGGAAGGAAGGAAGAATTTGGACCTCAAAAATTTAAACAAAAATGGTAAAAAAAATTTGAGGAAAAAAAGAAAACCCCTAATGGGGTCACAAAGAGTCAGACAGATATGATTGAAAATGACTAAACAACAAAAAGTGTGTTATGGGCATTGGGGTACAGAAACAAAAATGAAACTATTCTGTGTTATCAAGGAATTTATATTCCATTGAAGAAGAAAAGATATTTTCATGTGTATGAGTATATATAAAGTGCATGTAATTATGTATTAGAGAAATGCAAAGTACTCTGGAAGGAGGAGAGGTAGCTGGAGGGGGAGATCAGGAAATGCCTCATACAGAAATATCCAAGATCAAATATGGCCTTCGATATTTACCTCCTGGGTGACCCAGGGCATCTTAATTTAATCTGAATTTGGTTCATGCAACCTTCTGGGACTTACTAAGACATATAGGTTTCTTCTGTATTGATAGAGGGAGTTCACATGTGGGGGAGTTCTTTATAAGGATGAATTCCCAGAACCTTCCTGTATTTTTACAGTGCAGTTCAACCCAGAACTGCCTATCTGTAAAACCTTGGAAATACAAAAACACTGAATAGTCCCTGCCCACAAGGAGCTTATATCCTACTGGCAGGATATGTCATAGACATGTTCATTGTATCATACTTAAGCTACAGAACTGATTATTCCATCCCCTAGTAGCTCGGTGGGGGCTGAAAACCACTTACTCAGATATTTTCGTTGGAATTTTTAATATCTGAAAAATTAACATACTTCTTCATGGTGACAACATTTTGGATTGTTTCAGGACAGACCTCATAGTATCTGTACAAAGTAATCATGTGTTAATCAAAGTTATTTGACTGAAATTAAGCTTGATTAAAACAGCATGGACAGAATCCACTTAAAGTATAATAAGTTGCATTAATAAGTTCTTACAGAAGTGCCATCCTTTGTCATGTTGGCTGCTAACAGCTAACCCTCCACAAAGCTCTGTGGAATAGACTTGCAGTCATAAAGATGTAAGTTCAAATCTTGCTTTAGAGTCTAAAGTTTAGACATTTGCTAGCTATGTGACACTGGACCAGTCACTTAAACCCTTTGTGCCTCAGTTTCCTAATCTGCAAAATGAGGAAGGTTGGACTCACTGAGGTCTGGCCTCTGGGTCCCTTCTAGCCCCAGATCTATGATCTCACGATCCCATCAAGCACAGCATAGTGTAGAGATGAGAGCACCAGCCTTGTAAGAATGGCATACAAGTGTTGGTTCTGATCATTACTAGCTGTGCAACAGCCCCAAAGCCACTTCAATTATCTCAGACTCTTCATCTGGGTGGTCTGTACTTGACCGATGTAAGAGTCCAAGTTGAAGAGCAATTCTCTATAAATAATGAGGTATAATTTGTGCTCCTGCTTTGGTGGTGACATTGTGCTGATTGTATCTAGCTCTGAGTCACTGCAGAGCCTTCAGGATGAGATCCATAGCCTCCCACAAGAGTTTGGCCTGACGATCCACTCAACAAGAACCAATTAGATAAAAAAATGCTTACTTTTTAGACTATATGGATGGAAAACCCATAGAATTTATACACATACCCACCCACACCCACACACACCCCCCCACCCCCCCGCCCCACACACATCTTCGACAGACTGAAAATGGACAATCATTTGTGCTCAGATTGAATCGGAAAAAGAAGGGATTACATTGTCTTTGAGAAACATCAAAGTTCTTTTAATGACCCCATTCTTCTCTGTGAAACGATGGCCCATCTCCTTAATGACAATATTCTTCCAGTTTTATTGTATGCCTTCATGTCATGGAACACCATGGACTTTGAAAAATTGAAAATAAACATTTGCCCAAGAGTTCAGGAGAGGCTCCTGGTGAGTGTGCATAGTCTTCAACACATTACAGATAGATTAGGAAGGTAAAACAGAATATGACAGCCTCCGATGTGATCAAAGAAATGTATGAGTGGGGAAAAATGAGCTGGTCATGTGGCAAGAGTGACTAGCACAGCTTATAATCTAGCATGGCACAAAGGCAGCTAGGTGGTGCAGTGGATAGAGCACTGGACCTGGAGGCAGAAAGACCTGGGTTCAAATGTGATCTCGGACACTTATTAGCTCTGTGACTCTAGGGGAATCACTTAATCTCTATTTGCCTCAGTTTCCTCAGCTGTAAAGTGGAAATAGTAACAGAACCCACTTTTCAGGGTTTTTGTGAGGATCCAATGAGGTAATAATTATAAAAGGCTTAGCACAGTGCCTGGCACATAGTAGGTGCTTCATATATGTTAACTATTATTATGTATTTATTATCATTATGCAGCTAATATATGAATTTTTATTATTGCTTGATTGGACAGTTCGTGTGCTTTGATAGCATCCTCCTGAGATAGAGAAATAAAGGGAGAGCTCCAGCAAACTGCCCTTCATCCCATGGTGAACTTATGGAAAGACATCAGTCAGACAGGATAGGTATGGATTGTTTGCAATCTCTGTCATGAAAGGGGTTTCTGGAATACACAAGATCACAGACCCTTGGAGTATCTGAGTTCTTAAAAAAACACTTGTACTATGTATATCATAGAGATGCTATGACAAGCAGCTTAGCTTAGACTCAGAATTTCCTGAGTTCCAGTCTTGCCTTAGACACTTGATAACTATATGACCTGGGTAAGTCACTTAAACTTTCAGGGCCTCATCTGTAAAATTAGGGAGTTGGATTCAGTGTCCTCTGAGATCTTTTCCCAACCCTCAATCTGTGATTCCATGAAAGCCTGCCTTACAAACCATAATAACAAACAAACCATACAAATCACCTCATTATTACTTTAAGCTCCTTTGTTGTTCAGTTGTTTCAGTCACGTTTGGCTGTTCATGACCCCATTTGGGGTTTTCTTGGCAAAGACACTGGAGTGGTTTGCCATTTCCTTCAGCTCATCTTAGAGATGAGGAAACTGAGGCAAACAGGGTGAAGTGATTTGCCCAGGGTCACACAGCTAGTAAGTGTCTGAGGAGGGATTTGAGCTTAGGTCTTTCTGGCCCATTGTTCTAACCACTGTACCACCTGGCTGTGTAAGCTCCTTTACATGTAAAACCCTTCACAACCTGGACCCTTCCTATGTTCCCTGTCTTCTTGCGTTTTACTTCCCTCCTCCTACCCTGCTGTCCTATATACCTGGTATGTACTCCTTGGTTACCCCTACTTTTGAAATCCATGGTTTCTTTCAAAAATCGGCTCAAACAGCACCATCATGGAGCATTTCCAAGCCCCCAAGCTTCTAGTGCCCCAAATCCCCAAACTACTTCATATTCATTTGTATATACTTTTTATATTTTCATATGTCTATATGTTTTGAGTGTAAGCAGGTATTTTTTTCCATTTTTGTCTTCATATCCTCGATACCTGGCACATTGTAGGGGACTATTAAATGCTTGTTGATTGGCTGAATTGTTATGGTTATTTTTTTCCCAAGTACTTTGTTGTCCTTATAATAAGTCATGATTTTCAATTCAGCAGACATTTACAAAGTGCCATCTATGTGCAGGATGCTGTGTAGATTAGAATACAAAAAGATTAGACCTAGTCGATGACCTTAAGGAGTTTATGATCTAGTTATGGGAGCATTGTCACCAGGACACATTTGTAGTGTCCTTTTTTGGTCCTTGGAGCCAAGTGATCAACATATGAATTGAGTTTCCATAACTTTTCTTATTGTTTTTTTCTGTCTTTATTGCTTCTATTTCTTTTGCTGTTGTTATTGAAGAACTGTAACCTAACCTTCTCTGGGTAGCTCCTATGATGAACAAGAATGAAATAAGTCATGATTTCCAAGAAAATATGTGTGTCTTGCAAATATAAATGTGTAGTTTACAGAATTGAGTCTGAAACCAATGTTCCAGGAAGGAATTTGCCCCACTTGTAGCAAAGTTTACAAAGAAAAGTAGGGTACTATCTACAATACTGGAAGAATTAACTTTCAAAGCATGCCGTTTAACTAGGAGTGACACAGCATGGATAAAGAATATCATCTTGGAGTCTGAGAACCAATTTTTAAGTTCTGCCTTTGAAACTTGCTACCAGTATGAAGCTGGACTAGTCACTACATCTCTGGGACTCAGTTTGCATAACTATAAAAGAAGAGGTTGGAGTGGGTAGCTTGAGGTCCCTCTTACCTTTAAATATATTCTAAGGTGTCCTCTCAGAGATATAAAGGACAAACTGCTGCAACACAGCTCCTCCTGGTCACAAATATTCCATGAGTATATCCTTGGCTTGGTAGGGCTGTCCTTGCTTCTGGCTGTGCTATGAAATCTTAAAGCTTGTTCTAATGCCAGATCTATCACAGAATTCCTTTCAGAGTCATGTACTTGGTCTTTGTCTTAGCCTAGTCAGTCCTTTTCCTCCCCAGGTTTTGATGCTGGACCAAATTTTCTGTTTGATTTTCCTAGCACCTGACTGTAAGTGAAAATGAAAATTTGAATGGGAAGATAATTTTTTTCAACCACCTTGTTTTCTTGTTTGTTTTGTTTTTTTCCTCCTCTGCGAAGAATTTAGTTCTTTTACTTTTTGACCCTAGTTCCCATTCATCTTTAAAGACCTCTAGGACCTTGGACAGTTCCATGGCGGCAGATTTGCAGAAATTCACCCTTTGGAACTAAACATACTGAATGTATGATATGCTTTCAAATAATACAAGCTATTGCAATGGAAATTAATAATTTAATGTGCAGTTTCTACTCTTTCTATAGGGAAAAGCTCATATTTTATGGTGTTGTTCAACTTCAGATTAACTAAAGATTTAAAAATATTTTTTCTTTAAAATAAAGAGGAAATAGGCAAAAAAGAAAAGAAAAAAAGGAATATGTAACACTCTGGATTCTAGTTCTAATTTTGCCACCAACTACCTATGTCACTTTAGGCAAATTAGACTCTCTGACAAATAAGAAGAATAGACAGAGAGGCAAGTTTTGGTTTAATGTAAAGGAAAGTTCCTTAATGATTAGAGCTATTCCAAAGTGAAATGGGATGCTTGGGGGGGATAGTGAATTCTATCACACTGGAGGATGTGGAAACTAAGGCTCTTAGATAGGTTAAGTGACTTGTCCAAGGACATACAGGCAATAAATATCAGAGGTAGAATTTGAACCTAGATCCTCTACCTTTTACTTGAAACTTCCCATGTGTGTTTTCTCTCCCATTAGAATATGAGCTTCCTGAGTGGAGGGATTGCATCAATTCTCATTTGTATCCCCAGTGCATTGCATATAGTAAATGTTTAATAAATGCTTTCTCATGTATTCATTCATTTTGACTGAATTCAGTGATATTTCCATTGTAACACCCCAGCTATTATAGAGGAAGTAGGTGATGGGGCTAGAATTGAAACTGAGGTTGTCAGACTTTGAATCCTATATCCTTTCCATTGAATCAGTATGGCATGAGATACAGAGAGAGAGGCATGTCTTCCCTCTATGCCTATTCTGCTAATCCATTACACACAGGTGAGTCATGTTTCCAATTATCTGTTGTCATTTTCTCCCAGAGACTGAAAATAGTTTTGACTCTGATAATTTGGCTGCTTTGGGTGATTTGCTGATGTCTCCTTTAACCTCAGTGGAGTGACCTAATTCACTGCAATTTGTGTCTTGGTCACTAGAGATATCAGGCTGTTAAATCAACTCACAGTAGTGAATGTTGCATGTGTTTGGGGGAGGCAGCATAGAATATTGGATAGAATGCAGGACCTACCATCAAGAGAGGCTTGGGTTCAATCCTGCCTAGATTTTTCACCAGCTGTGAGCTCATGAGTAAATCACTTAATCTCTTTGAACTCAGTTTCTCCAAGTGTCAGTTGGCGATGGCAATAATCCTATTAGTATCTATTTCACAGTGTTGTGAAGACCATAAGATCATAAACTAAGAGATGGGAGGGGCCTTAGAAGTCTTCTAGTCCAACCTCTCTTTATAGAGACCCCAGGAAGTGAAGGGCCTTGTTTAAGGTCACACAGGTAGTAAATGGCAGGGCTAGGGCTTGGGCTCAGATTCTTTTTTTTTTTTTTTAGTTGAGTCAAGCTTTTTATTTAATGTTACAAAAAATTATCTAGTCAAACAGACCAAAGCCCATGTCATCATCGGACTCCTCGGATTCTTCCTTTTTTGCTTCCTCTTTCTTCTTCTCCTCAGCTGGGGCAGCTGTGCTAGCAGGAGCAGCCCCTCCAGCAGGGGCAGCACCACCAGCTGCTGGGGCAGGTCCACCAACTCCTACATTGCAGATGAGGCTTGCAATGTTTACATTGGACAGGGCCTTTGCAAATAATCCAGGCCAGAATGGTTCAACATTTACACCTGCTGCTTTAATGAGGGCATTGATTTTATCCTCCGTGACCGTAACCTCATCGTCGTGAAGGATGAGGGCGGAGTAGATGCAAGCGAGCTCGGAGACGGCCATTTCAGCGGATGGACGAGGAGACTTGTTTGTAGTGGTGCTAGTCGCCGGCTGAAGTGAGGGGTCACCCCAACGCGGCCTTAGCTTCCGAAGAAGAACCGAGCACCTTACAGACAACTGAGTTGGGCTCAGATTCTAAGACTATATATAATACTGTATATTATAACATATTAATAGAATATGTAGTATATATACTGTGTTACATAAAATTTATATATAACATATAAAAATTATGTATAATATATATTTTGGGGGGTGTTAAGACAATGTACCTTTCTCCATTCTTTCCACTGCCCATGATGCTTCAATCAAATAAAATTGATAATATAAAGTGCTTTTGCAAACTGTAAAGTGCTAGATGAATGTCAGTCATTATTATCAATCACTTGTGTAATTCCTACTTCTTCCATGGTCTCTGTCCGCCTTTCATAGTACATTTCAAACGTCTAGCTTACAGTGATCTACTGCACTCAGCTTCTCTTTAATTTCCTCTAGTACTCATTGCCATCATTTGCAACATTTTCTATTAGCTGATGTAAAACAGTCGGAATGTAAGCTTCTTGAGGGCAGGACTGTTTCATTTGTGTCCTTGAATCCCTGGCACCGAGCACAGGAACTAGTAGTCTATAGTAGTTGCTTAATGCCTGTTGGTTAATTGATTGCACTATTCTTATAGGACTCATTTCATGCAGGAACTCTTGGTGTTCTACCCTGCCACTCTTGCTCTCAGGTCTTGGGCCAAGAATATGCCATCACTGGGGCTTATCAGGGGATGTCTACACAGCCAGCCTTGACCAAAGTCTGGTGTCCAGGCCTTGGCCATATGCTCAGATATAGGGGGAGAAAACAAAGACAAAGACAAAAGGAGCCCAAGTCCATGGGAAAGATTGTCTTTTGTAGATCTGACACAAAGAGCTGAGTTAGCCCAAACCATTCAATTCAACCCAGATAGATTAGATTTTAAAAGATAGGCTCCTTTTCAATGAAGCATTTCTGAGGTTAGAAGTCTTCCAGCATGTGTATGCTCTCCCTAGTAAGATACCATCAGAGTTTCAGATAAATGCTCACCATCCTGTTAAGTTCATCCCATTGATACAGAAGGCAGTGCGGTACGGTGGAATGAGCTCCAATTCATGAATCAGGGACCTAGGGTTCAAATAGCACCTATTTTTTTGACCTTGCGCAAATCAAATAACTGATTGGGACCTGAAGTTTCCTCATCTGTAAAGTGAGGAAGTTCAGTATCCATCCCAGAGGGAAAACATCTATGATGTTGTTAATTTCTCCATACTCCATAATTGTCTGTTGTGTTTCCTTCTACTTGCCTCAGTCATATCATTAAGCTCTCCGAGGGCAGAGGCCATAGCTTTTGCTTGACGTGTACCACAGTGCTTGCCCCAGAGCAGGTGCTCAAGACATAATCAATACTTTGGGCAATGTGATGGGAAAGACTGAAACACTGCCTCAAGAACCATTGTGTCCATTTTGATGAGGATTAGAAAAAGACACGATTTGCATGAAATTGGAAAGAGTTGTATTAATATTAAAGTTTGCTTTCCTCTAAGGCAGGGGTGGGGAATGTGGGGCCTCCAGGTCACATGTCACCTTCTAGGCCCTCAAGTGCAGCCCTTCGACTGAATCCAAACTTCACAGAACAAATCCTCTTGATAAAATGATTTGTTCTGGAAAACTTGGACTCAGTCAAAAGGCCACACCCAAGGACCTAGAAGGCCACATGTGGCCTGGGGGCCCCAAGTTCCCCACTCATGCTCTAAGGCTTCGTGTATATTAACCTTTGCTTCAGGAGAAGAAGGAATCAAGAAACTCTGGCATAGTTCTGACCCCAGAAAACAAAGTTAAGAAAATGTCCCTTCCTCCATTCATTATAGAGTTGAAGGGATTCTCTCTCTATTATATATATGTATATATGTGTGTGTATACACATACACACACATGTGTTATATATATGTATTCTACATATACATAATTCTATATATATTCTATATATACATATATTCTATGTATACATAATTATATCTATATAATATACACATATATTATTTATAACGTAATTTAATATATAGTGTGTGTACTACAGGTATCATGTGTAGTACATATTATGTATAGTATATGTATGTGTATAGAGAAAGAAAGGGGAGAAGGAGGGAAAGGGGGTAAGAAAGAGGGAGAGGGAGAGAGTATTCTGTTTGAGTTCCTCAGACTTAGAAACATTAGCATCATGCTCGCCTCTTCAGTCTACTTTGCATCTCATCATTCTCATTGGGTGGTTGTATGAGGGATTCTTGTTCAGGTATACATTGGACTAGAATACCTCTGAGGTCCCTTCTTTCTCTGACATCCTCCAATTCTGTAATTGCCTGCTTGTGACATACTGCTTCAGAAAGCAGCTTTTTCTCTTTGGCCTTTATGCCACAGTCCCCCTTGAGGTTCTGATTCTCTCAGCTGGATTGCTCCAATTTCATTTTTCCCAGTCTCCTAAAATAAGGGCTCAAAGTACTTCTCTCAAGTGTTCCTTGAATGAGCCAGTCAACAAGCATTTACCAGATGTTTCCTTTCTATCAATTCCCATATTGAGGTTTAATTAACTGGGCACAAATATTTTCACTGGTTGCCCATTGTAAGTCAGCACATCTATGAAGATAGGTTTTATTGCACTTCAGGAAAATCTAGTATACATGGCACTTAGAGCAGCCCCTCTCCCAAGGTGTAAGGTACTATTTGGGTATATATTTGTTCAGAACCAAAGCTTGTGAACCACCTCTGATGTGTTCATTTTACCAGCCATCCC
The DNA here is from genome assembly GCF_011100635.1 of Trichosurus vulpecula. NCBI lineage: Eukaryota > Metazoa > Chordata > Mammalia > Diprotodontia > Phalangeridae > Trichosurus > Trichosurus vulpecula. The sequence continues at coordinate 213,375,740 of NC_050577.1, read as the reverse complement.
AAAGATATGTTACTTCCAATCAAAGACATTTAATCAAATAGCATAGCCAGTAAACATCAAGAGAATACTTTGTCCTTAAGGTTTGGGAAGTACTTAGCCATATATTATCATACCACCAAGGATAGAGGGTGTGCATACACAAAAATGTGTACCTATGGACCATGCATGTAGAGAACATATGTGGCCATTAAGAGAATGTCAGAAACCCCCATGGCCAGAGCAATTCTATGGCACTGATACAGTCTGGTGATATCAGACCTCTTTCAGCCATTACATGATCTTTTGCCAGCTGGTCTCATAGTCTCTACTTGGTATTATTCCCTACTAGCAGCTTCTGGGATTCATCTCTTCAAATGCTGGCTTGTCTCATCACATCTTTTCGGATGCATGACTAGGATCTCTCTCTCTCTCTCTCTCTCTCTCTCTCTCTCTCTCTCTCTCTTTCTCTCTCTCTCTCTCATAGATTTTTAATTATTGCTAGAGATGATGAACCACCATATTCTTATAAGGGTGTTGTCAAACAAAACCTGTTCTACAATAAACTATTTCCTTTTTAATATTCTGTGTGTGTGTGACCAAATTACTGTCCATTATCCCAGACCACTATGTAATTTAAGGTTAGAAATTCCCAAGATCTTTCCTAGTTTGGTATGCATGTGAATTAGAGCCAGAATAAAAGCTAAATTAAGGAGAGAAGGCCATTAGCTTTTACTTTCATAGTGTATATGCCTTCCTTTTTATGTATATCTGTTACCAGCTAAAGCCCGTCGCTTTGGCATGAGATTTTGGTGAGCTATTGAACTATTTGTCTTTCAAAATTTATGAAAACCTGTCTTTGCAAACAGATGTATTATGGATTTTAAAATTTTATAAGTGGAATAATTCTTCATTATTTTAATTAATAACCTCTTAGTGATATGCTCCCATGACACTTAAAGATGTGATTATATTTATAAAAATGTATTCAATACATTGCTTCTGGGACACATTAGCTAACCTTTGAAACATTTGTTCCTTGTTTCTGTATATAAGATGTAAACATATGGGTGAAATGACCTGACTTAATTATGATTTTCTCGAGAAGGGGGAGAAATAATATATAGTTGCTGAATGATCATGTTTTTTTAATCTTGAGATGAAAACATGTAGCTTTTGGATTCACTTTCAGAAGAAATGGCAATAACTTGAGAATAGTAAGTGATTAAAACCAGAAACCAAGAACTTTATAGTATTAATTGGCTTTATGGTATATATGATCTCAGGTTTATCAATGATTTGGGAGGAAAAGGTGGGTTACAAGGGAGTGAGGTTCAGAGAAAGGTTTAGTCAGAGAACATATGTTCATAATATATGAGGAATACAGGAATCCGGGCTCAGAGAGATCTAGAAGATCAAACTACAGGTCTTACTTGGAGACAGGGAGACATGGGTTCTAATTCAACTCCTGCCATTCATTTGTTGTTGTTGTTGTTGTGTTTGTCCTTTATTTTCAAAGAGGACCACGACATCAGGGAGATGACATGACTTACAGTTGACTTTGATTTGAGTGAGGGAGGACTGTGCAAGGTCACAAGCCTCACTTTCTCCTCCAGAGCTATCTGGATCCAGTGACCTGATACTTGACAGGACGGCTGGAGATGACCCAGGATGCAATGGGAGACCCTGGCCCTTTTAGGTTCAGGCCTTTTCATGTACTCACTTAGAGTGAGGTAATGCCTCTTCAGTAAATAGGCCTCTTTAAGAAATGAGTCAAGGAATGGCACCTTTAATTAGAAAAAAAGGAAAAAAAAATCAAGGTGGGAGTACAAGACCCTCAGGGTTGCTGTTCCAAAGAGAAACAGTTACCATTGACATTTACTCTAAGCCAGGAGAGCCCAAAATACAGCCATTAAGTGGAGCTTGAGCAGGGACTTATTGTGGCCCAATGTCTGAGCTTCAGAGTGAACTGGGTTGGATAGATGGATGGAAGGAAGGAAGGGAGGGGAGAAGGGAGGGAGGAAGGAAGGAAACAAGGAAGCAGGGAAGGTGGGAGGGAGGAAGGAGAGAAGGAAGCAAATCTAGCCAGTAAACCCCAAGTTAAGTGAGCAGCTTCTGGGCCACAATAGGGCCCTGCCCAAGCTCCACTTAATGGCTGTATTTTGGGCCCTCCTGGCTTAGAGTGAATGTCAATGTTAACTGTTTCTCTTTGGAACAGCAACCCTGAGGGTCTTCCCCTACCACTTTGATTTTTTTTTCTTTTTTTCTAATTAAAGAGGCCATCTCTTAACTCATTCATTGGAAGACTGTAGGCAAGTCATTGAACTTCCCTCAGCCTTATTTTCCTCTTCTATTCAATGTTGAGGTTGAACTAGATGGCTCATAGGCAACTTTCTGGCTCTAAATCTGTGAGTGTTAGATTCTAGAGACCTAAGGAGAAGAGGCTGAGTGAGACAGCCAGGAATATCTGAAGGTGAGTTGCACTGCTAATAAGTCCCACAGTTGGTTCTTTCAGAGGTCATGTTGCTCAAGGGATAATTATTTTTATCAACTATTTATGAGCCCACATTTGTAGTGAATGTCCTAAATCAAACCCCAATCAAAATGTGACATAATAAAGCAAAGGACATTTACTGAAATCATGAAACAAATAAATACCAAGAAGTTCACATAAGGGCAACTAGTTCTCTTAACATCCATTTCCCTAAACTCCTAATAATCTTTTGAACTTTCAGAAGCTATGAGTTCACTTTCTCTACATTCTTTGCCGCTCTGCTTTGCATGGCTGCTGAGGTCTCAATAGCCGGGGAGACATTGGTTTTCTCCATACATCAAATGCATTTGGTGTCAGAGAAGCTGGGTTTGAATCTAGCTTCTTGCTAACTCTGTGGTCTTGGGCATGCAAATGCCCCTCTCTGAGCCTCAGTTTCCTCATCTAAACAGTGCCAGGGTTGGATGAGATGACCTAAAAGGGCCCGTTCAACTTTCTGTGATTGTATGAAATAGGGAGAAGGTAAACTGGACAACTTTCCTGTTTCCATCTGTGACCCTTCCTACATCTTTTATTTTTCAGATTACCTACCAAAGCCATTTGGAAAGGAGACCTAAAGTGTTGTCTTTCTTTTGCTAATAATAATAATAATAACAATCGCTGCCACTATTTATATGGAGGTTTATGGTTTGGAAAGTTCTTTTGGAGGGATGGGAAAGGAATTAGCATTTGATAGTGCCTGCTGTTTGCCAGGCTCTGTGCCAGGCACTTTACAAATATCTAATTCGATCTTCATAGCAACCCTGCAGGTAGTAGTAGTAGCAGTAGTAGCAACAGCAGCAGTAGTAATAGTTGCGGTAGTAGTAGTAGTAGAGAGAGTAAAACTGACAACTACTAGCCACTATTGCTACTATTACAACTTAGACAGGCTCTGTGACTTTGGGAAAGTTACCTAATCTCTCTGAACTCAGTTTCTTTGTCTGTAAAATAAGGAGCTTGGACCAGAAGCCCTCTAAGGTCCTATCCATCTCTAAAGTCTTATGATTTTATGGCACATGTGATACAGGTTTTTTTTTAGCCCAGCTTCTGATTTCATTGGTCTTGTTCATCCTTCATTTTTGAAGAGGACCAGTGACATCACTGGGATAATGTTTTGACTTGTGTATGAATTGGATTTAAGTGAGGCGGAATTGAGTAAAGTCATCAGCTTCTTTCTCTCTTCCTGAGTCATCAAAGTTCAGTGGCAAGACATTTCATTGCCCTAGGGAATTCCTGGGTGAGGAAACTCTTTCTAGTGATGTAAATTGGTACCTGCTCTTCAACTTAGAGTCATAGAGATTTGCCTGGGGCACTGAGATCAAGTTACTTGCCCAGGGTCTCATGGCCAGCATGTGTGTCAAGTGGAACTTAAACTAGAGTGGTTATGGGGGCCAGTCTTGAAGGTCATCTGGTCAAAACTCTTGCTCACTTCAACTCCCATATTCTCCTCTGTCTCCCAAAACTCCTCTCAGCATTTATGCACCTTTCTCAAACTCCCTGGCAGTGAGCATTGTCACAAAGGACACTGTTCAGGCAATAGTTAATAACTTTTGCTAGAATGCAGATTCAAGGAGCAAGGGCAGTCAGAGGAGAAAGACAACCAAAGGCTATGATAAAAGACCCATGAAAGAAAGTGCACAAAATTAGTGGAGATCTATCTCTGTCTCCTTAAATAAGCCTGCAGAGAATCTGTATGAAGACAGTGATATTTGGAAGCTTTCACTGACATCTCAAGGGGGCATTGGTGGACATTTTGGCCTCTCAGAAATATGTCTAAAGTGTCCACTTAGATAAACATTTTTCTTCCCTCTGACATTGGGGGTCATCTATTTTGGCTCTGGGATGTTTAGCTAATTTATCTCTGTTGAACATTTGCTCACAAGCCACCTGCTAAGTTCATGCCTTCTGCTTCTGAAGATGCACAGAACCTTATGTGATTCTAAATGAATTCACTGAGCAATCTCAGATCATCCATCCTCCTAATGATGCCATCCTGTGTAAAGAATAGACAGAGAAAATAAGATTCAGATGACTACTGGTTCTCCCAGAAATATTTCATTCATCCCTAAATGATATAGAGTATTTGCTTTCTGCTGGGCCTTTGAACTTCAGACTCAACAATTATTCTAATTGGGTTATCATATTTGATTTTTCTCTACCAAGTATATAGAATTGTCAGGAAGGTACTTCTCTGAATTGGAAACTTCTCTTTTTGCTCCTTTCATTTATTTTTATTTATTTCATTAAATATTTCCCAATGACATGTGAAAAAATTTAATGATAATTTTTTTAAATTTTGAGTTCTGTGTTCCCTTCCCCCCTCTCATACCTCCCCCCTCTTTGAGAAAGCAAGCAATTTGATATTGATTATACGTATGAAACCATAAAAATTTTTCTATTAGCCATGTTGCAAAAGAAAACACAGACCAAAAATCCCTAAGACAAATAAAATAAGTTTTAAAAAGTCTGCTTTCATCTTTATTCAGAGTCCATCAATTCTCTCTCTGGAGGTGGATAGCATTTTTCATCATGGGTCCTTTACAATTGTCTTGGGTCATTGTCTTGAACAGAGTAGCTAAGTCTTTCATAGTCAATCATCCTTACAACATTGCTGCTACTGTCTACAATGTTCTCCTGGTCCTGCTCATTTCACTTTGCATCAGTTCATGTAAGTCTTTCCAGGCTTTCCCGAAAGCATCCTGCTCATCATTTCTTAAAACACAATAATATTTCATCATAATCATATACCACAACTTGTTTAGTCATTCCTCAATTGATGGGCATCCCCTTGATTTCCAGCTCTTTGCCACTATAAAAAAGAGCTGCTTGAAATACTTTTGTACAAATGGGTTCTTTTCCCTTTTCTTTAATCTCTTTGGGATGCAAACCTAGTAGTGGCATTGCTGGGTCAAAGGGTATGCACAGTTTCATGGCTTTTTGGGTGTATGAACTTGAAACTTCTAACAGGGAATAAATCAACCAATAAGCATTTATTATGCATCTGCTGTGTGCTAGGCACTGGGCAAAGCACTAAGAATACAAAAGCAATATTGCTTTTGCTAAAGTACAGGCTGTTAATGGATATAGGAATGACAATGGAAGCAAAGATGACTTTATGGATACTTATACAGAGGTTCCAGAATGGAAAACCAACATGGAATAATGGTTCAAATGAGTCTTGGAGTCAGGAACATCTGGGTTAAAGTTATGACTCTCATATGTACTGCCTATGTGACCCTGCATAAATCATTTAACCTTGGTGCCTCCAGGCACCTGTGTCAGATTAAATCCATTAGTGTGTGAGTTTCTTGAGAACAGAGAGTATATTTGTGTCCCCTGCACTTACCACAGTGGACATTGCATAGTTTGTACTTAATAAATGTTGCCTTTAATAAATACCTGGCTCTAAGATTCTTAAGTTATAGGACAATTTGTCAGTCTACTTCAGCTGAGGAAATTTCCTCCTTGGTAGCTTCCTGTGTGATGAAATCTTAGGTCCAGACTCCCTCATTACAAAAAATTCCTGGAAAAGAATATGGGCAGCATCTACACACTGGCTAGAAATGTGTGGGCATTTAAACACAGAATCTGACATGTACTTACCAGTCTATCTACTACGTAGGTAGGGTTTAGAACAGAGGACAAGCATTGGTTTTGGAGTCAGAAGAGCTGGGTCTAAATCTATTACTGCCTGTGTGACCTTGGGAGAATCACTCTGCTTCTCTGTATATCAGTTTCCTCATCTGTAAAATGGGACTTGGTATTAGATTTGGGATTTTTAACATGTGGTCCAAGCATGCCCAAAGAGTTTGGGTTCATTGATAGAATTCAGGGGGTTCATAAACTTGAATACAAAAAATGACATCTTAATTTCAATTTAAAAAGTTTCCTTTGGAATCCTATGTAGTTTATTTTATGCATTTAAAATCATGATTCTGAGAAGAGATTCATAACATACAAAAAGAAGTTAAGAACCCCTGGAGTAACTGAATGCTAAAATCTACTTCAGCTCTTAATTTGCAGTTCAACTATTGATAAAAGAGAAAAACACATTTGTATTCCTACCAAAAATCCCATGATCACTTCTTGACCAGACATGGGTGATTACTTGGTCTATGGGCCAAGTACATGACCCAGCTCACTTGAGATAGCCTTCAACTTCAAGGCATGCTGTACAGACCTCTACAGTTTGCCCAAACTAAAGATTTGCCCATTTCTGTCTAGCTCCTTGCATTCTGGAGTGGTACAATCAAGGCCCTTCTCAAACAAGCATTTGTATTATTTAATTAAGTGCTGGAGCTACATGAATCAACAAAACCAACTGAGCTGGAGATCAACAAAACAAATTTCAATTAGTGACATGGAGGCCAGAGCCTCAGGGCCTCATTCATCTGATGAGAAATGCAAAGACACAGGCAAAATGCTAATTCATTCCTTCTACTGCTGTCTGTTAAATTAATGGGTAGCTGGAGCTGATCTTCACACATTTATCTGAAATTTCCCCTTAATGAATATTCAGCCAGTCACTCAGGACTGGAGTGCCCAAAGAAAGATTTCTGACACAGTACCAAGTCAGTAGTAAGGACTAAGTCAAGGATGAGTAGCCTTTCCAAAGTTGCCTGCCACTTTCTGGTGCCATGTTGTTTTGGAATGCAGTGGGAAAAAGGTGTTCAGGGTGGTGGTAGCAGGTTCCTTTTAAGAAACACATTAAATATAGTCTGTGTCCATACAGTCCCTTCCCTTGAGCAGCTTTTGTCTATCTGGGGAGGGAGACAGAACACAGGCACAGAGAAATCCATATCACGTATTTATTTGTTGGCCCAGGGCCATTTGTTATAATTAAGACAGTGGGAGAAGAGGAGGAAAAAGAGACTTATGGTGTGTAGTAATTCTCTGCAGACCTTTCCAGGTCTCATCTGTATAACTTTGTCTTAATTTTATTTTTTAAAATTGTGACCTTAATAAGCTTAAGAAAACATAAACCATTCAATATGCACAACAAAATAAAGGATTGTTTATAAATCCAGGAACTTCTGTTGGATTTTTAAATATTATTTGCATATTAAATTTGACCAAGTAGCAGGGGCAGCCAAGGTGACGCAATGGGTAAGGGACGTGGAGAAGTCAGAAAGCCCTGAATTCATATCCTCCATTGAGGACTTAAGACATATGGAATCCATTCACCCTCTCCCAGCCTCAGTGTCCTTATCTGTGAAGTGGCGATAATAATAACATTTTCCTCAATGGGTTGTTGTAAGATCAGATGAGCTCCTGGATGAAAGGTGCCTTGCAGAGCTCAAAGTTCTGTGTATTTGCTAGCTAGTGACAAAATGTTCCTTCTAAGTTTCTTTTAGTTTTCTTCTGTGTATTTTCTTTTAGCGTTCTATTGACTCTCTCACCTCTATAACTCTTAAGGCAGTGACTGTTACAAGTAGCAACATAGTCGTGAGAATTGACCCTTGTGCCTAATGAAAAGTGGCCTGACTCAGTAAGTGGCCCATTTTACAAATGAGGAAACTGAGGCTGAAAGTGGTTAAGTGGCTTGCCCAGGGTCATCTAACTGGTATAACCTTGAGGCAAGATTTGAACTCAGGTCTTCCTGACTCCAAGTCCAGCTCTCTAGCCAACTAGCAATTTATTAACGTATTTTCACTGAGAACCTCAGTTCTGAAGTCAGAGGACCACCATTCAGATTCTACTTCTGTGATGTTGGGAAAGTCACCTCATCTCCCACAGTCTTTGTCTCCTCACCTGTAAAATAAGAGGGTTAGACTAGATGGCCTCTGAGGCCCATTCCAGCTCTATACCTTGTGATTCTGCCTGTATTTAACCTTTGGGGTCTTTTGTTTCCTTCCTCTTAAAATGAGATGATTGGAATATCTGGCCTCTGAGGTCCTTTCAAGCTCTAACACTGTAAGTATTGGTGAAATGATTAAAATATCACTAACTTGACTTTCTGAGAATCATTAAACATACTTGTGTCCTACTATATAGTTATCTCTGTTGGTGTCTTGTCACTCTAGTAAATTGTCTTCTCTTTGAGGGCAGGGTCTGTGTGTAAGCTTAACTCTTCCTTGTTGCTCGCCATAGATAGCTAGGAATATGCTGGAGCTGGCTGCGAGAGCTCAAGATGAATTGAAAATCAGCCAACTATAAATCAGGGCTCCATTTATTGTTTGATTTACTGTCTAATCATAAGAAAGTGATGCAGAAAATATTAATGAAGCAGATTTAACTTAAAAGTGTGTACTGCCTACATTTCTTTTTTCAGAGAGCTAATTGTTAAACATTTACTGGCACACCCTACACATGTACCCTACGTAGAAAGAACATAGGGTTTAGAATCAGGAAAACCTGGGTTTCATTTATACCCTCTTATTTGCCTGTATTGGTATGCTCAGTGCTTGGCACTCAAAGCCTGGCATATAATTAATTTTACAAATTACCTACCCTGTCTGTCTATCTATCTATCTATCCATCTATCTATCTACCTACCTACTTATCTACCTACCTATCTATCTGCTAACCTACCAATCTATTGATCTACCCCTATCTATTACACTATGCTGGTTCTTAACTTTACCAAAAAAAATAAACAAGAAATGCTTTCTACTTACTTAAAACTTCCCCATTTAGCAATTCACAACAAATTACTTTCCATGAGAGCACAATCTATTATGCCTAGAACCAACCACTCTAATGCTATAACCATGTCTTTCTTCAATTCCACATGCTTCAAGTTAGCCCCTATTATGTGCCAGACACCATTCTAGGCCCTAGTAATACAAAGATAAAATGAAAAAAAAAGTCCCTCCCCTCTGGTGACTTACCCTCTTCTGGCTTTCCTGATTTGGAGAATCAGATCTCAAGTCACAGTTCCTTCCCTTGCTTCCTCTACCCTCCTTGAGGTACGTTGGGAATCTCTCAGATTCTCTGCTTTGTCAGAATTCTACTTGTAGCAGACGTTGTGCTCATGGGGAGGCTTTCATCATGGCCATCTCTGGCTTTGATGCTGGCTTGGTGGTCAGTGTGTGTCAGACCCGTGGTGTTCTCTCAGTGATATTATGTCTACTTCTCTGCCCCTCTCTACACACTACATGTGCTCCACTGTGTTTGACTCTCAAGTTCATGGATTTTAGACCATTTATTTCAATGCCACAAATATTTATTAAGCCATTCACTCAATCAACAATCAGCCAGTGAGGATTTATCAAGTGTTCATTTATCAAGGTTATGTGCCCAACCCTGGGAATGGAAAGGCAAATGCACTCTCCCTCAAGGAGTTCACATTCTCATGGGAAAGACAGGACACATGCAACAAGATATTTACAGATTAGATGGAAAGTAATCTCAGAGGGCAGGCTCTAGGAGGAGAAGGAATGGGAACAGACTCCAGTAGAAGGGGGGATTTGAGCTAAGTCTTTTTTGGGGGGAGGCATTTGGAGGTAAGTGACTTGCTCAGGGTCAGACAGCTAGTAAGCATCCGAGGCCAGATTTGAACTGGAGGCCAGTGCTTTATCCGCTGCCCCAAATGAAACTGAGATGTGGGCTGGTTGAGTTAGGGTGCATTCGTTGTTGTTCAGTCATTTCAGACTCTTCATGACCCCACTTGGGGTTTTGTTGGCAAGGATACTGGAGTGCTCTGCAGTTTCCTTCTCCAGCTCATTTTATAGATGAGGAAACTGAGACAAATAGGGTTAAGTGACTTGCCCAGGTTCACACAGCTAGTAAGTGTCTGAGGCCAGATTTGAACTTAGATCCTCCTGGCTCCAGGGCCATTGCTTTAACTACTGCACCACCTATCTGCCTTGAGCTAAGTTTTAACGAAAGTTAGGTAAGCCAGTAGGCAGAGGTGAGGAGGGAAAGAACTCTAGGCATGGGAAACAGCCAATATGAAGGCACGATGGAAAGATGAAAATGAATGGTTCTGTGTGAGAAACAGCAAGAAAGACAGTGTTGTTGGAGCTTAGAATGTATGGAATTGATTAAGTATCAAAAGACCGGAAAGTTCCTACTGTGTGCTAGGTTAGAAGCAGCCTGTTACATTGGATAGAAAGCAGGCTTTGAAGTTTAGACAACACAGATTCATCTTCTGTATCTGGCACATATTAACAGTGACCTAAAATTGGCTCTCTCCCCTGAGCCACACTGCCCTTGTGGATGTTAACTATGTCATTGAAAAACTGGTTATAAGCTATCACTGCAGCCCAGACATCTCTGCTTTAAGAAAACCTCCCATGTGAAAAACGAGATTTATGTGAAATAAATTAGGAGATGAGTTCTTCCTCTGCAAAATAATTCACAGTAGAATTCTTTTAAGGAAGAATCATTTTCATAAAGCAAGGTACCACTGCACTACCAAATGTGCCTCAATTCTTTCTGCACATTCAAGTGCTCTGTCTGGGAAACATTTTCTCAGGCAGCAGAAATGTTACTGTCCCCCCAGACTCTATCAAACACTGAGCAGCTGCCTAGACAGTGGCAAGCTGGTCATGAGTCACAGCATCACTCCACCATGACTGTTAGTCCACAAAATGTATTCAATCATTGAGTTCCTGAGCCAAAGCTGAAGCTTAGAGATCCAGTCTTTCCCTACACTATACTAAAATGTGCATTTTCTTTGTATGTGCTTTTTGCTTATTGAAATAAGGATTGTATCTTTCTAGTAGAATGGAATCTCCTTGAAAACAAGACCTGTTTCTTTTTGGTCTCTATATTCCCCAATGTCTGACACATACTGAAATGAATCTAGGGTCCATCCCAGAGGGTTGGATATTCACATAATAGGTGCTTATTGAACACTTCTTGAATTGAAATGAACACTCAAGATGATAGACTGCCTTCCCAAAATTTATGCGCATAGTAAGAAGCAGAGCTGGGATTAGAAGTCAGGTCTTCTTATTCCTAATCTAGCTATCTCTCCTCTCTATTGCCCTGCTTGTTTATAGACACGGGATGCAGAGTTGAGGGGTACTCTGAGTGGAGTGAGAGTTGTCCACCATGACTTTTGGGATGGAGTTATGCCTGTGATTTCATTGATGTACGGAAGTCTGTTTTGTTTTTGAGGCAGTCAGGATTAAGTGACTTGTCTAGGGTCACAGCTAGTAACTATCTGAGACTGGATCTGAACTCAGGTTCTCCTGACTCCAGAGCCAGTGCTCTGTCCACTGCACCATCTAGCTGCCCCAGGAACTCTGTTAAGGAAACTCTGTCTACTCACGTAGGCTGGCTCCACCTCTGCCATGATTGTCTTAGAGAGTTACTTGGGATACAGAATTTAAGCAGCTTTTGCCAGGGCCACGACATCAGGGCCCAAGGCAGAATTTGAACCCAGGAATTCACAAATCTCAGCTCAGCTCTCTATTCTCAGCACCGTATTACCATGAGTGTTAGTTAATGATATTTATTAACTCCTAGAATTTCAGAGCTAGAATGGAGGTTAGCTATCTAGGCTGCTCTCCCTTTTGGTGCTCTCCCTTGCCCACCACCCTGAAACAGCCTTGAATTTTCTTACCTGTGGATGTATAGCATCCATCCAGTACAGGGCATACTACTGAGGGCAGAGATCATTTCATCTTTCTGTATTTGCACTTCCGGTGCCTAGTGCAGCATCTCACACCAAGTCAGTGCACAATACATGCTTGTTTGTTGCTCCTTCGATTGGCTGTCAGGGAATTCATGGTCTTTGACTAAGCTTACGCAGCTCTTTTTTGTCTCTGTACCCTCGGTCCCCCTAGCACGGTGCCTGACACATGGACCTTTAAGAACTGCCTGTTGGTTGCTGATGGAACCTTTTAAGTATGGTTTAAAGGACTGAGGTGTTTGAGGGTGGAGAGGAAATGCTAAAGGAACTGAACTACTGATGAGCCACTTGTCTCTGGGAGATAGTAGGTTTGCTTGACTAAAGTAAAGAAAATGCCAGGAAAAAAAGAGGGAAAAACCCCTCTTGCCACTATTAGTAGTGAGTAGTTTGTTTTTTCCCTTATTTCTGCTTTGTAGAGTCATTCCCTTCCTCTAAGAAGCTGCTCAGACACCATCCTCTGACTGTCATCCAGCCGCCATATTGGTGGTTATGGAAACAGTAGAGGATTTGAATGCCTCCAAATCATTCTTTGGGATCCCAAGCTCTTTCTGTATATCATCTTCTGACATCCTTTTGGTTACTGCCTCCTTTTCATCAATCTAAACTTATATAATCTTTTCAAGGTTCTACCCACTCCAAGAAGCCTGCTATGAACACCGTTACCCCATTCAGAGCTTTTCCTCCCTTGGCAGTCTCTTAGAGCTTAATTCAGAAGCTGAAACCTAACAGTCATGTACTTATTTCTAAGTTGCCTTGGCATTGTACCTATTTCTTGTCTCCACAGTTATGTTTCTAATTATTTGAGGGTGGGAGCATGTCTTTGTGTCTCCTCGTTGGGCCTAGTATCCTTATATGGGCCGAGTAGATTCTGTAATTTATTTGAGTAGGATTAAAACTGGGGCCCTGACTGTGCAAATCTCCGTTTTAAAGGGGGAAAATAGAAAGAGGTAGCTAGAGGATCATCATCTTTAAATAAAATAAATATTTTTTAAAGAAAGGAAATAATCTTAAACCAAGAAGTCTTTTGGAATCATGAGTTTTGCATTTATCAAGATACTTAAACCTAGTAAGTTTCAAGGAAAAAATCACAGTGGTGTTTTAGGAGATAAGGCATAGAATCAGAAAATCATGGATGTAGCTTTTCAGCTTCCAACACTGATGAAGAAACTGAGGCCCAGAAAGGATAAATGACACACTGTGGGTTGCTCAGCTAGTCTGAGGCAGGACTTGAACACAGGTCTTTCTGACTCCAGGTCCAATGCTATCTCCACTATGCAACATTGTCTTGTGGCAGTTATTATCATAATAATGTTTTGTCTGTACCGAAGAACCATCCTTAAAGCAACTATCAGTGGATAGAGCACCAGCCCTGAAGTCAGGAGGATCTGAGCGCAAATCTGGCCTCAGACTCTTATTAGCTGTGTGACCCTGGGCAAGTCACTTAACCCTGATTGTCTCCAAAAACAAAAAGTCTAGAGAAAGGTAGAAGGAAATCAGGCAAAAAAAAATTTTCTATTAAAATGATTTTCTATGTATTTTTGATTTTAGGTGGTATTAATGTATATTAAAAGGCAATGAGCCAGGGCAGCTAGGTGGTACAGTGAGTAGAGCACCGGCCCTGGAGTCAGGAGGATCTGAGTTAAAATCTGGCCTTGGACACTTGACACATGTACTAGCTGTGTGACCTTGGGCAAATCATTTAACCCCAGTTGCCCTGCCCCCCCCAAAAAAAACAAACAAAAAAGGCAATGAGCCAGAGTGGAAAGAGGACTGGCTCGGGAATCAGGAAGACCTGAATTTAAGTCCTGACTCTGTCACGTAGAAGTTCTGTGAGCTTATATAAGTTACTTGATATCTTTGCATCCCTCACAATTCTTTATAATTTACATAAGAGTTGCATTGGTGGAGAGAGTTTCCAGACTGGGAATTCCCCATGCTTATAAAATCACAGGTCTAGACTTTCAGACATTGATATTATTTTATAATGTAAATATAAATGTGAACATACTTACATTTAAGTAAAGATTGGATCAATAAGGCTATAATTCTGAAGCAGAGAAGGGTTTCGTAATAATAACTAAAATTTATATAACTAATAACTAACTGCTGTGCCCGGTGCTATGCTAGGTGCTTTACACATATTTCTCTTATTTGACCCTCACAATAACAACCCCAGGAGGCAGGTGCTATTAGGATCCCCATTTTACAGATGAGGAAACTGAGGCAAGCAGAAGCTAAGTGCCCACCTAGTCCAACACCTTCATTTTACCAATGAACAAACTGAGGCACAGAAAAGATAAGTGAAATGCTACAGGTCACACAACTAGGAAGTGCCCGGGGCCAGATTTGAACTCAGGTCTTCCTGACTCTGGATCTGTGCTCTATCCAGTGGATAGAGCTACTTAGCTTTTCCTATAATAATAATACTGTAATAATGTGAATGTTTATAGTGATTATCTCTTGCCTATATCTTCTGTTCCTCATTCCAAAGTCTGCCACGTCAGCAAATGCCCTTGTCCTACGGCTCGGTCATGGCAATCATCTCCTGCCTGACTCTCCAACTTCTGTTCTCTTTCAGTAACGACCCAGTCTTTCTGGCACTGTCCTTTGATCTTCCCAATGCCAGGATTAATAATGACACTGTCCTACTTTAAGTCTTCCAGGGTCTATCTCTTCCCTGCCACCTAAAGTTTGATATCCTTAGCCTGGCATTCAAGCTCCTCAGCTCCATCCTCCACCTTGTACCGCCTTCCCTGTCTAACTCTACTATACGCTGCCTCCCTGTACCTCAGCCAAACTGGGCTACTTTGGATAATAGATATAGAGCTGAGAGGGTCCCCAGAGGTCATCTGGTTCAACCTCAGATTTTTAGAAATGAAGTTTCTAGGGCCAAGAGAGGATAAGTGACTCATCTGCTGCCACACAGGTAACAAATGGCAGTGCCAGGATTTGAACCCAATCCTCTGACTCCAAATCTAGCACCCTTCCCTCTATACCACTCTCCCTCTTGGCATGCATTTGCTACCCCTTGTATATATTAAGATGTCTTGATTCCATCTTTTTGCATTATGCCAAAGCATGCCCACCCCATCTCTGCTTATCACCTATTGAAATCCTCCTTATTTATTTTAGATTCAATTCAAATGTCATCTATTCTCTGAGGCCCTCCCTGATGCCCTGTTAGCCAGGCATGATTCTTCCCAACTTGGGCCTCCACTAGCCTGTGGTGTGCACTCTCCTGTGTACATATTATGAAGTATATAGGCTCTGGGTCACTAGTCCAACTTACTTTCACACTATCGCATTAGGTCCCCCTGAGCTTGACTAATACTTTCCTTAGGGTTCTAGTGGGATTGGATGGGGCATTTTAAAGCCCCCTTCTGTTTTGCCTCCCTCCTGTAATTTAATATCTCTCTAATTTTATCTAACTGTTGATATTGCTATTTCCTCAATATCCATTAGCTTTTACAAGGGAGTGTTTACCGAAAAGGCAGAGCAAAGACCAGAGTTGGAAATCTCACTATCCTCCACCAACCACCTCATTTCTTACAGAGAGTGAGCTCTCACAGTGGTTTCTAAAAACATCCCTCTCTTCTGGTTGTGGCAGATCTGACTGACAAGTTATTCCCTGGCCTGCAGGATGGGATTCATAAACTCAGGGTTAATTCACTGCTGGGTGGGCCCAAGCAGGGCTGCCTCCTCACTGGACTCGGTTGCTATAGCTACGAGCATACTATGCAGTGGATTCTAGTTTCTAGGGCTCTGGTGGCATTTCTAGTCAGTTGAGGCTCTTATAACCTGGTCCATATGGTGTTCATTCACCTAAAATCAGGAAAGGAATGGAGATGGAAACAGAGGCAGCACCATGTGATCATAGTTTCATAATGCGGTAGGGAACGTAGGCAGCTGGTGGCCACCTTGGCCAGCATCTCTCAACTGGAACTTCTTTCTTCTCACTAGAGAGATGTTTCTCCTGTTTGAATCTTTTGTAATGTACACTGAGTTATGTCTCAGCAGACAATTGAAAGGTTTTCTATCACCACGCGGGAAGTCAACATCAGATAGGGTGCCTATTCCTAACCTGAAGTGGGGAGAAAAAGGACCTCTCCCAGGGATGTAGGAAAATAGGTAAACCAAGGCACTGTTGGAGTTGCAAATTAGTTCAACCACTCTGAAGAACAATTTGAAACTATGCTCAAAGGGCTATAAAAATGTACATATCCTTTGGCCCAGCAACACCACTACCAAGTCTATCTCACAAAGAGATTAAATAAAAGGGAAAAAGATTGACATATACAGAAATATTTATAGCAGCTCTTTTTGTGGTGGCAAGGAATTGGAAACTGAAGGGATGCCATAAGTTGGGGAATGGCTGAACATGTATGGTATATGATAGTGATGGAATTCTATTATGTTATAAGAAATGATGACACATTTCACAAAAACCTAGGAAGACTTATATGAACTGATGCAGTGAGATGAACAGAAGCAGAACATTGCACACAGTAATAGCAGTATTATAATGCTAATCAACTGTGAAAGACGTAGCAACTCTGATCAATATAATAATCCACAACTCCCAAAGACTTTTAAAAATATGTTATCCACTTCCAGACAGAGAATGATGAACTCAAAGTGCAGCTTCAAGCATATTTTTTCTTTCTTTGTTTTTTGTAACATGGCTAATGTGGAAATATTTTTTTGCATGATTTCATGTGCATAATGAGTATCATCTATCTCTTATCTTCTCAATGGTTGCAGGATGGGTGGACAGAGGGAGAGAATTTGGAACTGAAAATAAAAAAAATTAAGTCAAAATTAAAAGAAGAAAAGGAAAGACTGACAATTGAATGAGAGAAAGCAAAGCAAGCTAGAGAGCTATGATGAAGAAGGAAAAGAGGTTAAGGAAGGAGGGAAACAAACTGCAATTTGGTTTATGAGTATGGATAGGAGGAGTTAGAAGGATAGAGAAGGAAAAAAGAAAAATGTCACAAAGTTAAAGAGAGAGAGAGAGAGAGAGAGAGAGAGAGAGAGAGACAGAGAGAGAGAGAGAGATAGAGAGAGAGAGAGAGAGAGGAGGAAGAGGAGGAGAGTATAAACAAGTGAGAAAAAGCTAAAGGAAAAAATGATGAATGTTGGCTCAGATGCTATCACAAATGCTTCATTGATATTAAAGCTTGGAATTTTTAACTCTTTGTCTCTGTACTATGTCTGCTTCCCAGATCTGTACAATTCTGTTGTCATTTCACTTAAAATGATCATTGAGTTGAAGAAGAAAAAAAAAAGGACCCCTCCAACACCCATTTCTGGAAGTAGTCTTACTAAACTTCCATGTGGGTTGATAACAGAAGAGATATTTTGGATGCTTGAAGAAGGATGCTTTTGTGCTCTAGTTCCCCCATTACATATTTTTTGTCATATTGTTGCTTATGTGTGTGTCAACGCTCTGCTGGATTGTGAGCTCTTTGAGGGCAGAAGCCCAGTTAAATCTAAACTTTATATCTCCCCCAACATAGGACACAATGCTCTCTGTGTGAGGAATACTTGTGCAGCATTTCCCTGATCTGTCCCCAGGTTCAGCTGGGCTACTTTGGAATAATTATTGAAGCCCAAACTCCAATCTAATGCTAGACATGCCAGATATACACAAGTCTAATAGTGAGAGCATTTAATTAAGACATCTGTATTGAGCACCTGTGAATTCATCAGAGTAGAGCTGTAGTGACACAGATCACAATCTACCTGTAATTAAATTATGGTCCTGGAGAATTATATAAGGCTCTGACGAAGTGACTAACCCTCATAGAAATATTTCATATTTAAGACATTAAACAATATAAATAATAAGGAAAGGAATCAAATAGTAAAATATTCTCTGCAACCATTTGCAAATGGATTCAAGCTGTCCTACAAATCCAGAAGATTCATAATTGCAAACATGCACACACACACACACACACACACACACACACACACACATATCCACATATCCCCCATCCTAACTTATAAGCTCATTGAAAGTGAAGATCCTCTGTTACCTAAACTTTATCTCCTATGGGATAACTTAGAACCATGCTCAAGAAATTAGGAATGCTTATAAATGTTAGGTGACAAAAAGAAAGCACTGGGAATTTTCGAATGCATCAAAGTAGACAATTGATTTTATTGGCAACCTGCTGTAGTGACTGGCATCCTGGCCTTGAAGTCGGGAAGATGTGGGTTAATCCTGTCTTTGAGGCACATCTGCTGTGTGACTCTGGACAAGTTCCTTAGTTTCCTTTTCTGTAAAATAGTGATAATATCAGCACCTACATTACCTGCAATATAGGGTGGCTCCTTGCAGGGAGAATCAACTGGAATAATGAATGACAAGAAAACAGTATGGTAGGTCTAGGTCCAGCCATGAACTCTGGGGTGCTGATTGAAATGGCTGACCATGGAGTTAAGATTGTGTCAGAGAGTTAAGTAAGGCCAGGTATGTCCTTCTTTGTCTGCTCTAAAAGAGACTCAGGATTGGGGTTTGGACAGCATAGTTAGCTAGACCAACAGAAGCACCTTCTTTGAGCTGTCTGTGCTGGAAGCTGCCTTTTTTGACAGTCTCCTCAGCCTTATTCTGTTGCTATGAAGTGCTCCTTTGGGGTATAGCATCTTTTCCGAATTGTTGCTTAAATGGACAGAGCGTCCTAGCAACAAACGATGCATAGCCCGAGGAAAACAAAGATTAGCCAGGGCTCCTAGGTGTTCCAAACCTGCTTATGTGGAGATGAGTTTATTACTGCATCAGCTTAGTTGCACATGTGGAAAATGCCAAGTTCAATTCTCTACATTGATGCAGTTGCCAGTGATGGCCATACTGAGCAGGCCACGAAGAGTGAAATGTAAACAGTACCCAGGAACCAGCCCCGCGATTGAGTGGAGGTGGGAGGGGGGGCATGGAGCTAGGGGAAGAAATTTAATTTTCTATAAAGTTGCCTGGAGCCGTAACTATAACAACCATCTCCTTAAACTGAAATTACAAAATGGTGCATTTCAGCAGTCTGCTAGTATGGTGGAACCCTGCTAAGCAGCTCAAGGAAAGGCACATCCAGATCTAGACATCAGAACGGAAGGTAGCAGGAGGAAGTTGGAATGAAAAGGGCCTCGTGTGAAATACGGCCTTTTATGGGATCATAAACCCAGAGCTGGAAGGGATCTTGGAGGCTGTTTTGTTGAGTCCTCTGATTTTACAAATGAGGAAACTGAAGCCCAGAGAGCTTACCTGACTTACAGGATCTTTTTAATTTAATATCTTTTTCCCAATCACATGTAAAAATAGTTTTAATTTTTTTCAAATTTTGAGTTCCAAATTCTTTGCCTCCCCATCTCCCATTAAGAAGGTTAGTAATTAGACATAGGTTATACACGGATAGTCACACAAAACACATTTCCATGTGGAGTTAGAAGATTTTAAACCTAGAAGTTACAGGTGTCTCAGGTACCATCCAGCCACATGCCTTTATGTTCCATCTGAGGGAACAAACAGAGGGAGGTTAAGCGATTTGCCTAGAGTTTTACAGGTAACAAACATCAGCTGGTCTACCGAGAAAGGGCCACAGGATTTCGAGAGAATGACTGTCAGTTTGAAGTCTGACTTTGCTATTATTTGTGTGTGACCATGGGCAGCTCACATCCTCTCTCTGGGCTCCAGATGCCTAATGTTTAAAATTGAGAATTTTGGACCTTCCAGCTCCAAAATTCTTTAATAGTGAAATGTATGAGTCCTTTCTTCTTCATTCCATGTGCAGGTATGTCCTACTTAAGGAAAATGAAATCTATAGAAATCTGAATGTACAAAACTTGTACATTTGGAGGTGAATAACAGATCCTGGCTAGAGTTGGAAAGAACATTTGAGACCATCTAGTGACTCCAGTTGCCTAATTTTACAAATGTAGAAACTGGGACCCAAGGAGGGTAATTTACTTGCCCAAGGTCACTTGGGTGTCAAAGGTGAAATTTGAATACAGGTCCTCTTAGTCTTCAATCTTAGTGCCCCAATCTGATAAACCTTGCTTTGTATGTATTTAGCATACACTTAGATGGAGGCCCCATGTGTACTCCCCTCATAGAACGTGAGCTCCTTGAGGGCAGGGATTGGATCTCTTTAGTCTTTGCATCTCTAGGGCCTGGAAATATAGAATAGGAGAGGCTTAATAACTATCTAGTGATTGAACTGTAGGTATGGGCAACGTGCAAGAGGGATGATACATATGAGAAGGTGGAGCTCTACTCTCCATAGGAGTTAGATTAGAAAGACAGGGTTACATATTGTATGGGACTGATGGTCAGGACCAAGAAGTATTTTGGTAATCTTTATTTCTGAAATGTCCAAATGGTAAGGTCTACACTCTGGCCAGCATCTCCAACTCCTGCCCCCTGGAACCTTGGGTTTCTCTTCAAGAACCACCATGCATTCAGATAGGTATATTTTCTTTTTTTCTTTTTTGTCTTTCCTTTTTTTGAATAGTATTTTCCAATTACATGTAAAGACAATTTTTAACATTCATTTTTAAAAAATTTTTGAGTTCTAAATTTTCTTCCTCCCTCTCCCCCCTCCCTAAAAAGGCAAGTATCTTAAATAGGTTATATAATCATGTAAAACATATTTCCATATTAGTTGTGTTGTGAAAGAAGAAGCAGACTGAAAAAGAAAAAAAAACATGAAAAAGTTAAAGAAAGTGGAAATAGTCTGCTTTGATCTGCATTCAGACTCTGTCAGTTCATTTTCTGCATGTGGTTAGTATTTTCCATCATCAGTGATAAGTGAGTTTTCAAGTCATCTTGGCAGTGACTACTTCCCAGGTATTTCCTTATTTGTACCATCAGTTTGTACCATCCTATGCTTCCAGTTTCCCTCTGTGTGTTGCCTTCCTCAGTTAGAATGTAACCTCCTGGAGGGCAGGTACTGTCCTGTTAGCTTTTACATGTATGCCTAGCCCTTAACACAGTGCCTAGCATGTATTAAGTGCTTAATAAATGCTCTATCTTTCTGCCAGTCTTTATCTACCAAACTTTCTATCCATCTGTATCATTCAGTTCTCTCCATGCATTCAGTGTACTTGGATGGGGGGAGGGCCATGGCATTTGGGGGATTCTCTTTCATGAGTCAGCTTTACTTTTTACTTTCCTGGCCACCTCAGTGTTTAAATCCTCATTTTAAAAGCCCTGATCCTGCAACTTTGGCCCCTGGGGCCTGATAGATTAGCATTTAAAATGGCTGGAAGCTGGGTGCTGAGCCAGCACATACTCCCTCAAGACCTTGCAATTAAGAGATTTGATACCAAAGGCTTAGCACTTTCACAGCCACTGATTTAAAATTCCTTATTGTGACTTAGGCTAGTGGAGGACTAAAACTGATCAGAACCTCCTGGAATGCTTTAGTGCCCTGTTGGTCTGCTGGTATTCTTGGATGAGGGCTGTAGGCTTCCCTGCATTGTGTCTGGTTCCAATGAGATAGAGTCTGTATCATGCCAAATGTGAGATGATCTTAGAGAGAACTTGGGTTCAGTTGTGGGTGCACGTGTTAGGAGGGCAACGAGGATGGAGAAAGATTTCAAGTTCATTCGATAGAAAGATCATTTGAAGGAACTGGGAATGTTTAACCCAGAGAAGAGAAGGTTCACAGGAGACGAGATAGCTTTATTTTAAAGCTTGTCGTGTGGAAGAGGATTTGACCCTCTCTAGATGGCACCAGAGGACAGAGCTAAAAGTAATGGGGAGAAGATGCGAAGGGGCAAATGTTGGCTGGCTATCAGAAAACAATAATAATCCAACTTCTTAAGTTAGGATTATCCTGAAATGCAGTTGGCTGCCTTAGGACATAGTGGCTTTCTCCTCTTTGGGCGTTTTCAAAAAACCTTCATTTAAGGACAAAATAAAATCCTAACAGTTAGAGTCTTCTCCAGTGGGAATGGGCTGTTTAAGCAGTAGTGAGTTCCCTCCCATTAGAGGTCTATAAGCAAGATCTGAAGGACCACTTGTGGGAAATATTGTGGATGGGATGGTTTTTATCGTGTGGCTTGGAAGCCTTAAAGGAGCCTTTCAGCTCGAGATTTTTTGACCCTGACCTTGGCATTCAATGAGGATTTACTAAACACCCACAATGTGCCCAGCGCACTGGGGGAACAAAGACTGAAATGAAACAGATACTACCCTCAAGGAAGTTTTTCTACCTACAACTTGAAACGTGAGAAGGAGCTTCAAGAATATCTTTTAAAATGATTACTTATGTGGTCTTATAGGATTTTGGACTTATATAAATAAACACAGACGACCAAGAGATATTCTCCGCTGGATAAAGATTGTGGTCAAATGATATGAACAAACAGTTCTCAAAAGAAACATTTCAAGCTATTAGCAATTGGATGAAAGATGGTGCCAAATCATTCATCATAAGAGAAGTACAAAACAACAGAATTTGAGGTTTCACCTCATACCCAGCAAATTTTCAGAGATGACAAAAGATGCAAATAATATTGGAGAGGCTGTGAAAATACAGCTGCACACCAGTTTGCCATTGGCAGAGATGTCAAAAAAGTAATTCATGCCTTTAAAAAAATGACCCAAACCATGTGACTCAGAGATAGCACTTAGGGCATGTACCCCAAGGAGTCAGTGACAGGGAAAAAGGTCCCATAGACAGCAAACTGTTCGTCACAGCATTTTTTTTATGGTTGCAATCAACTGGAAACAAGGCAGATGTCCAATGATTAGGGAATGACTAAACAAATTTTGGTACATGAGGCATGAAGTGGCCAGGTGGGCCAGTGGAGAGAGTGCTAGGCCTAAAGTCAGGAAGACCTAAGTTTAAAGTTAGCCTCAGACACTTATTAGCTATGTGACCCAGGCAAGTCATGTAACCTCTTTTTGCCTCAGTTTCTTCCATTGTAAAATACGGATAACAATGGTACTTGATTTACAGAGTTATTGTGAGGATCAAATGAGATAATATTTTTAAAGCATCTGGCACTTGGTAGGTGCTGTGCACTATGCTTATTTCCTCCCCCTTCACCCACATGAATGTAAGGGAATATTACTGCACCATATGAAGTGATAAATATGGTGAATTCAGAGAAGTGTGGGGCCACTTTTATTAATGATGTAAAGTAAGTAGAATCAGGAAAACAATATCCCTAACAGCAATGCAAATGGAAAGACCCAAAAAAGTGACCACCGGAGAAATACACTTGGTAATTACCAAGCTCAGCCCTAGAGAAGAGATAAAAAAATGCACCTATATGGAGTGGAACACTGCAGATAGTATAATGCTCATTGGTATGCTGGTTAGTTTTGCTGACCTGCTTTTTTCCTCTTAAAAATATTCTTTATAGCAAGGGTTGGCTTTAGAGAGAGGGAAAATGAGGGAGAGAGATTTGAAAATGAAGGTGATAGGTAAACAAAGGTTATCGATTATATTTCAAATAGTTAAGCAAATAG
The DNA here is from genome assembly GCF_011100635.1 of Trichosurus vulpecula. Classification (NCBI taxonomy): domain Eukaryota; kingdom Metazoa; phylum Chordata; class Mammalia; order Diprotodontia; family Phalangeridae; genus Trichosurus; species Trichosurus vulpecula. Next base: position 213,352,178 of record NC_050577.1, on the reverse strand, counting down.
TGTAAAAGTCTAATAACGATGTGTCTTGGCTGAGAGATATCAAATATTTGACATCCTATGAATCCTAAGATACCACTTCCTCTAGAAAGACTTAACTATATAACTATAGTATTCTTCGAGGGAGAGGGAGTGGGGAGGGAGAGAGGAGAAGAGAGGAAAAAGGAGAGGAGAAGAGAAGAGAAGATGTTTTGCACAATTTGTCAGTCTAGCCCTCCTGTTTGTTTGCTTGGAACAAATATGTTTTCTTTTAGGATTATTGTGAAAATAAGGTTTCCTGTAGAGGCCTTAACAAATAGAGAAAAATAAAATTCTCAGATTGGAAATTACTTAGTTAGTTAATAACTATTGGTAGGACTTTCAGCTTAAAAAAATAAGGAGAGAGAAAGCTTTGCTATTGAAGTACTTTTTTCTGCAGTTAATGATAATGCATATGAGGAATGGTCACATTAATGAAACAATTCTCTGTGCTGGTAATGGATTTTATTTATCCCAGTATTTTTCCTTCTGCCACATCCTGAACTTCTAAAACTTGGTCCAAACTATGTTCTAAGTGTGTAAAATGAGAGAGAAGGCAAAAGAGGAATGGAATAGAAATGCGATGGTATAATTGCTTGGCCTTTGCTTGAGACTATCTCAGAGAATTTATGCAGTCCTTTGTGATGGCTCTTTAATAAATCCATGTGGTATCATGGACAACTTGGACATCTCTACATTTTTTCCATCAGGGAAACTTCAAATTGTGAGAATGAATGGACTGGATTAGCCCTCCCCTGTGACTGGATGACTAAATACAGCATTTAGCAAGTGTGCCAGGGAAACAAATAGAAAGGAAAAGTCTCTGCTCTCAAGAAGCTTATAATCTATTGGGGAGGGTGTACATAGAACAATCCCATAGTCCTTAGGATGCAGTGGCAAAAAAGATGATAATACACGTAATGTGATTTCCACTGATAAATCACATCCATTTCTGATGTGGAATCTTTGGACAGTGCCAAGGACCTTAATGATGAGAACTTTCTTTTCTTTTATACAAGCATAGTTGTGCTCTGCAGGTTTTTACCCTCAAAATCCCATTAAGTATCATTTTCTGGTTTTCTCCGTAGAATTGAAGACCCCAATCTGTACCTTTCCAACTGGAATACTATATCACAGCAGTCCCCAGTCTGAGGTTTGGAAGCTATCAACAGATTTTGAAGCCTCAGTTAGGAGATCACCAAACCCACTGCTACCATAGAATCATAGGCTCATGGTCTCAGACTTGTTAGAGACCTCATGCTCTTAACTGGTCCAACCTTTGCATTTTACAGATGAGAAAACAGAGGCCCAGAGAGTCTAAGGGACATGCTGGTTTTTTTCCCCATTCAGTTGTCCAGAATTCCCACTGAACAGCAGAACATACTTGTCTATGAGTTCTTTCCACTGGTTCCCTGGGGGCCTCTCAGTCAGCAGCCTACCATCCCCTAAGCCCCTTCCACTACGATCTCAGAGCTTCTGGCAAATGACAAACAGCCCATTTCACAAAATGATAAGATTAGCTGCTAGCCCTTTATAGTTTAGAAGGTTCTTTCTTCACAAACCTAGCTCTGATAGCCCTTTCTGTGTCTCTCTCGATCCTGCTGCCCAGTCAGCAGGGTCTTTGGATATTCAAGTGCTTAGATTCAGAGATTCAGAATTGGATGGTACCTCAGAGGCTCTGTAATCTAGGCCTCTCACTTTACTCATGTGGAAACTGAGGCTGAGTGAGAATGAGTGTCTTGTCCAAGGTCCCATAGGCAGGAAGCACAAGAGGTGAGATTTGAACACTAATCCTCTGACTCTAAAGCCAGTGCTTTTCCCATGGTGCCATAGACCCTAGAGACCCCAACAGGAAATGTGGAATGCCTCAGTTCCCTGGCCTCTGCTTTGGGATCTAGTATATTCGCAACAGTCCTGAGTAAGTTTCTGCTGGGTCCAGTCGAAAGAGTGCTGGATTAGGAGTCAAAGGTTCTGGGTTCAAATGCTGTTTCTGCCACTTATTATCTATATCACCTTGGGCAATTCATTTAACTGCTCTGAATCTCAATCTCTCCCTCTGCAAAATGAAGCACCTTCCCTGTTCTAAATCTATGATTCTTTGACCTCTCTGCCGTCACTAATATTCTTCTTACCCTGCCAAATTTCGTGCCTGAAAAGCTTTCCCTTCTCACCTTCTGCCCTTGGCACGTCTTATCACCTTTTCCCCCTGGCGACCTCCAACATTAAGCCAAAATACCATCTCCCTCAAGAGGCCTTTCCTGTTCCTGGGGCTGGGGGAGGTGAGTGGCTGGTGCCCACCCTCTGAAGTGAGTTTGTATTTAACTTATTCCTATCTTATGTTCACTTATTTTTGGTTATGTGGATTCCCACCAATGGAATATAAGCTCCTTGTGGAGAGGGACTTTCAGGCTTCTGCATTTATTATGTACCCAGACCATATCATGGTGCGTAAAACATATTTAACCAGTGCTTGTTGGTGGATTTGTTGATTCCACCATGACCAGGGCACCAGACTCACAGACTTTCTAATCCATCTGTACCCACTTCCTTGATAACCTCAGAATTCACGCTGATGACTCTTTTAACATCCTTCCCTCATGCTTCAGCCTTTCCAGTTCCCATATCCTCTGGGAGTTTAGAACCTAGGAGAGGAGATATGATACATGGACAAGTCACTATAGCCTGAAAGGGAACACGATGAATGCATAAGGTGCAAAGACACAAAGCGATGCTTGAGGTCCTGGGAAGGAAATGCCATTAATCACCAAGGGCGGACCACAAAGGTGATAAGGAATGAAAGCTTGATGGAGTAGGCAGCATTTGATTTGGGTCTTGAGAAGTGAATAGCATCTCAAAGGGTAGGATTCAGCTGAGGGCAGATGAAAGGGGAAATGTTAGAGACATATGGAAGAGCATTAGTAAGGGGGCACAGGCTGGAATGTATAGGAGGTGTTTGGGAAATATACTTCTAGTGACCATTGAGGAAGTGAAGGCAATGAGTGTGGGATAAGGCTGCTGAGCCAGGAGGGCAGATATGGTACAGGATTAGAAGGCCATAGCCCTAGAGATGGAAGGGACCTCAGAGGCTGTCCAATCCAGTCCTTCCATTTTGGAAACATTGGCCCAAGAATTTGCCCAAGGTCGCATAGATAATAGGTGTCAGAAGCAGGATTCGAACCCAGAGCCTGTGGGTCCCTGAACCAATGCTTTCTCCACTGTACTACACTGCTATCAAAAACCTTAAATGGCAGAGTCAGAATTTAGTGTCAAAGGGTCTGGATTTGTATCCTGGCCCTGATGTTTACTACCCATATGACTTTGGGCAAGTCACTTAATCTTTCTTGGCTCTCAAGTTACTTAAATTGTAAAATGAGGGGTTGATTGGATGGTCTGTAACATCCTTTCCAGGTCCATCAGTCAATCACCAAATATTTATTAAAAATCTCCTATGGGCCAGGGGTGGGGAACCTACAGCCTTGAGGCCACATGTGGCCTTCTAGATCCTTGGGTGAAGCCTTTTGACTGAGTCTAAGTTTTCCAGAACAAATCCTTTTATTAAGGGGATTTGTTCTGTGAAATTTGTATTCAGTCAAAGGGCTACACTTGAGGACCTAGAAGGCCACATGTGGCCTGTAGGCTGCAGGTTCCCCACCCCTCTTAGGCACTGTGTTAGGTACCGATGATGCAAAGACAAAAAGTGAGTCATTCCTGTCCTCAGGGAGCTCACATTCTGTAATGAGAGACTTCACATACAACGTGCACACATATAAAATCTTTGATCTTGTAACTGAAGCACAAAAATAAAGGGTACTGTTCATAGGACCACAGCTTTTGGAGCTGAAAGAAACCTGAAAGATTATTTTCTAGATGAGGAAGCCAAGATCAAGAAAGATCACGTGACTGGTCGAGAAGCATCAAGGTAGTGAGAAGCAGAGGCAGGCTCAGGTTTTCTGACTCCTTAAATAGTTCTGAGTGATGGAGTCACATAATCAGCTCTTTGCATTGGGATGGTTTTCTGGTAGAGCTATGTAGGATGAGCCTTAGGCACCTATTACATAATAAACACTTATGAATGAGTGATAGAGCCTCCAGGAACTTGGAGATCATTCAGTTTAGCCAGTGATTTTGCAGCTAAGAAAGCTCAGGTGGGGGGAGGATAAGTAAATGGCAAAACATGAGCCAGTCTGTCAACAAGCATTTCATGTAGTTAGTAAGTAGCAGTTCTAGGATTCTACCCCATCCCCCCACTTTCTAAAATGCTAAGAGTGACATTCAAGGTCTTTTGCAATCTAGATGGAAGGTGGGGACATTGGTCCTAAGGCAAGTCTAGGAAACAGACAATGAAGCCTAGACCAGGCGTGACTTTAGGAATGGAAAGAAGGGGATGCGTACGAGAAATATTACAGAGATGAAATCAACTAGGCAATTCGTCTTATGTGGGACATGAAGAAAAATGAAATGTCGAAGATGACTGAGGTTTCTAGCATAGATGACTGAGAGAATGGTGGCCCATTGTATTTAGTCTTTTGTTGCTGCTTTGTGTCTTATCCTTGTGTCTTCACAGTGTGGTTTATTTCAGTCCTATAGGTCATGGTGAGCATGAATGACATTTTTTTTGCTTTGCCATTAATTGGAATCACAAAGCCATCAAAGGGAGGGGGATTAAAGTACTAGAAATGCACATTTCATAGAATCTCAGAAGTGGAAGGAAGAACTTTCGAACCTCTCTAGTTGAATTTATATGTGAACTATGGATCCTTGTGCAAGTTACTTCACTTCCCCAGACCTCAGTTTCCTTATCTGTAAAATGAAGGGAATGGATGAGATGGCATCTGAGGTGCCTTCCAGTCCTAGATCTATGATTCTGCGGCATAGCAACTATCCAGCATTTACCTGAAGACCCTTGAGAATGCTAGTAAGGCAGCACATCAAGATGGCATCATCCACTTTTGGACAGCTCCCAGGCTTAGGCAGTTTATGTTTATAGGGAATCCAAAGCTTCCTATTGGCACCTTCCACCCATTCCTTCCAGTTCTACCCTCTGGAACCAAGGAGAGTATGCCTCATTTCTCTTCTAAGTGGCAGCAGAATTTCTCTAATGTCTTTACAATAGATGTTCCAGAAAATCAATAACAAGGCAAATATGTGTTCTGGCTATTTATTTCCCAGAAAGCAACATTTATTCATTTGTTTGGGGAATGACTTCTTTTTAAAAAATTATAATTATTATAAGTCTTCATAGGGGAAAGATGAAGCTGCATTGGTTTTTAATCATTTCCAGTAAAATTCTCCTCCACCCTACTTATATTCTCAGTAGTTGTCAGGGTAAATCTTTACTCTTCTGGAAGATAAGTGTAAATACTCTCTGGTCTCATTCATTTGTTTCTCCTTTTAAAAAGTTATAAGTTAAGCAGCCAGAAAACACCTACTATGTGTTGGGCACTGTGCTAGGCACTGGGGGTACAAGAAAAACTAGCAGATATTCTCCAGGAACTTATTTTTTATATTCTAGCAGGAAAGACAGCATATACAAATGTGAGTATATGGAGAATACAGATGAAAATACATTTTAAAAGGAATAGGGGGTATTTTGGGAGGGAAAATAGCAGTTGGAGGAAAGCAGGAAAGGCTTTTTATAAAACAAAGTTTTTAACTTGAAGTGCATGGATGGATTTTAGGAGGTGTATGAAATTGTATGAGACAAAATTCTATCTCTCTTTGCACTAACCTTAACTGAAATATAGCATTTCATTCTATTATGAAATTTTTTAAGTTATTCTGAGAAGGTGCATCCATAGGCTTTGCCTAACTGCAGAGAGCTCCATGGCACTATAAAGATTAAGAATCCCTGATATACAAGGCAGTGCTTGAGCTGTGTTTTGAAGGAAGAGAAGGATTCTTGGTGCCAAGGGGAGTAGGGCAGGGAGAATTGCGAGTGCAAAGACCTGGAGATAGGAAATAGAACATGGGAGAAGGAGGTCGGTTTGGCTGGATTAGATGATTCTGATTGATATATCTCTGCAATTTGGTTTTAGAGTTCCCTAGAATTTGATAAGGGGGGTAATGTCCAGTGAGATTGGAAGAATAAATTGGGGTCAAGTTGTGTAAGGCTTTAAAAGCTAAACAAAGGAATTTCTATTTATCTATTTTATTTTAATGTATCTATTTTATCTCAGATATAATACAACAGGCCTAGTGTTGGCTGAATGAGAGAATAGCATACTCAGATCTACACTCATAGTTCAATCAAGTTGCCTTGATTATGTGTCAGTCAAATAGCCTGGACTGATGCAATAGCTGTGTGAGTGGAGAAGGGAAGTCAGGTTTAAGAAATGTTGTGAAGGTAAGAAGGGCAAGATTTGACAACCAATTACATATGTGGGATGGGGTGGGGTGGAGTGAGAAGTCATGGATAATGTTGGGTTTACAAACTCAGAAGTCTGGAAAGATGGTGATGTCTTTGACAGAAATAAGGAAATTTGAAGCAGTGGTGGGGGGAGGGAATGGGGGCAGATATAGTGAGTTTAGCTTTGGGTGTGTTGAGATTGAGATGTTTCTGGCACATCTAGTTTGAAGTGTTTAAGTGGCAGCTGGCCATGTGAGACTGAAGCTCAGGAGAGACATAGGTTGTACAGAAAAGATGTGTGAGTCATCCACATGGAGATGACAAATAAATGCAAGGGAGCTGATAAGGTAATGGAAGAAGAGTAGAAGAGAGAATAAGGGAGAGGACAGGAGACCTTAACCTTCAACAAGACTTTGGATGAAATATTATGCAGGATGATGAATCTAATCTAGGAAATTAGAATAAGGGTCTTTTTGTTCTAGGTGGTCCAGTGGATAGAACGTTGGGATGAGAACCAGGAAGACTCATCTTCCTGAGTTCAGAACTAGCCTCAGACACATCCTAGCTGTGTGACCCTGAGCAAGTGACTTAACTCTGCTTGCCTCAGCTTCTTTTTCTGTAAAATGATCTGGAGCAGGAAATGGAAACCACTCTAGTATCTTTGCCAAGAAAACCCCAAATGGAGTCACAAAGAGCCAGACATGACTGAAATGACTAAACAATAACAACTAATTTCAACTGGTGCATGTCCTGTTGGTACATAATGGATAGAACACTGGATTTGGGGTCATGTAGACTGGAATAGAACCGTGCCTCAAATAAGTCCTCAAAACTATGGCAAGTCTCAAGCTCTATGAGCCTCATTTTCAGAATCTGTAAAATAAAGAAAATCATACCCATAGCACCTGCCCCCCAGAGTGACTGAGAGGTACATGTTAGAGTTTGTAAACCTTAGAGTGCTGATGAAATGTCAGCAACTGTCATCATTCATCATCCCTCCTGAATCAATCATCGGTTCATTGATGTTCATCTATCAATGAATGATCATCAATCATCATCCCTTCTCCCAATCTATCAAAAAGGATTTTTTGCTGTGCCTACTGTGTGCCAGGCACTATACTAGGCACTAATGCTAAGGCAAAAGTGATGCAGGCCTTACTCTCAAGGAGCTTATAGTCTTTCAAAGGAAGCCACACATACATATGTAAACATATACAGAATATATGGAATACATTGCAATATAATACAATATAGACAATATAGAATATATACAAAAAGGAAGCAATAGGAGATTTACATACTGATAGGAAAGTCTAGCTCACAATCTTGACTTCATTCTCATTGCCCTTACACCAATAGTCTTAGTTCATTAGACTTGGGCCCAGATGTTCCCATCCAGGCAGCTGTATTTCAATTTATGATGAGAGGTGATGAATCAATTGAATTCCAGTAACATTTATTAAGCCCATGCTATAAGCCAAGCATTGTGTTGGGCAATAAGAATATAAAAACAGAAAATAGAACAGTCCCTGCCCTTAAGGCACTTATGTTCTGCTGGGTAGAAACAACACAGACATAGATAGTTCTCTATAAATTATAGGAATGGGGATAAGGACAGGATGTAAGGTTTCATTGGTGAGGAAACTTCTCCCAATACACATAACCATGTTCTGTATTAGACTGAAAGTGTTCCAGAGCACCAAGAAGTGAGCCCAAAGTCACACAGTAAGTGTATGAAAGAGGCAGGACTTGAATCCACATCTTCCTGACTTCCAGGTTGGCTCCTTATGGACCATATCACACTTCTTTTCACTAAATACAAATTATATACAAACTAAATACACAGTAATGGTGTGGCAGGGATGAAACACATGCTACCACCTTAGAGAATCTGCAAATGTGTCTTATTGAAGGGGACATGAGCTGAACCTTGTAGGCAGCCAGGGGTTCCAAGAGGCCAAGATGAGAAAAGATTTCCAGTCATTGAGGGTAGCATGGACAAGGGCAGGAAGACAGGAAACAACACTACCAAGGACAAAAAGTAGCCAGTTCGGTTGGAATATACAATGACTGAGGTAAAAATAATATAAAATCAGCCTAGAAATATAGATTAGGGCTAAACTGCAAAGCAGGTCTAATGCCAACAAAGTTGGTATTTTATCATGTAGGCAACAGGGAGCCGCTGAAGCTTTTTGAGCTGCGGAGTCCTATTGGCTATTGAATGTCTAAAGAATATCAGTTTGGAAACCGTATGGAGGATGGATTAGAGAAAGAAAAGGATGGATGTTAAAAAACCTTTTAAAAAGCTATTAGGCGGTGAGGTGAGAGGTGATGAAGGACTGATCCTGAGATCCTATCACGGTTCTATTCCAGTCTACATGACCTCTCCTGATCCTATATGTCAATTCAGTTGCTCTATTATTTTCCATTCTATTTATTTCCTTCCCTGATACCTATAAATATACCCATGACTCCCTATCCATTAAAAACCTCTCAGTAGGTCCTACCACCCCTGCCAGTTATTGGCCTACATGTCTCTTCTTCCCTAATCAGCTAAATTCCTTGAACAAGCCTTTTATGCTCCATGATTTCCCATCCTCTCCTCTCACTCTCACTAAGCCCCCTGCAGTTTGGCTTCCAACTTTATGACTCAACTCAAAGTGCTCTCTCTGGAGTTACCAGTCACCTCATAATTGCCAAGTTTGATGATGTCATCTTGGTTCTCATCATCCTTCATCTCTCTGCTGCCTTAGATGTTGTTGACTACCTTATCTTCCTGGATACTTTCTCCTTTCCATGTTCTCATGAAACCACTCTATCTTAGTTTCCCTCTTACTTGTCTGACTGTTCCGTCTCACTTTCCTTTGTTGTATCTCCATCAAGGTCACACCCACTAATTGTAGGTATCCCCCAAGCTCTATTTTAGGCCTCCCACATTTCTCTTTCTATGCTTTTTCTTGGTGATCTCATCAGCTCCTGTGATTCAATCATCAGCCCTATAAAAATGTCAGGAGCAGCTAGGTAGCACAGTGAATAGAGCCTCAGGCCCAGAGTAAGGAAGAGCTGAATTCAAATCCAGCCTCAGACACTTGCTAGCTGTGTGACCCAGGGCAAGACACTTAACCCTATTTGCTTCACTTTCCTCATCTGTAAAAAGAGCTGGAAAAGGAAATGGCAAACATTCCAATACCTTGGCCAAGAAAACCCCAAATGGAATCTTGAAGAGGTGGAAATGACTGAAAATGACTAACAACAAATAAAAATGTCTCTCAGGTCCATGTTTCTAACCAGTCTTTGCTCTGAGCTCCAGTCTGACATCCCCAGTTACCTAATGGATATATGGAGCTGCATGTCATAAAAGCATCTCAAATGCTCCATGTCTGCAATTGAACTAATTTTTATTCTTTGCGTTTTCGTCTCTCTTCTGAACTTCCTAAGCACTATCATGAGTGCCACCATCCTTAAGCCCACCAGGTCTACCTCAGGGTCATCTTCACTGCTCTCTCTTGATCAACTAGACCACATAGCTAATCACTTGCTAAATCTTGCAGATTCTTCCTCCTTTGCATCTCTTGCATCCATTGCCTTCTTTATTCTCACATAGCTACCCTCACCCCACTCTCAGTTCAAATGCTCTTCGCCTCTCACATGGCCAATTGTAATAGCCTTCTATTTGGAATCGCTGCTTCAAGTCTCTCTCCACTCCAACCTGTGTTTCATACACATTTCAGAGTGAGTTTTCTCAAGTGTAGGTCTGGCCAGTTGACCACTGTATTCAATAAAAAGTGGTTCATGTTATGTCCAGGATCAAATAAAAATTCTCCTATCTTCTGAAGCGGAGGGGTAAAACAGTTGGTTTTATGTGACCTCCAACACTAGTCACTACAGCCCTAACCAGATTAAAATATAATTGGGAAATATTTAACAAAATAAATAAAATACAATAGAACATAGTTAATGTTACTATGTGATTTTCTAAGTCAACATGCACTGGGGGGTATTCTTATGTATAGTTTAGAGGCCCCATTTGTATTTGAATTTGTCACCACTGATCTGAAGGTCTTCATAACCTGTCCTTCCTACCTTTCCAGTTTTATGCTTCATTCCTTCCATTCCATGAGGTCCTCAATCTGGCTACCCTGGCTTACTTGCTGTGTCCCCTGGCCATGATACCTCATCTTCCAGTTCTGTGCCTGGGCACTTGTCCCTTGTGCCTAGAGTGCTTTCCCTTGTCACTTCTGCCTCTCAAATTCCCTGGTTTTCTTCAAAACTTAGCTCAGATCTACCTTCCAGAAGAGGCTTTTCCTAGTTTCCCTCTCCCCACTAGATGCTGATGCACCTGAAATTTCCTTCCACTTGCTCTGTATATATCTTGTATGTACATAGTGAGACATGTGTCATTTCTCCTTTTAGAATGTGATCCCCCTGAGGAGAGGGACTATGTTTTGGCCCTTTTTGTATCCCAAATACTTGGCACAGTGCCTGGCTTTATAAAAGTTGATTCAGCTATACTTGCCTGCCTATAGTCTCTCACACACTATTCTTCACCTCCCATCCCTTTGCCTTTGCATTCGCTGCCCATCTTCCCAGAATTTTGTTCTCTCTCACTCAAAGATCAATTCAAGAGTTACCTTTTGTAGATCTTTCCTTGTCCTTCCTGGCAGCTGGCAGCAGCCCCTCTAAGTTACATTCTACCTATTATCTATGGATCTTATACATACCCTTCTGTGTACATCTTATCTCTCCAATTAGAATATAAGCACCCTGAGGGCAGAGACTACTTTGGCTTTTTCTTTGTATCTCCAGTAGCACAATGATTAGCACATACTGCTTAATTCTTTTATTTGCAATAACTTTCTTTGACTGTTTTTCTGTTCCTTTTCTAGAAATTATAATCTATAAAAAGCCCATTTTTCTCTTTAAGGAAGCCATTCAAGCAATTGTAAACCCAATTAACTGTTAATAATATTACAAGAAAAGTTCTGCTAATTTATACTTTAGGGGAAAAAATCTTCAAAAAATGACTTTATTTGTACTTTCATTTATGTGTAAGCCACTAGAATAATAAAAAGCCACTGACTGACCCTCTAAAATCTCTTAATTTTACCATTTTGTAAAATTATTTACTGTAAAAGATACATCATAACCTAATTACTTTCCTGGTATTTTGGAAGTTTACATTTTCTGGTAAAGGCTATTATATTTGCATACATCTCTTCTACAGAGAGACATTTTGTACGAAGTACCAGGTTCCACTGCTACTCTTTTCACAATCCCACTTCCTATTCCAATAAGCCAGCAAGCATTTATCAGGACTTCTCATGGACTAGGCACTATGGAAAGGACTTCAGATACTGAGATAAATGAAATGGTCCACACTTACAGAACATATGTTGTAATGGGGCTGAAGGGGGGGAGGGGGAAAGACAGCATGCACATATATTGGTGTATACAAGAAAGAAGGATGGCCCAGGAACTTTGATTCCATTGATACATGGAATACCAGGATGAGGAGATTCTCAGGACTAATTCAGTTCTGCCTGTTTTCTGAAAGTTAGAGTGTCAGAGAGTTTCCTCAGGGCACTTTGAGATTTAAATGACTTGGTCAGTCATTGAGTCAGTGGGTGTCAGAAGTGGGATTTGCATTCATATCTTCTTGGAACCAAGACCAACTTTCTATCCACTATACAAAGCTCCCTCCTAATAATTTCTTTTTATGTGTCCATCAGAATAAATTTTAGGCAGTAATAGTTAGGGATGGAGATCAGTAAAGATTTCCTGCAGAAGATGGTGCTTCAGCTAAGCCTTGAAAGAAAGGAGGGAATTTGGGAGGCAGAGGTGAAGAGGAAGTGAATGACATCCTCCTTCTCTATTAACAAGACTTCCTGACTCTTTCTGTCAAGCAAAGTGTCTTACACGTAGTAGGCACTTAATAAACATTTGTGGAATTTCACTGTATTGACTCAAATTGAGCTTCTGTCAGTTCTGCCCCCACAATGTTATCCGATGTTTATCAGACATAAACACTGGGTACAGAATTGAAATTAGGCATCTTTGCAGAATCGTGATAATTTAACACCCACGAAGGAATTTGACAGGAAGACAAGAGCTCCCCTAAACTATTCATGGCTGCCTGAGAGGAACTGATCTAGGAACTTAGTTGGGAAGACAGAATTGGGAGTTGAGGTAAATGTCGCATTCTTGCTTTTTATGGGTTTCATAAGATCATTGATTTGTCATAGATCTAAAACTAGAAAGGATTTTTACATTTTACTTGAGGAAATAAAGGCCTAGGAATGTTAAGTGAATTGTTCAGAATCACACAGATAGGAAGCAACAGAGTTGGGGCTTGAAACCAGGTCTTCTCACTCCAAGTCTCTTATTCTTCCCACAGATGATTGTCTTTTTTCCAGGCCAGGCGTCCCAGAAAATTTGCATCATCTATCAGGGGATCTTTACTTGGGGTCTATGAATCTTTTTAGAAAAATTTTGATCCTTGTATTTCAGTATAATTGGTTTTCATGTGCAATCCTATGTATTTTTTATGCATTGCAAAGCATCGTGAGGAGTCCATAAGCTTCGGCAGACTTCCAGAGGGGTCCAGTACACATGATTTAAGTAGATTGGCAGTGAAATGAACCCTAAGTGAGGAACAGTATGAACCAGTACAGCAGAGACAGAAAAGGTAGTGCCAATTTACACAGGAGAACTACAGAGGTGGAAAAGGGACCAGGAGATGCAAAGCCACCTGGGATCATTTCAGGTTCATGCATGTAACAACAATTCATGAAAAAGTACTGTTGAAGACCAAGGCAGGAATATTTAACTGCATAGCAAAGTCCACAATGATCTATATATCACAGCATTGGTTTACCATGAAAGGTGAAGACTAGTAGCAGGTGGTTATATAGAATTTAGTGGGGGGAAATGATTTATAACATCTTTCTGCAGGATTCTTTAGCAGATGAAAAGCTCTGCGTGAGCCAGGACTGATGCTGTCTGAGGGTAGTAAGTCATGCAGAAGAATGCTCACATTGGACTCCTGTGTCTTCCCTGACCATTTCCTGACTTCACCTTCCTCTAGGTTTTTTCTCATTCCATGTTCCCTAGAGCTGGAATAGGTGCCCCATTTCCTAACCTGAACATCTCTGCCCCAGTTGAAATTCTTCTTTTCTTTTAAAGCTCAAATCAGATGTCACCTTTTCCTTGAGGAGTTAGTTGATATCCCCTCCCCCAAACACTAGCTAGAAAGTAACTTTCTTTGGGCTAACTCACATTTTAATTTATCATAGCATCATAGAATAAGAACTCATTTTGCTGATGAGGAAACTGAGGTACAGGTCAAATCAGTAGATGTTGCAGGTGAAAGATGAAATGACTGGGGAAACAAAGGTTCCGTCTTTTGATCATAATGATTTATTAAGCAATATACTGCAGTTGTCCAACAAACCTGGACCAGATCTACTCAGTTTAGGACCCTGAATACAGGGGGAGACAGACTTTTATGTTTAATTATTTTTAATTTGAATCAAATAAGACCAATTAATTAAAAAGAAATAATGCAATATTAGGTAATATAATTTCTAATTGGATGAAAGATTAGAGACTTTCCAAGTTGGGAGGGGCAGAGTGAGCAAGTACAACTACCTGAGTACAGAAAGGGAAGTGTCCCACTTCCCCCCCCCCCCGCCCCCGCCCCGCCAATGTCTGTAAATGATCAAAGGACATAGAAACAATAACTGATTGATCTGTATGGGGCCAGTTTTAGGATAAGACATATAGATTGCTTGGGATGTATAAGTGTGTGAAATCTCCTTGTATTAATTAAACAGGTGTCAAGTACCTAGTGTTTGCCAGGCACAGTACACTTTACAAATATTATCTCATTTGCTTTTCACCACTCATAGTCTCATACTCTATCCTCTGTACCACTTAGCTTCTAATACATATTTCTTGAATAAATGAATTGTATAAAATAATAGCTTCATTTTTGTTCATTGTTAATGTGCATTTGAGGGGTGGGGGAGCATCCTTAATTGTGATTTCATTGGTATAGGGAATGCCTGATGAGGAAACCCCTGCTCTCAATCCATGTCAACCCATATTTTCATCTCTAAGTCCTAGAGAATTGTCTAGAGCACTGAGGTGTTAAGTGACTTGCCCAGGGTCACACAACTAGTATGTATCAGAACCCAGGTCTTCTCAAGTCTAGGGCTATCTCTGTATTCACCATGTCATATTGTCTCTTTCTTACACATAGGAGGTATTTAATAAATGTTCATTGTTTTCTACATGCTCCTTAAAACTAAGCTGTATAACTCCAGTCAATGCCATTATCTCCTCCTGCCCCACTAGCATACTTTAAGTGATGCTAGATTTAGAACTGGAAGGGATCTCAGAGGTATTCTAGCCCATCATTTTACAGATGAAGAAACCGAGGCTAAAAGAAGCGTAGTGGATTGCTAAAGGTCAGACGACTGGTAAATGTGTGAATCAGTATTGAAATGCAGGTCCTCTGACCACAGTTCTGTACTTTCTTTCTTTTACCACATCATTCTGTACTGTAGTGCCTGGAATATTTGATGTCTGGACATTGGCTAAAATGATAGCTTGATTGTGGAATCCTTTGGTAAGTAAGCATTTGTATAATAAAGAGGACTGTTTAAAACAAACAAATTGTTTTTCATTGTGAAATTTTAAAAGTCTTGGCAAAGAAGAGGTTATGAGGGCAAGGAGGAAGTCCCAGTGACTCTGGCACTGTCCACCATCTTGGTGCTGAATCAAGGTTATTGACTGAAGCAGTAGTAATCATTGGAACTGGTGGGAGGTCTCTTGTCTGATATTTGGAAGGGACATCAGTGGTTATCTTTTCCCATCTACACCTAAACAAGAATCCCCTCTAGAATATATCTTTTTTAAAAATGGGTATCAAGCCTGGTCCATATTGCTTAGATAAGGTTTCTTCCCTCAGAAGCAGGAGGGGGCCATGTGGACAGAGACATCTCTAATGACAGATAAATCCCTAGGTATTTCCCTGACACCAAAGCATTTCTACCAACTCTTTGTTTTTATTTTTATAGCTTTCTCATGATTTTTTTTCAAAATGGCTGCATTGTACTCTTCCTAGTATGATCAGTTTATTAAAAGTACAAGCTCCTTTTGTTCTTCCTGCCTACCTCAGGTCCCTTAGACTTCCTCCCTCTTTTTCATAGCTCTTCTGCTTCTTCCTATATCTCACAGTATCTGGTTCAGTGCTAACCATGTGGCAAATATTCTATACTTGTTGAACTGAATTGAATGATAGCTGTTTCATTTGTTTTAAGGAACATGTCTCATTGATTGACACATTCCCCAACCAGAGTACATGATCTAGAAAGGGAATGAGAGGTACATAACAGGGTTGTCATACACATACCATTGGAAGATAGGTTAATTTGCTAAAAGCAGAAGAAGAAAACTTGACAGTTTTCTGATCCTGTTAGTAACATAGCCATTTGTGGTTTTCATTGATTGAACAAATATTTATAAAGTGTCTACTGTATTAAATTTTGGGGGTAAATAATCACCAACATACAAAATTTCAAAGTTGAAAGCGTCCTCAGAGGACATCTATTTCAATCTATACTTGAACAGGAATCACCTCTATAACTATACCTGACAAATGGTCCACCAGATTCCTCTTGAAATTCTCCAGGCTGAGGTCATCAATTCCACTTTTCCCATAGGGCTAACAGTTCTGGTCATCAAGCCAAAGGTTTACCTCTGTAGTTTCCACTTTAATGAGTTCCTCTGTCTTTCCCCACTACATTTACTGGAAGAAAATGTATTAGAACAATCTACTCACCTAATATTTATAACTGTTTTTTGGAAAAATCCAGTGTTCAGCTATTCCTTGCTCTGGGTCTGTGCTAGTCCATCTCTTTTTCTGGGTCATCTCTTTGATGTCCTTCACCTCCCTGGGCCTCTGCTTCCTCATATATAAAATGGTTTGGTTGGACTGGATAGCCTCTGAAGTCTATTTCAGGGTTTCTGTGGGCAGCTATAGTACAGTGGATAAAGCACTAGGACCAGGGGCAGGAAAACCTGAGTTCAAATCTAGCCTCAGTTTCTTCCTAGTTCAACCTGTCTGCTTCAGTTTCCTCAATTATAAAATGAGGACAATAATAGTTACTACCTCACAAGGTTGTTGTAAGAATCAAAATGAGACAATATTTGTAGAGCACTTAGCACGGTGTCTGGCACATATTTGGTGCTGAGTAAATCATTGTTTTTATTTCCCTTTGAATAATCAATCAACAAGCATTTAGTAAATGCCCACTATATACTATGGGGCATCTAGGTGGTGCAGTGGATAGAGCACTGGCCTTGGAATCAGGCAAACTCATCTTTATGAGTTCAAATCTGGCCTCAGACTCTGGGCAAGTCGCTTGATCCTGTTTGCCTCAGTTCCCCATCAGTAAAATGAGCTGGAGGAGGAAATGGCAACCCACACCATTATTTTTGCCAAGAAAACCCCAAATGGAGTCATGAAGAGTCAGACATGACTAAAACAAGTATAGGCACTGTGCTAGGTGCTATCAATAAATATAACAATGTATTAAATTTCATCCTCCATGTGTCTTTACACAAGATGAGAAAATATACCAAAGGTTGTTCCTCAGATGAGAGAATTCCTTTGCCATAGTAGTTTGTGAATATTTTTATTTAGGTTGGAGCGTAGGTGGGAGGAATTTCCCATTGGATTAAGTGTTGGATTTTTAAAATAATCATGAGAAAATTGAAGTATTTTTGAAGTAGTATGAGAGGAAAAGAAGTATAAGTATTGATGATTAATTGAAATTAGGGCATGAAATAGGGAAAGGGGATAAAGCACAAATTTGAAAATAAGGTATAGTATTTAAATAAAGAATGAATAAAGGAATGAAAAGAATAAATGATTTAATGAGGAAATAGAAAACATTGCATAAAATGAATGAGGCAGTTGTTTCGTATTTACTGCTAAGAAGGCATGTTATGAGTATGTTCCTAAGGAGGACAGAAAAAAATCTCCTTGAATATAAATGCCTGGCAGACCAAGTATTCTTGGATAAAGTGAAGTTATTTAAATATTTCTTCAAGTTCTCTCTAGTGGTATGCCTTGTCTAACTGCCATTCTTTCTCCCACTCCATTTACTCAGGAGAAGATGTATTGCAAACATCCAACTCAATATAATTAACTTTATTTTTTATTTTTTGCAAAAACCCAATGTTCAGTTTCCCCTTGCTCTTTATCTATGCTACTCCATCTCTTTTTCTGGGTCATAAATTTCTCTGATAGCCTTGCTATCACTTCTTTGCAATTCCTTACTTTCTTTTTTGTTGTTTTTTTTTGGCAGGGGAATTGGGGTTAAGTGACTTGCCCAAGGTCACACAGCTAGTACATGTGTCAGGTGTCTCAGCGAGGATTTGAACTCAGGTCCTCCTGACTCCAGGGTCAGTGCTGTACTCATTACACCACCTAGCTGCCCCACAATTCCTTACTTTCTATATTGTGATTTTCATATCTAAATATACTTTAGCTTTACTCTTTGGGTGATCCTCAATTTCAGTTCTGTGAGGACTTTAGTGTTCCATGGCTAACACCACATAATATTACCAGAAAAGTATTGACATTTAAAAGATGGGCCTTGGATAGAAACTTGGGATAGTAATAACTATGAATGTGAATGGAAAAAATACCCATAAAAGAGAAGAGAGCAGCAAGATAGATTACAAAGCAGAATTTTATGTTGTTCATGCACCAAAAAAAGAAAGAAAAACAATCCTTAAACACAAAGATTCAATGTGTTAAATGAGGAGCCAGAGCAAAATCTGTTATACTTTACCTGAACTCAAAAAAGAAATCATGGTTTCAAATAAGGCTAAGGTTATACTAAAAGTTGCCTTGGTCAAAAAAAAATGCCAAATGGCCATAACATTGGTGATGAGCATTTTCACATTTAACTAGATTGGTCCTTGGCAAACAAATTTGGTATATCCCATAGTCCATACTGAAAGAATTTCTAGCTTGACCACCTAGTCCATTGTCTTAGTTTTACAGATGAGGAAACTGAGACCCAGAAAGGTGGATCAGTTTGCCCAAAGTCACACAGGTAGAAAATGACAGAGACAGGATTTGAGCTCACAACCAAACACTCAAAAGGCAGCATATTTTCCAGTGTTCAATGTGTGCATATTGTACCTTCAATTAGAATATTATCTTCTTGAAGGGAGGAGCATTTTCATTTTTTGCACCTAGCCAAGTGCCTGGTACATAATAGCCACTTAATAAAAGTCTGTTGTTTTAAATTGAATTACTGCATATATAAAGATGAGAAACTGTAATTCCTTTCCTGAAAGATCTTGCAGTCTACTGGGGGGGGGGGGTGGGAGGGACAAGGTTGGGGTCAGACCATATAATTATAAATCAAATTTGAAAATGTTTAAGTTATAGAACAAAGAGAGTGGCCTGAGAGACTGAAAAGAGTTTAGTCGGAGGATCTTTGTTCAAATTCTAGTTCTCATAGAGAGCTACTTACATCTGTGTGGCCTTGAGTAAGTCATTAAGTCATGTCATTCTCCTGGCTTCTATTTCCTTTTCTGTACAATGAAGGCGTTAGACTAGATAACTTCTAGGGTGCCTTAGTCTACCAGATCCTGTGAAGAAGGGAAACCTAGTAACTATGGAAAGAAGCTGTTTTCTGTGTTAAGTCATTTGTCCTTCATAACGATTCTATAAAGAAGATGCTGTTATTATCCACATTTGACAGATGAAGGAACTGAGGCACAGAAAACCTAAGTGACAGTGTGTAGTAGCACACATCTATTAAGTCTCTGAAGATGGATTTGCACTTGGGTCTTTCTGACTCCAGACCCAGTGCTTCATCCATTTGGCATGTAGAGAGGTGTTTTTCTATACGGCAAGTGTGCTTCTCAATAGGAGTCATTTCCCACAGGTACTTAGTGTATACAAAAACATGTAATTATATTGGTTTCACAACTGGTTAGACTCTGATCCTGAGAAGTCTGTTATCTTTCAGGAGACTTCCTAAGCTGCTAGCCTGAACCTGGGGTTGGGGACCTTGTTTTTTAAGAACATTTTTATAACTATATCTCAATATAACTTTTTCTTTGTAATTTTATGTTTTTTTTTATTTTATACATTTAATGATGCTATTCTGAGAATGATGGCCCAAGGGGTCTAGGACACACAAAAGGGATAAGAAGCCCTGCACATTGTTGGCCTCAGTGGTTCAAGGCCAGGTAGACTCTGGCTTTTGGTTGAAGCTGTACAAGAAGCAGGGAAAAGGAAGGCAAAACATAGGAGCTGGATGTGACTGTCATTTTACCCCTAAAATGTAGAGCATTCTAAAATGGCATTGTTTTTCTGTTTGCCACCACACCAGGATCATTTCTTCCTGTTAGCATTTGGCTATCCTGCGAGCCAAGCATGCTAAATGCGCTCCAGACATCCAATCTCCAACCTTCTCCCAATCATGGTAACCATGAGTTATTGCCTTATAGAAGCTCTTTCATTGCTTCGAGATTCCTTCATCTGTTTTGCCTGTCAGTGATCATAGAATTTAGATCTAAAAGGGCCACCAGAGATGAATGGTCCAATGCTGCCTTATGGATGAGTAGAGCTGAAACTAGGACTTTGTTTTCCTGGGGCTGAAGTGCTTGTTGGTGCAGAAGACAATCCAAATGCTAGTGCAGGTGTTCTAGGATGAGGAGCAGTCTGCCTCTCTCTACCTTGAAAGTTAGTGGGGAAAGTGGATGGAGAGGGTAATATAGGATGAGAACTCCTAAGGTATTTATTATGCCACAGATGAGAGGATGGTGGTCTCTTGGGAAGGAAATGCCCACCTAGGAAGTAAATGCACACTCCTAAATGTTGACATCCTGGGCAAAATCCTGTTTGCTTCATCCTAGTTATCACTTTGCAGATTGAGAAACTGACAGCTAGATGGATGTAGAGACTCGCCCAAGGTCATATAGCTAGTAAGCCAGGAGACCTGTGGTCTTCTAAGTCCTTGGGTACAACCTTTTGACTGAATCTAAGTTTTGCAGAAAAATCCCTTTATGAAGGGAGTTTGTTCAGTGAAGTTTGGATTCAGTCAAAGGGCCCTACTTGAGGACCTAGAGGGCCACATATGGTCTCGAGGCCACAGGTTCCCCACCCCTAGCTCCAACCCCTCCTTTTACAAATAAGGAAACTAAGGCCCAGAGAGTTAAGTCTGTTGCCCAAGATCTGTCAGGCAACTTGGTGGCAGAGACAGGATTCCAACCCAAGTCTTCTGATTCCAAACCTAAATACTATTTCTACCTTATTATGCTGCCTCTGAGGACTGTTTTTATTTTTTGTCTTTTTATCCTTTGTTTCTAGGAATACAATTCTTGGCTCTTGTAGGAGCTTAATAAATGCTTTTTAAATTTAATTAAATAACTGCCATCAGTCTATGTCTTGCTGCAGTCCTCTTCTTCATTTCACATTCCTTTCTGTAGGTCTAAGTTTCATTAAATTAACTATTTTTTATTGTGATGATATTGTAATGTTCCCTTGCTGTACCACTGTACTGCATTGTTTTATTGTTTATGGTGTTTATTGCTTATTTGGTTATTCACCAACCAGTGGACGTTTCAGTTGTTCCCAGTTATTTGCAATTAAAAACAAAACATACCCACAGAGAGAGACATCTATTATTTTCTTTATGACTAGACTGCTAGGGTCTATTCACATTAATGAGATTATTGAGTCCAAGGATATGATCATTTTTGTTGCTGTTGCATATTGCCAGAATGTTCTCCAAAAAAAAATTTTAACCGATATGTAATTCTACCAACAATGAATGAGTACACCAGCTTCTCTGCAACCCTTTCAGGAATGAGTTTTGTATCTTTGATTTAATTTTGCCAATTTGATGAATGTGAATTGGTACCTTGGAGTGGTTTTAATTTGCATTTCTCTGGTTATTAATAGGGTTGAATGTGTTTTCCAGTGATTGCTTATAATATCTCTATCTTCTCTTAGGAATTGGCCATTCATGATCTTTGACAATTTACTTAACAAGGACAGGATTTTGTCCTTGAATATCCAGTTCCTTATAGATCGTAAGGTGCTTCCATACTCTTATCCTTCCAAGTTCACCTGAGCTCCAAATCCTCCTTTCTGAGTCTTTCTGAGCCTTTAAGAGAATTAATCATTGAGCTCTGAGTACAGATTGAAGAGTATTTTTTCACTTTATTTTTCTTGATTTTTTTTCAACATGGCTAATATGGAAATATGTTTTGCATGACTTCACATGTATAATGGATATCACTGCTTGCTTTCTGTATGGGTAGTAAAGAGGCTAGATGGAGGATATAATGTGGAACTAAAAATTTTAAAATGAATGTTAAAAAAGAGAATTAATCATTCCAATAGTAACATAAGCAGTGGCTTTCAGCCATATGAATAACTATTGAAATTCAAATGAAAATAGCTCTGTGGAGCTACTTCACTCCCATCAAATTGGCAAAATTAACTTGAGATGATGAAACTCAATGCTCAAGGAGGTGTGGGGAAATATTTAAACATATTCATTGTTGGTAGAATTGCAAATTGGTAGAATGTTTTTTCAAAGGCAATATAATTCATGGACATAAGATCCATGAAAGGTAAAGCTTATGTAGTTGAGCTTTTATTTTTCCTCCTTTGTGTCTAGAAGAAAATATGTTTGGAAAGTAGCATTTAAATCATTCTTTGGATTATGAGAAAGAAAAATTTGGTAAGTTATTAGTGGATTGATAAAGCAAATTCAGGAATGCAGTGTCAGAAATATTTTCATCCCAATTTCTTTTCAGTGGAAAACATGTGACCCCAAAGTAATCAAATTATTTGGATGAGGTCTGTTGTAAAGTAAATGAAAATAAACTTAAGTTATTAATAACTGGAGTACTGAGAGAAGAAGGAGTTCTAGGATGGTGAGAAGGATAGAAAGCTATGAGAAATAAAGAAATTTGGTATATGAAGCCTGGAAAAGAAAAATCTGGGGAGGGGCAGGGAAAAGAACAGGAAGAATGCTCAATGGCTGTTTTCAGGTAAAGTAGTAAAGTAGGATTAGACTTGATCTATGTGACTGAAAAAGGAAAAAAGGAAAAATTTCCTCAAGGTGGAATCATCGAGAAACAGTCCAACTGCCTTTGTTGTTCAGTCGTTCATTCATGTCAAGCTCTTCATGAACTCATGGACCATATTGTAATTGGGTTTTTCTTGGCAAAGATACTGGATTGGTTTTTGTCATTTCCTTCTCCAGTGGATAAAGGTAAACAGGGTTAAGTGACTTTCCCAGAGTCACACAGCTAGTAGATGTCTGAGGCTGGATTTGAACTCAAGTCTTCCTGACTCCAGGCCCAGTGCTCCATCCACTGTGTCATCTAGCTGCCTCCCAATTGACTTTAGAGCTATCTAAAAAACAGAATATTCTGCCTTGTGAAGTGGTAAACTCCCTATCACTGAAAGTATGTAGTGGTAGTGGTAATGGTAGTGGTAGTGGTGGTGGTAGTGGTGGTGGTAGTAGTAGTAGTAGTAGTAACAGCAGGAGCAGCAGCCATTTGTGGTTTGGTTACCTGATAAGGACATTATAAAGGAAATTCCTGCATTGAGTAAGCTCCTCAAGGCCAGAGACTTTATTTTTGTCTCCAGATTGCCAGTGTCTGGCACATAGCAAATGCTCAGTCAAGCTCATTGATTAAGAGGTTGGACTGATATGTCTCCTAAGGACCTGTCTGCCTCAAAGATTTTGTGATTTCTTCTGAGTTGCTAAGAAGCCAACAATTCAATGTCAGAAATTGAAATTTCTAATCCTGTAGGATAGCATCATGACTCCTGGACATTTCTGCATGCCTTGCTGCCCTTTGTCCCAGTGTTAATAGCACTCACAATGCAATTACTCACTGGCTTGAAAGGTAATTTACTCTGTGAAATGACAATGAAAGTGGTACAACACATGGAGTAGAGCCCTGGAAATGGTGCAACATTGGAGAAGGTACATGTGTTCATACGACACATTGATCTTATGAATCACAGTAATACCATTTTGATGAACACAAAGCAAATCATGTTAGCAGAGGCAGAGCCACAAAGCTCACAGTTTTTGGAAACATGCCAAGAATGAGCTGTATCTTAGCATTTGATTATCTTGAGGAAATTTCCTATTTACTGATGGTTAGTGATGATTCTTAGTTAATTCAGTGAAAATTAGAGAAGGGAGCCACATTGCTGAAGGTTTGACATTGACTTTCAAAATATGTTAGGCAGCAACTATTTGTGGAATGTGTACTCTTCAAAAGACACAATTTTCTTGGCGCCCCAGTTTCCTTGTCCATAAAACCAATCAATCAACAAGCAAGTTATGAATCACTGTCACATACCAGCCATGGCACTAAGGGCTGGGAATAAAAAGAAAGGCAAAAACAGCACCTGTGTTCAAGCAGCTTCCATTGGAATGGGAGACAACACATATAAGTCAACACATATGAGAAAAGTCGATACAAGGTAGCCCTAGAGAAGAAGTATTGGGAAAGGCTTCTCCCAGAAGTTATCACTTGAGTTGGCTTGTGTTTCCCTTAGTAGAAACAGGGAAGTTAGGGAGAGGGTTTGTGGGGGGCAGGACTCCTAATTTACACATTTCAAGTTTGAAATACCTGTAGGACATCCAGTTGGGGATCACCAGTAGGCAGTTGTTGATATGGGACTCGTTGGCATGAGAAAGACTTGGCTGGGATATTTGGAGCTGGGAGTCATCTGACTAAAGATGGTAGTTGAACCTATGGGAGCTTATGAGGTCATCAAGGGGTGCTGTGTATGTAAAGAAAGAAGAGGAACCAAGGCAAAGCCCTGGGCCACACTCTCACATAGGGAATGAGACAGGAATGATGATCTAGGCATCTAGGTGGCACAGTCAGAGCACTGGACTTGGAGTCAGAAAATGCTGAGTTTAAATCTGGTCTCATTTACTTATTGGCTGGGTGACCCTGGGCAAGTCACTTACTGTCTTTTCATCTCAATTTCATCATTTGCAAAATAGGGATAGCTATATCACCTACCTCCCAGAGTTGTAAGGAACAAATGAGGTGATATTTGTAATGTACTTTACAAATCATGAAATGCTATAAAAATTCTTCCCTTGCCTTCCCTTCCCTTGTCTTGCTTTCCCTTCCATTCTGAAAGGAAACTAAGATGGAGTAGTTGGATGAATAGAAGAAGAGCCAGGAAGGAACAATGTCATGAAGATGCAGGGGGAAAAGAACGTCTAATAGGGATGGGGGAGTGGTCAACAGCATCAAGTACCATACAGTGATCAGGAATGAGATTTGAGTAAGAGCCATCAGATTTCGTGACTGAACAAGCATCGATAACCTCAGAGGGAAAAGTTTTAAGCTCAGCAATGAGGTAGGAAGCTAGACTTCAAGGGACTGAGAAGTGAGGAAGTGATGAAAAACTCAAGTCCACCAAGTGCCTTTTCTCCCAATTGAGCTAGGAGAGAGAAGAGAGATGGAGAAAGACAGCATGAGGGGGTATCCAGACCAAGTGAAAAATAATGATAATAACAAAACAAGATAAATACAAAGCAGATAGAATGAACCTTGTAAGGGTTGGCAGTCACTCTTCAGGGACCAGGAAAGACTTCCTGGAAGTGCTCGAGCTGAGTCTTAAAGGAAGCCAAAGCTTCCAAGAGGACAGTGGGAGTGGAGGGCTGATGGAGAGGGAATCTGAGTCATAGATTGGGGAGAAGAGGGGAATCATACCGCTTGGTTTTGAGGGGGTTTTATTGAAATATGCGGAAGAGTCCTCCACTGAAGAGAGGAGTGTCTGGGTGGCTCAAGGGAAAAAGAAGACTCAAAGCAGATGTTGAGGGGAATGAGATCCAGAATCAGTCAGGGTCCCTCTGCCCTGGCAGACAGTTTAGAGCAGTCTCAACCTTTTAGGCCAAATGATTTCCTTAGGTGCAGTATGGCTAGGGAGCAGATCTCTGGCCTTTGGGTCTGAACCATCTGGGTTCATGTCCTGCCTCTGACAAACAATACTGGAAGACCCTGGACAAGTTGTTTATGTTCTCCAGGCCTTGGCAACTTTCTAAGATTATAAATTGCAGAATAATTGCTGGTCTTCATCATTAGTAAAGTTCTGACAAAAAAAAGTACTTGAATGGATATATCTACAGGAGAAAAAGGTATCCAGACTTCCACCTGCCACTCCCCACTGTTGTCACACTTGCTGTAATAGGTTCATAGGATAATAGATTTAAAGCTGAAAAGGACCTAATAGGCCATTGAGTCCACTCCTCCTAGTCTTACAAATGAGGAAACTGAGGCCTAGGGGGATTAAGTGACTTGCCCTAGATGACCCAGGATTTAAACCCAGGTCATAGCTTTAGAACTGGAAGGGACCCCAGAGGCCATCTAATCAAACCCTTTCATTTTGCAGGTGAGGTAACAGATGCTCATAGAAACTAAATGACTTACCCTAGGTCATTCAGCCAGATTGGTGGTTGCCAAGTCCTGATCAAGGGATTTGTTGTTGTTTGTTGTTCATCCTTCCTTCTCAAAGAGACCCAATGGTACCATGTGGGTGATGTCTTGACTTGCAAGTGAATTGGTTTTAAGTGAGGCAGAGCTGTGCAGTCATCAGCCTCCTTCTCTCCTCCAGAGTCATTCAGATCATAGATTTTGGCAAAAAGGAAAAAGGTCCCTGCTTTAAGAGAGTGTAAGACAAATAAGTATAGTAGCCACTCATTCAATCATAGCATCTTGAATTTAGGACTGGAAGGGACCTCAGAGGCCATGAGAAAACTGAGGCATATTTGTGCTTCCTGTTTCCCCTTTCAAACAGTAATTTTTAGAAGTAATGGATGAAATATAGTTTTCGTTAGTTTTCCCCGAACCTGCAATGGGAAAATGAGCACCAAGGCCCTTTTGGGTGCAGTAGCAGGGACTGGAGACTCAAGGCACTGTGTGTCAGAGAAAGTGCTGGTGAAGCTTGCACTGAGACCCTGGGGAACCAGAAGGGCCTGTTGGGGAAAGAGATGGTTAGTGGCTCTACTCTTCAGGGCCCAATTGGTGGAAAGGGGTGTGAGATCTCAGCAGGACAATTATAGGCACCACATCTGTAGCCACAGAGGCTGGGAAGATTCATCTGTCAGGGAACCAGATGCATTGCCCACCTTATCTTCAGTCTCCAACTACCCAGTGGCAGAAAATTGATGGAAGAACAAGGCTGGAAAACAGGCTTCCTGGGCTGGAAAAAGTGTATGAATTGAGCAAGAACAATGTAATTCCGTTTGATGGATCTGTCATCGCATCGATCTGGTTTTTCCCTCCAAAGGTGCAGATTGTAGGCTGTCCGCGTCTTCTCCTTCTCTTTGTTGAAGTCCATGCCCTCCAGCACCATCTCCCTATGGAGAGGGCTCCCACCTGATGTTCTGAGCTCCTTCCTCCAGATCTCTAGACAATGCCTGCAGAGTATGGGCTCTCCATTGGCCTCCCCCACACTGGATGACTAGCCTGCCCACTTTTGCAGTCATACATTTCTATGATAACATCTTTTATCCATCTTCTTGTGTGTGATTTCTTGACAGTAATCTGCCTACTCTCCATTGTTTTTGGTTTTCCTTTTTTTTTTCAGTTTTCAGCATTCACTTTTATAAGACTTTAAGTTCTAAATTTTTTTCCTCCCTCGTTCTCTCCCCTCCTCCTTCCCCAACACAGCAAGCAGTCTGATACAGGCTATACATGCACAATGATATTAAACATATTTTCACGTTAGTCATGTTGTGAAAGAAGAATCAGAACCAAAGAGAAAAACCATATATTCTCCATCATTCTTGGGCTACCTGCAATCATAACTGTCTGTAGGCTGATATTCCATCCTTAACAAGCCATCAGACAGCTAGGAGGCACAGTGGAGTGAGTGCTGGACTTGGAGTCAGAAGGCCTGGGTCCAAATTTCTCCTCTAATTAGCTGTGTGATCCTGGGCAAGTCATTTCACTTTAATCAGACTGTTTCCTTATCTTAAAATGGGGATAATAATAGTCCTTACCTCCCAGGGAGGTTGCTGTGAGGAACAAATGTGAGGATTTATATAAAGTGCTATAAAAATGCTAATGACATACAATGCCAGATTTTTTTCAATGTGCTGGTTAGTATTGCTCAATCTCCACCACCTCCCCTTTATACTTTATTATAGAGGACGGTTCTTGGGAGAGGAGGAAAAAGGTATATTGGGAAATGTAGAAGATGTAAAAATAAAAAGTATCAATAAAATGTGTTTTTATTTAATGACTTTTGTTTCAGAAAGAAGCTGTGGGTCATTAAAAGTCCTGCTGTTCATTTTGTTATCTGTTTTCAATGTCTTTCCAAGATATAGTTATTGAGGGACAAAGAAGTAATATGACTTACCCATCCTCCCAACAGTGATAGGATAGTTCCCCCAACAAATACTAGTCAATCAGTCAATAAGCATTTATTGAGCACCTACTGTGAACTTAATAGACACCTACTGTGTATACCTACTGTGTAGGTATCATACTAAATGCTGGATATGCAAAGACAAGAGTGCAATAGTTCCTGCTCTCAAGGCACACACGTTCTAGCATACATACATGCGTATAGCATGTGTGTGTGTGTGTGTGTGTGTGTGTGTACATGTATAAGCAAGATAGATAGAAGACAGCTAGGGAGTGCAGTGGATGGAGCACCAGGCCTGGAATCAGGAAAACCTGAGTTCAAATCCAGTCTTAGCTACTTACTAGTTGTGTGACCCGGGGCAAATCAGTTCACCCTGTTTGCCTCAGTTTCCTCATCTGTGAAATGAGCAGAAGAAGGAAA
Source organism: Trichosurus vulpecula (assembly GCF_011100635.1). Classification (NCBI taxonomy): domain Eukaryota; kingdom Metazoa; phylum Chordata; class Mammalia; order Diprotodontia; family Phalangeridae; genus Trichosurus; species Trichosurus vulpecula. The sequence goes on along the minus strand of NC_050577.1, from coordinate 213,323,931 downwards.
TGGCAAACCACTCCAGTTATCTTTGCATAGAAAACTCCTAAAAAAGGATCGTGACTGAAAATGACTGAACAACAAGGTAGGTACAAGGTGATTTTGTAGGAGAAGGACCAAGCCTTTGGGAGGATCAGAACAAGCTTCATGTACAAGATGGCTAAGCCAAGGTAGCTAGAATGGGCTGGCCAAAGGTTATAGAATGGGAACTTCCCAGCATTAGGTATGTTTCTGTTTGGCCTTTAATAATACGAGCTTTAGTTGGGGAGCAGCTTTGTTATATTTTAACAAAATGCATCAAGTTCTATTTCTATTAACATAAATCTTCCTGTAATTCATATGGTATTTTCAGTGAATAATTAGAAACCGAAAAAGAGGAGGGGGCAGGGAGAGAGAACTTAAGCTCATGAGACATCCAAGCAAACTTGTCTTTACTGGGAAAGAAAATACATCTTCCTACCTACCTCCCCCCACTGCATTCACAGGCAAATTTGTAGCTTTCATATGTTCCTTATATTAGTATCTACATTTAAACTTCCTCTTCTCTTCTTTAAAGTTGGAAGGTATGAACACACGTTTGGGACTTCAAAATGTTTCCATTGATAAGACTCTGGGAGTTTCTGGTTTAATGCTTTGACAATAAAATTAGAATGTTTTTCTTTGGAAGAAATTTTGATGCATCACTCAGTGATAATTAGGCTATTTCTATGCATTCTTTAGTAGAAATGGGTATCCCAAAAGAACAGCTGTGACATCACTGCCTTGCTCAAGAAGTTCTAGTGACTCCCTCTTGCCTCTAGGATAAACTATTAATGGCTGTTTAGCTTTTGAAATCATACACAACCTGACTCCAATCTCTCATTGGGCATTACTGATTGTTCCTCAGCAACCCAGACAAACCGGTCTTCTCTCTTTTTCTCCATCTTTCATCTTCATGCCTTTATACCTGTTATCCCATATGCCTTTACCTCTCCACCTTCTAAAAACCTCTTCCTTCAAGACTCTGCTCAAGCACCAATTTCTGCATGAAGCCTTTCCCAATTCCCCCAACTACTCATGCCCTCATTCATAAGGAACATTGTATTTACTGCCTTTACATTTATTTTCTATTTGTGCTGTATATATTTTTGGATGTATTTATTGTCCAACCCTCCATTAGAGTGTAAATCTCCTGAGAGAAAGGATTGTTTCACTCTTTGTACTCATGTCCCCAGTACCTGTTACGTAGTAGGTCCTAAATAAATATTTGTTAATTGATTAATTGGTGGATGGATCAAACACTAACTCTTCTGTTAGGTACTTAAAGCCTTTTATAATTTGGCTCCAGTCTACATTTCTAGATTTCTAATAAGCACATTCCACCCAAACTTGACTGCCTGCTCTGCCTTGTCTCCTGTGTTTCTTCTCCTGTCTCCCTACCTTTATTCAGAATATACTTCACTTAAAATATACTCCCTCACTTTCTCCCTTTAGAATCCCTATCTTTACCCAAAACTAAGTTCAAATGATTCTTCCTGTCCGAGGCCTTTCTTGATTCCCACCCTCTCCCTCAGTTTCTGGTGCCCTCTCCAGAAATGACTTTGTATTTACTTGTACATGTTTGAATTTACTTATGAGCATAAGTGTTGTTTCCACTAATACGACACAAGCTCCTTGAGGGCAGGGCCTATTTCATTTTTGTCTACCTTAATAAATTTTTTCATTCATACATTTTTGTAGCATAGATACATATAGTTTCCTTCGTTCTTTGCATTTTACTGTATATATAGGTTCATACAAGTCGTTAGTATTTTTCTGAATTCCTCATAGTTGTCATTTTTTATTGCACTGGAGGGAGGGAAGAAGATATATCAGTATGCACAACCAACCTACTAGTAAAAGTACTAAGAACCCCATGAGTTAACAAGATCTAGGATACCCACTTGGCTTTCGGAAGGACATGTACTTTTGAAGGAGTTCTAAAATCTGTACCCAGGTTCTCCAGTCTCAGAAGTTTCATCTAAGTTCATCCATCCACTCACTCGCTAAACGGAGGCCATGAAAATTCACTGGTATGCAAATTTTGATGTATGCAGCATCCTTTAATGGTTTGAAAGGGATGTGTTTGTTTGCCTGTGGACTTGATGACATTAATTGACTCATAGCTAGCTATTAACTTAAAACTAAACCATTTTGTCTTGTAGCCACCTCAAGCTGACCTCTGCAATAGAATGGTGCTGTTTCTCATTCCAGGTTTAAGTTTATCTCTTCATGGGGCTGAAAAGCGTTTGCAAATCCATCCAAGGCGAAGTGTGGCCAGCCGTCCAGCCTCCCGTCGACCACTCGTGGTTAGGCATTCTTCACTCCCACCTGTCCGACGGCCAATAAAAATGGAGGCATCCTCATCTGGAGTCGCTCATGGGAGAACCAAAATTCTCCATCCAGGTAATGCATGGAAAATACCAGTGAGAGGCTGCCATAGCAGCTGTATGCTTCCATAAAGCTATGCTTTCATTCGGAATGTACTTCTTTGTGAATCTGGCATGTTCCTTAGCCCTCCGTTGTCTTGGTGAATGGCAAGGTCAATTGAATGTCATGCTCACTTTGAATTGGGGCTGAGATTGATGTTTCGGAGATGCTTGAAATGAAGGCTTTAATGTCCTTTAGGCCTGCATATACAGACTGTGTCAGAGTGTTGTATAAAGAGAAAATGAATTTTCTGCTGGTGGCAAAAGTCTAAATTGAAAGCATGGTAGATGTTTTCTTCTACACTTCAGAAAGACTCACAGGCCTGCCATATCTCACAGTGGAGAGAGTGAGAGAGAGAGAGAGAGAGAGAGAGAGAGAGAGAGAGGGAGAGAGCTACACAGAGACAGATAGCGAGGGTCAGAAGAGGAGAGAGAGAGGGAGGGGGAGAGAGAGAGAGAGAGAGAGAGAGAGAGAGAGAGAGAGAGAGAGAGAGCGAGCTTGTCTATCATTTGGTTACCTTGGCCTCCTTAGAAACATCCCATCCCCAGAGTCGTAACTAATAAAAGTGGCCCTGGGTATAAGTAGCAACAAAAAAAAAACCTGCTTTAGTCTAGGCACATGAACAGTGTCTTTCAATCAACTTAGTAAAACGAATTTATTTGATGGATAAAGGAAAGATAGGTAATCCCTTGGGACACCTGGGGCAGGAAGTGAGGAGGAAAAAAAGGAAAGAGCAAGGCCAGGCTGAGGTACAGCCTCAAGGGAAGAAATCACTGTCTGGAGCTAATTATTTTGTGCTTAGGTTAGTCGCTTCTTTGTTGCAGAATAAGCATGATTGATGTCTTTTAAAGTTTCATGCTCTGCAACAAATCTCTGATTGCCTCACCTTAGTTATCCTACTTACCCCCCAACACCTATTTTAAGGGCAGAATTATCTGATCCAATTTACTGTGTTCTACTCAAGAGAGACAATTAGACAAATATATTAAGTGGACTCTTTGTGGAAGTACATCTATATGGCCCATAAATAAATGTTAGCTAGATTCCAAATTATAATAGAAAACTAAGAGTTATTCTCCATTAAAGTTTTCTAGGTTCATTAAAACATTTAAATATTTAATTATAGAATATTCTATTCACTTCACCAAACATATTAAGCATCTTCTGTATGTAAAATAGGGCTTCTTATGTGTTATCAATCCCTTTGACATTGGACTTCTCAGAATTATGTTTCACAGAGTGATACAAGGGGAAATTATTATATTAAAATAGTTGTCATGATACTTTTTACAAAAACAAGTTTAGAGACCCCAAATTAAGAACGCCTGTGTAAGCCTTTATGCTGGGTACAGAAAAATTAAGAAGAATGGAATGGTAAAGAGATGAAAAGAGCCTGTATCCAATAAAATAATTCCCTTTGTAACACCCTTAAGAGATCATCATCTAACCCCCGGTTTGAATACATCAGTAGATAGTGAGCTCATTACTTCACAAAGTAGATTATTGCGGTTTTAATCAACACTTAGTTTATTTAAGAAAACTTTTCTTTATGTAACTCCCCTCACCCCCCCCCCACCGCCCCTGTTGGAGTTGGCCTCCTAATGCCTTCCACCTTGATACTAGTTCTTCTCTCTGTATGTTTATCTTCTAACTGACATGTGATACTATCTGTGTTGTTATTCTCTTTACTAAGGAGATCCCAACTATCTGTTCCTTCTCATCCTATGAAATTCTTCTTTGTGTCCTTCTACAAGTGCTATCCTCTATGTCTTTTAACGTTTTGTAAAGGCCAGTACCACATTTGGGTCATCTCTCTGTTTTCCCTCATTATTGTGGTGTGACTATCTTTATAATGCACTCTAATTCAATAAATATTTATTACTTATCTGCTGTTTATATTGCTCTGTAGTTGGCAGTGGGGAAAGATACATACTTTAGATAGAACTGTAACTAGGGCAGGGCAGCTGGGCCTTTGTCCCAGCCACTGACATAAACAAGTATGATTCCTCCCTGCTAAGATTTGGATACTAATGTCCTTATATCTTGTAGGCTGCCAGCCTAAGACCTCATGGAATTTGGGGCAGGTGGCCCAAAGAGAGAGAAAGAGGGAACAGGGTCATGGCCTAGCTGATGAAAGATGGAGGAAAAAAGAGGGAGCATTCTGCTTCTTCTTCAATCCACTCCCATCATTGTCATTTGCATTTCTGCCCCAGAACTATGTTTGCCCCAGGAGAAGAAAACATTTTAGTTACATCTCTGATCTTTGGCCCTGCTTTCCTGGAGTTTACAACCTAATAAAGAGAATATGACACAATGCAAATGAATCCAAAGTAACCTGTGATAACTGCCCGAGAGAGATGTGAGCCTATCAGGCTGTTAGTTCAAAAAAGTGAAAGGCATTGTCCACTTGGCAGTGGAGAACCAGGAAAGGCTTCCTATAGCACATGGCCTTGATATTGAACTTTAAAGCATGGAGAGAATTCAGTTCAGTCATCTTCAATAGGGAAAGGGGTGTGAGAGGGCATGCTGTGCAAATTCAGCTGTTTGAGCAAAGAATCAGAGGCCTGTATGGAAGTAGCTGAATATGTCTCATTTCTCTTTTGATTGTCAATGATTGCAATAAACAAATAAATTATTAAAGTGGAAAACATGAATGTAATTTGTGATACTGAGTACTGTAATGGTACAGGGCTAGGCCTTTGATTTTATTGGAGGAAACTTCTTCTATCAATGCAGGTCAGCCAGCACTTTCTCTCTAAGTCACATTCTTAGAGTTGCCTGGGGATGACCAGAGGGGTCACAAAGACAGTATGCATAATAGATAAGACATGAGCTCAGGTCTGCAAGGCCAAATATCTAATATGAATGTGTTGGTGTTGCTGTTAAGTCATTTCAGTCATGTTCAACTCTTTGCAACTCCTTTGGGAGTTTTCTTGGCAAAGATAGTAGGATGGTTTACCATTTCCTTCTCCACCTCATTTTACAAATGACGAAACTGAGGCAAACAGGGTTAAATGACTTGTCCAGGGTCACCCAGCTAGTAAGTGTCTGAGATCAGATTTGAACTTGGGTCTTCTTGACTCCAGGCCTGTTGCTCTATCCAATGTGCCACCCAGCTGTCCCAATATTAATGTAGACTTCTTCATTTGTCTTCACAGTCACCATTGTCTTCTAGATGAACAACTTAGAAGGTTGTGTTTCTACTTAACATGATAATGTTTTATCATGTGGCTATGAATGCTAAGTATGCTTAGTGGAGTTTAACAAAATAAATAACCGGTTCTAGCACAGAGGTGTAGTCACCATTAAGCCACAAATTATCATTATACATCTCTTATTATTTTGAAGTGAGTTTAAAATTCATGCTCTCAGGCAAATTTGCACCTGATTCTAATTCTGTTCTATTTTAGATTTTCTAGCTTGCTACTGACTTATGGAATGTTAGTGATGGTGATTATATTGTAGTGGGTAGGGAATCAAACCTGGAATTAGAAGATCTGCATTCAAGCCACACCTTTGAAAATGAATGGGCTGTGTGAACCTGGACAAGAGATTTAACTTCTCCATGGCCCAGCTTACTCTCTTAGGACTCCAAATGGTGCCGAACTGCTTGGATAGAGTGCGTGTCCTCATCTGGAGCTCCTCTTACCCTCGATGACAGTTATTCCAATGATGAAGATGCCAATGACAGTGACAACCATGATGATGATGACAACACGGATGATGGTGAAAGTCAGCCCTAGTGTAGAAATATCTTGGTCACTTCTGGCCCCCGTGACTGTGACCCTGGGCAAAAGCATTTCACTTGGAGTGTTCTAGGTATCTTTCTAAGTCTAAAAGCAGCAGAGAAAGTACTCACCTGCATTAGGAGGAAGAGTTTGCTCCCTGAAATATGTTTTCTAGGCAGCTATGTGGCACAGTAGATACAGCACTAGAGCTAGACAGGAAGATCTGAATTCATATATTGACTCACATGCTTAGTGACTGTATGACCCTGGAAAAGTCCCTTGACCCCTCTTCACCTCAGTCTCCTCATTTGTTAAATAAAGATTATCATTGTATCTATCTCCCAGGGTTACTGTGCAGATAAAATGAGATGACATTTGTGAAATGGTTTGCAAACCTTAAAGTGCTCTTTAGATGGTCTCTCTTACTATTACTTTTGTTGACTCTCTTTCCCTGAAAGTTCCTTTTATCATTAAAATTAAATGTCCAGTCTTCCTCACTACTCCTGATAAGATAATAGTAGCAGTTGTAGTTACAGTGGTAAAATCACGTCAGTATGCATTTATTAGCTCCCAGCATTGCTTGAGGATAGAGTGAGATGATGTTTGTTGTTGTGAGGATCAAATGAGATAGTCATTGGCACATAGTAGGTGCTGTGTAATTGTTAGCAATGGTTATTAAGCACCTACTATGTGCCAGGCACTCTACTAAATACTGGGGATACAAAGAAAAGCAAAAGATTGTCCTTGCCTTCCAGGAGATTACAGTCTAGCAGAGGAGACAGAAAGCAAACTAATATCTAGGAACAAACTATATACAGGATAAATAGGAAATGAGTGAAGGAAGGCACAAGGAAGCGTTGGGAAAGGCTCCCTGCATTTTAGCTGAGACTTGAACATAAAGGAAATAAGGGAAGCCAGAAAGTGGAGATAAGGAGGGACTGCATTCTAAGCATGGAGGAGACCAGAGAAAATGCCCAGAGCTGAGAGGTGGAGCATCTTGTACATGGAACAGCAAGGAGGCCATTGTCACAATGAAGGGCAAGCAGATGGCGGAGTATGATTGGAGCCGAGGAAGTAAAAAGACTGGAGAGTTTGGAGGGGGCCAGGCTGTGAAGGACCTTGAATGCCAAATGGAAGATTTGATCCTTAAGGGAAAAGTACTGGAGTTCACTGAGTAGGGGAGTGATGTGGTGTATTGTTAATGGGGGGAGAGTTGTAAGATCTTCCCTGCCCATTAATAGGCCTCATGTGGAGCCCATTAAGGGAAGCTTGCTTGCTTGTAGGAAGGCTTGCACACCCTTTGTTAATAAGCAAATTAGGTAATGAGTTGGGTGGTGATGCCTTCTGCCTCTGAGCCTATTAGCTGAAAGAGTATATATTGTGAGAGGTGAGCTTTTGCTTTGGGGCGCTTGCTTAAGAGAAAGATGTTGTGATTCCCTGGTCGAGATTCTGAGTGGCTATACATTCAGAACCCCTCCAGTTCCTCAGAGGTAAAGGCTCTCTCGATTCAGTGGTGGATGTAAAGCTCTGATTCTGGCAGTAGAGCCCTGTCTGTTGGTCTTTATTTCTCTTTTCTGTATTTCCTGTATTTGTATTTTATGTGATTAAAAAAGAAAGATTGTTGACCCCTGAAACAGCTATCCTTCCTTGGTAAAGCAGAGAAAATTGCACTAGCAACCATCCTGGGTATGCCAGTATGGTTGCCGTTACACGTGGTCAGACCTGTGCTTTGTATCATGTTGGGGTTGGTCAAGTGCTTTTCTTACATCACCTCACTAATCCCCATAAAAGCTCTGTAAGGTAGATGTCATTATTAACCCCATTTTTCAACACTGGGGCTGGAAGAGGTGAAATGATTTACCCAGGATCATTAATGTAGTGAATATCTGAAGCAAGATTTGAACCAGTGTCTTCCTGACTGAAAACCCAGTCTCTGTCTACTGTGCCATGCTGTGCAAGATCTTGGTAAAATGTTCACACTGAACATCTTGCTTATACTATAATGCCTCTATTTCATCAAAGGTGAAATAGCAGGTTCTTATTGATTGAATAGGCCTTTATTAAGTGCCTACTGTGTGGTAGGCATTAGAGATACAGAGGCAATAATAAAATAGCCTCTATCCTCAAAGAGTTTACATTTTATTGTAATGTATTCTGTTGCATTCTATTATTCAAAAGAACTATTAGACCATCCTTTGTTTTTGTGCCTACCATGCCTAACAGTGTCTGACACATAGTAGGTACTTTTCTTCTACCTTTCCCACTTTCAAGATTGTTCTCTTTGACAGAGAAAACTAGAAGGAAAATCAGAGTCAACAAGTTGTGCCTTCTCTTACATATTAGTTCTCATTTTTTCCATCAACTCTGATTGGTTGTTGTGCATTCATTTCAATCGTATCTGACTCTGTGACCTCATTTGGGTGTTTTCTTGGCAAAAATACTGGAATGGTTTGCCATTTCCTTCTCCAGCTCATTTTACGTGTAAGGAACTGAGGCAAACAGGGTCAAGCGACTTGCCCAAGGTCACACAGCTAATTAATGTCTGAGGCCAGATTTGAACTCAGGAAGATGAATTCGTGAGTTAAGAGCTTACTATGTTTCAGGCCCTGGAGTCTTTCTGACTATACAGCTGACACTATCCACTGTATCACCTAGCTGCCTTCTTTTAAACTTGCTCTCCCCAGGGGGGCAGCTAGGTGGCACAGTGAGTAGAGCACGGGCCCTGGAGTCAGGAGGACCTGAGTTCAAATGTGACCCCAGACATTTGATACACTTACTAGCTGTGTGACCTTGGGCAAGACACTTAACCCCAATTGCCTTGCCTTCCTCCCTCCAAAAAAAAAATTAAAGAAAATTAAACTTGCTCTCCCCAAATCTAGAGTGAATATCATAATGGATCTAACTTTTCCTTCCTCATCTATCAGGAATGCTGTGATTGAGTGCCTCCCAAGAATTCCATCTTTTCTACCTCAGCAGTTAATTCCCATTAAGTGATTAAAATTAAATCCAGAAGAACATTTTCCCTTATTACTTCTTCTTTGGAAGAATGAAATTATTTTTTAAAGCCAATCATTGACATCATGTGTAATGCTTTTATTAGAGAACTCTGAGAGAGAGATCTAGATAGTTGGAGCCTCCCATTGCTACTATATCATGCCTCCATGCCAGGTTTTGATGTTTCCCTAATTCATCACTTATATCTTCCTTCTGGCTGGGTTGTCTATAATGCACTCCTACTATAGTCAACTATTGTGTTTCTCCCTCTGAGCATACACACCCCAAAGCTCTCTCATATGAGTACTTCTTGTTTATAGTCAATGCTACTCCATTCCCTCTTCCTTTTAGTTTTTCCATAGCCGAGTTCCAATCATGAGTCACATCTCACAACATCTTAGTGATACCAGTGAGGTCAAATTGCCTCCTCAAGTTAAGATGTACACATTTCTGTATGGATATACTCTTCATGTTTCAGACTAGATAGATGAGGCTGTGAGGTTTTATTACTCTTCTTCTTGAATGTCATTTTCTGCAACTTGACAGCCATCTCCACTGATAGTTTTCCTCTGCCCTGCCAGCAAATTCTGTAGTGACTTTCTGCTATACTCACTCCCTCCTTATTTCCTTCTAAGGAAAATAGTAATCACTGAATAAATATAATAACAGTAGAAGAGCAATACCAATTTATAGCTAGCAGAGACTATAAAGGCCATCTGCTCCAATTCTCCCCCCCCCATTTTATAGATGAAGAAACTGAGGCACAGTAAGGTTATGTTACTTATATTTTATTTCTGCAGAATTACTCCTCTTTCCATAATGGGCTTTTCTTCTATCCTTGTCAGATTCGCAGATTGGGGGGGGGGGAAGAGGGAACTAGAAGTATCTTAAGCATGATTGAATGCATCTTCTTGTTTTACAGATCAAGAAGCTAAGACCCCAATAAAAATGACTTTACCAAGGTCATAAGCCACTCTAGGGCCTGAAACACCATGACCTGTTCCTGAAACACTTGACCAAGTAGTGAAACAGAGCTCTTGAGTCAGAGTTGAAAGAGACTGTTGAGGCCCCCCCTCCATTTTGCAGATGAGGAAAACCAAGGCATGAGTGAGCTTAAGTGATTACTCAGTTTAAACCCAGATTCTCCTGACTCCAATTCCAGTGTCCTATCCATTTACAATGCTGCCCAAGGGAGTTCTTAGGATTGAGATCAGAGGAGACATAAGTATACAGAACTAATTGAACAGGCTATGCAGAGGACCAACCCCATGGATTCAGGACACATCCTCCTTCCATGCTGCCCAGTTAGTGGTCCTGTCACTCTAAGCTGGTTGCCCCATGCCAAGCTGGTGATTCTACTAGGGAACTGGCAGGCGCAAGAGAGGAGAAGACCATAGAAGTCTGCCTGTGTCTTCCATAGACCCCTGCCTCCCAGTGCCAAGCAGTAACCACTTGGTTCCCTTGCCCAGGTGAATGTTTAACCACCAGCCCTTCTGCCCCTGAACACAGTATACACTCTTCGCACTTAACTCACTGTTTCACAGCTGCTTAGCATCAGGTGCCCTGTCCTCATTTTGAGGAAGAGGAGGTGCCATGAAGAAAGTGATAGAAGAAGGAAGTAATGCTAGAGAAAAGGGATGAAGGTTTAATGTGTTCTTCCTCCCGCCCCACCTCTCCCTCTCTCTCCCCATCCCCCTGTCTTTCTTTTTTGACACTTAAAAAAGGGAGCAGAAAGAAACAGGGCAATTTTGTTACCACTGTATGAAATTAAATTATCTTTTTAAAAAAATCCTACATAGGGGCATCTAAATGGTGCAGTGAGTAGAGCACCGGCCCTGGAGTCAGGAGAACCTGAGTTCAAATCCGGCCTCGGACACTTGACACACTTACTAGCTGTGTGACCTTGGGCAAGTTACTTAACCCCAATTGCCCTGCCTTCCCCCCTCCAAAAAAAATCCTACATAATAATAGCTAACATTTCTATATCCCTTTGAGGTTTGCAAAATGCTTCTTATATTGTATTTGAGCATTATAACAACCCTGCTATAATATCCCCATTTTACAGATGGAACAACCAAAGTTGAGAAACATTAAATGACTCACCTAGGGTCACAGAGCAGTGAGCTCCAGTTATAGAAATTCCTAGTTTCATTTACAATCCTCTTTTTTAATTTTGTTGCTTCTTTGCGTACTAAGCATTTGTGCTTTTTCTGATTGTTCAGTTCAAAAGAAAGAAAAAAAGAAAAAAGGATGGAGGGAGGTCAAGGAGATAGAGGATGAGAAGGGAAGCTCTGTCCCCACCATTATCCTCTGGGGCGTTGACCTTGGAGGAAATGATGTTTCAGTACCTCTCCCTGGACAGCAACTTCCCACAGTGCTGGAACCTGTAACTTCCCAAGAAACTTTGAAATCTTGTGGACAAAAGGGGTTGGAGTCTGCTTTGTAGTTCAGCACAAATATTCTACCCAGTTTGAAGGTGAATGCAGTGTGTTTCAGGACACTTTGCCCCTTGGTTTAGAAATAACATTAATCATCCTTCACTGGCTTCATTTGAATCCCTTCTTATTTTATTGGGACTTTTTTTTAGATGTGTGATGGGAGTCTAGTCAAGGAGGAGGTAGGGTGGGGGATGCTTAGAAAAAAATGAGATATTTTTAGCCTGGACCTATGTACACATCAGGATCAGTTTTCCATGCTATTATTTGCTGAGTAACAAAATTGTGGTTTCTAAAAATACACACTAAACTCTCTCTTTAGACATGTGCATTTCCTCTTCCCTTTATCAAGGGAAGTGCACAGAGAGGACAAAGTGTGACCTGGATGGTGGGAAGAAGTGGTTTTGTTTTTCTAACCTCAAAGTGCTCGCATTTGTTAAGCACCTACTATGTGCCAGGTACAATGCTAAGTGTTGAGCATAGAAAGAAAAAGTAAAAACTGTCTCTGCCCTATAGGAGCTTATATTATAATAAGAGATACAACTTGGACATCAAAAGTTTTATACAGGGTATATAAAAAATAGATACCAGGTGACCTTTGAACTTTGCCTTGAAGGAAGCTGGAGAGTAAAAGAAACAGACATGAAGAGGGAGAACATTCCAGGCATGAGGGAACTGCCTGTAAAAAGGGGTGGAGGTGGGAGATGAAGAGTGGTATATGAGGAATAAAAACCCCTTGTTATGACTCTGAAGAAGAAGTTAATGATGGAGTCAAAGCTTCTTACAGTAGGGCAAAGCATGAGACATCAAGTTGATCAGTCTAGGGCCTTTCTGTAAAGAATATTATGTTCCAGGGCACTGAGAGCTTAGGTAACTTGTCCAGCATCACTCAGTCAGTAGAATTCAGAAGAGGGCCTTGAACCCAGGTCTTCCTAATTCAGAGGTCAGCTTTCTCTCCACAACACCTTGCTGTTTCTCTCTTCAGAAAGCACAACTATGAGATATTAGGAAGCAAATAAAATATACCCTATGCTACTAAATACTCTGATGGTACCTACAAGCCCCTCATTCCTCACTATTCAAGAGGAGGAAAGGAGGACAATTTTGCACCTAAATTTCTGTGATTTGGTATTTGTTGAAGGAGAACTCTATCCTTTTAGGACTGAAAATTTGAATCAGAGGTCTCAGGTCTAGAGCTGGAAGGGAGCCCAGAGATCATCCAGCCCACCCAACCCCATCACTGAGACACAAGTTAGGTGACTTGACCAAGATCACACAGGTAGTAAACAGAACCGAAGGTATCCAGCCATTTTTAAAAATATTACAGGAATCAGACAAACATGGTTTTTCTTTTAACTCTTCCAAGTCTCTACTTGTTGAAATCATGATGAAAAGGTCTTATTCAGAGCATTGGAATATAGCCAAATATCTTGGTTGTGGATTCAGTTAAATTACCAATGGCATCTTCATATGATAAAAAGTGATATTTCTGAATCAGGAACCTTGGATTTCCATCCCAGGCCCATCCTTTACTGCAGTATCACTTACTGGAGAGAGTTAGGCTTGGAGCTGGAAAGACCAGGGTCTAAATCCTACCTCAGGCATTTCTCAGCTATGTAACCCTGGATGAGTCACTTAAATTTGGCGAGTCTCAGTATCCTTATCTACAAAATGGGCAAGCTAATGATATTGCTCATCTCACCAGGCAATTGAAAGGAACAAGGACGATAATGCCTGTAAGATGTTTTGCATGTATTCAAGGACAATATAATTGTGTGGCTCTAGGTAAATCTTCTCTTGCTATCTTCATCTGTAAAATGAGGAGGGTTGAACCCAAGATCCTTTTGAGAAAATAACTTCATTTCTACTTGTTTATTGTAAATTTAAATCCTTACTTTTCCACCCTGCCAATGTTTATTAAAGCTCAAGTTAGGAAGCTGGTTTTATATTTTGTGTGAAACCTACCTTTGGAAGTGTTTTTCTTATTTTGGCTTTCTGAGTTGGTCATAAAAATGCAAAGAACAAATACATGCTTTGATAGATCTGAGATTTCACGTGTGTGGTCGTTCCCTTCACTGGCATGGATTGCAGAACAGAGGATCAGAGAGCTAGAAATGGGAAGTCCTTAGGAGTTGTAGCTGTAATTCAGAGGTGATCAAACATAGAAGTGAAGTGAGTTGGGAAGGTTTGCACAGCCAGTAAACACCTGAGGTAGGATGTCTGAAGCTAACTGTGTGCCAAGCACTGGAGACAAAAATGAAAACATTCCCTGCCCTCTTTCCTGCCTTGAGCTTACAGTCTGTCCAGGGAGGTAACATGTGTGTGTGCATGTGTGTGTGTGTGTGTTTTTACAAACTGGATACAAGGTACTGGGAGTGAGCCATCTTGTGGAAAGCACTAGCAGCTGGGGTCATTAAGAAAGGCTTCATGAAGAAAGTGGTGTTTGAACTGATCGCCAAATGCTTTCTCCATTCTGATTACCCTTGAAAAAAACTGTGAAAGAAGAAGAATAGAAAAAAATGAAGCAGTCCCTGCCCTCAAGGACCTTACATTCTACTGGAGAATACAGCATATATGCTCATATGTAAACACAAAGTAATTTCAAGGGAACTACATGATGCAGTGGATAGATCACTGGGCCTAGAGTCAGGAAGGCTTGAGTTCAAATTCAGCCTCAGACACTTCCTAGCTGTGTGACCCTGAGCAAGTCACTTAACCCTCTTTGCTTCAGTTTCCTCATCTGTAAAATGAGCAGGAGAAGGAAGTGTAAAACCATTACAGCATCTGTTTCTGTCAGGAAAACCCTAAAATAGTATCACAAAGAGTCAGACATGACTGGAGCAACTGAACTACAACAACATAAAAAATTATAAATTTCATATGAGTCACTAATCTGCTTCAGTGGAGGAATTACCACACTGGGAGTTCCCTACTCTAATGAAATTATAGGTTTACACCAATGTTGGGGGGATGAAAGGTATAGGATAAAGGTTTCCGACCTTTTCTGACCTATCGTTTTATTTCAGTTGCATTTTACGTTTTCCCCGAATCTAAATTGGCTTCACTGATGTTCAGTCCTCTTTCTTAATATTTTAGGCATTTTTAAATGTTGTCGTCAACTAGAAATGTAAAAAATCTTTATCTACTTACATATGTTTTGGCTTTTGGGGAAAATCAGACATTTAGCTATTTATGAGATTGTGCTATTTAAAAGATTTTAGCTATTTAAAACAACTGTTCGCTGCAGAGTACAGTGTAAAGATCATTGTATTCGGCGTCAGTGGATTCCCATTTGAACTCTGCCACTTAGTGGCTGGGTGAGCTTGGACAGGTCAGTTTACCCCCTGTGCCTCAGTTTCTCCAGTGTGTACAATGATAGGGTTGGACTAGATACCTCTGAGGTTCCTTCCAGTTCTGAATTTATGATCTGATGACTCTACTTGTATAACATTGGCCAGTTTACTTCATTTCTCTGCATCTCCTTCCTCCTCCATGAAAGGAAGGGGTGCAACTAGGTCATTTCTAAAGTCGTTTCCCACTCTTAACTCTACTATTCTAAGAACTGGAATGAAGAAAGCCTTCCAATCATGCCATGTGCAGTAACTGTGGATGTTCACCATGGAGAAGGGAAGACTTGGGGGGAACAGGACTCATTATATTTCCTCCCACAGTCACCTGTCCTCCAAACTTTGCTGTTTCTGTCAGGGGAATCACCATCCTTCCAGTCACCCAGATTCACTATCTTGGAGTCATTCTTGAAAATTCATCTTGACTATGCACTTTCTGTCACCCTTCAGTGTCCAAAAAGTAACCCCATCTTGCCAATTTTACCACCATAGCAGGTGTCTCCCATCTGTCCCTTTTTTTCCTCCTCTCATACCTCAATTCTTCTAGATCAGCTCTTCATTACTTCTCAAATGGAATATTCTACATGCATCAAGCCTCTCTCCTGTCCATTCCATCTTGCACATAGCTACCAAAGTGATCTTCTTTTTAAAATTTTGCTATTATTAATAAATGTTGAAAATGGATGCTTGAATATTACACAAAGATAAAAAGACGATTGTATGTGTAACTTTTGTTGAATATAGTTGTTACATATAGTTTCTGAAGTATATATTGTTTTACATGGCAGTATCAAAATTACCCTCTTTATGTCCTCCTCTGAACCTTTTAAAAATTATTTCCTGTGCATGTTTTACACACTTTTTCTTGTTTCCTTGTGAAGTTTTTAAAAGTTTAATAGTATTTTATTTTTATTGTATATTATTTTATTTATTAATAGTATTTTATTTTTAATAGTATTTATATTTTATAATAGTATTTTATTTATTTTATTTTTTCATGTCAAGAAAAATTTTTAGCATTCATTTTTACAAGATTTTAAGCTCCGAATTTTTCTCCCTCCCCTCTTCTGAAAATGGTAGGTGGTTTGATGTAGTTTATATATGTATATCATGTAAAAATATTTACATATTAGTCACAGTTGTAAAAGAAGAAACTGCTCAAAAGGAAAAAAAACACAAGAAGAATAAAGTGGAAAAATATGCTTAGATCTGCATTCAGAGTCCATCAGTTCTTTATCTAGATATGAATAACATTTTCCTTTGTGAGTCCTTTGTGCTTGTCTTGGATCATTGCATTGCTGATAAGAGCTGAGTCATTCCTAGTTGATCATCACACAGTGTCACTGATATTGTGTACAATGTTTTCCTGGTTCTGCTCACTTCACTCAGCATCAGTTCATATAAGTCTTTCTGAGTTTTCTGATGTCCTCCTATTCATCATATCTTATTCCACAATAGTATTCCATTACATTCATATACCACAGCTTTTTCTGCCATTCCCTAATTGATGGGCATCCCCTCAATTTCCAATATTTGGCCACCACAAAAAGGGCTGCTATTACTTATTTTATTGATGGTCTAAAAAGACTCTTTTTCCATCTCTATCACTACCTACTGACTCATCCATTTCCCTTAAATACAAACCTCTTATGATGAAAAAATATAGCAAGCAAAACAAACAAATACGTTGACCATATCTAAAAAGATTGTTTCATTTGGTACCTTCCCTACTCCAGAAGTTCCAGGAGCCCTGTCTTGCCTCTAAGATCAAATATGCTTCACTTTTCTCCATAGCAGTTATCCTAGAAATGCCTCCATTGGGAAAGTTCTTCTCTGGAACTTCCATTTGTGGAACTACCGAAGCCAGCCATGCCCACCCCTCTCTTGGCTCCACTCCTTATACTCCTGACTTCTCAACTTTGCCCCCATGTAGGTACCTCCCTCCATCTGCTTTTCTTCAGTTCCCTTTCCTATGCTGTATTATCCTGTTCAAATGCTGGATATCCTACCCTTCTTTTTTGATTACCTAGAACAGGTAATGTTCTTAAGGATGTGACCCGTGATGCTGAAATAGAGTTCCTTCCATGTATTAGAAGGCATTTTGTATCTGAATGCGATGGAATTGAATTGAAATTAACTGTACCTGGCCCAGGCAGGGATTGAATCTTATTAGTACTGTGCATTAACCATGTGATAGGTAGGAATGGAGGGGGAAGAATTCACAAGACTTGCTTTAGTACAGGTGTGACAGCCAGACATCTGCTGGTGGCCTGGGCACATGTTCAGAAATTTCATCCTCCCCTGACACCCTCTTTAGTTGAGCATTAGTCACCAGTGATTATTCATCAGGCCCAACCTCAACATTTCATTTCTTTACATCTCGCTTACTTTGCAGCTCATTTCACTTAGCAATTAATTTAATTTTGTGTGAAAGCCTTTGACATTGCCTTTTGAGGAAGATCAATCTCACAGGTTATGTTAGATTTTGCCACTTAATAAATGTGGGAGCTGCAACCACCATTTGGGAAAAAGGATAGCATGGGTTGTGCTGGAATGCTCCAACAGCCATTGTTGCAATATTTGCAGAGTCATTGGTTTTGAAACAAGCAGAGAAACCCTAGTGACTTCATTGTGTGTTTGTTCAGTCATTTGCTTTGTCAGGTCTTAAATACTGGGAGTGGGCATTGTCTCTTATAAAGCCTCTTATAAATGCCATACAACTTCTTGAATTTTCTTGTATGGAAAAAAAAGTCTTGCAAAATTGAAGAAATGCTCTTGAATTTTTTCCTCATTTTTCCCTGAGCCCTCTTTCCTCCAAGAATACTTTCTATATACCCTCTAAACTCAGGACTTGCTGATGGGAGTGCTCTCTTAAGGGAACCCTTGGGCATCACCTGGCTTTGCTAGGCTGTGAAGCCTTCCAGCAACTGGAATTTCAGTGTTTAGGTTTAATAAGTCAAGTCAACAAGTATTTATTTATTTGTTTTCAATCTTAGTAGTATTTTATTTTTTCCAATTACATGTAAAGATAATTTTCAACATTCATTTTTGTAAGATTTTGAGTTCCAAATTTTTCTCCCTCTCCCCTTTCCATCCCCCTTCCCCAAGACAGCAAGAAATCTGATTTAGGTTATACATATAAAATAATGTTAAATATATTTCCGTACTAGTCATGTTGTAAAAGAAGAATCAAACCAAAAGGGAAAAGCTACAAGACAGAAAAAAACAAAAAACAAGAAAAAAAGTTAAGATAGTATGCTTTGATCTGCATTCAGACTCCATAGTTCTTTCTCTAGATGTGGTTAGCATTTTCCATCACTAGTCTTTTGGAATTACCTTGGATCATTGTGTTGCTGAGAAGAGCTAAGTCTGTCATAATTGATCATCACACAATGTTGTTGTTATTCTGTATAAAGTTCTCCTGGTTCTGCTCACTTCACTCAGCATCAGTTCATGTAAATCTTTACAGGTTTTTCTGAAACTTCCTGCTCATCATTTCTTATAGAACAATAGTATTCCATTATATTTATATAGTACAACTTGTTCAGCTGTTCCCCAACTGATGGGTATCCCCTCAATTACCAATTCTTTGCCAGCACAAAAAGAGCTGCTACAAATATTTTTGTACACGTGGGTCCTTTTCCATTTTTATCATCTCTTTGTGATGTAGATGTAGTAGTGGTATTGCTGGAACAACGGGTATGCACAGTTTGACTGCCCGTTGGGCATAGTTCCAAATTGCTCTCCAGAATGGTTGGATCATTTCACAACTCCACCAAGAATGAATTATTGCTCCAATTTTCCCACATCTTCTCCAACGTTTATCATTTTCCTTTTCTCTCATGTTAGCCAATCTGATAGATGTACCTCAGAGTTGTTTTAATTTGTATTTCCTTAATCAATGGTGATTTAGAGCATTTTTTCATATGATTATAGATAGCTTTAATTTCTTCCTCTGAAAACTGCCTGTTCATATCATTTGACTATTTATCAATTGGGGAATGACTTGTATTCCTAAGAATTTGATTCAGTTATCTATATATTTTAGAAATGAGGCCTTTATGAGAGACACTGGCTGGAAAAATTGTTTCCCAGGTTTCTGTTTTGGTTGCATTGGTTTTATTTGTATAAAACTTTTTAATTTAATGTAATCACAACTATCCATTTTCATTTCATAATGTTCTCTATCTTTTGTTTGGTCGTAAATTCTTCCCTTCTCCATAGATCTGAGAGGAAAACTATTCCTTTCTCTCCTAATTTTCTTATGGTACCATCCTTTATGTTTAAATCATATGCCCATTTCAACCTTATCTTCATATAGGGTGTGAGCTGTTGATTTGTGCCTAGTTTCTGCCATTCTGTTTTGGCAACAGTTTTTGTCAAAAATGAGTTCTTTTCCCAGAAACTAGAGTCTTCAGGTTTATCAAACAGATAACTATAGTCATTTACTACTGTGTCTTCTGTACCTAATCTATCCCACTGATCTACTATGTTTCTTAGCCAGTACCAAATAGTTTTGATGATTGCTGCTTTATAATATAATTTTAGATCTGGTACAGCTAGGCAACCTTCCTTTGCATTTTTTTCATTAATTCTCTTGATATTCTGGACCTTTTGTTCTTCTGGATGAATTTTGTTATTATTTTTTTCTAGCTCTATAAAATAATTTTTGTTAGATTGGTATGGCACTGGATAACTAAATTACTTTAGGTAGAATTATTATTATTGTTATATTAGCTCTCAAATGAGCTAATTAATGAGCAATTGGTATGTTTCCAATTATTTAGATCTGACTTTATTTGTGTGAAAAGTGTTTTGTAATCATATTCAAATAGTTCCTGGGTTTGTCTTGGCAGATAGATTCCAAAACGTTTTGTATTATTTACAATTATTTTAACTGTAATTTCTTTTTCTATATCTTGCTGCTGGGCTTTGTTGGTAATACATAGAAATGCTGGCAATTTATGTGGGTTTATTTTAATATCTTCTAACTTTGCTAAGGTTGTTGGTCATTTCAAGTAGTTTTTTTAGTTGATCCTCTAGGATTCTCTAAATATAACATCCTATCATCTTCAAAGAGTGATTGTTTTGTTTCCTTATTGCCTATTCTAATTCCTGCAAATTCTTTTTCTTCTCTTATTGCTAAAGTTAACATTTCTACTACAATATTGAATTAAAATGGTGATGATGCACACCCTCGTTTATCCCTGATGTTGTTGGGAATGCTTCTAGCTTATCCCCATTACATACAATGCTTGCTGATGGTTTTAGGTAGAAACTGCTTATTATTTTAAGGAAAATTCCATTTATTCCTCTGTTCTCTAGTGTTTTTTAATAGGAATGGATGTTATATTTTATCAAAATCTTTTTCTGCATCTATAATCATATGATTTCTGTTAGTTTGTTATTACAATTATGCTGATAGTTTTCCTAATATTGAACCAGCCCTGCATTCCTGGTATAAATCCCACCTGTTCATAGTGTATTATCCTCATGATAAATTGCTATAATCTCTTTGCTAATATTTTATTTTAAATTTCTGCATCAATATTCACTAGGGAAATTGGTCTATGATTTTCTTTCTGTTTTGGCTCTTCCTGGTTTAGGTATCAGCATCATATTTGTGTCATAAAAGAAATTAGGTAGGACTCCACCTATTTTCCAAATATTTTATATAGTATTGGAATTAATTGTTCTTTAAATGTTTGGTAGAATTCACTTGTAAATCCATCTGGCCCTGGTGATTTTTTCTTAGGGAGGTCACTGATGGCTTGTTCAATTTCTTTTTCTAAAATGGAGTTATTTAAATATTTTATTTTCTCTTCTGTTAATCTGGGCAATTTATATTTTTGTAAATATTCATCTGTTTCACTTAGATGGTCAAATTTATTGGCACACAGTTGGGAAAAATAACTCCTAATTATTGCTTTAATTTCCTTTTCATTGGTGGGGAATTATCATTTTCATTTTTGACTGTGATAATTTGGTTTTATTTTTTTTAATCAAATTAACCAAAACATTATCTATTTTATTCTTTTTTCATAAAGCCAGCTCTTAGTTTTATTTATTAGTTCAATAGTTTTCTTAATTTCAGTTTTATTAATCTCTCTTTTGATTTTCAGAATTTCTAATTTGGTATTTAATTGAGGATATTTGATTTATTCTTTTTCTAGCTTTTTGAGTTACATTCCCAATTCATTTATCTCCTCTTTCTCTATTTTATTCGTGTAAACATTTAGAGATACAAAATTTCCCCTAAGAACTGCTTTTGCTGCATCCTGTTAAGTTTTGTTATGTTGTCTCATTATTGTCATTCTCTTTGATGAAATTATTGATTGTTTTTATGATTTGCTTGACCAACTCATTCTTTAGGATTATAATATTTAGTTTCCAACTAATTTTTGATCTATCTTTCCATGGCCCTTTATTACATGTAATTTTTATTGCATCATGATCTGAAATGCATTTAATGTTTCTGCCTTTTCTGCATTAGACTGTGAGGTTTTTATGCCCTAATAGATGGTCAGTTTTTGTGTAAGTAAATAAGATGTAGTTTCCTTCTTTATCTATTTTAATTAGGTCTATTTTTGCCTTTACTTTATCTGAGATCAGGATTGCTGCACCTGCTTTCTTTTTTTTTACTTTAGCTGAAGCATAGTATATTCTGCTCTAGCCTTTTACGTTTACACTGTGTGTATCTCTCTGCTTCAAATGTGTTTCTTGCATATTGTAGGATTCTGGTTTTTAATTTACTCTATCTGCTTCCATTTTGTGGGAAAGTTCATTCCATTCACATTTGCAGTTATGATCACTAACTGTGTATTTCCCTCCATCCTATTTTCCCCATTTATACTTTTCTCTCTAGTTTCACCCTGTCCCTCCTCATCAGTGTTTTGCTTCTGACTACCACCTCCCTCACTCTGCCCTCCCTTTTCTTTCCCCTTTCTCCTCCTACTTCTACCCTCCCTTCTATCATTTCCCCTTTCCCTTTCTCTTCCCCTTTCCCCTCCTATTTCCCAATAGGGTAAGATAAATTTCTATTCACAACTGAATATGTATATTATTCCCAGTTTGAGCCAAATCCAATGAGAGTAAGGTTCAAACAATGCTCGCTCATTCCCTTCTTTCCCTCTACTGTAATAGGTCTTTCACCTCTTTGTGTGATGTGATTTACCCTATTCTGTCTTCCCCTTTCCTCTTCTCCCAGTACAATCCATTTTTCACCCCTTAATTTTTTTTATTTTGTCACATCAAAGTCAACTTACACTCATACCCTCTGTCTATGCATACTCCCTCTGACTGCCCTAATAGATATACACTTCTCAAGACTTAGAAGTATCATCTTCCTACATAGGTATGTAAACAGATTAATCTTCTTGAATGACATGTATTTTTTTTCCTTTTTACCTTTTTATACTTGAGTCTTTGTATCTGAAGATGAAATTTTCTGTTCGGCTCTCGTCTTTTCATCAAGAAAGTTTGAAAGTCCCCTATTTCAATAAATGTCCATCTCTTCCCCTGAAAGATTATGCTTAGTTTTTCTGGGTAGTTGATTCTTCATTGAAATCCAAGCTCCTTTGCCTTCTGGAATACCATATTCCAAGCCCTCTGATCCTTTAATGTAGAAGCTGACTGTGGCTCCTTGATATTTGAATTATTTCCTTTTTGCTCCTTGCAGTATTTTCTTCTTGACCTGAGAATTCTGGAATTTGGCTACAATATTCCTTGGAGTTTTCATTGTGGGATCTCTTTTGGGAAGTGATTAGTGGATTCTTTCAATGACTATTTTACTTTCTCATTTTAGAATATCAGGGCAGTTTTCCTTGACATTTTCTTGAAAGATACTATCCAGGCTTTGTTTTTATCTTTTTTTTCTTTTCTTTTTTCCTTCTCTCGCTCTTTTTTTTTAAATTTAATTTATTTAGTATATTTAGTTTTCAGCATTGATTTTCACATGAGTTTGAATTACAAATTTTCTCCCCATTTCTACCCTCCCCCCACTCCAAGATGGCATATATTCTGGTTGCCCTGTTCCCCAGTCCATCCCACAATATTAAATTAAAATGGTGATAATGGGCATCCCCCTCTCCCTTCTTCTCTTGTAGGGCAAGATAAATTTCTATGCCCCATTGCCTGTGTATCTTGTTTCCTAGTTGCATGAAAAAACTTTTTGTTGTTGTTGTTGTTGTTTTTGAACATCTGTTTTTAAAACTTTGAGTTCCAAATTCTCTCCCCTTTTCCCTTCCCACCCACCCTCACTAATAAGGCAAGCAATTCAACACAGGCCACATGTGTATCATTATGTAAAACCCTTCCACAATACTCATGTTGTGAAAGATTAACTATATTTTGCTCTTTCCTAACCTATCCCCCTTTATTGAACTTTCTCCCTTGACCCTGTCCCTTTTCGAAAGTATTTGTTTTTGATTAACTCCTCCCCCTGTCTGCCCTCCCTTCTATCGTCCCCCTTTTTTTGTCTTCTTCCACCTTCTTTCCTGTGGGGTAAGATGCCCAATTGAGTGTGTATGGTATTCCCTCCTCAGATCAAATCTGATGAGAGCAACATTTACTCATTCTTCCTCACTTGACTTCTCTTCCCTTCCTAGAGAACCTCTTTTTCTTGCCACTTTTATGCGAGATAATTTACCCCATTCTATCTCTCCCTTTCTCCCTCTCTCAATATATTCCTCTCTTATCCCTTAATTTGATTTTTTTTAGATATCATCCCTTCATATTCAACTCACCTTGTACCTTCTGTATGTATATATACACACACACACGTATATATATACCTACATATATACATACATAGACACACACATATGTATATATATATATGTATATACATATATGTATGCATATTCCTTTCAGCTACTATGATATTGAGGTCTCATGAATCATACACATCATCTTTCCATGTAGGAATGTAAACAAAACAGTTCAACTTTAGTAAGTCCCTTATGATTTCTCTTTCTTGTTTACCTTTTCATGCTTCTCTTGATTCTTGTTTTTGAAAGTCAAATTTTCTATTCAGCTCTGATCTTTTCACTGAGAAAGCTTGAAAGTCCTCTATTTTATTGAAAATCCATATTTTGCCTTGGAGAATGATACTCAGTTTTGCTGGGTAGGTGATTCTTGGTTGTAATCCTAGTTTCATTGACCTCTGGAATATCGTATACCAAGCCCCTCACTCCCTTAATGTGGAAGCTGCCAGATCCTGTGTTATCCTGATTGTTTTTCCACAGTACTCAAATTGTTTCTTTCTGGCTGCTTGCAGTATTTTCTGCTTGATCTGGGAGCTCTGGAATTTGACAATGATGTTCCTAGGAGTTTTCTTTTTGTGATC
Source organism: Trichosurus vulpecula (assembly GCF_011100635.1). Classification (NCBI taxonomy): domain Eukaryota; kingdom Metazoa; phylum Chordata; class Mammalia; order Diprotodontia; family Phalangeridae; genus Trichosurus; species Trichosurus vulpecula. Next base: position 213,299,642 of record NC_050577.1, on the reverse strand, counting down.
TATTTGAGGAGGTGATCTGTGGATTCTTTCAATTTCTATTTTACCCTCTGGCTCTAGAATATCAAGGCAGTTCTCCTCGATAATTTCTTGAAAGATGATATCTAGGCTCTTTTTTTGATCATGGCTTTCAGGTAGTCCAATAATTTTTAAACTATCTCTCCTGGATCTATTCTTCAGGTCAGTGGTTTTTCCAGTGAGATGTTTTACATTGTCTTCCATTTTTTTCATTCCTTTGATTCTGTTTTATACTATCTTGATTTCTCATAAAGTCACTAGCTTCCACTTGCTCCAATCTCATTTTTAAGTTAGTATTTTCTTCAGTGGTCTTTTGGACTTCCTTTTCCATTTGGCTAATTCTGCCTTTCAAGGCATTTTTCTCCTCATTGGCTTTTTGGAGCTCTTTTGCCATTTAAGTTAGTCTAATTTTTAAAGTGCTGTTTCCTTCAATATTTTTTTCAGTATTTTTTTGGGTCTCCTTTAGCAAGTCATTGACTTATTTTTCATGGTTTTCTTGCATCATTCTCATTTCTCGTCCCAATTTTTCCTCCACTTCTCTAACTTGCTTTTCCAACTCCTTTTGGAGCTCTTCCATGGCCTGAGACCAGTTCATGTTTTTCTTGGAGGCTTTTGTTGTAGGCTCTTTGACTTTGTTGACTTCTTCTGGCTGTATATTTTGTTCTTCTTTGTCACAAAAGAAAGATTCCAAAGTCTGAGACTGAATCTGAGTGCGTTTTCGCTGCCTGGCCATGTTCCCGGCCAACTTACTTGATCCTTGAGTTTTTTTGTCGGGGTATGACTGCTTGTAGAGCAAAGAGTACTTTGTTCCAACTTGAGGGGATGTGCCGTTGATTTCAGAGCTCTTTCTATACAGCCAGCTCTGCCACACCAGCACTCCTTCTTCCTCAAGAACCACCAACCTGGACCTGATGCAAATCTTCAGCAGGCTCTGCACTCCTGCTCTGATCTGCCACTTAATTCCTCCCACCAGGTGGGCCTGGAGCCGGAAGTAACTGCAGCTGTAGTTCTGTAGCTGCACCTCCCCCGCTGCCCCTGGGGCAGTGGCTGAACCGCAACCTCTGTCCCCTGCAGCTTTTCCCACTAACCGTTTCTGTTGTCTTTGGTGTTTGTGGGTGGAGAAGTCTGGTAACTGCCACAGCTCACTGATTCAGGGCACTAAGGCATGTTCTGCCTAGCTCCCTGTCTGGTTGGTCCTGCCACTGCCCACACTGAGCTCTGCTCCCCTCCACTCCGTGTGTAATAGACCTCATCCAGCGACCATCCAGGCTGTCCTAGGCTGGATCCCTGCTTCCCTCTGCTATTTTGTGGGTTCTGCAGTTCTAGAATTTGTTCAGAGCCATTTTTATAGGTTTTTGGAGGGACGTGGTGGGGAGCTCACGGAAGTCCATGCTTTCCAGTCTCCATCTTGGCGTGTTTTTATCTTGGCTTCCAGGTAATCCAATAATTCTTAAATTATCTCTCCTGGATCTGTTTTCCAAGTCAGTTATTTTCCCAATGAGACATTTTACTTTTTATTCAATTTTTTTCATTCTTTAGATTTTAGCTGATTCTTGATGTCTCACAGATCATTACCTTCTACTCGTTCAATTCTAATTTTTAAGGAATTATTTTCTTCAATTAGCTTTTGTACTTCCCTTTCCAATCAGCTAATTCTACTTTTAAAGGGTTTTCTTTCTTCAGTGGATTTTTTTTTTCATTTGGTCAGTTCTGTTTTTTTAAGGAGTTGTGGTCTTCAGTCAATTTTTGCGCTTTCTTTGCCATGCTGTTGACTCTCTCTTATATACCTCTCATTTCTTTTCCCAGTTTTTCTTCTACCTCTCTTACTTGATTTTTAAAATCCTTTTCGAGCTCTCCCAAGAGGAATTTTTGGGCTTCAGACAAATTCATATTTACCTTTGGGGCTTAATATGTGGGCATTATGACATTGCTGTTCTCTTCCTAGTGTGTTTTGATCTTCTCTGGTACATAGTAGCTTTCTATGGTCAGGGCTTTTTTCTGTTTTTTACTTATTTTTCAGCCTATTTCGTGACTTTTAAAGTTGAACTCTGCCCCTGGGTCACAAGGGACATTGTCCCAAGCTTTTTACACTGTGGCCCACTGACTTTTCACAGCCAGGCCTCAGGTGCTTGTGGCTCTCCCGCTGTGCTGGAGTGGATGGCCTAGTCACACCTGTTTGTGCCAGGGTTCCAGGGCTTACAATTTGCCTTCTGTTTTGGAGACCTCACAGCTGGCTTGCTGAGCCAGGACCGAGGTGCCTCAGTTGCTGATCTGTGCTGTGTCTAAGAGCCTCCTGTTGGTTTGCCTGGATACCGTCTGTTCTGGGCTGTGCTCCACTTTTACCCAAGTGAGACATACCTTTTACTGAAGTCCTTCTAAGTTATCTTAAGCTAAAAAATTGTTTTGCTCCATCTTTTTGTAGGTTCTGTCACTCCAGAATCTGTTTAGGGGTTCGATTTAAAGTTGTTTCTGAGGGAAATTGTGAAGAGTGCAGGCAACTTCCTGGCTTCTCTCTGCCATCTTGGCTCTACCCTCAACAAGTATTTATTAAGCACCTGCTATGTGCTGGACACTCTGCTAAGTGTTCTGAATACCACAAAAGGCACAAAACAGAACCTGTGCTCAAGGGGGTCACAGTCTAATAGGGAAACAACAGGCAAACAACTCTGTACAGACAGGACATATACAGGATAAATTGGAAATAATCAACAGAGGGGAAGGCACTAGCACTAATAAAGATTTGCTAAAGTTCAAAGTGTCAGCTAGGTGGAGCAGTAGATAGAACACTGGGCTTGGACTCAGGAAGCATTAATCTTCATGAGTTCTAATCCAGCTTCACACACTTAATAGTTGTGTGACCCTAGGCAAGTCACTTAACCCTATTTGCCTCAGTTTCTTATCTGGAAAATGAGCTAGAGAAGGAAATGGCAAACCTCTCCTGTATCTCTGGCAAGAACAACCCAAATGAGGTCATGAAAACTTGGACACAATCAAAATGACTGAAGAACAGCAAAGGGTTCAAAGAGACAGAAGCTACTTCACAAATGTTTGAATACCCCCCAGTGACCAAGAACTCATTACCTTACATATCAGACTCTTTTTCAGAAAACTCTGATTGTTAAAGTCTTCCTTCTATTGAGTCAAAATCTGCCTGCATTCACTGTTCTCATCTCTTCCTCTGGGGCTATGCACAATAAGTCTAATCTCTTCCAACTGCCAGCTCTTCAAATATTTGAAATTGCTACCTCTCTCCCAAGTCTCCTTTTCTCCAGGCTACATGGATTAAGTTCCTGTCCTCAAATTACTTTGCTTTGAATTTCCTCACTATACCGATTGCCAGGCAATGAACTTATTCCATCTAATTTGCCAATGCCCCTCTCAAAATGTGATGACAAAACTGGATGCAATTTTCCATATGTGGTCTGACCCAGTCAGAGTAGAGTGAGACATTCACCCTATGTGATTCAGGAACTATGAAAAAAACACCTAAAAGCAGATTAGCTTTTGTGGCAGTCAGTTTATACTGTTAGTGCATATTGAGCTTATAATTTTATTAACTTTCCAAGGACTTTTTCCACACAGATTCCTATCCACCCCACCCCTATTTGTACTTGTAGATTTGGGTAAAGATGCCTTCTCAAGTCAACAAGCATTTATTAAGTGCTTACTATTTGCCAGGTACTGTGCTGGGTTCTGGGGGTACAGAGAAAGACAAAGCTAGTACCTGCCCACAAGGAGCGTACATTCTAATGGAGGAGATGGTCTATAAAGAAATAGGTACAACAAGTGAACTCTCAGAGCCAAGATGGCGGCTGAAAAGCAGGGACTAGCATGAGCTCCCCGCCGAGTCCCTCCAAAAACTTATAAAAAATGGCTCTGAACCAATTCTAGAACTGCAGAACCCACAAAATAGCAGAGGGAAGCAGGGCTCCAGCCCAGGACAGCCTGGATGGTCTCTGGGTGAGGTCTATCCTGCACGGAGCTGGAAGTGGAGGGGAGCGGAGCGGAGCAGAGCAGACCCCAGTGTGGGCGGCACATACCAACCAAACAAGGAGCCTGGCAGAGCATGCCCTAGCGCCCTGAATCAGTGAGCTGCAGCAGTTACCAGACTTCTCAACCCACAAACACCAAAGACAACAGATAAGGTTAGTGGGAAAAGCTGCGGGAGTGGAAGGAGTTCTCGGTTAGGCTACCACCCCGGGGGCAGCGGAGGTGGGGCAGCTACAGAAGTACAACTGCAGTTGCTTCTGGCCCCAGGCCCACCTGGTGAGAGGAATTAAGTGGTGGATCAGAGCAGGAGTGCAGAGCCTGCTGAAGATCTAAGTCCTGTCCGGGTTGGGGGTTCTTGGGGAAGGAGGAATGCTGGTGTGGCAGAGCTGGTACATCCCCCCAAGCATGGAACATAGAACTCTTCAGTTTACAAGCAGTCATACCCCGCTGAAAAACTCAAAGGTCAAGTAAGTTGGCTGGGAACATGTCCAGGCAGCGAAAACACACCCAGATTCAGTCTCAGACTTTGGAATATTACTTTGGTGACAAAGAAGACCAAAACATACAGCCAGAAGAAGTCAACAAAGTCAAAGAGCCTACAACAAAAGCCTCCAAGGAAAACATGAACTGGTCCCAGGCCATGGAAGAGCTCAAAAAGGATTTGGAAAAGCAAGTTAGAGAAGTAGAGGAAAAATTAGGAAGAGAAATGAGAAGGATGTGAGAAAACAATGAAAAACAAGTCAATGGCTTGCTAAAGGAGACCCCCAAAAATGCTGAAAAATACACTGAAGAAAACAACACCTTAAAAAATAGACTAACTCAAATGGCAAAAGAGCTCCAAAAAGCCAATGAGGAGAAGAATGCCTTGAAAGGCAAAATTAGCCAAATGGAAATGGAGGTCCAAAAGACCACTGAAGAAAATACTAACTTAAAAATGAGATTGGAACAATGAAAGCTAGTGACTTTATGAGAAATCAAGATATTATAAAACAGAACCAAAGGAATGAAAAAATGGAACACAATGTAAAATATCTCATTGGAAAAACCACTGACCTTGAAAATAGATCCAGGAGAGAGAATTTAAAAATTATTGGACTACCTGAAAGCCATGATCAAAAAAAAGAGCCTGGATATCCTCTTTCAAGAAATTATCAAGGAGAACTGCCTGGATATTCTACAGCCACAGAGCAAAATAGAAATTGAAAGAATCCACCGATCGCCTCTTCAAATAGATCGCAAAAAGAAATCTCCTAGGAATATTGTTGCCAAATTCCTGATCTCCCAGATCAAGGAGAAAATACTGCAAGCAGCCAGAAAGAAACAATTTGAGTATTGTGGAAACACAATCAGAATAATCCAAGATCTAGCAGTTTCTACATTAAGAGATCAAAGGGCTTGGAATACGATATTCCGGAGGTCAATGGAGCTAGGATTAAAACCAAGAATCACCTACCCAGCAAAACTGAGTATCATGCTCCAAGGCAAAATATGAATTTTCAATAAAATAGAGGTCTTTCAAGTTCTCACAGTGAAAAGACCAGAGCTGAATAGAAAATCTGACTTTCAAACACAAGAATCAAGAGAAGCATGAAAAGGTAATCAAGAAAAAGAACAAGAAAAAGAAATTACAAGGGACTTACTAAAGTTGAACTGTTTTGTTTACATTCCTACATGGAAAGATGATGTGTATGATTCATGAGACCTCAGTATTAGGGTAGCTGAAGGGAATATGCATATATATATATATATACACACATATATATGTATATATATATATATTTATGTATTTATATGTGAGTATGTATGTATATATGTATGTGTATATATATAGAGAGAAAGAGAGCAGGCACAGGGTGAGTTGAAGGTGAAGGGAAGATATCTAAAAGAAATAAAATCAAATTAAGGGGTGAGAGAGGAATATATTGAGAGAGGGAGAAAGGGAGAGATAGAATGGGGTAAATTATCTCGCATAAAAGTGGCAAGAAAAAGCAGTTCTGTAGGAAGGGAAGAGAAGTCAGGTGAGGGGGAATGAGTGAATCTTGCTCTCATCAGATTTGACCTGTGGAGGGAATACCATACATACTCAATTGGGTAACTTACCCCACAGGAAAAAAGTTCAAAGAAGATAAAAAGGGGGGGATGATAGAAGGGAGGGCAGATTGGGGTGGAGGTAATCAAAAACAAACACTTTCAAAAGGGGACAGGGTCAAGGGAGAAAATTCAATAAAGGGGGATAGGTTAGGAAGGAGCAAAATATAGTAAGTCTTTCATAACATGAGTATTGTGGAAGGGTTATATAACGATACGCATGTGGCCTATGTTGAATTGCTTGACTTCTTAGGGAGGGTGGGTAGGAAGGGAAGAGGGGAGAGAATTTGGAACTCAAAGTTTTTAAAAACAGATGTTCAAAAAGAAAAAAAAAAGTTTTTGCCTGCAACTAGAAAATAAGATACACAGACAATGGGGCGTAGAAATTTATCTTGCCCTACAAGAAAGAAAGGGAAAAGGGGATGGGAGGGGAGTGGGGTGACAGAAGGGAGGGCTGACTGGGGAACAGGGCAACCAGAATATATACCATCTTGGAGTGAGGGGGGAGGGTAGAAATGGGGAGAAAATTTGTAATTCAAACTCTTGTGAAAATCAATGCTGAAAACTAAATATATTAAATAAAAAAAGGAAAAAAAGAAATAGGTACATATCAGCTTTATAAAATAGAATCTCAAAGGGGAAGGCACTAGCGGGGCAGGGGGAGGGGTGGCTCAGGGAGAGGGACTTGGAAAGGTCTCTTTCAGAAGAAGAGATTTAAGCTGAATGTTTAAGAAAACCAATGAAGCTAAGTGGCAAAGGTGAGGAGAAAAAGCATTTTAGTCATGGGGGACAGACATGAGAGATAGAGTGTCATGTGTGAGGAAGAGCAAGGAGGCTAATGTGCTTTGATCACAAAGTTAGTGGAAAGGACTTAATGTAAAAAGCCTGAAAAGAGGTTGTGAAGATCTTTAAATGCCAGAGGACTTGACACTTGACCATAGAGGTCACAGGAAGGTTATTGAGTATTAGTATGAGTATTGAGAAGGTTATCTGGAGTTATTGAGTATGGTTGTAGGGGAATGGAGGACAACCTTGACATTTATCCAGATTCAATTTCATCTTATTAGATTTAGCCTGTTGAAATCTTTCTGGAAACTGACTTTGCCATCCAGTTCATTAACCATCCCTCCCAATTTTGTGTCATTTGCTAATTTGATAAGCATTGCATCTCTGTCTTCATCCACGTTATTTTTTTTAAATGTTGGTCAGCACAACGAAGGACAGATACCTGGGTCACTCCATGAGAGATTTCCCTTAAGTTAGCTATATTCTAACACTTGGCAGGGTAACAAGGGAGTTACTATCATTTAATCAGTCCTGAAGCCATGCCATTATACTATCATCTGACCTTCATCTTTCAAATTTATAGATTGAATTGTATAATTAAGTGCATTTTGAAATCAGTCTAAATATCCGTTTATGGCTAGACAAATTTTTAAATGACCCTTCTGCCTAGATAATGGGCATATGTGTTATTTCAAAAGTTTGATTTATTTTCTTTTAAAAAATATTCAATTTCTATTAATTTGGAATGGAGGTACTCTGAAAGAGAAGCACCAAATGGTTGTTTAATGAAAGCAACCTACTTTTCTCTCACTTCTCTCACTTTGGGGAGAGCAAATGCTGAAAACCCAATATTTTTAAAAATAAATTCATGTTCAGCTTATTTATGCTTAATACAATCAGCTTAAGTAAGTGAAGTAGGAATTTTCCTGAGCATCTTCCAGCAAGATTTCTCACTGGGAAGCATAAAGGTCACTTAACCTCTCTGGAAACGCAGCTTCACACGGAGCGGCAAGCAGGATTATTCTGTGCCAACAGCAGCCAGCAGCTGTTAGTCTGGGCTTCAGTGATGACTACCTAATTAGGAAGTCTAAAGAAGGGCTGGCTTTAAAACAAGGAGGCTAAATGCAAAGATGTTATCTGTGAGGACATTCACCCGTTCATTCCCAATGCCAAATATTTCTTATTTCAGCCCTGGAGTTTGGCCATGCTAGGTCACTGACCCAGCAGAAATCTCTCATCTGTCACTTTCAGTAGTTCTGGAAGCACTTTTACAATATCAAATCTGCTTCCTGTGAAAATTTTTTCTCTTGCTTATCTTAGATTCTAGAAATCACATGATAAGGGAAAAAATGGTTGGATCCCATTTTAAACCAGACCTATCAGGCAAGCATATAGTAAGGGTCTGAATAAAAGTCTTGTGGCATTGGAATGGTATACTTTATTTCCTTTACTACACAAACAAGGAGTTTGGATTTCATCAGGGTAAGGAACTCCTGGTGTGAGAACTCTTCTCACCAACCCATATCCAGTAAACATCGATGGCTCAGGAGATAAATCTTATAGGGTTGCTTAAGAAACAGAGATGGAGCAAGTTCTCCAGAATTACACAACTAGTAAGTGTCAGAGGTGGAGTTTGAACCCAGGTCTTCTGACTATATGCCCACCACAATCCTCACTGCGCCAGGCTGCCTTCATCTCCTTTGTTACATATGGTTAAATATTGAAGTAATCCTATATAAAGTCAACAATAAGTTATATGGTCTTGATTCCCAGACTTTTGCTGCAACAGCTAAATGCATGTATTCACTAATGCTGTGTGTTTAGGCTGGAGGAGAGGATAATACATTTTTAGCAGGAAGAGACCTCAGAGACTATCTAGTGCAACTTTCTCATTTTATGGATGAGAAAACTGAGGCCCAGGGAGTTTGTCATTTGTTAAGTTACACGGGTGATAAGAAGTAGTGGCAGTTTTCTTTTATGTGGGTCTCCTGACTTCAAAGTTAGTATTCTTTCCACTGATCCATCTTGCCTCTCCACAAAAATTCAGGAGAAACTGATGGTTGTCTTCCAGTATCCAAAAAGCATGTGTAATGGAAGAGGGAGAGAGGACCAAGTATTGTTTTCTCTTTCTTGACCCGAGTGATGGCGTTTTTGGAATTAGCCTCCATTCTGCAAAAAAAAAAAAGAAAAGAAAAGATAGCAGTCCTGTCAATCCCCTATTTTGTCTTCCTTTACCCCAGTTCTTGAGTGAAGATACCCCCAAAATGGTCTATCCTCTTATGGAATCCTGATGCTATCAACAGACTAGCATATTGTATGACTCTGGATTTTCTTCTTGTCTCTGGGGAATTATTTGTATTGAGAAGTCCATTTGCATGTGCAGGTGATGCTTCTTCATGCCTTGGCTTGTAGCAACATACAGAATAAAGCCTTTTACTGACTTGAATGCTAAATTATATTGAAGTGAGTATTCATGCCACAACATATACAATAATGACCAGACCATTTCTGGTTGGCTCTAAAGAGCAAAATTAGTACCATTGGCTAGAAATATTAACAAAACAAATTTAGGTTCATAGATTTAAAGCTAGAAGGATCCTTATAAAGGTAATATCCTCCTCATTTTCCAGATGAAGAAACTGAGGCACAGAGGACCCTGAGTCTTGCCCAGGGTCACCCAGCTAATAAGAATCTGATCTCAATTCTTGTCGAATCTGCATCTGGTACCCTATCTACTATGCCATTCTGTCTCCGAGCTAAGTGTAAGGAAAAACAAACTGACAATTACAGCTGTCCCTAAAGTGGAACTGGCTGCCTCAGGAGGAAGTGGCTTCTTACTCACTAGAGTTATTCAAGTAGAATTACTTGGAATCTTGGAAAGGAGATGCTTTTAAAGTACAAGTGGTACTAAATGGCTTCCGAGGTCCTTTCCAACTCTGAAATTCTGCGATTCATACAATTTGGATCGATTTTTGTTTGGTTTTATTTTTACAGTTATTGAATCGCTAAAAACAAAGAAGTTGCTGTTCAGTAATTAAGTGCTGATCGCTTCTTCAGCACCAGTAATCCCTGACTGCCTTATAAACACCTTGTAGGAACACCAACCTGCTGTATTCACTGCCATAGGAAATTACCAAGCAGTGTAATAAATGAGTTCGTAAAGTGGGTGGCCTAGGGATTAAATCATAGCTACATTTTCACGATAGGAAGACAATTTTTCACCTTAGCCTCAATGAAAATAAATGTCCTGTCAATTTAAAAAGGGAAGAAAAGAACGTCACCTCTTAGAAAGAGAGGGCCCTTGGCATTGGAACCTAGCTCACTGCTTTTTTTTTAATTGACTCTGCTTCTCTTTGGAGTCCAAATGCTCTCTTGGGCTCTCTGTGGAACTGCAAACTCCATGCATATTTTTCATTTCTTTAGAAGGCCGGGTGGATTTGCAAGGTTACCCACTGGATATGCCAATGCAGACTGATGGCCCAAAGAGTGACGTGGACTTTTCAGAAATTCTTAATGCAATACAAGAAAGTAAGTTTTGCTCACATTTTAAATTGATTAGTAAAGTGCAACCCAGAGCAAAATGCTGAAATGGACTGATAACTTTGAAAATAGAGATAGGGCACTTGAATAAGTGATGGCCAGATGCCCCAAAAGAAAGAAGAGAATACAAAGGATAATCGCATTATAACAGAAAGGTGGTTGGTGAAATGGGTAATTTACTTATGAAATTGAATGATTTCTAATCATTTAGAGTCTCTGGATTTTCTTTAAGTTTGTTTGGAAAAACTTTAACAGAGCCCTCAGCCTCTTGAGTGGGCTCCAGATATCTGAGCAGTGGAATAACTAGGATATATACCTTTTGTATGGTGAACTCCCTGGGTTATTGTTCTGTTTTGTTTTGGGGGGAGGGGACCTTGCCTGTGATGTTTTTGGTATAGGAAATTCCCAATGAGAAAGTTCTCTGTACTCATGCATAATGGTGCCTATTCTGCAATTTTTCATCTTAGAAATTTGCCAAGGTCCCTGAGAAGTTATTAAGCATCTTTCCCAGGGTCACAGAACCCATGTGTTAGAGGCAGTACCTGTATCCAGATCTTCTTGATTCTAACAATAGTTCTGTTTATAATAATAATAATAAATATACATATGAATATATTTTATATATTATACATATATATATATAAATTTTAAAAATAAAAAATAATGAAAATGAATAATAAAAAATAGCATTTATATAGCACCTACTGTGTGCCAGGGGGTTATTCATTCAGCAAACACCAACCAAATACTAACATGAATTGTGCTGGGTTACCAGGAGAGGTAGGGAAAGAGACCAACTGGTAATTTTATTGGTGTTAGGAGCTCCTAACACAAGTCAACACCTTCTCTACAACTTACAGACTTAGAGAATTAGAAAGATCATTAAGCTTACAGAACTTAAAGTCTAGTGGAGAAAGACAAGACATTGACCAATCAACAAGCCTTTATTCAGTGCTTCCTGTATGTAAGGCTTCAGACCAGACACTGGGGTCGCAGAGACAGTGAATGAAACCATCCCTACTCACCAGGAGTTAACATTCATGTATGTAGATGAAAGTTATGAGACGTAGGATCATAGTATCATAAATTTGGAGTTAAGGGACATTAAAGCCATGTAAACTATCCTACCCTTTCCAGCTTGGCAGATCAGCATCCTGGGGCCCAAAGAATTGCAATACCTCTTTCTACTGCATCCTGTTGCCTTCTGTGGTAATGAGGGATTAAATTAAGGTTCCGTTTTTTTTTAAAAGGAGAAAATTGGTAAGATTTAGTGACAAACATGCTGCATTCTATATCTATGTTGTTTTTTAAAGCATTTAATAGCTATTTATTGATGGCATGGCATTTGTCCTCAGAACACCCCCTTGTAACTTAGGAATAATCCTTATTTCCATTTTTCAGGTGAAACCACTGAACTCAGAAAGATAAATGGACATACCCAAAATTGCCCCTAAAATCATTGCAAAGTCAGGGCTAGGATCTAGGTTTCCTATCTCCTTGTTGTTTTCTCCCATGAAATCCCATCACATAGAATTTTAATGACATACTGTTGAACAAAGTTAATCTTATAATAGAGAGGAAAAGTTCTCAGAAGAGGGCAGTGAATGTTTCCACCAAAGAATAACTATTCCACAGTGTTCCAGTTAGGGTGGTCCTATTGTCTTGGGTTGATTTGTACAAGAGAAATTGAATTTTCCCCCAAAAGATAATCTAGCTTGAATTAATAGTAATTTGAAGAAAAATAGCTTCTTTGTGAGTGCTTTTAAGAGATAATGTGATTTTCTGGTTTAATTTGAAAGATGATGAATTACCTATTGTTATTTAAACTATTGTCCATATGTTTCTTAAATTTTCCATCAGAAATAAAAATAGGACTCATTTTCAGGTGTTTAAGAATATAAATGCAAAACTTGGGGTGGGGACAGGATAAAGCTTTAGTCAATTATGGGCATTATGCATTTTACATCAATTAATCATAATTATAGGCATTATTTTTCTAAGTTACTTTGAGATGAGAGGGGTCAAGACATGTCTGTATTTCTCCATTGTGGGTTTCGGATATAAGAATGTGCAGTTCTTGTGGAGGAGAGGGTTAATGTTTTTTTTTTTGGTTTGGTTGGTTTTTATTGTGTTTTACCAGTACATCGGGTATGTGTTATGAGTGTCAAAGAGGGGGTGAGGTGTATAGGGAAAGACACACATCACCTAGACCTGTGGTTTCTGTTTTCCATAATTACAGGTTGGCAGCTGTCCTAATGATGTAGTCTATTCTAAAAGACTTGACCGGAGCCCCCCTAAGTTTGAGCGATTTGCCCCAGGTTTTACATCTACTACACCATAACCTGAATTTGTGCTTGGGTTTCCTCCTTTTTTCCACTGTCCCTCCCTAGCACTGAGTGTTTCATATTTCATATTAGATAGTTATAGAAGAGGGAAGCAGCCTGACTCAGTGGTTAAAATATTGAACTTGAATTGTGAAAAACAGGGTTTCACAGAAAAAACCTTTGACAAAATACAACACCCATTCCTATTAAAAACACTTGAAAGCATAGGAATAAATGGAGCCTTCCTTAAAATTATAAATAGCACCTACCTAAAACCATCAACAAGCATTATTTGTAATGGGGATAAGCTAGATGCATTCCCAATAAGATCGGGGTAAAACAAGGATGTCCATTATCACCCCTACTATTCAATTTGGTACTAGAAATGTTAGCTGTAGCAATAAGAGAAGAAAAAGAAATTGAAGGAATTAGAATAGGAAAAGAAGAAGCTAAATTATCACTTTTTGCAGATGACATGATGATTTATTTAGAGAATCCTAGAGAATCAAGTAAAAAACTACTTGAAATAATAAACAACTTTATCAAAGTTGCAGGATATAAAATAAACCCATACAAATCCTCAGCATTCCTATACATTACTAACAAAGCCCAACAGCAAGAGATAGAAAGAGAAATTCCATTCAAAGTTACTGTAGATACTATAAAATATTTGGGAGTCTATCTGCCAAGACAAACCCAGGGCCTATATGAACATAATTATGAAACGCTTTTCATGCAAATAAAGTCAGATCTAAATAAATGGAAAAATATCAGTTGCTCATGGTTAGGATGAGCTAATATAATAAAAATGACAATTTTACCTAAATTAATCTATCTATTCAGTGCCATACCAATTGAACTACCAAAAAATTATTTTACAAAGCTGGATAAAATAATAACAAAATTCATCTGAAAGAACAAGCGGTCTAGAATATCTAAGGTATTAATGAAAAGAAATGCTAGAGAAGGTGGCCTAGTTATACCAGATATTAAACTGTATTATAGAGCAGCAGTCATCAAAACTACCTGGTACTGGCTAAGAAACAGAGCTGTGGATCAGTGGAATAGGATAGGTACACAAAATGGAGAAGTCAACGACTATAGCAGTCTACTCTTTGATAAACCGAAAGAGGCCAGCTTCTGGGCTAAGAATTCACTATTTCACAAAAACTGCTGGGAAAATTGGAAAATGGTAGGGCAGAAACTGGGCATAGACCAATATCTTGTACCATATACCAAAATAAAGTCAAAATGGGTTCATAATTTAGGAGTAAAGGCTGATACTATAAGTAATTTGGGAGAGCAAGGAATAGTTTATTTATCAGATCTATGGTAAAGAAAAGAATTCATGACCCAACAAGAGATAGAGACCATTACAAAATGCAAAATGGATAATTTTGATTATGTTAAATTGAAATGTTTTTGTACAGAAAAAGCCAATGCAACAAGGATTAGGAGGGAAGCAGAAAATTGGGAGAAAATCTTTACAACTAGTGTCTCTGATAAAGGCCTCATTTCTAAAATATACAGGGAACTGAGCCAAATATATACAAGTCATTCCCCAATTGAGAAATGGTCAAAGGATATGAATAGGCAGTTTTCAGAGGAAGAAATTAAAGGTATCTGTAGGCATATGAAAAATGCTCTGAATCACCACTGATTAGAGAAATGCAAATCAAAACAACTCTTAAATACCACATCTCTCCTGTCAGACTGGCTAAAATAACAAAACAGGAAAATGATAAATGCTGGAGAGGATATGGGAAAATTGGAATATTGTTACATTGCTGGTGGAGTTGTGAGCTGATCCAGCCATTTTGGAGAGTAATTTGAAACTACGCCCAAAGGGTCATAAAAATGTTCATACCCTTTGACCCAGCAATACCACTTCTAGGGTTGTATCCCAAAGAAATCACACAAGTGGAAAAAGGACCTATATGTACAAAAATATTTATAGTGGCTCTTTTTGTGGTAGCCAAGAACTGGAAATCAAAGGGATGCCTATCAATTGGGGAATGGCCGAACAAGCTGTGGTATATGAAGGTAATGGAATACTATTGTGTTATAAGAAATGGGGATGATATGGACTTCATAACAACCTGGAAAAACCTACACAACATAATGCTGAGTGAGCGGAGCAGAGCCAGGAGAACTTTATACACAACCACAGATATATGGATTCTGTGAAGACCAACCCTGACAGACTTCGCTCTTCTCAGCAACACAAGGTACAAAGACAACTCCAAAGGACTCACGGTGGAGAATGCTATCTACATCCAGAGAAAGAACTATGAAGTAAGAATGCAGATTGAGGCACACTTCATGCTAGCCTTCCCCCCCGCCCTTTTTTTTCTTTTTCTCTCTTTTGTTTTTGTTTTTGGGTTGGTTTTTTTTTTTTGGTCCTGTTTCTTCTTTCGTGTGATTCATTTCATTGGTCACAGTTCTTCTCCATAAAAAAAGAAAAAAAGAAAAAAAAAAGAAAAACATGGTTTCCTGTTAGACAGGGATATATATTCATGCACCTTCCAAAAAGTTAGTGCAGAACATCGCGCCTGGTTTTCTATGGTAAAAAAGGAGAGGATTAAAGATATGTGTTCAGACAAGAGTTACTAGGTCACCATGAGTCAAGAGTGTGACATGGAAAACAAGAAGTCAGTACAATTTTAGCCTACCCTAATAGACACATAGGGCCATAAGGTGGCTCAGTGGATAGAGCACCAGACCTGAAGTCAGAGAGACCTGAGTTCAAATCCAGCCTCAGACACTTACTAGTTCTGGGTCCCTGGGCAAATCACTTAACCCTATTTGCCTCAGTTTCCTCCTCTGTAAAATGAGCTGGAGAAGGAAATGGGATACCACTCTAGTAGATTTGCCAAGAGAGCCCCAAATGGGGTCACCAAGAGTTGGACAAGACTGAAAATGACTGAACATAATAGACATATGATATCTGGGACAGAGGAGGTAGTCATCCTCTCTTGGTCAGAACACTATTTTCAATTCCTGGTAGCACATTTAGGAAAGACCTTGACAAGCTGAAGTACATCCTACAGAGGGAACCTACAATGGTGATAGCTCTCAAATCAATGCCATATGAGGATTAGGTAGAGGAACTGGGGGATGTATAATGGAATAGAAAAAGCTCAGGGTAGCAAAACTCAGCTAGTGTTTTCAAAGAACTTTGCACATAGTAAATGCTTAAGTCATTTTCTAGATGGCACAGTTGGATTTGAAATTAGGAAGATGTCAATTCAAGTCTCACCTCAGATATTTACTATCTTTACGATCCCAGGCAAGTCATTTAACCTCAGTTTCCACATCGGTAAAATTGTCTACCTCATTGTCAAATAAGATATCATTGGAAGTGCTTGAAGCACTATGTAAATGCCAGCATCATTGAATGACTATATGAACAGCTATCATGTGAAAGTCATGTAAATCCTATTGTGCTGTATGAAATGAAGAAAAAGAGGGTTACAAAAAGGGATGGGTTGGCTTGCAAAATGAAGAGAGTAAAACCAGGAGACCAATTTATACAGTCACATCAATACTATAAAAACAATTTTGAAAGAAAAGAACTCTGCTCAATGAAATCGTTAACCATGATTCTGGGGAACTGATAAAGAAGAACATTGCTCACCCTATGACAGAAAGAGAATGGACTAACACGCAAAACAAGAAATGCATTTTTGGATGTGACCAGCATGAAAATTTGTTTTCCATGTCTGTGTTATGTATTACAGGTCTTCCTTCCTTCCTTCCTTCCTTCCTTTCTTTTTCTTTCTCTTTTTTTCTCTGTTTCGATCTATTTTCCTTCCTTCTTTTTTCTTTCTTTTCAGTGGGTGAGAAGAGGAAAAATAAAAATGCTTGTTAATTTTTTAAAGCATTTAGACATGTTCTAATTGGGCTCCATAGACACATTGAGAGGCAGAACTAGGAGAAAGAAGTTAAAAAGAGGAAGATTTTGGAGAGACTTCCGGGGGTGGAGCCAAGAAGGAGGCTGGAAAGCAGGGACTTGCCAGAGCTCCCCACCACATCCCTCCAAAAACCTATAAAAATGGCTCTGAACAAATTCTAGAACTGCATAACCCACAAAATAGCAGAGGGAAGCAGGGATCTAGCCTAGGACAGCCTGGATGGTCGCTGGATGAGGTCACGCACGGAGTGGAGGGGAGCAGAGCTCAGCGTGGGTGGCAGCAGGACCAACCAGTCCAGGAGCCGGGTAGGACAGGCCATAGCACTCTGAATCAGTGAGCTGTGGCAGTTACCAGACTTCTCCACCCACAAACACCAAACACAACAGAGAAGGTTAATGGGAAAAGCTGCAAGGGACAGAGTTCGGGTTTCAGCCACCACCCCAGGGGCAGCGGGGGAGGTGCAGCTACAGAACTACAGCTGCAGTTACTTCCGGCCCCAGGCCCACCTGGTGGGAGGAATTAAGTGGCAGATCAGAGCAGGAGTGCAGAGCCTGCTGAAGATTTGCATCAGGTCCGGGTTGGTGGTTCTTGAGGAAGGAGGAATGCTGGTGTGGCAGAGCTGGCTGTATAGAAAGAGCTCTGAAATCAACGGCACATCCCCTCAAGTTGGAACAAAGTACTCTTTGCTCTACAAGCAGTCATACCCCGATGAAAAACTCAAGGGTCAAGTAAGTTGGCTGGGAACATGGCCAGGCAGCGAAAACACACCCAGATTCAGTCTCAGACTTTGGAATCCTTCTTTGGTGACAAAGAAGACCAATACATATGGCCTGAAGAAGTCAACAAAGTGCAAGAGCCTACAGCAAAAGCCTCCAAGAAAAACATGAACTGGTCTCAGGCCATGGAAGAGCTCAAAAAGGAGTTGGAAAAGCAAGTTAGAGAAGTAGAGGAAAAATTGGAAAGAGTTTTAAAAATGAGATTGGAGCAAGTGGAAGCTAGTGACTTGATGAGAAATCAAGATATTATAAAACAGAACCAAAGGAATGAAAAAATGGAAGACAATGTGAAATATCTCAATTTAAAAAAAAGAGGTAGATTTTGGCTCAGTATGTAGAAAAACTTCCCAACAATCAGGGCCATGTCTGGGGTAGTGAGTTTTCACTGAGGTAGCAGATTTTCACACAAGTTGGCTAATTCTCTGTCAAGCATGAGTATGGAGGAGATTCCTGCTCATGAATAGGTTGGAGCAAGTACCCTATTCAGATACCATCCTATTCTTGAGTTTCTCTGGTTTTATAAAAATTAATGAGCCATCTAGTTGGTAAGAGGAATGAGATCCTGGATTCAGAGCCAAGAAGAATGGAATTCAAATCCTGAATCAGACTTTTATTGGCTGTTTGAGCCTGGACAGGTTATTTAATTTCTCTGTGCCTCAGTTTCATCATAGATAAAATGGGGGGGGTGGACTAGAAGCCCTCTAAGGTCCCTTCCAAAGCTCAAAATATTATTATATGAATTAGCATCTCATAAGCATAGCTAAATCAGACAGCTTTTACTCCTGGAAATACATACATATACACACATACATATTACATACACACACATGTATACGCAAATGTGTATGTATATATATAGGTATATACACATAAATGTATGTATACAAGTATGTATATGTGCATACGTGCATATGTGGCTATATATATTTATATACACCTATTCTGCATGTAATATCTATGTAAAGTAGCTTCATTATGTCCGTTATTATCTGCAGTAACCTGAGATCTGTCCAATCCTAAGAATTGAAATATAGCAAATGAAACTTTTATGAGCATACCCTACACTTGCTCCCATCAGGATTTCATTACCTTGGCCAGATCACTAAGGTTACCATTGTGTATCCATTCCATGGTCTCTAATCAACATCATGCACACTCCTCATTGTTGAAATAGGAAAAGACTGGCAATTCATTGAAATTATCTTAAAAGAATTGGAATACATTAAAGAAATGTATGACTTTTATGCAAAAGAAAAAGCAGAAGCTCTGGAGTCTTTTAAGTAATTTTCCATGGCTGAATGAACAAGATGATGTATTGGATAACCCCCCAAATCATGGCCTCATGTTATGGTGCCATTCATTTGGGCTTTATATTTCTTATTCTTGGTTTGTATTTTCAGCAAGACAAATTTTCTCCCTTTCTCAAAGGAGATGTTGCCTAATGTTAACCATCGAGTTGTTGGCTCATTAACCATTTGGCGTACTTGCTACCCACAGTCTGTTGGATCAGGAAAAGACTGGCCATTTTGTCATGGCAGAGCTCGTAATTCACCCATTTAGGAGGAAAGTTAGCAATTCAAGTCGGTTCCACAAGTATTTGGCAAATACCTGCTATGGGCCAGCCATTATGCTGGGCATTGAGGATACAAAAATAAAGAAGCAGACAGTCCCTGCCCTCATGGAGCTTCCTTCTTCCTGGGGGGAAAACAACATATACACAAATAAATGTGTACAAAATACATACATGCACATAACACACATATGTAGGTGGGTCCACATGCATGTGTGCCTATATAAATTTGCATATTCACTTATGTATATTATGTAGAGTGGCTTCATTATGTCCCTTGTTATCTAAGCAACCTGAAGATCTCTCTAATCCTAAGACTAGAACTACAGCAATATTCATAGGCCCAAGAGTCCAGAGCTAGAAGGAACCTCAAAGGCCATCTAATCCAACCTTATTGCACACACGATAAGGCTAAAGCTTCAAGAAAGTGAAGTGGCTTGTCTAACGTCTTTTTTTCTGAAAAAAAAAATACTTCAATCCAGGTTGTCCTTATTCCGAGACTAGTCTTCTATCCATTGCACCACTATCTATGCATCAGATGATGTTATCAGGGAGCTGACAGTCAAATCATAAATACAGAGATTTAGAGCTGGAAGTTTCCTTAGAAGCCTTGAAGTTTGGCTCTCTCATTTTACAGATGAGGGAAACTGAGGCCCAGGTGGCTTGCCCATTACCGAGGCATTAACTGACAGACCTGGGATTCCAGGCCAGTTTGTCTGACTCCACAGATGACAATAATTCCTTTGCCTCCCCTCTGATTCCAAAGCCAACAGGACACTGCTATTAGCCATTCTTCTCTCTCTTTTTTAGTCTCTCTTATTCTCTGAGTAAGGAAAATGAGGAAACTGAGATAGAAAAAATGAAGAGACTTGCCATGGGTCTCACAGCCAAGAGTCCAGGAGAGATTTGAATCCAGGTCTTCTGACTTCCAGTCCAGTACCTTAACCACTAATCATTCTGCTAGTAAATTAATTTTTCCGTTAGTTTAACTAATAAGCTATGTAGGAATGGAACAGGTTCCCTTGGAAGGCAGAGTTCTGCCCTCCCTGGAGGCCATCACTGAGAGGTGGAATGACCACTTGTTGTTCTGTTACAGTGGGGATTCCTTTTGTGTAGGAGGTGATCTTGATGCAGGGGAGGGGAAGGGTGTTAGAAATATTTAACAACCAGCTCTCTGGGGGCTGGGAATGTAAGCAGGAAACTTTTAAATTTAATCTTATTGTTGACATTTTCTTCATCACTTCCTACATCTTGGCAATCAGGAAAACAATATATCAAGCCCTGGTTGATGGTATTTGCTTATTTCTGAGGTATAAATATGCTCACACTGAAATTTTAACAACCAACTTTCAGTAGCTGGTAGGAATTGGCTCCAGTATACCTCTGTCCAGATGGCTGCGTAGGTCCCTTCCAACTCTGAAACGCTGTGATTCTTTGACTGAGAGTACCTGCCCCAGCTGGTCTGGCCAGACTCCCACTCTTGATCCCTCCCCACCAGAGCTGTCTTTTTTAACACCTTTGTTTCAGTGTGACAAAAAGCAAATATGCTAGCACAATGGAACTTAGGTGTCTTAGATGGACTGCTTTCTCTGACTGTATTGTCAGTCTTGAGTTAGTCCTAAGAGAAATGCAATATCTTCCTCATTTAAAGAATCTCAGAACAGCACTCTCCTGGTCAGAGTAGAACTATTAAGCCTTTATTTGCTTAAGAGGAGAAATGATTGAGAGGTGCTGTGTTGTCAAGAAAGCCCACTTTGTACAGCTATATTCCCCCTTCTTCCCCTCTCCATACTCCCACTCCTGTCCCTCCTCTTCATCTTCCTGCTCCTGCTGATAGCTGTTATTTAGGTAGCACCTTAAAGTTGGCATCATACTTCCCATGTGTTACCTTATTTGATCCTCTCAACAGGCCTGGGAGATAAGGTCTGTTTTTTACTATCCCCATTTTACAGACAAGGAAACATAGGTTGAGAGGATAAGATGCCTTACCCAGGGCCAACAGCTAGTAAGGGTCTTCATTTAGGTCTTGCTGACTCCCAAGTCCAGTGCTCTATGTGTTGCACTGACCAGATGCCTTTCCCCAGAAGAAATGGGAATTTTCGTATCTGGAGATACCGGGCTCATAACTTGGAAGCTGAAGCTCCATAAATTGGAATCAAGAGTTATTGTAATTTCCAAGAATCACAGGAATGCAGAATTGGAGGGGACTCAGAGGACACATACCTCATCAAGTATTTCTAACAAGAAGTCATCCAAACTTTGCTTAAATAAGGAGGAAGCCACCAACCTCTGTTGCAGCCCATTCCACAAGTCTGGTTATTAAGGAGTTCTCTCTTACAATGAGTAATCTGCATCTTTTAACCACTTTTCCCAATTTTGTGCTCTGAGGCCAACCAGAGTGAATCTCATGCCTATACCACACAACCAACTAAGTAGAAGGAAGCATCACATTCCTCCTGAATCTTTTCTTCCCCAAGCTGAACATCCCAGTCCTTTCAACTGGTCATTATATATCATGAAAACCCTTTGATATTTTAATTGTCCTTTGGGTACTGTCTAGCTTATTGGTGTGTTCCCTAAAACTAAAGTGAAAAAAACCCAAAACACACCTTGTAGCTAATGGATCCCCATCAGAAGCACAATGGATGTAACTACAATGGAAAACATTGGTCCTCTGCAGAAGGGTCACCAAACCCTTGTCACCTGTCTTCCATTGGTCCACATGTTCTACAAAGCCATGTTGAATAGACAGCACAACAATTATACTCTCAGTTAAAGCTATTAGGAAGATGTCAGACAACAACAATGTTACAAAGTCTTTTATCCCCTAGAAACGATTTTCATGAGCACTCAAATGGCACCCCACCCCGATAATGACATTCTGACACTAGCGGTGGGGCATGACAGAGAAGTGAAGGACCTTTGTCTCGTTTCCTTTTCAAATCAGATGGCTGTATATTTAAAATAGAGGGCCCAGTTAAAAGCCATCAAAATTGCAACTTCATGCTTCATGGGTCTTAGCTTAGCTCAGAATATACAGAGTACCCAAGCAGTTTCTCCAGTGTAGGAAGATGATGAGCAGCCTTGCTTCTTCATCCCACAGAATATTTTTATTTATCCGTGATTTCTGAAACAAACATTTCATCTTGGGTGTATGCTACATAGCTTTCCTTTTTTTGTATTTCAAATTTATGGTAAAATTTTCATTTGTTCTCACTTAGCTTTTAATAAGAATTAATTGAAATATTCTGATATTTGTTGAGAGAGAGTAAGGAAAGAAGAAGGGAAGGAATGAAGAGAGGGAGGGAAGGAAGGAGGAAGACAACACTTATTAATTCCTTTGTTCCAGGAACTATGCAAAATGAAGAAAATACAAATACATGAGACAGTCCCTACTCTCGAGAATTTTTTATTTTAATTCATTGTTATTGAGTCATGTCTGATCCTCTGTGACCCCATTTGGGGTTTTCTTGGCAAAGATAATGGAGTAGGTTGCCATTTCCTTTTCTAGCTCATTTTAGAGATGAGAAAATTGAGGCAAGCAGGATTAAGTGACTTGCCTAGAGTCATACAGCCAACGTCTGAGGTGTGAAGTTGAGTCTTCTTGACTTCAGGCTGCTTGCTATCCACTGCACCACCTACCTGCCCCTTGCATTTTAATAGAGGAAGATATAACATATAGGGGAGTAGGAGGTTGGAAAGAGTGTTTTTGGTCTGGGAAGTCACAAGGATGTCGAGCAGCAGTTGAAATATATTTATTAGTATTTGTTCATTTTATATTTATCTTGTATGTACTGATATGTGTCCTTACTGTTTCCGCTTTCAGAAGATAATTTCCTTGGGAATAGACATTGTTTCATTCTTTGTACTTATATCCCCATTATAGCACTTGGAACATTTAAAAATATGGTTGATTGACTGAGAGCTCAGTGGGCAAGTGCATAAAGGATATACTTAAAAATAAATGGGATGTGAACACAAAAGCTCTCAATATTCCAGTGGGCCAGTGAGTTCATCTGTTTAGACATTTTCTCCAACATGAAGATAGCAACCCATCCATACCTACTCATCTCATGCAATTGTCCACATCATCCCATAAGGTGGCCACAAGAAAATCGCAAATGGTACCAGTGAAAACATTTTTTTAAAAAAATAAAGAAATGAACTTTGATTTAACTATTCCTTTCTCGCTTATATAAAGTATCCTCATATGATGAGATCTTTGCCTCTAGGTCTCCTTAAGGGCTATCTCCTTGCTTGAGATATTCAAGAGGAGGCCTGATGGTTTCTTGTGAAGTGAATTCTGCACCAAATTGGGCACCACCACCACCAGATCCCATCATTCTCAAAGATCTTAAAACCACATCTGGATGATCACTGGAACCAACAAGTCTTTATGTCTACAATGGAACAACAATGGGTCCTGTCAAAACCATTTCTCATTCTGTTGTCTAAATCGAGTACATTATTTATGTTCAGGAATTGCCTTTTCATGGCTAAGTGCACACACAGGGAAATACAAGTCTAGTGTTTTTCCTCCCCCCTTTTTAAGATTCAAAACTGAGCCCATGTCTGCACCAATAGAATTCTTGGATAACTTATGTGCATTTTTTAGAGATTTTGCTCTGTCCTTAAAATGGATTCTTAAATTTGTTTTGTGTCCTTGACCTCCCTTGCAGTCTAGTGAAGCCTATGGATGCCTCAGAATAATATTTTTAAATAATTAAAGAAAATGCTCAATCTTAGTTAAAAGTTAGTGAAAATAAAGATGTAATTTTTTTCTCACATCCAAGTTTACAGACAACTTGAGAGTCCTCACATCCCAGGTTAGTTAAGAACCTCTGATCAAAAAGTGATTTGGCCTAAGTGAATACTTACTTGTCAGTGTAGGTCAATGGTATCAATAGAAACAGGGGCCATTAAACCATTCACAAGGATCCCTGCAGACAAATGTTGACTTAGAAAACCATATATTAACATTATCTATGTCTTGCTGTATTTTTTATTTTGTTAAATATTTCCCAATTTCATTTTAATCTGGTTTGGCCGCACAGGGAGTGTTGTGGCCCCTGTGTTTCTGCCTGTGTGTTTAACATCTCTGACATCCCTAATGAAACTCATGATTGATGGGGTCCAGGTTTAGTGATGCTATTCTTCCTGCTTCATCTCACACCTTCATTGTTGCAGGTTTCATTCTGTTTTCTTTCTGATAAAATGGTGCCTGATTTCCCAGTCACCCCACATTGATGAAGCACTTACTCTGTGTCAAGCACTATGCTATGTTCTTGGGAGTCAGAGACAGTAAAAGAGATAATCCCTGCACTCAAAAGGCTTGTTTTTACTAGGGGAGGTATTATGTTCAGAGATAAATAAATATAAAATATATGAAAAATAAATACAAGGTAAGTGAGGAGAGGATGGCAACTGAGAGAATCAGGAAAGGTCTTTGGAAGGGGTAGAACCTGAGCTGAGTCTTAAAGGACATCAGAGAACCAAGAGGTGTATGTGGGAGGTGAAAGTATTCCAGCTTTGAGAGACGACCTGTGTAAGCACATGGAGGTGGGAGAAGGAATGGCACATATGGAGGAGATCAAATTGGTCTGTTTGACTGGAACTTTGAGTGCATGAAGGGAAGCAATGTATAATCAGCCTGGGAAAATAGACTGGAGTCAAATACAGAAGGGGTTCAAGTGATGAATAGAGGAATTCATATTTTTCCTAGAGGTAATAGGGAATCACCAAAAATGTCTCTGTTTTATTTGAGGATACTTCTGAAAACTTCCCTGGATACATAGGGCTAAGATTCTATGACACCCTCGTATCTATAATTGATGGGGAAAATATTTTTCAATTGTCTTTGTAAATCCTATTGATTTTTTTAAAAAATGGATGCCTGAATTGATTTATCTTTATTTTCCTTTCAGTGGCCAAGGATGTCAACATTTTTTTTGATGAATTAGAAGCTGTCAATAGTCCTTGCAAAGATGATGATTCCCTCCTTCACCCTGGCAACTTGACCAGTACTTCAGATGATGCAAGTAGATTGGAAGCAGTGGGAGAGGTAAGACTTAGTGCAGATATAAAGTATAATTCTTGCCATAATGCACAGCAGCACATGCTACCTTCTGAATCCTCAGCAAAAGGTGAAAATATATTTTCCTAGTACTCAGTATATGCTGTGCCTATGGGCTACTGATCAATTAGAACTTCTAGGATGAATGTTGAATTCATTTGAGAGTAGAGAATGTTTTATTTGTGAATTAGAATCCTTCTTTCATTCTAATTGACACCTTTTCCTTCCTTTTTTTAACCTTACTGTCGTGTCCAAATATATACACTTCCCCCTTCCCTCACTACCAACTCTGAAGCCACTCTTGTTATAAAGAAAAATAGGTGAGATTGACAAGGCATCTGTGACTGACAGCATTTATTAATTTCTGCACCTGTCACCCGCCTCCAATACAAAGAGGTGGCATGTGTCCTTTATAGCCCTTGTTCTCTGGAACAAAGGTTATTTATTGTAATGAACCTGAATTCATTTGCTTTCTTGATGTGGTTTCTGTGACCGTCATTATAGCCATTTTTTTCTCTTGGTTTTGCGTACTTTGCTCTGGATCAGTTCATGCAAGTCTTCCCACGTGTCTCTGAATTGTTGACAATAACAGCAATATTCATTATTTCTTATAGTGCCATAATGTTCCTTTACCTTCACATATCACAATTGGTCCAGCCATTCCCCAATAGATAAACATTTACTCTTTTTCTAGTTACATGTTTTTGCTATCTCAAAGAGTGCCAGATGAGTATTTTCTTTTATATGGGTACCTTTCTGTCATTGGTCTTCTTGAGATATATGCCTAACAATGTAGTCAGTTGATCAAAAGGTATGAACGACTGGTCCATTTTCTTGCATAATTCCAAATTGTTTTCCAGAAGGGTCATGAATAAATTCACAATTTCACCAAGTATATTAGTGGTTTTTGATTTAAAAATTGTTTATTTTCTTTCCTTCTGTAATTTGTAGACTAGGTATGATCTTGAAAACATTTGTTTGGTGACTATTTTTCAAAAAGTAAATGCACAAACGCCTTCCCAGGCAACCATTCAACCAGTTATGGAGAGGCAGGGTACTATAATGGATGGAGAACTGGATTTAGAGTCAAAAAACCTGAGTTCATGTTCTGGGCTTGCCAGTCAATTACTTAACCTGTGAACAAGCATTTATTAAGTGCTTGCTGTATGCCATACACTCTTAGTGCTGGGGACACAACAATGAAAGTGAAACAGTTCCCTGCCTTCAAGGAACTTACATTCTAATTGGGGAGACTTAATAATTGTTATGACATTGTAAGTTTAAGTTCTACTTTTTAATTGTGTGGTGTTGACCTAGTCACTTTGATTCTGGAGGCCTTAAGTTGACAAATGGAGAGGTTGGATTAAGTAACCTCTAAGAACACTTGCAGTTCTCTCTCCTCTAACATGTTGGAAAGAACATTTCAGTTGGGAATATAGTCAATTAATCCCATTCCTACACCTGACAAAATCTCATTTACATGAAGAAAGCTTCCTTTAAATGCATGTTGTTGACCATTTTAGTGTTCTTTGTAGGAATCTCTTCCAGAATAGACTATAAGACTTGAAAATCTTGAACTTCCTTAGTACAATCCCACATCATGAAGAAGAATGCTTTGCATATGTTGTTGTTATTCAGTCATGTTTGATTCTTCATGAGCCCATTTGGGGTTTGCTTGGCAAAGATACTGGAGTGGCTTGCCATTTCCTTCTCTAGTTAAATTTACAGATGAGGAAACTAAAGCAAACAGGATTAAGTGACTTGTCCAGGGTCACACATCTAGTAAGTGTCTGAGGCTCTATTTGAACTCAGACCTTTCAGACTCCAGGGCCAAAACTCTATCCACTACACCACCTAGCTTTGTATATAACTCACATTTAATAATTGTTGTCTTAAGGTTGCCTATGTTTCCATGTGCCTGTGCAATCTAGAAAGTCATTGCAATTACTGTGTGAATTAGTTCCATCTGTCTGATGTCATTTTGGCAAAATAAATATTTGCTCAGTTGTATGCCCCATTACCCTAATTGTGTCCATACACCACCATGATGAATACATGCAATGAGTGTAAGTAATAAGAATGGACAGTCAGTGGAAGATCCATCTCAAATGACTTTATTATTTACCTCCTTTGAAATTTAGATAATCAAGCATGCAAATAACTAACAGATTATGCCAATTTATTTTCTACCACTTTCTTTTTTTCTCTCTTACCTCAAAAATGAGCAAACACATATATACTGTTGGTGGAGAGGTGGGTTTATCCAACCATTTTGGAAAGCAATTTGGAATTATTTAAGAAAAGTCACTCATTTGCTCATCCTTTTTGACCCAGCAATTACGCTGTTGGACACAGCCCAAGGAAGTGAGTGATGGAAAGAAATTGCCCTCAGATCCTTATTCCAATCTCTTCTCTCAGTGTTGAGTAAAATTGCTGCCATTTTGGAATCAGTCTTCTAAAATTCATAAAACGCACCTCCTTCCTCTTGAATTAGATGAGGGAGAATCCAGTTTGGAGATTCTGCCTTCAAGGTTCTACCGACACACCATCAGCTAAATGAAGCCTTTCCTGAGCCCACAAATGGAAGCCATCTCTCCCCTTGACTTGGTCACAGCACTTCAGCTTCTCCTTTGTACTACTCATCATATTCCAATTTCAGTTATAAAGAGGTGGGGGGCTATAGATATGACATGGTATGTAAGGTGCACACTGTAGTCATTCTGCTGTTTGACTTTGTGTTACTGCTTTTCTTTATCACAGGAATGAGTTTAATGGACGAGGGTAGGGGCAGTAGTATCAGGAAATGACTATAGCATGAAAACAAAAGATGTCAGTAAAACTTTAAAAAAAAATAAAGTCTCTCTATTTGGGAAATTTGATTATAGTCTGCCAAATTTTCAGCAGCCCTCCCTTTAGGGTTTTATCACTGATGCATTCAATGACAATGAATTTCAGAAGCCAGAAAAAAATCATACTGATCTTTCCAATTGTTACATGTAAGCATGAATATGTATATGTGCACAGGATGTACATTGTGTGCACATGGGTACATATATGTACATACATGTTTATATACATGTGTATATACAGCTACACTTGTGTACATGTGTGTATAAAAGCCTTTAAGCGCTCGTGTGCCAAGCACTGTGCAAAGCTCCAAGGCTATAGATGGAAAGGAATAATGGTCTCTGCTGTCCAGGAGGTGATATTCTAATTATGGGAGACCACACATATAAGGAGAGCTCAGCTGCAGAGTGGACAGTAAGTCCCAGGGGTCCTTAGGGTACTTGTATTGGTCTTTGTGTGTGTGTGTGTGTGTGTGTGTGTGTCTTTGTATGTCTCTGTGTGTGATTTATTTATTTTTATTTCTTAACCTCAGAATAACTTCTCACAGATACTGAGTCTCCATCTCTAAGACTCATTAAATGGATTCCTTTCTTTTCATTTTATGCAGGTAGCACCAGAAAAAAACAGATCCAACGGACTTTATTTTAGAGATGGAAAATGTCGGATTGACTACATCCTTGTGTATAGGAAAACCAACCCACAGACTGAAAAGAGGGAGGTGTTTGAAAGAAATATCAGAGCAGAAGGCTTGCAAATGGAGAAGGAGGTAAGTGCTTGGATGAAAAGATTTAAGATATACGTATAGTTCTCCAGAGAGATGATAAGAAGATTTTAAAATGAAAAGAGGACACTCTTATTCATTATTAACTGCTTTATTTGGCTGTACTTTACCAGTCTGGAGTGCTCAGAATTGGTACAGTATGAAGATTGCTGTGTTTGGAGTCAAAGGATCTGGGTTCAAATGTTGGCTCTCCTATTTACAAGCTGTGTAACCTTGGGCAAGTCTCTGGGCCTCCGTTTCCTTGTCAATACAATGGGGAAGTTGGACCAGATGACCTGTAGGGCCACCTCCAGCCCTCGATTTATGATCCCATGAAATGCATTCAGGTAACGTGATGTTGTCTCTAGAATATATTTCCATGTGCTTTCCCACGACAGAGTCAGTGATTGAAAGTGGGCTGCTCCAATTCCCTGGACCTTTGGCCAGATGGCATCACATATTTATTCAGGCTTGGTCTCTGTTATTTGCACAGATGACAGGGAATTAGTAGCAGACACTCAAACAACTCCTCTCAGCTTGCTGCGGTGTTGGGCCTCCACCTTTGGAGTGAAGAACGCAGCTGTAACTGGGAGGGGAGGGATTACTGGAGTTTTAGGTGCTAATTGGGGAGGGAGCATGCTTCCTTCTAAAGCATGGGTTCTTATTCTCGGCTACACAACTTACGTTTTAAGAATATTAGCATAAACGTATTTCAGTGTAATTGGTTTTCTTTGTAATCCTAAGTATTTTATTTTATGCATTTAAAAATATCATTCTAGAAAGAATCCTTAGATTTTACTAGTCTGCCCAAGGAGTCTGTGGTAAGAGAATAGTTAAGAGCCTTTGTTATAAAGCCTGTCTTCCAGCCTGTCACCTCTGAGCGTCATCCACGCTGCTTTCTAGTGGCCTCTTAACTTGCCCAGCCAAGGATGACACCCCTCAGGTTCTATTGTGATGTCTTCCATCGCAGAATCCATCTTCTCTGACCACCGCTCTTCTCTGCCTGCCTCCCCTTACAGAGATTGAGACATAGGGTCAATAACTTTTGGCAGTACCATGGGAATGCATCCTGACACCTCTGGGGGGTGGGAGGCAACATGGGACAGCAGACACATCAGTGGATTTGTAGCCAGGGGACTTGGGTATGGATCTCACCTTTATCAGTTACCGCCTGTGCAGCAGCCCTGAACAAACTTCAGTTCCCTCTTTATCAAACAGAGGTATTGTACTCTAAAGTACTTTCCAACTCTGAATCTATAATCAAAGGCTCTAATTGCATGACTGTCCTCTTTGCTGGTTTTCCTTCAGTAAATCTTCCCAAGGCACAAGAATATAGTGTTAAAGCTCTTGATTTTACTTTTGTCGATGTTGGCTATTTCAGGGGCTTCCTCTTTGTCCTATGGGTGGAGATATCTACCCAAAAGGCATAAGCAGGATCTTGGAACCCTTTGGGCAAATGGGGATTTTGGCCAGGTTCGAGAAAGGGCCCTAGTAGAATTATCCAAGATGTTCTCCCTGACATGGACATTTCAAGGTTTCTAAAAACAAAAGAAACATGGGTATGAAACATTTCCAAGGAGAAAGTAAGGTGGCTCAGAGAACTTCTGCTTATTGGTGGCCTTTCAGGAGAAGATAGTCTGTGCTAGAAGAATCATCTATCTAGGGTGTGAAGGGACCCTTTAGGTCCATTTTATGGATGAGGAAACTGAGGCATAAGCAGGGAACATGACTTGTCCAAAGTCAGAAAAGCAAGATCATAGATTTGGACCTGGGAGAGACCTTGGAGGTCATCTAGATCAACCTACTCATCTTACAGAAGAAAAAACGGAGGCTGAAGGAGATTTAAATGATTTTCCAATGTCTAAGAAGTCAAACTTGCCTGCTTGATGTGACTTGATGAAGCAACACTGCATGATAGGTGGGACTTGGGATCAGAAGGACCTGGATTCAAATTCTACGTCAGATACTTAGTAGCTATGTGAACCTAGGAGAATCACTTAACAGCTCTAGGCCTCAGTTTTGCCCATCTGATGGCCTTTAATATGCCTTCTGGCTCAATCTGTGGTCCTTGCCTCAGGGTAGGAAATCTCCTGGAACATAAATCTACCATTTTTTCTTGACTGATGTAGGCTTCAAGAAATCCTTTGTTACCCCCATTGACTAATCCTTGGTAAATCCTGCTTTGGAGTTTTTGAAATAATCCCTGCTCTTCTTGGCTAACATAGGTATCATTTGTGTTTGCACTTTATGTTCTTTCTCTCATCTCCTCCCTCTTCTATTTTCCTGAGTTTTCCCATGAGGAACAACAACAACAACAAAAGAAAATCTAACTCATCACCCTCTAGGAAATGACTAATCATTTCCTCCCTCTGTTTCCTTCTGAAGCAAAAGATCTTGGTTTCTGCTTAAATGTAATGGCCTTTTCCAGAGCCACAAAAGGTTTGTATTGTGGGGACCAGAAAGTAGCCGGATGTCGAATATTTCATCATGCAACTGTGCTCTTCAGACTTAGGGGCTCCCCAGAATTTTGATAAGCTTTGTTTTGTGACTTACCAGGTCAAGCTAGATGAATCTTATGCTTCCTGAGTAAAGAATACTGTTAAAAATGTTACAAATTCAGACGGTGTGCTGCTAAATGTTTTCCTTTTTAAAATTATTATTTTTAATCTTTTCTTTTTAAATTTTGAGTTCCAGATTTTCTCTCTCCTTCCCTCCTCTCCCCGAACCACTTAGAAGGCAAACTATATCAGTTATAGATACTAAATCTTGCAAAGCATATTTCCATATTAGCTGTATCACCAAATATTTATATATATTTATACACACATATATGTATATATATATTTATAAACATATATATTTATATACATACATACATATATATATATATATATATATATATATATATATATATATATATATGGAGAGAGAGAGAGAGAGAGAGAGAGAGAGAGAATTATACTTCACTTTGTACTCAGAGTTCATCAGTTCTCTCTCTGGAGGTGGATAGCATTTTTTTATCCTGAGTCGTTTGAAATTTTCTTGGGTCATTGTATTAATCAGAGTAGCCACGTCTTTCACAGCCAATCATCATTATAACTATTGCTATGTACAATGATTTCCTGGTTCTTTGCACTTCACTTTGCATCAGTTCATACAGGTCTTGCCATGTTTTTCTAAAACTACCCTCTCACCGTTTCTTATAGCAGAATAGTAGTACTCCATCACAATCATATGCTTCAGCTTGTTCAGCCATTCCCCACATGATGATCATCCCTTCAATTTCTAATTCTTTGCCACTGCAAAAAGAGTGGCTATAAATATTTTCATACATTTAGTCCTTCCTCTTTGATTTCTTTGATACCCTTTAGATTAAAGGGTATATGCACAGTTTTATTACCCTTTGGGTGTAGTTCCAAATTGTTCTCTGGAATGGTTAGACCAATTCATAACTCCACAGTTTATTAGTATACCTATTTCCTTTCATCCCTCAAATGTTTGTTATTTCTGACAGGTGCAGGGTGGTACCTCAGAGTTGTTTTAATTTTTATTTCTCTAATCAATAGTGATTTATAACATTTTTTCACACGACTATAAATGGCTTTGATTTCTTCTTCCAAAAGCTGCCTTTCACCTCTTGCTAATTGGGGAATGGCTCTTAATATTATAAATTGGACTCAGTTCCCTTTATATTTGAGAAATGAGGCCTTTATCAGAGAAATTTACTGTAAAAATTTTGATATTGTTTAACTGTCTATGATACCTTTTAACAAAATGTAGTTTCCCTGATTATCTCTTTTAATTAGGTCTCTTTTTGCTTTTGCTCCAAGTTCATGATTGTTATGCTTCAGCTGAAGATTGATAGATTCTGCTTCAGACCATTATTTTAACTCTGTGTCTTTCTGCTTCAGGTGTGTCTCTTGTAAACAACATATTGTTGGGTTCTGTTTTCTAATGCATTCTGCTCTTTGCTTCTGCTATATGGGTATCAGAGGTGGTGAACCTGCAGCCTTGAGGCCACATGTGGACCTCAGGCATGGCCCTTTGACTGAATCCAAATTTCATGGAACAAATCCCCTTAATAAAAGGGTTTGTTCTATGATACTTGGACTCAATCAAAAGGCCACACCCAAGGACCTAGAAGGCCACGTATGGCCTCAAGGCTAGAAGTCCCCCCCCACCCCACCCCCGGCTATAGACAATAAACAAAACATTAAATTACACCCTGATTTGTAGTGTTTAAAGGTTTCCAAGGTGAATTGCTCACGCTGAAAATCTAATAGTGGGTCTCAGGAGCCATATGACCTAGCTCCTGCACATCCCTATATCTGTCACTTCAAAGAATTTACAAACACTATGGGATGCAGCTACTGAAAACCAACATGGGATCCAAGCATCTTAGATTTAGAGTTGAAAAGGTCATCCAGTCTGTGTTTCTTAAGACAACAACTACCCCAGTGGTAAATGCTCTGCCACCTTTTTTATATTAGTATTACTTAAGCAACCAGTCATTGAGTATTTATTAAGTGACTCCTGTATGCAAGGCACTGGGGATACAAATAGAAAGACTGAAACAATCCCTATTCTCAAAGAGTTTCTAAAGAGTTTCCATTGTAACAGGGGAGACAAAAGATACATATATAAATATCTACAGAATAAATATAGAAAATAAAAACAAAGTTACAAGATAGGCACCAGCAATGAAGGAGATAAGAAAAGGATTCAGATAGAAGGTGGTACTTGAGATGCATCTTGAATGAAGAGAAGGATTCTGTGAGACAGAAGTGAGGAGAGGGACAGCCAATGCAAAGTCATGGAAATGGGAGATGGCATTGTGAGCAGGGCCACTAATCAAACATTAAATCAATGGACAAGCATTTACTGAGCACCGACTGTGTGCCGGTCACTTTACTCATAGCTAAGGCTGTGAAGGATACATACAAATGGGGAAACAAATTATACTCCCTGTGAGCTTATATTTAATAACTAATACTTGTTAATAATTCACATTATGACATTCCAACAACTTTTTTGTATATTTTAATTTCTATTTATTATTTTTATATTTATTATATAACATATATATTATATGTATATAATATATGTTTATGTCCATTATCATATCATCAGCTGAATGAGTATTACTACTTTGTTGTGCTACATATCCTAGTTACTTGCAATTCAACAAATGTGTCTTGAACACCTACTGTATGCTAGGCAGAAGGAAGCAGGGTGGCCAGCCTTGGGCCTTGAACTCAGATAGATTCTGTGTTCATACATACTGGCTTCCTCACTCTGGAGAAGTCACTTAGTCTCTGAGTGGCCCAGTCAACTCTCTAGGATGAAAAGTTACAGATGAGTTGCTAGTCTGTATCATTATAGGGAATTTTCAAAAACTAGGAGTTCCCTGCATAAATGTGCAAGGTAAATTGAAGCATAAGAATTAAAAGACCACCCCCCCTCCATTAGCCCTTGCCTTCAAGGAAATTAAACTCTATTGGTGGGGGATAGATGTAGACAAGTACAGAATATATATATAGTGCTTCAGGTGGGAGAATCAGTAAGTACTGTAGGTGCAAGTGGGAAGGTAGGGAGGGAGGATTAGTCTTGTGTGAGAGGTGGCTTCCGAGCCAAGTTTTGTATGAAACTAGGGATTCTTTCTTATACACTGAGCTAGCAATGAGCAAACAAAAACAGCATCATGGTCAGCTCCCAGCCTTTTGCCTCTCTCTGGTGGTTTCCAGCCTCTTTTTAACATCGCTGAACTACACACCTTCCTCTCACGCACGGCCCGTATGAGCACACACACACACACACACACACACACACACACATATAAAAGAGTACAACACTACATCATTATTAATATTCACTGACTTTGAAAACACAGACTGACAAAAACCTACTAAAAGGTCACTACATCAACAAATTAGAAGAATAAGGAAGAAATTTCCTCTCAGATCCTTGACCAAACAAGTCATAAAGAGGTTCACAGAAGGTAAAATGGACAATTTTGATTACATGAAATCAAAAAGGTTTTGTGCAAGTAAAATTAATATAGGTGAAGAATTCAGTAGCACTTTTAAATAAATGAGTTTTTTGTCTTGCTATAGCATCTATGTAAATTTTGTGAGTATAATTACTATAGCATCTACATACATTTAGGAAAAGGACAAAAAAGTGATGTGTTATTTATTTAGACTGAATCATTTAATGAAATGACTAGTAGGCACATGGGTTTGTAAGCCCCTTGCACTTCCTCTTTGGGTCTCCAGGAGTCTAGTGACCCACAAGTAAAGAAATACTCTTCCCCTCCCAGGGGAGTTTACTTGGTGTTCATCACAACCAGAGACCCAATAGTACCTGTGAAACAGTGGGGGGAAAAACACTGGTACTTGAGTCAGCAAATTGTTGGTACTTGAGATGTAAATCTCTGATGTTTATTGTCTGTGTAACCTTGAATGATTCATTTCCCTGCCCAGTCCTCAGTTTCCCAATTTGTAAAATGAAGGAGTTGGAAGAGCTGGGCTATAAGGTCTCTTTCAGCTCTAAGATCCATGATCCTTTAACCTCCTTAGGCCTTAGTTTCCTCCTCTGTAAAATGAGGCAGTTGAACTAGATGGCCTTTGAGGTCATATGAGATTCTGCAATCCTACGCAGGTAAGTAATATTGTAGAGTGAAAAGAATACCAACGCTGAAGAAAGAGGACTTGAGTTCAGATCTTACCTCTGACACATCCTGTGTGACCTCGGACAAGTCACCCCCTATGGACCTCAGTATCCTTACCTGGGGGTTAGACTAGGTACCATTTCCAGCTCTAAATCTCTGAGTGTATCGTCCTATGTCATTGCATGGGGAGAACTTTAAAAGGTCTGAAGGATCTTGGGCTTAGTCACAGACCCACAATTACTTTTTTAAAATTCAAAATGCATTTGGCCTCCTGACATTGCAAACATTTCTAACATGACCACTGTGGGCTGGTTTCATTATTGGAGCAAAGTGCCGAAGCTTTGAAAGGTTGAATTTTTCTCTGCATTTAATATTAAATCACTGAGATTATTCATGGGGTGCTATGGATACCAACCTTAACTTTTCATTAATATGATAATGACATTTAAAGTCTGCACCATTCTTGAGATTAATGGAGATGCACAGGCTGATTTTGTGGCCATTTTATTAACAAGAAATCAAGTCTAATTTACTTTTGTTTCAAAATAATGATACAGCCCCGTCTCTGGAGGTGAAGGCCGGGTCTTTAACTGGATTCATATGGTTCCCTAACCAAACGATCAGAGCCTGAAAGCAGTTGATGCCAGCTTATGACTGTCATCTGTAAATAGACCCAGAGGGAAATGCAATTTTTTTCTTCCTCAGGAATGTCTCAGAAACCATCCAAAAGTTTCTCCCTTTCCATATTAGAGTGTAAACCTCTTGTTGACAAGGACTGTCTGGTTTCACCTTTGCATGCGTGTTAGTCTTCTCTTTCTCTATACAGTTTTAGTATATATGTCCCTGAAGCAAATCCTGGAGCTTTGCACATAGTATATCCTTAATAAAGACTTATTGGATTAAAAATTATAAAATATTTGATCCTTTGTACAGTTTTTTAAGCAATAGTGTCACATCTCCTCATTTCATCCTTTTAGGTCGGCATGCCTGTAGCTGTACTTTTATTTCTTTGACTTTCCCCTTAGAACCCAAGGGTCTGTCTTTTCCCCCTTCTCTCTTATTGCTAGTACAATAGGATCATGAATGTAGACCTGGAAGAGACTCCAGAGGCTTTCCAGTCCAGCCTTCTCATTTTTGAAATGAATAAAATCAAGGCCAGAGAGACTCAAAGAAATGCCTGCGGTCATCATGACCAAGGCTGGATTTGACCTTGCATCCATGGACTCCAAAGTCAGCCCTCTCTACCACAGTGTCCTCTCAAAGAAAAGTCTATTGTGGCTGCCTCATGTGATGTTCAAACTCTCAACCTTCAGGTGATGTTATGGATGTCCTGCCTGTTTATAGTATTTCTGGAGTATTTTAAACTTTTCAAAGTGACCTTATATTTATTACTTTATTTTATCCTCATGAGACTGTGAGCTTCTTAAGAACAGGGACTGTCTCCTGCTTTTCATTGTATCTTTAGCACTTAGCCTGGTAGTAGGTTTACTTCTGTCTTCGTATTAACTAGTGTTTAGCACACTGACTTTGCTTGGTTACTTATTAAAGAATTGATTACTTCCCTCTGCTTATGCTGCAAAATCTATAGATTCTCCTAACAGCCCATTGTTCCCTGATTAACCCTGTCTATCCTTAAGCTAACATATATAAGAATTATTACATCTTAGGAGAAGATTGGTGGCAGTTGGAGTAGACAGTGGCAACATATAAGAGGTGAGGGGGATGTGCATCTTTACTCCATAGACAGGGGCACCACAGGTAAAGGTCATTGATGGAAGGAGGCACCTAGGGGTAGTTGTATCACTTTGCAATCCATTCTAGCGAATGAGTGGAGTTGTTGATTGCTATTGGTAGGAAACACCCACCCATGTGCATGCCCTGAGGCAAAGCCCCCTTTTCCCCACCTAGGTATGGCTCCATCTAGAGCCAAGTCTCAGGTCACATTTACAGGACCAAGAGTTATTCTGAGCACTTTTCCTCTTCCCCAGCCTTCAAGATCTACTGAGTTCTTTCTAGAGACTATGACATTTTCTGTCACCTAAATTCCCTTTCTCTTCAGTCCCCATCAATTCATATTGTCCCCGCCACTCTAATTTCCTTGTTTAGTCTTTGAAATTAATGAGAACAACTATATGTAAGAAACTGGAAAGCAAGTAAAAAAACGAGGTTTCTTCCTGTCTAGGATTTCATTTGAGTAACGGTGGAGTCAACAAGAAGAGAAGTTGTCAGGCAGCTGGGTGGTACAGTGAGTAGAGCACTGGCCCTGAAGTCAGGAGGACCTGAGTTCGAATCCAGCCTCAGACACTTGACACACTTACTAGCTGTGTGACCTTGGGCAAGTCACTTAACCCTAATTGCCCTGCCTTAATCCAGCCTCAGACACTTGACACACTTACTAGCTGTGTGACCTTGGGCAAGTCACTTAACCCCAATTGCCCTGCCTTCCCCCCTCCAAAAGAAGAAGAAGAAGAAGAGAAGTTGATAGGGCTTCCTTATTTAAGTCTCAGAAATGCTTCCCTCCCTCTCAGCCTGGCACCTCACATATGCACAAGAGTACAACACTACATCATTATTAATATTCATTGACTTTGAAAACACAGACTGACAAAAACCTACTAAAAGGTCACTTCATCAACCTGTTGGTTGCCTCTTCTCAGTCCAGTAGTAGCTATTTAATCTTTGTTAAGTCACTTAATATATGTGTATATGTGTTTTACTCAACTCCTTAACTTATTTACTAAGTCATACAAAGGCTGAGATCTGGACTGAGAGCTGAGCAAGAGTTCTCAATGCTGATAAAATCACAGATCTTTTGTGTAATCACTTGAGGAAGAAGAAACAGTGTGGTGTTTGAAGTCAAAGGACCCACATCCAGATCAGGATTCGGTCATTAGTAGTGTGGGCTTGGGCAAATGACGAGGAAATGAAAGAAAAGGGAGAAAGGAAGGAAAAAAAAGGAGGAAGAAAAGGAGGGAGGGAAGGGTGGAGGGAGACTTGGAGGAAGGGAGAAAAAAGGAATGAAAGGAAGAAGGAAGGAAATATTAAACACTTATTATGTGCCAGGCCCAGTATTAAGCACTAGGGATACAAATACAGGCATAGAGAAAGACAGACCTGCCGTCAAGGACCTTACATTCTAATGGGGAATACAGTAAAGAAAAGGGAACTGAAAAGTGGTAGGTGGGAGAGAATGAAGGTACCCAGGGCAGTGACAAGTCAACAGGAAGTAAGGAACAGCCTGAAGGAGATTGAAGGCAGGCCAACCATAGCCTCTTCCCAAAATGGAGGCTCTAGGAGGCATAGATGGTTATGAAGCATGGTCTACCAGCACTCCAGAGAAGTGAAGTGTAAACATGTATTCCATTGAGGTTGTTTGAAAGGTCAATTCTTGGGTAAAACAAACAACAACAACTAGAGAAGGATAAAGACCAATATAAGATCAAAATGGGTACATGATTTAGACATACAGGGTGATATCATAAACAGATTAGAGGAACATAAAAAATTTTACCTATGAAATCCATGGATGAGGGAAAATTTTATGACCAAACAAAAGATAGAGAGGATCACAGGAAGTAAAATTAATAGTTTTGATTATACTAAATTAAAAAGTTATTGAACAAATAAAACCATTGCAGCAAGAAAACTGGAAAAATTTTAGCAAATTTCTCTTATAAAGGACTCATTTCTCAAATATGTGGGAAAATGAGTTAAATTTATAAAAGTAAGAGTCATTCCCCAATGGATAAATGGTCAAAGGTATGAATTGGCAGCTTTCAGAAGAAGAAATCAAAGTTATCTATAGTTATACCAAAAAAAATGTTCTAAATCACTATTGATTAGGGAAATGCAAATTAAAGCAACTCTGAGGTGCCACCTCACACCTATCATGGCTAACGTGATAGAAAAGGGAAATGACAAATGCTGGAGGGGATGAGGAAAAATAGGGACACTAATGCAGGAGGGAGGAGGGGTGGAAGGAGAGAGGGAGGACGGGAGTTGGTGAAGTTGTGAACTAGTCCAACTGTTCTGAAGAACAACTTGGAACTATGCCCAAAGGGCTATAAAACTCTCCATAGCCTTTGACCTAGCAATACCACTAATAGGTCTATATCACAAAGAGATCAAAGAAAAAGGAAGTGGAACTATATAGACAAAAAATATTTATAGCGACACTTTTTATGGTGGCAAAGATTTAGAAATTGAGGGGATGCCCATCAACTGGGGACGGCTGAACAAATGTAGTGTGTGATTGTAATGGGATACTATTGTTCTATGAGAAGTGGTGAAGGGAGTGGTTTCAGAATAACGTAAGCAAACATATATGAGCTGATACAAAGTGAAGTGAGCACAACCAGAACAATATACACAGTAACAGCAGTATCATAACGATGATCAATTGTGAAAGACATAGCTACTCTGATCAAGATAATGATTCGAGACAGTTCCAAAGGACTCATGATGAAGTGTTATACATCTCAAGAGATCTGATGAGCTCTGAGTGCAGACCGAATCATAATTTTTTCACTTTTTTTCTTACTTTTTTGCAACATGGCTAATATAGAAATATGTTCTGCATGATTGCACATGTATAATTGATATCATTTTGTTTGCCTTTTCAATGGGTGGAGGAGGGACTGGAGGGAGAGAGAGAAGTCAGAACTGAAAAATTTTAAAAATAAAAATGTTAAAAAGAATAAAGATAAAAGCACAAGCAGTTGATTTCCTCCAGATATCCTGTTTGGGCCTAGATTTGCTTCACAGCAAATTCAGTGGCCACATAGTACTAGTGTTGACAGATCAATTCATAGGATGACAACCATGTGAGGGGCGCTTTTGTCATTCTTCTGATGGGAGTAAAAGGCATATCTCTGATATATGCTCTGAGGCCTTACCAGTTTCCTTTCTTCAAGATCTCTAGCCCAGGGATCTTCAAGAAATGATTGACTAAAAGAGGGGCAGGCAGACTTGGGTTTCAAAGCTTGATCCTTATCTCATTCAGGGCCATGAGCTAGGGTTTGTAACATGCTTAATTTACACTAATAAGACATTTTTAAAAATCCCTTCCTGAACAGATGTCTGTTATCTTTAAGTCTTTAATTTTTTGTGTCATAATGGGTCCCTCTTTAAAGTTTAGGATTGTAAAGGAAAACCACAGGAGGAAAACGGTGCTATTGAGCATCTAAGTAGAGGCAGGAAAATGTATCCCCTCCATCTCTCCCTTCCCCCTACTCTCTCCATCTCTCTCTCTCTCTCTCTCTCTCTCTCTCTCTCTCTCTCTCTCCACCCCCTTTCTCTCTCCTCCTCCCTCCCTCCCTCTCTCTCTCTTTCTCTCTCTCTCTCCATCCATCCATCCATCCATCTATAAGTGTGTATATACATATATATGTATATGCATAATATTATAAATTAAAACATACTTGTAGGTGAGTATCAACATATATATATATGTCAGCCAGACAGTTGTTGTTCAGTCACGTCCGACTCTTTGTGACCCCATGGACCACAGCACACCAGGTCTTTCTATCCTCCACTATCTCACAACGTCTGACCTAGCTCATGTTCATTGCTTCCTTGACACTATCTATCCATCTTATCCTCTGCCCCCCCCTTCTCCTTTTGCCTTCAATCTTTCCAACTTCAGGGTCTTTTCCACTGAATCCTGTCTTCTCATTATGAGGTCAAAGTATTTTTAAGCTTCAGTATTTGACCTTCCAATGAGTAGTCTGAATTAATTTATTTAGGTCTTGATTGATTTGATCTCCTTGCTATCAAAGGGACTCTCAAAAGTCTTCTCCAGCATCACAATTCAAAAGTGTCAATACTGCAGCACTAAACTTTCTTTATAATCCAACTCTCACAGCTACGGGGAAGACCATAGTATAAGAAAGAGCCTTGGGGAACACTTTCTTGCTCTTCTTTTTCTTTGGAATGTTTTTGTTGCTGCTTTCTGTACAATATTGTGAACTGTCCATAGTTCTTCAGGCACTCTATCGACCAGATCTAATCCTTTAAATCTATTTATCACTTCCATGTCATATTCATAAGGGATCTTGTTTAGTTCAGATCTGTACAGTCTGATGGTTTTCCCTACTTTCTTAAATTTGTGTGGATTTTGCCATAAGAAGCTCATGATCTGAGCCACAGTAACTCCAGGTCTTGATTTAAATAACCGTTTAGATGAGGGGTGGGGAACCTACAGCCTCAAGGCCACATGTGGAACCTCTAGGTTCTCAAGGGCAGCCCTTTGGCTGAATCCAAACTTCACAGAACAAATCCACTTAATAAAAGGATTTGTTCTGTAAAACTTGGACTCAGTCAAAAGGCCACACCCAAGGACCTAGAAGGTCACATGTGGCCTTGAGGTCCTAGGTTCCCCACCCCTCGTTAGAACATCTCCACCTTTGGCTGCAAAGTATACAGTCAGTCTGATTTCAGTATTGGCTATCTGGTGACATCCATGTGTAGAGTCATCTTTTGGGTTGTTGAAAAAGACTGTTTGCCATGACCAGTGAGTTATCTTGACCAAACTCTGTTAGTCCCTACAAGTTGCCTGCTCTTGTTATTTCTACCTCACATCTCTTACATCTGTTCCCTTCTCTCTATGCACATGACTATGGCCCCAGCTCGGGCCCTGCTCACCTCTTACCCAGACTACTGCAATGGCCTCCTAATTGGTCTCCCTAACCTTCTACTCCCAGACTCTACTCCATACTCTTATATAGCTGCCATAATCATTTTCCCAAAGTCAGGTATAACTTTGTCACTGCTCTACTCAACACTTTCCAACGTAGCCCTATGTTCTGGTTATTTCCCAGAATGGAATGTAAGTTCCTTGAGAGAAGGAAAAAGCTATTTCCCAGAATTACCTTCTGTTGGGTGAGAAATGTTGTCCTTTTCTTTAGCAATAACTCCTGTCCTACCTTGACTCTTCTTTGACCATTTTTCTTCCTGGCTGAGACCAAGAGAAGAAATGTGTGACCATTTGCTGTGGTTATAGTGTTCTATTCAGGTAGGCAGATAAGGGAGACCTTTTTGAATTTTTCTTAAAACTGTATAAATTGAAGACTAAGATTTATTATTATATACTAAAATATATCCATAAAATGTCACCAAGAAGCTTCTTCATGTTATAAATTCTTTCATTAATCAATGAATTACTCAATCCACTAACACAGTGCTTGGTACATAGTAAGGTCCTAATAAATGCCTGTAGGCTGACAAATTCATATAAAATGGATATACAATACATATGTGCATGATATCTACATACATAGACACATATATGTGTGTGTTAGCAAAGGAAGTTCACCATCTGACATTGTACAAGTGACCTAGCTTCTCTTGGCTGCAGGGAAATGATTTTTATATTCTTCTTAAAAAGCTGAGTTTTTTTTAAAAAAAAATATTCACAAAACAAAATCAGAACTTGTGGTTACAAATTCCTAAATTACATTCTAGTGAAATGAATCAAAATGGTTATGGACCAGATGGCCAAAGAGGTTTCCCAACATGGGGAGGGGGGCTTATGGATGGTGGATTGAGGTGGCTAAGTACTGAGTTGGGAGTGGGAAAGTAGAGAGGATCCAGGCTTAGACTGCCCTGATATCTCCTTTTCTCATGGAAAAATGATTAGACTTTCTCTCTTCTTGATCCCAGACACCATAACTAGGATCAATATATAGAAATTACAGAAAGATTTTGGCTCAATATAAAGAAAAACCTCCTAATTTTTAGGGCTGTCCAGAAATGAATGGGCTGCCTCATGGAATAGGACAGAAACTTTGCTCACTGAAAGTCATTAAATAAAGACTCGACCATCACTTTTCTGAAATGTCTGGGATGGAGTTTGAGCTTCAAGTAGGGTTTTATTGCCTTACTTGCTTTCCTTTGTTTAGTCAGAATTTAGCACAGTACCTAGCATAGAATAATCACTCAATAAAGTGGGGTTTTTTCCACTCATTCCATTCATTCATATCTTTGTAGTTTCTTCCAACTCTGAAGTTCTCAGGTTCTAAGAGAGAGGTTTCATACAGAACAATCAGAGTACTCATGGCTACCACAATGCTTTGCATTTAGTAGGTCCCTAGTAAATGCAGTGTTAATAGATGAAACATTGGAATATCTGTAAAATGACAGGTCTGTGGAAGAAGGCTGGGTCTGACCACATACCAGTATACTTACCCAGCAGTGGGCTCCTAAAAAATTCCAAGTCCGTGTGTTGGTGATTCTATAAATAAATGTGTATGTGTGTGTGTGTGTGTGTGTAGATACCAGGTATATTATATATAGACACATGTGTGTATATAAGTGTATATATATATATATATATATATATATCACATATATACACACACAAATTTGTGTACACATCCAGATAGATATCACACCAGTATTTATATGGATAAGGACTAGCCTTGTGAATTCACTGGTATCAGGAACTCCCGGAAGAGGAAATTCCCTCTTCCACTGCAGGTCAGAACCTTCTCCATAGCTTCTAGTCTTAAAGAGTCACTTGGGGCATTCATAATTTAACTGATTTACTCAGGGTCACACAGCTATTATGTGTCAGAGTGAGGATTAGAACAAGGTCTTCCTGGTTTCACAGCCAAGTCTTTATTCACTAGGCCATTCTGGCTCTCTTCTCTATGTCTATATAACTATGTCATAATGTCTCTATATCTATGTAACTATGTCAATATATCAGGATAAACTATCTTTATCTTTATCTATACAAATATATAAATCTAGCTGTATATAGAT
Source organism: Trichosurus vulpecula (assembly GCF_011100635.1). Taxonomy (NCBI): domain Eukaryota; kingdom Metazoa; phylum Chordata; class Mammalia; order Diprotodontia; family Phalangeridae; genus Trichosurus; species Trichosurus vulpecula. Next base: position 213,255,526 of record NC_050577.1, on the reverse strand, counting down.
ATCAGCATCTAAAATGTATGTGTAAATCAGAGTGTCCCAAAAGAATTGTTGCAATTTAAAGTTTTAATAGCTTAAAACTGCATTAAGATTTTTGGGGCGCCCTGTGTCTATGTGTATATCTCCATATGACACATGCATGTACACAAAATGTATATGTGTGCATGCACATATATCTGTGTGCATCTTTTTTCAGGCAGGCAGAGACAGAGAAAGATAATAAAAGAAAGGGAGAGACAGAGGCAGAGACAAGCAGAGACAGAGACATACTGGTAGCTGAGGGAGACATCATCCGAAGTCCATTCCTCCTCTGCTTTTATGATCTTATGACCTAGTTTGAGATATTCTTCCTTTCAATCCCATAAGATGAAACAAAGTAAGTGGTAATCGCTCCCCTATATAATAATCACTTAGTGGTGAGCTGTAGCTTCAAGAATTTCCGATGAACATGAAGGATCACTCTTGGTAATAATCCCTTTGGGGTGTGGAGGGGAGTGTGTGTGTGTGTGTGTGTGTGTGTGTGTGTGTGTATGCGCATGTATGTGCGTGAGGAGGGGTTAGTGATCAGAGAGTTCTTATAATATTTAAAAAACCTGACACTACACTGAAACCACATCCCATCAAGAAGCAAATGTTTGATTGGCTTATTTTTTAAAAATTATGTAGGTGTGGCTTTTAACTACAGGCCCAAATTAATATCATTTATTCCCTAGTCCCAAAATGAGTGAGATGTAACGATATTGAATCCTGAATTGAAGCCTGAATATTACTGAATATTCCTGAATATTACTGCCTCTATTGATGCGAGGAAGAATTTACAAGTCAGATGGTGTGTCTGTGTCTGTATCCGTGTGTGATAAATGGTTATACCTGTCTAAGTAGGCAGCCAGGTGATGCAACGAAGAGAGTGCTAGACTTAAGAGTCAGGCAGACACAAGTTCAAATCCTGCCTCACATGTTTACTAGCCATATGACATGGCCAGATACATAAATAAATTTCTGGAGTATTGAGGAACACAATAGCACAGACTAGTTTAAATTAATCCTGGCACATGAGCTCTGTGTCTTTTCTCTGGTTCCTTGGATCTCTGCTCTGTTCCTTCATCTTTTTCCCCATTCATTTCTCCATAAGAAACTTTTGAAGAGGCCAAATTACAAGCTCTGGGCAAAGGTACGAATGATTTATCATTGGGATGACTAGCTTAAAGAAACATCCAGGAGAACAAAGAGCAGAGGGGGTCATAAACATAGGCACTTAGTACAAGTTGCAAAAGAGGTCAAGAATCCAGTAGGACTGTTATTTGCCAGGCCATTTTAAGGCAGGGTTGGTCTGAATGAAAGAGTCACAAGTTGAGGGTAGCAGACTTCTATGAAGACATAGTCATCATTGTCATTGCTATGGCCATGTGTGAGAATGCCTAAAAAATAAAGCATGATATTACCAATAAAAAGATGACTGTCTCTTCCTGTTGGCTGTTGGAGGAACACAGAATTTGACTGCCACAATGAAGGAAGGAAGGGAAGGAGGGATAGATGACTGAATGAGTAAATGAATGAATCCATAAGTGTATGTACATGTTATCTCCTATCCCATACTAAGAAAATTCCAGTGGTTCCCTATTACTTTCAATATGAAATATAAAGTCAATTGTTTGGTATTTTAAATACTTCTCAACCTGTACCACTCTTACCTTTCCAATCTTATGGTTCCCTACATTGCAGCTACACTTTTCTTGCTGTTCCTCAAATCTTACACTTTGTTCAATGCTCTGGAGATTCATATAGAAAAATGACAGTTCCTGCCCCCTAAGCACTTAGAGTCTTTGTAAGATAACTCAGTGCTCAAATAAGGAGACCTACTATCAGGTAGTCATTCTGGGATGTAAATAAGTTCCATCTAGACTTGAATGGGTCTGACTTATTATAAAGCAGGTCTCTGAAATGTCTTTGCAGGACTGAAGTAGGAAGAAGGACTACTCCAGAGAACATTTTTTTTTCTTCTGCACATATCCTGTGACACATCTCTCTCTTATCCAAATGGATGCCCTTGGGTACACTGGCATTCCAGAGATGAGGCAAGCCCTGGATAGGTCTTCAAGAGTGAGAGTATCTGTTTGTATCTGGCTAATCATTTGCTGTATTGCACACACCAGTATACCTCACAAGTCAAATGATGCAGCTGGGCTCCCTTTTTCCTGCCTGTCTAATTCTCAAACTATGTTTTCCTTCTCCTTGTGGACTAGAAACTCTATGAACATATAAAAGCCCATGTACCTTGTTCCAGGTACATGAACAGGAATAGAATGGAAGTACTTACTGAGTACTTTGCCTTCCCCCAACTAACCTGTTGTATTTGATCATTCCTTTATTATGTAGATATAAGGATATCCATTATAAATTTTATGTCATCTTGCTTTTTTTCACCCAAAGATCAATGTTAATTGTTCCCCATTTGTTTCATATGCACGTCTTTGTTCTCTTGAAGTCAATGTTAGCACTTCCAAGCAGAGACTGTCTTTTCTCCCTTTCTTTCTTTCACTCCCAATGTCCCAAAGCACCTCAGTGTTCAAAATCTATGTGCTGAACATTGAATGAATGAATAATTAGGTGAATTCTTGAAAAAAATTTCTACATTCTCTCTCTTCTTAAAATTCACATCTTCTAAACATTGCAAACCAGTACTACAAGAAGGAAGCCATCAGAAATTACCAATTTAATGGAATAAAGATTTGGTAACAATTTCATAGAGAGTTATTTCTGTAGCTAAGATCATAACGTGCACATGCACATATAGGTAATATACACACATACCTATATGCATTATATATCTGATCAGTATAAAATGAAACAAATAACTTCAAAAAATGTTTGCACATAAACATGTGTATATTATATGTACATATATATATATATATACATATGCATGTATGCATGTATATACGTGTGTATGGCAGGGTACTGTTGCCCATTTGGGGCAGCTAAGTGGTATGGAGTGGATAGAGGACCAGGTCTGGAGTCAGGAAGACTCCTCTTTCTGATTTTGTATTTGGCCTCAGACACTTACTAGCTGCATGACCCTGGGCAAGTCACTTAACCCTGTTTGCCTTAGTGTCCTCATCTGTAAAATGATCTGGAGATGGAAATGGCAAACCACTCCAATATCTTTGACAGGAAAACCGCAAATGGGGTCACAGGGAGTCAGACACGACTGAAACGACTGAAAAATAACAACTGTTGTCCATTTAGACTATGTATATCCACATGGGTCTTTCTAAAAGTGGTTTACACAGAAGTAAAAATAGACATCCCCCTCCTCCTGCTCCAAAGGAGTCTTTGATTCCTGCCATGAGAGTGACTCTGGCCACTCCTCAGAGAAAAGGGGTACTGGACTAGAATTCTAGCTCCTTGATCCATTATTACTATTATTAGGCTAGGCAGTATAATTTTTAGGTTCAACCTAAACTCTTTTTTTTTTAAATTTTTTAATATATTTAGTTTTTGGCATTGATTTTCACAAGAGTTTGAATTACAAATTTTCTCCCCATTTCTCCCCTCCCCCCACTACAAGATGGCATATGTTCTGGTTGCCCTGTTCCCCAGTCAGCCCTCCCTTCTGTCACCCCACTCCCCTCCCATCCCCTTTTCCCTTTCTTTTAGGGCAAGATAAATTTCTATGCCCCATTGCCTGTGTATCTTATTTTCTAGTTGCATGCAAAAACTTTTTTTTTTGTTTTTGAACATCTGTTTTTAAAACTTTGAGTTCCAAATTCTCTCCCCTCTTCCCTTCCCACTCACCCTCCCTAAGAAGTCAAGCAATTCAACATAGGCCACATGTGTATCATTATGTATAACCCTTCCACAATACTAATGTTGTGAAAGACTCACTGTATTTTGCTCCTTCCTAACCTATCCCCCTGTATAGAATTTTCTCCCTTGACCCTGTCCCCTTTCAAAAGTGTTTGGTTTTGATTACCTCCACCCCCATATGCCCTCCCTTCTATCATCCCCCCCTTTTTAAAATCTTCTTCTTCCTCCTTTTTTCCTGTGGGGTAAATTACCCAATTGAGTATGTATGGTATTCCCTCCTCAGGTCAAATCTGATGAGAGCAAGATTCACTCATTTCCCCTCACCTGACTTCTCTTCCCTTCCTAAAGAACTGCTTTTTCTTGCCACTTTTATGTGAGATAATTTATCCCATTCTATCTCTCCCTATCTCCCTCTCTCAACATGTTCCTCTCTCATCCCTTAATTTTATTTTATTTCTTTTAGATATCTTCCCTTCATCTTCAACTCACCCTGTGCTCTCTCTCTCTCTCTCTCCTTCTCTCTCTCTCTCTCTCTCTCTCTCTCTCTCTCTCTGTCTCTCTGTGTATGTATATATATACATATATATGTATATATACATACATACTTATACACACTCACATATACATATATATACATAAACATATATATATATATATATATATATATATATATATATATATATATATATATATATATGAATATTCCCTTCAGCTACCCTGATCCTGATGTCTCATGAATCATACACATCATGTAGGAATGTAAATAAAACAGTTCAACTTTAGTAAGTCCCTTGCAATTTCTTTTTCTTGATTACCTTTTCATGCTTCGCTTGATTCTTGTGTTTGAAAGTCAAATTTTCTATTCAGCTCTGGTCTTTTCACTGAGAAAGCTTGAAAGTCCTCTATTTTATTGAAAGTCTATATTTTGCCTTGGAGGATGATACTCAGTTTTGCTGGGTAGGTGATTCTTGGTTTTAATCCTAGCTTCATTGACCTCCGGAATATTGTATTCCAAGCCCTTCGATCTCTTAATGTAGAAGCTGCTAGATCTTGGGTTATTCTGATTGTGTTTCCACCATACTCAAATTTCAACCTAAACTCTTAATCACTATTTCTTGAAGGTAAAGGAGAGCCCCAAGCTGTATATCCAAGGCCTGAATCCTTCCCACCAAATGTCAGTTCCACAATGAACATAGATAACATATAGCGAAGAAAGCCTTTTTACCCAAGTTAATAGTAAGACAGAAATCAGAGAAAGTTTACATGTGAGAATATGCAGAAGATATTATGAATTAAATGAGCTCTCCTTTTGGGAGTGAGATAACTTAGCTCAATCAAGAGAGAAAGTCCCAGATCTCAGCCAAGACAAAATTCCCCAAAGTCTCTAGTGTAGCAGTCTGGGAGTGAGGACATGATGGAGACTTCTTGCTCCTCTCATATTGGCTTCTTCTCCATGTCTATCTCTCCCTTCAGCAACTTGAAGAGAGGTTATCTTCTCTCTTGAAGCTAGAAGCCAGAAGAACTCAAATCTCCTCTCTCACCCAATTCCCCCTTACACCCCCTACCAATGAGGAGAGGATTTCATACAATTGGCCCTTACAAGTAAGAGTTACATATACATATATGGATATATAGCTCTACACACACATATGCGTATGTATATATGTATAATTAGGAGGGAGGGAAGGAGAAAAAGGGCATGAAAATTCACATTTCATTCCTTCATATTCTTTCCTATACTGTCTTAACTGATTTCAATTTCATTAAATCTTATCTGTTTCTGCCTTTAGCTAGAGTCAAAACTACTAGTAAATTTTGGTATAGCATTTGGGGGCAGAGGGGCCAGATGTCCTCCCACATTCTCCATCACTTTCACCTTCAGCTTCTTTAAAAAAATTTTTTTTATCTTTTGTTTTTAATATCACCTTCATTTCTCAGTGTTTTCCTTCTTCTTTGTCCTTCCCAGAGAGCCGTCTCTTTTACTAAAGTATATATTTTTAAAAAACAGAAAAGGAAGTTGAGAAAAGTTAACCAATGCATTAACCAAGTCCAAAATTATATGCACTGTTCCATACCCGTATCTCCCCACCTCTACAAAGAAGGAAAGGAGGTTGATTCTTATGTAGGTCTCTTCTTTAGGTCCAAGCTTGGGCAGTATAATCACTTCTCTCTGTAAAAGTTCTTACTGATAGAACCCTGTTGATGGACAAAATAGAGTATCAACAAAAGCGCCAGTGTCTAAGAAATCTGCATTTTTTTATTTTTATCTTAACTAAACTACTCATACATTTCAGTTTCTGTGAAAAAAAAATGCTTCATACCTTGGAAAACCTATGTGGAGGCGATAGCAAAAATATTTTGCAGCAGAAGAAGAATGATACAGAAGCTGTTGAATCAGTAATCATTTCAGATTTATTTTTCAGAGGGTGATCTTCAGAACACCTTCAGCATTGGGAAGTGGGCTTGTGTTCTTCCTATTGTTTGCTCTTTGAAAAGCTGAGTATTAATGATGCAAAAGTCCTGTACATTTAAGTCTCTTCTTTTAAATATGCAACAGCAATAGAAAACTATCATTACTTAAGAAAATGGCATGAATGTTTTCTCTTTGCCGTCAAAATAGCTTTTAACGTTTCTGAGCTGTTTAAATATAGAGTGGACAAACATTAAGTTTTCAAGGCATAAATATTTGTATATAAGAGGCTTGTCCTTGCTCTGCATTACTGGAAGGCTATCTCTCTTGATGAACAAAACCTTCTCAAAAGCAATTTACACAGATTGGTGAGAAGCATATCAAGGGTATGTTTTGAAAATTTTTATGGTTGAGGAAAGCTGGGCTCTTTTACAAAGACCCTTGGATGGACACATCAAAAGTTAATGATGGTGTGAGTCAGTAGGGATCAGCCATGCACTACAGAGTTTCACTGATCTTTTTTTAAAAAGAAAAGAGAGCACACATATGGAAAAGTTGTCAAGGTATTAACTTGCTCTAGGTAGAGAACACAAGGGAACTTTCCTGACATGATCTATATCCATGCAAAATCAGTGGCCTTGAAGAATTAATAAGTGTCTGTTGGCAACTGATAGAAGCAAGATTGGAGGTATGGACCCCCAGTTTCACATTGGAATCTGTCACACGTAGGAATATTCAAGAAAAACCTCAGAGGAGAACTCACATGGCATTTGATGAAATGCCACAAGCATTTATCAAGTGTCTCTTGTATGCCAGGCACTGCATAAGTGCTGGCAGTACAGAGAAAGGCAGAAAACATTCCCTGCCATCAAAGAGGTCACAGTCTAGTTGGGGAGACAACATGCAGACCACAGGATATGTACAAAGTGCATGGAAGGTAACCTCAGAGGGAATGCACTGGGCATGGGGCTCACAAGAAAAGACTAGAGGTTGAGCTGAGTCTTCAAGGAAGCCCGGGTTGTGGCTAGGAGTTGGAAGGAAGGAAAGAGAGCGTTCTGAGCAGTGGGGCCAGTGCAAAGGCACTGAGACTGTGGATGGATCATGCTAACAGAAGACTGGTTGAAAGCACTCAGGATATTTGGAGAAGGGAAGGTTTAAGGGAATCGTGAGAGCAGTCTTAAATTATTTGAAGGATTATCTCAAGTTGGGTTAGACTTGTTCTCTTTGGCCCCAGAAGACAGAATTTGCGGAGTAATGGGTAGAAAGTTCAAAAGGCCAGATGTAGGCCCAATATAAGAAACAACATCCCAACAATTAAAATAATTGCAGAGTGGAATGGGCCGCTTCAACAAATACTGGGTGGTCTCTCACTGGCGGTCTCCAAGCAAAGACTAGATGGTCACTTAACACATACCTTGTGGAAGGGGTTTTCGATTTTTGATCAGTTACAGACTTGACCAGATGGCCTCTGGGATTCTGTAACTCAGCATCAACTCACAAAATAGGAAAAAGCTGTTGAGGGGGAAGTGAGCCTGCCAAGAATTTGGCCCAAGGCCCAGCTAAGCCAAGTCATCCTGGGTGCATTTGTTGGTAAAACTTGGTAAAAGGTTCACTACAGAGAGATGTCAGAAAGGAGACAAGTCTGCTGCTGCTTCAGGGGTGACTCTGTTCCTATCAGCAACGATGCTGGTGCTTCACCACCTCGATACTCACCAGTCTCTGAAAGGATGAGGCAGTAGCTCATAGGAAGATGATATTTTGAGCAATGTCTGGACTGAACAAATATTCCCAGAAGAAATCCAAGTTGGGGTGACCACTTTTAAGGCCCTCAGGAATCTATTTTCAAGATAGCTAGGAGATGGGATAGATAGTACACTGCAGTTAGAATCAGGAAGATCTGAGTTTGAATATTGCCTCAGATGCCTAGTAGCTGTGTGACCCTGGGCAAGTCATTTAACAGTCATTCTGTTTCTTCATCTGTAAAATGAAGCTAATAGCAGCAGTTACCTCAGGCGATTATTATGAGAATCAACTCAAATATGTTAAGTGCTTGGCAAATGTTAAACACTATAACATAATCATAAGCATTATTATTAATTTAACACTCTCTGAAGGGAGGATTCCAGAAGTATAAAAAAAAGATCATGGGCTGCACCATTGCTAGAGAAAGAGGACTGAGAAAACATCAGCAGCTGTGGTTTCCTATGCCAACTTTCTCTTCCTATAAAATATTTATAAGAATCATCTGTGCGTACATGAAGGCCATCCTTGATGAGAACTTGATACGGGAGCAGTCGGGCTTTCATAGACTCTTTTCTGTGGTGAACTGTATCCTCCCCCTGGCACTGGGTAGAAATTTCTTTCTGTCCACAGAACCTAAAGCACTGTTTAGAGAGCACATAGCAAGTTACTGACGGGGGGGGGGGGGGGGGGGCAGGAAGAAGCTAACCTTTGTGTTGGGCTGTAAAAGACAGGTAGGAACATTTAGGAGAAGAGGAACAGGAGTGAAGTGCCAGGCATAGGGAGAAACAGTAGCAAAGATCTCAACATTTCAGAGCTGGCTGCATTCTGAAGGAATACAAAGTAGCCCAGTTTATTTACTGTGCAGAGAGAATTAATGTAAGACTAGAAACATGAGTTGGGGCCATTGTGGAATGAATGCTTTGGAGGATGTAGGAGTTTGATTTTTATCTGGGAGACAACAGGGAGCTCTTGCAGGCTCTTGGGCAGAATGATAGCACAGGCAGATCTCTCAGTAAGAAAGAGAATTCTGGCTGTGGTAGCAATCAGTCGATCAATCAAGTATTTATTAAGTGACTGTGTATTAAGCCAGGGACCAGGTGCTCGGCACTAGGGGTACAGAAACAATGCACGACTCAATTCCTACTCTCAAGGAGCTTTTATTCTAAAAGGGGAGACCATGAGGACATGGCTACAAAAATACAGAACAAATATAACATGTCAAGTGTCCTCCGTCCTTAAAAAACCTCCCTCAGGCCTCACCTTTCCCTGAAACTATCGTTCTATATCTTTCCTCCTTTTCCCTATGAAACACTTAGAAAAAGCTATCTACATTACCTGCCTCTGCTTCCTATTCCTTCAATGCTTGACCCTCTGCAGTCTGGCTTCCCACCTCCTCACTCACATAAACTTGATCTCTCCAAAGTTACCAATCATCTCTTCATTTCTCAAGCTAACAGCCTTTTCTCCACCCTCACCTCATCCTTCTCAGCCTCTCTGCAGCACTTGACACTGCTGACCATGCTATCCTCCTGGTACACTCTCCTCCCTGGGCTTTCATGACACTATTCTTTACTGCTTCTTCCCTGACCTGTCTGACCACACTTCAGGTTCCTTTGCTGGCTGATCACTGAGACCATGTGGGCATTCTCCAGGGTTTGTTCTACACCTTCTACTTCTCTCTACATGCTGGCTTGGTGACCTTATTAGTGAGATTTGGGAGAGAGGAGTGTCAGAGAGAACACCAAGGTGGGAGCCTAGGTGAATGGCCACCCAGAAGAGGTGTCATAGTACAATGCAAACTTTAGTGGATTTGCAGTCAAGAGACTTGGGTTCAAATCCCACCTCCATGTATTACCACCTGTGTGACCTGGGTCACATCACTTAACCCCTCTGAGCTTCAAATGTCCTTATCTATAAAATGAAGTCTTCTGGACATGGGTTCAGATTGGAGGGATACCCTGAACACCAGAGGTTTTGGAAGCAAAGGTCTGGTACTACAGGGTGTTCCTAATGTCTGGACACATAGACAAAAATGCACATTTTCAAGAAATGAATGAAATTTTCAACAACATTTTATTTAATTGGAATATTAACAAATAACATCTTCAATATGATTTCCGTCATTTGTGATGCAAAGGTTGATGCACTTTGCAAGATTCATGTGAACTCGATGCAATAACCACATCGTGGTCAATTTTAGTGCATTCACTCTCTATGCATTCAATCAAGTGTGTTGCTTCTGTGATTTTCATTGAGCACACCTTCTCCTTTAGTGTACCCCAGAAAAAGATATCAAGGGGGATGGTCTGTTAATATTCCAGATATTTCAAAATGTGCATTTTTGCCTATGTGTCCAGATTTTAGGGATACCCTGTACAGATCAGGAGGGAAGAATGCATGTGCCACACCTGTTCCTAAGTTAGTTCCACCGGGCGAGCATGGCCAGGGTGAACAATGGAATGGGTGTGCTCTCAGTGGGCTTGATGGGCTGATGCAGGGGGTGGGTTGGCTCATATTACTGTGGACCTATTGACAAGGGAATTATATCAACATGGACTGAAGAGAAGACTGTTCTTAAGACCATATATAAGGAATTTGAAAGACAGGCAAATGGGGAAGTCGTAGCCCCCTGGGTGTGGCTCTGCCTTAGGCGAACCTACATGGCTTCATCAGCCAGAAATGAAAGTGCCAGGGCTAATCCTATCCCTCCCCTGTCTACCTATAGTTACTCAAGGAGATATTTGACTTCTAAAGCCCTTTCCAGCTCTAAATCCATGATCTCATGTGATCTCATGAAGATGCCTATTAGAATACCTGTTGCTAAGCTACAGCAACACCGACCTGGGACAGATCAATGCGTCTTCCTAAGAACTCCAGTAATTAGAACAATGCCTGGCATATAGTAAATTCTGTAGCCACCTCTCTCCCCACTCTAGCAGTCACTAGAGAAAGATATAGATCCTTAGCAGGAGAGGCCTGCCTATGCTATTTTCTCCCATTCCATCCCAAATTAAGCCCTAAATGACTTTGAAATACTTGATGTTTTTTTTTCTTTCAGTCCTCTGTCATAAATAGTGACATTATCTTCGTGAAGTTGCATGCCCCCTGGGAGGTGCTAGGCAGATATGCAGAAGTCATGAATGTCAGAATGCCTTTCAGGTAAGAGTTAATACACTTTCTCCCCTTTATCTTTGTTGCTTCCCTTTGTACTTGATCTCTTTCTCTACTTCTAGTGAACTCAGAAAAATATGACTAAAATTCAGATGAAAAAGTTATTGGGCCCTAACAGTCAAGGGAAAAATAATCAGGGGAATAAGTAGTACCTAATAATTGAGAAATACTTCAAGCTTTCAGAAATTGCAAATAAGTTAGATGGTCAGTGGTGAATTCAGTGCCTTTTGGGGAGAATCCTTATTGTTTCATACATGAACAGCCTGGTCTTGTGAGGAAGACAGTATTCTCAAGTGCTGTTTTCATCTTAAAGTGCTGCCATTTTTTAACATTTGTTTAACATGTGTTGCTGCTTTTGAATGGTTATCCTATTGACATCAGTGTAATGACAGAACACAAGCCAACACACACACACACACACACACACACCTCACTCACTCACTCACATTCAAGAATTTTGGTTCACATCTGCCAAAGAATCTGTCCAAGGTATATGCACCATCTTGAATCCCAATTCCATACACACTAGCTTTGGTGAGTCCTTCAAAGAGTCACCTACTGCTTTAAATATCCACACTGAAAGAGGCAATATGGTATCATATTGCCCAGAGAGGCATCCTCAGGATCAGGAAGGACCTGAGTTCAAGTCCCACCTCTGACATATACTGTCTGGGAGACCTTGGGAAAATCATTTAACTTTGCTGTGCCTCGGGCATCTCTCTAAGCTGTAATGCACTGAAGAGAGTTTTGCAGGTCCAGTAGGGAAAAAAAGGAGGAAAAAATGAAAAAAAGTCAGGTCACAGAATGCTCAGGGGACCCTGAATTCATACTATTCAAAGGAGAATTGAGAATGTTTTATGCATGGTTAACTTAGCTACCTCCAGAAGCTCATTTTGTTTGATTCAGCCATGTTCCTATTCTCCATTTGCCCATGGTGAAAGAAAGGGGAGCCTCATTTACGAAAGAAGAGCGGATGAAGCAGTAGACTTAAAGGGATAAATGCCCAGAACCATAGGAGTCTCTATGGGAGGATTCCCAAAAGTGAAGGATGATTTTGACTCGAAGGTCAGTTATATTGGAATGAAAGATTCAGTCTGTTGGATTGCCATTTGTCTGCCCACAAAACCAAGCCCAAAGGCAGAAACAAAGTATTCTTGGTGCCACTGCCTACAGGCCCCCAGCTTAATGAGCTGTGGAGAATTGGACATACCATGAAACAGATATGAGCATAGAGGCTGTGTCAAAAAGGAGCTAAAATCAGTTTTTAAAATGCCTGGTTTCTCCTGATTTTTTTCATTTTTGTTCCTTGTCATATATCATATCCTTTAGCCCTGAGCCTTTTAAAGCATGCATTAAGTAGGGAGGGAAAAAAAAAGAAGTTTCTTGAATTTCCAGAAATTGTTTACCTTGAAGCCAATCATTTATTACAAATTTTTATGTACTAATCTCACTGAAACATTTGTTGAAATAGTTGCCCATACTAAGTAAAAACTGTGCCAGAAAGTATATTATCTTTGGTGCAGAAAGTAGATACTGAAACCTAGAAAGCCAGTTGTTTCTGTTTTCTTCAAGTGTTCTTAACTTTTTTTGTGTTATGGACTTTTGGAAGTCTGGTGCAGCCTGTGGGCCTCTTCTCCTGAAAATGTTTTAAAATGTATAAAACAATGTGGCATTAAAAAGGCAACCAGTGATAACATTAACAATAATAATAGCATTGGTATAGCTCCTTAAGTTTTACAAAACCCCTTATAAATATTACCTCACTGAACTTCACAATACGTCTTGTGAGATACAAACTATTATTTTCCCCTTTTTACAGTTGAGCAAACTTTGACAAATATGCTAAGTCCAGTATCACAGAGCTAGTAAGTGCCTGAGGCAGGTTTTGAACTTGGGTCTTCCTGACTCCAGGTCCGTCACTCTATCTACCAGCTGCTCAATTATATTACAATATAGTTATTTTTAAAAAACTTTTAAACAAACTCAAGGTTAAGAACCCCTTTTTAAATGGTCTACCAGACCTATAGTTGCATTGATATTGGTATCTCTGTAGTGAGAAAACTTTGTACCAATGCAAGTGGATCCTTTTTCTTCAGTCTTAGTGCATTGTCTCGAGCACTAAAGGGTTAAGTGATTTGCCCAAGGTCACATAGACAATATGTGTCAGAACCCAGCTCTTTCTCCTCTACCCCATACTGCCTCTTTGCTATTTGGAAAGGTCTTACTGTATTAGCAATAGTTTATCAAGGCCTTTCCTAGGACCATGAGGGATGGGTCCCTAAAGGACCAGGATAGTTTACTTGTCGAGGACCTCTCGCGGTCTCTTTGTCCTAAGCCTAGTTTAGTATGAACAATTCAAGGAAAAATGGTAATTACAAGTAATACCATCATCTCACCATTTCTGCCTCTCAGCAATTCTGGGCTGATAAGTTCATCCATAGTGGGGAAAAAATATAGGTTATTAACATGTAGTGATGGGCATGTCATGATGTCCATGTATTCTCTGGGCAGGCAAAGAAGTCTAGCTTCATGAAGGGAACACAGACACACACAAGAGGAAGAGTTTTCATTGAAAACGGTTTCAATATAACAAGCAAGCATCCACTTGGAGCTATGTTTTAAAAGCCACATCAACTTATATATGTATTTATGATTTCCTGCATCCTGCACATTGAAATTCCAAGTTCAAACCCCTTTGATTTATCACCTCTGCAGTGTATGCAAGACGAAGGGAAAAACAGCATAATCGCTTTTATTGTAGGAAATTGCCAATAAAATCTGCTTCTGAATCATGTTTATGGGCAGTGGGAGATCTTCAAGTTTGTCTAAATATGCAAGATGAGTTGTGTGGAGCAAAGCCTTCATTTTCCAGAAGTGAGATGGATCAAGAGCAATTGAGAACATATTGAAACTGCTTTGGTTAAAAAATGAAAATCCCCAGTGAATGATGGTCAAAGTAGGAGCAGGAGACCACATTTCAATAAAGCATCTGCATTATGCTGAAAAGAATGCTATCAAACACTTTGGCATTTGAATTCTCAAATCTCTCTCTCTCTCTCTCTCTCTCTCTCTCTCTCTCTCTCTCTCTCTCTCTCTCTCTCCTTCTCCCTCCCTCCTCCCTCCCTCCTCCCCCTCTTTTCTCCCTCCATCTCTCTTTCCCCTCTTCTCCCCCTCCCTCCACCTCCCACTCTCTCCCATTCCCTCCCCCTCCCTCTGTCTCTTATGTCCCTCAAGTTTCCACTGAGGAAAGCCATATGTACAACTTATAATGCAGCAACTCATCTGTTTGCAGCTTGACTTAATTACTCTCCTGAACTCCTGAGTTTCCCCGCTATTTAATTCAACCAGGGTCACTTGCATAAGATCACATTATTTTAAAATGGAAGCCTAACCCAGAACTTGCATTTCCCTAAAGAAAAGCTAACTTCTTAAGATAGTCATCTTCAGGACCCACACAATTTTACCCCAATGCCTTCTAGGAAATCTCAGAAGTGCTTGCCTTACAGGACCATAATATTATAAAAGATCTTGAGCCAAAAGGGAGCTCAGAGGCCATGTACACCAGCCATCTCGTTTAACAGATGCGGAAACTGAGGCCCATGCAGGTAGCTCTAAATCCCTGTTTCCCACATGTCATATGCAGGAGAGGCCCAGAAATAGCAGCATGGAGGCGATGAGCAAACAATGCAAAGTGCTCCATGAGCTTCTGTGGTTTGGGAAATGTTTGCCCCAAGTGCCTGTTAAAGTTCTCACTGTTAATCTCTTTTTAGTTTTTTTCCTCCACCTCTTACAGGCTTCTATCTTCAATCTCCTTTCCTTCCTTGCTAGTTCAAACTGTAACTGACGATGGGTTTTCTTCTCGACTGGCTTCATTTTTGCTGTTCTTCCAGGAGAAAAATCTATTACCTGCCCCGCCGGTACAAGTTCATGAGCAGGTTAGTAATCTATTCAAGCCATATGGCTCCTCACTCGCCCACTGGTTGGTGGAGTCAACAATTGCAAGAGGTTACAAGCTGGGATGATGGGTATTTGCCACATGGCAAAGCCTGTCACATTCCAGATTGATGCGGGACTTGTTTCTGAATGGCATAAAAGGGAGCAAAACTAAAAATGGGCCTTCTCCAAGTCTTCCCTGCATCAAGCCAGTCCTCCATACCTGGGAGGAACTGAGTTCACTTTGCAAGTAGATTTTGGGGGAACACTTTTTTCAGTGCCTGGGATCAGATAATTTGGCACTTCCCAATTCTGAGGGCATTTAATATCTTTGACTTGACTCTTTTTTCCTCCTAGTTAAAATTATTTCTCCCCTACTCTGAAGTCCTTGAAAGCTGTTCCAAACAGAAACAGATTAAACTGGATTTGACAACCCTTTTATGAACTGATAGTCCCAGTTGGGTTCACTATGAGACACTCTCATCTCAGATTGAGAGCTGTTTTGTTAGTCAAGTTGGCAAATATATAACTTTGGCTGAGGCCAGAACCCATCCTCTTTGTGAGAACAGCTGTATTGGGCAAATGTTGCAAATACTCCACATCCTCCCAAAGCTTGTTTCTTCTGATTGGTTAGAGGGAAGAAATGGGGAGGGTGGTGATGGAGTGATGGACTGGTCTTCTTTTATGGTTCCCTTGGTAAGCATTAGAGAAAGAGACTTTTAATTTCAGAATCACAATAATTCTCCTTCTTTCAAGTGAGTTAATTAGTCTGACAATTAATGGATCCTTTTTGAAAATTTTAATAGTTCATTTCAGTCTAATGTTTGGGGGCTCAGTGTTGTTTTGGATATGTGTTTACGTGAAAGGGGCCTACATTGTCCTCAATTAATATAATAATGCTTCTTAATGGAGCAGCTTAATAAAGTTCTATTTAACTTATTAACTTTGTTCAGTGCTTGTGGAGAGTTGGCCTGTCTCAATACTTGAAGGATCTCTGGTTTTCTCAGTGTAATAACAGAGCACAACCCCTCTATGATGTGGTAGATGGTCTGCAAGAATTGTTGTGACTGAAAAATACATCTCTCTGTAGTCAGTCTGGTGACAAGTCTCTCTTAACAAAGCCACATTAGCCCTTAGGCAGCAGGCATACTGGGCCCATACTTGACATCCACAGCTGGAGTTTGGCATCCAAAGAAACTGTGTTGGGATTGCTTAGAACTCATCACTAAAAGAGGCACCCTGGCTCTGAGAGTACTTGAGAAAGTGTCAAAAGACCTTAGTTCACATCTCAGATCTCCCAGGAGCTAGAAGAGTGATCTTGAGCAAGTCATCAGCTTGGGCCTTGGTATTCATATTGGTCAAATAAAGGAATTTAATCCATTAAAGGAATTTGGGCAGAGGAGTAATAAGGCCAGGGTCACCATCCTTTACCCCCTTCACAGTAAGATTATGTCCAGTTTAAAATAAATTGGGCTCTTTAGGCTATTATATATATATATATATACATATATATACATATATATATATATATATACACACACATATATATACACACACACATATATATGTATATATATGTATATATACACACATATACATACATACATATATATGTGTGTGTGTGTGTATGTATATATGTATATATACTGAAAGCAAAAGAAAATATAGTGATTCAAACATCCAGGGTATGAAGAAAGACTCCCTTGCACGTTGATGTCCTCCACCGACAGATGAATTGGACAGTAGAGCTCTGTGGATCGCTGGAGGCCCCAGGCCCTCCCCTTCATTTTTTTGCGAGGTAATGGCATACTAAATGGCCTTCCCATGTCTAGTTTTATCTTGTTCCAATTCATTTTTTATATTGTTGTTTAGTCATTTCATGTCTGACTCTTCGTGATTCCCATTTGGGGTTTTCTTGGCAGAGACAAAGGAGTGGTTTGCCATTTCCTTCTCCAGTTCATTTTACAAATGAGGAAACTGAGGCAAAAACAGAGTTAAGTGACTTGCCCGGAGTCACACAGTTAGTAAGTATCTAAAGTCTCATTTGAGCCCAAGTCTTCATGACTCCAGGCCCAGCGCTCTACCCACTGTACCACCTAGCCACCCTCGTTCTTTACATTGCTGCCAGATTAACCTTTCATATACACAAACCTGGTAGAGGCAGATAGAATGTTGCATGTGGAGTTAGGAAGATTGATTCGAATTGTCCTTCTGGCATTTATCAGCTGTGTGACCTTGGTTAAATTATTTAACTTCTGTGTGCTTCAGGCAGCTTGCTGGAATGACTCACCCTAAGAGCTGCTGTCTACAGCTAATGGAAGGAGTTCCCACCCCTTTTCCTCAGTGATGAAATTATAGATCACTCATGTATCTACAAACCCAACCATGTTATTTATCTACTGAAAGCCCACCACTGTCTTCCTGTTCCATACCAGATAAAGTCCAAAGTACATAGTCTAGCATTCAAGGCCATCTACAGCCTGGCTCCTTCTTGCCTTCTCAGGCTTATTTCAGATCATCCCACCTTTGAGTCCTCTCTGGTCTATGCAGAGGGGACTAGCCACACATCTCCTACCTTCCCTCCTCCATGCATTCTCTCCTTTATCCTTTCCCTACAGAACATACTCTATGCCTATTGAAAACAAGGGATTTTGACCTCACATGTACATTAAAAACCATCCCATCCAATCCCCTCATTTTACAGGAGAGACCAAAATATGGAAGGTCACTTATTCAAGGTCACGTAGCTATGAAACATCAGATCCAGGATTCAAACCCAGGTCTCCTGGTTCCAATCCAGTTCCCCTCCATTATCCCATGGTCTCACTTATTCCTCCAGATATAACTCAGATGGCATCTCCTCTGAGAAACAGTCTCTGGTCCCACTAATCCAAAATAGCATTTCTTTGCTCCTTAATGACCTTGGTTCCTCTCTTACAGACCACTTTTCTGCTCTGTCTTGTGTAGTGCATAGTACAGTGTGCAGTAGCCAGTATTCATGTACCACCACCCTAGACCAGGTGCGGAAGTTGGAAAAGGTGTCAGATTTGGTCTCAGAAGACCTAGGTTCAATCCTGACTCTGCCACCTATTAGCTAGGTGGCCTTGGGTTACATCCCTTGGTCTCAGTTTCCTCATCTAAACATAAGGAGGGTTGGATTAGATGACCCCTAAGCCCCGCTTTGAGCTCTAAATCTACAAAACTGTGATCTTGTGATTATAAGCTTCATGAGGTCAGGATCTCTAATTTAATTATCCTACCTCTTCCAATACCTAGTACAGCGATTAGTATACAGTAGGCACTAATAAGTGGTTGACAAACTAATGAGCAAATAATACATTTGGTGATTTGCAAAGAGATGATCATGAGGCAGGAGGAAATTACCATGGGATATAGTTTAGAGAAGAGAGTAAAAGAAGGAACCTTGGGTGTTGGGAGGCAAATGAGTGGTGAAGAAAAAGGAAGAGAGAGAGAGAGAGAGCCTCACAGGCAGGAAGAGAACCAAGAGAGCCTAGATCTGTGGGGACAAGATAGAAGATAGAATCCAGGAAGAGAAGAATGGGCAGCCGTGGTGTCTGCTGTCTAGAGATGAGTGAGAATAAGGACCTCCTCCACTGCACACCACCCTCACCCCCCCTAAAAAGCCCTCTGGGTCTATTTATCAGGCTTTTTCAAAATGACCATTTTTGTACAGTTGTTCTGGCCCATTTTAAGAGGGTTCAGGAATCACATGTAGATGCATGCATACATACATACACATATATACATATATGTATACACACACAAGCTTCATGACCTTGGGCAAATCATTTAATCATCAGTTTCCTCCTCTGTAAAGTGAGCTGGGGAAGGAAATAGCAAAACCACTCCACTCTCTTTGCCAAGAAAACTCCAAATGGAATCACAAAGAATTGGACATGATTGAAATGATTAGGGAAAGAAAATGTGTGCCTGTATACGTATGTGTGGATATGTGTATATACACACACATATATATAATTAAAATTTTATGGAAATATATACACATAAACATCTATATGTACATATATGTACATATGTCTGCACACATATATGTATATGTGTATATGTACACATGATAGATTTTTTAAATGTTAAATTCTAAAAAAACCTTAAATACAAAAAAAGAGAATGTTTCCATATATGCTGGAAATTATTTGTAGACTCAGGTATCTCACAGCAGATTAAGAGCTGCCTAGGAAAACATGGAGTTTAAGTTCTGCTTTTGACATCTGCTGGCTGGATGACCCTGGCAAAGACACAACCTCTCAGTCCCCACAGGCAACTCTCAAGATACAAGTTGTAAACTCGGTGCTGCCGGCCACTGGTACAGTGGGTTTTCTCCCGTGGGAATTCCTTGCACCAATGAAGACATAGGTTCAGTCCCTCTCTCTGTCTAAGGTGTGAGTGGGTATTGAGGAAAAATGAGTGTAGACAATTTTTTCCCCTATAAAGGATAAAGGAATAAAGCAATAAAGGAAAGGAACAAGAAAGAGAAGAAAAAAGAAACAGGAAGGCTCAAGTATTGGGATTGTGAAAAGTTAGTTTATTGTGGGGAAAATTTGAGTTGTTTGTAGGCAGAGGGAAAGGAGCCTGGAGAGAGGGAGAAACTGAGGGATGATCCATAGATGAAGTTACAAGGAGGAAGCAGGAGGGAACGAGATTAGGACCTCAAGTAGACAAGGGTTAATTTTGGAAGGTGGGGAGGGGGCTGTACCTAGCCCAGAAATCAACAGAAAGGAGGCAATAATGTGAACATGCGCGCGCGCGCACACACACACACACACACACACACACACACACAGTATAAAGTAAGTCCATGGTTATTAACCCTTCATTTCGGGTCATGGAAGCAATAACATACCCCAATGGTAATTCTCCAGCCAGGGAATGGTAAAAGGCAGTGTCTAAGTGTCCCTGAATGACAACGAAGGGAAAATTGGATGAAAGGAAAGGAAAAAGAAATCTAATCCAGTCTCTCCAGCCATTATCAGTCCAGCAGGTCCTGGTTTCTGGGGGAACAGAACTTAGTACCTGCCGGAGTCACCATGACTGTGGGTCTCTGTGACACTAAAAATAACTATGCGAAAATTGACAAAAGAAAATCATCCAACAAAGTGCTTATTTTGACCCCACGTTTATAGATCTCCCCCTCCCCTTGGATTTATCTGTTTTTATAGATCTCCCCCTCCCCTTGGATTTATCTGTTTTTATAGATCTCCCCCTCCCCTTGGATTTTTCTGCTTTTATAGGTCTCAAATTGTCTTCCTCGTGAAAGAGGCCTGGTTGGATGTGAATATCATACATGACTTGCCTTTCCCACACCATGATGAGGTTAAAAACACTCCCACTCAATCTCTTTATAAGAGGAGAGATATTGCCACTCTCCCAAGTTGATTTCTTTGACTTTTTCATTTTAACCAGAATTTTAAAAATAATAATAAGCAATGTTTATATAGGCCTTACTATGTGCCAGGCACTGTATTAAGTGCTTCACAATTATTATCTTGTTTAATCCTCAGAAGAACCCTGGAAGGTATGTGATATTTATCCCCATTTTACAGATTAGGAAACTGAGGCAAATAGAGGTTAAGTGCTATGGCCAGGGTCACACAGCTAGTGTCTAAGGCTACATCTGAATTTGATTCTTCCTGACTTCAGTTCCAATTCTCCATCCACTATGCCACCTGGCTGCCTCATGATAATGTAACATAAATAATGCTTTAAATTTTTACAAAGCATTTTTACATGTATTATCTCATTTGATCCCTATAATGACCCTCTTTGGGAGATATAATGCCTTGCCTGTTCTATGCCAGGCACTGGAGATGTAAATATAAGAATGAAACCATTCCTGCCCTCAAGAAGCTTCCATTCTATTGGTAGTAATAAAAGACATATGCAGAATAGCAAATATAAAATAATGTGCAAAGTCATTTTAAGAGGGAGAATACACTAATGTGGGGGGAGGTCTTGGGCCCCCTGGTCTCACCTAAGGGGTAGCACCTGAACCACTCCTTCTTTAAAGGAAGCTAGGTATTCTCCAAGGTGAAGGTGAAAGGGGAGTTCATTCCAGGCTTGGGAAACCACCTGTGCAAATGTTCAAGGTATAATGAGCAAGCCAGTGTGGCAGGAATGGGAAACCCATGGAGATGAGTGATGAGAAATAAGAAACAGGAAGAGAGAAGTACTGTACAATGGAGGGTCTCAAATGCCAGACTTCGGATCTTCTATTTTATTTTCCTAGAGACAGCAGGAATTGGAGGCATCTCTTCTCTTTCTTCTCCTATAGCTAATCACTTGCTAAGGCTTGACAGTTTAATCTCCCCCATATACCTTGGCTGTCCCTATACCACCCTGGTGCAGGCCCTTGTCAGCCAATCAGTTGACTGATTAATAAGCATTCATTAAGTAATTGATAAGTGCTGGACATGGTGCTAGGTCCTGGGAATAGGATACAAAGATCTGCCTTCAAGCAGCTTACATTCTGATGGAGTTTGCCTGGATTAATTTCCTAAAAAGTCCCCATCCCCATTCTCACCCAACCTCCAATCCATCCTATACACTGCTACCTGACTTGATTCCCCGTTATATATCAGATTAGAAACACTCCTGAGCTTGGCAGTCAAGGCATTGCTTAATCTAGTTCCAGCTTACCTTATTTCTCACTATTCCTTCCCATCATTCACTCTGTACTCTGGCCAAATTGTACCGCTTACTCTCCCCTAAAAACATATTGCCCTCTCCCTCTCTTGGTCCCTGAACAATCTCCCTTTCCCATTTTCTGGCTATGAATATCCTACCTTACCTTACCTTATGTGCCTTTGAGGGCAAGCTCAAATGCCATCCCACAGTGTGACAATGGAGAAGGACCTCAAGTATAACCACACTTACACATGGATGCTGACTGCTAACTCTGCGAGAACCATCAGCAACCCTCCTAGTTAAGCAACCATTCTGGAAAAATCTTGTCTTATGTTTGTCCCTCACCCATCACCTAATTCAGCGCTCATGTGGACAAAATGCTTAGTCAGTATTAATTGAATAAATCATATAGTGTTGTATATTTTGTCATCTTATCTGAAATATGGTTTTTACATATACTTTTACCCATAAAACTTCATATTTAACCATAGAAATGAATGGGACTTGGCTCTGGACCTGTAGTCAGGAAGACCTGAATTCAAATGTAGCCTAAGAAACTGTCTAGCTCTGTGACCCTGGGCAAATGAATCACCTCTGTCTGCTTCTGTATCTTCATCTGTAAAATAGAGATAATAAATAATAGCAGCTATCTCCTAGGGTTGTTGTGAGGATGAAATGGGATAACTTATGTAAAGTGCTTTGTATACCTTAAAGCACTGTTGTTGTTATCATAGAAATAAAACTGAAATGGAAAGTATGAAACAATCTGATTCCTAATCATAATTTCAAAGAATTCTATCCATTCTCTTTATCAAATGACTTCCAGGAAAACCTGCCAAATAGAATCCTTGGGTCGTAGATCTCAAACTGGAAAAAGCCTCAGAGGCTGCTTAGACCGGGGCTTATTGTGCAGATGAAGAAAGTCGGGCCTGGGGAGGTTAAGGGACTAGAATCATATATCTCAAGCTAGAAGGCACTTCAGAGCATATACATATGTGTGTATATGTGTGTGGATATATATACATACACACACATATATATCTACATACATATACACACATATATATAACACAAGTTTATATACACATATATACATAGAATATATGTATGCATATATGGACATAGGTACATATACGCATACGTAAGTATGGAATACACGTGTATATTGGGTGTCTGTATATGCACATATGGAAAATTTTTACGTGCACATGGGTATGTATATACTCACGTATGTATGTGGAATATATGTGTGTGTATGTATGTATATATGTGTGTGTATACGTATGTATATTTGTAGTATCCAACCTCTTCATTTTGCAGAGGAGAAAACCAGGGAAGTGCCCATGGCAGAGGAGGGATTTGAACGCAAGCCCCCTGACTTCAGAGCTATGTTCTTTCTATTGTACCACACCTGAGGAAGTTCTCTCCTCTTCTCCCTATTTGGTCTATAACAAATAACTTACAACTTGGCCAATGACTAAATAGAGAAATTGCCCCACTCTTACCTGAAAAAATAAAAAGAAGTTGCAGATTCCAATCTACAGCCTGGAAAATAAATTTCTCTATTTCTAAAAGCCATTGACCATTCAGTAAGCTGCTTCTTACTGCCTGAAACAGTAGCCTATTGACCTGGACTTTGCATCCAAGGAGCAGTTGGGACCTAGGAGGATTTGGCCCAAAGGCAAGGAAAAAGAAACCCAGCCCCACCTCTATCTGACTGGGATCAGTACAAGCTGGCTCCACTTACAGCTTTGTGGAGTTCAGTGAGGCTGGATACCCTCTACAATTCCTTCGGCTTTATCATGTATCCAAACCAGAAGTTGAGAACATGACCCTGCAATATCTCCCATCCTCTGACCTGATAAAAGGAGTAGTATCCCCAATCATGCCTGGGTCCTTTTTATGTAGCCTCATTGAGTCTGTGTGGCAGGTAGAGGAGGAGACCCTGGGTTCTCAAAGACTAGCAGGGCAATGCAAAAGCTTATGGTAGAAACTGACTCTGGATTCAGACCAGCGCTTAGCCCAGTGCCTAACAAGCAGTAGGTGCCTAATAAATGTTGATTGACTGGTGTTCAATTTATGCCTTTGGCACTTATGACTATTGACACCCTGGAAAAATCTCTTCTTTCTGGGCCTCAATCTCCCCCTCTGTAAAATGAGGGGATTGGTTTCCCTGGCCTCTGAAGCGCCCTGCTGCTTTTGATCTGGGATCCCATGATCTTATGATTAGGAAGCTTTCCTCTGTAGACCCACTGGGGGAATATTATCTTCAGAGCAGCTTAGCTAAGTTCGAGAGACTTGTCACCAGGTTGACCCCAGGAGCTGTTTGGCCAAAGACCTCTCAGAGTCCATCTGCCAGGCCTCAGGCAAGGCATCACTTGCCAGAACCTAGTGAATAAGGCTCAAATGAGATCTTGAGGTCCTTGTTCAGAGCAGGAAGGGACTCCAGAGGTCATTCAATCCACCTTTCCCATTTTATGGAAGAGAAAACTGAGTCTCAGAAAAGAGAAGAGACTTGCCTAAGGTTGTATGCCCAAGCAAGTGACTGAGGCAGGATTCAAACCCCAATCTTCCTGATTCTACTAACCTCCTCGCTAAACTACGTGGCTCATCTTTTACTTAAGCCACCTGAAATATATGAATGTACTTTGTCACCAACAGGTGCCATGAGCACCTAAGGCACAATCATTATGTGAAACCCCCAGTAAAACAGTCTCTAAAAGGCAGGAATCTTTTTTTCTTTTAGTGTGTCTCCCCCAGCACAGTGCTCAGCACACAGGAAGCGCCTAGTCAGTGTTTGTTGATTGACTGACTGACTGCCTACCCCTGTGCTTTCCACAAAGCCACCTAACAAATATCAGTAAACTCCATCAGGCTGCTCTTCTCTCCTTGGTAGCCAGGTAGTTTCTAGGCTACCATGAAGTCTGCTTAATGATACCAGTCCTCAAGTCAAAATATTTTCCATCTGGGCAGAAATCAAGACCCGATGTGGCTCAGCAGCCTACTATTTTCTCTCTGGGCTGTTTGGTGGAAAATCCTTCATTAGTTATGTGAAAGAATTTGACACTAAAAACAGTGGCCTGTTATCAGTCATCTTTCAGACTAGAATTAATTCTGAATCCTAGGATCATAGATCTAGAGCTGAGAAGACCCCAGAGATGATCCAGTCTGTCCTCTCATTTTATAGATGAGGAAAATGAGATGGGGTAGCTTGCCAAAGTTCACACAAGTAGTAAGTGGCAATTACTCACCAAGTAAAACTTTGGTCCAGAGCCACTACTAGCAATTTTGTCACTTGGGGCAAGCAGAATGATGCTGCCCTCAAATCAACTCTGTAATTCTCCATGTGAAAATAACATATGTAATTTACACAAGTCAGTTGAATGGGTAGGGTAATTACTAAATTGACTAAATTGATTCCTACTGAACTGCAGAGTGTTTGTCTAAAATGTCTGCACCTTCTGAATTTGAGGACTCTGGGACAAAGCCATGTTAGCCACACCCTGGTTATGATTCTGCTTTTATCCTAAATCTGTCATTGAAGGCATTAGAAAATTCTATAAAATTATATTTATATATTCTATAAAGTATGTATTATATAAGATTATATAGAAATTATGGAAATTATATAAAATTATAAAAATGTTCATCAGAAGATGAGCTTCTTTTTCTTCTCTTGAACTTTATAGTATCTAAGGGATTTTCAGATAATCACTTACACTAGGTGTTTAATCTATATAAATCATAAGAATATAGTCTGCAATACATTGTGGGTCTGGGATTTAGAGGGGGAAAAATTTATTTTTGTGGTAGCAAGTCTTCTGAATGCAAATCCATGTTGTATTATAAAGTAGGAATTATGTCTCTACTAATTATGGTTTGTTGGTTTTAATAATATTAATTAAAACTTTGGTGTTGTTAAAATAACCAACAATAAACTTTCTGGACCTGGCAGAGGTTCATTCTCACTGAGGCTGATTCTCCCCTCTTTGTATACTTTCAGAAAGCAGTCCAGACGATGCCTCCATAGCTTTCCCTGGACATTTCCTCATCTGCAAAATGATGGGGCTTGGACTACCCATAGTCCCTTCCAGGTCTAGAACTAGAATCCAATAGAACCTATAGATGAGGGAGCAGAGGCCCAAAGTGTTTAAGTGCCCCATAGATAGCTAATGGCTAGCTAGTGGAATGTCCTAACATGCCATACAGCCTCCATCCCTCGCACTCTCCGCAGTACAAAATACTACCTCTCACATGTGAATAATAAGAATGCTGTGTTTTCCTCCTCTAAATTAAACGTGTCTCCTCTGCTCTTATCATAAAGTGTGCCCGAGTTAGTATCCCATATGGCATCCTTCATGTCCCAAATTCCAAGCCCTCCCTCAGCTTCCTGTTCTGCAGGGTCCACGCCACCTTTTAGCTCTCCCCTCCTTTCCCAGTGCATTTATCACTTTTCATCAACCTCTTCCTTATTCCCTCTGAATTTTCTGTCTTCTGTGAAAATTTCAGTTTCTCTGGCTAAATGAGTTCATCATTTTAATTGTCATAATTTGCTTATGTCCACTAGCATTCTGAGTTAGAGGCAGCCATTAGTGATACTGTGGCTAGGGGGCTGGCCTCAGAGGCAGGAAGTTGTCATTCAGTCATTTCAGTCACATTCAACTCTTCGTGACTCCATTTGGGGTTTTCTCGGCAAAGATACTGGAATGGTTTGCCATTTCCTTCTCCAGCTCATTTTACAGATGAGGACACTGAGGCAAATAGGGTGAAGTGACTTGCCCAGGGTCACACAGCTAGTGTCTGAAGCCATATTCGAGCTCAGGAAGATGAGTCTTCTTGATTCCAGGTCTAGCATTCTAACCTCTGTGCCATATAGCTGCCCTGAGTCAGGAACACCTGGCTTTGACTTCCATTTTCCGACACATACTGGCTGAGTGATCAAGAGGGAGCCCTTTCACATCTTCATGCCCTAGGCATCTCTCTAAGCTAAGTCCTGGAAGGGATGCTGATCAGCACTGGAGAAAGAGAAATCCCCATGCTGGTGAACCAGTGGCTGCAGACCCAAAGACAAACAAAACTGAAGTCCTTGCTCCACAATTGACTGTCATTCCTTTCATGATCCCAAATCCAGAGATGATGAAAAGTCTGCATACTATTATCTTATTCAGAATATAGACTGAATATGTGAGAGAGGACAAGATGTCACTAGCTGCTGTTGCTATATTTAAATGAATACTTTAGGCAAATGTTCCATGTTTTTTTTCATGAGTTTTCCTGTGTCTTTACTATGTAAGGCTAAGAATTGTTTAAGGCCACTTGATGAGCCAGGGTGTATATGTGTAAGCTCCCTGAAGGCAGGGCCTATTTCACTTCCCATACGTGGCCCGTAGAAAGTACTTGTTAATTGATTATTTTTATAATTATAGGAAGGGCAGAGCACAGGCTTACTCTTGGCTCATCCCAGGTGATTTGAGGAGAAGGCACAGCTAGCTAGGGGGATCAGAAAAGGGTTCATGTAGAAGATGGTACATGAGCTGATGATGATAAGAGTTGACATTTCTAGAGCTTTATATACATTATCTCATTGGATCTTCACAACCAGCATATGATAGGGAGAACTTCATTTTCTAGATAATGAAAAAGGTTAAGTGATATGCCCGTGGTCACACCACCAGCAAGTCCTGAAGCTTGGCCTCCAAACCCAGTCTCCCGTAACATCCAGTCTGGAATTCTTCCCACTATTCCACGCTCTCTCTCTTCTTTGTTTTTTTTTTCAAAGGTATATTAATCTTTTCAGAATGAAGATCCCTGAACCTGGGGCAGTAGTGATTAGAAATCTATTAGGTTTGAATATAAAAAGTATACTGCCTATCAGTTCCTATTCTCCTTTGAATGATGGAGAAAGGACTGATGGTTCCTGGCATTTTGGAAGTCTTTGGAAAGGAGATCCATCAGTTGTCCGTCACTGGTAGGTGCTGCTTAAGAGGCAGTGTGGTGTAATGGCTAGGGGGACCAAGAGCTGGGTTAAAGTGCTGCTTCTGACCTGTGTTGGCTATGTCACCCTTGGCGACTCTGTTAATTTCTCAGTGCTCTGGACACCTCTCTAAGTCTGGAAGTTGCAAAGAATGTGTCAGTGTGCATTGGTAGAGGACTTCCTGTGCCAGTGAAGTCACGGTCCTCATATTCTAGGCACTGGAGGTATAAATACAAAGAATGAAATAATCCTGCTCCCAAGAAGCTTTCATTCTAATGGGATAGAGGTACAGGAGATATCAATCAACAAGCATCTATTAAGCACCTTCAATGTTCCAAGCTCCGTGCTAAGTTCTGGGGATACAAAAAAGTCCCTGCCTTCAAAGAGCTTACAGTCAAGTGGAGGTGACAACAAAAGTTTCTCCTCCCTGCTATCATTGCTTTTGTTATGGTCTGAGCCACTGACTAGCTGTATCACCTTAGGTCAGTTACAAATGTATAGGGTTGGAAGGGGCCTCAGAGGCCATTTCATTTGACCCATGCCAGAACAGAGGTCGCCTGTAAAACAGCCTCCACCAGTGGTCCCTTAATAAGTGGTTATTTGTTGATGCTGATTGACTGGCTATCCAGCCTCTGATTGGTGATGTGTGATGAAAGAAAGTCTCCCCTGCCCTGCCCCGCAAAGTCCATTCTGCATTTGCAAGGCTCTCATCATCAAAGAGTTTCCCTTAAGTAAAGCCAAAATCTGAGCCTCTGCAGCCTCCACCCACTGCCCCTAGTACAGCCATCTGGGGCCAGATGGATCAAAGCTAATTCTTCTTCCCATGACCTGCTTTCACACATTTGAAGTCTGCTCATATGCTCTTCTCAGGTCTTCTCTGTTTCTGATTATTCCTTCAAGGAATTCAGTCTTCCTCTGTCATGTTCCCCAGCCCTCTTACCATCTCATTTGGCCTCCTCAGGATGCATTTAGGCTTCTCAATGGCATTCTTAAAAGTTGGCCCCCGTGGGACAGCTAGGTGGTGCGGTGAGTAGGGCACAGGCCCTGGAGTCAGGAGGACCTGAGTTCAGATGCAGCCTCAAACACTTGACACACTTACTAGCTGTGTGACCTTGGGCAAGTCACTTAACTCCAATTGCCCTGCCTTCCCCCCTCCAAAAAAAAAGTTGGCCTCCAAAACTAAACAAAGTGTCTGGATGTGGTCTGGCCATGGTGAAGTATCAGAGTATCTAACCTCGTTGTTCTAAATGCTGTGTCTCTCTTATTGAAAGTAAGGTTTTAAAAAAAAAAAAGAACAAGAAAGTATGGTTTAGTGAAAGGAGCGATGGACTGGGAACCAGAAGACCTGGGTTCAAATCTTGCCTCTCCTAATACTCATTATGTGGCTTCGCAAGTCATTCGACCTTTCTAAGCCTCATTCTCTCATTTGCAATATGCATATAATAACACCCATGTCATTATCTGTAGAGTACCTAGGTGGCACCGGGCGTAGAGGGCCACCTAACCCGGAATGAGGAAGACTTGAGTTCAAATCTGCCTTAAACACTTATTAGCTGTGTGACCCTGGGCAAGTCCCTTAACCACCTTCAGCCTCAGTTTCCTTAACCAGAAAATGGGGTAATAATAGTACCTCACCCCCAGGGTTGTTGTGAGGATCAAATGAGATAACATATGGAAAGTGCTTTGCAGACCTTAAAGCAATTTATAAATGCTAGCTGTTATTATGAGATAATGTATCTAAAGTACTTTATAATATTTAAAATACTAGGCAAATGTTGGCTGCTGTCATTTTCCTCCTCATCATTATCATCTCTATAATTACTCTTGTCCTTGAAGCTTACAATTTGTTGTTCAGTCATTTCACTGGTGTCGGCTCTTCGTGACCCCATTTGGGGTTTTCTTGGTAAAGACACTGAAGTGATTTGTCATTTCATTCTCCAGCTCATTTTATGGATGATGAGTGACTTGTCCAGGGTCACCCAGCTATTAAGTGTCTGAGGTCATATTTGAACTCAGGTCTCCCTGACTCCAAGCCTGATGCTCTACCCACTGCCACACCTAGCTGCCTCTAAGTTTGGGATGCTCTCAGGGTTTTTGGCTGCCACATCCTACTTTTGACTCATATTGAGGAATTAGTCAAGGAAACTTCCTGTTTGTTTTTCATGAGAGCTCTCATCAAGTGACATACCAGCATCACTTCTGCACAATGCCTGGCATGTAGTATGTACTTAAAAACACGTAGCAATTGATTTTGATTTTATCTCATTAGTCCTCAGTTTCCACATTTGTAACAAAAGGACATTGGACTAGGTTATCTGTAAAAATCTCCTAGTTCTGTGATTTTTAGAGAGGGGTAGTGATAGAAGAGAGGCTGGGGCCAGAGTGAGACCCAAGACAGTGATGAGGTTAGGATTGGAGCTGGTGCTGGTCAGGACAAAGAGTGGGTATGGATCTGAGAACAGGGCTGAGTCTCCGATGAGTTTTTCACTGTGGTTCGGTTTGTTTGGTTGTTTGGTTTTATACATTACTATATGTCATGTCCATTAGGATGCCCCAAGTATACTGATGGTGTGCCAAATATAAAAAACAATCCTAAGATAAGCTCTGGGAATAAGTTGATGTACTCGGCACATATTTAATTGCATCTTCTCTATCGTATGATTCTATCTTCTGCAGCCCCTCAGTCTTCTTTCTACTTTCCTCAGCTAATCTTTGCAAAAGAAACTATCATTTAGTCTGTAGAGAAGGGTACAGAAGATTTCCATTCTACTACTGACTGATTCCAGTCTACATGGCTCCAATTCCAGATCAATCCAACTCACACTTATCAACTGACTGTTATGTGCAGAGCACTTTTCTGGGTGATGGGATGCCAAAACAGAAATGATACAGTCTTTGCTCTCAAGAAGCTTGTATTCTGTTGGGCAGTAGATTGCAGTAGGAGAAGCCATGCTGGGTAGTAGATAAAGCTGTG
Source organism: Trichosurus vulpecula (assembly GCF_011100635.1). NCBI lineage: Eukaryota > Metazoa > Chordata > Mammalia > Diprotodontia > Phalangeridae > Trichosurus > Trichosurus vulpecula. The sequence goes on along the minus strand of NC_050577.1, from coordinate 213,224,854 downwards.
TCAGGAACACTTGGATTCAAAGTCTGCCTGCTACGTGACCCTGGGCAAGTCACTTGACCTCTGGGCTTCAGCTTCCTCATCTATAAAATTAGGAGGTTGAACTAGATAGTTTCACATGCCCCTTCCTGCTCTATGATCGTATGATCCTTTCTCTCACTTAGCATGGTGGTGGTAACATAGCAAGCACTTAATAAATACTCTATTGACTGACTCACTCTTTCTATTAAATGGGAATAACACCTGTGCTCACCTTCCTCACACCAGGACTATTTGATCAAATGGGAAAAAAAAGGCTTGGAAAAGGAAAAGCCCAGAACAAATGTTGGGAGTTACTATCCTTAGCATTAAAGGTCCAGTGGTGTCTTGGCAATTATTCTAGTGGCTTTTGAACAGACATAACTTAGAATCATGGCGCTTTAAAGCCTAACTTTGTCCTTATCATGTTATGGGCCAGAGGGGCAAAGGAAAGGCAAATAGGCAGATGCTCCCCGGGGGAAACAAAGCATACTGGGAGCTCTGCCTCAGCATGTGCTGATCTTTGGTCTTCTCTGGGAGGTCCCTTCTCTTTAGGGGGCTGCTGACTTAGCACAAGCCAGGGCTCAACCTCCCAAGTGACCCACAGTCCTTGGCTAGAAGTTCATTTGGGGGACATGTTTATTTTCCCTGAATGAAGAGCATCAGTGAATACAATTTCCAGAAAAGGATGTTCAGGCTCATAACATACCTTGACTCCATGAAATCTGCAGTCTCAGCTCAAAAAGAGGGCCATTAAAATCAATGCACCAGTTCTATCTGTTAATGGACCACTTGGGGCACAAGAAGTCAGTATGGATAGGAGATTGTAGTGAAGGAATTTCTTTGCTTCATATGATTTGCCATGACATTCTGCTGCCACAACATTCTGCCATCATGACTTTCTACTGCCATGACATTCTGCTGCCAAGATGTTCTACCACTGTAATATTCCATTGTCATAGCATTCCACTGCTGTGGCATTCTACCACCGTTACATTCTACTGCCACGACCCTCTCCTGCCGTGACATTCCACCACTGTGACATTTTACCCCCATAATACTCCATTGCCACATTTTATTGCAGCAATATTCCATTGCTATGGCATTCTACCATCATGATATCCTACCGCCCTGACATTCTACTGCTATGACATTCTACCACTATTACCCTGCCACAACATTCCATTGCCATGACATTTGGCCATGACATTGTACTGCCATGACATTCTATTGCTAGTCCCAACATTTCATTCCATTGCCATGATATTCTATGGCTGTGACATTCCATGTCTGCCACGTGATGCTGCCATTCTGTTCTGCTGCCACAATGTTCTATTGCCAGGACATTATATAGCCATAACATTCCATGGCCAGGATATCCTGTTGTTATAGCATTGTATTTCAAATGCCACACCAATTATTTTGTGGTCACTGTCCTTCTTGTGGTATGTCATTAATTTCCTATACTGAACTTCTGTCAGAGAAGCCCACAGAATGAAAATGTAGGGAGATTCCAAGCATAAAGTGAGATTGTTTTAGGCTGTGTGCCGTGAAAGGCTGAAGGTACTATGTAAGTAGAATCATAACTTGCCTATTAGAAGGGCTGGCATTCGGAGCAGGTTGAGGCTGTTGTGTGGCTCTTGCCACCTTGGGTCAACCTCAGGGAATGGGGGTGGGGTGTCTGCATTTTAGATATAGTCTTACTGAACCTCTGTGACTTCACTGAAGAATCCCAGGGCCATGCTGATGGACTTTCCTGTCTGATCTTGCCTCCCATGTACCACAGGATCGATAAACAAATAAGCAGGTTTCGAGGATGGTTACCTAGAAAGCCTATGAGACTGGACAAGGAGACACTGCCAGACCTGGAGGAAAATGACTGCTACACTGCCCCTTTCAGTCAGCAAAGGATCCATCAGTGAGTGTTTCTGGTTAAAAGCATCTCCATGAGCATGGACAGAGCCTTTCCTCCCCTAGAGCTTGGTGGGGTGGGAGAAGGGGCACCCATTTATTGTTTTTATTAAAAAAAATTGCAATTAGCCCTCTCTCTTCCTTGTCCAGACTAGAAGTACAGTAGCCAATCATGAGCCTGATGCTACCACTGACCAATCAGTGCTCTCTTTCTGACCGGGGCCTATTCACCCTTTCTTAGTCAGCCTGATGGCTCCCTGCTCCTAGAGGCTCGCCATATTGGTATGGGCCTTAGTGTGGATACCCAATAAGCTTAACCTCTGGCTGCTTAGAACTCTCAAGTTCGAGTGGCCTGCCAACCTCAGCCTCTTTCTCCTCAGTTATCAGGGACTGCAGGTGTTCACCACCACACCTGGGAGGCAAGCTTTCAATCAGCTAGAATTACTGAGTATTGAATCTTTAACCTTCCTGTATTCAGAGATAAGGATTCTAGCAGAATCCTGAGGCAGTGTGGCTGTGTCAGAAGAGTGTGCTCTGGAGTCAGAGGACGTGGGTTCAAATTCTACCCATGTGACTTGGGGCGAGTTGCTGAAACTTGAAAGTATAGGTTTCTTCCAAAGTAAAATGAGGCAGTTTGATCAGATGGCCTTTGGAGCCCCATCTCCCTCTAGATCTGTGCTCCTCGAGAGATTGTTCTCTCTGAGCCCTCATGTCCTTATTACCCACGTGACTCGGGCAAGTCATTGGCCTCTCTGGATCTCAGTTTCCTCATCTGTAAAATGAGAGAGTTGGTCAAATTTTTGATTTTAGGGGATCTGCAAACTTGTGTTTTAATATTTTGAAAGCTGTCTATCAGTGCCATAGGTTCCCTTTGTAATCCTATATATGTTATTTTGTACATTTAACACCACGAGAGGGGGTCTCTAGGCTTCACCAGACACTGCCAAGGGGAGCCACAACACAAAGCAGCTGAAGAAACCCTCATCTAGGTCTATGATCTTAAACCAGTTTTCCTTTCTGAGCCTTAGTTTCCTCATCTATAAAATTAAGGGGTTGGCTTCAATGGCCTCCAGGGTCTATTACAGTGCCAGACCTAGGATCCTAAGTTGCTTCGTCTCCCTGGGCCACCATTTCCTCCTCAGTAAAAATAAGAGGATGTGTAGATAGCCTTTGAGGTCCTGTGTAGGTCCAGGTCTATGATACTGAATTGATTATTCTCCATTGACTTCTGTTTCCCTCTCTGTGAAATGAGGACTTAACCTCTGCAGCTCCCACCAGCTGTCCCACTAAGATCCTACAGTCCAGTGACCGGTCCATTGTCTTCATCAGCCTGCTGTTTGTGTCCTTCTGCCATCTAGATCCCGTTTGCCTTATGCCCTGTTTCCTAACCCTCCCTTAGACACAGACAGCATCCCTTCAGTGATGGAACCTACAAGCTTTCCCTAGAACTCAGTATTCCCTCTGGTCTCTTGCCTCTCACACAAGCTGCTCCCCATCCCTGGAATGCTCTTGCTCCTCAGTTAGGCTTTCAGAACCTTTATCTTCCTCCAAGGCTCAGTTCAGGTGACTCTGGTGCTCCTTCACATGTGAAGCTTTCCCTGAGCCCCTAGAATCTAGTAATATCTCCTCTCTTGAATTATCTGCTTAGTATTATCTTGGATATTTGTTCTATGTCTCTCTCTCCCCACACCAGTAGAAAGCAGGCTCCTTGAAGGAAGAAAATCTTCATATCTCCTGAGTGTAGCGCAGTCCTTGCCACATAGTTGGTGCCTAATAAATGTTTCTTGGCTTGATGAAGTGTCTGCCATGAGTAAAGCCCTGTGCTGGTCACTGGGTGAGAACCAGTGGATAACAGAGAATAGAGGCAAACAGAGCATGGCCAGAAAGAATTGGATTGGCCCATCTGTCAGCCTGGGCCTGGGCAAAATGAAGCCACTATTGGTATGTTGTAAAGTAAAGTGGCGGCACTTGGGCATAGTAGATAAAGCTCTGCACTTAGACCTCAATTAGAATCCAGTCTCAGATTCTTGTTAGCTGTGGGGACTTCTATTCATCTCCTTTGCCTCAGTTTCCTCATCTGTAAACTGAAGGGCTTCAACTCGATAGCTCAGAGGTGCTTTCATAGCTCTAAAACTATGGTCCTATAACTGAGCCTAGGAAGAATGGGAGAAGGGACAAACTCTGAAGCTTCTGAGATAAAAAAGATGCTTCAGGAGCCCGGCAGGGTGGGGACTATGAATGGAAAGCCTTCCAGAGAACGTAAGCAACCAGGGAAAAATCTCTTCTCCAAACCTGGACTAAATCAAGGGAGCCCTATGTACACCCTTTGCTGAGGTCTTCGCTGAGGCCCTGAGACTCCCTGATACTTTTGCTTCAGAGGTAGAGATGGTACCAGGAACAATGATCTACTGGAGGAGCCAGCAGGCTGCAAGTGACAGATGATCCAGTCTCTTCCCTTCTTTGGCATGAATAATCCAGGATTGGAGCAACCAAGAGGCTGCTCACATTGACCTCATGGGGAATAGAAAGTCAATTAGACACTAGGGAAGATAGCACAAGGGTAAATGGGGAGGAGAAAGTGAGAGAATAGACAGTGTGTGTCACAATGGGAGATGCTCATGAGACACCAATGAACAAGAAAGGAATGGAGGCAGCCTCTGAAAATCCTCCAATCTGGCTTTTATGGGCAGGGAAGGGAATGACTCCTTGAAGATTCAAATGAGTCACTAAAAAAGCTCTAACAAACACAAATCAGAATCTTAGCCCCAGTCAGGTGGAAGCATAATATACCCAGGAGTTTTGATAACATGGGCAAGTAAATTAAATTTAAATATATATATATATATATACACACACATACATACATACATACATACATATATACATGTATATGTGTATATATAGATGTGTGTGTATAAAAGAAAAAGAAACAAGGAAGGACAGAAGGAAGGAAGGAAAGAAGAAAAAAGAAAGAAATGCTCAGTTGAGGTTAAGGCAACCAGGACACTAGCCCTTTGGTGCAGAGACAGACACGTGAGCTAGAGGCCATGGCTGCCACTGCTGGAAAGCAGAGCAAGGGCCAAAGGACCATACATGGTATCAGTGCCCACTAAATTTGGTGCCCTGGGTCAATGTACTTGTTGTGTCAGCTTAGTTAAGCCTCCAGGAGCTGACAGTGGGAGTCAAGGAAGGCTTAATTTGACTTTGAGATCAAGGACTGGGAGAGTTTTTCTAAAGGAAAAAAAAAGGCCAACAAGAAAACTGAAATTTTTATCCCTCTTCATTTAAAGTCTGGTCATGTCTCAGTTGCTAATCTTGAGATTTCTAAGACTAGTAATGATGGTTGCTATTAAATCTTGTTGATTCTGATTACCATGAAGACTGCCACCTGGTGTCTCACTTGCACCCACGTGTTCTGAAGCTCTGTTGTCTCACCCAGGATATGTAGCTGATGAATGAGTGGGGAGGATGCTTCCCCCTCCCCACTTCTTTCACTGGGGTCATTGTTTCAGAGTCTCTTTCTCCATCGATAGCAGGTGGTATTATCTACAGCATTCCTGAGACTCTCTCCCTCAAATCTGCTAAGCTTTGTGTGACTTCCTCTAAATATAGAAACTGTCTCTAAAAATGTGTGAAGGTCACAGGCCATAGCTCTGGAGCAAGGAGGGACCTTAGAGGTCATTTTTCTGAGTCTAGTCTTCCAATGAGGAAAGGGGTATGACCTCTGAGTGAGAGAAGAGGCATAGGCCTTGAGGAGGATGGAGGCTTGAGTTCTCAGAGATTAGATTACATTAGCCAGTTCACCTTCACCTACCACAGCTAAATCCTGGTGGTTCTATCTCTGAAAAAGTCTTTCTTCTGTCCTTCCCCCTCTCTTTCCACTGCCATTATCCTAATATAAGCCTCCATTCTTACCCATATGAACTGCAGGACTGATCTTTGGGCTCTCTGATATATCCTTCACGACACCAGCATTCTTCTGTGTGGGTCTGATCATCTTATTCCTCTACTCCAAAGCCTTAGATGTCTCCTTATTGCCAACCAAATAACCCTCTCCCCAAAATTAGCCTATTATGTAAGGCCCTCCATAACCTAGAGCCTCCCTTGATCGCCAAGGAAGGTGACTTTGACTGAGGCAACTAAACTCTTTGGGCTTCACCTCCTAACTCCAAAAAACAGAAATTGGACAAGACTTTAGGTCTTACCCTTTTCATCTCTGGATTGGCAGGTGTCTCACCTGTGCTGGAGGGAATAGAGAAAAAGCATGGAGTCAGTTTCATCTGTAAAATGGGCATTGTAATAGTACCTCCCTCCCAGGATTGATGTGAGGACAGAAGGAGATAATACATGCAAAGTACTCTCTCAGTGCTAACAGTAAACGTTGTTATAGCATGGGGAGAGAAGGAAGGAAACAGCTGTTACTTAAGCACCTGCTGTGTACGAGGCACATACTAAGCCCTTTGTGCATCTCATCTCATTTGATCATTACCATCACCTTAGTGGGGTTATGCTATTATGCTAGGGGGTAGATGCTATTATTTTCCCCCAACTTTTACAATTCAAGAAACTGAAGGAGACAGAAGTTAAGCTACTTAGGGAATTCCTTTATAATAAAACTGTAAGGTGAGTTGTAATTTTTCCATGAATGGCATGCCAAGGAGATCCTATTTTTTATCTTATTTAATCATAGGGAATGTTGCCAAGGGTGTAACCTCACTGGGTCTGTGTTTCCAAATAGAACTTGGGCAAAGTTTCATAGGAACCTAGAGCTAGGCTTCGGAGGCCATCTAGTCTAATCCATCCATTATATGTGTGGGGAAACGGAGATCCAGGGATGATAGGGTCATAGAGCTAGTGCTGCAAAGGAGCCCAGAGGTCATCTAATCCAACCTATTCCCCATTTTGTACGTGAGAAAACAGAGAGCCAAGGAGAAGAGGCTTGCCAAAGGTCACGCAGGTATTATGCCATCCAAGGTGCCATCAGAACCAAGGCCCTCTCAGTCTGGAGCGCTTTTAGAGACTATTCAGCCTGTTAACTGGAATAATAGCAGCAGGACAGTTATACCTTCCACATTGCAATTTTCCCCATCGTAGTTTTGATATATTAAGTATAAGAAATTAAATGAGAAATTGGGGGGAGTTTTGCAGAAGCTGCAGAAGACATGCAAAGGCCAGCTGATGACACAGAAAAAGTTTAAAAACTCAGAAATACATCAGATATATGTATAGTATTGTATAATATCAACCCAAATTTTACAGTAGGATGCTGTAAACACCCCATGAAAGAAAAGGAAAAAAACAGACTTCTTCTCTGGTACAAAGGGAGGGACAAAAAATTTTATCTGGATTTTCCAGATCACGGGGGTACCATACCCCTCACCCCGCAAGGTAGAAGGAATAACTCTAATTACTTCCTAAAGAACTTAGATAGAATGGTGCCTAGCTCATAGTTGGTGCTATATAAATAGGTATTCCCTGCCCTTTAAATGAAAAGAGAAGTTAGATGCAAGCAATATTTCAGTAGTGGGATCAATGATACTAGACAACTGACTAGAAATTGGGGTAAAGGAGAAGGAAGACTCCAAGGTGACTGAGTGGGCAAGTGAGATGATGAGGAAAAGGCCATTGGCAGAAATAAGGGATTTAGGAGGATGGGGAGGATTTGTGAGAATGATTTGAGTTCTAGCCATGTTGAGTTTCACCTCCTTAGTGGGACATACAGGTCCCTCTGTCCAGCCAGAGATTGGAAATATTAGGTCAAGGGTGGGGAACCTGTGACCTCAAAGCCACATGTGGCCCTCTAGGTCCTCGAGTGTGGTCCTTTGACTGAATACAAACTTCACAGAACAAATCCCCTTAATAAAAGGATTTGTTCTATAAAACTTGGACTTAGTCAAAAGGCTGCACCCAAAGGCCTCACGGGTTCCCCACCCTAGTATTAGACTGAGGCTTCAGGGGGAGGTTGGGGCTAAAGATACAGATTTGGGATTCACCTGCCTAGACCTAGGAGACAATCATTTGGTGTCACTGAAGCCAGAGGAGCAGAGATTGTCAAGAAAGGTGAGGCTGACCCACTGAAGAACAAGAATGAGAAAGCCTGAGGAAAGCTTAATGGATTTGGCTACTGAGGAAGTCACTGATGACTTTCAATTAATTGAACTTCGTGTATGTGGTAGGGGAAGGGGAAAAGAGCTGACAATATATGTTATTTCATCAGTGTGGAGAGGTCCTGCCAAGAAAACTCCCTATTAGTGCAAATACACTCCAGCCCTGCAACCTACCATCTTAGAGAGCCCCCTGAGGGTGCCCAAGGTCACACAGCCAATATATGTGTCAGTGGTGGGACTCTAACTCAAGTCCTATTGACCCCACGGAAACATCCCTGTTCACTTTGCCATGCTTCCTATCAACTGATTGAGCCCACTGGACTAAACGATTCCTCCCTACTAAATGATACCAGGCCAGGGTCACATAGTCAGTGAGTGTCAAAGGTGAGATTTGAACTCAGGTCTTATCAGTTCAGAGTCTGACTCCATGATCCTTACGCCATTCTGCTTCTCATACTGTTGTAAGGGTAATGTGGAGGCATTGGAAATATGCCATCAGTGATAAATACTCTGTTTTATGAGTATGATTAGAAATGCTTCATATGAGTTGTCAATAGAGTCTGGTATGCCTGCATTCAAAGTGGATGAAATTGGGATGAAAATGTTGGCAGTAATGACATCGGCAGCCCTTAACGTGTGATTACGGAGTTGGGCTAAACACATCTTTTGAGAAATTAAGCTTCTGTCAAAGCCAGTGATAAGAACCGGTCCATTTTAAGAATCCATTTATTCTCCATTCGCCCTTCTTGTTCTTCACTGTTTTTCCGATTACATATGACTGCCCTTCATATTTGAAATGTCATTGGAAATTATACTGTGGACAGTGATTACTTAGAGCAAATCCCGTGATAGGTGCTTTTTCTTCAGATGGGCACAGAGAAGCAAATGTCATAGGGTGGTGTGTGACCCACAAGACAACCACTCTATCTTTTCCCAAGAATTACATCAGTGCTGAATTACCATCCAAGGAAACTATTATGCTAACAGCAGGTGGGTTCCTTGTGCCTCTCCCATTTGCAAAGCTCCAGCTTTCATATTATCAGCCTCTTGCCTTTCCGTTGTGCCATGTTTTTCTTTCTTTCTTTTCTCTTGGTGGAAAACAGTCAAAAAGGCAAAGCAAAGAATTTGGGAACCTTTTTTCAAGACTGACATGTCCTTAATGGAAATGTCAGAAACAAGAATGCTATGGGTGTGTATTGCAAGCATGTCTTCTCTTCCTCCATGGAGGCCCTACTGTACTTCCTTGCCATCCCATGGAGTGGACCTTAGGCTGCCAAAGTATATGTCAGCATTTCACAGGCTTGAACAGGTCCTCCCAAGCCAGATGGCTTGGTGCATAGGCCCATTCGTTCAGAAGAGATTATAGATTCAGAGGTGGAAGGGACGTCAGAGGCCATTTAGTCCAGTCATTTTACTAATGAGTAATCTGCTGCCTAGGGAGGTTTAGTAGGTATTAGAAATAGACTGTCCCCTGATCACTGGAGTCCCAACCAGATGAGCCAACTTCAGAGATGCCTATTCCCATTGGGATGATCCCATCATGGGTGATGGACTATTTTGTCCATAGAATCTAATCAAGTGTGGAGGAATAGCGATCTGCATTGATGAATGGAAAATTCACTTGGATGAAATCATAGGTCTTTTAGAATTAAAGTAATTATGTATATATTTTGTACACAAGCGCACAAGCACATTTCATTCACTGTGCCTGAAGTGTCTTGGATGTGCGTATTTCTCACTACCAATGTAGCTTGTGACCATGCCAAGTCTTCACATCTTCTGTAGCTTTGGGCTGGATTTTGCTGAAAATGCTCCTTGTAGAATCAACCCCCTCTACTAAGAAGAAAGATTTCTTTGCTTTTTCTAATATTTCGTGGGTACGAGTGCAGCACCCAAATCATTGATCTGTTAAGCCTCATGTTCACTGAATGAGGACTTAGTTATCTAACAACGGCACAGAGAAATGACAACAACTAGTGTTCACATAGCACTTACAAGTTGGCAAGATGCTTTGCATATGTTATTTCATGTGATCCTCACCTGTGAGGTAAGTGCTATTATCATCCCAGTTTTACAGATGAGGAAACTGAGGTTAAATGACTTACCTAAGGTCACACAGATAATCAGTGCCTGAGGAAGGATTCAAACACAGGTCTTCCAGTTCAGTTCTCTATCCTCTTGTCACCTAGGTACTTAAGGCACTGAAGAGTAAGTGTGCTTGTTGAGATCTTTGAAATCCTGGGCAATCTCCCAGATGTGATCTGGTCTGGTCACTAAGGATCATATGCAAGACTGAACCCAGGTTTTCCTAGCTCTGACGAGAGCTTTCTATCTATTGTGTGCACCATATTGCTTCTTATCTATATTAAGATGTTCAGTCATTTCGGTCATGTCTGACTCTTTGTGACCTCATTTGGAGTGTTCTTGGAAAAGATACTGGAATGGTTTGCCATGTTCTTCTCCAGCTCATTTGACAGATAAGGAAACTGAGGCAAACAAGGCTAAGTGACTCTCCCAGTGTCACACAGCTAGTAAGTGTCTGAGGCTGGACTTTAACTCAGATTTTCTTGACTCCAGGCCTGGCACTCTATCCACTGCATCACCTAGGTGCCCCTTATATTAAGATACAGACAGATAGATGCACAGACACATACATATATGTCTTTATATGTGTGTGTCTTTATATGTATATATGTATACATATATGTATATATACATATATATATACACACACAAAGATATGCATAGAGAGAAAGAAGGGGAAAGGGGGAGAGCAAAAGGGAAGGAGAAGGAGGGAGGAAGGGAAAGGAGAGAGATAGACAAAGAGACATAAACACAATCAGACACAACTGTTTGATACATGAGCCGAATGACCATGGGCAAATAGAAGGATAAGTGATCAGAATCATCCTTTAAGAAAATCACTCTGGAAGGATGAGAGTGGGGGAGTGACTGGAAGAATTAGAAGCCCATTGCAATAGCCTGGGGAGAGAAGTCATGGGGAGCTAAACTAAGAAGGTGTCTGTATGAGTAGAGAAACAGGTCATATGGAAGAGATATGCTGGAGGTAAACATGATGAGATTTGGCAACCAATCAGTTACGTGGATTGGGGAGAGTGAAGAGTCAAGATAGGCACCACCATCGTGAACCTGGGTGAGTGACTAGAGGAATAGTGGTAGCTTCAAAATAGACTTAGAAAAGGGATGGGCTTGTGGGAAGACATAACGAACCCAATTTTTGGACATGTTGAGTTTGAGGGGCTTGTGGGGCATTCAGTTTGAAACATTCAAGTTAGCAAATGGAGATGAAGAGACTCAGAGGCAAGGCTAAGGCTGAATATGTAGATTTATCTGCTTGAAGATGAGAACGAGAGAGGAAGCAGGACGAACTTTGGTATGGACCCACATGTAAGGGGCAGTGCATGGAGGATGGACCAGCTACCTAAGCAGATTGGGAAGGAGAGGTCATTCAGGTAGGAGGGAGGAGACCCAAGAGAGTGCAGTGTGACAGAAATGCAGAGAGGATGGAGTATCCTCCAGGGTAGGAGGGAAAGGTATTGAGCAGTGTCACATGCTGAGGAGAGGCTGAGAAGAAGGAGGCTTGAGAAGAGATTCGGTGAGTAAGAGATTGGTGACTCTGGAGAGAGCGGGTTCAGCTGGGTGAGGAGGTCAGGAGCCAGACTGCAAAGGGCAGAGAAGAAAGAAGTGAGGAGAGGATTGCGTTGAGTGTAGACTGCTTTTCCCAGTTGCTTAGCTGAGAGAGAGGAGTGATACAAAATGATGGCTGGAGGGAATGGTGGAGTTGAAGGAGGGTTCTTTTCAGAATGAGGAAAACTCGAGTGAGCCTGTAGGGAGCAAGGAAGGAACTGGGAGATAGGAGCAATGATTGATGGGACAAACAGATGAGAAACTTGGTGGGAACCAGAGAGGGAGAGATCAGAGGGGCTGGTAGAGAGGTTAGCTTTGGCAAGAATGGCTTCTCCTTCATCACAGACTGGAGTTAAGACAAAGAGAAGGGATGATGACAAGAGATTTTGACATGTAGGGAAGGGAAGGTGAGGGAGCTTGCCATGAATGGTCTCTCTGTTAAAGTATCAAATGAAACCTTCCACTGAGAGAGAGGATGAGAGAGCTGCGGGTGCTTTGAGGAGAGAAGAAAAGGTTTGGAGTAGTCTGTGGGGAACAGGATACATTCTCAATTAAAGAGAAGAAAAAGAGTTGGCTTCTTCTGCCTGATGGAACAATTGCTGATCTTCTTTGACAGATGGGGTTTTCTCGCTGAGAGTTCCCAACACCAGTAAGAGCATAGGTCCAGGAAAATTACAAACACACACGTATGTGTGTATATATGTATATTTGTATATACTGTATGTATGTATATATGTGGCATATATGCACATACAATATAAGAATTTGTATATATACATGGATGAACTATGTATACTTTGTTTATAGATATATATATACATACATACATACATACATACATATATATATATACACACACATACACACAGTATGTAGAAATATATTAAATCTATCTGTGGAAAAGTAGGTCTTAATTCTAATTGAAGTTGAGGGTGTGTGAATGTATGTATGTGTATCCTATACATTCTATATGTTTATATTTTTAAATGTTTTCTGTAGGACTAACTTTTCCTAATAGATCCAGTGCTTAATTTTATACATACCTAAGTGAGGAAACTTTCCCTACCCATGCACATTGCCACCTTCTCTGCAACATGTATTCTTTTTTTTTGATTCTCTAATGTATTTAATACATTTATTTAATTTATTTAATATTTTTAGTTTTCAGCATTGATTTTCACAAGAGTTTGAATTATAAATTTTCTCCCCATTTCTACCCTCCCCCCCACTACAAGATGGCATATATTCTAATTGCCACATTCCCCAATCAGCCCTCCCTTCTGTCACCTCACCCCCCCATCTCCCTTTCCATTACTTTCTTGTAGGGCAAGATAAATTTCTATGCCCCTATTGCCTGTATATCTTACTTCCTAGTTGCATGCAAAAACTTTTTTCGAACATCTGTTTTTAAAACTTTGAGCTCCAAATTCCCTAACCTCTTCCCTCCGAACCCACCCTCCCTAAGAAGGCAAACAATTCAACATAGGCCACACGTGTATCATTATGTAAAACCCTTCCACAATACTCATGTTGTGAAAGACTAACTATGTTTTGCTCCTTCTTAACTTATGCCCCTTTATTCAATTTTCTCCCCTGACCCTGTCCCTTTTCTAAAGTGCTTGTTTTTGATTACCTCCTCCCCATATCTGCCCTCCCTTCTATCGTCCCCCCTTTTTATCTCCTTCCTCCTTTTTTCCTGTGGGGTAAGATACCCAATTGAGTGTGTCTGTTATTCCCTCCTCAGGTCAAATCCTATGAGAGCAAGATTCACTCATTCCCCCTCACCTGCCCTTTCTTCCCTTCCTGCAGAACTGCTTTTTCTTGCCACTTTTATGTGAGATAATTTACCCCATTCTGTCTCTCCCTTTCTCCCTCTCTCAATATATTCCGCTCTCATCCCTTAATTTGATTTTGTTTTTTTACATAGTATCCCTTCATATTCAACTCACCCTGTGCCCTCTATCCCTCTGTCTACATATATATTCCCTTCAGGTAGCCTAATACTGAGGTCTCATGAATTATACGCATCATCTTTCCATGTAGGAATGTAAACAAAAGAGTTCAACTTTAGTAAGTCCCTTATGATTTCTCTTTCTTGTTTACCTTTTCATGCTTCTCTTGATTCTTGTGTTTGAAAGTCAGATTTTCTATTCAGCTCTGGTCTTTTCACTGAGAAAGCTTGAAAGTCCTCTATTTTATTGAAAATCCACATTTTGCCTTGGAGCATGATACTCAGTTTTGTTGGGTAGGTGATTCTTGGTTTTAAGCCTAACTCCTTTGACCTCCAGAATATCATATTCCAAGCCCTTTGATCCTTCAGTGTAGAAGCTGCTATATCTTGGGTTATCCTTATTGTGTTTCCACAATGCTCAAATTGTTTCTTTCTGGCTGCTTGCAGTATTTTCTCCTTGATCTGGGAGCTCTGGAATTTGGTGACAATATTTCTAGGAGTTTTCTTTTTGGGATCTTTTTGAGGAGGCCATCAGCAGATTCTTTCCATTTCTATTTTACCCTCTGGCTCTAGAATATCAGGGTAGTTCTCCTTGATAATTTCTTGAGAGATGATATCTAGGCTCTTTTTTTGATCATGGCTTTCAGGTAGTCCAATATTTTTTAAATTATTTCTCCTGGATCTATTTTCCAGGTCAGTGGTTTTTCCATTGAGATATTTGACATTGTCTTCCATTTATTCATTTCTTTGTTCCTGTTTTATACTATCGTGATTTCCCATAAAATCAGTAACTTCCACTTGCTCCAATCTAATTTTTAAGGTAGTATTTTCTTCAGTGGTCTTTTGGACCTCCTTTTCCATTTGACTAATTCTGCCTTTCAAGGCATTCTTCTCCTCATTGGCTTTTTGGAGCTCTTTTGCCATTTGAGTTAGTCTATTTTTTAAGATGTTATTTTCTTCAGTATTTTTCAGGTCTCCTTTAGCCAGTCATTGACTTTTTTTCTTGATTTTCTAGCATCACTCTCATTTCTCTTCCCAATTTTTCCTCTACTTCTCTGACTTGCTTTTCCGATTCCTTTTTGAGCTCTTCCATGGCCTGAGACCAGTTCATGTTTTTCTTGGAGGCTTTTGATGTAGGCTCTTTGACTTTGATGACTTCTTCTGGCCACATGTTTTGGTCTTCTTTGTCACCAAAGAAAGATTCCAAAGTCTGAGTCTGAATCTGAGTCTATTTTCACTGCCCGTTCATAGTCCCAGCCAACTTACTTGATCCTTGAGTTTTTCATCAGTGTATGACTGCTTGTAGAGTATAGAGTACTTTGTCCCAAGCTTGAGGGGCTGCACTGTGGTTTTCAGAGCTTTTTCTACACAGCAATCTCTGCCACACCAGCACTACTCCTCCCCCAAGAACCGCCAGCCCAGAGGGGACTCAGATCTAAGCTGGCTCTACACTCCTGCTCTGATCTGCCACTTATTTCGTCCCACCAGGTGGGCCTGGGACCAGAAGCAACTGCAGCTGTAGTTCTGTAAGTGCCTCAGAGCTGCACCACCTCTGACGCCCCTGGGGTGGTGACCAAACTGCGAACTCCTTTCACTCTGTCCCCGAAGTTTTTCCCACTAACCTTCTCTGTTGTCTTTTGTGTTTGTCAGTTGAGAAGTCTGGTAACTGCCACAGCTCACTGATTCAGGGCACTAGGGCCTGTTCTGCCTGGCTCCCTGTCTGGTTGGTCCAGGCATGGCTCACGCTGGGCTCTGCTCTGCTCCCAGTTCTGTGCGATAGACCTTACCCAGCGACCATCCAGGCTGTCCTGGGCTGGAGCCCTGCTTCCCTCTGCTATTTCGTGGGTTCTGCAGTGCTAGAATTTGTTCAGAGCCGTTTTTATAGGTGTTTGGAAGGACCTGGGGGGGAGCTCATGCAAGTCCCTGCATCCCAGCCACCATCTTGGCCTGCAACATGTATTCTTAGAGAGTTTCCTAGAGAGCTGAGAGGTTAAGTGACTTATCCAGGGTCACACAGCCAGTGTGTGTCAAAGGCACAATTAGGATCCAGGTGTTTCAAGTTCTAAAGTTGGCTTTCTATCCACTGCACCATGTTGCCTTTCCATCCCCCTTTCCTTCCTGTTCCCTCCTCCTTCCTCTCCTTCCCTGTTCTTGGCTCTGATACTCCAGCAGATCACTGATCTCAAAATATGAACTCTCTCCTCTAGTTGGCTCACCCCCTAGGCAGAGCCATACCAAATTTCATCCATGTCCTCCCATAAATTTGTCACTTTGGATCCTCCCCACATGTTGGGGGCCTTCCTTGTACTCTCTGCACATTGTATACCTACCAATGGAGGGTGCAGCCTGTCCAATGGTTGTTACTTGTTCTTGCTATGTGGCCAGCTCATCATTTTTCCCAGTTGGACATTTCTCCAAAGACACCCTCCTCCAAACCATTTCTAAATAATTCCTCCTTTGTAGCAGGTTGCAGTCTGCTCACACCCACCATCCTCCTCCACATTGCCCTTTGGGTGACCCTCAACTTGAATTCTTCAGAGAACCTGGTATTCTGTGAATAGCATCTATCTACCATTACCAGAAGATTAGTGGCACTGAAAAGATAAGTCTTTGTTCAAGCTATCTTGAACTTGGGATCTTGAGGCTTGGGATCTACAACTTCCAAAAGGCAATCCAGCCCTTTTCTCCAATCTAATTATAAATCCTCCATCAAAATCCTTCTCATTTGCCTCATTGTGCTTATCAGTCTATGGACCTCTGACAGGCCCCACAGATGGACCAAAACCTCAGCCCAGAATTAAATAGGCAGAAGAAATCAAGCCAGGTCACATTTGGGAAATTGCCCAGAATTCCATTGATCCCGAGCTGCTCACTGCTGAAACAGCTCTTCTTGGCACATAGTAAGTGCCTAATAAATGCTTTTTCATTCATGTGTCCATTCACAGTATTGGGCTATAAGACTGCAAATTGTGGACTACCAGGACCTCGGAAGAGCCAAAATGGCAGGAGACCCCAAAGGAATTGCAAGGTGTAATGTTGACCATCAGAAGGAGCAGCAGTGGTGTGAGGGTGGAGGGGAGCAGGAGGGATAGTTCCCATTTCCATGATTCCCTTTAAAGTTTGCAAAGCATCTTACATAGATGGCCTCATTTGGTCCTCTTGACAACCGTGGGAGTAAGGTGCTAACATTGTTCCCATTTTACAGATGGGAAAACTGAAAATGAGCAAAGCTGAGTGACTTTTGTCAATAGGCAAACAGGTAGTAAGTAAGAGAGACATTGTGGGAGGACAGAGAGAGCCCTGGACCTGGAACCGGAGAATTAGTGTTTAAATCTCAACTCTGTCACTTGTACTATGTGCCTTTGGGCAAGTCATTTAACCTCCATGGGCCTCAGTGTCTTCATCTGTAACGTGAGGGGGGTAGATGAGAACATGTCTTCTAAGCCGTTTTTGTTTCATGGAACCCTTTGGCAGTCTGGTGAAGCCTATGTTAAATGCGTAAAATAAAATCCATTGGATTAGAAAGGAAACCATTTCTGTTGGAATGCTCCAAGTCTGTGATGCTACAATTCTGTCGAATCCAGGATTGGAATTCAGATATTCCTGACTCCATGCTGCCTCTCTCTAGTGAATCACCAAGGGAAAGGTGGAGTGGTTGACATTAGCAAGAGAGCCTGCCTTTTGGCAGAACAGCAAGGGATAGATAGAGTCCACAGCCTGGGCATATTGCAGGGCTGCCCTGGAAGTCCTAACAGGATCGAAGGCAAGGTGCAGCATACTTACTGGGTGAGTCTTCTATGGAGAACCTGGGGGATGGCTTAACTCATGATATGGGAGCTTGGTGATGTGCCCCACTGGAAAGAGTTCTCATAACAGAGATCACAGATGAATGGACACATCTAGGAAGTCATCAAAATGACAGATATGGAGGGGTGGAGAAAGAAAGATAAAGGAGAGGGAGAGGGAGGAGGAGAAGAAAGATGAAAAGGGAAGAGGAAAAGAAAGAACAACGCACTTAGAACATTCTTGCTGCAATTACAAAGGAGTCAGGAAGTGTGGTCATGTTGGAGTGGACCTGTCCTTGGTATAAAGACTTTCCAATGTGAGAACTTCCTCTGCCAGAACAGGTTGGCATCTCCCCACAGCAGGCTTAGAGGGTCTCCTAGGGCAGTGAAAGGCTGAATGCCAACCCAAAGGTTAGGATACAATAGTTTTATGTCAGAGGCAGGACTCAGCCCAGGTCTAGCTGAGATTGGCTCTCTACACTGCTTCTCAATACTACTTTCTCTGTGTGTTTCTGCAGGGGAGGGATACCACAAACTTTGTATCAGGGGCAGGACTGACATTTGTATCACAGACCAGCTGGCTGAAATATGTTTGTATGTGTCTGGTTATATCTTTGGGCATTGGTTTCCTCTTTCATAAAATGAGAGAGATGGAATCTGTGAACTCTGAGGTCTGTTCCAGGTCTGAGTCTGTGATCCTTTGATTCAGCAGACAGGAGGGTGGAGATATCTAAAAAGAGTAATGCATTTAGCCACTAATGACTTAATGCAAATAAATATAGTGGATCATTGTTTGGATGCCTAGGTTTGGAGAAGGGTGTACCGAGGGGAAGGGGAGATTTGATGAGGATGGGGATGGGGATGGGGATGGAGCAGTCTTGCACATGGGCTGCTGCCTGAGGACGGAAGCAAATTGAAGACACTCTGCTTAGCTTCAGAACTTCATGGCAGCTGCGGAGTACTTTGAAGAGTTTAGTTGGGATGAAAGAGACATGGAGGGAGGGGTGCACTAGAGATGGGCTGTTCACTAGAGAATCACAGATTTAGAGCCCGAAGGGGCCTTTGAAGTCTTCTGGTCCAACCCCTTCATTTTACATTTGAGAAAACCGAGACCAGGGAAATCAAGGGATTTGCCCAAGGCCACACAGAGAGTGTTGCAGGTGGGATTTGAACCCTGTTATGATCCAGACCTGGGCAGAGCTCTTTTCCCCTGCTGATCCTGAGCGTGGATCTCTTCATTTGAAGCCAAGGATCATTCACATATTAAGGGCACGTTTCTGCTGTACCCATCAGTAAAGTCTTCATATTTAACTTTGTAAACACAGAGAGCAGGTACCTAGGATCAATCAAATCATCTAGTAGGCGAATTTGGCAATCTCGCCTCTTCGGCCTGTGTTTATTTTTATTGATCTCAAGGCTTTAGAGAAATCCCTCAGGAAAGGAGAGGGAGGTTGGGGTTCATTTAGATCAGATTGAATGTTTCATTTTTCTGCCCCCAGAGACTGCAAACTATCTCTAAACACTTGTTTTATTACTTTTGTTCGTTCTTTATTGGCCTCCAAAAGAATGCTGGTTGTTTTTATCGATTTGCGCTGTCAGGGGAGACCCAGATGAGTTCAAGAAAATTTGAGGTTGTTATGGAAATTAAGCAAACGATGCAGTCTGAGGCTCAAGCTTCTGCAGAGCTGGGCTTTCTCTTCAGTGGGATGTTATTTATCGAGGTCTTCAGTGAACAAGACCAATTAGTCAAAAGGAGAAACCTCTGCCCTGGTACCAGGAGATGGGATAGCTAAACTGCATTGTGTTATTTAGTGCTTTTGAAACCACCTTCCCCCAAGTCACTCATCCATTGCATTCCTCCCTTATCTTGTCTCTAACGGTATTTTAAGATTTGTTGCCCCTATATGATGAGCTAGTATAAAACGCTCTGGAGAAAGGCTCTGAGGAGTAGAATGACCTCACTTAAATACATTAAATCTGCCCCACATCCATAGAAGCTATTGTCCAAGGCATCATAATGAGGGTGACCTTGGCTACCCAACTCATCTGTGCCCCCTTTGAGGGAACTAATTGTTTTGTTTTTGTGTGTCCAGAGCCTAGAAACACCCTGAGGCCAAGTAAAAGATGTTCAGACTTGGGACAAAAAAGTATTCGATTTGTCCAAAGCAGAAGTCATCTGAATGTTTCATTTTATAAGTAGGTAAAATAGGGGCAGCTAGGTGGCACCAATAATGCATAGAGCTCAGATCCTGGAGTCAGGAGGACCTGAGTTCAAATCCAGCCTCAGATACTTACTCCCTGTGTGCCCCTGGGCAAGTCACTTTACCCCATTTGCCTCAGTTTCCTCATATGTCAAATGAGCTTTAGAAGGACATGGTAAACCATTCAAGTATCTTTGCCAAGAAAACCCCAAATGGAGTCACAAAGAGTTGGACATGGCTGAAAACGACTCAACAACAACAAAGTAGATAAACGGGGTTTGAGTTACAAGTAGAGAGAGCCTTCCTGTTTAAAAGAATAAGTCAGCTTTCAGGTACTTTTCCTCATGTGTGTGTGTGTGTGTGTGTGTGTGTGTGTGTGTGTGTGTGTGTGTAGAGGTTCATACCTGTGATGTTATTGATCTAGGGAACTCCCAGTGAAGAAACTCCTCCCATCTTAGAGTCTGACAACTCACCTGTAACTTAGTCTTACAGATTGGCCTCATCCATTACTGGATAGATGCCTGGAGACAGAGCTGGTATATATCCTGGCAGGTCTTCTCTCCTCCAGAGCTATTAATGGCACTTCATTCACTCTTCCCCTCTACCCTCTTCCCATTTGCGAATTCATATCTTTAGCATATTCTGGAACTTTTAAATCAAGGGGATCTTGCTCTAGCCTTAATAGGAACGTGTCTCATCAGTCCAGCCAATATGACCCATCAGGACCCACTCTTCTGACTTGGGGAGCTATTCATCCCACTCTTCCACATTCAGCTTGCTTGTTGAATCAGAATATTGACAAGGATGGCTGCGAAGACAGGCTCCACACACCAGCTTTTTTCTCCTCCCCTTATATGTCAGGTCCCCCAAGATTGTACTCAGGGTTCCTGTTATTTCTGCTTCAGTAATCGGTTACTTCTCATGGGTCCAAATTATGTCCAGAATCTAATCCCCCTGATATCTCCTTTACCTTCAGAAAGATAAAAGTATCAGGAAGGCGAGTCCAGAATTTATTAGTCTCTCTGCCTTTTACCGTGTGAGGCTGGGAGCAGAAAAGCCAGTCCTTAACACCGCCCCACCCCGACTTCTCTTGTCCCAGCTTTGGTGAGCAGATTTTTAATACTTGTCTGCCAAGTTTCAAGGTCCCAGGGGGCTACCAGGTAAGAGAACTGCAGTGATGCTACCAGCTGCTCTAGTGTTCCCAGCAAGAATGGGTGTACCTGCCACTCTGTTCATCAGGAAGGAAGCTGATGAGGAAGATGATGAGGACCCAGAGGACCAGCAGGCCTGGGTTCAGATCTCACCTCTTCCACTTGATAACTCTGAGTCTGAAACCTTGAGCCTCATTTAACTTCTGGGGCTTTTTGTTGTCCAATCATTTTTCAATCGTGTCCGACTCTTTGTGACCCCATTTGGGATTTTCTTGACAAAGATACTGCAGTGGTTTGCCATTTCCTTTCCAGCCTGTTTTACAGATGAGGAAACTGAGGCAAACAGGGTAAAGTAACTTGCCCAGGGTCACACAGCTGGTAAGTGTCCGAGGTCAGATTTGAGCTCAGGAAGAGTCTTCTGTGCACTATGGCACCACCTAGCTGCCCTAGTCACACAGCTAGTAGGTGTCTAAGGCAAGATTTGATTAATAATAACAGCTAACATTTACATAGAGCTTATTATGTGCCAGGCACTGTACTAAGTGCTTTACAAATATCTCATTGGATCCTCACAACAACTCTAGGAGGTAGATGCTATTATTATCCTCATTTTACAGATGAGGAAACTGAGGCAGACAGATTAAATGACTTGCCCAGGGTCACACAGCTAGTACGTATCTGAGGCCAGATTTGAACTCAGGTCTTCCTGACTCCAGGCCAGGCACTCCATTCACTGTGCCACCTAAGTTGGATTTGAACCCAAGTCTTCCTGACCCCCAAATCCAACATTGTCCTTCACGCCACACTGCCTCTGATGGCTAGATTGTATCAAGTACATTTGTGTCTAGCCCAACTTAACTTGGGTGAATTATTATTACTAACGTATTTTTTTTCTTTCCTGAAGATTATGCCAATTCATTTTTGAAGTGCCTTCATTACTTCCTAAAGAGAGTTGACATGATTCAGTAGAGATTAAGTACTTTATAAAATTTTAACTGTGGGAACTCTGCTATGCAAGACTAGCTTTCTGAAGGAAGAGTCAAAAGAAATGAGGCATCTTCAGTCCCACAGTAGGGAGGATGCACTTCTGAGCAAAATAGTTTAGCTTCCCATGCAAGTGGGCAGAAGCCTGGAAATGAGGAAATAGGAATCCTCTGCTCTAGCCTCACCACTAACGGTGGCCTGGGCTAGGAGTCCACAAAATTATAGAATTGGAAACTATTTCAGAAGGCATACAATACAGTGCAACCAACAGGGGGAAAATAACCCCTTGAGTATATCAGGCAAGTGATCATTCAGCCTGCCTTCTTGTTAAGATTTATCCCCCTCAACAGACTCTGTGATGCGGTGACTCCGGCCTTGCTGGTATTTGCCCAAGACATTCCTATTCCTGACTCCTTCCTGGCCTGGAATTCTCTTCTGCTTCCTGGCTCCTCTCCTCTGACTTTGTTCCCACCTTGGCTAAAGTCCCAAGAAGCCTTTCCAGACCTCCCCTTGATGCTGGTGTCTTCTCTCTGAGATTTTCCTGTATATGTCTTGTTTGTATGTGGTCTCCCCTTATTAGTTTGGAAGCTCCTTGAGGGCAGGGATAATGTTTGCCTTTGTATCATCAGTGTATCACACAGTACCTAGAACGTAATGGATTAGAACATAATGGGTTCCTTACATAATAACTAGAACATAACAGATTAATTGACTATTGATTTGACCTTTTGAGGGTGTTCTCTCTTCCCAAATCAGCTCATTACATTTTGAAATAGCTTTAATTATTAGGAATTTTTTTTTAAACCAGGAAGCCTAAATTTGTCCCCTAGGGACTTCCCCACACACACTCTTACTTGTTCCCTGGGAGACCCCTAGGATAAGACCAGTTGCTCTTCTGCTTGACAGCCCTTCGAATACATGAAGTCAGCCTGAGTCTTCTCTTCCCCAGGCTAGGCATCCTCAGCTGCTTCACTCGATATTCATATGATCTCATCATTCTGAGTTGCCTCCCTATTGACACTGTCTAAATTATCAGTCCTTCTAGAATACAGCCCCCAGAACTAAAGAAGACCTATCCCAGGTAGATTCTGACCAGTGGAAGGTAGAGCAAGATTCCTGCCTCCTTATTCCTGTAAACTCTACCTCTCCAAGTAGCCCAACAATGCATTAAGGTTTTTTTTTTTTTTTTGCTATTTTATTACACTGCTGGCTCATCCATAGCTTAGAGTCATTCCCTTCCCTCCCCCCCCACCCAAAAGCTCAAATATTTTTCAGGTAAACTGATATCTAGCCATGCCTTATCCATTTTGTATTCATGAAATTGACTTTTTGGACCCAAGGTAAGACTTTGCATTTATCTCTGTTAGATTTTAGCATATTAGATTTAGCCCAATGTTCTAGTCTCTCAAGATATTTATGTATCCTGATTCTGTCATCCAATTTATTATCTTTCTGTCCAGGTTTGTCTCATCTACAGATCTGTTAGATATTCCAGCTAAGCCTTTATGCAAGTAATTTGTAAAAGAAGATTGTTTTGTGGCCCTTAAATCCTTCCAGTGTCCAGATACACTGACTAGGCAAGCTAATTAGTGGGGATAAGAAAGCTGGAGGTAGCCTGGTGTAATAAAGAGAGGGCCAGACTTCAAATCTGGGAGATCTGCATTCAGCTTCTGCTTTCAGCACATCTTAGCTGTTATCATCATGGACAAATGGCCTAATTCTAATTGTCCTCAGGCAGCTGTCTATGATCCTAAATTAGAGGCATTCTGCATCCGTAGAGGGAATTTCTGTGCTGGGAGATCCCTACACTGCTGGAAAAAAAAAAAGGTCCGGACTAGTAACAGATGAATGAAAAAAGTACTTATTACGTGCCAGACACTTTGATAAGTGCTGGACACTGTCCTTCTGTGCCCTCAAGGTATGTGTATTTTAATAAAGAGAGACAACACATGTAGAGGAATGGTGGCCAGGAAAGGGAGTTTTGGTCTGGAGAATCACAGGGATAATTATTTAATCTTATAAAACAGACAGTGCTTTCACCTTATCACCAATTAAGCCAGCTCAGCCCTCAGGCAGGAATTCCAGAGCTGAATCCATTAATTCCTCCCTGGGATTGGGAGCCTGGATTCTGGAGGTCCATTGCATAGGTTGCTGGTCCAGGATGGCAATCAGCATGCCTGAAGACAAGATAGCCTGGATGGATGGGTGGATGGATGGATGGATGGATGGATCCGATATGAAGCAGTAGTGAGGGGAAAAGAAAAGAGGAGAAAGAGAAGGCTGAACTAATCAAGCCCTTTCTATTCATGGCCCATTCAGTCCTCACAATGACCCTGTTATGTAGGTAAGGAACATTGTCTTTTATCCCCATTTTATAGATGAAGTAACTCTGCCCAAAGTCACAGGGTTAGTAAGAGGAAGAGATGGGACTGGAACCTAGTTCTTTTGATTCTAGAACCTAGTGTTCTTTCTCTCTCATTGAACTTCTTAGGTTGTGGATAAGTTAGGCTTTGAAAAGAAGCATAAAAAATATAAAATATGAAAGTCAGTGCTTACTCTTAGTCCTTATTTGCTCAAGACATTGAGATTCAAGATTGCTTTGATGTTGCTAAATGAGTCCAACACTTTGGGTATTGCTGAGCAGGTGAACATGTTTATAGACAGATGGGTTTATTAAGATTCACTCTGATGCTTTTTTTCTTCACAATCTGTCTTCAAAATGAAATGTCCACTATAGTTCATCTCTTCTGGTCCCATCTACTACTCAACCCTAACCTGAGTTACAGGCAAAGGAATGGAGATTTCATCTCTATGAAGACATGCTTTTATGGACACTCCCTCTATTAAAGTAGATCTCAACCCATCTAACACTGAGTAAATGAGAATCGCTTGAGATGCAGAGAGGCTAAGTCTCTTACTCAGGGTTACACAGTTAGTAACTAATCAGCAACCATTCATTGTGTGCCAGGCAGTGTGCTAGGTGCTAAGTACGAGTGGTATTTAAATGCTGGTCTTCCAGATTCCAAGGCTAGTGTACTCTAAGTATGATAATAATAATAGCATTTCTATTTCACTTTAAGGTTTCAGAGCACTGTGCATGTTATTTCATTTGATCCTTACAACAATCCTGTGAGGTTGTTGCTATTATCAGCCCCATTTTGCTGAGTCAGAGAGAGATTAAGTGACTTGCCCAGGGTCGGTCACACAGCAAGCAATTGTCTGAAGTAGGATTTGAACTTAGGTTGTCCTGACTCCCAGTACCGTATTCGTACCACCTTGGAGCTTCCTTAATTTGGTATGACCCTGCTGCCTTTCCTAACCTGTACCTGCACAACTTATGTGGAGTCTCAGTAGAATCTGAGATTTTTTCCCCTTACTGTGATCATCCTTTTCGAATGAATTATCAGAAGAAGTGGGGGATTAGAGAATAACTATCTCCTAGACTTAGATATACTTACCCTGCCCTCCAGTCCCCACTACAAAGTTAAGGATCTAGTATCGAAGATAAGTAGATCCTTATGATAAGATCATGACTATAGAAAAGTGTTCACGTTTGGAGTTAACAATACCATCCAGGGATCATAGATTGAGAACTGGGCTGGAGGCCAGAATGTCATCGGGCCATGGAACAAGCAAGAAATGTGGAAGGCAGCCTGGCACCAGCTCCCTTATTTTACAGATGAAGAAGCAGATGCCCGAGTTGGTGAAGTGATTTCCCTCAGATCACAAAGGTTGTGAGTCTCCGTGTTTTGTTTAAACTCAGGTCTTCTTATTCGGGCTCTGCTCTTTCCACTGGACCATGAGGCTTTTTGATTTATGATTGATGTTCTTTTTTCATCCAACCCCATGATGTAGTGATGCAGAGATCATTAGCCCCATTTTTTCAGATGAGAAAACTAAGACTGAGTAGTTAAATTCTGTACCTATGTTCATAAAGCTAGTAAGTAGAAGCCCGGATTCAAACCCAAGCTTCTAGACTTCAGGTTCTGTCCTCATCCACCTCCTCTCCAGCTTTCTTACCTTCCCACCTTTCTGCTGCCCCTTGGGTTATTTTGTCTATTAGAGTATGAGTTTGCGAGTTGAAAAAAGATAATTTAAAAGGAACATAAACTCCTTGAGAGCAGGGCATGTCTTGTGGTTTGCATTTGTATTCCCAACACTTAGCACGATGCCTGGTGCATAGAAAGCCCTTAATAAATGATTTATCTGTCGGTGTTTCCACAAACTGCCAAGATGCCTCTTGTTAGATGCAATTTAAATAACTTGTCATCTCCTGCAAAGGAATGGAGCATGACAAATTACCTTTGCCAGACAACTGTAGATTTGCATGTTACCTGGTACATCCCTTGTCAATCCGCTTGTACCTTCTCCTCTCCCTCCTCCTGCTAACAAATGTATTTAAGAGAAAACCTGAGTGGGAAGTTGATGCATGATGGAAAACTAAAACCCAGAAAAATCTTAGCATAGGGTTTGTCACACATTTGGGGAGGAAGATTAAAATTAATTGGGTGCTTTGTTCTTCAATGAGTTTTCATTATTTCCAAGGCCATTATTTAAATGACAGTTGGCTATATCACCTTTGTTTCTCCTTGTTAAGAATGAAATCTCTAGTTAAAAACTAATTAAGTTACCTAAAGCATTTTTATCGAAGCAACCAACCTTCATTTGGATGCCTGAAGGGCTCGGTTACATGTACAGTTTGGGAGCATTTCTGCCCTGTGCCTTTAAAAACCTATCCTTGTGTTCAAACCAAATTTAGCCATTGGAACAGAGATTTTTAATGTCTGCCATTAATTTGTCCTGTCTCTCTCCCCCATGATTTCCTTTGTTGGCATCATAATTATAAATATTTTCTGAGGTTTTGATGTGCTTTTTAGCTCCATGGCTAGTTAACTACCATCCTTTCTTTCCCCTTCTAGAAAAGATCTTTCCCAGGCAAGGGTGGCATATAGTAAAATATTATAACCTCATTCTCACAGCCTTCAGGCACTCCCTGCTCTTCCAAGGTTGGATTAGATGGCCTCTTAGCTTCCTTCTGGCTTGGAGTCGATGGTCCTAAGGCTTCAGGTTCTGCCCTCTAGGGCCACACAGAAGAGACAGTCCCCATCCTGCCAGCTTTTCAAAGACTTAAAGGTGGGTCCCTACCACCCACCTCCCGGTGTTCTTTCCAAGTTAAACATGCCCACTTCCTTCAGCTGCTCCCCAAATTATATTATCTCAAGGGCTTTCCCCATCTTTACTGTCTGCCTTTGAACACCCTCTATCTCTTCGAAGTTCTTGCTGAAATACAGTATCCAGAACTGAAAATAATACCCTAGATGTTTCCAGGGCAGGGTACTATAAGGCTATCACCTCCCTAGCCCTAACTACCCTGCCTCTTCTACTCTAGTCTAAGATTGCATGAGATGTTGAGTATTGGAGAATCTGGAAGAACTAAGCTCATTTATGGCTTTTGGACACTTACTAACTTTAAGTGCCCCTGAGTAAGTCACTTAACTACTTTCTGGCTCAGTTTCCATATATATATAAAATGGAGATGATATTAATAATCATA
Organism: Trichosurus vulpecula; assembly: GCF_011100635.1. NCBI lineage: Eukaryota > Metazoa > Chordata > Mammalia > Diprotodontia > Phalangeridae > Trichosurus > Trichosurus vulpecula. The sequence continues at coordinate 213,197,547 of NC_050577.1, read as the reverse complement.
GCACCTACCTCCCAGAGTTGTTGTGAATACTAAATGAGAATGTTTGTAAAGTACTTTGCAAACATTAAAAGCTATAAATGCTTCATTGTTGTTCAGTTATTTTAGTCATATCCAACTCTTCATGACCCCATTTGAGATTTTCTTGGCAAAGATACTGGAGTGGTTTGCCATTTCCTTCTCCAGCTTATTTTACAGATGAGGAAACTGAGGCAAACAAGGTTAAGCGACTTCCCCAGGATCACTCAACTACTAGTAGTCTCTGAGGCTGGACTAGAACTCAGGTATCCCTAACTCCAGGCCTAGAACTCTATCCACCTAGCTGCCTTTATAAAAGGTAGCTTTCATTATTACTATTGATAAGCTTGCAGTCTGCTAAAACCCCCAGATCATCTGTTTTCAGGTGAGTTGCTATGTAGTCCATATATTATATTTGTGTTGGGGGTCCCTGACCAGCAAGGACCCCAATCTCAGTATGCAATGATGAGGTGGGAGTCAGGGAAGATACGACTCCGATTTATTGGGAGACATTATCCAGTTTTATAGGGTTTTGCGCTACATGAGCAGAAGCAGGTGTTCAAGGGGTAAGGGGATGACAGCATGGGAAGATCGATATCGGGTGGGAAGAATCTGGATTGTAGCAAACTACGATTCCTACAAGCGTATTGGAAAATTAGGGCTGTTGCAAGATAGTTTCTATGGGAGTATGGGAACAAAGGGGGGTGCTGTCCTACAGTATCTATGGAGGCATGGGAAGGCTCAGGCATGTAGCCAGCTGATATCAGAGCTGTGTCAGCTATGTGAGGCACAGGGCAGGATGCCCTTGTAAAGTATCAAAGATGTTCCAGTAAGTAAAGTATCAAAGCATTGTTGTGTTAGGCACTGGTTCAAGAGCATTAGGTAGTGGCCAGCTGGGTTCCTCTTTCTGGGCTTGAGAGTCCCTAGTGGATGGACTCTGCCTGCATGAGAAGGAAGACTACGAGGGGGAGGGAGGGGGGCTGTTAAGAACGGAGGCCCTTCCTCCGGAGGCCTTGCCATTCCAACTCCTACTCAGCCTGTCTGGTTTTACCCAGGAAACAGGCCAAGTGGTAGGGTCCTAGAAGCTCCAGGGTTGGCACCAACCCCTTACATATTTGTGTGCTTAATTTTGTTGAATCTAAGTCTTCACATTTATTCATTGTTCTTAAAATAGATTTAGCCCAATGGTCTAGCCTTGCTATGGCTTTTTGGATCCTTTCATCTAGCGTGTTACCTATCCCTCCCAATTATGTGTCATCTGCAAATGGTGGTAAGCACAGCATCTTTCCTTCACTTATAAACACATTAAGTAGCAAAGGGACAAACACAGGTCATTGGAGGCTTCCACTGGAGATCTTCCCAAATGACGTCAAATCATTAATGGTTGTTCATGTGAGGCAGCTAGGGGGCAGGGTTTACATGCTGGACCTGGAGTCAGGAAGACCAGAGTTCAAATCCTGCCTCAGACACACTAGATGTGTGACCCTGGGCAAGTCACTCCATCCATTTGCCGTTGTAAAATCTTTGTAATCCATTGTAAAATGGAGGTAATGATAGCACCTAACTCCCAGGATTGCTGTATCAAATGAAATAACATTTGTAAAGGATTTTTCAAACTTCAAAGCTCTACATAAATCTACATAAAGCTCTACATTACCTTGGAATCTGATCATTTCACCAGTTCTGAAGCCATTTATTTGCATTGTTGTCCAACCCAAAGGTGGGGAACCTGCCGCCTTGAGGCCACATGTGGCCCTCTAGGTCTTCAAGTGTGGCCCTTTGATTGAATCCAAAAGTCAAATTGAAGTTTAGCTTCAGTCAAAGGGCCACATGTGGCCTGGAGGTCGCAGGTTCTCCACCCCTGGTCTAGCCCCTACCAGTCCATCTTATCCATGAGAATAGCATGAGAGATTTTGCCAAATGCTTTGCTAAAACCCAGGCAAAATCTAGTGTATCTAGTAGTTTAATAACACTTTTTGAGAAGGAATTTAGGTTAGTCTGGCATTATCTATTCTTGGTGAGGCCATATTGGTTTGTTGTAAGCATTGCTTTCTTTTCTAGATATTCACCAGTCATTCCAACTTTTGCTAAGCCTTATAGGCAAGCTCACTGGCCAGTAGTCTGCACAGACTCCATTTAGTTCCCTTAAGGAAAAAAAGCTTGGGAGGGGGGTTGGGAGAAGACACATTTGCCCTCCTTCAATCCTGTTCTCCACAGTCTCCTAAATATCAGCTCTCTGGTCTTCCAGGCCTCTCATGAGTTCTTAACCTTTTTGTATCACTCATGGCCCCTGGACAGTCTGATAAATTTTCTTTGTCATCCTCTATATTTTATTTTATGTATTTAAAAACATTAGACATAGAGAAGCCTCTGGACTCTATTCTAGATGATGTTTTTACATACATAAAATGAAATATAAAGGATTACTAAAAAAGCCAATTATTTTAGGATACAGATATTAAAATATTAAAAAAAATTGTGGATGCCAAATTAGGGATTTCAGATCTAGTGTTTAGTTCATCTAGACCTTGTGAGTTGAACACATGAAGGACAGCTAACTATTCATTGCTTATCTTGGTTGTCATCTCCCTATTAACTGTTTTTGTTCTGTACTTCCCAGTCCAAAAATTGTTCTCCTTGGCAGAAAGATAGGAATCAAGCCCCTCTTCTTTCTTTCTGTCATCTCCATCATTCCATTTACCCTATGCAGCATTCCAAGACCATCTTTGATATTCCCCTTTTTTGTTCCTATAGCTAAATTTAAAAAAAAATGTTGTCCCTAACTTTCCTGTCCAGAATGCGCTTTTCTGACACCATTCTCAGAGGACCTGCCACAATTTTAGATTTCTTCTCTTTTTGTCTATGGTCACTTCCATCTTCTGTATGTATGTTTTTAAAATCTAAGTTTATTGAGTCTTACTTGTATCCATATTGATCTCTTTAGACAACTTTCCCCTTTCCTCCTCATTAGAATCGTTTCTCTTCGTGTTTTCTGAATGTTATTCATTTTAAAAGTATATTTAATAATGTCTTTTGTTTTTATGTCACCTAGATTTCCTCTCATATCATTCCTCTTTCCAACTCTGAGAGGCAACCCTTATATAAAAATTTTTGAAAAGAAGAAAAACAGACAAAAATTCAGCAAAATCAATCAATATATTGAGAAAAATCTCTGTCATATGCACCCGTATACAGACACCATTAACTGCTCTGCTTTTGCAGAGCCCCCAGACAGGGTGGCTCACTGAAGTCTCACAGGCCTTACTTTTCCATGGCTCCTGGCCATGATTGTAATTCTTTGTTTCCCAAACTTCGTTTTATTGTTTTGTTCAAGGTGTCTGTGCACAGGTGTCAGACTTGCATGAAAACAGATCCCTATGGCTGCATGTTGACTTAGAAAGCCACAAAGGACCATTAGATTTGTTGTAGTCTTTTATTTTGTTAAACATTTTCCAATTACATTTCAATCTGGTTCAGGGCCATGTTAGAGAGTTTTAAATCAGGATCTCTGTGGCCAGTGGGCAGTGAGTTTGACACCTCTAGACTAGAGTATACCCTGATGACAAGATCACTTCTTTTTTAATTTCCGTCCATCTTTGCCCATGCTTCCTCTCTCTGATTCCTGGATTTCTACGTATGAGCATATCTGCTGAGGAGGAGGGGGTCTCAGAAGTCTTAGTGCAGTTTTAAGGGAGTAAATTAAAATTAAATTAAATTACTTAAATTTAAATCACTTTGAAATTTAAGTGATTAAACTTAAACATGTAATCTGTAATTACATACATATGTGTATATATAGGTGGCACAGTGGATAGAATGCTTACTGGGCCTGAAGTCCAAAAGACTCCTCTTCCTGAGTTCAAATCTGGCCTTAGACACTTCCTGGCTGTGTGACCCTGGGCAAATCATTTAACCGTGTTTGCCTCAGTTTCCTCATCTGTAAAATGAGCTGGAGAAGGAAATGGCAAACCGCTCCAGTATCTTTATCAAGAAAACCCCAAATGGGGTCACAAAGAGTCGAACACGACTGGAATGAATGAACATCAAACAACAGAAGCTTATTTTATGCTCTTCTACCAATGCCATCCCTTTGATGAATCCTGCTCCACTTGAATTAGGTACACCCTTCAAGAGACACATTCTAGACATGAGTCTCCTCTGACCAAGCCAAAGTGATGCTAATGAGGTACAGAGGAGAGAGGATTCACTATTTTTGTGAACCTGGGCCTGCCTCAGTTTCTCCATCTGTAAAGTGAGGACAGCAATAGCGCCTACCTCCCAAAGTTGTGAGAATCAAATGGCATATTTTAAAACCATATGTAAATGCTGACTATTTTTGTTGCCGTTATTCCTGCTCTGTAGCCTGTCCTTTGTAAGTTTATGCTCAGACGTCTGGGCTCATAGTTTTTAGTGATGGTTCCTTATGAGATTTTCTCGCTTTTGAGTTTCTGGATGTTTTCAAGGCAATAATCCTTCTTCCTTTGTAGCTGCTCTCTATGGCAAGAGTTCTTAGCACTTTCTGTGTCATGGAGCCCCTGGGCAGTCTGGTAAAGCTAATGGGCCCCTTCTCAGTTATGTTTTTAAATACACAAAATGAAAATTGATGTTCTTGTTTAGTCACTTTTAGTTGTGTCTGACCCTTCATGACAACTTTTAGAATTTATCTTGGCAAAGATACTGGAGGGGTTTTCCATTTCCTCCTCCAGCTCATTTTACAGATAAGAAAACTGAAGCAAACAGGGTTAAATTGTTGTACCAGAAGCGAGCGAGACACACCACAGAGTATAAGTTTTAAGTGGAGAATTTATTAGCCGGCGGCCATCGGGGTACGGCACCACAAATCAATGGCAAATGTGTTGGGGTGATGGCTTGGCTTATATAGGATATGGGGGTACAGAGTGGGTGGGGGGAAACAGGAACAAAGGTCCTGGCTGATCTAAAGATTCAGTCAGGTTATCATACTAGTGGGATAATCTCATTTACATTCCTTGGTGGAGTCCTGGAGCCCCAGGGATATCTGCTAGACAGGGTCTGCCAGGTTATCCTTCAGTAGGATGGTCCTATCTACTGACATTCCTTGGTGGAGTCATGGAGTCCCAGGGGGTTTGCTAAATGCCAAAGATATCTGAGTCCATTCTCTCTAGGGGTGTTTGTCAGTAGCTAGGGGTTTCTCAGGGGTTCCTAATTTTCCTTGTATTACATTCCCCACTTTTTTCTTCATGGGAATTTCAAATCCTTGAAAAAGGAACGATCTGATGGGGCATAGCAATAAAATTAGGAGGCCAACCAAAACGCTAAGCAGGGGTGACAATAAAAGGAACACTAGGTCGTTAGCCCCAGGGGAAGGCCAGACCTAGTTGGAAGACTCAAGGAGAGTCCAAGGAGCCTCCCCAGGTACTGCACTCCAGAAATTTTAAAAAAATGGTATAAAACATCCCACATTTCCCAAAACATCCCACATTTCCCCCTTTTTTAGTCAAAGGCAAACTGAAAGTTTTGCCTAAAGACCAATTAAAGGTATGGAAAAAAACTCTATTTTCCACAGGGTGAAGTTTTAAAATCTCTGTCTAGGTGGAGTCAGGTTTTCCCTTTTCTGTATTTGGACATCCCCAGGGATGGGCAGAAATTGTAAACTAATTGTAAGTAAGCAGAGGGAACATAATAAAAATTCAGGAAAAACAGTCTTGGGAACACAAGGACGCAGAAGGGAAAAAAGCAGGTCTTTGCTCAGGTTCTGGTTCCGGATCCCGTGAGAAAGCCGTCCGCGTCTGGTGCTGTCCCTCTCAGGCTCTTGGAACCACAGGGCGAGGCTCCTATAGGCCCAGATGTCCACTCCTCACACGGGGTTCCCAGAACACATGTAATTTGATGATTAAGAAACACAACATAGGTCCCAGCCACGCAGGGCTAAGTTCTGCCTCTCTGGTTCAGATCTAGAAATTCGCAGACAATTTTAACTTACTATAACTTACAGATACTTTACAAAGGGGATATATTTTCACTTGTACCATTATCTTATACAGTTTTCTTGTATTAGCATCCAAATTTAAGATCTTTTTTACCAAAACACACTTATCAGCTCGAATTTCCAGAATTGATAAATTTTTAGAGCCAATCATACACATCTGATCCTATTGCCTTTTTCAAAATTCGCTATCCCTTCCTTTTATTAGACATTGATCACATTACATCTTGGCCTTATTTGCTTTGCCTAATCATTTTCCCCTTTTTGGATGTTATCCCTATATTATTTCAATTTTTTTATTTGGTCATGAACATAGGTTAAAATTGTAAGCTATTCATACCTATATCCTATTATAATAACTCATTGATATTTCAATATTCATCTATCTATTACCTAACAGATTTAGCATAGTGCTTACAAAACTTCTTGATAATTTAAATTTGCTATGAAAGAAATGAGGGACTATGTCATATATCTTAACAGAAGGAAAGAACTTCCTTAGCTCTGTTTGATTCCAGGCACGAGTCATATCTGATAGCCAATCTTATAGTCACCAGGTGCTGAAAGCAGGGCTTAGGAGTAACCAGGTGGGAACTTTCCTTTTCAGAAAGGAAATAGCAGAGTTGGGAAATAAAGTCAGGAAGATCCTACCTAGGCTGTGACCAAGGTCATCTTCACGACTGCTCCCAGGCAGATCCACCTTAAATTCTCAGCTTGCAATGCCTGCCATGCCATTACTGGCTTCATGTGACCTAGTCCTGTAATCAGAGCTTAAGACAGTATTAAATTGTAGTCCCAAAAAGATCTTAAATAGCAAATAAATATCCTTCAGATAAGACTGCCCAAATTTTATTGAGCTAACAGTTATCAAATCAAGCTACATAACTTTTCCATCTTCTAAATACTTCCTCACACTCATCTCCAACTTACTTTGACCATCTGAAACTATCATTCTTGGGACAAGAGAGGCTTAGCTAACTCCCATTTGTCCCCAAACTTTCTTATCTGCCTTTCCTATTTTCCCTCAACCTTAATTTACCTTTCCAAATCTTTCAAACCCAGTACTCAGTTTTCCTTTACATTTCATTCATAAGACAAAACAACTCATAAGTTAGTAATTTCATTGTCATAACTGTGTATACTGGAATCCCATTCCAGCTTCTTAAACACACAAAGACACAAAAAAAGGGGATTTTTTTTGTGATAATTCATTCTAAAAGAAGGGAACACTTATTAAGAGATCTGCCATCTCATCTCCCCCTAAAGGTGGGTTCTTCTCCATCAGATGGCAGACTTCACTAATTAAACTACCAGGCCAAACCCATCTCAAGTCTTAGTCTAATCTTATCAGTTTTTTTTAAGAAGCCAGGTTGGAGGCTTAGTGGCCCCTACCATCCTCTTATTGCTGCCCCTCCCCTTTCCTTCCCTTGCTACAGGTGGGCTAAGGTGAAATTCTTTTCTTCTTATCTAAACTAAGGGCGGGGAGGAGTAAGGAATTCAGACTGTCCTTTTGAACCTCCTTACTCAAAAAAACTTGAATAAGATATCAAATGGGCCTTCAACCTCCCTCTCAAGGCTTCTATAGATAAGCATTAATTCTAATAATTCTAATAAGGTTCTCACCCAGAAACTCCAACAACTCACAATAGGTTTGAACTGCAACCAATTGGCTTACAGGTGGAAATTCAGCAGGCCTTCTAAAATTATACAAAAAGATTTTCCAAAAGTATTTTCCCTTTTTAAAGCAAAATAACCTTTAAACATTTGGATTCATTCACAAATTAGTCCATAAACCTCCAGATTAACATACATAAATACATCTTTAGATGATACAGGCTTGAAAATCATACCCCTATATTTTCAAGGTATTATAGCAACTCAATTCTTTGTTATTACAGAATTTCTAGATATCACAAAATCCTTTAGTCAAAAAAAGATTTTGTAATGGACCCAATTAAATTAGCTTTTATTACAATGACCAAGTTTACCAGGACTTTTAAGAGCTTTGTCTATAGGAATCCCTCTACCCTGAAAACTTTCACAAGATTGATAAGAATTCATGACTAGATGGTTTCAAAAGTTCTTGTTTCAGTTAATAACCTCAATTTCTTAATTAGCTACAATTCTTAATCTAACAACATCCAGATTATAAGAGAAATTATTCTCTAACAGCACAGGTAATGCGATGTTAACCAATTTGTATATAATAACAAATTTAGAAATGAGTACACCACAAGCAATTATCATGTACTTAAAACTTGAAACAGATTTCAATTAATTACCAATCTAGTGATCATAACTGAGTTGGATAAGCAAATCAAATCTGATTCATAACCACTAGTGGTAACATTTTAATTTCTAAGACCCAATACTCTCTGCATTGTAAAAGATTACCACATTTTTCAATATTGCTGATACATCTGTTTGTCAAATTACACAATTTAGAAATGTACCAGTGCCCTTAACATAATTATGCATTTTAAAACTTGAAACAACCCTTTTATCAATTTAGGTGAACACATTTCTAAATCTCCTTGCACAGAGAATCTTTCATATCATTATTTGAAACTATAACTTTAAATCACCAGATATATTCTCATAATAGAAAACTTTTTCACACAGAAAGTCTGTTCTCATGGTTAAATATCAGTATTATTAATTATTTACTTGTTATAACCACATATAACAGTTCCAAATTTTATCACATCCCTTTAAAAACCCAATTCACATATATCAAAATCAGATTAAAATTGCTATAATATCATTTCTTACCACACAATGGTCTTCTCAAATTTCACAATCTAAGAGAATTTTTGGGCACACAATGCAAGTTTAGAAATACAGAAACGATAATTTTCAGATGACATCTATTGCATTTCCAGATACAATATAGGAATTGTTGGTCTTATTACTTTCGGTATTATATATTAATGTATTAATATATAAATACATGTATCACATATATTAATACATTAACATCCCAAATACACTTTATTTAGCTGTATATTCTTCAGCACCACTACCTCTGGCCCAGGTATAGGAACTTTTGCCTGGCCATGAATGAACTTATGAAAGAAAGAGAAACTTAATTTTGCACCCACTTTTTCCAAGCTTCATCTTATACAAAAATGCCTAAAAGGATTTTTTTTCCCCAGACTCCCAAGGAAGATAAGAGCAGGAAAAAAATCCCTTTTAGTTTTCTAAGGGCTCATCCCTATGTGGGACCTGGCAGCCCCTTGAGGGCTAAATGCCAAAGATATCTGAGTCCATTCTTTGTGGGGGTGTTTGTCAGTAGCTAGGGGTTTCTCAGGGATTCCTAATTTTCGTTGTATTACAAAATGACTTGCCCAGGGCCACACAGCTAGTGAGTATCTGAGGCCACATTTGAACTCAGGTCTTCCTCATTCCAGGCCCAGCACTCTATCCGGTGTTCCACCTAGCTACCTGTAAAAAAGAAAAGAAAAGAAAATATAGAGGGTTAAAAAAGGTATATGGAAATATAGTTGTCAGATAGTTCAGAAAAGCAAAGTTCACAAATCCCAGGTTAAGAACCCTGTGGGGTCTACTTTATGGACATTTGTGGTCACTTCCTCTCCCCTTCCTTTTCAATTTAAAGTCTTCTTTATTAGGTTTGCAGGACTCCAGGCAAATACTGTTTTTTTTTTTAATCAGTCTTTTTTTAGTACATTCCATCCCTGGTCGGGAGCCTTTCTCACATACAAAATCTTAACTGCTTTTATTTCCCAAATTTGCCTTTGTCTCAGTGAGAAAAATATCCCCTGTGATCCTAAATCAGAGAACGTGGTTGGTTGGTTGGTTTTACCATTTCGGTAACTGTTTCAAAATAGCTGGTAGCCTTTGTAACCCTATGTATTTTATTATATGCATTGAAAACCATTTTTCTAGAAAAGAATCCATAGGCTTCACCAGACTGGCCAAATGATTCATGATACAAAAGAGGTTAAGAAGCCCTAACCTAAGATAGTGATCTTGTTTTTTTGGGTTTTTTTCTGTTTGTTTTTGTTTGTTTGCCCAACACTTTATACTCTTTTCAAAAGCTTTCTAGATTCCCTCAGGAGTTGTCCTTTGTCCTCTGGTGGTTAATACCCTGAATCAGGTTTTAGGATCTTTTTCATCTTAAAGTTTTCAACAAAGTTTTGCCTTTGAGTCTAAATCCCTGATATTGGAGGGGAGAAGGAGGACAGAGTTTGCTAGCTTTAGGACAGTCCATTGTATCTTTCTTCCCAGTAAACAAGAACCGCTCTACCCCCTGGGAGGGTAAGAAAATCAACCTCCCAGCTGGGACCTGAAGTAGAGATCGGTTCAGGAGATTGGGTGGTGGTGCAGGTGAAGGACTGGTAGGTGACTCGCTCATTCACCCTCCCATCCCCCAAAGTATCTTCTCTGGTAGCACGGGTCATATTTGTCGCCTGTGTGCATGGAGAGAGAGGCACCATGGTACAACAGTAAGACCTTTGCACTTTTGAATCTGTAAAGCCTGTGTTCAGGTCCCAGCTTCAGGACTATAAACAAGTCACTGGACTTCATTGAGACTCAGTTTTTTCATCTGGAAAATACAATGATTCTTTACAGGGTTATTCTAGGGAAATCATTTCCAAGCTACTCAAGTGCGTTTGTGATCTCATCAATCCAAGAGTTACAGATCACTTCCTGTCTGTGCCTCTGCATCCTGTGCAGCTCTTGCCATTGTTCTCTCCATAGATTGATACAAGAGGGTCCACCCAGCGTGCTGGAGACCTTCCCTCACTATCTCCAGAAGTTACCAGGGTACTAGTGGAGCTCTGGATCTGTCCATTTACTCCTGACACATGACTAGCCCATCTTCTCTTCTTGTCATGGTATTACTTGATGACATCCCTTACTTTGTGGTCTTTCTTTATAGTTCATGAAGCATCTTGATCCCACCCTCTCTCTGCTTCCTATTGCTCTGTGTGATATTTACTCCTATTTAAGTCTTCAGAGGCAGTAGTATTCCATTTCTTGCTGCCATATAGCAACAGTGGTGAAATAATAGAATTGGAAAAATGAGACTTCGCTTTCAAGGGAAGCATGGGGTCATTGCAGTTTCCCCAAAGAAACGTAGCCCACTCTCCCTCTTCAGTTCAGCCCTAGAAATAACTCATTTTACATATCTGCTGATTATCCCAGATATATATATATATATATATATATATATATACACATACATACATATATATACACATATATACATATATACTCATATATATACACATATATGTATGTATGTATATGTGTGTGTACACACACACACACACACACACACACACACACTATTGGATAAGAAGATCCTTAGGGTGTCTATCCTAATGCATGTTGGATTCTGGAATACAAACATTCTTCATCCATTTGCTATGTCCTATGTGCATGGGCAGGGCAGATTCCTTTGAGTTTGCTCTATGACCCTCTGAGCCCAAGAAGCAGAGTTGGGATTGGCATTCGGGTCATAGGCCCATAGATCTAGGCCTGGAAGGGACTTCAGAGGCCACATCACTCACCTCCCTTATTTTACAGATGAGGCCCTTGAGCCCAGTGAAGTGCCCTGCCCCTGGTCATAGAAGCAGCAAGCTCTATCAGAGGCAATATTCGAATCAGCATCCTCTGACTCTAAATCCATAGCTCTATCCATTGGACCACACTGCCTCCCATACCATGTACTTACCATGTAAGAAAGAAAAAAAATCATTGTTTTCAAAGCCCATCACTGCTGTTGAGTGAAGCCTAATGTATCATGATGAACCTGAGCAAGGGCAGCTCTGCGTAGCCCTACTAAGAGAGAAGGAAGGAGAGGCAGTTTAACTGAGCTTTAAAGATGGGCCGTTCACTCCAAATTTTCTTTCTGGGAGAGTCTCACTTATCAGGCTTCAGGTATCACTCTGCCCAGCAAATCAAAGAGGCATCCTTCTTATTTGTTGTCTTGTTCTTTATGGCCGCTTTATTTGGCATTAAAATGTAATGACATGTCTCAGATAAGATGAAGAAGCTAAGGGCATAAAACCAAACTCGTCCCATCTGAGATTATGTCAGCATTTCCCCCTCTTCCCCTGCAGTCCTGAGACATGGCTGCAGAAGGAGCTTTTCCAGGGGAGCTGTCACAGTTTTGAGTCTGCCCCCCTGCTCTGGCACTCAGTAGGTGCTTCACTCACACTCAATGGCGTTGTAGGCTTTACCAGACTGCTAAAGGGAGCTACGACACCAGAAATGGGAAGTGTCCCTGTCCTAGGGTTCAGCTGCAGACTGGGTGGGAAGGCCCTGCAGTACTCAAGGTATACCAGTAGGCCAGATAGTAATGTTCAATTGCTATGGTGGTAAATATTTTTCTTTGGATAGAATAGGGAGAGGAAATAAAGCTGATATACCAACATTTCTCCTTTAGAGTCAATTCAACTGATTAAAACCATTTCTGCCAAATAATTTAATGCTGCTCAGGACAATGCTAAATTTCTTTTCTGGGTCTTTAGTAGACAGGTCTGCCAAGGAGGCATTGGCTGTTCCATGAGCAGAGACACTTGGGTTCTCTCCCAGGATGACAGGATGGGGAGAAATGGAGGCAGAGCCATGGTCTTGGTTATGGAGTTAATAGATTTCAACCTAGAGGGTTTAACTCCTTCATTTTACCAGCAAGTAAACTGAGGCCCAGTGAAGCTAAGCACATCACCCAAGATTCCACACATATCAGAGGGAGAATTCAAATCCAGGTCCTCTGATTCTGCAAGCAGTGCTCTTTTCCTCTGCACCGTGAATTTCCCTAGTTATTATAATTGTTCCTGGTAATTTCCCAGTATTTAAATTAAATATTATTTATTTAAATTAAATTAAATATGATTTACATTTTTAATTAACAAGCATTTGTTTGCTTTTTTCCCTATCCCTTCCTGCTTCCATGGGGAAAAGAAAAGGAAAACAAAAGCATCTTGACAAATACGCAGCCAAGTCAAATCATTTCCCACACTGGCCATATCCAGAGAAGTGTGCCCCATTTTGCATCCTGAGTCCCTCTGCAGATGGGCGGTGCTCCTTCTCACTGGTCTTCCAGAGCCGTAATTGGCCATGGTGTCAGTCAGGGCTCTTCAGCTTTGCAGAGCTGTTGGGTCTCGCAGTATTGTTGTTACAGCATAAATGGTCCTCCTGTTTCTGCTCACTTCCCTCAGCATCATGTGTTAATATGAGCTTCCTAGTACCATTGGTGCCACTAAGGATACCCTGGGGCAGAAGGAGCACCAATTCCATGCTGCTCCTAGGCTTCCTGAGGAGCTCACCTGGCCACAAGGGCCCCCAGGCAGTCCAGGAGCTTTCACTTGTACCCCAAACCCCAGCACCAGAGCCTGCCCCACTGTAGGCAAGTAACAAATACTTGCATTACGATTTGTGTATTGATTAGTGGAATTACTTCAGAAGTTACTCTAATGACAGTAGAAGTGGCTCAGAGAAATGCCATCACCAGCAGCCCTGAAGGTCCCTGGCTCTGACCCAACAGATGTTTCCTCAGTCTGAGGAGATAACCTCCGAGACAGACACAGGAAACTGTCCAAATTCATTCTCTGCTCCACCTCATGAAGTCAGCCTAGGGTACATTTCCCAACTTGATCCCCTAACAAAAGAATTTCCTAGTCTCTATTATTATTATTTTAATTTTTTTTTACAAAAAATTCCTGGGTCTAAAATGCTGAGATAGATATGTTTCCTAAATTGTTCTGGGGGAGTTTTTTTTAATTAGTTTTTTCGGGGTTGATTTAACTTAGTGCTCTTGCTGAGAAATGAAGCATGACTTTTTTTTTAATTATCTAACATTTGAAATTAATGCTCCAAATTATGAGCCTGAGGGAAATAGTGGGGAAAATATTGAACTAAAAGTTACAGGCCTGGAGTTCAGATCCAGATGCTGCTATTTTCTAGTTCCGTGGTTTTAGGGAAGTCTTTTAGCCAATTGAGGGTTCAGCTGGAGAGGGCTGGACTAGAGGACTCCGAGAGTCCTTTCTGGTTCTGAACCGATGATCCTGTGTTCCTGATCATGTGACCTTGGGCAAGTGACTTTTCTTTCCTGAGCCTCAGTTTCCTCATCTGTAAAATGTGGGGGTTGGAGAAGGCGATCTCTAAAATCCCTTCCAGCTCTGGAGGCCCTTAGCTGAGGACCTCAGCCTGGAGAATGTCCTGATTGCTCTGGCAGTTTCTTCATTATTGGATCAGGCTGCATCATGTTAACCCTTGTTTGCTCTCAGATAGGTTATTCAGTCAGCAAGCATTTATTGCTATTGCTAGGCTGGCTCAGTGCACAGAGCGCCGGGCCTGGAGGCAGGAACACTTGCCTTCCTGAGTTGAAATCCATCCTCAGACACTCACTAGCTGTGTGACCCTGGGCAAGTCACCCAGTTTGCCTCAGTTTCCTCGTAAGGAAAATGAGCTGAAGCAGGAAATGGAAAACTTCTCTAGTATCTCTGCCAAGAAAACCTCAGATGGGGTCATGGAGAGTTGGACATGACTGAAACAACTGAACAACAACAAATGGGCTAGGCACCGTGATCAGTGCCAGGGTATGGGTGCAAAAATGAAACAGTCCCAGCCCTTGGGGAGCTTACCTTTTCTGATAATCAACTAATCAGTAAACATGTGAGTCCCTACTATGTGCCAGGAACTGTCATCATTTCAAGGGAGGCAAAGAAAAATAAATGAAAAGCTACCTGTCCCCCAAGGAATTTACGTTTTATTAGGGATAACATGTATATAGAGCTTCAGTCAGTCAATCAGCATGCATACATTAAACCTCTACTATATGCCATAAACTGTGCTGGGTGATAGGACTGGAAAGATGAAGGAAAGAATATCTGCCCTTGAAGGGCTTACCTTCTACCAGAGGAGACCACACAGTCCCTTATGTGTTCACATAAAAGACATTAGGTCAATTAAAAGGTTCTCCCCTTTGTGTCCCAGCTCAACAACCGGGGTGCTCTTTGTACTCTCACCTGTAATTAATGCCTCGCACTTCTGTCTTTATGTATGTATGTATGTGTAGCTTCATCATTCACAACAAAGACACTTTCTTCAACAACGCCACCAGGAGTAGAATTGTGCATCACATTTTACAAAGAATTAAATATGAAGAAGGAAAAAACAAAATTGGTAAGTATTCCACCTGAATCACTTAGCCTAGATGGAATCGGTAGGTGAACTTGGGAAATGCCACTGATTGACAAAGCCTGCTCATAGGAAGAAGAGCCCTTCTCTGGATAATTTTAGGATTTGTAGTGTTTCTGAGGTTATCTTCTTTTATATGGCAATGTCTCATTTACCCACTAGCTTGGAGGAATGATCCACTCAGTAGGAGTACTAATTGTAGTAGTGTATTACTTATAGTAGTAGTAGTAGTAGTAGAAGCAGTAGTATTAGTTGTAGTAGTAGTAGAAGCAATAGTACTAGTTGTAGTAGTAGTAGAAGCAGTAGTACTAATTGTAGTAGTAGTAGAAGCAATAGTATTAGTTGTAGTAGTAGTAGAAGCAGTAGTACTAATTGTAGTAGTAGAAGCAATAGTATTAGTTGTAGTAGTAGTAGAAGCAATAGTACTAGTTGTAGTAGTAGTAGAAGCAATAGTACTAATTGTAGTAGTAGAAGCAGTAGTACTAGTTGTAGTAGTAGTAGAAGCAATAGTACTAGTTGTAGTAGTAGTAGAAGCAGTAGTACTAATTGTAGTAGTAGTAGAAGCAGTAGTATTAGTTGTAGTAGTAGTAGAAGCAATAGTACTAATTGTAGTAGTAGAAGCAGTAGTACTAGTTGTAGTAGTAGTAGAAGCAATAGTACTAGTTGTAGTAGTAGTAGAAGCAGTAGTACTAATTGTAGTAGTAGTAGAAGCAGTAGTATTAGTTGTAGTAGTAGTAGTAGAAGAAGCAATAGTACTAGTTGTAGTAGTAGTAGAAGCAGTAGTACTAGTTGTAGTAGTAGAAGCAGAAGTAGTACTAGTTGTAGTAGTAGTAGAAGCAGTAGTATTAGTTATAGTAGTAGAAGCAGAAGTAGTACTAGTTGTAGTAGTAGAAGAAGCAGTAGTACTACTTGTAGTAGTAGTAGAAGCAGTATTATTAGTTGTAGTAGTAGTAGAAGCAGTAGTACTAGTTGTAGTAATAGTAGAAGCAATAGTACTAGTAGTAGTAGTAGTAGAAGCAGTAGTACTAGTTGTAGTAGTAGAAGCAGAAGTAATACTAGTTGTAGTAGAAGAAGAAGCAATAGTACTAGTTGTAGTAGTAGTAGAAGCAGTAGTACTAGTTGTAGTAGTAGTAGAAGCAATAGTACTAGTTGTAGTAGTAGTAGAAGAAGGAATAGTACTAGTTGTAGTAATAGAAGAAGCAATAGTACTAGTTGTAGTAGTAGTAGAAGCAGTAGTATTAGTTGTAGTAGTAGAAGCAGAAGTAGTACTAGTTGTAGAAGTAGAAGTAGTAGTAATACTAGTTGTAGCAATACTAGCACTAGTAATTGCTGACTGTTGTAATGGTAGAAGGTGCTGATTTGCTTTGGCAATTTCACGTTTGCAAAGTACTTTACATACATCATTTCATCTGCTGCTGACAACAAATGTATGAAGATGAATCATTATTATTATTATTTCCATTTTACGAATGAGGAAACTGTGGCACAACAGGTTTCTATGACTTGCCCAGAGTCACATAATAAGTCATACAATTATAGGAGCACAGATTTAGAGATAAAAGGGCCCTTACAGTGCATCGACCTCCCCATTGTGCAGATGAGGAATCTGAGGCTTAGAAAGATTAAGTGGCCTGCCCCATGTCACACAACTCATAAACATTGGATAGTAAGTAAGAAAGTAAGGATACAAATTCAGGTGTTCTAAATCTAAATTTTTTTCAACTATACCACTCAGTTTCCTAATTCTAAATCAACTTTTTATCTATAAGTATTATAAAGAGTTGGAATTCTCAACCTTTTCCCCATAATCCCCATAAAAATTCCCCAAAAACATACATGAACTTTTCACAAATGCATATCTACTCTCTCTTTAGTGGGAGACCAACAATCCAAACTCTCTAAGGTTTCGTCCATCTCCAGATCCCATGATCCTTAATCCTGTGATCCTTGTCAGTTTACAGATTACCACCCCCCCACCAGAAAAAGTACATTTTTATACCTCAAACATGGTTAGATAGAGCACTAAACACATTTAAAAAGTCTTTAGAATGCTACTTAACATTAGGAAGTAAACCACTGATGCCTGTCTGAAGGAGGCAGCTGCCCATGGGCATCCTACTTAGAAGAAGAATAGAGACTGTCTGTGACTTCATTCACACAGAAAACTCCCAGATGAGGAAACTCTCTGCCCATGCAGATCAGCACCTTCTTTGCATTTTATGGTCTCAGATGCTCAGAGCACTGAGAGGTTAAATGAGTAACACACCTACTATGTGTCATAGCTGGTTGAGGAGTTGAGAAGAAACTTGCTGCAAAAACATCAGCACTTCAAAAATCTCATAACAATGGAATGGAAAAGAGAAAAATTACAGGTTAAACCAAAAGCATGGCGCTGCCCATGGTGCTGACAGATGGGGACCAATATGCAGCAATGGAAGGTTCCCCTGTATCAGAGAATATGAGCCTGGTAGCGTAGTGTGGTGGAAGGAGAACTCGGTTTAAAATCAGGAGACCAGCATTCAAATATAATCCTCTCTGTGTGACCTTGGGTGAGTCCTTTCTCTGCTTGGTGCTTGTTTGCTCATCCATAAGATGAGAGGGTTGTACTGAATGACCTCCCAGTTTCCTTCCAGCTCCATGGCTGTGATCCTCCAAGTCTTGCCTCTTCTCCTTGTTCTCCTTGTGGCTTTGGGGAGGTGACTTCATATGACCAGAGGATCATTGATTTCAAACTGGAAGGAACCTTAGAGATGATTCAGCCCAATCCTTTCGTATCCTAGACAAAATGTAAGATGGGGGTTGGATCAGTGGACCTTGAAGGTTCCTTCTAGGTCTAAATCTGTAATTCTATACATCACTTACATTCTCTCAGCCTCAGTTTCCTCACCTGTAAAATCAGGGGTTTGAACTAGACAACCCCTAAGGTTCCTTCCACCTTTAAATCTATGACTCCCAACGATTCAAACTTTATTTTGATTTAAAATGGATTTTTTGTTTTCCAGGTCTGAATCGATTGCTTACTAATGGCTCCTATGAAGCTGCATTCCCACTTCACGAGGTATTGTCCCTCTTCATTCTCCACCTTATTTTAATATCCTGATTGCTAAAGATCCCCTAAGTCAAGTCCTTCTTTGGCACATCATGGTGGTCTAGAGGGAGCTGTGGATTCTCCAAAACTCTACCAACAGAGCACATGTCTGGCAGGAGCCAACAAGCTGGAAGGAATTTGAGTAGGGGGCCCAACAACAAGCTGTGTGGCTGTCTTCTGTGGCTCAGTCTATCTAAACATAAAAAGGCTCATCTCCAGGAGTTTGACCGCCAGGGATCCCTTTGGCCCCACCTGCTCACAAAGCCATCTTTTAAAGCATGGTGTAATTGTAATTGCTGTAAATCAAAAAGGCATTCACCTAGATGGTATAGTGTATAGAGTGATGGACCTGGAACCAGGAAGATCTGAATATAAATCTCGATTCAGATACTTAACTAGCTGCATGATGCTGGGCAAGTCATTTAACCTCATTGTGTCTTGGTTTCCTTGATTCCAAGGACACCCTGGTGCCTACTTTCCATAAAGTATCCCCAAATTCATACTGATATTTTAAGCTAGCTTTAAATAACATGGCACAGTCCAGTTTTAATCCAGGACTAGGATAGAAATGATCTTTGTTACATTCTATTTACGTATTTATTATGTCTGTGCTGCAACTGACTGATCAGCTTTTTCTATACAAAAGTAGTATAATCCCTGTTCCAAAAGCCTCTCCTACAGAGGCTATATAAACTGTGGCTGGCTCTTGAAGAGCATCAAAGCCAAATGGAATATCAAAAAAAAATGTTTATTCAAATCTACTACAGGAATATTGCTAAGGTAAGCCCTGAACTTAGAGATAAAGTATTTTCAAGGTAAAAGAAAGTGATTCAGAGACATACAGTTCTGTTATTCTATACCTCTTCAAATTACATTATCTAACTTGGTATATACTTCATTGGAGTATATTAGCATATACTGAAGTAAATAGGAGTCAGGAAGACTTGGATTCTAATACTACCTCTTTCATATCCCAGCTGTGTGACCCTGGACAAGTAGCTTAATGATCTACCTTTCTAAGTGACATTCTTGGTTGGGGAGTAAACACTCTTCTTTATATTCTCAACACTTGGCATTTATCTGAGTATATGTCCTATAAACCCAGTAGAATGTCAGCTCCTTGAGGGCAGGGAATGCTTTGGGCTTTGTCTTTGTATACCCAATCCCAGCACATAGTAGGGGCATAATACATGTTCGTGGAATAGAATTAGTTTTTTTGATGTATACTCATGCTGCTCTTCTATTTATAACCTGATGTCAGAGGGGAATGTTGTTAGGTGATATTACTCAGCGCCATTTGTCCGTAATAGCATCAACAATCTTTGTTTTTTTTTTTTCTTTTTTTCCCCAATGCTAGGGAAGTTACAGAAGTAAAAATTCCATTAGAACTCACGGAGCAGAAAATCACAGGCACCTGCTATATGAGTGCTGGGCCTCTTGGGGCGTGTGGTATAAATACCAGCCCTTGGACCTCATAAGGTGAGTGTTGACCTGCTTCTGACCACAAATGCCATCTCTAGTCCAAGATCCAGTGGTAAGAGAGCAATAACGGGTAGAAGGAGCCATTCTTATAAGAAAAAAAGGTAGCTGAGATCCCCAGATGTTGAGTTGATCCAACTAACCTCAACTAAGGAAAGATGATTCATCATGGTGGAAGGGATGCTTCTTTTCTTATTGTCTGCCTTCTTACTGAAGGGGCTCTACTTGGGAGGAGGACAGTGTTTGCTAACAGAAGGCTATGAGAACAAGTACATTCCCATAGTGCAGAAATATGTATGGCATTCTGGGTCTCATGTTGTTCTCCATCAGGGACAAGGGGATCAGAATTTCCTACTTCATACTTTCAGCACTGTTTCCTTAATCGAAAAGATAGTGCCATACAAAGAAGGATCCTAAAAGGCCCCAATATAACAGTAACCTTTTCATCTTATCTGTATTGTCCATAGAATAGTTGTGTTCATGTGTGTGTTTTGTCCAGACCTGTGATTTCATTGATAAAAAGAAAATTCTGGTGTGGAAACTCCATTCAGTGAGGTAGATCTTAGAGAGTCTTCTGGGAGCCCTGAGAAATTAATGTGTTTACCTGTGGTCGCAGAGATGGTATGTTTTCTCACCACGATGCCTTTCAGAATACCGAATGCTCCTATGTAATCCATAGGCTTTGGAAGTCTATGGTAAACTGGTCATTTTATTCAAAGAAGGCTATCAATTCAATTTTAAGGCTGCCCTGGTCTTCATGTAAGCAAATTTAGATTCTTAAGGCTCTGCGCAAGATACTTGTAACTCTAAAACTGTAAATCACGAAGTAGGTTCTAATCTGCACTGTTGGAGAGAGTCTCTTTTCCTGGGAGCTCCCTATGCCAGTGAAACCATAGACACATTCTCTTTCTATCTGTAAACTAATTACTAGCCTTAAGTACCAACTAGCCCAATTTTCAGGATTTCTTATGGGAAGAGCCGTGGATTGTTTATTAAACCTGCTGAATTAACTCTGTGTTTACTGTGGCAGTAAAAGTGAGCCAGCTGGGGAAAAACCCATGTAGCCCAATTTGCATTTTCATTTCCCTGGGGAGTCATTGATGGTACTTGGGTGCTTGTCACCATTGAAACTGTTGACTCCTGGTGATCAAAAAGGATTGATGTATTCTAAGCCTCTTCTTTGTGCAAGTAGAAAATGAGTCTGATGATCTATATGTATAGAAAACATTTGCTAAGATGAAATCCCTCCCTTTTGAATCAATCTTCTTTGCAAAACCATGTAGTTTCAAGTCAACTCGATGTGGGCATTATAAAGCAGGATTTAAGAGAGCACAGGCAACCAAGTCCTTCCCAGCCTTTGTTCCAGTAGCATGACATTACACTGAGAGATGTTAGAGAAAACTGCCATAGGCAGAAAAATATGGGTCCATGATTGTGGTTTCAATTTGGATTTTTAAAGTCTGCCAACAAGTGTGCATTAAGTGTATGCACAGAAATAAAATATGAGGAAGAAAAAAGAAATCAAGGAAATGGTCCTAGACTTCAATATATCTACAATATTGTTTACAGAGATAGAAGGAATCTCAGATGTCAGCATGATGCCAAAAAAGGAAAACTTTTCTGGCTCTGAAAGTTGGAGGCCTTGGGTTCAAATCCCCCCACACATTAGGTCTTCATTTGACCTGGGTCAGTTAACTCAACTTTTCTCAGCCTGTTTCTTCATCATAAAAGGAGAAGGTTGAACTGAGTGTCCCGTGAGGTCTTTTCCTGACCTAGAGCTATGTTCCTTTGAGCAGTAATTTTACAGTCAAAGAAAAAAGTAAGATCACTGGAAAAATTCCAGTTTGAACCAAAAAAAAATGTTAACTTTGGGGTTGGAAATAGCATTTC
Organism: Trichosurus vulpecula; assembly: GCF_011100635.1. Taxonomy (NCBI): domain Eukaryota; kingdom Metazoa; phylum Chordata; class Mammalia; order Diprotodontia; family Phalangeridae; genus Trichosurus; species Trichosurus vulpecula. The sequence continues at coordinate 213,175,939 of NC_050577.1, read as the reverse complement.
CACAAAGCAAGGCATAACTTCTACAGAAGGAATTAGTATAAGAAATGGATGAACAGTGTAGTTTTTTTTTTAAATGGGCCTATCACTCCCCACATTAGAGAGCTCTGGGAGCATCATTTAAGCTCTGTGTCCTGAGACCCATTTCCTTCTCTAGAAAGCGAAGGGGTGAGATGAGACAGCCTTTGGGGTCCCTTCCAGCTTGAGATCATTGATTCCATAGCTTGGTGGAAACTTGCATTCCTCACCTATAAAACAAGCACCTCACACTAGATGGGTGCTGAATATACAATACAATATTTCTCTGGAGAGAAAGGCAATCAGGAAGACCGAGCCTCCCCAGTACTTCTGGGAAAGTCACAACCTCTCAATGTCCCAAGAATAAAAGAAGCCCAGCAGGGCTTATCCCCATTGGGAGTTTCCATATAGGAATTTCCTTATCCCAATTAAATTAGAGGCCTGGACCACATTTTTAGAGTTTTCTTTCCTAGGTTAGGTGGGTTTGTTCTATATTACCTGATACACAAGAGACAAGACCCATAGATTTATATTATCATATTATATATATATATATATATATACATATACATTATATTATATTATATTATATTATATTATATTATATTATATTATATTACATGTCAGAGGCGGCACAGGTGACATTGAAACAAGTGCTGGAAGGTTTGCCAAGCACTTTACAACAATCATCAAATTGGTTCCTAATCCCACAGTGCAAGAGCTAAAGGTATGATATAGCCCATTTCACGGATGAGGACAATATAGCCTATCTCTGCCTTACAGATGTGTAAACTGGCTCAGCTAGGCTTTGTGACTTGCCCCAGGCACCTATCTAAGGCAGGATCGAAATCCAGGTCCTTCCTGAGTGTCCCTAAGGTGACATTCACACCCAGAGTCTGAATCAGTAATGTACATAGCCCTCTGCAAGCCGCCTGAGAAGCATGAGAATTGTTTCACATACCATCCCACTTAATGCCATTGTGGTCGTGGCAGTCACTTTCCTACTCTCAGCCTCAATATCCTCATCTATAGATTGAGTGGGCGAGCCTAGATGACCTCAGATGTCTCGCCGAGTTCCCAAGCTTTGCAGAATCCCACAACTCTGCTTTTTTCAATAGTTCTGCATAAAACTGACCCACAAGCCCGATAATGGCAGGTGGTTGTGTTTTATACAGGCGGTATTTTGGCGAGAAGATCGGTCTCTACTTCGCCTGGTTGGGCTGGTACACAGGAATGCTCTTCCCAGCTGCCTTCATTGGACTCTTTGTCTTTTTGTATGGAGTTACCACTCTGGACCACTGCCAAGTCAGGTAAGAAGGGAGAGCTTGGAGCAGCGCATTTAGAGATTGGCTGTTTGTGGCTTTCTTCCTCTCATGCCCCATAGTGACCTGGGGATGACTCCATGTGTTAAACTCGAAGCCCATCTTCCTAGAGCTCCAGCTCCAGCAGCTTGGTCCTACCCTCCCAGACTTCCAGGCTATAGGTTCCCCACCCCTGCTCTAGAAAGTCTTCGAGCTTGGCTCCAGAAATGAAGACACCTGCTCCTTCGGGACTACACTAGTCAAAAGCAAAGACATGCATCCCCAGGTTGGCCACAGGCTGATGTTTTTTAGCCCTAGCAGTCCAAGACCATCAACTCTATCACAAAAGAATTATGGCCAATGTCCGTGAAGGAAATTGCCCCCCGGGTAAAAGAGCAGATCCTGGAAATATTTGTAGCTTTAACAACTCACAGAATAATTACCCACTGTGTTTAAATAGGTAGGTTTGACTTTTCTATGAGGTAGCAATTAAATCCCTCCATAATAAAAATGAGATAATATTTGTAAAATGCTTCGCAAACCTTAAAGTGTGACATAAATGCTAGTTCTGCTCATCATCGTATCATTATTACTGTTGAGCTGCCCAATTTTACAAGAAGACCTTTTACTCAGTATATTCCAAAGAGAAATACTTCTTTCCAAACCACAGCAGTTTGGGAATTTGAAGGCATTTAGCTCTTTCCTGTCATCAGGACATAATTAAAAAATAATTTCAGAAATCCAGCTCAATGCAACAAACATTCATCAAGCCCCTATTGTGTGCAAGGTGTTGTGCCAGGTTCAAAAGATATGGAGACAAAAGCAATCCAGCCCTCAAGCTCAAATTTTGGTGTCAGCCTAAAAAATGAATATAACTTTGAAAAGTAAGAGTCATGTGTTCACCATCAGGTCTCCAGTCTATTCCTTCTCCAGTGCGTTATCACCCAGCTGCTGAAATTATTGTCCTAAGCACCTGTCCTAAGGCCAGGGCACTGCCCTACCCAGGGACCTCCAGGAAAAAATGCAAATCCAGCTTTTTAAATTGTTTTACTTTCAGTATTGGATCCTCTCCCCTCAACCACGCATTAAGAAGACAAGAAGAACAAACCTTGTTACAAATCTGTAGAGTTATGTGAAACAAATTCCCCCATTGGCCATGTTGAAAAAAGAAGAAAATGAAAGATGGGAGGGAAGGAAGGAAGGGAGGGAGGGAGGAAAGGAGGAAGGAAGGAGGGGGAAGGGAGGAAGGGAGGAAGGAAGGAAGGAAGGAAGGAAGGAAGGAAGAAAGGAGGGAAGGAAGGAGAAAAGGAAGAAGGAAGGAAGGAGAGAGGGATGGAGGGAAGGAGCAAGGAAGGAGAGAAGGAAAGAGGGAAGGAGAGGGAGAGGCTTCTATTTTCTGAATCCATCTACCTGGAGGTAGAGAGTGTGTTTCCTCAGGAGTCCTTTGGAATGGTGGTGGGTCATTGCATTGATCAGTCCCCAAGTCTTTCAAATCAGCTTGACATTTAAACAACAAAAACCAAAATGATAGCTAGCATTTTCATAGCACTTCAGAGTTTAGCAAAGCACTCTACTTATGTTCCTTTGTTTTGTTTGCAAAACAATCCTGCGAGTCCAGTGCTATTACTGTGTCCATTCCACAGATGCAGCAACTGAGGCTGCGGTTAACTGGCTTGCCCAGAATCACTCAGCCACGAAGTGTCTTAGATCCCAGTCACTCTCAGGTCTTCCTGACTCCAGCTTCCAACACTCCATCCATGTCACTCAGTTGCCTCCCAGACCTCTTCTGTCCGGATCCAGCCCTTTCCAGGGCTATTCCCCATTCTTCCCCTGCAGACACCGCACCGGCCTGGTGGCACACATCAGCCACAAGCAACGGGCTGCTACTGCCCACGGCCAATCTATCCGTTCCTCACACTCGAGTGTTCTCCCTCCTCATCTCCTCCAACCAGAATTAGTTTAAGCCTCAGTTAGTGAATCATCTCTCATGAGAAGCCTCCCCTGATCCCTCTAGTTATTAAGCATTGTCTCCCTCTTCTGATTATATTTCATATATGATATATAGAGACAGCTGGTGGTGCGATGGAGAGAGTGCTGGCCCTGCAGCCAGGAAGCCCTGAGTTCCCAGATGCTTCCTAGCTGTGTGACCCTGGACAAGTCACTTAACCGCTGTTTGCCTCTGCTTCTCCAACTGTAAGATGGGGATAGTAACAGCACCCACCTCACAGAGTTGTTGTGGGGGTCAAGTGTTTGCAAATATTTGCAAAGCATTTAACACAGTGTCTGGCACATGGTAGGCCCTTTCTAAATGGTTATTTCAGATTATTCATATTGTATACATAGACATACATATATATACATATATGTACAAATACATATGAAATTTAAGTGAGGTGGAGCTGCATGATAAGCATTTAGTAGATGCATATACACATCTGTATGTGTGTATATATGCCTATGTGTAAATATACATGTATGTGTGTGTATGTATATGTGTGTGTGTATATTCACAAACATACAACCCTTTCAAAGCTGGGAATTGAACTCCAGTCTTTCTGGCTTCCAGACCTGCTCTCTATCCACATATGTACACATTACTCACATGTGCATATATTTAAACACATATCTGCATACTTGTGTGTACACGTATGCATATGCACATACAGTTGGATCATATCGTGCATATGCATGTGTCTATGGACGTACATATATACGTGGATGTCCACATACACATATAAATGGACATATACATATAAAAGGAGGCAGGTGACATAGTGAGGAGAGGCTAAGGTCACAACACTCCCGAGTGCTGCCAGAACCGCCTGAAGATGTAATTGGGAAATATTAAACGAACTAAATAAGAACACACTAGGACATAGATAATGTTACTCTGTGGCTTTCTAAACCAGCCCTCAGCTAGCAGGGTACTCCTGTGCAGTCTGGTGCCTCCTATTTCTCTCTGAGTGTGACCTCAGTAGGCCTAGCAGCCAGGAGGGCCTGAGCTCCAATTCCATCTCTGACGCAGAGCAGCTGTATGACCCTCAGCAAATCACCAAAGTTTCAGCCCTCTGAACAACTTCCAAATGCATTCAGACTTTTGGGACACCTTCAAGGGAGTAGGGGGGTAGGGGTGGGGAGGGGCAGTGTTTCCTCATCCAGGAGTTCCCTCTATCCGATATATATAAGCACAGGTCCAGTCCCCATCTGGAATATGGACACACTGGGTGTCCCAAAAGTCTGAATGCATTTGGAAGTTGTAGCAGTTTTAATGCTTCAGATAAGCTTCAGTGGTTTCAAACCTCACTCAGATATTTGGGGTTCCATGTGCTGAAAACCTAACCCAGTGACAGATCTGCTCTCTTTGTTCAAGTTTCCTTCGGCACTTTTTTATTTTCTTCTCCGACTTTTAAGAAAATGTTTTATTGAGGTGCCTAGATAAGTATTTGCATTGAGATAGTTTTCTCAACCTGAAATTCCCTATACCCTCACAAGCACAGGCCCATTCCCTACTTCTGGGTGCATGCCTAAGGTCTGAATCAGTGACATTTTGTGTGTGTCTGTTTATGCTTCATACCCTATCCGGGGGTGGGGAGCCTGCAGCCTCAAGGCCACATGTGGTCTTCTAGGTCCTCAAGTACAACCCTTTGATTGAATCCAAACTTCACAGAACACATCTACTTAATAAGAGGAGTGGTTCTGTAGAATTTGGACTCAGTCAAAAGGCCACACCCAAGGACCTAGAAGGCCACACGTGGTCTCCAGGCCTCAGGTGCTCCACCCTTGCCCTATGAGAATATAAGCTCTGTGAGGGCAGGACTATTTTTCCTTTTGTTTTTGCATCCCCCAGAGCCTAGTCTGGTGCCTGGAGTATAACCTGTGCTTTAAAAAAATACTTCCTAAAGCATTAGCACTTCATTTACTTATTTATTCATTCATTTGCTTGATTATTTATTTAGGCCAAAATCCACAGTCTTTTGTTCTTCTTCAGTCATCATTAATTGACAATGGATCCTGTTGCTAGTCAGATGCAGAGACAGACACATAGAGATAGATAGAGAGAAGCGGGGAAAGGGGAGGAGAAGGAGAGGGAGAAAAGAGAAGGGAAAGGAAGCAGAGGGGAGGGGAGCGGAGAATTGTTTCAGCCTTGCAGAGTTTTTATGATCAAATTTGTGTACATTTGGGTAATTTTACACATAACTCTGTTGGTTCATATATTTTTCTGATGTTAGCTTATTAATATGTAAAACTGAGCAGACACAATCATAAATAAGGTGGTTTATCACATTATTAAAATGTGCAAGCATCATGATTTTTAGCATTGCCAGCATAAAAGGTTGCAAAGCCTGTGAAAGCAGAAACTTAATCGACCAGATACAGTTTATCAATAGAATATCCCAGTGAAGTTGGAGAAAAATTGCACTCATATGATAAAATAGCAGCCCTTGTCTGTTCTCTTTTCCAGTAAAGAAGTCTGCCAAGCTACCGATATCATCATGTGTCCTGTGTGTGATAAATATTGTCCTTTCATGAGGCTGTCAGACAGCTGTGTTTATGCCAAGGTAAATTCCGATTTTGCATGTTCTCCCTAGTTTGTGTTTTCTTGATGGCTGAGCTATACTTTCTTCTCAAGCAAAGTGGGAGTGCTTACCTATTCTGTAGTGTTTTCCTCTATTTGCTTTACCGGGGAAGAAGGAGGGAAGGAAGGAAGGAAGGCAGGGAGGGAGGGAGGAAGAAGAGGGAGAAGAGAAAGAGAGAGAGAGAGAAAGAAGAGAAAGCAAGCTCGTAAAATCATAGATGTAGAACAAAAAGCGTTCTCAGAGCCCACCCCTCATTTAACAGATGAAGAATGAGGCCCAGTATGTATGTGTATATGTATGTGTGTATTAAATATAATAAATATATATATTTGTTGTGTGTATATTTATTATATATAATGTAAATATAGCATATAATAGATATATGTTACATGTAACAGATATAGTTATATATAGATATAAAATCCCATTTGACTCTCACAACAGCACTACCATTCCCATTTTACAAATGAGGAAATTGAGGCTAACATAAAGTTTAAGAAAGGTTAGAGAGCTTTCCCGGGGCCACCACAGCCATTCAGTGTCTCTGACAGTATTTGAACTCAAGTCTTCCTGACTCTAGGTCCAGCACTCTTATCGGCTCAGCTCTTCTGCCTTGCTGACTTTGAGAGTGAATTCGTGCTCTCAGGGTGCTCTGAATAGAACAAAAAAGAGCGTGCTGCCTTTGGCAAACATACAGGGAGGTAAAATGTATAAAGAAAACTCACTTCCACAGAGGAGAGAACAGAGGAAGGGGAGCATCCCAGCGGGAGTCAGGAAAGTTCAAGTGGGATGAGGACAGAACAACATAACTGAATTGAAAGGGCAGGTTCTGAGCCATGAGTATTTGGCTTCGAACCTGTTCTTGCTCAGAAATCTCGGGCCAGTCCATTCAACCACTGTTTTTACATGAAAAGATAAAGTCTCTGCTGAGGTCTGAGGGATGTTCTCTAAGACAATATCCATCATAAAAGTTTTAAGAGGAAATGCACTGAAAGCAACACAGAATAAACCCTTTGCTTTCTCCAAATGACTGTGTTTGGTTTGTTGTTTCTGAATGCCCACCAAGGGGAGAGTTAGGTATATGTTTGGATTCTTTATCCAAGAGCTGGTCTTGAATGTAGGCTTAGTAGAATTAAAAAAAAATCCTAAAACCAGGTGGACTGAAATGGCAGCAGGGCAATGTAGAAAGACCATGGCCTCTGGAGTTGGGGTCTGGGCTCTCACCCACCTTGGATGCTTCTTACCTTTGTGACCCTGGGTAAGCCACTTCCACTTTGTGTTCTTCAGTTTCCTCATCTGTAAAATAATCAGCTTGAAACAGAGAACACCTCAAGTCCTTTCCACTTCTTTGTGGAAGTCTTTGATCCTATGATCCCCTTTGCAAGGAACTTCCCCTCCTATGCCTCAGTTTCCCCATATGTAAAATGAACAAGCTGGACTAAATGACCTCTGAGGCCCCTTCTGGTTCTATAATCCTAAAAGTGGTCATTGGAAAGACCAGAGTGGTTCCATTGAAACCAATAATTGATTCAGTCTGCCAGTCAACATTGTATGCTGTTGTGTCCAACTCTTTGTGACCCTATTTGAGGTTTTCTTGGCAAAGATCCTGGAGTGGTTTGCAATTTCTTTCTCTGACTCTTTTTACGGACGAGGAAACTGAGGCCAACAGGGTTAAGTGACTTGCCTAGGGTCCCCCAGCCAGTAGGTGTCTGAGGCTGGATTTAGATTCAGGTCTTCCTGACTCCAGGCTGGTGCTGTATGAACTATGGCACCCCCTCACTGCCCTTCAGTTTTGTATCGTGGTCCACCAGCAGTGTAGACTGTGATTTCTGCCACTGGTACTCAAACATCCCCAGGTCAAGCTGTTGCTGCATCACTGAACTCCAGACCAGGAAAGCCTAGGTTCCAATCCCGCCTTTGATACTTAATAGTGGTAAGAGGCAGTAAATCCTTAGTGTTCTCTGTGACCCTGGGCAGTAACCGATCCTTGCTAGGCCTTTGTTTCCTCCCCTGTGAACTGAGGGAGCATCGCAAGCCTCACTGGGCTTTTGTGATGCTCAAACAAGGTGATTTCCATAAACTGCTTTGCAAGAGTTAAAGCTCTGTCAGAGCGCCTGATGGATAAGAAAGAGAACGTCCCAGATGTTCTGACACGGGATGGCTTCTGAGGTGCCATAGCGGCCACACATCTGGGATCCTAACTCAGTTAACCCCTCAACCTCAGCTTTCCCACCTGTAAAATGGTGAGATTATTGTGAGGATTCAATGGGATAATGTATGTGCTGCTAGAGGGTTCTGATGACTAGTACACAGAGATGGGAATCCCTCAAAAGAGCTAAGTGACCTTGGCAAGTCTCAGTACCCCAAGGCAGCTCTCCAAGACTGACTGTAAATGACAAAGGAGTTTCCACCCTGGGGATTCCCAACAAAATGGGATATCTGATGAAATCTTATTGCCCAAAACAACAAAAATATAGAGAAGGCAGGCCAAAAACATAAAATTAGACTTTTCTTATCAAAAGACTGTCTTTTTGCCTTTGTATCTCCTGCGCTTAATGCCGGGGACACAAAATGTGCCTAATAAATGTATTTTCATTCATTCATCTAGTAGACGCTCTAATGGTGTCTGCTCCAGATGAGTACACAGATTTTAGTCCTCTCTCTCTCTTCCCATGTTCAATAAGCTGTTCTCCCTTTGTTCAGAGAAAAACAAGACACCAACTTCAGGAAGAAGCTAAAATCAATCGCATCTTAATAGAGCAGGAAACAACCTCTTTGCAGCAGGCTTATTCTCACAGGGGTAATAATGTATGTTTTATATAGGAGCGTAAAAAAAAAACACCCTCCTCTGCCAAGAAGCATCATTCATTCCATCTTGGCACCGGTCTGGTGTGATTTACACAGGATAGAAACCCTTGGCTTGGCAGAGATCTCACTTCTCTCCTCAAGCCCTTGCTTCTGCAGAAGTGATCCAAGTGGTAGAGAAATCCCCAGCTGTCTCTCTGTTATGTGTAAAGGATAAATATAGCTGTTATTCAGCGGTATTAATGTGGGTCAAAATGATGGTTTCCGTGGCTTAACCAGCTCAGCCCTGCTTTGGGAAACAGCCACAGCTTTCTTAATATGAAGAAAGAATGAAGTCGGGGATCTTTGGGAAACAAAGCCTCGTGTGTTTACATAGTTCTTATTTAAGTCACCAAGCATATGCTCAGAGCCTCCTATGCACCAGGCACTGTGCTAAGCCCTGGTGATACAAAGAAAAGCCAAACCAAAAACCCCAGTTCTAGCCCTCAGCCAGCTCCCAGTCTAATGGGGGAGATGGCCTTCAGACAATGAGAGACAATAAGATATATACAGGATAATTAGGAGGTAATCAAGGGAAGGCACTTGCATTAACAGAGTATTTCAAAATATTCTTTGTGTGAATGAGCGAAATATTCATTTAATGGTTACTCTGTGCCAAGCACTAGAGATATATACAGATACAGAAATAGATATAGGTATAGACATAGATACAGATATTTATATCCATTACATCACAGATATTTATAACCACCACAATCCCAACAAACTTCTTGAGGCAGCTAGGCGGTTCAGTGGATAGAATGCCAGCCTTGGAGTCAGGAAGATATGAGTTCAAATCTGGCCTCAGACACTTAGTAGCCATGTGATTCTGGGCAAGTCACTTTACCCTGTTTGCCTTAGTTTCCGCAAGTGTAAAATGAGCTGGAGAAGGAAATGGCAAACCAGTCCAGTGTCTTTGCCATGAAAACCCCAAGTGGGGTCATGGAGAGTCAGATACAACTGAAAACTGACTGATTAATGAAAAAATTAGTTCTTACTATGCATAAATTGTTTTTGTTGCTGTTGTTTTTAGAAAGGACCTGTGATTTTATTGAGAGAAAGAATCTCTCTTCCAATGCAGCTGCTCTGCCCCCGAGAGAGAGTTATCTAGGACTCTGGGCATTTAGTGTAAATGATACGGCCAGTCTGTGTCAGAAACAGGAGGGCCATGAAAGTGCCAATGATAGGATACTTGTGTGACTGTGGACAGGTACCTGAGTGTCCTGGGGCCTGTGGTGTCTTGGGTCAGATCATGCGTTCTCAAATTCTTTTGTATCATGTCCCCTTGGGCAGTCTGGTTAAAGTTATGGAGCCCTTCTCAGAATAATGTGCTTAAATGAATAAAATAAAGTTACAGAATTTAAAAGAAAACCAAAACAGTATAATTTTTCCCCATTCAAGTTCACAGACCTCCCCTCCAAATCTAACTATAGACCATAGGGGCAGGGGGGAGGGGTCTGTGGACTTCAGGTTAAGAACTCCTGGACTAGATTTTAGAATGATGGCTTTTGAGCTGGAAAGGACCTCAGATACCATCTAATCTAATCCCCTCATTTTATATATGAAGAAATTAAGGACTATTAAGCCTAAGTGCCCAAAGTCACCTAGGTAGTAACAGAGTCAAAATTTGAACCTAGGTCTTGACACCAGAGTCATGACTCTTTCCACTGAGCGATGCTTTCAGCTCTAAGTCTGTTCTGATAGGGTAGGACAGCATGACAGACTTAGAGCTAGAAAGGACCTTGGGATCATCTGGTCCATCCTTCTCATTGTGCAGATGTGGAAGCCAAGGCCCAAAGAGAGGAAGATTGAAACCCAGGTTCTCAGACTCAGGATCCTTTCCACTGTATCATGTTGCCTTTAAAATCTCAGATCCCTTGAGCTCCATGATGCTAGGATACTGTCTAATTATGGGAAATCAGTGAAAGAGAGAACACTGTTCTTCAAGAGTCCCACGCTTCTTGAGGAAAACCAAGCTAACATCTGGTATAGACTACCTTGTATGTGGTGTTCACCACCTGACTTCCCTACTGTTTCCTAATGAGACTTGGTGTCCTCAAATCTCAGAATTCTGGCATTAGAAGAGACCTCAGTGGCTCCCATGGGACCATAGATTTTAGGAAACCAAGGCCCAGAAAAGTGAAGTGACATGTCCAAAGTCACAGAGTAGCCAGGCCATCATCTGAACCCAGGCCCTGTGACTTCAAATTCATCTATTTCCCCTGAATCACTCACCTATAATCTGAAAAAAATATGTCCAGCAAGAGGTCATCCATCTCCTGCTCGAAGACTTCCAAGAAAGGAAACCATCCCCCTTAATTATAGTGCCTTCCGTCCTTGACTGTTTCCAATTTATCCTTTACATAACTTGTTTGTACAGTTCTCTGCATGTTGTGTCCCCCATTAGACTATGAGCTCCTTGAAGGCAGGACCTGTCTCCTGCCTTTCTCTGTATCTCCAGTGCTTGGCACAGTGCTTGGCATGTGTGGTTAGTGAGTCATTTTCAGTTGTGTCTGACTCTTCTGGACCCCATTTGGGGCTTTCTTGGCATAGACACTGGATTGGTTTGGCATTTCCTTCTCCAGTTCATTTTACAGATGAGGAAACTGAAGCAAACAGGGTTAAGTGACTTGCCCAGGGTCACATAGCAAGTGAGTGTCTGAAGCCAGATTTGAACTCAGGAAGATGAGTCCTCCTGACCTCAGGCCTGGTGCTCTGTGCACTGAACCACTTAGCTGCCTGCCCAGAACATAGTTATAGGTGCTTAGTAAATATTTATTGACTGACTTGCTTCTCAAGGCAGCCCATTCCACTTCTGGATAGGCCCATTTGTTCTGGAGTTTTCACTGACATCAAACCAAATCTACCTCACTGGAACTGCCCCTCATTGCTCCTAGTTTTGTTTGTTAGCATCAAGCAGAACAAGGTAAGGCCCTTTCCATACAATAACCCTGCAAATATTTGGAGCCAATTAATATGTCTTTTTTACCTCCCATCCTCTACACAAGTTTTTTTTTTTCCACCCACCAGCTGAATATCCCTTGTTACTTCAAGTTATCTTCCTCAATCCATCAATCAAACATTTATGAAGTGCTTACTATGTGCCAGGCACTGTGCTAAGTGCTGGGGATACAGAAAGAGGCAGAAGTCTCTCCTGCCCTCAAGGACCTTACATTCTAATGGGGGAAGATAGCATGCAAACAGATATGCACAAACAAGCTATTCTGCAGTATAAATATTAAGTACCTAAAGAGGGGAAGCACTAAAATTAACAGGGGTTGGGGAAGACTTCCTGTAGACTGTTGGATTTTAGTTGGGACATGAGGCCATGGAGGTTAGTAGTGAGAGTGGAGGAGGGAGAGCATTGCAGTATGGAGGACAGCCAGAGGGAACTCCTGGAGATGAAAGATGGAGGGTCTTACTCAATGGGATTTCTTGAATAAGTAGAGAGGTAGCCTTGGTAAGGAGTAGGCCACCTCGTCAGGGAAGGCAGAGGTGAAGGAAGAGATGTTGGTGAAGGCATCTGAGTGATAGGAGAGGAAGAAGAGATGGTCTCAAATTTTTTTTGTAAAATATCAGGCAAAATTCTCAGCTGAGAGGGTTGGGGCAGGGGGAGTCATGGGAGGTTTGAGGAGGGAAGAAAAGGTTTGGAAGAATCACTGTGGTGAGTGGAAGAAGGAGTTGATGGGGGAGGTAGGGTAGGATTGCCAAGCAGCAGTGAGGGCCCAGTTGAGGTTGTGTAACATAAATCTGTAGCAGACATTCTGGTGACCCTCCTCTTTTTAATGTCCTTCCTAAATCATGCGCTCCTTATAAAATGGGAAGCAATACAGTTACTGAGAAACATGTGAATCTGACCCTTAACCTTCTGTGAATGTCCCAGTGACTCCTGATTCAACATCTCCTTCCCTCCAAACGCTTCATTCCTGGTCCCTACCTTGACCCTCTTTGTGGCTATAGGTACCCCCTTCCTAATATGGCCTTTGAAGAAATCACTGAGCTACCACCTTGGTTCTCATAAAAACTTGAAAAGAAAATAATAGAAAAACCTTGTTTATCAGAATTACTGTTCTTCATAAATAAACTAACTCATGGTTCCTGCTGTCCCCAGGTAACCCATCTTTTTGACAATGGAGCTACCGTGTTTTTTGCTGTTTTCATGGCAGTCTGGGGTAAGTTGCTAGAAGATGTCTCATTTCAGTACTTTCTTCCACAAAATTACATAATACAGTTCTCCCCAATCTGATCTCATAGCCCCAATGTCCAGTCTAATTAGAATTCTCCCTGTGTCCCTGCCACTTCAGTCTCCCCGATATATATATATATATATATGTATATATGTGTGTGTGTGTGTGTGTGTGTGTATATATGCATATATATACACATATACACACATATGTGTGTGTGTATATATGTACATATGTATATACATGGAGGTACACACACATATATGTGTGTGTGTGTGTGTGTGTGTATATATATATATGCATGTATGTCGTGAGTGCCTAGAGAATAATTCAACAGATTTTTTAAAAGGGCCTGCTTGGCTTGTTCCTGGGGATACAGAGACAAAAGCAATGCCTGCCCTTGAGGAACTTGCATCTTATTGGAGGGACCACAGCTTATTTATCTGTGCATCTCTCAACATTTAAATTTTTATATAGGAGCCACTGGAGAAGGAAATGGCAAACCAGCCCCCTATCTTTGCTAACAAAGCCCCAAATGGGGTCAAGAAGAGTTAGACATGACTGAAAAATGGCTGAGTAGCTACAAACAGGAGTCATTTAATAATCTTGTCAGATAATTCAGTGAATTATTCAGTTGTTTCCATCATGTCTGACTCTTCATGACACCTTTGGGGGGTTTCTTGGCTATAATATTGAAGTTGTTTGCCAATTCCTTCTCCAGCTCATTTTACAGATGAGGAAACTGAGGCAAACAGGGTTAAGTGACTTACCCAGGGTCACACAGCTTGGAAGTGTCTGAGGTCAGATTTAAACTCTGGTCTTCCCTACTTCAGGACCAGAATTGTATCTTCTGTGCCACCTAGTGGCCCAAATTCAATGAATATTGAATAGTCAATGACTTATGTACCTCTTAAAGTCTCATATTTAATGCTGATCAGAAGAGAGTTTTGACTTAATTGGAGTCACTTGTTTCTCAATGTAAAAGTAAGGCCAGGGCTGAATTCTGAATCTTTTGATTTGCTTCAGCTAACATTCCAGAAGGAAATCAGGCGGCACGCATTTATATAGCATTTTAAGGTTTGAGGAGCTCTTTACAAAGATCATCTCATCTCCCTCTCTACTGTGCCACTCGGTGCCTGGCATACAGCAGGTGTTTAATCTTTGCTTTCTGGCTGATGGAAGGACAAGTTAAAGGACTTTGCAGCCTAAATGGAGGTTCTCACTGCTCTCGCAGGATCTGGGGGTTCTCTGCAGCCAGCCCTTACAAGACCTCTGGACAAGGGGAGCCTGTTCCCTTGTTTCCTTTTTGCTTGAATTCCTGTGCTTCTCCAGAGATTCTGCAAGCTTCTGTTTTGAGCTGGCCCTGCAGGAGCCCAAAAGGCTCCTATACCAAGTGAAAATGAACTTTCTAAAACACCCCCAGTGGCTGCATTAGCCAGCACGGACCAGCCAAGATAGGGCTACCTTGGGCAATGATTGGCGCCTTGTGGAGTCAAAGTGATGGCTGGGTGTCCATAAAGTGGATTTACTGAGTCTTTCCTTAGCTCTGGGTTTTGTTTAGAAACATAGCAAGGAGAGAACAATTACAGAATTCACATTGGCTTCTCTCCCTGGGATGGGGGCCGGGCCAGAGGAGGACACAAAATGCCAGTCATTAGGGAGCTAGATGTTGGCAGAGACAAGTCAGGAAGCGGATCGTCTGTGCTGATCTTCGCTTCTCTTGGGTCTGTGGCAGGGCTTTTTTGGTCTCTTACTTTCAGTTGTTGGCAAGAACTAAATTCTCTGCAATAAACAAACTCAGTGAGCTCTTCATCAAGCCTCACCAAAATGTCAAGATGATGATTACGTATGTGAGAGGTATCTTGGCACAATGGTTAGAGTTAACCCAGGAGTCAGAAAGCCCTCCGTTCAAGTTTTGCCTCCAACAGTTGCTGGCTGTGTGACCATGGATGAAGTTACTTAACCTATCAGTGCCCCCATGATTAGAAATTAGGCATTATAGGGAGGGAGGGAGGGAGGAAAGAAGGAAGATGCTTATTATATGTCAATTTTTGAAAGTTAATTTTAATTTGCTTTTGTGTCCAGATTTAATTTGGAGGATGTGGAGTAGGGGTTCTAGACCTGTGTTAAATTAAATTTAAATTAAATCAGTGTGAGGAATTCCTAGTATGAAATCCCTCCAATGATGCCAGTCAGCAGTTTTCTGCACCTCATAGTCTCAGAGAGTTGATTGGGGCGCTGGGAGCACACAGCCAGGATGTTTCCAATGCAGAATTGAAATACTGGTCTTCCCAGCTCCAAGGCCAGCCCTCTATCTATTCCAATACATTGTCTTTCCTGTTTCTGGGTATGTTGCTAATTATAACTTTCATAGTCACATATGAATCAACCTGAAGAGATCATGAAGAGTTTTTAATTGTGTAAAATATTTACCATTGAGAATATTAGATGAGTAGGATGATTTCCGCCTCCTCTCTTAAGACTCATATGACTTTAACTAAGTTGGGTGATTTCTGCTCTCATTTGCCTCAGCGGGGATTGCAATACCTGTCCTGCCTAATGATGGGAATGATGGTTTGAATTTACATTTTTTAAAAAAATTAAAAATTAATTAAATTATAAATTTCTATTTATAATTATATTATTATATTTATATTTAATTTTTTAAATTTACATTTTTAAAAAGTTCTCAAAGTGCTTAACATACATTCTCTGCCATTGCAGAGAATCTGCTATTTTGAGCTGAAATGAGGCTGAAGGGCCATCTAGCCCACTCCTCTCCCTCTGTAAGTGAATACCTGATTTGCCCAGAGGCCTCCAGATGGGAGGTGAGCCCAGGTTCTCCAGCTCCAGTGCTCTCCCCACTAATACTATGCTGAGATCAGTGCTGTCCCCGTTTTAACAAGGAGGAAACTGAGGGGAGGACAGTTGACTTGGCAGATGTCATGGGGTCAGATGCCACAGAGCAAACAGTCATTAAATGTGGGGCATTCAGCAGGAAATCTCCCTCCAGAAGAAACAATATTGCCTTCACTTGTTCCCTGGAAATGTTTCCAGTGAACTAGGGGGCAGACCTTCCTGTAGAAATGAGAGGAAGAACAGAACGATAAAGCAAAGAGGCCGTTTCTCTTCTCCACAGAACTGCCTGTGGCACCGGCCACACACAGCGAGCAGCAGACGTCCTTCCGAAGGGGCAGGGAAGGGGAAGCCAGACAGTCGTGCCTTGAAATCCCCAGACTCCTTTTCTTTCTTTTGTCTTGTAATGGGCAAAGGAAAAAATGCAATGTCTTTTTTCTCCATGGAGATATATTTATAATATCCACTATCAAGATGAAAAGTCACAAGTCCTTTAAACATCTTGAAGGAGCTGGAGCTCTGAACCTATCTGCCTAGAGTCAGGCACATCTGGACATCCCCAGGGCTCTAGCTCACAGAGAAGCAGCCACATGTTTAGACTGTTCAACGTTAACTGTGGACTCTACTTCTTATGTCATTATGGCTCAAGAATTTCTAATCCAGGGATTCATAATCTGAGTCCAGGTTTTTTACAAACGTACAAATGTGCACACACGCACACCCACATCCACACACACACACACACACACCCGTCTCCATGTATGTGTATATATACATACATATATATTTATTTACATATATTGATATATAAATACAAATGCATCTATATATACATACTTATATGTGTGTATATACATGGATAGAAGTATGAACATAGATAATTACATATAATTTTATATATGTATACATATATGGGGGCTTGTTTCATATTGTAGCCTATTATATATTCAATTATCTATGTGCATATATACATACATACACATTCAATTATTACTGTATTTCAAGATAAGTGGTGTCTGCCATCCTGTGTATTTTATTCTATGCATTTAAAAACGATTCTGAGGAGGCGTCTCCTGGCTTCACCCAGACTGCTCCGGGGCAGTTCTAATCCTTGATTTCCTTTCAGCTTGCCTTTGCAGTCCCCTCATTCATGACCCTTCTCCACACACTTACATTCTCAGTGGTACGATTCATCTCCCCTTGGCACCTTCATTGCATTTTTTACTTTCATTTATCTGTCCTTCTCTCTCCATTCCAGCAACCGTTTTCCTGGAGTTTTGGAAGAGAAGGCGAGCAGTAATTGCTTATGACTGGGACTTGATCGACTGGGAAGAAGAGGAGGTTTGTATGAAAACATGTCCCTCAGCTTGCAAGACCATCCCCCTTTCCCCAGGCTGACCCATCCAGCATCGTGGAGAGAGAGCCCAACTCAGGGCCAGGAAGGTCGAGGTCTGGGCTCTGCCTCTTACAGCGAGCCATGTGACTCTGGACAAGTCCCTGCCACTTCTCATTGCCCCTGGGAAATCTCTAAGTTAACGAGTCACTGACATAGTGTTGCCCTGCATTGGTAAACAGGGTTTCCTTCCCTGTGAGTCCCCTATGCCAATGAAATCACAAATACGATCCCTCTCCCAGCCCTTTCACCCAGAGTCACCTAGAAATGTACTTTTCCCTACCTCCTCATTGGATTAGACAGACAGGCAAAGCTTTTAAGTATATCCCATGTGCTCAGCACTGTGTCAAGCTCTGGGAGTACAAACACCAGGAAGCAAGATGTCTCCTGTTGGGTAGGAGCTCGCATTCTAATAAGGGAAGACAGAACAGGAACATATGAAAAACTGGAGGTGTGTGTGTGTGTGTGTGTGTGTGTGTATGGGTGTGTGTGGGGGGGGGTGTGTGTATGGGTGTGTGTGGGGGGGGGTGTGTGTATGGGTGTGGGTGTGTGTGTGTGTATGGGGGTGTGTATAGGTGTGTGTATATGGGGGTGATAAAGGGGAACCTTGTAGGTTTCCATGTCCATCCTCTACTGTGGCTGCCTTCAATAAATGGAATGAAGCTAAACCTGTTCCAGAAACTGACTGGACATGATAAGTAAACACTTATTAAGCGCTTACTGTGTGCTGGGAACTGTGCTAAGTGCTAGGGATACAACTGTCTCTGCATTTTATCTCTTTCCCAATTCACATAAACCTCATAAGAATTCCATATGGCTGTTCAGTTTGCACATTCAGTTTAGAGCCAGGAAGACCCAAGTTCAAATCCTGCCTCAAGCTGTGTGACTCTGGGCAAGTCACTTAACCTTTCCATGCCTCAGTTTCCTTATTTTTCAAATGAATATAATGATAGCACCCAACGTTGTTGTGAGAATCAAATGACATGGTATTTGTCAGGTGCGTTGCAAATCAATGTATTACAGAAACACTAATTCTTCTTACTCTTCTTATTCATCTCCCCCATACCTGTCCTTTCCTCCTCATCACTTGGCTTCTGCCCCCATCCTAACACTGGCCAGCTTCCTTCCTGGGCTTACACATCCTCCACCTTGTTAAAAGCCCAGCCTCAATTCCTCTCCTCTCTTGTTCAAAGACACACGAATATTGTATAAAATCTCCATCAACTAAAACCTAACACCCTAGCATTCTTTTCCTAATCCTGTAATTACTTTTTATTCTGTGACCTTTTCTATTTGGGCATATTTCAGCTAGATAAATCAAATCTCCGTTTGTTTTAGAGGTCTCAAAAGCCCCAACTGTAGCTGGTTTTGGTAGGTTTTTAATGTTTCTAAAGTCAATTGTTATATATAAAATCAGTTGATTAAAAGTGAATTGCATGTGATAAAAATTTTAATTGTCATATTTTTAGCTATCCAAATAAAAGAACAAGGAGGATAACTAGAGCTAGCTGATAACTGTGTTTTGCCATTTCCCAACATGGAGACTTTCATCTTCATTGCAGTGTTTGAGTTACTCCCTAATAGTAGAAAGGAAATTTGTTCATTCTTTCAGGTCACTAGGGAACTGCTTTAAAACAATCTTTTTGGTTCGTGGCTTATAGTTTGACTTAATATAATAATGGAAATCTCACAAGTATGTGAGATACTAAAATATCCATCTGAATCACTTGCTTCCAATGATGGTGTATCTGGGGTATACTTTCTTCAAGCTGACCATTTCTGGATCTAAGATTTGGGGCTCTGAGCCTGCCATATTAGACTGGTTGGCAGGTTGGTGGAGAAGCTGGTACCAAAACAACCAGATGGCATGCTAACATAAAACAGTGCTTTGTTCATCGGTCTGTTCGTTTGTTTGTTTCTCCTGTGTGCAACTGCCCAGTCCATAAAAGTTGTTCCTTTCTTCTTTAGGAAGAAATACGGCCCCAGTTTGAAGCCAAATACTCCAAGAAAGAGCGGATGAACCCCATTTCGGGAAAACCAGAACCTTATCAAGCATTTACAGATAAATGCAGCAGACTTGTTGTTTCTGCATCTGGAATATTTTTTATGGTTTGAGGACTTTTTTCCATTTCTTTTTTTTTTCTAAATGAAACTAACAGCTATGTTTGTATAAAGTGCTTTCAGAGACTTGACCTCACTTAATCCTAATATTAAGCTCAAGAGGCAGGTAGGAGGGAAAAAAAGAATGATTATTGATCCCATTTTACAGATGGAAGAACTGAGGCTCAGAGGAGAGGAAGTGACTGGCCTAAGGTCACCCAGCTAGTTTGTGCCTGAGCTAAAGCAAGAATCCAGGTCTTGTAATCCCAAGGTCAATCCTTTCTCTACACTGTACTTAGAAGGCACAATCAATCCACCAGTGAACATTTATTAGACACCTGCTATGTGCCAGACACTATGCTAAGGATACAGAAAGAGTCTAGAGACATATCTTGCCCTCAAGGAGCTTACAATCTAGTGGGGGAGGCAATAACCAAACAAATGTAAACAAAGCAAGCTCTAGACGGGATAAATAGGAAATCATTAACAGAGGGATGAAGAGGGTTGGGGAAGGCTTCCTGCAGAAGGGGCTTAAAGGAAGCCAGGGAGGTCAGTGGTCAGAGCATAAAGAGCGCCGGGAAACCTCACTCCTGAGCTGCCCCTGCTGAGAAGCAGGTTTGTGGGTTTGCGAAGTCGTCTTGCACTCTGACCGCGATGGGCTGCACGCACTCATGTACTGCAAGTATTTTCAGGAAGAAATAGAATAGCTGAAAGTCACTAAGACAAGAGCAGATAGAAGGGGCAACCTTTGGTGTCAAGCAGACCCGTGTTCAAATCCTGACTCCAACACATACTTTGAGCAAAAAAATCAGTTAAACGCCTCAGCACCTGCAGAGAGCTCACTAGGAGTTACAGGAATGACCAAATTTCATCACTGGAGGAAGTTTCCATACTGGGAGTGCTCACACTTATGAAACAGCTTTAAGCCCTCCTTCTCCCCCCACCCACCACTGGTGTCTTTCTCACCTCCTCGTCCCCTTCTCTTCCTGATAAACTTAGTGATGAAAATAATCTTATCTCCCCCCAAAAAGAGAGAGGAATGGGGGTGGGGGGAAGAGGGAAAGAGAAAGTGGAGGAAAAGAGGGAAGGATATGACAGATATTTACAGTGAAATGAGCATTGAATTTGCCACCAAAAGACTGTTAATTCCTGGCTTCATCAAAGTGATCATAAATCAAAGATTGGAATTGATTCTCAAAGAGCATCTGGGTGGTACAGTAGAAAGAGCTCTGGGCCTGGAGTCAGGAAGACCTGAGTTCAAATGTGGCCTCAGAAACTCACTAGCTGTGTGACCCTGGGCAAGTCATTTACCCTGTTTGCCTCAGTTTCCTCATCTGTAAAAGGAGCTGAAGGAAATGGCAAACCTCTTCAGTATCTCTTCCAAGAAAACCCCAAATGGGGTCACGAAGAGTCAGGTATTACTGAAATAACTGAACAACAACAACAACATTGACTCAAGGGGCATCTAGTCCAAGGTGAGGAAACTGAAGCTGCCAAATATCACATAGGTAGTGGCCAAGGTGAGGCAGGATTTAAACCAAAGTCTTTTTTTTTAAATCCCATGACCCTTTTCCTACACACATAACCTCTGTACTTACTAGCTGCTTGTTGTTGGTCATGTTCCATAACCTCTCTGGGTCTCAGTTTCCTCATCTACATAACGGGGATAATTATGTTGTGAGAAACAGACCAGTAGAGTGGGAAGAGCCCTAATTCTGAAGTCAGAGGAGCTGGGTTCAAATCCTGCCTCGTAGTTGCCTATATGACCCTGGGTGAGTCATCTGGCCTCTTTGAGCTTCAGTTTTTCTCCTCTGTAAAATGAAGGGGTTGGGCTAAATGTTATCCAGGGTCCCTTCCTGCTGGAAATCCACAGTCCTGTGATCCCAGCTTGGGCATCTCTGCTCTGTGACCTTGGGAAAACTGTTTTATCACTCTGCACCCCAGTTTCTTATTTGTGAAATGAAGGGGCTGGCCTCAATGGCTCTAACGTTCTCCCCCAGCTCTTGGGCTCTGACCCTAAGATTTTCATACTGTCTGCCGTAGGGGGCTTGCAAGTCATGAGAAGCCTTAGTGCAGTATTATAATAATAATTATTATTATCATTATTATATTAGGTGCTTAATAATTGAGGCCCTTATAGATTATTAAGCATTAATAGCTTAGTACCTTTAGTAGCATAAAACTGTGCTAGGACTTTGGAGACACTCACTCTGTCCATAGTTGTGAGCTTGTATGACCATGAAGTGCATATTTATTTTGGTAAATATTTCTCAATCAGATTTTAATCTAATTGACCAGCTTTTCTGGGCAGGGAGTTTCTGATCTAGTCTAGGAGTGTACTGGGGACAGCTCAACAGGCCAAAAAAGCTGATTGTTAAATTTTCGGGGTGAACATTTGCACCTTGGAAATTGACAAATGCTACAAATCTGGGCTGGCTTTATTGTTTTTGGTGTAGGAGAAGGGTCACTGGATGTTTTTTAAGAAGACACATTTGAATCCTGCCTCACCTTGGTCACTACCCGGGCAGCTTCCGTTTCCTCACCTTGACTTCATGAAGTCTGTTTCTCCTAGTGTAGATGACAGAGTTGAAAGTCTAGAGCAGTAAAGTAAAACTCTTTGCTCTCATTCTGGGAAGAAGGCAAACTGTTTACACATGCCCCAAGAATTCCTTACTTCCTGAAATGGGATTTTTAACAGCAACCCCATGGTGGCCAAATGAGATCTGATGAGATACTATAGGTGAAAGTGCTTTATAAACTTGAAAGGGCGATATAAATGTAAGCTATTATTTTGTTACTGTTATTATTGTTACTTATCAATTCACATGAATAGCTCAGAGAGGTTCAATAAAGAGGTACTGGGGGTGGGGGGCTGATGAGTTTGACTTGTGGTTGGAGGGTATTTGGGGGTGTGGGTGCCTGTCCAGATCCTCCTACTTACCCAGCTGGCATCCCAAAATTCTTTGACTGCCATTTTCCAAATAGCACAGCTCACATAAACATTTTGGTTCAAGAATCCTTATAGCTCAGGGAAGGGACTAACAAGGTCAACGTTTTGGAATGTGAGACTGTGAAACTCAATGGAGCAGGTCCAGAAGAGCTGGGTTCTCCTCCTGGCGTTGTGATGCAGTCATTATGTAACCCAGTGGCCTCTGCAGAGCTGCAACACTTGGACTGATTCCTATTTTTTCTCTGATATATTGCACACATTTTGAAGTCTTCAAAGACATATAAAACAGTAAATGCAAATTGAAGAATGGAGTGTTCTGGGAAAGCTCATCTCAGAATACAGAGAGTTGTTAAGAGACAATTGTCCTTTATGAGTTATTCATTTGTAAATGATTCAAAATAGAGTAAATACAGTGCTCCTAATAGGATACTACCAAAAAGTATATATATATATATATATATATATATATATATATATATATATATATATATATATATATATATATGAGTTTTTTTCTGATGGAGATGATTCTCTTGAAGCCCCAAAACCCACAAAGCCTTCTCTGTTTTTTCCACTATAGATCTGCGTGGTGATTGCCGCTGTGTTTGGAATCGTCATTTACCGTGTTGTGACTGTCAGTACTTTTGCTGCCTTCAAGTGGGCTTTAATCAGGAATAACTCTCAGGTTGCGACCACAGGAACAGCAGTGTGCATCAACTTTTGTATCATCATGCTGCTGAATGTGGTAAGGAGAGGAGAGAGGAAGGGTGGGGGAGAAGGAGACACGTGGCTTGGATGGACTCAAGGCAGACTTGGCCCTTCTCTTCTGAAGCGAGGAGGAGCCTACATGGGAGTCAGGGCACAGGGGAGTCTTACGAGCCACAGGAGGGGTGGTGGTCAAGGCTGAGAAAAGGGGTATGGAGTAGAGGTTAAAAACCTGGGCTAAAATCCCACATGGGTGACTTGCTAACTCTGTGAGCCTTGAACCTTGAGCCTCACTTAACCTCTGAGGCTGAGTTTCTTTGTCTTTAAACCCATACATCCCAAGGTAGTTGTGATGATCAAATGTTAGCATGCGTATCAAGCATTTCTGAATTATATTAATATATGGATACGTTAATGTGAGTTACTGTTATTGTTAGAGGAAGACTGGCTGACAGGGGAAAGGACTGACTTTGGAGTCAGGAAGAATTGGGTTTGTGTCCCATCTCTGCCACAGAGGGGCTGTGAGGCGCAAGGCAAATCACACTAACTCTCAGTTTCTTCATTAGTAAAATGAACTTAATACTATCACCTGCTTTCCTGGAGTTGTAGTAGAGCATCATACAAAACAGGAAAAAGCATGAAAACTGTAATAGCCCTTAAGCTGTACTGACTTTTCAGACATATGTAGAAAGGGTTTTGTACATCTTGAAGAACTCTATAAAATGGGAATTACCATCATCATCATCATCATCATCATTATCATTCTTTCGATGGGATCCCAATAGAAATGGTCCTGCAACAAAGAGCCGTCCTGCTATTATTCTTAGACATTAAATGTCTATAAACTCTTTCATGAACAGATAGAATAATTGCTTTTTATGGCTAAATAGGAGCCCAATGCATCTTCTGCGGGCTCGCTGACAGCATCCTCTGGCTAACACCTAAGTCTCTATATTTTGAAAGGTTTTTTTGTTTCATGTAGTTTAGAGGTGAGGAGTGTTTGGGATGGCAGCATCTATGAAAAATGGGGCTCTTAAGTGTTTATGGATCAAATTTAAATTCATTGCAGGAAATGGTTCAGTCTGTAACAATGGTCTGGTTTCAATTCAGTTTACTGGCTGAATTCTCCAGGTTTATTTTGAGGTCTGTATGACTGTTTTGTATTTTGAGATCTCATCTTACAAACAGGAAGCTTATCATCTGTCAGTCCATGAAAGAGAATATTCTGAGGTACAATTCTAGTCTCAATTCTAGTCTTCTGCCTTGCTAACTATTTGAACAGTGCGAGTTTTTTGCAATCTACATCATTACTACAGCTACACTACTGCCACCAGCACCATTGCCCCAGTCACTACCACCACCACCACCACCATCGCTAGTGGTGGTACTACCACTCCTTCTCATCCTACTACCACTACAAGTGCTATATAAATATTAGTTGTTATTATTATGACTACTGCTGCTAAATATTGCCATAGTGACAAAAATAATAGTTGAAACTTCCAAAAAAGAGAAAATGGGGTTGGGAAGGGATTATCAACATTACAGAAGACTTCTTCACTTTGCAAAAGGATCCACACAATAGCAACTGCCCCCTAAGACTTTTAAAATGTCATTCTTCAACACTGAAATTTTTCTCCTGCAAAATAAAGAAGCCTTTTGAATGTCCCTCCCCATGTGTGTGGTGGCTACCCTCTCCCACAAACAGTCATACTGTTAATGCAACTAGGAATGCACATGGAGGAACACCTGGAGTCAGGTGACAAGAAGGAAAGGGATACGAGGACGTGTAGTCAGGGCAGATCACATTCTTAAGGATGCATCTCAGCTGCCTTAATCCTCAGCAGAGATGTCGATGCCATCTGCTGATCCTTAACTGCTAAAAGATCTCTTTTTGCCAAAGGAGGGAGGGAGAGTCTATCAGCTATTTTAGTTCATAGCCCCAGAGGCTATTTTAGCACTTTGTGATTCAGACTCCATCTGTAGTCTGTCAGAGAAACCCCCAAGTCTGAATTCAAGAGCCCTTAACCCAGATTGTATGAACTTATTTATTTTAATATTTTGGTAATTGTGTTTCATTATGATTGGTTTCTGTTGTAATCCATAGGGTCCTGAAATTGAAGTCTGGAAGGCTTCACTTTAAATCCTCTCTTTCAGTTACCCATTAGATTGTTGCTGTTGTTGTGTTTGTCCTTCGTTCTTGAAGAAGACCATGACATCAGGGAAATGATGACGTGACTTGCAGTTGACTTGGATTTGAGTGAGGGAGGGCTGTGCAAGGTCACCAGCCTCACTTTCTCCTCCAGAGCCAGCCGGGTCCAGTGGCCCGATATTCACCAGGAGGACTAGAGATGGCTCAGGATGCAATGGGAGACCCTGGCCCTTGTAGGCTAAGGTCTTTTCAGTTTCTCACTTTGAGTGAGGTAATGCCGGTTCAGTTAATAGGCCACTTTAAGAAGTTAATCAAGGGATTAGACATAGGACTATGGGCAAGTTACTTTATTCTCTTAGCCTCAGTTCATCTGTAAAACGGGCATAATAATACTGACCTAACAGGTTGTTGCGAGGATCAGATGAGATAATAAATGTAAAGTGCCACTTAAACATTAGCTATCACAATCCTCTGCTGGTTATTGTTTTGGTTATTTTGTTGGTTATTACCGTTGTTCTGCAAAGAGGTCTGTAGGTTTGAGCAGGCTGCCCAAGATGGCCAGGACACAAACAGGATAAGTGCCCCTAATCTGTTTAATCCTTCAATAAGCATTTATGGAGCACCTTCTGGATCAGGCTCTGGGATTTGATCCCAGTAATGAAACAATCAATGCTCACAAGAAGTTTACAATCTGGCTTTCATACTCTTTTATCTGACTTGGGACTGGGAAATTCCTTTCGCCTCTTTCCCCCTCCCATAATGCCAATCGTTGACCATACAAATCACATCCTGGGAGTGAGCCTGAAAGGGGCTACCTGGGACTGCAAACCTTTGTCCTGTTTCCCTTCCAGTCAAGTAGCTAAGCTGCTGTCCTCTCTGAACATATTGCTGTCATTAGAAGTAAACTGACCCTGCTAAAAGAAAAGGACAGTTTTAAGCACAGGCACTGGCCTCTTGAGCAACGTGCTTTTTAATAATAATAATAAAGTTTAAATGGAAGGAAAATTAACCAAATCCATATTTTTTTCAAATTCATAGACTGGATAAGTCCTTGAAAAGTCACAGGCCAAGTATGAGGCTTCTTGTGTACTTCTTTCTGGTGAAGAGTTCTAAGCTTTCTCTAGCCTGAATAACCCGAGGAAGGGCAGGCAGTCAGCAGCCACAGCCTGGGAGATATGAGTAAGCTCTGTGGAACTGTTCTCATGTTTTGTTTGCAGGACAGAAGGGAACACTTGGACTGCTCAGAGGTTGGGTTGCTTCCCCAATCTGTTTGATAAATCACATGACAAAATAAATGCTGCAACAGTTGAAAAATACCATTAGAAAGTAGTAGGTATTAGCCATGAGAATATAAGCTGAATCCATTGCTGTGAAGGAGGCAACAGGCTGGACATGAGCTTTCCCATCTAGATGATAGGATTTCTCCCAGATCAGGTCTTAAGAGCTGCCTAAAGCACTGAGTGGTTCAGAGATATATGCCCAGGATCACAGTCAGTATGTCTCAGAGGCCAGACCTGAATGAATTCAGGCCTTCTTGACTTTGAGGTCAGTGTTCTAATGTGGCACAGTGTCTCTCTTTCTGGGGTGAAGGAACCCGGGAGTTAAATCTAAACACTTCCTCATTAGTAAAATGTGGAAATCCTTCTTAGGGCATTATCGTTCTATCAGAATTACTATTCTGTTGGATGATTACAGCACCTGATTCACAGGGTAAAAGAATTAAAAGAGATTATGTATGCAAAGCTTAAAATGCCTTACATGTTTTAGCTATTAGGATTATGTTCCCACTGTGTCCAATCTTCACTGTGTCCAGTTGTGACGACATTAATATGTATCATGTCCAACAACTGTGCTAACAGACCCTTTATTATTTATGGCGCTCTCACAGAGGTCCTTGATGCTACAACATATTTTTAGCTGCAAAGGCTTTTGAGACATTTATAATACACACAGATGTGGGAGCAAAGCAATGGTTGCTGTGGACTCCAGAGAGTGGACGTCAGTGAAATCCAGACTGCAGAATCACAGGATATGAGATCCAGAGCTGGTAGAGAACCCAAGGTCCATCTTGTCCAACCCCCTCCTTTTACAGATGAGGAAACTGAGGCCCAGGGACATTCAGTGACCTTCCAGATAGTAAGCATCAGACCAGGTCCTCTGACTCCAAAGCCGGTGCTTCCTGCCATTCTGCCTTGCTATGAATGCTGAATTTTTAGGTCATGCAGAATTCAATTTTCAAGAAATAGTCCCCTAACAGTACACAGTGTCCAGTACTGGTACCATTGCTTCTATGCAAAATGATGTAGTTGTTGAGTTTTTTTTTTAAAAGTTAAGTGGAGTGCATTTTAGTGTTGTATATTTACCTGTAATTTAGGTAATTGTCTTCACATTAAATTGATTAATCCATGCCACAGTATACCTAAACTGAAAAATACTTGACTTTCACAGTCTTAAAGCAGAATGAGTGGTCTCTTGTTATTATTGCATTATTCAAAAAACGTCCCTAGAGGGCGTTTGAATGAATTGTTTTTTCATGTAACTGACAACATCTAGAGAGTTGTCAATTTCCATCATTTTGTATATTTGGGTAACCAGTAGATGATAAATGCTCCTGACTTTAAGATTCCAGGTGGGCTTAGTTTTGAGATTTCAAAGTAATCTGGTTTGCTTCCTTTTGGGGGAGTATCTTTTTCCTCAAGTTTAATTTACTGGTTGAGTGTTCACCAACAAATGTCCTTTGCATTTCTACCACCTTGATAGGAAAAGATGGGAAAGACATGCTCACAGGCACTAGAGGTGAACTTGTATCTCTGAACATATATGGTAAACTCCTTCAGGGCAGAGATAATGTCACCTTTCTTTTTGTATTCCCAATTCTTTTTTTTAACTCCATATTTTATTATTTAATATTTTCTAGTTTTCAGCATTGATTTCCACAAGATTTTGAGTTACAAATTTTCTCCCCATTTCTACCTTCCCCCCACTCCAGGATGGCATATATTCTGATTGCCCTGTTCCCCAGTCAGCCCTCCCTTCTGTCACCCTGCTCCTCTCCCATCCCCTTTCTCCTTACTTTCTTGTAGGGCAAGACAGATTTCTATGCCCCACTGCCTGTATATCTTATTTCTCAGTTGCATGAAAAAAAACAAAGTTTTTTTGAGCATCTGCTTTTAAAACTTTGAGTTCCAAATTCTCTCCCCTCTTCCCTCCCCACCCAACCTCCCTAAGAAGGCAAGCAGCAGGGCAGCTAGGTGGCTCAATGAATAGAGCACAGGCCCGGGAGTCAGGAGGACCTGAGTTCAAATCTGGCCTCAGACACTTGACACAATTAGTAGCTGTGTGACCTTCGGCAAGTCACTTGACCCCAATTGCCCTGCCTTCCCCCCTTCAAAAACAAAACAAAACAAAAAACAAAAAAAATAAGGCAAGCAGTTCAACATAGGCCACACATGTATCATTATGCAAAACACTTCAATAACAGTCATGTTGGAAGAGACTAACTATATTTCCCTCCATCCTATCCTGTCCCCCTTTATTCAATTTTTTTCCTTGACCCTGTGCCTTTTCAAAAGTGTTTGCTTTTGATTACCTCCTCCCCCATCTGCCCTCCCTTCTATCATCCCCCCTTTTTTATCCCCTTCCCCCTACTTTCCTGTGGGGTGGGATACCCAATTGAGTGTGCATGTTATTCCCTCCTCAAATCCGATGAGAGCAAGATTCACTAATTCCCCTCACCTGCCCCCTCTTCCCTTCTAACAGAACTGCTTTTTCTTGCCACTTTTATGTGAGATAATTTACCCCATTCTATCTCTCCCTTTCTCCCTCTCTCAATATATTCCTCTCATACCCCTTAATTTTATTTTTTAGATATCATCCCTTCATGTTCCACTCACCCTATGCCATGTGTGTGTGTATATATATGTATATGTATATATATATATGTGTGTATATACATACATATATTTTATACACACACACACACACACACACACATATATATATATATATATATACACATATATATACACGTATATATTCCCTTCAACTACCCTAATGCTGAGAAGGGTCTCATGAATTACACACATCATCTTTCCATGTAAGAATGTAAACAAAACAGTTCAACTTTTGTAATTCCCTTATGATTTCTCTTTCTTGTTTACGTTTTCATGCTTCTCTTGACTCTTGTATTTGAAAGTCAAATTTTCTATTCAGCTCTGGTCTTTTCTTTGAGAAAGCTTGAAAGTCCTCCATTTTATTGAAAGTCCATACTTTGCCTTGGAGCATGATACTCAGTTTTGCTGGGTAGGTGATTCTTGGTTTTAATCCTAGCTCCTTTGACCTCCAGAATATTATATTCTAAGCCCTTTGATCCCTTAATGTAGAAGCTGCTAGATCTTGTGTTATTCTGTATTTCCACAATATTCGAATTGTTTCTTTCTGGCTGCTTGCAGTATTTTCTCCTTGATCTGGGAACTCTGGAATTTGGTGACAATATTCCTAGGAGATTTCTTTTGGGGATCTTTTTCAAGAGGTGATCAGTGGATTCTTTCAATTTCTATTTTACCCTCTGGCTCTAGAATATCAGGGCAGTTTTCCTTGATAATTTCTTGAAAGATGATGTCTAGGCTCTTTTTTTGATCATGGCTTTCAGGTAATCCAATAATTTTTAAATTATCTCTCCTGGATCTATTTTCTAGGTCAGTGGTTTTTCCAATGAGATATTTCACATTGTCTTCCATTTTTTCATTCCTTTGGTTCTGTTTTATAATATCTTGATTTCTCATAAAGTCACTAGCTTCCACTTGCTCCAATCTAATTTTTAAGGTAGTATTTTCTTCAGTGGTCTTTTGGACCTCCTTTTCCATTTGGCTAATTCTGACTTTCAAGGTATTCTTCTCCTCATTGGCTTTTTGGAGATCTTTCCCCATTTGAGTTAGTCTATTTTTTAAGGTGTTATTTTCTTCAGTCTTTTTTTGGGGGGGTCTCCTTTAGCAAGTCATTGACTTGTTTTTCATGATTTTCTTGCATCACTCTCATTTCTCTTCCCAATTTTTCCTCTACTTCTCTTACTTGCTTTTCAAAATGCTTTTTGAGTTCTTCCATGGTCTGAGACTAATTCATATGTTTCTTGGAGGTTTTTGGTGTAGGCTCTTTGACTTTGTTGACTTCTTCTGGCTGTATGTTTTGTTCTTCTTTGTCACCAAAAAAGATTCTTGAGTCCAAGTCTGAGTCTGTTTTCACTGCCTATTCATGTTCCCAGCCAACTACTTGAGCCTTGAGCTTTTGGTCAGGGTATGACTGCTTGTAGAGAGTACTTTGTCCCAAGCTTTAGGGGCTTCATTGCTCTTTTCAGAGCTACTTCTGTACAGCAAGCTCTGCCACACCGGCACTCCTCCTCCCCCAAGAACTGCCAACCAGGACCGCAACCCAGATCCAAGTAGGGCAAAGCAGGCTCTGTACTCACCCTCTGATCCACAGCTTAATTCCTCCCACCAGGTGGGCCTGGGGCCAGAAGCAAGCACAGGTGGAGTTCTGAAAGCAGCTGCAGAGCTGCGCCACCTCCAACGCCCCCAGGGCTGGCTGCACACTCCTCTCACTCTGTTCCAGCAGTTTTTTCCACTAACCTGCTCTGTTGTCTTTGGCGTTTGTGGGTTGAGAAGTCTGGTAACTGCACAGCTCAATGATCTAGGGCCCTACGACTGGCCCCTGGTCTGGTTGGTCCTGGCATGGCCCATGCTGGGCTGTGCTTCACTCCATTCCTAGCTCTGTGCAATAGACCCTTCCTGGGGACCATCCAGGCTTTCTGGGGCTGGAGCCCTGCTTCCCCCTGCTATTTAATGGGTTCTGCAGCTCTAGAATTTGTTCAGAGTCATTTTTTATAGGTGTTTGGAGGGACCTGGGGGGGGAGCTCATGCAAGTCCCTGCTTTCCAGCTGCAATCTTGGCTCCACCCCCTCATATTCCAAATTCTTAACACAGTGCCTCCCACATTTTAGGTAATCAATGCTTTCTGGGTAATGGAATCATTGATTGATTGACCGAACAGGACTTAGAGATCATCTAATTCATTGGTGTCAAACTCAAATAGAAACAGAAGCCACAGATAGACTTAGAAAACTGTATGTTAGCATTATCTGTTTTGTATTATATTTTTATTTATTAAGCATTTTCCAGTTAATTTAAATGGCACTCAGGCATTTTGTCCACTTATGGCCTAGGCCTTGAGTTTGATGCGTTTGTGTTGAAAGGAGGATTCTTTGTTTGGGCTTTCACCCTAATTAAAGAAGCAAAACTCAGGACAAAGAGAAATAAAAGGAATTTATTATAAGTATGTCAAGGTAGCAATACACTGAGGGGTTGATCAATGGAGATCAGCAATGGTTTGGAAATTGAGCCAGCTTTTATGGATAACTTTTGTAATGAGACAGACAATTCAGATGGGTCCACATCAGCAAAAGACATTGGGCACTTGCATCTCTGTTCCTCCCCAAGGTAGGAATATGTGACAGTTTCCAGATACAAATATATAGGTTGGAGGTGGCTAACCAAACAGTAATGTCCCCCCAACACTGACTGACAAGTAGATCTGGGAACAGTAAGTCTCTGAATCAGCATAACTTTCAATATCTGATTCACCCTACGCTCTTTGTTTACTGATGAGGAAACAGGTCTAGGATAAAGGAGTTACTAGAAATAGATGTTGACAGAAAGAAATACCCTCCATTTTTGTTCTCAATGTCCATACTTTTCCTGAAATCCCTCCTTAATCACACTTGTAATAAGTGATATCTCCCGCTATGAAACTTCTATGAATAACCCTTACAGACCAAACCAGTCACAGAACACTTACCTTGTAATCAGATTCTCTCTGCATATCCTTTCTCTCCAAATGGATCAGAAGGTCTGGGGCTGGCAGCTATCACAGATTCATTAGAGATCAGAAACCTTAAAAGGGCATCTAAGCCAACCAATAGCAGAAAAAACCCTTTACAACATCAATCAAACAAGCATTTATTGAGCTCCTACTGTGTGCCAGGCACTAGAGAAATAAAGACAAAAGACAATCCCTGTCCTTAAGGAGCTTATAAGCCTCCCCTCTACCAAGGGAGAAAACTCCCTATATAAGAATTTTCAGAATAAATACACTGATACATGTTCTTGTTCTTACTATATGCCCATCATTAGTTCACATCTATCCCAGTCTTTAATAGAAATCCAAGAATTTCTGATAATCATTAATTCCTCACTAAATATTTATTAAGTACCTACTATGTGCCAGGCCTTTTGCTAAGCACTAGGGATACAAATAGTGGCAAAATACAGTTCCTGCTTTCAAGGGCTTAAAATTAATTTAGTGAGAATGACTAAAACTCTTTGGGACCACTCAAGGGCTATTTAATACTAACTCCAAAATGGTCTACCCTTTCTTGCTTGACCTACTATCAGATATGAATTTTTGTTATCTTTTCAATTGTAGGGATGGATCAGAATTACACTACCCTCAGACTCTCAGTTTCTCCATGAGGCCATCCATTTGCAAGATGGTCACGTGAACCGTTGCCCTAATGGAGAAGTCATGGCACAATAAGCCCTCAGTAAATGTTGGCTGATATTTACATTGTGCTCAGGAATTGAGGGCATGCATGACCTGGCCTGTTTTTATGGGTAAAGTTGCTCCCAGTGAGAAAACTCCCTCTACTAATGTAGATTGGCCCCACGGGCCAATCTATAGTCTTAGAGAGTTGCCTTAGAGCACTGAGAGCTAAGCAGTTTGTCCAGAGTCAGTATGTATGAGAGGCAAGACATAAGCCCAGGTCTTCCTAACCCTGAGGCTTGACTTCCACAGCACTTCATGATGCTGAGAAATTACCATATACCCAGGGGGAACAACAACTTGTCTCCACAGGATGCCAACCCCTAAAAAAGGAACCCAGAAGATGTGGGGCTTGTTGACAGCAAACGTGCCCACCTCTCCAGGGTCCTTCTAGAGCATGGCCGCCATGAAAATGAATGGGTTCTTTTCGAGGAGAGGAGGAGCTTGCAATTTGATTGCTGGATCAATTGCTTCTTCTCTATTTCTGTATTTGGGGGTCACTTTCTAAATTGTGAAATAGTTTTCTCCTTGTTTTGCAGTTATATGAAAAAGTTGCTCTTCTTCTGACAAATTTAGGTAAGTGGCAGTGTTTTCCTTCGAGACACTCAAATACCCTGGGGGTGAAGGATGAAGATGCCATGTGTTTAGAAGCAGGTAGTGACAATTTCTGAATTGGCCTAAGATGGGGAACCATGTTAATTGATTTATTTTTAAGTTTTATTTGATGACTTTTGTTTGTGTATCATAGTCATCTCCTGGTCTCTTCCAACCACAACTCCCCTCCCCCACTAAACATTTTTGTGACAGAGAAAAAAATAGCTGAGCAAAACCAACTGATATAATGACCATATCTTAAAGCATATGACCTACACTTCTCAACCAAGAGGAAGGAGGAATGTTTTATCATCATTTGTTTGGGTTCATATTGGGGTCATTACCATGGATGCTCTTTGAAAGTTATTATAGAGAAAGAAATATAAGGGTGTTTTTTGTTTGTTTTTTGTTTTCCTTTTAGGGGGTTGATTAACCAGAGGTCCATTAATTTTTTATTTTAAAATATTTTAATAACTATTTCAATATGACTTTTTTGTAATTCTCTGTCTTCTACTTAATGCATTTTAAAACATCATTCTAAGAAGGAGTCCATAGACTTTGCTGCCAAAGAGGCCCATGACAGTAAAAAGGTTAAGAATCCTTTTATTGCATAGAGAATGCAATAAAGGTGGGACCTATGGGTATCTGATTACAACAGCTTCCCCTAGCCAGGAAATCTGCCTTTCATCTCTGTAACCAACAGATTACCTGGGGGCTCAGAGCATTTTGTGAATTTTATTTGTAATCTGTATTTTTTTAAGCTTCCCAGCTTCTCAGAAAAAGGAAGTCATGTAGAACTGAGTCCTTTGCCTGAAACCCTCAGGGAGGGCAGCTAAGTGGTGATGTGTTGAAGGACTTGGGTTCAAATCCTACACCTTTGTGAATTTGGGCAAGTTGCACAAGCTCCTTAGAAATCAGTTTCATTATCTAAAAAGTGAGAGCAATGGACTAGATGATGCTAAACTCCTTTCTCATTCTAGATCTTTAATAGGAATCCAAGAACTTCTGAGAATAAGAAATCCTGCATTCACATCTCACCTCCTTAGAGCTCAGTTTCTCCATCTATAAGATGAAAACATTGGACTCTAAGGTCCTGTCCATAGATCTACGATCCTAAATAATTTTAACTCCCTGAGCCTCAGTTTCCCCATTTTAAGAAAAAAATGAGGTTGAACTGGCAGCCTCCAAGGTCCCTGCCAGCTCTGCACCTGTGATCGTATGACCCTAAATGTTAGGATTCTTTGCCAGCTGCCATATAACCCTGAGAAGATCTCATTCAAACAGTGCCTCGCACATAGTAGGAGCTTAAAAATGCTTTTTTAATTGAATTAAGTTTGCATTTGGGATATATTTTAACAGGAACAAAATTTAAATAGCAAGACATTTTTTATTTTTAAAAAAAACACCCATTAGAGAGTGAGCAGAGTTTCCATTTGCTCATTTGCACAGAGGACTTGCTCCAGAGCCACTAGACTTGAGTTCAAGGCTCGCCTCTGCTGCTTACTGCCCATGTGGCTGTTCACAGACCTCATTTAACCTCTATAGGCCTCCATTTTCTCATCGGGAAAGTGAGGGGGCTGGGCTAGATGGTCTGATTGACCGACAGATTCTGAGGTCCCTTCTAGCTCTTGTTCCAAAGATCCCACATCAATACTTTATAATTCACAGAGAATTTACTTAATTTTCAGGTATATCACATCCTCAGGTGGTTGTTATGAAAGATGGAAATAAACTTGTCATGATGAATCCCTCCAAAGCCATCATCTATGACAGTGAAAAGCTGCGTCCATCCAGGTGAACTCTGCGGAGCTCTCAAAGCAGCAGAATGAGCTGAAGGGCAGCTAGGAACGCAGCTCAAATGTTTAACACATCTTCAAGATGTAAAGAAGGCTCCAATTTTATTATGCAAGCTGTTAGTCCCTAAATTTATAGATACAGTCGCTCACATATGACCCATGTTGGCTCACTTACTTATGTAGCTTTCCCAGTGAGAAATGCTTGTTGATTTTTTTGCCATTAAAATATCTCTGTACAGCCCCAATTAGAAATAACATGGATAGAAAATCCAAAGTGGAACCACCATCTGCCTATATCAGCAAAGGGATTAGACTTTTAATCACAGGGCCTGAGATCACAGCTGAGTTCTACACTTTACTATCCATGTGACCCACTGCAAGTCAGTTACCCTCGGAGCCTCATTTCCTTTTCTGTAAAATGGGCATAATACTACTAATGAGAAAATTGTCTCTAAAGAGCTGTGTCACAGGAAAGCACTACTCTGATAGAGTCATAAGAAAAGTCCCTGGGGCAACTAGGTGGCACAGTGAGCAAAGCATCGGCCTTGGAGTCAGGAGGACCTGAGTTCAAATCCAGCCTCAGACACTTGACAAACTTACTGGCTGTGTGACCTTGGGCAAGTCACTTAACCCCAATTGCCCTGCCTTCTCCCCTCAAAAAAAAAAAAAGAAAGAAAAGAAAAAAGTCCCCGGAGAGGACTCTTAAACAATCGCCTGTTTATTTGAGAGCTGGTCAAGTCCCCAAGCAGTTCTCCTATTCTCATCTGCCCCATGTCCAGGCCTCTGGACAGGCCTTCAAGAGGATCAAGTCCCTCTGCATACACACCTCTCTAAAGTCAAAGCTTAGCACTATGACCACCTACCTCCATGAAACCTTTCCTGATTTCTCTCTGCTATTGCCTAGCCTCAAAAAAATTACCTCTTGTATATTTTATATATCTATGTGTGTGTATATGTATAATGCACTCAAATGTAGATATAAGTATACACACACATATTGTTGTTATTTGGTTATTTGCAGTTGGGTCCAACTCTTCATGCCCCCATTTGTGGTTTTTTTTGGCAATGATACTGGAGTAGTTTGCCATTTCCTTCTGCAGCTCCTTTTACAGATGAGGAAACTGAGGCCAACAGGGTGAAGTGACTTGCTCAGGGTCACACACCTTCTAAGTGTCTGAGGCCAGATGTGAACTCAGGGAGATGAGTCTTCCAGACTCCAGGCCAGCTGTATATAGAGATAGATAGATGTATGTATATATGTTTATATGTATATGTGTACACACATATACATACACACATACATGTATCTATAACATGTATATACGCCTATGCACCCAGGGCCCTTTCCAGTCATCCTGATGGATATCTGGCCACTGAGCCCAGATGGCTGTGGAGGAGAAAGTGAGGCTGGTGACTTTGCACAGCCCTGCCTCACTTAAATCCAATTCACTTGCAAGTCATGGCATCGCCTTCCTGATGTCATGGTCCTCTTCAAGAACGAAGGACAAACAACAACCACCCGTGTGCACACATACACACGTATAGTAGATGATTAATAAGTATTGGTTGATTGACTATGAGACAACAGAGGTAAAATCTGGGCCCAGGACTAGTGATAGAGCCATTATTACATCCTCTCAATAGTAACCTGGCCCTATTGTAAAATCCAACCTCTTAGGTCATTTTAAAACAAAATGATCCTCCTTCCTCTTCTCTCTGTGATGGCCTTCCAGGAAACATTTTGGGCTGATACAGAGATAAAGTACTGAGGTGAACTGTTCTAAGCTTCATAAATTGGAGGAAAGAAGAAAAAAAACTTTTTTTCAGTAAATGGAGGGTTTTTTTTGACAAGTACTTGAGTTGAGAATGCAATTAGGGATAAGTGGAACTAACATTGCACTTTCCATTTGGAGGCAGAATCTGGCAACTGATACATCCTTCAAAATGTATTTTATAGCTGTAGAACTCAAGGCAATTTAGGAGGAGAAGGTCCCTGCCTGGCTTAGGAGCCTGGAATGCAGGGTTAGCACTTAGTGTGAGACCAGCTCTTCTCCAGGGGCCCAGCCGTGGCGGGGAATGTACAGTAGGGAGAAGAGAATCCTCTCTATTGAGCATTTAGCATCCACTTTCTATGTTCTAGACCAGGGCTGTCCAACCTTAGGTTTTTATTGAAACAATAGACAATATATTTTGATTTTGCCATTTTAGTGAGGGCTCCCTGGGGTGGCTCACCTTTATTTACTAAAGCATTTATGTAAATTTCTGTGCTTGTAGGCGGGTTACATAAATCACACTGGGGGCTGCATGCGGCCAGTAGCCTGCATTTTAGACAGCCCTGTTCTAAACAATGTACCAGGTACTGGGGATACAAAGACAGAAACCAAACTAGCCCTGCCCTCTGGCAGCTCACATAAACACACTTAGAGCAGAAAGAAAGCCTTGCTAATTGGTGGGGATCAGGGAAGGCTTCCTGGAGGAGGTGGCACACAAAGTGAGTTTCAAAGGAAGCGAGGGAATGTAAGAGACTAGTAAGGAAGGAGCACATTCCTGGCATCAGAGACAAAAACTCAAGAGGCAGAAGACAGGGTCCAAAGACTGGGAGCAGAAAAGGCAGACTGTCAAAGAGATGGGGGACTATGTGGGTGGCAAATCCGATCCTCTCTTATTATCACAGCTCTCAGTCTTAATCAGAAGGAGAACCTGGGTTGGGGGCAGGAACCATCATAGGATCATAAATTCAGGGCTAGACGGGACCTTAAGAAGGCATCTAGTTCACCTCCCCCCGTTTTACAGATGAGAAACTGGGGCACAAAGAGGTCCGATAACCTCCCCATGTTCCCGCATCTAGCAAGTACCGGAGGCAGAATTTGAAATCAAGGGTCACTGCTTGTAAGTCAGGGACACCATCCACTGCTCCGCCAAACTGATAAATAAGATACAGTCTAGTAAGGACAAGAAGCAGGAATGAGCCAGAACCCGCTGATTGTGAGCATTTAGTTACACCACAGAAAGTGACAAACTCTACAAATGGGAACTTGATTTGTTATTTATTTATTGTCTCCATTCAAGTGACAGAGAACATGTTAATAGTGAAGAATAAATTTAAAAGCAGATTAGTGCATACTTATTAGGGGGAGGGCCAGTTGCTAAACATTTACCAACACACCACTGGACAAAAGACACAAAGAAAAGTATGTACTCCAGCACATTTCAGAGATGAAGTGTAAGGTTAACAGAGACCCCCTAGGAAGGGCCTAGGCTGCTCTCCCAGAACTTTTTGCCTTGCCTTCAATACTAAGGAAACCTGTGATTCTGTCAGTTGGCAATTACTTCACCAAGTCAGGTTCCACTCCCTCACACATACACATACCCCACACATACATTTTAGAGAGTGGCTGTGACCCAGAAAGATCCACAGCCACAAGCTAAGCATGGGAGAAGTGGCTCACACTGAGCTAGACAGCTTTTCAGACAACAGAGGCAACAAAATAGGAACATTCACAATGCAAATGGCAGCTATGGCAAAGCGAATAGGGGGCTGGGCTAGGAATCAGGGAGACCTGGGTTCAAATCATCTTCTGACACCAGCCAGGTGGCCCAGGTCAAGCCCCTAAACCTCTCCCACAGTCAATCGGCAGGCATTTACCAACTGCCTGCTGTGTGCCAGGCACTGCTCCAGTGGCTGGGAGACAGTACAAAGAATGAAGCGATCCCTCTATTTCTTAGATAACTTTTTAGGATTTCTCTGCTAAATTTTTGATGGGTTAATGAGAAGAGTTTCTTCTTCATCCGTATCTGAATTGTTTCACCAAGTTAGCACTTGATTTCCAATGCCCTTCATGGGTCTGTGCGGGTAAGCCTCCCTGAATGCTGGCAGGGCCATTGTGGTGGGCCCTTGGTGAGAGAGGCGCTAGTCAACAGGCCAAGCAAAGGTGGCTGGAGGGTCAGATGAAGGCTCTCTGTCTCTGCTCCCTCTGTCCACAGAACAGCCTCGCACCGAGTCTGAGTGGGAGAACAGCTTCACTTTGAAAATGTTCCTTTTTCAGTTTGTCAATCTGAACAGCTCAACTTTTTACATCGCATTCTTCCTTGGAAGGTAAGGACTTGAGTCCACGCATCTCATCCCATGTAGGAAGCAGAGAATGGGCACGTGGCTGAGCTGAGATAGCACCCCTCTATGGCTGGGGGGGTGGGGCATGTGTGACATTTCTTACAGGGAAAGGACCAGGACCTAAGGAGCTGTTCAGGCATCCAGGTTCTTGAAGGAGAAACCTCAAACCACTCATATTTAACCACACCACAGTTTTACTGCAAAACTTGGCACCAGAATTCTGGGGGAAATCTGCAGCTCCTAAAGTCTTTTTACAACAGGGTATATCACAGAGGTCCCCCAGAAACAGAGGAAAAAGGCAGTGTGGTCAAATGGAAGGGGCTCTAGTTCTGAAGTCAGAGACCTAGGTTCCAGTCTCTCCTCTGACACTCCTTGTGTGACCTTGAGCCCACCTCTGAACAGTTTCCTCATTGCTAAAATGAAGGCACTAGACAAGATGCCCTCTGAAGTTCCCCTCCAGTGTGAAAACCCATTATTCCTTTAATCATTTAGTCATTTGTCCCGCCTGGGCCTCAGTTTCCTCATCTGTAAAATGAGGGGTTGGTTCCCGAGGTCCCATCTTGCTGTTAATCTATTTCTTTGTCATACTAGCTGTGTGACCTTGGGTAGCTCACTTCACCTGTGTTCCCTGTTAAATGAGGGGGCTGGGTGAGATGACCTCTCATGTCCTTTCCAGCCCTAGATCTATGACCCTATGGCCTCCTTAGGCCTCAGTTTACATGTGGTGAAATGAGGGCTTTGGACTCATTGGCCTCTGAGGTCCCTTTCAACACTAGGTCTCTAGGGGTCAGTGAGAGGTGGAGCAAGCTTTGATCAATGGCCCATTATGTCTTGGTCATTCTGGCCCCTCCCTCCCCTTGCTTCCTGGTCTGAGGTCAGAGATCACTGGGAACACCCTTTCATGAATACATCAAGGCTTTATGCGTTTGGGATTGGGGAAGGATGAAAAAGTCCTAAAATACAGTCAATATGGCAGGGGGAAAACGAAGCAAAATCAGGACACGGTCCTTCTCAGGGTTATTAGTAAGGAGATGAAGCCTGTTAAGGCAACTGGTGTGACAGAACAGTGCCCAGTGATTTGTTTTCAAAGAGGAGCTAAAGACTGTGTCAAGCATGACCTGAGTGACCGTGCTGTGTGCCGTGCTTTAATGTGGTCTCTTGTGTTGAAGGTTTACAGGACACCCAGGTGCCTATCTGAGGCTGATAAACAGGTGGAGACTAGAAGAGGTCTGTATTCTCCTTGGATGCCCAACTTTCTACAGCCTTCCAATAAGGAACATTGGGGGGAAAGAAAGGAAGGGGGAAACAAAAGTCCTTGATTTGGGCAGAGCTGGAACTGGGAATTCTTATGCCAGAGGCAAATTCGGTGGGGTAAGAAGGGGAAAAAGGTAAAGAGGATGCTAATTTAATCATTCATATAATAACCTAATCATTCATGTGCATATTTGTATGTATGAGATTTTTATGTAGAGAAAATATATTAGTTATGTGTATATATTTGTATTTATACACTTAAGACCCCAATTCCCCAACCCATAACTACCCCTACTTCTCTAATCCTGGCATGTGATCATGGGTACAGTCAAGGAGGAGAGAGGACCTAAAAGTATAACTCCCCCCCACTACAAGGGTTGTGAGGAGGGCCAGGAAGAAGAGAGAAAGTGAGGAAACAGGCTTGGTTCTTCTCCTCTCCTTAGTCATTCAATAAACATTTATTACCGTGTACCAGGTTCAGCTAGGTGGCACAGCAGATATAACCCTGGGCCTGGAGTCAGGAAAACATCCTCATGAGTTCAAATCTGACCTCAGACACTTACTAGCTGTGTGACCCTGGGCAAGTCATTTAACCCTGTTTGCCTCAGTTTCCTCATATGTCAAATGAGCTGGAGAAGGAAATGGCAAACTACTCCACTATATCTGCCAAGAAAACCCTAAATGGGGTCACGAAGAGTTGGACACGACTGAAAAACAGCAATAATAAACTATGTGCCAGGTGCTGTGCTAGGTGCTGAGGATATAAAAAGAAGTAAAAGACAGATCCTACCCTCAAGGAGCTTACAGTCTAACGGAGCTCTGTGTTTGTTTGCATTGCAGTGCCACCCTAGCGGATGCCTTATTGATCTCTGTATGCAAATGGGAATTATAATGGTGCTAAAGCAGACCTGGAACAATTTCATGGAGCTTGGCTACCCGTAAGTATAAGAGACATTCTGGCCTCAGGGCCTGCTGCCTTGCATGGATGGCCAATGAGAGGTCCCGGGGGCAGCTAGCCATTAGGGCAGACCATGGGCTTCCTGGGATTATGGAAGGTGGGACCTGTTTTAGAAGACTCAGTACTAGCCATGATGGCAAGAGGCATGTGGTATGGTAGAAAGAGAGCTCTCCTTGAAGTCAGGAGAGATCTGGGTTTGACTCCCAGTTTTGCCACTCACTGCCCTGTGACCCTGGGGAATTGAATTAAGCATCCTCTACCGTTCCTTCCAGCTCAAAATCCACGATTCTGCTTCTGACGCACACTAGCTCTGTGATGATGGAAATGGCACTGAGCCACAATTTTATGCATCTGGAAGATGGGGCTAAGACTACATTGCAGGATTTGAATGAAAGAAAATGTATTAAAGTATTTTATGAACGTCCAAGTGCTGTATGTGTCTGCCATCATTAGCATCACAGATTTAGAGCTGCAGGGGATCTCAGAGGCCATCTAGTCTGTTACACCTCACTGATGAGGAAAATGGAGATCCAGAGAGGGCAAACCAGGTTCTGAACCCCGCTCAGTCAGTCAGCAGACATTTATTATTCACCTACTATGTGGTAAGCTCTGCCTTCTGACATCGAAGCCAACACTCCTTATATCATACTGCCTTCTAGGACTAGGATTTTTTTAAGTAACAAAGAGGCTGGTAAAGTTTGTGCTTAACCTACAAGAATCTTTAAGTGAAGCTCTTCTGAGCGCACACCTTGGCTCTCCCGACCCCGCTCATTCATTCTATACCAAGGAACTGATCATGACCTTCATAAGCAGAAATACTGTGCATGTGCCGCTGGGCAGCAGATGGTCATTCTGTAACTTTGCAGTTGCCACAGCAGATGACCAGGGTTCAGATCTAACCTCTGATACATATTAACCATGTGACCAATGTGACCATGTGACATATTAACCATGTGACCAATCATTTCTACACTCGATGCCTCAGTTTCCTCATTGGCAAGTGAGGCCCATGAAGTCCTTTCCAGCTCTGTCTGGGTCTAAGATCCTCTAAGCGCATGGGGGTGAGGAAGAGTTCAGGGAATATGAAAAACAAAACCAAAAACAGATCCGGAAGATGTCCTTTGAACAGTCCACTGATTTTAGCTAATAATAACATGCAATCCGAGTAGAAATAATGCACTTCTGTGGTGGCACACACAACATACACACACCTGTATTTTATTGTGAGCTCTTTCTTGGTCATAATTAAATAAATAAAACTTTTTAATTCGACTACGTTTGCAGTTTTAGACAGTTAATTTTTATGGGGATCTAAATCTGCAATTCTCTTCCTTTTTTTCCCCCACTCCTGTTGGTTTGTGTTGTGGATCTTTATTAGGACATTCTGTAATCATCAAGAAGATGTTATCACACCCCAGCCTTCTCTCCTGTCCTTTCCCACTCCCCGCTTCCCTGCTAAGGCCATTAACAGGCAATGATGAGCCTGGAAAGTCACCCACCTCCTCAGCAACTCTTGTGTCAGGCAGTGGTTTGTTATCTTCATTTGTATCTCTCAAGTCTCTTGGTACAAGCCTCTGATTCTCCTTCTCCAGCTTCTTAAGGTACCAAAGGAGAAAAGGTCAAAAATGAGGTAGTCTATTTTAAATTACTAACTATAATATTTTCTCAATTAAAAAACCGTCATGGAAATTCTGTTCCAAATCCAAATAATAATTCCAGGATGTCACAGAAGTGAGAAGTCC
The DNA here is from genome assembly GCF_011100635.1 of Trichosurus vulpecula. NCBI lineage: Eukaryota > Metazoa > Chordata > Mammalia > Diprotodontia > Phalangeridae > Trichosurus > Trichosurus vulpecula. Next base: position 213,132,811 of record NC_050577.1, on the reverse strand, counting down.
CAGACTAACTCTCCTAGCCTGAGATCTACCCCAAATCAGTGAATTCAAAGGGCTTTTTTGCAACCTTTTGTACTCTTGCTCAGGGCCTCCCTTCCCCACCATTCCCCACCCTCTTCCTCTGCTAAGCTTCCCCCAGGTGAAGCTCTGATTCCATACCTTGCATTTTCTTTATGTCTTGCAGCTACAGAGATAATGCTGACCCTGGCACCTTAGTTAAATGGCTTAAGCTGGATAATGCTAATAATGGGATAGAGGACGATGATGACAATAGCTAGCATTTATATAGTGCCCACTGTGTGCCAGGAACTGTGCAAAGAGTTTTACAACAATTATGTCATTTAATCCTCCCAACAACCCTGCAACAGAGGTGCTATTCCCATTTTACAGACGAGGAAACTGAGGCAAAGAGAGTTGTAGTGACCTGCCAAAGGCCACACAGCTAGGAAGTATCTCAGGCCACTCTTGAGCATGAGTCTTCCTGACTCCAGGCCCAGGGCTGTGTCCACTGTGCCACCTTGCTGACCCAATGGTGGATGCTCTCCTTCACACACACTTGCCTCTCCATTAGATAGGCCGAGGCCATCACGTGGCAGGAAAGGGAAGAGCAGGAATGATCAGGTCTGAGGAAGGCTCCAAGGGGCGGGCTCAGTGCTCACAGATCCTAAAGGTGAAGGGCAGCCCCAGGGTCCATGGTCAGTGTTCCCCACTGATCTGTGGCATTCGTGGGTGGCCTCAGGGCGGGGCTCCAGCCTTTGATCAGGCCCCTCATCTAGAGATCAGCCACCTCTCCAGGCCCCACTTTTCTCATCTTTAAGATGGGGGTGCTGCTGACCCTTAGGAAGTGCAACAATAGACTCGGCAGGAACAGATAAACATAACAAATAATTCCACAGCACAAGTGTTACCTGGAAGGTGACAGCGACCCTCTAAGACATTAAGTTGCACAACAAGTGGGGATGTGCATTGGTATTATTAATAATGATAACGGTAATAATAACAGTAACAACTAGCATTTATATAGCCTTGTAAGGTTCACAAAGTTCTTTGCAAATAATATCCTCACAACACCCTGGGACGTAGGTGCTGTTATTATCCCCATTTTAGAGATAAGAAGATGAAGGCTGAGGTAAGTGACTTGCCCAGGGTCACAGATCTTCCCGAGTCTAAGCTCAGCATGCTCTGTATCACGCCAGCGGCTGCCTCAGAGTTCCACCTGCCGGCTGTAGTTGTTATAATTACGTCCCAGGGCTGTTGTGAAACTCTGAGGTAATGTACACAAAGCACCTTGAAAATGAAGCCAGCTGCCTCTGGGGGCCTCGAAGTCCAGGTCCTCCTTTCTCTTGTCTTGAACATGATCTTCACTGTTTCATTTCTCCTTTTGTTGTGTTTGCATATGGTGACTGGCCTGGAAAGTCTTTTATAAATACAAATTTTTTCCAATTGATTTTTTTGTCATGCAGGTTAATTCAGAACTGGTGGACAAGAAGAAAAGTCCGTCAAGAGCAAGGCACACAGAGAAAAACCAGTTTCCCACAATGGGAAAGGGACTATAACCTGCAGCCCATGAATGCTTATGGGCTCTTTGATGAATACCTAGAAATGAGTATGAAAATGTTCTTTTGCCTATTTTTGAAAATGTAAATTTTAGCCCTCTGGGATGTTCTTACCTAAATCTATTCCTCTTATCAGAAAGATGTTTGACTGGTAATATAACAAAAAAAAAAAACCACCACACACCTACTGTGTGCAGGGCACCATCCTAAGTGCTGGCAGGGATGCCAATCTGGATGAGCCATGGCCCTTGTCCTCAAGAAGCTTCTAATCAAGCATAGGAGCTACACACCCCAGAAGGCAAAAAGGAAGGAGCACTGCCTTCTGGAGGCAGAGGACTAGGTCCATTCTCAACCCTATGACCTTGAACAGACTGCTTCATTTCCCTGGGCCTCAGTTTCTCCATCTGTAAAACAAGGGATTTGAACTGGTGGTCTCTGAAGTTCTTTGCTGCTCCAGATCCCTAGGATTATTACTTTAAGAAACTGTCTATGTCTTCACCATAGCAAAAAAAAAAACCAGACAATTCAACACAAAGGGGGGAAAAATCTGTTAAATTTCTTTTTGACATCAAGTGGACAGGTATCAGAGTGTTCCAGAAAGAGTGCAATGTTCTTATCTTTCAAAGTCACTGGAGAACAGAAATGAGTTATCTGAAAATAGCAAATAAGGAAAAAGGAATTATCCTTATCAGCCCAAGAAAAACTAGACTCATCTTATGTTTAAGAAGGAGCTGTTCCCTAAGAAATTAAATTTAGAATGAACTTTAAAAGTTTTCCCCCATGACGATACTTTTCCTGGTTAAAAAATACAACTAAGTCTCTTTGGACACTAGTAAAATCCAAGTGATAGGTAATGCTTTTGGATGGCTTATGCACTAAATATATGCTGATGTTTTGGGGATTTCAGTTACAAGATGCCTGAATGATATAAAAGTCAAATTAAACATTAATGAAAAAATTAATGCAGTTTATTAATAGAACAAACTCTTCTGAAGGCACTGGGGCACTGTTTCTTCCTCCCCAATAAATAAGGGAGATATGGATGGATGAGTGGGAGGAAAGAAGGTAGAAAGGAAAGAGAAGATGGAAGGAAGAAAAAAGGAAAGGAGGGAAGGAGAGAAAGAAAGAAGGAAAGAAAAAGGAAGGAGAAAGAAAAAGAAAGGAAGAATGTGCTTATTATTTGCTAGGCATGACCATGAAAGCAAGATGATCCCTTCTCTCAAATATTTTTCATCCTAATGGGGGAAGACAATACATAAAGGGAACTGGAAAGCACGTGGGGGAAGGTGGAAGGAGGGTACCCAGGGGGCAAAGCAGCTGGCATGGAGAGGAGGCCAGAAGGTAAGTGGGCAGCATGCCTGGGACTCCAGGCAAGGGCTCACTAGTCAGTGAGTTGAACTCTGAGTGGAGTCATCCTCAGGGGAGTCAAGGCTGATGTGGAGTGTGGGCTGGGAAGGGAGAGAGCAGCATGCCTGGAATTTCTGAAGACACTGAGAAGAAAAAGTAATTACTGGGAATGGTCAGTTCACCACTGCACATATCATCTTCCGATTTTAAATTCTAATAGTTTTTATATAATAGACAGCTGTGCTGACAGCACCTTTCCTCTTCTTCTACCCTTGAAAAAAGAATCCACCTTGTTTCCTAAAGGGAAATTTCCATAGCAGACGTAGGGAAACAATTATTTCTCTGCCCATAAATGGAGGTGTGCCATGTGGATGGATCTCAAGCAACCAAGTCAACTACATTTTATACTCTTGGTTTCATTTGTCCACTGCAGTCCAGTGCAGGCCCAACCTGAACCCTTTTAAAATTTATATAGTGTATAGGAGAGGCAGTACGACAGAGAAGAGCGATAGCTGGCCTCAGCCAGGAAGACCTGGGTTCTAGTCCTGCCTCTGACACCTACTGGCTCAGTGCGCATGGGCAAGTGTCCCCAGACAAATTTCTGTGACTTTAAGTCACCAACCTGTGCTGGCAGAGGGACATCCCCACCTCATTGAAGTAACTTTTAAGAAACGTGTCCATGAAGCTTCCCATAATATCTCTGCTTCTTGGATGACTAAAAGAATCACTGTGGACACATTCTCACCACATTTGTTCATTTTGCTTATTCCTTTTCATTCTTCACTCATCTGTTCGACCATTCATTCTTCAGCAGCCATTACGGACCTACTCTGCGCCGGGAAAAAAACAAGGTCAGATAAAACACAGCCGTTAAGTCTAAAAGGGGAAGGAACTAAGTTTTCTGCTAGGTAGTACTAGGATAGTCAGGGCAGCTAGGTGGTGCCATAGTGGATAGAGTGCTGGGCCTGGAGTCAGGAAGACTCATCTTCCTGAGCTCAAATCTGGCCTCAGACACTTATTAGCTATGTGACCTTGGGCAAGTCCCATAACCCTGTTTGCCTCAGTTTCCTCATCTGTCAAATGAGCTGGAGAAGGAAATGGCAAACCACTCCAATATCTTTGCTAAGAAAACCTCAAATGGGGTCACCATGAGTCAGACACGACTGAAACAACTCAACAACTAGGATACTTAGTGAAGTCACATTTTTGATGAGGCAGACAGAAAGTCTGGGTTCAAATTCCATCTCTGATAGAAGCTGTGTGACCATGGGCAAGTCACTTCAGTTTTTTGAATCTCAGTTTCCTTATCTCTAAAATGAGGATGTTGGACTAGAAGCCTCTAAAGTCTCTTCCAACTCAAATTTTATTCTTATAAGTCTCTATTTGTAGATTCCCTCAAAGCACCAGATTTCATGGAAATGTAGTAAAAACTATAGAAGTTTCTGCCCATTTGAAAAACTTCTTGGTTATCCTGTTGTTTCAAACTGCTGACAGAAGTATAAATCCCACTTATCGTGTAATATAATATAGATCAAATATCCCAAATTTCATAAAAGTTCATTATGTTCCTTCAAAAAACATGGCAGTACAAATAGGCCAATTAGATGAAATGTCAGTCAGTGTGCAACAGAGACCTCCCTACATCTGGCCAAATTAACATTTCAGAGCTCTCTAGTTTTATCATTTTATGCATTAAGCTCATGTGTAATTAAAGCTTTCTCTAAAATATTAATTCATAATTAATTTCAAGTTATTAGCAAAAGGTACTGACACCAAAAACTTGATTTCAAACCAAAATGAAGGTATAATGCCAAGAACAGAAAGGTGATAATCTGGGCATCAGAACAGAGTATTATGCTTGGTTCTAGGTGACATATTTTAGGGAGGATATTGACAATCCAGAATATCTAGAAGAAGCAAAAAATCTTAAGAGCACTGGAAACTTTGGTATGTGAGTTGCTCTATTCTGGGTGTCATGTTTTAGAAATGACATTGATAAACTGGCGAGCACCCAAGAGAGTGAAGGGCTTCAAGTCCATGCAGTAGGAGAATTAGTCAAAGACATCAAGCACAGCGAAGTAGAAAAAACACTGGGCCTCAGTTTCCTTATCTGTAAGTTGAGAGAGTTGGACATGATCTCTAAGGTCCCAGCTCTAAATCTATGATCTATGACCCTGTGTTTCTACACATCTAATGCTTCCCATGAAGAGAAGTTATAGGGGAGGAAAGGGAGCAGGCAAGTTCTTCAAGACTTTGAAGGGCTGTCATCAGAAGAGAGATCAGACTTGTTCTGTTTGGTTCCCAGAGGGCAGCACTAGTAGCAAGGAGGCAGAGTTGCAAAGAAATAAATCTAAGGTTTGATGAAAGAAAAAACTGCCAAGATTAGAGCTTTCTAGAAATGGAGTGGGGTACATCAGGAGGCAGCGATTGTTCCCCACTGGAAGTCTTGCAGCTAGGTCTGGATAACGACTCATTGGGTACATTATATGGGATGTTCTTTTCCAAGTGTGAGTAGGACTAGGTGGCCACAGAAATCTCCTGACTCTGAAACTGTTTGTGATTGTGATTGTGTCTTCATTTTACCTGTATTCTCTGTACTCCTAAGTTCACTTGATATTTCCCCATCAGGACATAAGCTCCTTGAGGGCAGGCTTCACTTTCCCTTCTATCCCCAGCCTTTCACTCAGTGCCTTCCAGTAGCAAGTATGACCATCTTTACCTTGTTGGCCTGCTGGCACTTCTAACTCCACTTACCATCTTACCCTGCACATCTGCCTCCCTCTGATCTCTCTATTCCTGTTAATGGCACCATCATCCTCCTTGTTATCCTGACGGCACTTCTTGGAGTCTTATAACTCACCAGACCCTAGCCAAGGCCTGCAAGTCTTCCTTCTGTCCTATTTGTCTGTCTTCTCCATTCTGTCTCCAGTGTCACTACCCAGCTTAGAGTCTTGTCCTCTTTCCTGGACTTTTGTTATAGCCTCCTAATTGGTCTTCCTATCTCCAAGCTATCTTCTTCCCATCTCTAACCTGACCTTCACATCTCTATCTAACTCATGTTCCTAATGCACAGCTGACTATCACCCCACTGTTCAGAAATCTTCGATGGCTCCCCATTACCTCACAAATAAAAAATAAACTCCTTAGTATGTCATCCAAGACACTTCACAATTTGGTCCCAACCCAACTTTCCAGCCTGATCTCATACTACTCTTCTTCACATATTCCACAGGCCAGACAAATTGGACCACTCACCAGCTCTCATGCTTGTCCCACCCACTCCCATACCCATGCATTTGTTCATGTCATCTCCAATGCACAGAATGTCTACCCTTCCACCTTTCCCTTCCTAATTCTCACTGGTTGAAATCCTTCCTTCAAGGTCCAGTAAGGTCCTCTGATCCTCTACATTGGAAGCAACCATTTCTTTCTCAAAGTTCTCAAAGCACTTTAGTTGGCCCTCTCTTGGTCTTATTGGCAAATAGAAATTACAGCTATCGATATCATATCCTGTAACTCTCCTATATTAGATTGTAAGCTCCTTGAGCTTAGGCCCCACATTTACTCATCTTTCCATTTCCCACACTTAGCACAGTGTCTTTGTTTCAATTCCAATAAATGTTTATTGAACTGAATTGTCTACACTGCACTAAAACAGGTCAGTGTAGTTAATTCAGATGGCTCACCAGCATTTAGTTTGGGAAATATCTCCATCAAGCCCATTCTTTGGTGCCATGTAGACCAAAACAACCAGTTAACTAACCATATTTTTCCATCTTTCAAGTAACTGTTGTTGTCATGGAGATATGCCTTCCAAGGGCCTTTATTCTCCAAAAAGCCTTTTTCCAGTTTGTGTTGAACAATATTCATGTTCTCATTGTGAAAAATAGACCCCTCCTGCCCCCCCCCCGCCAGTTTTCTTTCCAGCCGGTAAATTAGCTACTTCTTCCATTGTTTCACCACAAATGGATTGCTGGGAAGGCCCAAAAGTGAAACAAGTAGAAAGGGAGAGGTCATTCCAACAGCTACTTGTCTTTTGCCTTGATGATTAAAAAAGGAAAAAAAAAAGATGAGCTTGGCTATCCCTCCCCCCAAATCTCTAACCTAGTTGTTTTAGCTTCAGGAGATGTATTTCATCTTTTTCTATATATCACCTGAAATTATACTGTTCCACAGAATGTAAATTCCATGGGGGCAGAAAAGGTTTCATTTTTGTTTTGTTTTTTGTCCCCAGCACTGGTCCTTGCACATAGTAGTTGATTAATAAATGCTTGTTAAATTACCCCATGCTCTCATATTGAGAACAATGATAGCTCTAATGATAGCCATAAGCCTTCTGCAAGGGAGGAATGAAAACTGACAATGTTTGTCATCTTTTCCTGTTCCCTTTTCTAGTTCTTCAGTTTGGCTTCACCACTATCTTTGTCGCAGCCTTCCCCTTGGCACCACTCCTGGCCTTACTGAACAACATTATTGAAATCCGACTGGATGCATACAAATTTGTGACGCAGTGGAGGCGACCTTTAGCTTCAAGAGCCAAAGACATAGGTGAGACAGCAGGAATTTGTATCAACGTCACAAGTTGTAACATTGTCCAATGGGTTATTAAACTAGGAATAACAAAGCCTACTCCATGAATATTGGTTTTTCCACAATGTGTTGAAAATGAATCTGTGATTGCCTATGAAAAAATATTCTTTCATTTTTTGTTCAAGTGAGAGGTAGAATGGCATGTTAGATAGAAGACTCAGGGAAGACATGGTGGCTGCCTTCAAGTAGTTAGAGGGATGTCATGTAGAGAAGTGATTACATTTGTTCTGTTGGCCTCAGAGGGAAGAAACAGGAGAAAGAGAGAGATGGACGTTGCAAAGAAGCAAATTTAGGCTTGATGTCAGGAAAACCTCCCTAACAATTAGAGTTGTCCTAAAGTGGAATGGACTCGCTCAGGAGGTGGTAGGTTCCCCGTCTTTGGAGATCTTCAGGCCTAAGGCTAGATGATCCCTTGCTTGGCATAGTTGTAGAAGGGATTCTTTTCTAGGGATAGGCTGATGTAGAAGGCTAGCATGTTCTTTCCATTTCTTAAATTCTTCTTTTCTGGGAGCATTAGACTTGGAGTCTGAGAGACTGGGGTTCAAGTTCTGCTTTTGACTCTTTCTAGTAATGTGGCCATGAGAAAGTCACTTAATGTCTCTGTGCTTCAGTTTCATTTCATCATCTTTAAAACAGAAAAAAACAGTATTTGAGATAACTGCCCCATAAGGCTGTTGGGAAGGCCAGCCGACTATAATGCACCTGGCAGAATTCAAAGCCTTTTATAAAGTCATTATTATTGTTGTTGTAAAGGGTGACTTTTAAGGAGAAATTACACTGTCTTTGGGACAGTTAAGACTTTCCTCATTCAGATGGCTAAGAAACACATACAAGGTGTCCCAAAGTCCTGCTGCCATTTGAAGCTTCGATACCTTAACAAAAAAGAAGCAACAAATCAAGCATTTGATTGAGTGAAGACACAGGAAACGTGATTGCCATGTATATCCTCCATGCACCTCGTTAGTTCCACGTTGTCTTCCCCAGATCCTTGAGGGCAGGGACTTTTTTCTCCTTTGTCTCCTCAGCACTTGGCACAGTTTGCCCAGCACATAGCTTACTCAATGACTATTGACTGGCCCCCTCATAGTAAGCATTTAGTATGGGGTGTCCCAAAATTCTTAGAGTGATTTTAAGCTTTAAGAAGCTTAACGCTTGTTGTCTAACAGAGGAGACAATATGTAAATTACTAGAGGCATGCAAAACAATTTGCAGTAGATATCCTTTCCTGTTTCTTAGTAAACTCAACCTTGGTTTTCTTTTTCTTCTTTTTTTTTCTTTAATAAACTTTCAGCTCTCTTTAGATTAGGTGGTTTGAGATGTCCATTCCTTATCCCTTTTTCCTGTGGTTCTAAAAAGGATGCTCTGGGGCACTGGATTTATTAAACTCTTCTCTGAGCAGTGGCCATAGAGACTCTAAATTCAGGCTTTTCAACCATGAAGGTAACCTTTTGTCCTGGAAGTTAATAGGATTTAGGAATGAGTAGTGTTGGCAAAGGCTGTGAAATGCAAGAATGGATCCCGAAGAACAAGGGCAGCCTCCACTGCTGATGTTCTTGGCTCAGATGGTAGAGACCACTGATAATGAACTGGCATGGCCTATTGGCTGCCCACTCAACTGGGCAAGGTTTTTCCAAGTCACCTCAGGCCAGGGCTTTGCCTTAAGTGTCAGATTGTGAGGACTTTATCCGTTGTGCATGATGACTCTCTTTCTAGGACTCCTTTGGAGAATAAAAGGCCTCATGTCTGGCTGCCCCTGTCATCTTATGGGACAATGAATGGGAGCCTGCAAACAGTGAAGGCTGCAGCAGAAATTGCTTCCCAACATACAACTCAGACTTCTTCTGGTAGATTGTAAGCTCCTTGAGGACAGAGCCTACTTTACTTTTGTATTTGCATAATAACTATAATGATGATGATAACAGGCCATGTGATGCAATAGAGAGGCTTGCTGCTTAGGAGATTGTTGTTCCTAGAGCTTATCAAATATCGTTGTTTTTCTTTGCACAGGAATCTGGTATGGGATTCTTGAAGGCATCGGGATTCTCTCTGTGATCACAAATGCATTTGTCATAGCCATAACATCTGACTTCATCCCTCGCCTGGTTTACGCTTATAAATACGGACCTTGTGCAGGCCAAGGAGAAGCTGGACAAAAGTAAGTGTGAGTCACTGAGCCGTCGTGTGCTTAGCCATTCATTTCTTAATATTTGTGGCAGGGATAAAACTGGGAGAGGGACAGCTGTCAAGGCTGCGAGGATGGAGTTGTGAGCACAATAGATCTAATAGTGGATTATAGTTAGAAGAACACAGGTTATGGAGTCAGAGGAACCAGGATCAAATCCTGCCTCTGAAACTTACCACCTGTATCACCTCAGAGACATCACCTCACTTCCCTGGATGAGAGTTGCTTCCTCTGTAAAATCACAGAGCTGAACTAGGTGATCTCTTCCAACTGTAATTCTGTGATCGAGACAAGTTTCTCCTGAATACAGGAAATGAGTCACAATCTGATTTAATATGCCACTCAACAAACAAGCTTTGTGAATTAACCCCGCATATCATACAGTTAAAAAGTGAATGTCATTCAGGGCTGTTGGCTTTGACCCAGCCTGATACAACTGCAGGAGAATTAGACTGGCTGAATCACTCTGGTGGCCCAGTTCCCTGGAAATCACATGAATGGTGTGAATGTACGGGCAGAAGGACTGGCATTTCTAGGCTGGCTGGAGACAAACTATGAAGCCAGCACAATGGGCCTTCAGTTAAACCCACCTCGTCTCCTGGATCCCTTTGCATTCCCTTGCTAGAAAGTGGCCAGCCTGTCCCACTCAGAGCCCTGGGGTATCATGCTTTTCTCTCTCTCTCTGTCAATACTGAAGGATCTAACAAAATCATTCAGACAACAGACGAGCTGAATTGAGATTGTACTGTACTTATCACATTCTCCTTTGTGTTCGGCACAGGGCTTGCATGCCCTGATTCTGATGGGGAGGAGACAGGCCATAAAAGAAAGCTCAAACTGGGGGCACAGGGAGCAAGAGAACTACAGGGGAGTGCCAGCCATGGAACATGATGTTCCAGGGAGACGAAAGCCAGCAGAGCCACTAACAGAAAATGAAAAGCTCCCTGGAAGGCAACGGGAGGGTTCTCCAATCAGAGGGGAAGGGCAGCTGTGAGCCAAGAGGGTGCCGAGTATCAAACACTGAATCAGTCTTCAGGGGGATGAGATTTCAGCTGACCAGCTTTACCCCAGGGTAGGCAGAGCCACTTGTGGAAAAAAATAAATGGCCTCTGCTCGCACAGCCAGCATGAGAGGCAAGGTCTGAACCTAGCTCTCCCTGGCTCTGTGGCCAGCCCTCTCCCCAGGACCTCATGCTGCCTCATGGAGTTGAACTGAATTGAACTGCAAGCCTTTCTCTTGGGTCCTTCTCTTTCCACCATAACATGCTGTTTCTAGATAAGGATTTTCTAAAACAATTAATAATTTTTACTCACTTAGAACAAGTCCATACACAAACCTCTGTTTCTCCTCTCCTTATCACATTCTCCCTTGTATCTATTTGTGTATTCATCTTTTGAGAAAGAGCCTGTCATGTCTGTGTCTTCATATTGACAAGGTCCAGCAGTGTCCAACACAAGGGAAACAATAAACGTTTGAGTTGGGTTGATTTGAATTAATGGATGGCCCTGGGTCAGGGCCCTGACAACCGAGAATGATGCTCTCTCTAGCTCCAATAACCACTCCAATCATTCATCGAGTTAGGATAGGGAATTGACCAGGATTAGACAACAAATTTTTACTCAGATGTTTTGAGGTTTGGCTTCACCTCTGAGGCATAAAATGCTTTATACATAATAACCTTTTATTAAATAACTTGCTCAGCTGTGTTGACTTGAACCAAGGAGACTCTTTTGAGTAAATCCTATGATAAATAATTAGCTATTACAGAGACCATGCCCTGGACTCGTGCTCTAGACTTGTTGCTTTAGTGTAGACAACTCTTTGCAAATAGGCCTCATTTTCCTTAAGTCACAGAGAGCAGGTAAGGTTTTGTGACTGGCCTAGTAGTATTGTCAGAGTTTGCCCCCACTGCTTTATCTGATTTCCCATGTGGTAGTTGTTCAGCTGTTGCAGTTGTGTCTGACTCTCTTTGACCCCATTTGGGGTTTTCTTGGCAAAGACACTGGAGTGGTTTGCCATTCCCTTCTCCAGCTCATTTCACAGATAAGGAAACTGAGGCAAACAGGGTGAAGTGACTTGCCCAGGGCCACTCACCTAGTGTCTGAGGCTGGATTTGAACCCAGGAAGTCTTTCTGACTCCAGGCCCAGCATTCTATCCACTGCACTACCTAGCTTCTCTTCCCATGCACTAAAGCCCTTCAATTTTGTTTTAAACAAGGAAGCTAAAGAAGAGTGGAAACATAGGGTGTGGGAAAAGACTGGGGCAGAACTTTGAAGTTCTGATGATGATGATGATATAAATAATAATGCTAGTTCCCATTATAATGCATCTATTATAGATCAGGCACAAATATAGAAACAAAATAGTCCCTGGCCTCAAGGAGATCTATTCTATGGTAGAAACAACATATATACATAAAATATAAATATAAAAGGTAAATACAAAGTGACTATGGGGATCAGGAAAAGGCCACATTTAAGAACAATGAAATGGAGCTTTGAACCTAACAAGAGATATTAAGATTCAGAGGCAAAAGGAGGGAATGCATCACTGGCACAGGGTACAGCCTGGGCCAAAAGCACAGAGGTGGCCTCCAAACATTCAGAAGGAGGCTACTTTGGCCAGAATGTAGCACATGGGAAGAGGAGTAATGTCTAAAAAACCCAGAAAGGTAGAATGGAGCCAGATTATGAGGGGCTTTAAATGCCATACAAAGGAATTTGTATTTTAGCCTAAAAGCAAGAGTCTCCAGTCATATAGGACTTTATAATTGACAGTTTCCTTAAAAGAACTTTGTTGGAGTAGAGCCAATATTAACTTCTTGTTATATTAGGAAACTAAGATTCAGATAAAATGCCTTGCCCAGTTTCACACAGCTAGCAAATGGCTGAGGCAGGATTTGAACTCAGGTCTTCCTGACTCTTAATTCCAACACGCTGGGAAGTTGCCTTCCCTTTTCCTGCCTTAATTTCCTCACCTCTAAAATGCATGCCTTGGCCTGAGCAGCCTACAACATCTGTCCTAGTTGTCACACTCACAGGATCAGGAATCTCACAAGCCTTCTAGAAAGACTCCTTTATTTTACAGATAAGGAGCCTGAAGCACAGAGGGTTGAGTGTCTCACTCAAGGTCAGAAAAATAGAAAGCGGCAAGGCCAGAATTTGAACCTGAGTCCACCTAGCATTGGTTCCCTTGTACTGTGCTGATGCTCTAATGTTTTCTGGTTATGGTGCACTATGTCTAATAGCATTCCCATTTATATCCCTCCTCCTTCTTTTTTGGTTTGCATCCAAGAGGAGGTGCTGACTAATAACATCATCCTGTGCTTGTAAGCTTTGGCATATGAAGAGGATGCATGATAAACAGCCTTTACCAGTAATGACTTTGTAGTATGAACATGACTCCAACTCATTTGCGAGGAATGAGGAGGGGAGCACATTCGGTGGGCCCACAGCAGATGTCCCGTTATCCCTCAGTTGAGTGCGTGACCAGAGAAAACTGCTGTAGGTGAGCAGACACTTTAATCATCTCTGAAGCCATTTGGTTTATGAGATGATAATGCAGGAGATCATTAACATTCCATTTCATTGGGCCAGCATTTATTCCACCCTCTGGACCCACTTTCAACTTGTGCTCTAGGTGACTGGCAAGGAATTCTTTGGGTTTCAAATATTGCAAAGGGAGAATGAAAGCATCATCTCCGTGACAATGAATAATCAGCACAGACAGTAATATGTTGTCCTGTCAAGTATTCATTGACATTAAATAGATGAGGGGGAAGAGGAGTCCCAAATCACCCTGGATCTTCCACCAATCAGAGGCAGCTCATCTGTCACAGGCTTCCCCCATGATCTGAGAAATGACGTTCCTAGGGATGCTCTGTTGAATAGACAAGACTATGTTTGTGCTTGAGCCACTCTGGTTAAAGGATTGGGGGGCACCCAACAGCCAGGTTTCTGTGCTTCCCTTCGTCCACCTACTATATGCCAAGTGCTGGGGATAGAAAACAGAAGGTAAACAGCCCTTGACTTCCTAGTAGAGAGAGATGCTTATATAGGCACGTACACAACACCTGTATATGTATGTACAAAACACACACCAGGCCTAGAGATAGAAGGCGCCCTGGGAGGCACTAGCAGCCAAGGAGCTTAGACCTCATGGAGAAGGGAGCACATTGGTATACCTGTGCAAACAGAACCTGAGGCAGGGGGTGGCAGAGAAGATAGAGCTCAGGACTTGAGTTCAAATCCTACCTCAAACACTTATTAGCTGTGTGCCTGTGCATCTCTCGACTTGTTTCCTTAGCTGCAAAATGGGAATATAACAGAACCCACCGTGCAGGGTTGGTATGAGAATCCCAAATGATCTGACATCAGTGAAGCACTGGGCAACCTTTGAACCACTGTTTAAGTGTTGTTGTTGTAATCATTATGAAGGATCTGAAGATGACGGTCCTGTGTGGGCACACCCCACGAGGGGACATGGAGGGATCTTACACTATGGCCCTAAATGCCTATTGAGATACTGAGAGCTTAATGAATGCTTTTTCATTTACTCACTCACTGATTGTAGAATGACCCCAGCTCTCATCTCAAGGTCATACATTAGAAAATCACAACCCCCAATGTCATTCTGTTGATGTCTTTTTCCATGTAATTGGTTTCCTTAGTAATCCTATTTTATTTCATGCATTTGGAAACATTGCTCTGAGAAGGGGTCCACAGATGTGCCCGGCACACACAGAAAGGAGAAAGAACCCTTGCTCGTCTAAGTAAGACCTCAAGTTTCAGAGAAGGTATCGACCTGTGAGGATAGCTCCTCCCCAGGAACCACTGGCACCAAGAAATCACAGGCCTGGAGGGGGTGGATTACATTCAAGACCGAAATGTAAAAATCAGCCACTAGAAGCTGTTTTTGCTTTTAGAACATAACCTGGATCTGTGAAGCTGTAGAAGAAAAGCTGAATTCAGAAAATAAACAAATTGAGTTAATTATAAGCTGAAGGAAATGCAACAAGCAAAACATCAAAGAGTAATTCGAGGGAGGGTGACAATTATCAAATGAGAAATGACCCTGACAAAAGATCATTTTCAGGCGCCTGGGCTTGGAATCAGGATGACACTGGTTCAAATCTTGTCTCTGGCACTCTCTAGCTGTGTAACTTGAGGCAGGTTATTTTGGAAGCAGCTAGGCGGAAAAGTAGAGCTCTGGACTTGGAGTCAGTGTGTCCTGAGTTTAAATCCTACCTCCTACACAGACTAGCTGTATGTCTCTATAGGCAAGTCCCTTACCCTGTTTGCCTCAGTTTCTTCACCTGTAAAATGGACATAACAGCACCTCTCTCCAAATGAGAAAATAACTGTAAAGTGCTTAGCATGATACCTGCCGCACAGTAACTGTTATATAAATGTGTCATTATTAGCAGTGTTCTTATTATCATTATTTATTAACTGCATGACCCTGGGCGAGTCCCTTAACTTCTCTTGGCCTCAACTTCCTCATCTGGGGGATAAGAGAAAACAGGAGCGCTTACCTCACTGGGATGTTGCTAGGCTCCAATCAAACAACATGTGAAGCACTTTGTAAGCCTAAAAACCACGGTATAAATGCTGCTGTTACTTCACCTTTCTGTGCCTCAGGCAACCTCCTCAGAGATTGTGAAGTGCTCAGCATACAGTGCCTGGCACATATAAAATGCTATATAAATCTTATTTCTTATTATCCCTTGTCTCACCTACTGATTTCCTTAGTACAGAGTTCTACGTCCTATTAGGAGTTTATTTTTTAATGTACTAATTGAGAGATATTTGGTTTTTTCATAGATGCATGGTTGGGTATGTTAACGCCAGCCTGTCCGTGTTTCTCATTTCTGACTTTGAAAACCGATCTGAGCCTACGTCGGATGGAAGTGAATTCTCTGGAACACCCCTAAAGTACTGCAGGTAGGGATGCAATCGTGCTCTTCCTACTGATCCTTCTTCCCCATGCCAGTCCTTTTCTTGACTGTGGATTGGTATAGCTCCAACAAGAGTCTCATGTTGACTGTTTTTAGAAAATAAATTTAATCATGTATTTTAGAATTCACTCAGAGCCACCCTGGAGAAACTGGGAAAGGGTCTTGGTAGGATGAGCCCTCAACAGCCTGAGCAACAGTTCCTGTCTGGCTCCTATACCACCTGAGCTTATGTCAGCCCCCTCCCTAATCTACACTCCTGTTGGTGGGCACACCATGACCAGGGATCCCAGGCCAATGGAAGTTCCTAAGATCATCAATTTACAGTCAGGCAAAACTTTAAATATCCATCTAGTCCTAGATCATAGCTGTACCTAGAGTTGGAAGGGATCCTGGCAATCATCTAGTCTGATCCTTCCTCATTCTAAGCAATCTGCACTGGTCGCATAGCTCTGAAGTGCCAGAGGGAAGGATCTGACTGTAGTACCACAGATCTCGAGAAGAAAGGAACTTTGTGATGGTCTAGTTTGATTGCTTCATTTTATCGATGAGGACAGTGAAGCTTGCTGAATTAAGCTGTTTGTGGAACTTAGAACAGATCCTCCTTTTTTCTTTATTAAGGAGGGAGAATGCAGCTGGGCCTCTTGGACTGTGCTCATGATGATGCCAAGCTCCCCGGTGAGATCCATTATTCACAGCTGTTCAAAGAAAATAGCAGTGTGTAAAAATTCTGTTTGCTTCTGTATTGACCTCTGTGGATTTGACAGCACAACACATTGAAGCCTCCCTGGCATCAGCAGTTCTTAGGTAGGAGTCAGCCTCAGAGTCAAAGCATCTTAGAATAGTAATGATAACAGCTAGCATTTGTGTAATACTTCAAGGTGTGAAATACACTTTACAACTTTATTCCATTTGATCCTCACAACCCTGGGAGCTAGGTGCTATCATCATCACCTCCAATTTACAGGTGAAGAAACTGAGGTCAACAGAGGTTAAGTGGCTTGCCCAGGATCACACAGCTTGAAAGTATCTAAGGCCAGATTTAAACTCGGGTCTTCCTAACTCCAAGCCTGGTGCTCTCTGTCCTGTACTGGACACCAAGCTGCCTCAAGCAAAGCAGGCTTGGAGATGCTCCAGCCTAATCCAACCATTTCATTTTACAGAAGGTGGAAACTGAGGTCTATGGATGCCCACAGAAACTAAGTGCCTTGTCCAGAGTCTTCAGCCAATGGTTGACAGTCAGGGCTCTTTCAGGGTGGTTGTATCAGCTGGGGTCCCAGGAGGACATTGTTACAGCACACTTCCATCATCTGAAGACTGCACTGCGGGGAGGTGCTAGCATGGTACCTTAGATGTTAGTCAATAGTTTTCTGGACCTTCGAGATGCTAAGCTGTCTTCTATGCTCCAGAAATCTTCCCTTCTCTTCTGAATGAGCTCTGCTTGATTGGATCCTTCCCCAGGGCCTCTATCCCTCTCCCCAATCCTTTCCTGTGGCTTCCCATGGCCTGCTCCTATCTTCTTTCAGGCCAGGCTTATTCTTTGTAATTCTGCTCTTTGCTCCTGACTTTCTGGCTGCTCTTGCATCATGGGGGCCGCCATTGTGTGTGTGTGTGTGTGTGTGTGTGTGTGTGTGTGTGTTCTCTTTGGTGTCGCATGTCCCACTTTGCATATATATTAGTGCAACATAAACCACTGAGAAAGCAGGGACTGACATGCCCACTGCAGGAAGAATGAGACCTCTCCTTCCTGGCCGACTGGAACAAGCTGAAGGGACATCTTTCTCCTATTCCCTTACTCACTGTTTTAGTCTACAGTTGAATATTTTACTCTTTGTCTGTTTGGCTGGCCTGACCAATACAAATTGGATTTACATACTCAGCTGGGTTGGGTGGGGTATCAAGCCAAACAAGGGACCTTTAAAACCCGCAGTGAATCCAGCAATCCAAGTGAACAAGTTGGGAAGGGCCTGGGCTATATTTGGGAAGGTTGGGGGTGGGTGTATGTGTGTACAAGAACATAAAAATAACAGCTCACATTTATAGAGCACTTTGAAGTTTGCGAAGCACCTTACATATCCCATTTGACCCTTACAACAACCCTTTGAGGTAAGTGCTATTATTATCCACGTTTTACAGATGAGGAAACAAGGTTGACAGAGGTTAAGTGATTTACCCAGGGCCACACAGCTAAGTAAATAAAGGAGGCAGAATAATCCAGTACTCTAACCATTGTACTACCTTACTGTCTACTACAGGCATTAGATTTGTATACAATTGCACAAGGCTGCATTGATTGATTTGTTTCCAAAGTTCAAAGTTAGCTGCTCTCATAGATTCCATATGTAAAACTATTCAAAATAAGATACACATTCATATTTGGGGTAAAGAAGTCTATCATTTTATTTACCAAAAAGAGAGGGTAAGAGAAAGTACAGGTTACAAAAAAACACATTCAGATGCATCCAAGGGTTTTAATTAAAGATCTCTACTATCACGGAAGGTAGGAATTGACTGAGTTACACCTGAAACCAGTGAAAATGCCAATTGCTCATCATTCAAGGTTGAAAGCTCCTTCTCAAGGAGAAATAGATGCAGTTCTGAAAAAAGAAAAAATGTACCTATTAAAAACCAAACAGAAATATCCTGCTTTTTATAAGATGCTGAAATCAAAGTCAAAATCAAACAAATCACAAGTTACCCTTTTCCGTAAGCCCCTATATCATTTGTGAGATTTGTGTCTTCTAGTAGGGGGGCAGGGGAAGGAGGAGGAAGGTATTTGATAAAAAGATAAGATTTATAGCTTTTTAATTCACAGTACTGTGACATGAGATTCGTGGGCAGTTTCCTCATTGACCTAGGGAAGCATATTGTCAGTAAGAATTCCAGACAATCTATGGATGCTTCTGCCAGAAACTCAGAAGCAGATTGATTCTGCAAATGTTAATAGCATCAAGGCCTGGGGCTGTTCTCCAAGCCCCAGCCTACCCAGCTAAGGCTGGAGAAGCTAATCACCAGGCTGACCACAGGGGGATGCTTTTTTGCCATAGAACATTTACTGAGACATAAAGGGGTCGTGACCTGTGTTGGTCAATAAGTTCTTAGCAGCATGGGACAGTGAAGAAAGGACTAGATGGGAAATTAGAGAACCTGGGTTTGAATCCTGGCTCAGCCACCCATGTCATTAAGTTTTGGTTTCCTCATCTGTCAAATAAGGGAGTTGGACCAGATGACCTCCACGGTCCCTTCCAGCTCTCAACTATGACCCTTTGAGAAGGAATAGATGGAAAGGATCAGACTATATATGATCCAATCACTGAAGACAAGCTTTGGGTCCTCCCTGAATCCCATTTCCTGCCGTCTCAGCATGTACCCTTATTGAAAAGGGCAACAGGATGTGTGAAGAAGACTGGAGGGCTAGGCTTTGCTAGGATGGCTGCTCTCCCCAGCCTCAAAGCTGATTCACCAGCAGTCTGGAGCACAGAGCTCATAGGATCACAGGTCTGGAGATGAAAGGGACCCAAAAGGCCGTCCAGTCTGACCCTCACAGCCGTGGCTGAACTCAAGTCCCCAGTGGTCTAAGAAAGCAGTCCGTCAATCATCAAGTACTTATTTAGCACTTACTGTATGCCAGGCACTGTGCCAAGCGCTGGGGATGTGAAGAAAGGCAAATACATGCTCCTTGCTCTCACATCCCAATGGGAAAAACAACATGCAGAGAATTGGCACCTCAGGCAACAGAAGACTGTCTCTCCTGGAATGTCTACAGGGTGGCCTTCAGGATTACAATATTCAAAGCCTGCTCTGTCCAGGTCCATGGGCCCCCATCATCATCAGCATCAAACTCATTGTACTATTCTGTGTTAACATGTGCCTTGTGCCATGCTGGGCACAAGAACAGGTAAAAAGTGACCGCATCAGATAAAACTGGCATCTCCATAATTTAGTCAATTCAATTCTATTCAAATTCAACAAGCATTAATTAAACTCCTACTGTTTCCAGGCACTGTGCTAGGGCCTAGGGATACAACAACCTAAACAGGACAAGTAGTTCTTGCCCTCAAGGAAGTTATAATATAGGGGAAAGGGGGGGAACAACATATACACAGAAAAGGAAGGAGAACTAGACCTGTAATTGAGATTTCACTGATGTAGAGAACTTCCAGATGAGGCCAATCCCCACTACCTGTGCAGTTTGGCACCTTCTGTGCAATAAGTCTGAGAGAGTTGCCTGAGCACTGAGGGGTGAAAAGACTTGCTGCCCAGGGTCACACAGCCAGGATGTGTCAGAAGCAGGACTTGAACCCAGGCCTTCCTGACTTCAAGGACAGCTCTCCAGACATCATACTACACTGCCTTTTATACATAATCAAATATGAAATGTATGCAGAAAATGCAAGAGAATCAGGAAGAACTGAGTTGTAATCATGCCTCATATACTTGCTAGCTATGTGACCCTGGATGAGTCACTTAATTTCTATCTGCCTTGCTTTTTTTCATTTGTAAAATGAGCTGATAATAGCACCTACCTCAAGGGGTGCTTGTTAGGATCAAATGAGATAACATATGTTAAAGACTATGCAAACCTCAAAGCACTGAATAAATGACAACTGTTAGTTATCGGGGAAAGGGTTCAGGAAAGAAACAACAGAATTGTATTTTCAGACTCGGAAAAATATACATATGTATATATATATATATATATATATATGTGTGTGTGTGTGTGTGTGTGTATGTGTGTGTGTGTATGTACACATGTATACACACACACACACACACAGACACACACACACACATATAATCTTGGATACCAAACCCTTAACAGAGAAACTTGATAGAAAGATTTGTTTTTTCCCATTTGACCACTTCCCTCCTTAACCTAGGGGCACTGATTTTGTTTGTGCAGGAGCTTTTCTGTTTCAAGTACTCAAAATTATCTATCATATCTTTTGCAATTGCCTCTTGTTTGGTTAAGAATACATCTCCTACCCATAGCTGTGAGAGAGATATGAGCTGTCTCTCTCTTTTCTAATATGATCTTTAAGATCACATATCTATTTAGAATGCATTATGGCATGTAGTGTAATATGATGGTCTAAGCCCAATTTCTGACAGATTGCTTTCCACTTTTCACAGCAATTTTTATCAACTAAGTTTTTTTCCCTAGGTAATTTATGTTTTCCACCTTAATACATATACTGAGTTATAAAGTACTACTGTTCCTGAATTTCCCTTGTCTAGTCTGTTCCATTGATCTACCTATTTTTTAACTAATACCAGATAATTTTGATGACTGCTGCTTTATATTTGAAGGGCTGAAAGTGCTTCTTTTCATCATTTTCCTTGATAATCTAGATCTTTTTGTTTTTCCAAAGGAGTTTTGTTATTTTATCTAATTCTATAATTTCCCTTGGTATTTGATTGGTATGCCTTTAAAAGTGTAAATTAACTTTGGTAGGATTTTCCTTTTCATAATGTTGGCATGGTCTAGACATGAGAACTGATAGTCTTCCACCTGTCGTTCTTTATTTATATAAAGTTCTTTATTCCTTTAAGTAGCACTTTTTAATTGAATCGGTATATCTTTTGTGTGCTCTAGTAGGCTGAGCCCCAGATTTTGTGCATGTTGTAGTTGTTTGGAATGGGATTTCCCTGCTATTGCTTCTTGTGTTTTGTAATTGTAGAGAAATGCTGCTGATTTTTGAGGATTTATTGTGTAGCCTGCAACTTTGTGGAAGTTGTTTGTCTTCAATTATTATCTTTGCTTAATTCTTTGGGATTTTTCATGCAAACCCTCACACCATCAGCAAACAGGGATGGTTTTGTCTCCCCTTTACCTATCTTTATACCTTTAATTTCTTTCATCTTACTGCATTTCCAAAACTGTATCAAATAATATTAAGGTGAACATCCTTGCTTCATTCCTGTTTATTGAGAAAGATTTTAGTAAATCCCCATTGCATCTGATGCTTACTTTTAAATATATATTATTTATATTAACAAAATCTCCCTAAGCCTGCACTTCATAATACTTATAGCATGACTACTGTGCTTTTTTGAAGGCTTTTTCTGCATCTGTTGAGTTGATTGTGTGGTTTGGGATGTTTTGATTTTTAATAGAATTATGTTCATTGTTTTCCTAATGCTGAACCATCCTTGCCTCCCTGGTATAAATCCCACTTGGTCATAATCAATGATTTCTTGAATGAAATCACTATAGTCTCTTTGACAGGATTTTATTTAAATTTTTGAGTCTGTGTTCATTAATGATACTGATCTAAAGTTTTCTTTATCTTTCCTTAGTTTATACATATTATTAGGATTATATTTATTTCATGAAAGAATTCTGGTAGGGTTCTTTCTTAATTTTTAAGAATAATTTGTGAAGTATGGGGACTAACTGTTCTTTATGGATTTTCTGCTCTTTTATTAAATCAGATTGGCTAAGGGCTTATCAAATTTTATTAGTCTTTCAAAGAACTAGCTTTTAGTATTATTTATCATTTTCATGGGTTGTTTCCAATTTATTTCCTTTTCAGTATCTCCTCTTTTGTTCTTATTTTAGGGTTCACTTATTTGTTGGCTTTCAAATTTTTAAATTGCACATTCAGTCCATTCTTTTTTTCTGTTTTGTTAATGTATTTTGTAAGGCTGTTGTTCCCTGATGACTGCTTTAAACTGCATCCCAGAAATTTTGATATGTTCTACCATTATTGTCTTATTTTACATAGTTATCTTTTTTTATGATTTATTCTTTGACCCACTCACTATATAGGATTTCATTGTTACGTCTTTAATTTGTGATGCCTGAAACAATTATTTTCTTGTGTTGTGGTCTGTAAAGGATGTACATGTTCACTATTTCTGCCTTTTTACATTTGTTTGCAACATCTCCGTGACCTAGTATATGGTCAATTTTTGCAAAAGTTCTATGTGGTTCTCAGAAATAAGCATTTTCTTTTACCATCCTACTCAGAAGACAGCCTAAGTCCTTTAACTCTAATTTTTTCGGTTCCATATTTTCCCTTTTGTTTATCTTTGTTAGGATTTATCAAAAATTGAGAGAGGGACACTGACATCTATCACTATGATGTTAGTTACTATGTCTTCTCTTAGTTCAGATGTTTCCTTTATGAATTTGGATTCTGAGGTATTTGGAGTACGTAAGTTTAGTACTGATAATTTGGGCTTTTGTCAGTGGTTCCTTTTCAGCATAGTATAGCTGTCTTGTTTATCCCTTTTATTTTGTGAAGCATCTCCCAATTACATTTTCATCTGGTCCGAGCCCCACAGGGTCATATGTGTGACACCTCTACTCAAGGACAGCTAGAGCTGCGTCAGTGACCTCTTTCCGCTGGCTAGTATGTTCATCCTTCAAGATAGAGTAAAGGAGAAAGATGGGGCAATTCCATATGCTGGAAGTCTGTGATCACTTCACAATTAGATACAGAGATATAGCTATCGATATCTGTATTTCTCTGTCTATATTTCTATGTATCTCTCTAAATATCTCAATTTATAAATATCTCTATCTCTCTCTCTCTCCATATATATATATATATATATATATATATATATATATATGTCTAAAGATAGACAGATAAAGCCAACTATCTATATTTCTTTATCATATATATATATGTATATATATATGTATATATATATAGCTGTGTATCTATCTCTCTATATACTTAATCTTATCTATATAGATATTTATATCCAGTGATCTCTCTCTCTCTCTCTCTCTCTCTCTCTCTCTATATATATATATATATATATATATATATATATCTGTATCTATTGATTTATAGCTCTATATCCCTGTCTATATCTAGCTGTTTCTCTCTATATCTCTCTATCTATATCTAGCTCTCTCCATATAATGTATCTCTGTCTCTCATTATCTATGTCTATTTCTATGTATCTAGTTATATCTGGCTAGCTTGGCTATCTCTGTTTCTCTCTATATATCCATCCATCTCTGTCTCCCTATCTATATGTATCTATCTCTCTCTGTGTACATATATATATACACACACACACATATATATATACATATATTATATATATATATATACACACACACACACAAAGATAGATATAGATTATATAGAGAGACACGTAGTGATATAGTTGGCTATCTATATATAGCCAACTATCTCTATGTATCTCTATATCTCTCCCTCTCTCTCTATTTATGTCTAGCCATCTTTATCTCTACTTCTATGTATATCTACATACCCTCTATCTCTATATATCTATCTATATCTCTATATTTCTCCATCTCTCTCTTTCTCCCTCTCTCTTTCTCTCTCTCTCTCTCTCTCTCTCTCTCTCTCTCTCTCTCTCTCTCTCCATATCTATATATATATATATGTATATATGTATACATATATATATATCTGTAGAGAGAGATAGAGATACAGATACATATATTTAGGGAGATAGATTATACATAGAGAGATATATGCAACTATCTATCTCTTTATATTTATATCTATTTCTATCTATCTTTATATCTATCTCTCCCCTAAACTGAAACTCTAACCAAGCAAGTTGGAGAATATAACATAATAGAAAGAATACTAAATTTGGATTCAGAACACCTAGTTTCAAATCCTGACCCTAGCTAAGTCACTCTGGGCAGTTACTAGTCTCACTGGGCCCAGGCTGCCACATCCGTCCAGGGAGAATGGGGCCTGAGATGATCTCTAAGGACCCTTACAAATCCATGATCGTTTGACTCTAGCACCATGTTGGAGAGCACCATACTTTCCCCACAGCTACACAGCTAGGAAGGGATCAGAGGGAACCCAAGCTGAGTTCTTCAGACTCCCTCTGTGAGTGCTCTGTTCATTATGCCATGTTCCCTAATATTTTTCTTTTTTTAATGTAAAGGGGTTTTGTAATTTGGGAGTCGGGAGTATAGAACCCCAGTTTGAGTATACACACTATGAAACATTTCTTTCCACTTAAATGTTGGCTCATAATTAGTGAAGGGAAAAGAACACATTTGCGTTGCTGGACTTCTCTGACCCACAAGAAGCTGTAAGATGGAAGTACTGGACTAGATGACCTCTGGAACCTCTTCTGGCTCTAAATCTATGACCCTTTGTGTCAGAGGTAGGGTTGGAACCTACATCTTGCCAATGGCAAGGGAAGCTATGAAATCAGTCAAAAAATACATGACCCTAGAGTCATGCCTGTCACCTATGTAACCTTGGGCAAGTCACCTAACCTTTCTGGGCCTTGTTTTCCTCATCTGTAAAATAAGGAAGTTGGAGTAAAGGATCTATTTAAGAAGAATGAGTTTAATTTTCAATCCTGGCACCTGAAATGGAAATAACTATAGTTTCTTTGGTCTCTTTTTCAATTGAATTAAATCTAGCTGCTGCTAATTTAATTATTATTTAATTACATTTGGGTTAATTTCATTATAAAATGTCTTAAGTTTTTTTTGTCTTACTATGTATTGGGATAAGAAGGTCTTTTGATTGATTAGAAAATCTGTTTCCCTGACTGTTAATAATACTCTATAGTAGGGAAAAGGAAGTGAGATACAGTGGAAAAAAACCTTAAAAACTAGTTTTTGGTCTGCCATTAATTAACTATGTGATCTTGCACAAGTCACTTCTCTAAGCCTTAGTTTCTTCATCTTTAAAACCAAGGGATTCAACTCCATGGTCTCCACAGTCTCTCCTAGCTTTAACATGCTGTCTTATAGGCAAAATACAATAGAATATCAAGTCTCCAATGACATTATTAGGTGGCTCTATGTGGTACAGTGCAGAGTACTGGCTCTGGAGTCCAAAGACTTGGGTTCAAACCATTCCTCTGACACCTACATGACCTGAAGTCATTTAGCCTCACTGAGACTCAACGTCCTCATTTAAAAACCAAGACTCTGGTATAAATGGCCTCCAGGGTCCCTTCCAACTCTCAAACTAGAACCTCTCCAAAGATGCAATACAGTTATGATCTTACAGTCAGGTGTGCTCCAGAAGCTCCTTGTAAGTGGTTTATTTGGCACTTTCACTGAATGCAAAGTTGGTCAGGACTTTTCCTCTTCAGTTTCCCCAATTGTGAAATGAATGAGGGTCAGATGAGCGCACCTCTGTAAATCTGAAAGCACTACAGGAACACTTGCTATTTTGAGAGATCGGAGGAATGAACACCATGGAGGAGGCATTATATACAGCATGTCCCACAAGTCTTGATGCAGCTGCACCAAGAATTCTAGGACACCCCTTATGGATGTGTGCTGCAATGGGAAGAATGCTGACCTGAGAATTGGAAGACCTGGCTTCAAATCCCACCTCTGAAGCTTACTTACTACCTGTATGACCTGGAGTATGACTTGACATCTCCCTACATTTCCATTTTCTAATCAGTAAATGGCGGGGGCAGGGGGGGAGGGGTGTTGGATTAGATGGTGTCCTGGATCTAGATCTGGCTCTGGAAATGTTGAGGAGGCAGGCTGAGTTGCTCGGTCCATCTCAATGATCCTCGTGGGGTGGGAGAAAGAATGGACGAGTCCCAGAATCAATCCTGCACTGAAAAATAATTTGCTCTGATTTTTTCATAGATACCGAGATTATCGAGACCCTCCTCACTCGCTGGTCCCCTATGGCTACACGCTGCAATTCTGGCACGTCCTGGCCGCACGTCTGGCTTTTATTATCGTATTTGAGGTCAGTTTCTGTAGCTTATTTCCTTTGAAGTTTTAACTCAGGTGGAACCTGGAAGAACTCTGAATCAATGCAACAACAAATGGAAGCTTTGAGACATGACCGCTTTATTGGTCAGTTGTCTAATTAGCGATCTGAAGCATTTTCCTTACTTCTTCGTTTACATGCCCCCAAAACCTTTATTGTTAACCAGTAAGTCAGATCATTAATTTAATACACTAGAAACAAGTAGCAGTTGTATCTGGGCTTTCCATATTTAAGGCTTCAGGCATATACAAATTCACAGGTATATACATCCTTTGACTAAAGCTGCTGAGAGAGACTTATCTGCCTAGCAATTTTCCATTGGGGAAGAACAATTATCTGCTAGTAGGGTTGAGGAGAAAGGCAGTCATTTCTAGGCAAGAAATATCTATCAAGAAAAGCAGTCAATGATTGTCAGTCCACTGATCTAAGCCGTTAGTGCCCGTTCACTAAAATAAAATGAAACTGAGCATGACTCTTAACCAAGAGATGGCACCGAGGCACAAGAGGATGGATTATCACTATTTGAACAGACCACGTCATGCATGAGTATAAGCAAACAGGCCCCTGGTTTCGGTGGGGAGTTGGCTCTGACAGTATAGTTTGTCCAAGGATTTTTGTACAAAAACTATGACTCTCTGTAGAACACCCTATAAAAAGCAAGTGAAGTTGACTGCCAACAGTGTGTGCTGGAAATCCTCAGTATAGAAGGGACAGAGCAATTTATGGCAATGAAAAATCTGTATACATCTGTACATTGTCAAGAGTCTGCATTCATATATTCTATTCAGGCAGCTAGGCAGCACAAAGCATAAAGTATAGGGCCTGGTGTTAGACTCATTTTCCTGAGTTCAAATCTGGTTCAGAAAGAGTCACACATGACTAATTGAACCAGATGGAGGAAATTTCGGTTCTGAGGCAGTGGATACTGACTGCAGTGATGGACCTGGAGTCAAGACCTCAGTTCCAATCTGGTCTCATACTCTTACTAGCTGAGTGACCCTGGGCAAGGCACTGACTGACCTCTGGTTTGCCTCAGTTTCTTCAATAATAAACTGAAAGTAATAAAATCACCTCTCTCACTGGGCTTATTGTGAGGATCAAATGGGATAATATTTGTAAAGCACTTAGAGAGGCTGCCATGTAGTAGGAACTTCCCTTTTGTTTATTTGTTGTTGTTCAGTCATGTCCAACTCTCCATGACCTCATTTGGGAGTTTACTGGCAAAGGTAACAACTGGAAGTTTTGCTGTTTCCTTTTACAGAAGAGGAAACTCGGGCAAACAGGGTGAAGTGACTTGCCCAGGGTCACACAGCTAATAAGTGTCTGAGGCAAGATTTGAACTCAGGAAGATGAGTCTTCCTGACTCTAGGCCTGGCACTCCATCTCCCACTCTGCCACCTAGCTGCCCTTTTGTATTTTAAGGGCCACTAACAGAAAAAAAAAATAAACAATGTTTTGATAGATAGAATTATATAAAGTATTACATTAATTAGCCTCCCTACCCTTCCAAATGTTTGTGTGAATATTTATTGCCTGTGCATATGTATACATTTTAATAAGCTTACAAGAGCACTAAGACTTTTGGGACACCCTGTGCTTAATATGTGTGTACACATTCATATTAGAGACATACACAGAAACATTAAAATTATAATTGACTCACTCATATACAGAAGTGCTTTTCTAAGTTTGCAAAGCATCCTATTTGATTATTTGAGCTTCACAACAACCCTGTAAAAGATGAAAAAAAGAAGCACACCCCCACAAGGAGACAATTCAGAGGAACAGATTTTTTTTTTGTAAAGCAGGAGCGCCATCTCGTGGCAGTTGGGATTTTGCCAAAGACTTTCAAAGGTATGTTTTGTTTTTACAACCAGAAATGAGGATCTTGACTCTAGGCGGTTATCTTGTGGGCCAGACATTCAACCTTGTCTTATGCAGTAGTAAGTGTTCTTTAACAAGGGCAGATAGGTGGATACAGTGCTGGGTCTGGAGCCAGGAAGACTCATCATCCCAAGTTCCAATCTAGCCATACTAGCTGTGTGACCCTGGGCAAGTCACTTAACCCAGTTTGCCTCAGTTTCCTCATCTATAGAAAGAGCTGGAGAAGGAAATGGCAAACCATTCCAGTACCTTTGTCAAGAAAACCCCAAAAGGGTCATGTAGAGTTGGACATGACTACAACAACTGAAAAACAATCAACATCCTCCCTCACTCTTACCGTGGGAACAGCCTATCTTTTCTTCCTATATTACAATTCCTTTATGTAATCCTTTACTCGTTCTTCTTCAGGGTTTCAGTCAGTCAACAAGCACTTACTATATAGACCAGCTACTATGCTCAGCACCATAGATTGGTCCCTGCCCACAAGGAGTTCACATTTGAATAGGGAAAACAACATACAACTCTGTACTTTTAAGATATAGTCACTATAAAGAGAAGGTTCCAGAGAGGCCCTAAGGTATAATCTACATTTCAATGGAAATAGCCCTGGATTGGGAATCAAAACACCTAGTTTCAAATCTGAGTTGTGCTGCTTACTTCTTTTGTGACCTTTGGCCAAAGTATCGCCATCTGTAAAATGAGCTGGCTGGACTCCAAGCCCTCAAAGGTCACTTCCATGTTCTGAACCTCCATCCTTATAGGATTCAATGAAATTTAGAAAACTGGTTTTCCATGCTTTTTCCAACTCTACTTGTACTGCCTGCCCACCACCAGGGCTGCTCAGTATCAGACTCTCAAATTTAGCACTGCAATATCTGTCTCCTTTGGCCTCAACTCTGTGACTTCCAAGGCCACATCTGATCAATTAAGCTAAAGGGCGCCTGTTGGCCTCTCCCAGGTAACATGGTCATTTTTGTAGTGGCCTTCTGGAGCCAATGCCTCCGTCCAAAGAAATGTCTTCAATTTCAAGTTTAGTAGAAGGAAAAACAGCAGCAAAGGAGTCAATAGTAGAGTAACTTTTGGCCAGACAGGGACTTTGCAGACTTCCAAAGTAGCTGACTAAGTTTGGACAATTACAAATTTAGTACAGCCAAACTGGGTGCACACTCAGAGGCTCCTTAATCAACCCCCTTATTTTACATACGTGGAAACTGAGGCTCAAGGAGGTTCAGTGATAACTAGCAAGTGTCAGGCAAGGATTTGAACCCAGGTCCTCTGAGGCCAGAGGCAATGTATCCCTGCTGCTGTCTCAGGTCCCTCCAGACTGAATCAGAATTGCTGGGATGATCCCAAAGCCAGTTTACCCTCTCAGTGCCCTTCTGGAAATGAAAGAACAGCCCCAAAATGAGTTTGTTTTGTCCTCCTGTGTTGTAGCATCTCGTATTCTGCATAAAGCATCTCATCTCCTACCTGATCCCAGACCTTCCAAAAGATCTAAGAGATCGAATGAGGAGAGAAAAGTACCTCATTCAGGAGATGATGTATGAGGCTGAGCTGGAGCGGCTCCAAAAGGAACGCAAGGAGAGAAAGAAAAATGGGAAAGCTCATCATAACGAGTGGCCTTGACTGGGTAAGTGAGAAGACACAGGGTCCTCATGCCAGGAATGCAAGCAGGAGGGAGAGACGATGGTGGAAAGGTGGTGTGGAATAGCCTGTAATTTTCAGGGCCAGCCCTCCCTGCAAAGAGCCCCAGATGCTGAGGCAGGGAAAGGCTGCCTGCAAGCCCTCCAGGACACAATGTGAAGGGCAACTATTCTTTCTTACCACTAAACTAACCTCTTCACTGGAGGAGGAAGTATGGAGTGCTGAGGCCCTTCTCCATCTCAGGGTGAATCTGGGGATCACAGATGAGTTGGGGGTCTGGTGGAGGCCCATTTCTAACACATCAGTGCCATTTCCATTTTCTGGCTTCCAGGGATTTCAGAGCAGTGACTGGCTAGTGACTGCATAGGACCAGCAAACTCATGTCTTCTCTCTCTTTAAGATACAAAAAATCTGTTACCTTCAGGCACTAGGGCTCTACAAGAAAAAACACACCCACCTTCCTTTGGCTGCACTGGGCTTTACCAGAATTTTGGAACAACAGAAAAACCAGCACAAAGACTGATTTCTCTGTGTGTGCCCAAGATCTGAGCTTCTCTCCTCCTCCAGGGCTTTGCTTTAGCAACAACTCTTTCTCATCTAAACCCAAAATGCTCCAAGTGCCCAAGACTTAAAAAGCCTCATCTTAACCTTCTGTGTGTTATCCAGTTCCCGTTTCACCTCTCCAGAACTGCCCAGTCTTCTCAATTCCTTCCATGCACAAGGGATTCGGCCCCCAACACTCTCTTCAAACTTCCCAGAGATCACCAGTGACCTCATCATCAAATTCAATTGTCCTTTCTCTTTCAAGTCTTCATCTTCCTTGTGCTCTCTCTTGCTACTTTCTCTTCCCTTGGCTTCAGACATTGCAGAAGAGCATCAAATTCATCCCCCTCATTGTTTGGATGAAGATGTTGAGGTACAGCTGATGACAGGTAAGAAAAGGGGGAAGATAAAAGGATGAAGTCCAAAGTTGTGAAAATGGAAGACTTGGGGGATGGTAGCTCTGCAGAAAGGGGAAGTCCGGAAAGAGCAGCAGGTGTTTTGGGAAAGGCAGTAAGCTTCATTTTGAACATGCTGAATCTGAAGTACTTGCAGGATATCCTGGTTCTGCTCCTCTGTCTTAAATCACTGCGGACGTTACCCAAGGGTTTCTCCTTTGTTCTCATCTCTTCTCTCTCCACATTATCTTCTCAGCAATGACATTCATTTCCATGGCTTGAAATGGGACCTGATCTAATATCTATTACAAAATTCTGCTCTGGCCACACCCCCCAATTCTCCTCCTTCTTCCACTTTTTCACTCCTCTTTTCCCTTTATCATGCATGACCTCCATTCACTCCCTTGGTTCATCCCTATTTTCAGGATTCAGCTGGATTAGCCTGCATATGCTTGGCTGATCCTGTCTGCTAATACATCAGCATGGAATGGTGCAGAGAATGCTGGCCTTAGTCAGGAAGACCTGAGTTTGAATCTTGGCTTGTACACTTACTAGCTTCATGTATTGCCTCTCTGTGCCTCAGCTTCCTCAACCGTAAAACAGAGAGGGTTGGCCCTGATGACCCTGTCTCAGGTCCCTTCAATCCTGAGCTCCAGAGCCATACCTTGACCTGGATACAGAAGGATGCTTTTACCAATGTCCAACAGGGAGCTTATTACCCCAAGTTTCTTCTATGTTTACAACTTTGGGCTCATTCTCTCTACATCTTCGTTATCAGCTCCCTCTTCTTCATTCTCACTGCCACACAATGACCTGGTTTTCCACAGTCACTCTTTCTTCCAGTCATTACCTCCCTCACAGTGAGTACCTGAAAAGGCATTAGCCTGAAACGGCCAGGGTCTCCCAATGCATCCTGGGCCATCTGCAGTCATCCTGGCGAATATCAGGCTACTGGACCCAGATGGCTCCAGAGGAGAAAGTGAGGCTGGTGACCTTGCATAGCCCTCCCTTACTCAAATCCAAGTCAGCTGCAAGTCATGTCAACATGTCCCTGATGCCATGGGCTCTTCGAGAATGAAGGACAAACACAACCATCCTTCCTACCACTGCCTGATAAATCTTTCTTAGGTGTAGTCACAACATTGCTCTGGCATTCAAGGCCTTCTCTCCATAACTTGATTCCAGTCAACTTTTCCTGCCCTATATCCTATTACTCTACACTAGGAACTCTATGCTCCAGACAAACTGAGTGCCCACTGTACTCGTTTGGCTCTTTTCTCAAGGTCTTCCCTAACTCTACCCCAAACACCCTCCTCCCCCCATCACCTGATGAACCCCTGCTACTTCTTTACTACACACTTCCTTCATGCAATGTTCCCAACTTTCCCCTGGACTTGTCACTTAATATTTAGCTATATGTGCTGGTGTCTCTCTACTCCACTATAAGCTCCCCAAAGGCAGAGAGTATCCTACTAAAGGTTCTCTCTCATCCAGCCCTCTGCTTACAAGAGACATCTAATAAACATGCCCTGCTGCTGCAGCAACCTGTTATCTCCTTGGCACACTGCTATCCTTCATGGAAGCCTGGCCTGAAGACAGCCCTTCTTGGGGCTGCTTTGCCTCGATGCCCCACAGGTGGCAGGACATGATCCTGTGACTTCTGTTTACCTTGAGCTGTGTATTGGAACTCTCTTCTGCCTCGGTTGGTCCCGCTGCAAAATAGGTGTGATTAGGTATTTCCCTCCTCCTGTTCCACAGTTTTAGTTTACAGATTCTTTAAATGTCACAGAATAGTCACTACAAACTCCTGTGTTTTTAATGTACAGTATATACATGTGATTTTAATTCCCTGTTTTCTTTCCCTTTCCTTCCTCCCCACCCAGGTAACTAACTTTTCATTTGAATGCAAAGGATGTCTTCTGTCTACTTATTACAACTGTGGAAGAGCTCTACCTTTAAGAGAATGAAAAAAAATGCAACCTCAGTGCATGTCACAGACATTTTCAGTAGCAAGTTGGTTGGCACGTTGCAGAGGATTTACTGTGAAATCATTTTGCGATCCAGCATATGACTGCTATCCATAGACCATTTTCTTGACAAAGCAAGCATGTACTCCATGGGCAGTTATATATGTAAATTTAAAAAAAAACCAAGAGAAAATTGTGTACAGGGACTGTTTTCCAGTCTGTTTCCTACTTTTTTTGCAGTATGTCCCATGTGAATTTTACAGAGTCTAACAAAAAAAGGTATATTAAAATCTGGATACTTAGGCATAACATTCCTAGAATTGTCCTACATCTATGTCACCAAACACAACCAAGACCCTGTTTACAAATTAAATTTTTTTCTAAAAATTTCAACTCTTTATGAGGAGTTATTACATATGACATCTCTATAGCCATCAGTGCATGGCCATAGATGTATGTGTATGTACATATGTATAGTCACCTATCCCTACATATGTACATACAATTACAGTTATATATTATAAATATATATAAAGTACATAGAAATTCCTTATTTGTAAATAGCCAAAAGGTACAAAGAATGTTGAATTTTCACATTTAAATAGTCATCCATAAAGCCATGTTTAATGCTTCAATAATGTGATGCAATAAAATTTAAAAGAAATTATGCACAAGAAATGTTTGCTGTTCAGTCTTTGGAAACTCACTAGGCTTTCATTTTTGAATAATCATTTTTTTTTCATTTGCTAAGAATCAAAGGAAACTTGGTGGTAAAATGGAAGAAGTCCTGGATTTAAAGTCAGAGAAGCTAAGTTCAAATCTCACCTCTGACCCTACCCAGTTAACCTTCCTGAGTCACTTAGATCTAAATAGGCCTTGGAGTTTTCACTAGTAAAATGAAGATATTGGCTTACATAACCCCCAAGGTTTTTTCCTACGTCTTAATCTTTAATCTGGGTGAATGTTTTCTCTGCACAGTGTTTTAAGTGTTTTCTGCCTTTCCCCATTCTTTTTTCTTCCTCCAAGCTCTAGAGGCCTACTGTGAGTACTAGAATTGAGTTGGATCAGTCATCACTCAGAGAAACTTTAAAAATGTTACAAGGGCAATTCCCTGGGGAAATTCCCCAAATAACCAATGGACTTACAATGCTTCTGAATCATTCATGGCACTAATGTAAAAATTATCCTAAATAACAGCAAACACTGGGTGTTCTGTTCTGAGAAAGGGTCCTGTTTCTAGGCAACAGCTACCTCTGTCTTCCCTGCTGTTTAAGAAATGCAAGGGCAGCTTACAATTCAGCTTTTCTCCTTTGCTCTTCAGAAGCCAAAATGAAAGATATTCCCTTTATCATCATTCCCAGTTTTCACTCTGGGCTGACCTGAGGCCTGCTGACTTCCAAATGGGGGCCATTATCGAGACTGACAAGCCAGAAGGCAGGGATGACAAACTTAAGCTTCAGCTCTCTCCCAGGCAATTCTCTTACCTGCTTTTGTGGCCTCGTATCCATGAAGATGACAGACACAAGCACCATGAAGTTAAAAAAAAGCTCCAGGATCTCTGCAGAAAGTGGAAAGATCAGGCTGCCAACAGCCTTCTTTCACAAATGTCTGGCCCATAGTGACTCTTTATAAATGTTTGTTGATTTGAAATAATTATGCAACTTCATCAGATCTGCTCTACAGTGGAAAAGATCCATGATTCTATGATCATTAAGCTCCCAATGTAGGCACCATCACAGAGGAGATCACTTTTCCTCCATCTTGGAAATTCTGGCTTTACTCTGAGACTACATGGTTGGCACAATTATGCTTATGTGGCGTAGGATAACATCTCCCTTTTCCATTCAAATATCCAGAGAGAATAGTATTCACTCAAGGAAACCCATAGTAATAGGTATGACTAATAATTGAAGGAAACTGTAGGAAGAAAAAAATTTAAAAAGCAGGAGGAATAGTGAGGAATAGTTGAGCATGACACCTTGGGCTTGGAGGAATTTTGACATTCATGACATCACAGGTCAGGACTAAATATAGAGTCTGGACCACACACAGATAGGAAGTCTCAGGTTCAAGTCAACCTCCAGGTAGCCTTTCAAGTGTCCTATGTAACTCTCAAGAGAGAGGAGTATTTGAGGTTTTGTCTTCAGATGGCACTGAAAGATAACAGGAATCCTGACACTCTTCTTTGATGTCTGTGGACAATGAAACATGGAAAAGCCATCCTGTTCCCTAGAGAAGAGAACAGTGCTTGAAGATCATAGGATAACAGGACTAGGGCAAGTGGGACTTCAGAGGCCATCTAGTCCAACCCCCTCATTTATTGATGAGGAAACTGAGACAGACCCAGAGAAGTTTAAGTGACTTGTCCAAGGCCATAGGAGGAACAAAGCTAGAATTCAAACCCAGTTCTCTGATTCCAAATCCAGATGTCTTTCTTTCCACTGAATTAGGATCAACTCTAATTCTGTTTCTATCATGATCCAATTTACAGGAGGCAAACCCAAGAAGTCCTCCTATCACAGGAGCCCTCACATTGGGGCCACAAATGACTAGGGATTTATGTACATCTTTGGGGCTAATAAATGTCTACTGAAAAGGTTCTGTTTTGTTCTTTTAAATAAGTGTTCCCAACTAGGGAAGTCTAAGTATACTGTAACAGGGGAAAGGCAAAAGATTAGGCAAAAGAAGTGAGAAAAATCCCTAAAGTTGCTCAGGCCATTTATATCCTAACATTTCTGATACAGGGTTATATTTTGCAGTAAAAAAAAAGCCTACTGATTTTAATTGGAGACAATGTGGCATCAGTGGAAAGTCTTGGAATCAAGAAAACTTGGTTCAAACCTTACCTCTGACAGTGACTAAATGTATCACACTTGGTAGGATGACTCATTATTCTGAGGCCATTTCTGCATTGGTTAAAAGGAGATGATGACACCCTCCTGAGCCATCAGAAGGGTCAAAGGCACAAACGTGCTACATGCTTCATAAACCTTCAGGTGTTTTATGTGATTGTTCTTGTAGCCCATATACTTACTGCAGTCATTCACAGCCTCCACTTTTCACAGCAGGTGAACCTGACAAAGATCTTCATATCTTTCAATGTCCTATAATCAATCCTCTCCTTCCTGGAAGAAAAACAGCAATTTGTTGACAGAAGATTCCTCCACAGTGACTGTCATGCTCAGAAGTGGAACACTAAGGTCTACAGGGCTAATCCTAAACTATGAGGATTTGTTGAGTCACACCATTCACAAAAGCCAGCCAAGGCTAGCAAAATCCTCATCAAGCCTGGGAGCAGCTCTTTGGTCATGAGGCAATTAAGGTGTTTGCCTACAGGAGTCTGATTGAAGCAAGAAAGAATAAGGCATGAGATAGGGCAAGCCTGGAATCCTGATCCTGGGGAAATCGGATGGGTCTAAAACTAACAAAGGGCCAGAGTAACAGGCAGAGCTGAGACAATTTGTGGCCTAAAAGACGATGGTGTTCAGAGAGTCCTTTGGACTGGCTCTAAGCATGGCTTCCACATACCTCTTTGGGCCTTAGTCAGGCTCCCAATGGAACCAGGACTAGTTGCCAAAACTAAATGGATTCATTTTTAGTAGCTGGCAAAAATCTCAAATGCCTTTTCTCAGCTAAGCAAGCATGACACCCTGGTCTTGGTGGAATTTTATTTTTATATACATGAAATCAGTTTCAAAATAAATATATAGACAGTCAGGACTACATATATATAGGAGGTCTCAAGTTCAAATCAGCCTCCATGTGACCCTGGGCAAGTCACTATTGCTAGAGGGAGTTTCCTCACTGGGAGTTCCTTAAACCAGTAAAATCATAGGTCCAGTCTCTTCTCCCCAACTAAATACACACACATATGTATATATACACACAGAGAAAAAGATAAACATATGTGTACACACATCTATACATACATGTGTAGTATTATATGGCATATTACTTAGATACACAATTTATACACACATATATACACACACAAAAACATATATCAGAGGCAGTGTGGCATAGAGAGGGGATCCCATCAGGAGGCCCAGGTTCAAATCCTCCCTTTGATTTATGACCCTGAGAAAGTCATTTAATTTTTTAGTGGCCTAGGAAACTCTTTTATTACTCAAAGCTGCAGAGAAGATGCTGTCTTGCAATGGTGGAGGAGGTTCCTCACTGGGAGATCCCTGGCCCTCTAGCCATAACACATGAAAACCAAGTATTCACAGACAGCAATCTCTTTTTTTGGTCCATCCCATGATTACACTGGTGTAGACAATTCAGGAGAAGAAATCTTCTAACGATGCAGGTTGGCATGTTCTCTGCAACTTATGCTCTTAGAAATGGGCATCAAGAGATTTGCCCAGGGTCAGCACCAAATGAGTCAGGACTGGGGCCCAGACTGTCCTGACTCTAAGGTGACTCTATTATGCACTTCAGTCAATATGTGATGGACAGATGTAATCACATATACCTACTTAACATACTAAAAGCGGACCTGTGATGCCAACGGTGAACACCACAGCTTACTAGCCATTCCTGGTCTTCTCCTCTGAGGTCATCACATTTGGCAGTCTGTCCATGCCTTCTCGTGACCTGTCATCTCCAGCTCTATCCAAGCAACCAGCCCATAGCATGAAAGACTATGATACTGAAATAATATTAAGGCTTAACATACCAAAAATATAAAATAGGACAATAGGTGACAAAATAGTGGATACAAGAAAGTGCAGCATTGGATTAGCATCCTTGGTATTTAAAAATAAAATATGCAAAAACCAGACATTACAAAATGTTTGTGCAAAGCTAATTTCAAAAGATCTCTGAACATGAGAAAGTCATTTCAAGTCATGGAGTGAAAAATTCCCAGAGCCAGTGATTTCAGGCAAGATGGGTGAGGCATGAGGCTGTGCCTCTCACAGCCAAGACCAGATTTCTGATTAATCCACAGTCCAGTATAGATCAGAATTGGGGAAAAATAAAATGTTTCATTAGTGAAGCTTCTCAAGATGGTTTATCAGCTTCTTCCAATGTGCTAATTTTGCAGTTCTGAAACTTCTACTTGGTTTATCTAAAAGAAAAAAAAAGTTAACATAATAACAAAAATTATACACTCCATGGTTAACTACGGTAACATCTCACTAATGTAGGGGTCAGAATTATCAAGATCAACCATCTTAAAAACCTGCATAAACCAGGAATTAGGCCTTTGGAGGTTAGTAATAGTAATAATAATAGTTTAGAGTTAGTAATAGTAATAATAAAGATAAACTTTTATTTTATACCCTATTCTAACAAGTCTGACTGATTTCCTGAATCGCAGTATGTTAGAAAGAAGGGTAGGCTGCTAAGAGACAGCTACAATGGTAACAGTGATAGGAGTCCAAAAGCAATGAGATCAAGGAAAAATAAAGGCACACAAGTTTGGGGGCCCTTTGGCATAGGGTATGAGGCTTCCTCAAATAGCTCCTGAGGGGGTCACTATCTTATTGTTATAGCACAGCTCAATAAATGATATTCAAAATTATGTCTCCGATTAATCAAAGTAAAACTATTCTTATATGACATTTCAACCTGCCAAAATTCTATCCATCCTTGAAGCCCTGGACCAAATGCCACTTCATCCATCAAACTTTCTCTCTTTCCATATGTTACTGACATGCCCTCCCCAAAATCACTGTGTATATATCTGCATTATAACACTTGCCTCTCTATATACCTACCTTTGTATTTACCTCTATTATAATACATCTATGTCAATTATTTTATTCTCACCACCATCTGACTGTAAGATTCTTAAAGGCTGGGATTATGTTTATTCCCACTGAGTGCTTTGCACCACGTTAGCACAGTGCCTAACACTCAGTAAATATTTATTCCCAAAATAAACTGAACCTATGACTTTGGCCTTATTAGCATCATGCTTTAATTATGTGAGCATGTGTTGGTAACCAAAAATGGGCTCCTTAGCACTTAGTCAACAAGTGCCCTTGAATAGTTTGGCTTTTTCCCCTGAACTAACTGAATGCTCTCTGTATGTTGGATTGGAGTAAGCTTGTCGGCCCCTTCACCTTGCTTCCCTTGATTATGCAGATCGAAAGAACCTGTGCTTTCCCGGTCAACCCCTTCACCTTGCTTCCCTTGGTTAAGCAGATCGAAAGAACCTGTGCTTTCCCCAGCATACCTTACACCCCACCCCCCACAGAAGCTGCTAGCCAGATGGTTAAAAACAGCTTCCGTTGGAGCCAGAGACAGCTACAGCCAAAGCTGAAGCAGGAGCTGCCGGTAGCAGAGCTGATCTACGTGTGGATTGAGGAGTGCTGAACAAGAACTTGAGGCCAGTGGGTAATCATTTTACCATAGAGGGGAAGCATGTATATGATTTTGCTTTATGCCATCATGCTTCTCTGTGGCCTCCTAGTTACTCTTGTGAGGCAGACTTATTGGGCCTGGAGGCTTTTGATCAATATATCAAAATGGGGATGCTGGTTTGTGGGTTTGTTACTTTGGAGTTTAAATACATGCTTTGATTCTTCTGTCTCCTATCTAGAGAATTCCTTATATCCTGCGGTTCCGAAACTTTCAGACATATATATGATTCTTTTTGAAATTATAAATTCTGCCCTCATAATACAGGGCAGAATAAGGACATACACAGGCCAATTTACTTTTTTATAGAGCTTTAATGGTTTGCAAAGATCCTTGGACACAAAGCCCTGTAGAGTAGATACTACAAGTGTTACTATCCTCATTTTACAGAAAAAGAAATTGAGGTTCTAAAGGGATCCACGATTGGCCTGAGTTCACAACTCTAATGACACAGTCAAGACTCAAAGCCTCCTCAATTGTTTCAAGATTTCTCTTGATTCTCAGGCCAGCTCCCTTTCCTCTAGAAAACATTGCCTGTACAGAGCAATTATTTTCTCTTGACAGAAGAGAATAAAAATAAACTGAGCACACCAGCATATTCCTTGAGCTCTTCTATCAGGGCTAAATCACAGGTCAAACAGAAGATAAGGAACATGGTCTTACATAGGCCAGTTCTTGAGACAAACTAAATGGAAGCAGTCTCTTCCCTCAAAGAATTTACTGAAACTCTAATGGTAGATTTTGTACAATTAATAGATGAAAAATGCATGACAATATATGATAAAAGATGAATATATAATGTAAGAATTAGAGTGTTATGTTTGGTATTTGAAAACATTTATTCAAGTTTAATGTGTAGTTCTACTTTGATAATTCTTTACAGAGAAGGTAAGCCCATAATAGAAAATGAAATCCTAAGTATCTATGAAATTCAATCATATTATCTATGTATAAAAAATCATGACAAATAGAAGAGCTCAGTAAGCACAAATGATTTTATCAATGAACCAACAAAAACTGAGTTCCTGTTAACCATTTGGTTACTATTTATTAAGTTCCTACTATGCATCAGGCACTGTGCTAGGACTGCAAATACAAATTCTAAATGAAACATTCCCTACTCACAGTGAGCTTTCATTCATGATGGAGACAAGTACAGATAGATGAGAGAGGAGGTGAGGAAGTGGGGAAGGGGGGAGGGAGAGAGAAGAGAGAAGATAGACACAAATTATATATATATATATATGTGTGTGTGTGTGTGTGTGTGTGTGTGTGTGTGTGTGTGTGTACTTATATATAGATAGATGGAGATAGACAAACAGATAACACAGAAAGCAGCTAAATACAAGGTACAATGGGAGGGAATGGCAATGGTTCTGGGAAGTAGGGTGAATCAGGAAAGGCTACACGCAGAAGATAATGCTTCCACTGCATCTGTAAGGAAAAGAGGGATGACAGGCAGGGAAGTACATTTTAGAGATGAGGAAGGGCTGGTGCAAAAGCACAAAGGTAGGAGGTAAAGTATATAAATGAGTAACAGAAGGAAGGCCAGTTTGGATGGATCCCACTTGCTAGAGAGAAAGTAATGTTTAGTGAAGCCAGGTTGTGAAAGGTGTTAAAAGCTAAACAGAGGCACTCATATTTTATTCTAGAGCCACAGAATTTATTGAGTAGAGGAGAAACACGGTCAGATCAATACATAAGGAAAATCACTTTAGCAGCAATAGGTTGGATGTACTAATGGGGAGAGACTAGTGGAAGGGAGACTCCAGCCACTAAGGGGCTGTTTTGATCACCTAGGAGAGAAGACATCACATTGAGAGGGCCTGAACTAGCAGCTATGTGATCAGGGGGAAAAAGGTCAGATCGGAGAGACGTTGTGAAGTAGAAATGGCAAGATTTGGCAAAGGACAGGATAAGAGGGGGGAAAGAAAATAAAAAGTCAAGAGTGTTACGGAGATTATGAACCTAAGACACTGGAATGGGGGTAGTGCCTTTCACAAAAAGTGAACAGTTTGAAAGAAAGAAAGGTATAAGGGTAAAGGGAACAAGTTCAATTTAAGACATAGTAAGGTAAGGATATCTTAGCGGCACCCTAGTTGAAATATCCAACAAGCAATTGGTGATCTGGGACTGAATCAGGGAAAAACTGGAGCTGGATATATGCATCTGTGAGTCTTTTACATAAAGAACATATTTGAACTCATGGGAATGGTGGAGAGACAAAGAGAACAGAGAGCCAGAGGAAGAGATGGGGTTAGGGAGAGTCAAGAGTACAGAGTCAGAAGAAATGAGAACCCAGAACAAAAGCATAGGGAAGAGCCAGTTAGTTGGCACTGTGTGGATGAGAAGCCAGCAGAGGAGACTAAAGAGTGGCCAGAAAGATACAGGACTAACCAGGAAACAGTTGTGTCACAAAAACCCAAAGAGAAAAGACTATCAAGGAGGAGAGAATAGTCAGTGGTATCAAACACAACAGAGAGGAAGATGAGAAGTGAGAAAAGAGCATCAAATTTGGCTATCACTCTATAGCACTTCTTTTCATAGGGGCATAGAACTAGAAACCAAGGGTGTTGGGGTCCTCTCACGCCTGGTAGTCCTTGACCAGCAAGGACCTGTCTCAGTACGCAATGATGAGGCAGGAGTCAGGATGGAAGGCAATCCATTTATTGTTACAGCAACCAGGATTTTTATGCAGTACTAACCTTCGTTTCTGGGTGCAAGCCAGCTTATGCATGATCCTCTAGGCCTATCAGGAGCCCCAGGGCCATGCATCACAGCTTGGGACAACTCGTGTGCAGTGCTTGTTTGGAAGGGGGCATGTGCTGTTCACAGCCTGCTTATCAGAGAAGGAGGACCTGAGCTGGACTGTGTAGCCCCAGATAATTCCTTTTTCCCACGGGACTGTCTGTGGGCCTCAACTCCCAAGCTCATCAGGCTCTCAAGAGCACCTTACGATTCCCCCTTTTTGTTTTTGCGCCAAGAGCCAATGCGTACTGAATCAATGGCTGTCTACAGGGCCCCAAGACACATCCTCAGCACTAAAGGAGTGCAACAGCATAGCAGAAGGTCAAAGCCCCCAACAATGGCCACAGTCTCTAAAACATGAGTAAGCCAATTGGGGGTTAAAAAGGTCTTAATATGACTCAGAAAGTCATCTATAACACTGTCAGGTTGTAAGTTCTCATGTGCTTTTTTTTCTTCCTCAGTGGCCAATTGCAACAACTGGGCAATTTCCGCTGTAATGTTCTGATTGTGAAATTAGGCTTAAACATAGCGTTCATTATCCTAAGGACACAAGGTAGACAAAAACTTATTATGACCAAACAAAGAACATAAGGTACTGTATGGAAGATAGTCAAGAATACATTATGAAATGGGTAAATGTTTTGAAAATATCAATAATTTTTTGAAACTATCAATAATCAATAATTGTTTTGCCAAACTATCAATAATCAATAATTGTTTTGCTACTTCAATATTCCACTCAATCAGTATTCCACTCAATCCCCCCCTTTTCTTTTTTTTGCAGGCACCTAACCATTATAGATACATCCGAATTTTTTCCTTTAACTATCCCCTTGTAAGTAAACATGGGAAGGATTGATTGACACATTGACAAATCAAAGGGGCCAGTCCCTTTTGTGAATATAGATACATAGATTCAAAAAAGAAATAAAAATGTAATAGTCTCTTTAAGATTTAAGAAGTTCTTTTCGTATGCAGCTGTCTGACAGAGGACATCATTAATGAAATCTTCTGGTTCTTGGTATCTGTTCCAGTCATCTCCAGCACAGAGTCTTCTTCTTCTTCTCTTCTTGCAGGAACCAGCTTTCTGTCCATTCTCCTACAAGAGTAATCTTAGCACAATTTTAAATTTTCATTTCTAATCTTTATAACCCTGATCATTTTTACAAACTGAAAATTTGAACCATGGCTAATTGTCATATTTAAGAAATTCACATCAGAAACTATTGTCGGACACTTTACATACATCCATTATTAATTTCCTCAACAGGAGGATGAGACGTCACTTAAGGAATTAATAACAGGCTTCAGTACATACATAAATACATTAAATAGTCAATTTAACACAATGGATATAAAATCTTAACCTTTTAGCTGTGCCATGTTTCTTTGATGGCCTATACAAAATAAACCACAAACCATTTTCTAATTAGCATCATTAATTGCAACAAAACTTTAGACAAGCATGATATTAATCAAATAACAAAATAACATTCTCACGTTGCTTAAGGAACATTTACAAAATGAGCCCTATGTGACTTGTATGCATTTGTACCCTTGTTCAAAAAGCTTTACTGAATTGGTGCAAAAGTCTATAAGTAACACTAATTCCAAAGCATCATAAAAAAAACAAAGTTTCTAGTTATAGCAGAATTCCTAAATATCACAAAGTTTCTTAGTCAAGAAGGTGTTGTAATGGAATCTCACGTTGATATCAGTAAGAGAGAGATCATGGGAAAAATACTACTGCTCCTAGATTCCTTTTTAGACAAAGGGAACATCTTAAAGTGAGTCATAAGGAGTTTGTTTAAATTTCTGCACATGCCCTAGTTCTAGATAAAAATAATATTAGATTGCCCAGTAAGATAACACAAAAGCGCTCATATCTTATACTGACTACTTGCTCTGATCACAGAAATTTGCTATAGAAGGGAAAAAAAAGCAGGGACATGTGACACGCCAAATATGACAGGATAAAATATCCTTGGCTTTGTTTATAATCCAGATATAGTTATGATTCCTCAATTATGCAGTATCTCTTCCACCTCATTGCTACACTCAGAAATAGTTAGGTGGGAAACTTCCTTTCCAAAGGAACACAGAGGGAAACTGAGGCCAGGAGGATCCCATCCTAGACTGAGGCTAAGATTGTCCCCTCAGCTTTTTCCCAAATGGAGATCTCCACCTTTAACAGTATGGATCACATTCCTTCTGAGTAGCTTGTGGCATTTCTCTCAGATACTGATGTAACGTAGACCACTATACCCAGATTCAAACTCAAAACAAAATTAGTTACAGTCCCGAGTGCCTTTTAACCTTGAATAGCAAGTCCCACCAATCACAGCTTAGAGTCAGATACAGAGCTGCAATAAACAATAAAGATTTACCGGGACTCACATACATAAGGGATTTAATTAAACATCTTTCATTCTCCACTTTAAACTTGTCTTGGTGTAAAAGCCAAATATTAGAACCCTTTCTATCTATTGTACATAAACTTTCAGTTT
Source organism: Trichosurus vulpecula (assembly GCF_011100635.1). NCBI lineage: Eukaryota > Metazoa > Chordata > Mammalia > Diprotodontia > Phalangeridae > Trichosurus > Trichosurus vulpecula. Next base: position 213,088,416 of record NC_050577.1, on the reverse strand, counting down.
CTCAGCAAACTAAGTTCATTGTTTAGGACCTTCATAACTCAAACAAGTTCTTTTTCTGGGGCTGATGACCTTGCCCATGCAGATAGTTTCCAAGGGCCTTGGCAATTTTACAAACTAAGGAGAAGTAACATGGTTATATAGGGGTTAAATAGGAAGGGGTTAAATAGAAAAACCTTGGGTCTGTTTGCTATCTTTTGCTGTTTCTCTGAGCACACTTATTCAAGGTCGAGCCTTTCTAAAAATCATGCAAAGGATTTTACAAAACTTTTCTTCATAAAAAAAATCTCAGAAACAACTTAAAATTTATCCTGATATTGTTATTAATTCCTAAGTGCTAAACAATTCTTAAATTTTGATCACCAAACCTTTTCCACATAATTGAGAAAAAAAAGAAAACTAAACATACTATTGTAAATACTATCTCTAAGCAATAACATCAATAGCTTAATTAATGATCTCACAAATTTCCCAAATGATAGCAAAACAACTAAAGACAAAATTTGGTAATTTAAGATTTCTTAAATTACAGTTCTTAACCTAATAACATTTAGATTATAAAAGAAATTGCTTTTCTAACAACACAGATGATACAGCTGCTTACCAAGTTATGCAATAAGAAAAATTTTAGAAATATAACAATATCATAAACAATTATCTATTTAAACTTGAAAACCAAAACCAATTAATTTCCATTTTGGTGGCTTTACCTCAGTTATATATGACCCCAAATTGCCTGATAACAGAGAATCATTCATCTCATCACCAAAACTTCACATTGAAGAAAATCCACATAAAGTTAATGAATATGAAGCAATTATTTTTAACTTAAAACAGTTTACATTCAAATAGCATTTATTTTATGCCAAGCATTGTGCCAAGCACCTTTACAATCATGCAATCTTTGTAATACCCCTGGGAATGGATTCCACCACCATTGCCTTATTGAACAGTAAACTACAGTAAATAGAATTTTCTTGGGGTTATATAGTTAATAAATTTCTCAATGCCAAATAACAATATGCACTTTTTTAAAAAAATTATTCAAATGTGAATTTCTAAGTTCCATTCACATTTTTCTTGGGAAAGTTTTACAAATAGTTTGCAATCATCTATTATAATTAGATCGGTTTAAAATGTGCTGGGCCAGTATTCTAACTACTTCTTTTGCTCCGGGTAAAAAGCCTAAGAAATTTGAATCATTGCTAACAAGGTATAGTCAGTTTCCCTTCCAGGCAGAGGGGGTTGATAATTAATTGAACAGCAATAATAAAAACTCACAATAATCAATATCTTTACCCTAATCAATATCCATATAAAATTTAATAGAACCCACCCACAAATCTAGCCCAAAAGGCGGGTGGACATAATTTCTTTTATCTCTTCAGAACTTTATTGGTTTTTAACATTAAAGCAGTAATCCCAAATAACCTAGTTAACAATCTTACAAGTAAGTGCCATTAACTACAGGTAAAGTAGAAAATATCTGGTTTTCTAAATGGCAATTAAGGCTGAGAAAGTAACTTAACCAGTTTTACACAGTTGTTTTCATTTTTCTGTTTTGGAAGCTTTAAACCACTTGTTTCAAACTCAAATAGGAATGAGAGTCACTAAATTGCACATAAGGATCTCTGTAGTTGTATATTGAAAAGTACTTATTAACTCTATAGATTTATTTAATATCTTCATGTTATTAAATATTTTCCAATTTTTTTATTTATACTAGTCTCATGGTGATTCTCATTAACCACACATGAATTAAAACATCTTTGTATATACTTCTGACATTGAGCTGGAATTCTAAACCCCCCAAGGAGTCTACAGATTGGAAGGGGATACAGAATATCTTTTGTCATATAAACTGATTTTTCTTCACATTCATACGTATATTATTTATCCTATGCTTCACCAGAGTATCTATGGTTAACAGAATCTGCTAAAGAATTGTTAGCTGCTCTATCATTTAATGCAGCCCTGGCTCAGTCCGAGACAGGTGAGAAGATCTTAATGGTTCTACTTTTAATTTGAGTAAATTTTACTTCTGTGTTCACTCCTTAAAAACTTTTTTGGAAGTGAGAACTTTGAATTTGCCAGTCAAAGGTGAGTAGGACTCTGGAAAAGATCCAGTGGTGCCTTGTCCCTTCTTCTTGTACTGGGAGACTCAGAGTGTCTCTTTATTCAGATCTATGCATTTTCCCAATTTGCCTTGGTGCCAAATAGTATAATAAATTCTGACTTATCTGAAGTTAAATTAGAACACATTTCACTTAAATTTAAGGGAAAAGTTCCCACTTTCTTTCTTATCTCTCTTCACATCCCAAATTGGCCAGATTTGGAATAAAGGGAGAAAGAAAGAGCACTATTTCCAACCATTTTCCAAAAGCTTCCGAACCTAATTACTTTAAAGAAAAAATCGTTAAACAAGAAGACATTTTTCTCTCTAGAGATGATGGACATTACAGGGTGTCAGATTACACACTCCACACAGAAACGCAGATACAGAACACAGACATGGAGACGAAAAACACAGAGAGGATTTTTCGAATCCTATACACAAATTGCTTGGCCCTCTGATGTAACGGAGGCCAGGTGCCATGCTTTATTGGGGTCGCGGAGACCCTGCTTTTAAGATGATCTGGGGCAGATCCCCGGTTGGTCTCTTCCAGTTGTTTAAGAGACATCTTTCTCTTACTAGCTTCTTCAGAACTTTCATATAATGTATTTTATGTTCCCAAATGCATGGATTGGATTTATATTGAGGAGTTGGGGGAGGGGCTGAAGGAGACTTTGTTCTTTCCTCCGGATCATATTCTAAGTTGCCTTTTTCTGGTATCTTGTACTTGGAGTCAACAAGTGTGTAACAAGTGTGCAAGTTCCTCCTCTTGCTCTGTTCTGATAGCCACCTCTGTCTTTACAACTTTTGTTTCGAGGAACTTCAGTGTATATAGTGTTTGATGTAGCTGCTGTTGTGGTGTGGTACCCCTAACTCCCCCTTTTTGTTTTTGCTGGTATGTTTTGAGAGTCCGATTAGCCCTTTCTACTGTCACTTGCCCTGTGGAATTGTATGGGAGGCCGGTGAGGTGTTGTATAGTCCATTCCTGGCAGAACCATTGAAAGGCCGGAGAAGTATAAGCAGGGCCGTTGTCGGTCTTCAACGTACGGGGGAGTCCGTGATTTGTGAAGCAGTGTACTAGGTGGGAAGTGACCTCCTTCACATAATAGTCTTGATCCTTTTTTAACAGCATAACTTCCTTATTCTCGTCCTGCCTGAGCATTTTACTTTTGGTTTGGCAGTTCTGTGAGACACTCCAAACCTTTCTATTTTCCTCAGGTTTTTGCATGCGGATTGAGGGGGTGGTTTGAGTAGACAGGGAGAACTGCCGCACCATCCTTTCGCTGGCCCCCTCATCCTCCTCCCTGGCAGCCTTTATGATAGTATACAGGCAAAAGGCACCAGGTTCGAGCTCTGCAGGTTTTTCTAATTCATAAGATGTGAGCTGCTCTCCTACTACTCTCCAAGCTGCCAAAGTGACAGCGGGACACTGCTCTATCCACGGGGAGATGTTTTTCAATGTGTCTATGAACTTCCTGATCTTACTCAAATGTATCATGCATCCCTGTTCTATCCAAGGGGAGACTTCCTTAAGGGTGTGTATGAAGTTCCTGACTTTTCTCAAATGAATTGTGCATCCTTGCTTCTTGCTAAGCTTGTATATTATTCTAAAGAATATCTCTAAGTCCTTAGAGTCTGTGACGGATGCAGACTGCCCCATTGGTAAAGCCTTCTTTATCCTTACCTCCTCCAAAGTCTCATCTGGCTCTCTGGCCCTGCTTCGGGTTGCCTCCGGAGTCTCATCTGGCTGTCTCTCCCGGGCGAGTTGAGTATTGTTGTTCTTCATGAGCAGCTCAGCTGTGCGCTTGCTGACATGGTCCTTCCCTCTGTGCGTCAGAGGGGCCTCACGGGGTGCGGGGTCCTCTCTTCGAGCCCCACGTTTGGGCGCCACTTGTTGGGATCCTCTCACCCCTGGTAGTCCTTGACCTGCAAGGACCTGTCTCAGTATGCAATGATGAGGCAGGAGTCAGGATGGAAGGCAATCCGTTTATTGTTACAGCAACCAGGATTTTTATGCAGTACTAGCCTTCATTTCTGGGTGCAAGCAAGCTCATGCATGATCCTCTAAGGCTATCAGGAGCCCCAGGGCCATGCATTGCAGCTCGTGGACAACTCATGTCCAGTGCTTATTTGGAAGGGGGCATGTGCTGTTCACAGCCTGCCTTATCAGAGGAGGAGGACCCAAGCCAGACTGTGTAGCCCCAGATAATTCCTTTTTCCCATGGGACTGTCCGTGGGCCTCAACTCCCAAGCTCATCAGGCTCTCAAGAGCACCTTGCACAAGGGGGTGCCCCAAAATTGAGGAATACCTGAACAAAGTGTGGCATATATGAATGGAACAGAATATTACTGATTTGTAAGAAATGGATAGAACTAAAGGGACCATTTCAGAGAAACCTGGGAAGACTAATATGAACTGATGCAGAGGAAAGGGAGCAGAATGAGGGAATGACATATACAATAACAACACTATAAAGACAATTTTGAAAGACCTGAGAACTCTAGTATGATTTTTACATAACAGATGACATAGCATGCAATCTATTTCCTGATAGAGATGATGGACTCCAGATAAAGAAATAGACATTTTTCAATATGGCCAACATCTGACTCTGTGTGTCTATGTCTGTGTTACAAGGGTTTTGCTTTTCTTCTTATATGGGGAGAAGAACTGACAGAAAATAAATCCTGTTAAATGAAAAAATAAAATTTAATTAAAAATATGAGGTGAATTGAATAGTTGGGAAATTTCTGCTAATCGATGTAGATTATACAAGAAAATGGTAGACACTGTGCAAGGCATCATTTAACACATATAAAAAAAAAACTTTGCAAGCTATGACCTGCTGGTTAGATTCATATATTGGAAGTTTCATTATCTTTCATAAATTAACAGACAACATCCTTGAGAACTGAAACAATAGACTGTAATGAAACAAGACAATATCACAGAAAAAAATGCTGTCCACTATCTTTCACTAACCCATAAAAACTTAAGTTCAACATTCTAGTGAATGTCATTGTAATGAATATAATCTCCCAACTTTGTTTGGAATTTAAAAACTCTCAAAATATAAAGATATAAAAGAAATCAAAGGTATGTGGAAACAAGATGAAGCATTATCATATCCATAACCCTACCTGCTACTGGAATTGTCCTGAAGAGATTTTAAGTAAGATTATAAAAGCTGAACTTACATCCCAATGCTTTTATTAAACTACAAAGAGCAATCATTTTATCCTCCTATGCAGTAATAATCTGCAAAATATCAAGCATAAAAATGGTACAACAGTAAATTGTCCCATTATTATGTCTATCTGAATTCCACTGAGAAGAAGAAGAATAACAAGAGGAAAAGCTAAAGAGGAAAAATGGCAAAGGAAATTGATACCTTAGAACAGATGGTAGAAAATCTCACTCAAAAATTAAATGCCCTGAAAATAAGAATGGACCAAACTAAAAACCAGGATTCAACAATATAACAAAGGTCTCAAAACCAAAAAAAGAAAAAAAGAGAAGAAAACCTCAAAAACATCAAAAACATTTGAGCTGGAAAACAGGTCAAGGAAAAATAAATCTAAAAATTGTCAGACTATCTGAAAATTATCATCAGAAAAAAATCTGGCTACCCCTATTTCAAGAAATCATAAAAGAAAATTGTTCAAAACTCTTAGACCTAAAGGGCAAGGTGAAAATAGAACGAATCTACAGGAGACCCACAGAAAGAAACCCTAAAAGTGGGGACAGAGCCAAGATGGTGACTGGAAAACAGGGACTTGCTTAAGCTTTCCCCAAATCCCTCCAAAAACCTGTAAATATGGCTCTGAACAAATTCTAGAACTACAGAACCCATGAAATAACAGAGGTAAACAAGCCTCCAGCCCAAGAGGGCCTAAAGGGTTGCTGGGAAAGGTCTATGCCACCGTGCTGGGGAGGGGAGGGCAGCCCAACGTGGGCTGCACCAGGACAGACCAGACTGGGAGTCAGGAAGAGCAGGCATCAGGTCCACGAATCACTGAGCTGTAACAGTTACAGGACTTCTCAACAAACGCCAAAGACAAATGAGCAGGTTAGTGGGAAAAATGCTGGATCTGGGTGAGAAGTACGTGGTCTGGCTCCAGGCCCGGGGGTGGCAGAGGTGGTGTGGTGGCAGCAGCAGGAAGCTCAGGTGGCTGCTTCCAGAGCTCCAGCATCAGTTACTTCCAGAGTCCCTAGCCCACAGGGTGGGAGGAATTAAGAGGCTGATCAGAGTGGGAGTGCAGGAAGTGCTTTGCTGGTGCAGAGGCAGGGTTCTCCTTCTTTGCCCTGCTTGGATCTGGGTTGCAGTCCTGGTTAGCAATTCTTGGGGGAGAAAAAGCACTGGTGTGGGAGAGCTTCCTGTGTAGAAGTAGCTCTGAAAACAGCAGAGCAAGGGCCCCAAATCTTGGGACAAAGTACTCTGTACTCTACAAGCAGTCATACCCTGACAAAAAGCTCAAGGGTTAAATAGTTGGCTGGGAACCTGACCAGGCAGGTAAAAAGGACTCAGACTCATACTACAAAATCTTTTTTTGGTGACAAAGAAGATCAAAATATACAGCCAGAAGAAGTCAGCAAAGTCAAAGAGCCTATACCCAAAGCGTCCAAGAAAAATATGAATTGGTCTCAGGCCATGGAAGAGCTCAAAAAGGATTTGGAAAGCAAAGTACAAGAAGTAGAGGAAAAACTGGGATGAGAAATGGGAATGATGCAACAAAATCATGAAAAACAAGTCAACAACTTGCTAAAGGAGACCCCTAAAAAAATACTGAAGAAAATAACATTTTAAAAAACAGACTAACTCAAATGGCAAAAGAGCTCCAAAAAGCCAATGAGGAGAAGAATACCTTAAAAGGCAGAATTAGCCAAATGGAAGAGTAGGTTCAAAAGACCACTGAGGAAAATTAGATTGGAGCAAGTGGAAGCTAGTGACTTTATGAGAAATCAAGAAACTACAAAACGGAACCAAAAGAATGAAAAAATGGAAGACTGTGAAATATCTTATTGGAAAAGCCACTGACCTGGAGACTAGATCAGGGGAGATAATTTAAAAATTATTGGACTACCTGAAAGCCATGATCAAAAAAAGAGCCTAGACATCATCTTTAGAGAAATTATCAAGGAAAACTGCCCTGATATTCTAGAACCAGAAGGTAAAATAGAAATTGAAAGAATCCACTGGTCACCTCTTGAAAAAGATCCCAAATTCCAGAGTTCCCAAGTCAAGGAGCAAATATTGCAAGACGACAGAAAGAAACAATTTGAGTATTGTGGAAACACAATCAGGATAACACAAGATCTAGCAGCTTCTATGTTAAGGGTTCGAAGGACTTGGAATGATATTCTGGAGGTCAAAGGAGCTAGGATAAAAACCAAGAATCACCTACCAAGCAAAACTGAGTATAATACTCCAAGGCAAAATATGGATTTTCAATAAAATAGAGGACTTTCAAGCTTCCTCAATGGAAAGACCAGAGCTGAATAGAAAATATGACTTTCAAATAAAAGAATCAAGAGAAGTATGAAAAGGTAAACAAGAGAGAGAAATCACAAGGGACTTACTAAAGTTGAACCATTTTGCTTACATTACTACATGGAAAGATGATATTTGTAACTCATGAAACCTTTCTCAGTATTAGGGTAGTTGAAGGGAATATACATATATATAGACAGAGGGGCACAGGGTGAGTTGAATATGAAAGGATGATATCTTAAAAAATAAAATTAAGGGGTGAGAAAGGAATATACTGGGAGAAGGAGAAAGGGAGAGATAGAATGGGGTAAATTATTTCACATAATAGTGACAAGAAAAAGTTCTATTGGAAGGGAAGAGGGTGCAGGTGAAAGGGAATGAGTGAATCTTGCTCTCTTCAGATTTGACTTAAGGTAGGGAATAACATACACACTCACTTGGGTATCTTACCCCACAGGAAAGTAGGGGGGAAGGGAATAAGAGAAGGGGGATGACAGAAGGGAGGGCAGATTGGGGGAGGAGGTAATAAAAGCAAACACTTTTGAAAAGGGACAGTGTCAAGGGAGAAAATTTGAACAAAGGGGAACAGGATAGGATGGAGAGAAATATACTTAGTCTTTCACAACATGACTACTATGGAAGTGTTTTGCATAATGATACATATGTGGCCTATGTTGAATTGCTTGCTCTCTCAAGGAGGGTGGGTGGGGAGGGAAGAAGGGAGAATTTGGAACTCAACATTCTAAAAACAAATGCTCAAAAAAAGTTGTTTTTACATGGAACTGGGAAATAAGCTATACAGGCAATGGGGTATAGAAATCTATCTTGCCCTACAAGAAAGTAAGGGGTAAGGGGAAAGGGGATGGGGTGAGGGTGGGGTGACAGAAGGGAGGGCTGACTGGGCAAAGAATATATGCCATCAGAATATCTATCAATATATGCAATCAGAATATATGCTATCTTGGAGTGGGGGAGAGGGTAGAAATGGGGAGAAAATTTGTAACTCAAAATCTTGTGGAAATCAATATCGAAAACTAAAAATATTAAATAAATAACAAAAATTAAAATAAAAAAATCCTAAAAGTCAAACTCCCAGAAATATCATAGCCAAAATCCCGAGCTTCCAAGTCAAAGAAAAAAATACTACAAGTAGACAAAAAGGGAAGAGTTCAAATATTAAAAAACCACAAAAATTACACAAAATTTAGCAGCTGGAATAAAGAAGAGGAAAGCTTGGAATATGACTTCCAAAAGACAAGAAATAAAGGTTTAGCACCAAGGATAACTGGATAACCTAACCAACAAAACTAACTAAAGTCCTATAGGAGAAAAAAAGGACTGCTAGTTTTTCCAAGAATTCCTGATGAAAAGACCAAACAGTAAATATTTGGAAGTGGAAAGATAATGATGAGAAAAACACAGAAAGGTACATATATTGGTAAGATTAAAATGGAGTCTGTTTGAATAAATTTTCAAAATGTTAACAGGGATGATTAGAAGTAGATGTCTTTTTAGAACCCTAATATCTTTAAGGGTCAAAGAGAAAAGTTAAAATAAGAGACAGTTTGTGAGTAGTTTTCTTCTGTTTAAATGGTCTTAGGAAAGACAAAAAGAGGGATAGGAGATAATATTGGAGAGGAAAGGAGAAAGAAGAGGAAGGAAATCACTACTGCATTAAAGAGGTACACTAGGTGAAGAGTATGTAATACATTCATAGAATAAGGAAGTTGGAGGAACAGGTATCATAAGATTCTCACTTTCATTTGAATCAGATGAAAAAAACCTGAAATGCACACACACACACACACACACACACACACACACACACACACCCTAAGTTAAAAAAGGTGACTTCTAGGTCACATGAGCAACAAGACAGAGGACCAGACATTTTCTCTGATCTCCATGACCTCTCAAACCTCCCTCAAACACAAATTATGCACCAAAGAAAAAGCTGTTTCTATCCTTGATCTAGGACATCAAGAATCCAAAAGATTGTAAAAAAAAAAAAAAACAAACAGAAACAGACAAAAAAACTAAGAACTGACATTCACGGAACCTGAGCTCATTCAGCACCCATTCCCTATCTGCCATGTTGCTAGCAGCAAGGATGCCCTAGCAGATCCAAGGACACAACATAGGCTGACGTCAAAATCTACCCTGTACTCTAATACTCCCTCCTTTTCAGTGCCATGGAGACAGCTTAAAAAGGATTTGGAAAAGCAAGTTAGAGAAGTAGAGGAAAAATGGGGAAGAGAAATGAGAGTGATGCGAGAAAACCATGAAAAACAAGTGAATGACTTGCTAAAGAAGACCCCCCCCCAAATACTGAAGAAAATAACACCTTAAAAATAGACTAACTCAAATGGCAAAAGAGCTCCAAAAACCCAATGAGGAGAAGAATGCCTTGAAAGTCAGAATTAGCCAAATGGAAAAGGAGGTCCAAAAGACCACTGAAGAAAATACTACCTTAAAAGTTAGATTGGAGCAAGTGGAAGCTAGTGACTTTATGAGAAATCAAGATAGTATAAAACAGAACCAAAGGAATGAAAAAATGGAAGACAATGTGAAATATCTCATTGGAAAAACCACTGACCTGGTCAATAGATCCAGGAGAGATAATTTAAAAATTTTTGGACCCCCTGAAAATCATTATCAAAAAAAGAGCCTAGACATCATCTTTCAAGAAATTATCAAGACAAACTGCCCTGATATTCTAGAGCCAGAGGGTGAAATACAAATTGAAAGAATCCACAAATCACCTCTTGGAAAAGATCCCAAAAAGAAAACTCATAGTAATATAGTAGCCAAATTCCAAAGTTCCCAGATCAAGTATCCAGAAAGAAAATATTTGAGTATCGTAGAAACACAATCAGGATAATACAAGATCTAGCAGTTTCTACATTAAGGGATCAAAGTGCTTGGAATACGATATTCCGGAGGTCAATGGATCTAGGCTTAAAACCAAGAATGACCTACCCAGCAAAACTGAGTATCATGCTCCAAGGCAAAATATGGATTTTCAACATAAGAGAGGACTTTCGAGCTTTTTCAGTGAAAAGATCAAAGCTGAATAGAAAATCTGACTTTCAAACACAAGAATCAAGAGAAGCATGAAAAGGTAAACAAGAAGGAGAAATCATAAGGGACTTACTAAAGTTGAACTGTTTTGTTTGCATTCCTACATGGAAAGACGATGTGTATGATTCATGAGACCTCAGTATCATAGTAGCTGAAAGGAATATGCATATATATATATATGTGTGTGTGTGTGTGTGTGTGTGTATACATATGTATGTGTCTATGTATGTATATATATGTGTATATATATGCAAATATATGTGTGTGTGTGCATAGATAGATAGATATACACAGAGGGCACAGGGTGAGTTGAATATGAAGGGATGATATCTAAAAAAATAAAATCAAATTAAGGGATGAGAGAGGAATATATTGAGGGAGGGAGAAAGGAAGAGATAGAATGGGGTAAATTATCTCACATAAAAGTGGCAAGAAAAAGCAGTTCTGTAGGAAGGGAAGAGGGGGCAGATGAGTGAATCTTGCTCTCATGGGATTTGACCTGAGGAGGCAACACCATACACACTAAATTGGGTGTCTTACCTCACAGGAAATAAGGAGGAAGAAGTTAAAAGGGGGGATGATAGAAGGGAGGTCAGATAGGGGGAAGAGGTAATCAAAAACACTTTCAAAAAGGGACAGGGTCAAGTGAGAAAATTCAATAAAGGGGGATAGGTTAGGAAGGAGCAAAATATAGTTAGTCTTTCACAACATGAGTATTGTGGAAGGGTTATACATAATGATACACATGTGGCCTATGTTGAATTGCTTGACTTCTTAGGGAGGGTAGGTGGGGAGGGAAGAGGGGAGAGAATTTGGAACTCAAAGTTTTAAAAACATGTTCAAAAACAAAAAAAAAGTTTTTGCATACAACTAGAAAATAAGATACACAAGCAATGGGGCATAGAAATTTATCTTGCCCTACAAGAAAGGAAGGGAAAAGGGAATGGGAGGGTAGTGGGGTGACATAAGGGAAGGCTGACGGGTGAATAGGGAAACCAGAATATATGCCATCTTGGAGTGGGGGGAGGGTAGAAATGGGGAGAAAATTTGTAATTCAAACTCTTGTGAAAATCAATGCTGAAAACTAAATATATTAAATAAATTAAATAAACAAAAAAAGTTAAAAAAGCATCCAAAACCACACAACCATCTCAATAGATATAGAAAAAGCCTTTGACAAAGTATAACGTCCTTTTATGCTAAAAAATCCTACAAAATACAGGCATGGAGGGCTCTTTTTTAAAACACGCATTATAAAAAGCACATATCTAAAACCCAAAAGCAAGCATCATAGACAATGGAGATACACTGGAACCTTTTATGCTTCCTTTTACACAAGTGAAGCAAGTGAAGCAATATCTCCCTAATATTATTTGATATAGTTCTAGAAAGACTAAAAATAGCAATAAGATAAGAGAAAGGAATTAGAGGAATAAAGATAAGATGAGCTAATGTATCCCTGTTTGCTGATAACATGATGGCTTACTTGGAAAAATCCAGAGGAATAGCAAGGGTACTAACTGAGATGACAGCTTCAGCAAAGTTGAAGGCTACAAAATAAATCCTCAAAAATCAACAGCATTTCTACACCATAATAACGAAACACAAGAAGCATTGATGGAAAAGGGAAACTTCATTCCAAATAACAACAAAAAGCACAAAACATCTGGGGATCAACCTCCCAAGGCACAAAAAAATTATTTGCATAGTTTAATTCAGATGTGCCCCTTACATATTCTTGGCCCTAATTCTCCTCAAATCTAAAATGGGAAGGAGGGAAGAGGTAGGTTAGATCAAGATGGCCTCTGAGAGCCCTTCCAGCTCATGACTTTAGAATAAGCTTCAAGTAAAATACAAGTAAAAAGCAAAGGAAAGCAAAAAGTACCTTTCACAACTATATGTCCATGGAAACTTTTATAAGCAAACAAGAAGGGGGGCAGAGCCAAGATGGTGGCTGGAAAGCAGGGACTAGCGTGACCTCCCTGCCGAGCCCCTCCAAAAACCTATAAAAAATGGCTCTGAACCAATTCTAGAATGGCAGAACCCACAAAACAGCAGAGGGAAGCAGGGCTCCAGCCCAGGACAGCCTGGATGATCTCTGGGTGAGGTCTATCCCACATGGAGCTGGGAGCTGGGAGCGGAGCGGAGCAGAGCCCAGCGTGGGCTGCGTACACCAACCAGACCAGGAGCCGGGCGGAATGTACCCTAGCTCCCTGAATCAGTGAGCTGTGGCAGTTACCAGACTTCTCAACCCACAAACACCAAAGACAGTGGAGAAGGTTAGTGGAAAAAGCTGCGGGAGTGGAAGGAGTTCGCGGTTCACCTTCCAGCCCCTGGGGCAGCAGAGGTGGGGCAGCTACAGCTGTTGTTGCTTCCGGCCCCAGGCCCACATGGTGGGAGGAATTAAGTGGCGGATCACAGCAGGGGTGCACAGCCTGCTGAAGATCTAAGCCCAGTCCAGGTTGGGGGTACTTGGGGAAGGAGCAGTGCTGGTGTGGCAGAGCTGGTGCATCCCCCCCAAAGGTGGAACATAGAACTCTTTAGTCTACAAGCAGTCATACCCTGCTGAAAAACTCAAGGGTCAAGTTAGTTGGTTGGGAATATGGCCAGGCAGCGAAAATGCACCCAGATTCAGTCTCAGACTTTGGATTCTTTCTTTGGTGACAAAGAAGACCAAAATACACAGACAGAAGAAGTTAACAAAGTCAAAGAGCCTACAACAGAAACCTCCAAGAAAAACACGAACTGGTCCCAGGCCATGGAAGAGCTCAAAAAGGATTTGGAAAAGCAAGTTAGAGAAGAAGAGGAAAAATTGGGAAGAGAAATGAGAAGGATGCGAGAAAACCAGGAAAAAACAAGTCAATGACTTGCTAAAGGAGACCCCAAAAAATACTGAAAAATACACTGAAGAAAACAACACCTTAAAAAATAGACTAACTCAAATAGCAAAAGAGCTCCAAAAAGCCAACGATGAGAAGAATGCCTTGAAAGGCAGAATTAGCCAAATGGAAAAGGAGGTCCAAAAGACCACTGAAGAAAATACTACTTTAAAAATTAGATTGGAGCAAGTGGAAGCTAGTGACTTGATAAGAAATCAAGATATTATAAAACAGAGCCAAAGGAATGAAAAAATGGAGGACAATGTGAAATATCTCATTGGAAAAACCACTGACCTTGAAAATAGATCCAGGAGAGATAATTTAAAAATTATTGGACTACCTGAAAGCCATGATCAAAAAACGAGCCTAGGTATCATCTTTCAAGAAATTATCAAGGAGAACTGCCCTGATATTCTAGAGCCACAGGGCAAAATAGAAATTGAAAGACTCCATCTATTGCCTCCTCAAATAGATTCCCAAAAGAAATCTCCTAGGAATATTGTCGCCAAATTCCAGAGCTCCCAGATCAAGGAGAAAATACTGCAAGCAGCCAGAAAGAAACAATTTGAGTATTGTGGAAACCCAATCAGAATAACCCAAGATCTGGCAGCTTCTACATTAAGAGATCGAAGGGCTTGTAATACGATATTCCGGAGGTCAATGGAGCTAGGATTAAAACCAAGAATCACCTACCCAGCAAAACTGAGTATCATGCTCCAAGGCAAAATATGGATTTTTAATAAAATAGAGGACTTTCAAGCTTTCTCAGTGAAAAGACCAGAACTGAATAGAAAATTTGACTTTCAAACACAAGAATCAAGAGAAGCATGAAAAGGTAATAAAGAAAAAGAACAAGAAAAAGAAATTGCAATGGACTTATTAAAGTTGAACTGTTTTGTTTACATTCCTACATGGAAAGATGATGTGTATGATACATGAGACCTCAGTATTAGGGTAGCTGAAGGGAATATGCATATATGTATATATGTTTATGTATATATATATATATATATATACATATATATGTGAACATGTATGTATGTAGAGAGAGCGGACACAGGGTGAGTTGAAGATGAAGGGAAGATATCTAAAAGAAATAAAATCAAATTAAGGGATGAGAGAGAAACATATTGAGAGAGGGAGATAGGGAGAGATAGAATGGGGTGGATTATCTCGCATAAAGGTGGCAAGAGGAAGTAGTTCTGTGGGAGGAGGGGAGAGGGCAGGTGAGGGGGGAATGAGTGAATCTTGCTCTCATCAGATTTGGCCTGAGGAGGGAATACCATACATACCCAATTGGGTATCTTATCCCACAGGAAAGAAGAGGGAAGAAGATTAAAAAGGGGGGGGGGCAGATGGGGGTGGAGGTAATCAAAAACAAACACTTTCAAAAGGGGACAGGGTCAAGGGAGAAAATTCAATAAAGGGGGATGGGTTGGGAAGGAGCAAAATATAGTTAGTCTTTCACAACATGAGTATTGTGGAACGGTTATACATAATGATACACATGTAGCCTATGTTGAATGGCTTGACTTCTTGGGGAGGGTGGGTGGGAAGGGAGGAGGGAGGAGAATTTGAAACTCAAAGTTTTTAAAAACAGACGTTCAAAAAGAAAAAAAATTTTTTTTTGCATGCAACTAGAAAATAAGATACACAGGCAATGTGGAGTAGAAATTTAGTTTCCCCTTCAAAAAAGGAAGGGAAAAGGGGATGGGAGGGGAGTGGGGTGACAGAAGGGAGGGCTGACTGGGGAACAGGGCAACCAGAATATACGCCATCTTGGAGTGGGGGGGAGCGTAGAAATGGGGAGAAAATTCGTAATTCAAACTCTTGTGAAAATCAATGCTGAAAACTAAATATGTTAAATAAATAAATTAAATTAAAAAACAAACAAGAAAAAGTGACTATAAATGATAAAAGACAATTTCACTTACAAAATTAAAAAGCTTTTGTGTGAACAGTATCAATGCAACTAGAAAATAAGACCTGATAAGAAAAGATGTTTACGTCAATTATCTCTGATACAATTGGCCAGGTCACAATGATGAGTAGATGCCCCATATCAACGCACACTTGCAGCTGCTCTACAACTTGTAGTGTTAGAAAGAGCTACCTAGGACACTGAGCGGTGCATCCAGGGGACGAGAACAGGACATGAACACAGTCACCCGAACTCTGAGGTCAGTTGTCTCTCAACAACTAGATGCTGCCTCTCTCAATCACTAATAAATAATAAGAACATAAATGAAAAGAACTCTCGACTCTTGTTTCATCACAGTATCATCGAACTGGCAAAGATGATACTTTGACATTGTGGCAGCTCTGCCTCTTCATCAATGTAGCTACTTTCTTTAATAACACAGAATGCTGCCCATTCAAGTCTGTGCCCACTGTAGTTCCAGTCTGTAGGCAGTCACGAACTTTTCTTAACGGAACTTATAAAATAACTCCAAGACAATTTAAACTACAAATTCATCACTACCTTTATAGCAGTTGTGATGCTTTCCGTATGTAAATTTCAATGTTGTTGAATTCCAAATATAACTACTGTTCTTAATTTGGTATTTTGCTAAATTGTTTTCATCATGCAAAACATAATATACTTCACTTTTAGGAACCATTTCTATTATACAAGTGCAAAGGTCAATATGATAAACATATCATAAAAAAGGAAATGTACATACTTTCTTAAAACTACTAAATGTCATGTCTTCTTTAATGTTTAGCAAGTATTTTCTGTCTACATCCTGTTCTTTTCCACCTATAAAACATAAAATCATAAGAACGTTTTGAGAAATTTTGAGAAATGTATAGTTGTAACCCATAATGCAGCACTCTGATTTCTAATTTATGGAGACCAAGCAGAGAAGGGGTGGGGGGGAAGGTAATAAACATTAATATAGGGCCCTGTGTGCCAGGCTCTGTGCTAAGCTCTTTACAAATATTATTTCATTTGATTTTCACTTCAACCCTGTGAAATAGGTGGTATTACTAATCCTCATTTTAGAGAGTTGAGGAAACAGGGGCAAACAGACCGTAAGAGAAGCTTCAGGCTTACTGTGCCACATGTTGTGTGGGCTGCCCTTGGAAAGGGAAAGAACTGAAGACAGCTAGAGACTTAAGTCCCTGACACTGTGGTGAGTCCCTACCTTCTTCAACCCACAACTCTGTGGGGGTCTGCAGTCTGGGGCCATTATTATCTTCACAATCCCTCCAGAAACAACAGCAGAGACACAGTGTTCTTCACTAGGATGGCTAAGAACCCTGCTGCTCCTCAAGTTGTAGAATACCACATGCTCCTTCTACTCCTGGTTGACCAACACTACATGCCTCCAGCTCAGGAACTCTCAAAACTCAGCCGTAAGTCTAGAGTTCAGAAGATCCTATCATTTGGCTATAAAGTTCCCCTCTCCAAAGATTTGTCCACAGTTGGTTCTGGGAACTCTGCATTCAGGAATATTGGATCCAAAAACTGGCCTTTAGTGTGAACAGGCAGTTGGGTAATATAACTCCATTATCTCCTGATGTCACTTGGTTGAGAGGCCCCATAACTGTTTCTGGATACCATCTCTCAGGTCTTATGGGTGAGAGCACACATTAGTGCAGTGTGCCTCTTCCCAAACTGGCTCCGTGGCGTGAGGCTGTACCCCCATCAGACAGTGGTGGTGGTTGTTGTCCTTTGTTCTCAAAGAAGACCAAAATGACATCACTATGTTAGATTCAAATTACAGTGTGCCCAACCATGGTTGATCAGACCAATATGAGCTCAGAATGCTCTACTGCAAGTAGAACACAAACAGTCCATGCCAAACATTTGGGATAGATTCTCCAACTTTATGCATCTCATGTTTGAGTTACGTTGATGAAGGCATGCCATGCTGGGCAGTCCTGTGCCAGTGTCTCCCCTGTCACACAATCAATTCCAAAGTTTTTTCAGAGATGCTTTGAAAGTGTCCTTGTATTACTTCTTCTGACCACAATAAGAGCGTCTCCTTTGTATGAGTTCTCTGTAAAATAGTTGTCCAGGCAAGTGTACATTTGACATTTGAACAACATGGCCAACCCATCAGAATTGTACTTTCTGCAGTAGAATTTGAATGCTTAGTAGTTTAGTTCAAGAAAGGACCTCAATGTCTGGTACCTTTTCCTGCCAGGTGATCTTTAGAATCTTCCTAAGACAATTCAAAATGAAGTGATTCAATTTCCTGGCCTGGTGCTGGGAGCCTGTCCAGGTTTCACAGGCATATGATGAGCTCAACATGATGGCTCCGTAGACCTTCAGTCTGGTAGTGAGTCTAATACCTCTTCTCCCCAACATTTTCCTTTGGAGCCTTCCAAACCCTGAGCTAGCTCTGGCAATGTGTGCACCAGCCTCATTAACAATGTGTACATCCCTGGAAAGTATACTGCCAAGGTAAGCAAACTTATCCACACCATTCAAAACTTCTTCATTTGCTGTAACTGATGGTTTCATGTATGGATGGTGTGGTACTAGCTGGTCGATCACCTGTGTTTTCTTGGTGTTAACTGTTAGGCCAAAATTAGCACAAGCAGCAGAGAATTGATCCATACTTTGTTGCATCTCAGCTTCAGAGGCTGCATTGAGGGCACAATCATCTGCGAACAAAAAAAGACATGCACCAACTCTCTCTCTACTTTAGTCTTGGCTTGCAGCCTTTTCAAGTTGAAGAATTTACCATCAGACATATCTGCTCTTAGTCCTCTGGTCTGCACTGAGCTCTCTGGGTGGATTTTTCCCAAAAGTACCACCACAAGTCTGTTAGCTCCCTTTTATAGGTCCAGCACAAACAGGTGGCTCTGACTCGCAACAATGCAAGTCAACCAACTCATCTATAAAGGCTGACTTAATCAGTCATGTTTAATGAAACATTAATGGCTCAACAAGTGCCACAGTCCTGGAGATTTCCCCAATCTTCTCATAAGGTTGTTCCTATCTTCTACAAAAAGGTAGAGCCAAAGTTTTCAACAAGGCTCACCTGAGCCTCATCATCTCATCGTGAGGATACGGCTCCCTCTCATCCACCCCCCACACCCCAGAGCTCTCAACAAATTACCAATCTCTAAGCCTTATCCTTGACAGGAAGATATGATTAAAAGTCACAAATAAAGGGACCTGGATCAAAGTTTTTGTCAATAATTTGTGTATGTAATTCTAAATGCTATCATAGAAATATTACTTAAAATAACATTTTAGAAGGCTGTTAGAAGGCTGAAAACTGTTCACACAAATACTGTTATTAATGTCCCCAAAGCACTGAGGTACAGATAATAAATGGAATATAGGTTATCCGTTATAGGAGTTCTGGAAAAGAGACACAGATACAGCAAAACAGCAAGTTTTACCTAAAATGCTAATCAACTAATAGCAACAAACCCCTACACTGATAGTTCTGTTTCTCTGAGCTTACATTACTGTATTTAGAGTTAAAAGTGGCAATAAATGACTGGCTATGTGACCAGCACAGTGCAAATGTTTTTTTAGATATTTCCATAGCTGGGAAGCTTAAAAATCTAACATTTCTGGTACAATCCCACCAACTGTTCTGTTTTTAGCAAGTTTGCTTTATGTTCTCGCCAATAAACAAATTATGTCAATAGAATTACACCATAATTTATCAACCTATAATTCTCAAAAAATTAGATCAGGCAAATCCCAAGATTACAAATCACTATATGAAGTTCCCTGAAGTAAGACACTATTACTTCTCTCTCCCACCAAACCATTTGCTTAAGGGCAGAACATACAGTACTCATGGGAAATCCCTGACTAGCCTCTGGAATTATCTGGCCTAGTTTCAAATTCATAGGTACTAAAATCCAATCCACCATCAATCAAATAAAGGTGCAGCCCAGGAAAGACCTACAATTTGGAATACAAAAATAAAGATCACCCAGATATTTAAGAAAGTTAAAAATGAAAAACTTATGTATTTAAGTATTATATGTAGAAGCACATTTCACCAAGTCCATGGAGGAGCATGTTGCTACTCATAAAGTATTCAGTTCATAATAATGTATTTGACAATTTAGGTATGACGAATAATCTTACTTCTGCACACACAACTGACTTCAGCTAAGATTACACAGATTACCTGGGAAAATGGAGTTGCTTTTAACTTGAAATTTCCAATCAATACACTATTAGCATTTCCAAAGGCGTAAAACATGTACTGTTCAATTTGCCATTTAGAATTCTGATTCTGAAGATATTTGCTTATCAAGAAACAAAAGGATTTGTGATTTCCTCTTCTTTATCTAGTATACTTTTTAAAAGATATATGACAATATTTACATTAAGATTTTTAAATCACTAGTTCTCCATGGTCTTGAGAATGAATATTCTGGAAACTTAGTCCAGTCCAATTGTGTGCTTCTAGTTACAGTACGGTTTGCAACTGAAAGGGGCAATGGTAACATTCTCTCAGGAGGTGGAGGATAGAAGTGAGCCCCAACGCCAATCCACATTGAAACGGTGAATCCAGCAATAAGACCAATAAATGGGCCTTACAAAAATAAGAGTACTTTAAAAACAAAGCTAAGAAATTTCTCTTTGGAAAGGAGAGAATCTAAAAACATTACTATAAGATAAACAACTGCATAAAGATTTTACCTTTTAAAAGATGATTACTAATTGTAAGAAATATCAAGCATTTTATCAAAAGCACTTTCCTCATAACAGTTCCACATTGGTAGTTCAAATATTATCTGCATTCTCTTGAGCAAATCTGCCCACGATAATGCCACTAGTCAGTGTCAGAGCAAGAACTTGAACCTGGGTGCCCTGACTCAAATTCAAAGATCTTTCCGCTAGCAGCACAAAAAAAATCCTTATCTTTATATAGTGCTTTAAGATTTGCAAAAAGCTTCCTGAATACAGCAGTCCCGTAAACTAGGCATAATTATTCTCATTTTCTAGGTGAAGAAACTGAAAATCAGAGAGCTGACATGACTTTCCCAGAGCCACACAGCTGATGAGTATAAAGAGCAAATCTTCAAGCCCAAGTTTCCTGGTTCCACAGCATTCTGGCTCTTTTAATAGATATCTTACTAAAATGAAAAAAAATCAATTTATAAGCATACAAATCTCTATAATGTAAAATGAGAGCTGATTCCCAGGTTAACATTTGCTAGAAAGAGGCAAGTTCAAGAGAATGAAAAGAGCACCAAACTGGCCATGAGAAGACCTGGGGTCAAGTTCCAGTTCCAAAAATTAACTATCTCTGAGCCTCAGTTGCTTTGTCTATAAAACGGAAGGATTAGACAAGTTAATGCCTAAGGGCCCTCTTAACTCTGATATCATATGTGATTTTCAAGAATATTTAAGTATCTCCTTTCGATGTTCCATTTCTCAGAACTACTGGACAGTAAAAAAATCATCATGTGAAATAGAAGCATAGAAATAGTATATTTGGATCAAAGAATAAAAATCATCAAATCTTGTCACCAAGAAGATGCCATCATTTTCACATTTGGACCATACAAATGTGTTGTCTAGAGCAGTGGCTGGTTCACTCTGGCCAGGAACCAAGGATGGTTTTCACAGTAACAATACAATGACGCTTTATCTAACAATGTAAAAGCCATTCTTCCATGGGAAGGCAGAAGTGAGTCCATTTGCTTCCTGCGGAGCAAATGAGTGAGTTCTAGCCCAGAAAAGATCTGTAGGACTATAAAACAACAGTCATCTGTTTGGAAAGTTACCTTTACATTCTCAAGGGAAGGAATTCGAATCAGAAATCATTTACACTTATCTGGCTGAAAAAGGTAACATGGCCTTTAGGAAACAGTAAAAAAAAAAGTTTTCAGGGCATAATCTCACATTTGTACTTTTATTTTTAAAGAATCTAAATTTGATCCAAAGCACTTGCTGCTTGGATTGAAAAATTCTACGTATAATATATATATATATATATATATATATGTATATATGTGTGTGTGTGTGTGTGTGTGTGTGTGTGTGTATACACACACATATATATGTATACATACATATATATATATACATATACATATACGTACATATATGTATATATATATATATGAGCCCTGGAAGAAAACCAACTTTTACACACATTATCAAACAAAGGAAACTGTTCTTATTTTTAAGCCCAAAATCATGCTTTCTAAAATTTAAGAAAACCTAAGCAATGTTTGCACAACACTGGCTACAGAATCATAGCATATTGGATTTGGACTGTTAGAAGTCACTTAGTCCAACTCTCACTTCTCTAGCATCCCCAAGAAATGTTTATCCAGCTTCTACTTAAACCTTTTCTGTATCTTTTCCTGTAAATCTTTCCAGGTTTTTCTGAAATCATGCTGCTTGTCATTTCTTAAATGGCACAATATTCCGTCACAATCATACATCATAACTTCTTTAGCCATTTCCCCAATTGATGAGCATCTGCTCAATCTCTAATTCTCTAACACCAAAAAAATAAAAAGAAGGAGAGCTGCTATAAATATTTTTGTACAAATACATTTGTTGCTCCTTAAAAAAAATCTCTTTGGGTTACAAAGTAGAGATATTGCTGATCAAAGCAAATGCAAAGTTTGATTGTCCTTTGGGCATAGTTCCAAACTGCTTTCCAGAAGGATTGGATCAGTTCACAACTCCACCAACAAGTGTATTAGTGTCCTAGTTTTCCCACATCCCCTCCAACACTTATCATTTCACTTTTCTGTCATATTAGCCAATCTGATAGGTGTGAGGTGGTATCTCAGAATTGTTTTAATTTGTGTTTCTCTGATAAATAATGTTCTAGAGCATTTTTTTCACAGGTCTATACATAGGTTTGATTTCTTCTTCTGAAAACTGCCTATTCACACCCTTTGATCATTTACCAATTAGGGAGTGATTTGTAATCTTATAAATTTCACTCATATTTCTATGTATTTGAGAAACTTAGTCTTTATCAGAGACATCTACTATAAAAATTGTCTCCCAGCTTTCTGCTTTCCTACTAATCTTATTTGCATTGTTTTTGTTTGTACAAAACCTTTTTAATTTGATAAAATCAAAATTATTCATTTTACACATTTTGTAAATGGTCTCAGTATCTTGTTTGGTGCTAAGATCTGATAGGTAAACTATTCCATGCTCTCCTAATTTTGCTTATATTATCCTTTATGTCAAATCATGAACCCATGTTGAATTCATTGTGGTATACAGTGTGAGATGTTGGTCTATACCTAGTTTCTATCATATTATTTTCAAATTTTTCCAGCAGTTTTGGTCATATAATGAGTTTTTGTTCCAAAAGCTTGGGTCTTTGGGTTTATCACAAAACAGATTACAACAGTCATATTTCACTGTGTATTGTGTACCTAATCTATTCCACTGATCCACCACTCTATTTCATAGGCAGTACTAGACTGTTTTGATATTATCACTTTATATTACAGTTTCACATCTGGTACAGCTAAGCCACCTTCCTTCACATTTTTTTTCGATTCCCTCAATACTATTGGCCTTTTGTTCCTCCAGATGAAGTTTGTCATTTTTTCCTCAAAATATTATTTCCACAAAATAGTTTTTGGCACTCTGATACGGCACTGAATACATAGATTAATTTAGGTAGAACTGTCATTTTTATTATATTGGCTCAGCCTACCCATGAGCAATTAAAATTCTTCCAATTGTTTAAATCTTATTTTATTTGTGTTTTGTAACTGTGTGCATAGAGTTCCTGAGTTTGTCTTGGTGAGTAACCTCCCAAGTATTTTACACTGTCTAAAGTTATTTTTAGTTGAATTACTCTACCTTTTGCTGCTAGAATTTGTTGGTAATATACAAAAGTGCTGATGATTTGTGTGGGTTTATTTTATATTCTGTAACTTTGCTAAAGTTGTTAATTATTTCAGCTAGTTTTTAATTGATTATCCAAAATTCTCTAAGTACCTCATCATATTATCTGCAAAGACTGATAGCTTTATTTCTTCATTGCCTGTTCTAATTCCTACAAATTTCTAGGAATGGTTACTGTATTTGCCAATGACTTTTTCTCCATCTATATGGAGATCTATATGAGATTTCTGTTTTGTTATTGGTAGTGTCAATTCTGCTGGTAGTTTTTTAATAATGAAATAGCCCTGCATTCTTGGTATAAATACCACCTGGTCATAATGTAAGATCCTTGTGATATATTGCTGTATCTCCTTGCTAGTACTTTATTTAAAATTCATTTAAAATTTTTGTATCAATATTTACTAGAGAAATTGGTCTATACTTTTCCTTCTCTTTTCACTCTTCCTGGTTTAGATATCAGGACCATATTTGTGTTGTAAAAGGAATTTGGAGGAGTCCTTCACCAGTTTTTCAAAAATTATATGGCATTGGAATTACTTGTTCTTTAAATGCTTGGTAGAATTCACATATTAATCCTTCTGGCCCTAGGGATTTTTTCTTAGAAAGTTCACTGATTGCTTCTTCAATTTCCTTTTCTAAGACTGGGCTATTTAAGTATTTTATTTGCCCTTCTCTTAATCTTGGCAGTTTATATTTTGTATATATTTATCCATTTCACTTAATCAGATTTATTGACATAGAAGAGGGAAAAATACTTTCAAAAATTTGCTTTACTTTCCTCTTCATTGGTGTTGAATTCACCCCTTTTATTTTTGATACCAGTAATTTGGTTTTCTTTCCCTTTTAAGTCAAATTAACTAATGATTTACCTATTTTGTTGATTTTTTTCCATAAAACCAGATTCTGCTTTTACTGATTATTATTAGTTCAATAGTTTTCTTTCAATTTTCTTAATCCCTCCTTTGATTTTTCAGGATCTCAAATTTGATGTTTCATTACAGATTTTTAATTTGTTCTTTTTCTAGCTTTTTAGTTGCATGCTCAATTCCTATCTGCTCTTTCTCTATTTTATTCATTTAAGTATTTAGAGACATAAATTTTCTCTTAAGTACTGCTTTGGCTGCATCCCATAAATTTTGGTATGCTGTCTCATTGATGTAATTCTATTTAATAAAATTATTGTTTCTATAATTTGTTCTTTGACCCATTTATTATTAGATGCTTTACTTGCAAAAAAATTCTTTTCTAAAATTCTACTCACCTCCTTAATTTCTTTCTTCTTTATTTTGTGGTTAGATTTATCTAGTTCTGATAGGGGAAAGTTGAGGCCCCCCATTAATAAAATTTAACTATTTCCTCCTGTAACTCATTTAACTTCTTTAAAAATTTAAATGCTATATACACCATTTGGTGCGCATATGTTTAGTATTGATATTACATTACTTTATTGTCCATGGTACCTTTTGCAAGATATAATTTCCTTCCTTACCTCTTAACTAAATCTATTTTTGTTTTTACTTTGTCTGAGATTGTGATTGCTACCTCTGCTTTTTTACTTCAGCTGAAAGATAATAAATTCTGCTCCTGCTCCTTACCTTTACTCTGTGTGTTTCTATGCTTCAAATGTGTTTTTTGTACACAAAATATTCTAGGATTCTGGTTTTTAATCCATTCTATTTGCTTCCATTTTATGGGTGAATTCATCCCATTCTCATTTAGGATAACTAACTGTGTATTTCCCTCCATCCTATTTTCTCTTGTTTATCTTCCTCTCACCTTTCACCCTGTCCCTCCTCACAAGTTTTGCTTCTGACCATCACCTGCCCCAACTTGCTCTCCCATCAGTCCTCCCCTCTCTCTTATCACATTCCCAACTGAGTATCACCTTTGAGCCAATTCTGATGAGAATAAGGTTCAAGCACTGTCCACCAACCCCCACCTTCATCTTCCCCTCCACTGTAATAACACTTTTATACTTCTTTTATGTGAGATAATTTGCCCCATCCTATCTCTCTCTTTCCTCTTCTCCCAGTGAAATCTTTTTCCTCCCCTTAATTTTGCTTTTTTGGATATCATCCCATCATCATCAACTCACACCTGCACTTTCTATGTATACCCCTAATTGTGCCAACAGTGACAAAGTTCTTAAGAATAGCAAGCGTCATCTTGCAACTTAGGAATATATAAATAGTTTAATCCTATGTTTTGAATCCTATGTTTTCTCTTTCCTATTTACCTTTTTATCCTTAAGTCTTGTAGTTGAAGATCAAATTTTTTATTTAGCTGTTCTTTAAATTAGTAATGCCTGCAAGCTCTCTATTTTATAAAATATCCATTTTCCCCCAGAAAGATTACACTCAGTTTTGCTGAGTGTGAGTGAGTGTAAGTGGGATACTTGATTGTAATACTAGCTCCTTTGCCTTCCAGAATGCCATATGCCAAGATCTCCAGTTCTCTAATGTGAAGGCTGCTAAATCTTGTGTAATCCTGACTCTGGCTCCACAATATTGGAATTGTTTCTTTCAGGCTGCTTGCAGTATTTTGTTCTAGGCTGGAGAGATCTGGAATTCTGGAGATATAATAATCCTGGAAGTTTTCATTCTGGGATCTCTTTAAGGTGGTGATTGGTGGATTCATTCAATTTGTATTTTGCCCCCTTACTCTAGGATATCAGATACGTTTTCCTTGATAATTTCTTGGAATATGATGTCCAGGCTCTTTCTTTAATCATGGCTTTCAAGCAGTCCAATAATTCTTAAATTGTCCCTTCAGGATCTATTTTTCAGGTCAGTCATTTTTCCAATGAGAAATTTCACGTTTTCTTCTGTTTTTTCATTCTTTTGATTTTGTTTTATAGTTTCTTGATGTCTCATAAAGTCAATATTTTCCATTTGCCCAATTCTACTTAAGGAATCATTGCCTTCAGTGAGTTTTTATACTGCGTTTTCCATTTGGCCAATTCTATTTTTAAGGAGTTCTTTTCTTCAGTGAATTTTTGTATATCTTTTTTTCATTTCTTGTGCTTACTTTACCAAGCTGTTGACTTTTTCTCATGATTCTATTGCATTACTGTCATATCTTTTCCCAATTTTTCTTCTACTTCTCATATTTGCTTTTGAAAAAAAAAGTTTGAGCTCTTCCATGAGTTCTTTTTGGACATGTAGCCATTTGGACGTTGTTGTCCTCTTGTGCCTTGATCCTCCCTGTCAGCATAGTACCTTTCCCTGGTCAGGTTCTTTTTTCGCTCTTTTTTTTTGTAAAAATTGTGCTCTGTTTCTGGAGTATAGAGGGCACTGTCCCAAACTTCTTGTGTGGGGGCTTGGGGCCTTTCTGCTGGTTTGTATGGGAGGGTCTCACTCATAGCCTACCCCAAGGGTAAAGCCTTGCCACTGGCCTGCTCCAGGGATGGTGCCTTGCTGCTGGCTAGCATTTGGGGGGTGGGGCCTCACTGGCTGCCAGCCCCAGGGACAGGAGCCTGATGCTTTGTACTGGGGACAGGGCCTTGCTAATATCTTGCCTCAGGGATTGAGGCTCCACTGCTAGCCCCACCAGGGGCACAGCCTGTTGCTAGCTGGCTCACTGACTATACTTCCCTACTTCCCCAGTGAGACACACTTTTCCTGCCCACCCTCCAAGGTGTCCTAAGCTGGAAAGCTGCTTCACGGCTCCAAAACTGGTTCTGAGTCATTTTTCAAGGTTGTTTGGAAGGTAATTTGAGAGGGCTCAGGCAAATTCTTGCCTTACTCCACCATCTTGGCACCAGAAGTCCATGTCTTCCATATTTAGCCAATGATTTGTCCTTATAATTTCTACCCACTGGTCAACCAATCAACATACATTTATTGGGCCCAGCTCTCCCTCTCTCTGAATCCACACAATGTAATTCTAATCCCTATTCCACATGATAACCCTTTAACTCAGGCTGAAGAAGGGATCCCTTTTCTACTGGTCTCATGCAATACTTAATGCAATTTGATCAGCTTCTATTTGAACTTTTCATATAATCCTCTATTAGAAATGTCTTTAATGTTTTATATATTCTTTCCTCTCAAGAATTCGTGAATGTGAACTAAAAAAAGTTATGCAAAAAATTCTTTCAATATTAAAGTTAAGTCCAATTCAGCAATCATTCTAGTATTCTATGATTCCTTCTCTGACCCAGATTTAAGCAATCAAAACAGAAGAATTTTCTTTGGGCTGGCTAAGAAACAAATAATTTACATTTAGAAAGTACATACATTTTTATTTGCTTTCTTTTTAGAGTATCTTATAATGACGACATCCAGACACTAGACTTCTTTATATATCAGTCTTACTATCACTGATAAATGTGAGCCTAAACAAATCACATGCTAAGATGTGACCGTAACCAAGAAAGAGTTCAAGTTTTCAAGGCATGCATTAAGAGCAGTGCTTCCGGATATGAGAAGGCAGAGTTTCTTTGAGAAACTCTCATCCCAATGGTTTCCCACTGCTTTCCTTTTTAGTCTATTACACTGCATAACAATTTCCTGAGAAGAAATGTAGGAAAGGATATATAAAACATTAAAGACATTTCTATTAATAGATTCCAAGAATAAACTGCAAGGACATGAAGCAGATGTGCTGTCAGTTCTTCAGAAAATGGTTTCTCAAAGTATTAGGAATTTTTATCTATTATCTGGGAATTTCCACTATTTTCTACTGTAAGTCAATCAGATGACCTTGCAGAGAGTTGCATACTTAAAAATGTTGTCATAGTAAAAGCAAAATGTACATGTATCAGTACTTACAAGTGAATTGGCAAAAGGGTTTAAAATTCCCAGAGTAAACAAGCCCAAGAGAGGCCCTCCAATCATGCCAAATATGCTGAGCTCTTCCTGGGACCAGAATAAAAGTCACGGAGGAGCTATTTTACAGACTCAAAGTAAAAATTCCCAAAGAATTCTACTTGCAGGACAAATTAACATGCAAATTTCCAGGTGAAACTAGCAAAAATGATTACACCTAATTAAAAACTGTGAAAGCTACAGATATGTAGTTTTTATTTCCATATTCTAAATTAGGGCTGTCCAATATACAATATATTTTGATTTGCCATTTTAGTGAGAACTCTGTGTTAGCTCAACTTCCTTTACTAAAGCATTTATGTAAATTTCTATGCTTGTAGGCAGGCCACATAAATCACACTGCAGGCTGCATTTTGGACAGCCCTGTTCTAAATCAAGGACACAAGGTGAATGAAAATTAGCAACTCTCACTTGTTCCTTCTATGTATTCTTTACCTTATGCAGAGCAGAAAAATGTTTATACCAGTTGGCATATCTTTTCAAGCTATCGTAATTGTGTATATGGTTTTCCTGTTTGGGCTTACTTCACTATCAGTTCACATAAGTCTTCTTATGCTTCTCTGAACTCAGTCATTGTTTCACTATATTCATACACAGTAATTTTGTTTCACTATATTTATACATTAAAATTTAAATACTGATCATTTATTTTATTAATTTTAAATTATCTATTTCATTATTTATTTTATTAAAAAATTCTTACACCCTTTGCTTTTTAAAGCTTTATTAAAGTCTTTTGTTTATACATTATGATCTTTTCTGAAGATGGGTCTGGCAAAACTTAATCACCTTAAAAACCCTATCTGGTCCACTCAGAATTTATATTTTGCTTAGATAACCCTGTAAGTTTTACCTTTTTTAATATAGAGGAAAAAAATCAACACTCAACCAACCCATCAACCATACCTGACAGTATATGCAAGATTCCATGTTCATAGTTTCCCTGCTCCACTTTTACAAAGATGTTCTCTACAACCAAGGCTGATCTTTAAATTATAGAACATTTAATTTTATTTTACTCGCTTTTTTTTAATGTGGCTTTACTCACTTTGTATACTGTTAATCTGTTTCTGCTTATTTTGTTTTGCATCAGCTCATCTTCTCATAATACTCTTTTCTTAAATAGTATTTCACTTGTTCCAATGACATGTAAAGATAGTTTTCAACATTCATTTTTTGTAAAATTTTGAGTTTCAAATTTTTTCTCCCTCCCATCACCCCTCCCCAAGAGGGCACGCAATCGGGGGTGGAGACAAGATAGCCACATGAAAACAGCGTCTTACGGGAGCTCTCTCATAAGGTCAGTCAGATTCCTATAAAGAAGTGAATTTGAGCAGATTTGAGAGAGTTAGAAACCGTGAGCAGTCTGAGTGGGGCAAATTTCCTGAGCCGGGAGAGTCTGAAAGGCCGAAAGCAGGAATCTACAGGCTGGAGAGTGCTCGGTGTGCAGAGCTGCTCCAGACCAAAGCGGAAGCGGCCAGCTGGGAAACCCACATTTGAGATAGGCTGGGAGAAAGCTGGGCACCCGAAACCGGCGGAGATCTCCAGGCTTCCCAACACAGGACAGCAGTCTGTGGAAGCGAGGAGAGGCAGAGCAACACCACCAGCCAGGAAAATACCTACTCCCGAGGCTTGCAGCCCAAAGGAATGAAACGTGGATTCCAGGAGACATAATGGCCAGGTAAATGGCTCTAATCCCTCCCCTCCCCACCCAGAGAATTCCTCAGGAAAAACAAAAAGAATGCTGGAACAGAGGAGAAAGAAGTGGGGCTTCAGTGGTCAAATAGTAGAAGTTCATTAGTCCCAGAGGGGCAGAGCCAGCAGAGGTCAACACCAGGAGCCCAGATGTAATCTTGCTCACCCACGGGAAGTGCCAGACATCAGCTCAAACAACAAACAGCTGAGACCATTGCTGAAGAGCAACAGTGCTGGAGAACAACCCCAGGGAAAGAGACGTCAGGGAGCCAGACCCCTCCCCCACACCTCAGGAAACTGAAGGCTATAATTCTAGACTCACAATCCCCAGAATAAGAAAGCTGAGACAGAGAGTCCTGAGCCCCAAAGGCAGAAATTTGTTGTAAAGCCAGGAAAAAGCAAACCAACATGAAGAAGAACACAAAAAAACCAAGGACAATTGATTCTTTTTATGGACCTGAACATATTTCCACATTATTGATTTTCTTCTTGTATGAAATAGTGGCACTCCTCCATGATAATAGGATAGACTCAATCATTTCTGTTAGAAAGATTAAGTTGAATACTTTCTTATACCAAGAATAATTTGATTTCATCTTCCATCTCTGAACTTCTGCACTGACTGTGCCCCATGACTAGAATCTACTTCCTCCTCACCTAAGATTTTGAGTTTCCTTCAAAACTCAGCTCAAAAGCTTCTTCCTACATGAGGTCTTCTCTGACCCCACCAGCTTCTAGTGCCTTTCCTGCAAATTACTTTGTATTAACTTTGCATATATTTTGCATACAAGAGGCAAATGAATAAAGTTGGCCTCAAAATCAAGAAGACTTAAGTTTGAGTATCATCTTTGATGCAAGCTGGCATTGCAATGCCAGTCAAGTTACTTAACCTTTTGGTGCTGCAGGTAATTACTAATACTAGAGAAGGTGCCAACCTGCAGTAGTAGAGAGAGCTTTTTTGTCCACAAATTCACCTTATATACTATCAAAATCAGAAAGGTAATCCCTCTCCTTTTGCCTGTATTTTGCACATACTTATAATGTGAAAGTATTTCCTTTCTAGACTGTAAACATCCTGAAAGACAGGGAATATTTTATTTCTGTCTTTGTATGTATTTTTTCTTTGTACCTGGTATTTAATAGTAACTTAAATAAGTGTTTGTTAATCGTTGGTTGCATGCCCTATTATTGAGCAGGAGACTTTTGATAAAGAGCAGGTCATGACATTCTGCTACCACATCTAAGCAAAAATCACACTTAAGCCTGCTCGTGTCTCAGAAGAAATGCAGGCACATCTCACTTGAATCAACTCTGAAATATAAAAACCCAGATTTATAAAGTTAATTCAAGAGTGATTATCTGCTATTTGGCATAATTCTTTACCTTAGAAAAGTCATTTGTCAACTTTCCACCTCCTCTAATGTCTTTTCTCTGGACAAAGAATCTGTTTAAGCTGCAAGTTCCCCCAAAGATACGAAAAATATTAAGATGACAAAAACTTTTTTTTGAAACAACCTTATAGTGTGAAGCTAAGTACACCTTTTTTAAGAGCTAAGTACTAATCATAACTGACAACTAAGAAGTAGATGTTTTTGCTTTTTCTTTTAAATTATTATTTTATTTTGAAGCTAAACAATAAAATGAAAGCATTACACACAAAACAAACACAAAAAGAGGATTCTATATGCAACTATGAATCTACATTTCACGTCATTTTGTTTTTCCCAAAAGTATCTAACAATTTCTACATGTTACTTTCTAAGCCGTTATTCTTGCCTGTGATTTTTTCTGTTCTCTTCTGTGGAATTTTTAAAAGTATTAAAATGGCCCTCTTATTTTTGGCATTACTATTGCTAACTACCATCCCTTCAGATTCCTCCCCCCACCTCCCATAACCCTCATAACCTAAATATAGTATGGCAAAATGAATCCACACAATGACCATGTCCACAAATGTATATGTCTTCACCTCACATCAATCATGTCTCTGTCAAGAGTTGGTAATATTAAAAAAAAAGAGTTGGTAATATGCCTCATCGTATGTCCTACAGGGATATAGCTGGTCACTGTTTAGATCAGAGTTCTCAGTCTTTCAAAGATGTTTTTCTTCATGCTAATGTGGAAATTTCTTTTGCACAAGTATATTTACTTGTAATGGGTTTTGTTTTTCTTGCTTTTTTTCCTTAATAGTGTTTTATTTTTTCCCAATTACATGTAAAAATAGTTTTCAACATTCATTTTTGTAAAATTTTGAGTTTCAAAATATTTCTCCCTCCCTCCTCAAGATGGCAAGCAATCTGATATGGGTGATACGTGTACATGTACAACCATTTTAAACATATTTCCACATTAGTTATGTTGTGAAAGAATCAGAACAAAAGGAAAAAATATCACAAGAAAGAAAAAAACAAAAATCAAAATGAAAATAGTATGCTTTGATCTGCATTCAGATTCCATAGTTCTTTCTCTGGATTTTTTCTTTCTTCTTCAATGGAGGGGAGAGAGACAGGGGAAAGGAGATAATCAGGAACTGAAAATAATACAAAATTAAAAAAAACTGGTAATATGTATGGCAATATGGTAATATGCTCTTGTGCTTATATAAATTGTCCTGTTGGTTTTGTTCACTTTACATTAGTTCATACTGCCCACAATGCTCTGGAATTATTTTTTTCATCATATCTTCTGCAGCAATAACATTACCTTACTTTTATATGCTACAATCCATTTAGCCATTCCCCAACTACATAAGGAGAAATTTAAGGTACCCACTTTGGATTCTAGTTCTTTTTTCTTCCCCACTTTGAATCTTCCCTTAAGACTCAGTGTGTTTGTTTTGTGGCTATTTTAATTTATTTACTTGATGTTTATGCTATCTGTTTGCCTGTCTATCCATCTAACCATCCATCCATCTATGTATCTATCTATCTATCTATCTATGTATCTATCTATCTATCTATCTATCCATCTATCCATCCATCTAACTAGCTAGCAATCTAGTTGTTATATGTACTCTTTCTACTCCCCCCTTTGGAGCTACATCTTTCTGCGCCCCCCTTTGGAGATACATAGACATGAATCAAAACCTAAACTTAAACTTAAAGTCATTTTCCTCCATGAGGGTAGAGGTATAATTAGCCATAGAGTATGTACGACAAAGGGAAGTCTAACCTCTCTTATTAGAAGTTAGGCTCCCCCAGGACTATCCTCAGTCCAAAAGCATGAGTGTCTCTAGGGCAGATGAGTCTCTTTGGAAAGGGTTCAGTGCCTCAGTCCACCTGGTCCCAGCAGCAATTTATTTGTTAAATGGAGATGGATGGTTAATTTCTATTTCCAAAATGGTACCAGTTATTATGAAATAATATAAAATAGATGGATAATAGATAGAAATAATATAGATATAAATAATAAATAGATATAAAATATAAATTTCATAATCCCACAAGTTTCAAAATCACCAGAAAGACAGTTTTATTTTTTGTGTAATGATAATAATAATAGTTCATATTTCCATGGCACTTCAAGGTTCCCAAAGAAAGCACTCTTCTTACAACAGTCCTGTGAGGTAGGGATTGTATCTTCATTTTACAGATAAAGAAACTGAGGGCTCAGAATGGCTAAGCAATTTTCACCCAGCTAGGAACCGTCTAAGACTCTAACTCAGTTTCCTCTTCATCCTATACTGCCTTTTAAAAGCATCAATTCCATAATTCCCTAACTACACGAAGAACATGTACATTGCACAATCCACATGTGGGGACATTCTACATTTCAAAAGAATGTAAGATCCTTAAAGATAAGAACTGTCTTGTTTTTGTCTTTAAAAATCACTGTACACAGTGCCTGGAACATGGTAGGAACTTAATAAATAAATGCTTGTCTACCTGGTGCAAGAGCATTCTCAAAAGCATACCCCATGGCCTTCTCCACTATCATCTGCAAAGTTCATTTTGATGTGGTTGAAGGCTAGAGCTTCCTTGGGAGCAGAACTGGTTTACTTTTGTTTTTGTATAGTAATACCTTGCATATCCTCACAAACTGACTGACTTGTCTGTGAGGAAGCTGTCTGGCAGCTAGTTCTCAGTTAATGTGAATTATGACTCCTACATATTACAGTTATCCCTTCCATATTGCAGGGATTAGGGGCACGGCACCCTTGAAATCTGGAAAATCTACATAAAAGTTTTTGGCCCTCCCTTCGTACCAGAAAAGAAGTCTGAATTATTATTGTATTAAAAGATAAAATATGTTGATATTATACAATACTATCCATATATTTTATGCATTTCTGAGTTTCTAAACTTTTTGTGTGACATATGCAGATTTTACATGTCATCTGTGGCTACCAAAAAACTTCCCCCAAATTCCCATTTAATTTCTTATGTCAACCCATGATATATCAAAACCACAATGGAAAAAGTCATGATGTGGAAGAGACAACTGTATTTGAATTTAAACTATTCAAAGTTCTAATTATATGTAAAATATGGTTATTGGTTCCAGCCCATTGGAAATCTGCAATGAAGATTCAAATAATGTGACCACTTCATGGATTCATTATTCACACTAATAGGGACCTAACTATAGTTGATCCTTAAAAATTTTGTGTTGTTTGGTTGGTTGATTGAAGTCAGGTTTTTTAGTTCCTTCATCTTCCATCACATAAAGTGGCTGGTTTAAAACTAGTTTCCCCTAAAAGAAAAGTTAACAGAGATTACTTCTGAGAGAGATGGTTCCATTGGCTTAGGTTCTCCCTTCTCTATAGTATGTCATAACCCCTCTCTGCCATAATAGATGGTCTTTGTGAACTGTGGTAGCCTGCAAACTTCTTCTCTTGATCACTAAGTTTCTGGTGGGAGCTTCTCTGAATTTACCTAGGCTAGTCCTCCAATGAAAGAAAGAGAAAAAAAAGGATCTGTCACTAGACCCATAATTGAAGCCTTTCTAGCTTAGTGGACCCCTTAGAGGTTGACTTCCATTAGTATAGCCTTTGAGGATCCAGAATTAACTCCCTACCATGATGAGGTATTAAAAATGAAGTTTAATAAAGGAATGAAATGAGGAGGAGACAGGAGAAGGTGTATTCATCCACAACTAAACACTTTTGATTCTCCTTTAAAAAGAACACAACAAACCTCCTTACGTTGCTGTCTTATCGTAAAGAGAGTATAATACAGAGCAGACACATATTAAACCTCACTGCATCAGAAGTGATGCTTATCAATGGCTATTCATAGATCATAGACGTGGTGCCAGAAAGGATCTCAGAAGCCATGTACTCTAAATTCTTCATTTTACAGATGAGGAAAATGAAGCCCAGGAAAGTTAAGTGACTTGCCCAAGGTCACACAAACAGTAAGTAATACAGCCTGTCCCAAAGGTGGGATTTGAACCCATATCAAAGGATCTGGAATCAAAAGTCTCCAACACACTGCCTCCATCCATACAGCAGCCTTTCATCCTAAATCAGAATAGTTTTTTATCTTACTTTGTAAAACAACTTAATTTTTAATAACATTTCAACAATCTAGACAGTTGCAAAGATCTTATTGTACCTGGCTCTGCAGGTGTGTAATAGTAATTAAGATGGAACTTTTTGCTTTTCTTCACTTAAGTGCCTTTAATGATTCTGGCCTTTGTTTGAATGGGCCAAATAAAGTGGGATCTTTTTGTCTTGGTTACTTCTCAGCACAGAGACAATTGGGAGTCATTTGTATATTATGTGATACTGGGGATGGGGAACAATCCCACACCCAGCCTGGGTGAGGTCAGAGCCCTCAGGGCTCTGGATAGTGTTGTACCAGATGCCAGTGAGACACGCCACAGAGTATAAGTTTTAAATGAAGAATTTATTAGCCGGGGGCCATTAGGGCTATGCTACCCAGATCAAATGGCCCCGTGTTGGGGTGAAGGTGTGGCTTATATAGGACCTATGGGGGTACAGTGGTTAATTATCTCCTGAAACCTACAGGCCAGTCACAGGGTGGGGGGAACAGGAACAAAAGGTCCTGAATGATCAAAAGATTCTGACAGGTTATCCTTAAGTGGGATAATCTTATTGACATTCCTTGGTGGAGTCACGGAGCCTCAGGGATATCTGCTAAATGCCAGAAAGTCTAAGTCAATTCCTTATCATGCAAACTGGGGTTTCTCAGGGGTCTCCTGATTTTTCCAGTATTACATTCCCCACTTTCTTTTATGGAGGTATTCAAATCTTTGAAAAAAAGGAACGACCTGATGGGGCATAGCAATAAAATGAGGGGGCCAACTAAAACTCTAAGCAGGGGTGAGCCTGGGGAAAGCATGCATTTCGATAGTAACAATAAAGGGCAAGGCTCAGGCAGAGATTCTGGCCCAATGATAACGCCAGGCTGATGGCCCCAGGGGAAGGCCAGACCCAGCTGGAAGACTCAAGGAGAGCCCAAGGAACCTCCCAGGGACTGCACTCCAGAAATTAAAAATGATACAAAATACTATGAAATGTTCCACATTTCCCCCTTTTGGTCAAAGGCAAACTGAAAGCTTCGCCTAAAGACCAATTAAGGTATGGGAAAAACCTCTATCTTCCTCAGGGGTGAAGTTCTAAAATCCCTATCTAGGTGGAATCAGGTTTTCCCTTTTTTTCTGTGTTTGGACATCCCCAGGGATGGGCAGAAATTGTAAGCAAGCAGAGGGAACATAATATTAAAATTCAGGAAAACAGTCTTGGGAACACAAGAACTCAGAAAAGGGAAAAAGCAGGTCCTTGCTCAGGTTCTGGCGCTGGACTCCGTGAGAAAGCCGTCCGCGTCCGACGCTGTCCCTCTCAAGCTCCCCGGAACCGCAGGGCAAGGTCTCCTATAGGCTCAGATGTCCACTCCCCAGACGTGACAGAAGGAGCAAGGAATCGACATTCACCCAACAGGGGCTCCCAGAACACATGTGACCTGATTATTGAGAGAAAAAACACAACGTAGGTCCCAGCCACACAGGGCCAAGTTCAAACAAATACAATAAGTAGTTCAGCATCCCAGCCACACAGGGCTGAGTTCAAACAATTACAATAAAGTTTTTCCCATAATTCACAAAACTGCACAATTACATTGAGTCAGGTACAGACCAAATTACTTAGATGATTCACAATAGAGGGGAAGATTTGCATGTCACATATTTTACATTTACAAATTAGATAACCAAGAAAACTTAAACATGAACCATACAAAGTAATGCAATCATTATTAACAATCATATATAACATCATAAACTTTTAGCTATGCCATGTCTCTTGATGGCATTTACAAATAATCCACAAACCATTCTTAACAAATCTAAAGATGTCTCTGATTTAATTCCAGCACTTAATTGCACATTTTGTATACAAAGTAACTTTAAATTACAGTTACATATTTACAATGTCCATTCAAAGCGGCCCTTTTAAATCCCAGATACCTTATTGTAGTTATCTGGTCCCTTGATAGTAAAAGAGAGTTCTGCTTCTCTGGTTCAGATCTAGAAATTCTCAGACAATTTTAACTTACTATAACTTACAGATACTTTACAAAGGAGATATATTTTCACTTGTACCACTATCCTATACAATTTTCTTGTGCTAGTATCCAAATTTAAGATCTTGTTATCAAAACACACTTATCAGTTCGAATTTCCAGAATTGATAAATTTTGGGGCCACTCATACACATCTGTATATAATTCTTAGGGGAATCAATCTGATCCTATTGCCTTTTTCAAAACTCACTATCCCTTCCTTTTATTAGACATTGATCACATTACATCTTTGCCTTATTTGCTTCGCCTAATCATTTCCCCCTTTTGGAGGATGCTATCCCTATATTATTTCGATGTTTTATTTGGCCATGAACATAGGTTAAAATTGTAAGCTATTTATACCTGTATCCTATTATAGTAACTCAGAGATATTTCAATATTAATCTATTACCTAACAGATTTAGCATAGTGCTTACAAAACTTCTTGATAATATAAATTTTCTATGAAAGAAAAGAGGGACAATGTCATATATCTTAACAGAAGGAAAGAACTTCCTTAGCTCTGTTTGATTCCAGGCATGAGTCCTATCTGATAGCCAATCTTATAGTCACCAGGTGCTGAAAGCAGGGCTTAGGAGTAACCAGGTGGGGATTTTCCTTTTCAGAAAGGAAATAGCAGAATTGGGAAATGGAGTCAGGAAGATCCTACCTAGGCTGTGTCCAAGGTCATCTTCAAAACTGTTTCCCAGGCACAGACATCCACCTTTAAAGTTCTCAGCTTGTAATGCCTGCCATACTACTACTGGCTTCACGTGACCTATTCCTGTAATCAAGAGCTTAAAACAATATTAAATTGTAGTCCCATAAAATCTTAAATAGCAAATAAATATCCTTCAGATGAGGCTGCCCAAATTTCATTGAGCTAATAATTATCAAATCAAGCTACATAACTTTTCCACCTTCTAAATACTTCCTCACACTCATTTCCAACTTACTTAAACCATCTGGAACTATCATTCTCAGGACAGGGGAGGCTTAGCTAACTCCCATTTGTCCCCAAACTCTGTTATCTGCCTTTCATATTTTCCCGCAACCTTAATTTACCTTACCAAATCTTTCAAACCCATTCCTCAGTCTTCCTTTACATTTCAACCATAAGACAAAAAAACTCATAAGTTAGTACTTTTTACTGTCATAACTGTGTATACTGGAATCCCATTCCAACTCCTTAAACACACAAAAGATGGGATTTGTGTTTCATGTTAACTCAATCTAAAGGAAAGGAACACTTATTAAAGAGATCTGCCATCTCATCTCCCCCTGAGGGTGAGTTCTTCTCCATCAGATGGCAGACTTCACTAATAAAACTACCAGACCAAATCCATCTCAAGTCTTAGTCTAATCTTATCAGTTCTGTTGACTTTAAGAAGCCAGGTTGGAGGTTTCTGGCTCCTACCATCTTCTTATTTTCAGTAAAACTCAAATTCCAGTAATTGCTGCCCCTCCCCCTTTCTTCCCTTTTGACAGGTGGGCTAAGGTGAAATTCTTTCTTCTTATCTAAACTAAGGACGGGGAGGAGTAAAGAAGGTAGACCTCCTTACAGAACATTTTTCAAAAGTATTTTCCTTCTTTAAACAGTTTACATTTTTATCCTGATGTTAAAAAGAAATGCTCACTAAACTTTTCTGAAGAGAAATATTTAGAAGGTTTTAGAATGATAGACATCTATCTCCTTCTCTTTCCTTAAAGCAAATTAACCCTTAAAAACTAGAATTCATTAACTAAGTTGGTGCCAAGTGTCCTCATTCTCAAATATTGCACAGATTTCCTAGATATTACAAATTTCCTTAGTCAAAAAGTGTTGTAATATAGAGGACACTTAGTTTCTATAATTACATACCCAATTAAATTAACTTTATCACAATAACAAAGTTTACCAGGACTTTAAAAGCTTTGTCCATAGGAATCCCTCTACTCTAAAAACTTTTACACAAAATTGAATATCCAAATGTCCTTGGTTCAGTTAACAACCTCAATTTCTTAATTAAGTACACTTCTCAATCTAACAACATCCAGATTATAGGAGAAATTATTTTTCTAACAGCATAGGTAATGCGATGTTAACCAATTTGCATAATATAACAAATTTAGAAATAAGTACACCACAAGCAATTATCATGTATTTAAAACTTGAAACAGATTCTAATTAATTATCAATCTAGTGATCATAACTGAGTTAGACAAGCAAATCAAATCTGGTTCATAACCACTAGTGGTAACATTTTAATTTCTAAGGCCCAATACTCTCAGCATTGAACAAGAAAAGATTACTGTTTATAAAACCACATTTT
Organism: Trichosurus vulpecula; assembly: GCF_011100635.1. Classification (NCBI taxonomy): domain Eukaryota; kingdom Metazoa; phylum Chordata; class Mammalia; order Diprotodontia; family Phalangeridae; genus Trichosurus; species Trichosurus vulpecula. Next base: position 213,048,666 of record NC_050577.1, on the reverse strand, counting down.
AACAATTCGAAATGTGTCCTGAATTGACAGAGATTACAAGAGGACCTAACAAGGCCTTTGTATAAATAGTTGATTTATAACAAGAACAATTTCAACTGAACTTCCAGACAAAACTTGGAGGTAATAATTTCTTAGGTTACAGCAATTGTCCAACTTCTTAACCTAATGCAACTCTAACAAAATATTTTTATATTATAGAAATGTGATGATGCCCTAAACATTATTATGTATGTAAAATTTGAACTATTCATTTCAGTCTAGGTAGATACATTTCTAAACCAAATATGATAGTTTAAAATTACCAACTTTTGATCACATCGTTTAAGAGCATCCAATTCACATATATCAAACTCAAATTAAAATCACATAATGGTCTTCTCAAAACTACACAATCTAAGAGAATAGAAAATAGAAAATAAGAAATATAATATAATTGTAGAAATACAGAAACAATAAATTTCAGATGACATCAATTGCATTTCCAGATTATCACATATAGGAATTGTTGATCCTATCACTTCTGGTATTTTTATATTAATACATTAACATATAAATACATACATTACATATATTAATACATTAACATCCTAAATACACTTTATTTAGATGTATATCCTTCAGCACTCACTACCTCTGGCCCAGGTATTAGGAACTTTTGCCTGGCCATGAATGAACTTATGAAAGAATGAGAAACTTAATTTGCACCCACTTTTTCCAAGCTTCATCTTATACAAAAAATGCCTAAAAGGATTTTTTTTGACTCCTAAGGAAGATAAGAGGGAGTGGTCCTTAAGAGCACATGGGCTTGCAACACCCCCACTCATTCTTTCTATCAAGCTAAAATATTTCTCAGTTTCCCCTTCAGCCTGCTGTCTCAGATAAAGGGAAAAATCCCTTTCAGTTTTCTAAGGGCTCCTCCCTAGGTGGGGCTTGGTAGCCCCTTGAGGGCAAAGGAGCTTACCTTCCAAGCACTAACTAACCAGCCCTATTTCTTTACAAGTTTCTTTTAGCTTCAGCTCCCATAATTTTTCAATGTGGATGGTGGGCGAAGGGTGAGGTCAGGAGCACATGGCAACTAAGAGCAGCACATGGGCCCCTGGCTAGCCAGGTGATCTCAAGCTGCTATTCTACAACCTCCCTAAATTCCTTTATACAGGTTTCTATCTCTCTCTTTCACAAATTTACTTTTTAAAACTTTGCCACAAGGATAGGCTACAAAGGTACCCAGGGGCACAGGACTGATTGTCAGTCTGTGAATTTCTGTCCCTCTCCTCCTTTTGTCCGGTGGGGAGGATGATTTAAGTTTTCCATACAGTTTCTCCTGCATTCTCCTCTAATCTGATCTGGGAGGAGAGGAGTTTGATTTAACTGCTCTAACTTTTACTGCAGCCCTAGCTCTGTCAGAGACAGGACAACAATAGTGAAAAGATCTCAGTAATTGTAATTCAAGCAAACTTCACCTTTTGCTTACTTCTCAAAACCTTTTTGCACTTGAATCTAAGTGAAAAGAGTCCCTCCTAACTGTGATCAGGGACAAAGACAAATGCTAGGGTCCCACTGAAGACTTTAACGGAGGTTTTTTTTTTTTTTTAATTTTAGCCAGAAGGCATTCATTGGGAGGAGGTGTTTCAGCAAGAGTGAGCCCCTGGAATGAATTTACAATTTCAGTTCTTTCTCTCAAAATTCAACTAACCAATTTCCAAACTTTTTTAACAATTTAAAAACCAGAATCTGCCAAAATTTTAACCCATTCCCACCATAGTTCCACGTTGGCCAAACAGGAACCACGAGGAAAGGAGTATGTTTCCCTAGTTGCAGCCTGAAATCTCTGGCTGCCTATGTTTCAGATTTTTTTTAACAAAACATAGACATTTCACAATTTTGACAGACACACAGGCACAGACAAATTCAAAACGTACAGAACATAAAACAGAGAACCATACAGTGTGGGTGAAATCGAAGGCTAAATAAGTCCCCTCAGAGGAAAGATTTTCCTCCTCAGAGATACGACCCCAATCTCTCTCACACCTCAACACAAAACAGAAAAATCAATAGCGTGGGTTAATTGAAGGCTAAATAAATTCCCTCGGAGGAAAGAAATTTCCTTCTTAGGGATAATGACCCCCAATCTTCCTCATACCCCAAAACACAAAACAGAAAAACCAATAGCGTGGGTTAATTTAAAACTAAACAAATACCCTCAGAGGAAAGAAATTAAACCAGGTTTCCGCCTTAGGGATACAACCCCCAATCTTCCTCATACCCCAAAACACAAAACAGAAAAACCAATAGCGTGGGTTAATTTAAAACTAAACAAATACCCTCAGAGGAAAGAAATTAAACCAGGTTTCCTCCTTAGGGATACGACCCCCAATCTTCCCACACCTCAACACAAAACAGAAAACCAATAGCATGGGTCAATTGAAGACTAAACAAGTCCCCTCAGAGGAAAGAAAGTAAACCAGGTTTCCTCCTTAGGGATACGACCCCCAATCTTCCCACACCCCAATGGGAAAAGATAGCATCCCAAATTTTCCCCCAAATCTGAAAACACCCCTCATCAGGGTTACCGTGTTAACAGAGACCAAACAGCTAGCCCCAAAACAGAAACCTTATCTCTAGAGGTCTGAAAACCAGAATTCTCCGGAATTCTCTGTAGGCCAAAAAGGGACAAGTCAGCAAAGAGCCCATTCTCCGAGACCATCACCCCACATCAAAGTCCTAGGAAAAGAAATACCCAGGAGCTGGCCCTCTGAAGTGAGAGAAGGTGGATCGGGGGCAGAGACTCCCTGTTGACGTCCGAAATTCTGTGTGTGTTTCCAGGGCAGTAACACGAAATACTGCCTCATCTCGCTGGGGCTTCCAAAATGATGTACCAGAAGTGAGTGATACACGCCACAGAATATAAGTTTTAAATGGAGAATTTATTAGCCGGCAGCCATTAGGGGTATGCCACCCAGATCAAATGGCCCCGTGTTAGGGTGAAGGTATGGCTTATATAGGACATATGGGAGTACAGTGGTTAAATATCTTCTGGAACCTACAGGCCAGGTCACAGGGTGGGGGGAACAGGAACAAAAGGTCCTGACTGAGCAAAAGATTCTGACAGGTTATCCTTAAGTGGATAATCTTATTGACACTCCTTGGTGGAGTCACAGAGCCTCAGGGATATCTGCTAAATGCCAGAAAGTCTAAGTCCATTCCTTATCATGCAAACTGGGGTTTCTCAGAGGTCTCCTGATTTTTCCAGTATTACAATAGGACATAATTGAGGACAGCTTGGCATTGGATTTTCGGGGGCACACTCAGGGAAGGAGTGTTGAGACTCTGGGTAAGCTGCAACTTCCCCCCCAGCTTTACAACTCAGATGTTGGTCTTCTCTGGTAACTGTGTTGTGATTTGAATAAGACAAGGTCAGTCTGTTGACATTTGTAATTTGTTTGTATTTGTTTTAAAGTTTAGGGTGCTGGCTTTTCCCCCTGAACAAGGTGAATGATATTTCTACATTGGTTTGAAATAAGATTGTTAACCCCTTAGTGCTACTTTCCTTAGTAAAGCAGATCAAAAGAGCCCATGTTGGCAGCTTTGTGGGTGCTGGTTGTTGATGGATCTTACACCCCCACAGCAACTGCTAGCAGGATTATTGAAACAAGGTGAGATATATCCTATGGATAGATTCCTGTTCAGCACTAAAGAATTCCTCCTGGAACTGAGTTCGTGGAAGAAATCGTCCTCGAAAGATGCCAAAGGACTATGGATGCTAAAGATGAAGTGGTCCAAGAGGTACTTAATTAATCTTTCCCTTTAAGATTATCTCCCTTAAAGTATCTATTGCCATGAATGCATATGTATAGAGCATAATTTAATACCATTTTATATCATTTTTGTAATTTCAATAAGACTCAGAGTATGAACTGATTAACCAGAAGAAAAATCTGATCTCTTTGTTCTCTGAGTAAGCTCAGAGATGCCTCTATCTTATGTCAACAAGCCCAGATGGGGCTGATCTAAGAGCATTCTTTCCTCCTCTGTCCATGGCCATTAAGGATGAAACCTTTAACCCTGAGGACCTGGCAAGTACTGGGAATAACCTGGGGGTTAGACTGAGAAAGGGGAGGGAGAGGAGGTGGTAAAGATGGTGGTGGTGAACAGCTGCTACTCTGGCCCTGTGGAAGGAGAAGATTTGGTTTCCAAATTGCTTTGCCCCTTAGAGGCAGAGGACATTAACACCATCTGTGCTTCTACCCTTCTGACAGCACATATTGTCAGCCCAATGATAGGCAGGGCTCATTCCCCTCCTATTTGGTCCCATCAATCCCTCAAACCATCTTACTGTTTGGTACAGGTAAAGACCAAAAACCAGAGTTGTGGGAAAGCACCACCTTTCCATTCCCTAAATGTGTACACAACTCTAGACACCACACAAAGTTTATACCCTGTAGAATAGCCTTGAAAGCACTCATGTCCCTTCCTTCCCCAGGTACATCTACCAAAGGACTAGAAGATGATCTGGTTTCATTCATTTTAGTCCCTATGACACTTCCGCAGGGGAAGAGGAAGTTGGGAAAGCAAAAAGGCTAGCTGCTTTTGGTCAATTGGTCATTCTTATTCAGGAGGTTGTTTGGGAAGACTTAAGAGTGTTCCAAATAGGTTTCTGAATTCAGAACATGGCATGGGCTGAAACATCAGCCCTTCTACTACCCTACCCATCTTCTCTTGCATCACATTAGTGACCTAATTCCCCACTGGCTTTGAATGAGTTAGGGCAAGCACAGAGGGTCCTTCCCTATCACATGGGAGTAGGGTGTCCAGGGATGGCTGCCATAGCTAAAACCATTTCCCTTCAGTGATAGTATGTGCAGACTAGGATGATTATAGGGCATTACTTGCTATTGCACATATGGGGTAGAAGCTCAAAGACTGACAATGTAGCTGGAGCCCAGCTGCCTCCCTACTCTTTTTGGTTTTTTTTTTTTTTTGCAGGGGGGGAAGGCAGGATAATTGCGGTTAAGTGACTTACCCAAGGTCACACAGCTAGTAAATGTGTCAAGTGTTTGAGGCCGGATTTGAACTCAGGCACTCCTGACTCCAGGGCCAGTGCTCTACTCACTGCGCCACCTAACTGCCCCCTTCCCTACTCTTAAACACTCTCCTCTGAGGCTCTGTCCCTCAGTGCTCAAGTGTATGCCCAAGTAAGGTATATGTATATTTATATAGATTTATACTCCCTTGTTACCCTTACCCCTCAAAAGTTGGCTGGATGACCAGAGTCAGGTGGGTAGGTCACACCAAATATAAACATGTATATATGGCGGCTTGGAGGGAAGTAAGGTGGAGAATAAGGGTAGAGAGGAAACCCTGGAAACCCTAGGCCCCAAGAGAAGGGTTGGTAGGAATCAAAAGACACTGCGCCAGGGGATCTGGTTAGGACAAGAGAAGGCAGGAGACCCTAAAGGGAGGAAAAGCAAAAACATAGGTTACTTTAAAAAGAGCAGATCCAAAGGAAAGTAATGAATGCCTCAAAGGGAGGGGTACCCAAAAATCCCAGGCACCAGGGTTTTGGCTCTGGAGACTCTGAAGAGTTAAGGAAGGGAAGGGATCTTTGGGTTTCATAAAAGCCTGCTATGTCACCAGCCTGGAGAGCAGCACTTTGTCCATGGGGAAAGTGGTCTTGTGCCAGGCTTAGTTAAAAATGCCAATATCACCAATTTTGTGTTCTGTGGGTAAGGCAGATTGAGGCATTTCTAAACTATAAGACCAACTGAAAGGTTTAGCTGCTTAGGTCTCATGACATGATTTGAAAATGGTATAAATAGGGTCCGTCTAGAAAGGCCACCTCAGTGTCCTTTATGGGCATTGCCAACTCATAGAACTGGCTAACTGAAGATAGGGAAACCACTAGGGAACTACTAAATGGTGTCCCTGTTAGGCTGAGGGAAGGAGCTAGGTTCTAATAAGGGCAGGGAGATGGATAGAGGGCCAAAGGAAGCTGGCTTCTCCTCATCCTGGTAGCAAGTTTGGATCCTGCAAAAGACACTTAATCATGAAGAGGCACCTCTCTTTACTCACCTGCACCCAGCACATCTCTCACTGTACTATTAAAGTTAGTAGGAGAAAGACAGGGGATGGGGCTGGGCTCTGGCCAAACTTTCCCCTGCCTATCCTTTTCCTCACCATACTATCATGGCAGGAAAAAAGCAGCAGTGGCTTAGAAAAGGAGACTCAGCAAGGATCTGATAGGAATTCTGTCTTCATGGAGACACTATTTGAAAGTTCTTTTCTGGAGGGGGATGAACACTGTCCAAACTAGGGCTACCCTGCCAACAAAAAAATCTATCAATGCTTGAGTGTCCTTAACCCTGGGTCACCTTACCTGCTTAGCAGAAAGTGAACCCCGGAACCAGAGAATCTGGCCATGGCGCAGCTCCATTTCTCCACAGTCAATTTCTTCCAGTCCCTCAGCCAGGCTTCTCTTGGAGATTTCTTCTTTGGTGATGGCATACCCAGCTTCCTTCAAGAAAGTCAGTTTTGAAGTAGGCACTGAGTTGATTATCTGTAGGGATGGGCACAATGAGAGAGGTGAAATCTCTTAAGTTAGGCAAAAACTGGACGTGGGTGGGCAGGGAAACAAGGCATAAGGTTTAACTGGCTATCATTTTGTGTAAGTAGGTACAGACATGATCCTGGAGTTCCATCACCAAGAAAGGAGACTTTTCGTTGCCATCATGACAGATCACAATTCCCGCCCTTATGTAGCTCCTGAATCTGATACTGCACAGAGATGGTCCTGGAATAAGGTATCTTGTAGAAAAAGAAATATTTATTGCTACCATTCATTATTCAATAGCTTTCTGTGGAAAAGCAAATAAGTGTTCTTCTCCCATTTGGTTCTTTGAGCTTGTAAAGCTATCTAATCTATACTAACATTTAAAATAGCGGTTGGTACAAAAACACAAACCTGTATTTATCTAATTTCTAACTGACTTCATACTAAACTTAAGCTTTGTATGCATCTGGCTATAAAATTTATTAATTGCTACTCTCTAAAGTCCCTCTGAACTCCTTTTCTGGGACCACCTATAGCACCAATGATTCCTAGGGTCCCTCTTCTGTCTTCTTTCCCAAAGCTTGTTCTAGTGAGTGTGCTTACTGGTTCTCTGCCTACCTCAAGCTTCTTAATCTTTCCTTTTCTGCTACTTGCTGCATCTACTTTCCAAGACACTACTCCAAACCCCTTTCTAATGACAGTATCAATCTTGAATTCAAACCTAAAATTTAGGAAAATCACTCTGACAGCTATGTGGAGGCAAGGAGACCAATTAGGAAGCCATGATAATAATTCAGGCAAGAGGTAATGAATGGAGAGAGAGGGGGATGAATACAAGAGATGTTGTAAATGACAGTACTTGGCAACTAATTGGATGAAAAGTGAGGCAGAGTGAATGTCAAGGCTGACTGAGGTTGTGGATTTGGGTGACTGAAAAAATGGAAGTGAGGAAGAAGGGAAAGGAAAGTGACAGAGTTTTATGTTTTGGACATGTTGAATTTGAGAAGCCTTTGGGATAGCCAATAGGTAGTTGGTGCTGCTATACTGAGCTCAGACTCAGCTGCCAAGAGATGACAGTCGCAGAAAGTCTCAAAAATACAGAAAAATACAGCCTCAAAATGCAGACCTAAGTTTGGTGACTAGCTAGTCAATGTGCTTCAGGAAAACTGACCAAAGAAATAGGTCAGGGGTTCAGGGATGAGGGCATGACTTCCATGGCCCAGAACAAGGGACCTATAGGAGAGTGGGGAAGGAAGCAACTGCTAAGTCAGTGGAAAAAAGGCAACAGTCCAGCAGAAGAATCTTTGGTACCAAGTAGAGAAACACCTCCCTCAGCTAGGGACTAACAAGTTCCTTAAGGACAAAGGTGGAAGTGTAGTTTGGCTCAAACCAGAGGTCATGACCCAAGGGTCCATGACTAGAAAGAAGACTGAGACAGAGATTTCCACTATGAGGATCTGTGAGAAAAAAAGAGACATGGCTAGAGCAGAGGTGAGTGGCTGAATAATGGCGGCTCTTGCTTGTATAGGACCTTCCATTTCCAAAGTGCTTTCCTTTCCATAATCTTGTAAGGTAGAAAGGTAGGTCATGGAAGCATTCTCATCTGAGAGGGGAAGTGATTTGCTTATGATCACACAGCTAATAAATGACAGAGCCAGGACTCGAGAAGATTGAGATGTGAAATCAGCCAGTCCAATGCCTTCATTTTATAGGTGAGTAAACTGAGGCTCAGAGAGTGACTTGCCTAACTAAGGTTACACAGGCAGAGTTTGAGCGTAGTTCTTTTGACCTAAAGTGAGCCTTGTCATTGGAAAAAAAAAGTGCATGGGCTTAGGGTTAGAAGACCTGGCTTCAAAACCCAGTTCTGCTGCTCACTGTCTGTGTGACCTTGGGCAAGAAAGTCACTTACTATTCTGGATTTTATAGGATCAACAAGATCATAGCTTTAGCACGGGAAAGGAGGGGAGAAGGCCACTGAGTCCTTACAGATAAGGGAACTAAAGTGTGGGGTCACAAAGTTAGTAGGTGGGTAAAAGTTTCAACTCATTCTACCTACTACACCACCCTGTCTCTGCTTCAGTTTCCTCATCCGTAAAATAAAGGGGCTAGACTAGGTGACCTTTAAGGGTCCTTTAACTTACGATCCTCTAAGTCCCAGTTGTTATGGGCAACACTGTCTGGGTCAGCCATTATAATGAGCTCCCCGGCTGAATGCTCAGATGTTGATAACTATGAATTGTATTTGGTCTGTAATTCAGGGTGCTGGTTTTTTCCCCCGAACTAAGTAAATGATATTTGTATGCTGGATTAAAGTAAGATTGTTAACCCCTTAACGTTGTTTTCCTTAGTAAAGTAGATGAAAAGGACCTGGGCTTGCAGCATTCTGTGAGCTGGTTGTTGTTCCCCTTTACACCCTCACAGCAGCTGCTAGCCAGATTGTTGACACACACCCCCACCCCCAGTTCTCTCTAACCAGTTTAACACCCAAGGACATAATGAGAATCAGGACCCTGGAAATCCATGGCACTGACATACGCAAAAGAGAGAGGGAAGAAGCCTGCCTTTGTATTCCCAGAGCAAAGAAAGGCTGTTAAAGATGGGATCTCAGAGAAAGGTATGGTATGGGTGTTATCCAAGTCAAGTACAGCCCTCTTACCAATGATACTAACTATTTCCTTAGGGACTCTTGTTCCTTCCCTTAATTAGCATGATAACAATTGCAGCAGCTTCATGTTACTGTTAAATCTCATTGCATTTTTGTGCTCTGTACTCACTTGCAAGAATAATTTTCCATTTCCACAATGATGGACCAACAGCAATATTAAGGAAATCTACAAAGTTTTTAACCCCCAGCCCAAGCTGCATTTACTGCTCACATTCTGTATTAGGTTCAGAGAGAATATGGAGTCCCACATAAAGGATATCCCACCTTCAGCCCCACACTACCCTGGGTGGCCTCTTGCCCTTCCTGCTCTCTCCCTGGGACTCTGACTGTTCAAACTTTGTCTTACCTGGATGATAAATGAGCCAATCACCACACTACAGAAGATGGGGTTACGGTACATGCCTTCAAAGACATTCCTCTCACCATGGATTTTTCGGGCATTGATTTCATTGAAGAGCTGCATTAGGATGAAGGTATTGAATACAATGGTATAATGTTGGGAGGGTGGGGCATTTAAGGGGGATTTTCTCCCACTGTTGATGAACTTTTCACCTAGGTAGGGAAGACAAGATAAGTTTGGGAGGGGGGTTAGGAGAAACCGTGGGATCGTAGGACCCTAGTTACCAAGAAACAAAATGCCTTGCCCACTCCCCACAGTCTAGCTCTCTGGGGTCTCCTTTCCTAACCCCTGCCTTGGCTCACCAACAAAAAGAAGGATAAAGACAATGCAAACCTGGTAGATTGCATGTCCCAGCATATCAGTGCTGGAGATCAGTGGCTTATCATGGCCATAGGGTTGTCTCAAGAGCAACACCTCTGTGGGTGGCTCGGTAGCCAGGGCAAGGGAGGCAAAAGTATCCATGATCAGGTTCACCCACAACATTTGCACAGCTTTCAGTGGGGAATCCTAGCAGGAAGAAAAGGATTTCCCTTTTCAACTTTTTTTTTCCATAAACCTTTCCCCTTTCTTTGCCCCATTCTTTCTTCTATCCCTACTCCCTGAAACAGAAGCAGCACTGGACTTTGATGGTTGGAGACTGGAACCAAGGTCTAGTCCACACACTTCCCAACCAGTGAGCATGGACAAGGCATCTGTAACGTTGCTGAATCTCCATTTGCCTACTACACGTAAGATGGGGTTGCTGTTCTTCTAACTGCCTTCACTACATGCTTTTACTACATTGCTATGAGCAAAGTGCTTTGTAAGGAGTAAACTGTTCAATGATAGTAACTCCTGCTTATAATTACTGGAGTTCTTCACCAAGACATCTGAAGATGTCACAGAAGTGGCCTGGGCTTCTCATCTGCCCTAGCAGCACAGTGCTCTCCTTTATTCTTCTTAGCTGCCATACTTCCCATTTCCCATCCACCTTTTGACCCATCCCCCAGACTGAGCTTCCTCATTGCACCTGGGTGAAACAGGCCCCAATGAAGGCCACAATCACAGCCACCACATTGACAGTGAGCTGGAACTGCAGAAACTTGGAAATGCTATCATAGACGTTTCGACCCCACATCACTGCCTTAACAATGCTGGTAAAGTTGTCATCTGTTAGAATGATGTCTGATGCCTCCTTTGCCACATCTGTACCTGCAATGCCCTGTGGGGGAGAGGAGAGACAGAAGAAAAAGGGCACAGTGAAGGACTGGAACAGGACAACCTACCACAGGGCAATCAAGACCCTTGTTGTGTAGAAGTAGAGAACAAGGCAGGAGACTTGGCTTTTAGACCAAATGTGTGCCTTTAGGCAAGTCATCTTATTTCCAGGTCCTCCTTTTCTCATATGTAAAATGTTGGTGTTGGACTAGATAGTCCTTAATTTCCTTCCAAGCTCCAACATTCTATAATTTTGGGAATCTATAGACTCACAGTCCAGTGGATCTGAGGCAAGGTTCCAATCCCCCTAAATAGTTACTAGCTGTATGACTTTGTCTGTTCATTTCTCTGGGCCTCAGTTTATTCATCTGTAAAATAAGGAGGTTGGACTTTATGACCTCTAAGTTCCTTTTCCACCCTAAATCTATATGATCCCATGAAACCCATGTGACAGAACCAGGCACTGACACCAGAGGGCGCACCGGGCACACATATAATAGTACCTGAGCCAGGACAAGGAGGACACGGTCTCTCCAAAAACCTGGAGAGTTCCTTCATCCTGGTAGACATCAGCCAGTAGGTTAATGAGCATTTGTTAATCCCCAGGTACTGGGGTATAAAAATACAAAGAATGAAATGATCCCTACTAAAAATGAGCTTCCATTATAATAGAAAAAGAGAAAGAAATGTGGTCCATTCTCCAAAGGGGAAGATCAAGGCCTGAACAATGGATAAAATTAGTAGCGAATTTTGCCCATTACAGACGTGTGATAGGTGCTAGGGATACAAAACTGAAATGGAAGCTCTTTCCCTCAAGTTCACATTCTAGGGAGCATAGGGAGCAATGGGGACAAAAAAGAGATTCAGAATGCCTTAGGAAAAGGGACAGAACACTCAGCTGTGTGTGGAGGGAGGGTCAGGGAGGAGGAGGGGAGAATCAGGGCAAGTTTTTAAAAAGCCCAGGTGATGGAACCTTTGGCTGAGCCTTAGAAGGACTAGCAAGATTTGGAAAGGGAGTGTATTCCAGGGAGAGGGAAGAGCCTGTGTACATGCAGAGTCAGGAGACAGGAGGTCAGTTTGGCCACAACATAAAGTAACAGGAAATAAGCTTGGAAGGCAGGCTGGAGTTAAGAATATGCAGACCCTTATGTGCACAGTCCTAAAACAAGCAATTTGTGTTTTATTCTCCCAGTAATTGGAAGTCCCTGAACTTTTCTGAGCAGGGGCATGCCTCTCAGACTCATGCCTCTAGAAGGATATTTCAGTAGTTATTTTAAGGTAGATTAGAGTGGGGAAAGCCAGGAAAACCAGGAAGAAGGCAATCAGTAATCCAGGTGGAAGTAATGAGCGTCTGGACTAGGGATGCTAAGAGTGTGGCCAGATGGCATGGAGGTAGACCTGGTAGGCCTTGGCAACTGATTCTGTTTGGGCAGTGACTCAAAATGAGGAAAAGAGAGGGAATGGTGAAAGTAGAAAGCTATTAATCAATTCAGGAATAAACTCAGGCCACCTCCCCCCTCCTTTTACTTTTTGCTTGCTAATCAGACTAGATCATCAGTTCATTGGTCTCCCCAGGGCTTTTTGCTTGAGGGCTACATTCAGGAATATGAAAGAGTGAAGGAAGTCCCTGGTTATATGTGTCATGCATGGCCACTTACACTTTATTTTCCTTCCCCACCAGTACCACTCTTGTCCAAACTCTCTTCACTTAACCCATCACAAGACTGCTTACAGTCTGTTCCCTCCAATCCGTCCTGCACACTAGAGGTGTCAAACACACAGCCCACATGAACTACGAAAATGTAATTGGGGAAAATGTAACAAAATAAGTAAAAATACAATAGAATATAGGTAATGCTCATATTTGGTTTTCTAAGTTAATAAATGGCCCACAGAGATCCCTATGTATGGTCTCCTACCCTACCCCTACTTCTATTTGAGTTTGACATCACTGCCAGATCATTCCACAAGAGAGAGCAAATGGAGAGTTATGAATAGAGAAGTGATATGTGGGAAGTAAATGTCTCATGAAACTTGAAGAACAAAGGCCTGAGCCTAACATTCAAGATCCTCTATACCTTGGCCCCAGTTGGTAACCTAACCTCTCATTTTTCGTCACCTTTTCCACTCAAGCAGACTAGTCTCCCAAATATGCTTGCCTGTCCACTCTTTTATCTCATCATTTATTCCTCTGCCCTCCCACTACTTCTCCACTAATTCTGAAGGCCCTGATCCAGTGAGCCACTTTTTCACTTACTTGACCTTCAGTAGAACCCAAATTCAAAACTTTTTCTCTTTAGGAAACTGCCCTAAAACTCATTCCATTCACTTCGTAATGCAGTAATCTCTTCCTAGCCTTTCTATTGGACATACTCTTCTATGACTGCTGCTTTCCCTATTTCTGTTCATTACAGGTGGCTCATCCATTAGGATAAGTCCCTAGAATACAAAGACTAGTAGCTAGTGCAGTGCTCTGAATGCTGCAGGGGTTTTTATTAATGACTGCTGAATAAGGAGAAGAGCCTAATTCCTCACCCATAGTTATTTCCCTTAGTTTCTGATTTAAGTTTATGGGTATTCATCACAAACCTAACTTGCCTAGATAGAGATAATCTCACTCTGCGCCTCCAAATGGAACAATAGCTAACTATTGTTTACATAGCCCTAACCCTCCCACAACAGGGACTGTGGGTTGAAGAGTAAAATCCAAGACAGAAGAAATTAGAGGTAGAAGAAGTTTTAAGCAGGGGTCTTAAGTAGGTCAGCAGGAACTTTCTTAGAAAAAGACAGTAGCTATTTTTTACATGCTAATTTGTCCTTTAGGTGAGTGATTCCATGGCAAGGGTATAAGGTATCAGTAAGGCAAAGAGCAAACACTAAAGCTCAAGTATGATGTACAGGGATGCGGGTTGGTGAAAAGTCCCTGAAAGTATCTATTTAATGTTTTATACTTATGCATAATCATAAGGACAAAGAAATCTATATCCCAGGCACTTAGTATAGGGCCCTGCACAGAGAAGGCCTTTGAGAAAAGCTGAAGTAGGAAACTGACAATAAATTATATATGGACATGTTCAATTCAAACCAATAATTTTCTTTCAACAAGTATTTATTAAATAGATGCCTGCTCTGCACTATTAGGCACTGAGGATACAAAAATAAAAGTGAGACGCAGATTCTCTCATTCTATTGGAAAGGTGAGGGGCATTGTTGTTATTTAGTCATAGCCAACTCTTCTTGACCTCATTTGGGGTTTTCTTGGCAAAGATACTGGAGTGGTTTGTCATTCCTTCTCCAGCTCATTTTACTACTTGTGTGACCCTGGGCACGTGACTACATCTCTCAGTTCCACAGTTCCCTCATCTGTAAAAATGGGGAGAATAATGGCACCCACCTCTCCCAGTCACTGTGAGGATCGAATGAGGTATTTGAAAAGCACTTTGTAAGCCTTACAATGTTATGTAAAGGCTAGCTGTGATCATTATTATCAAAAACAATAATAATAATAAAAACAAGTTAGTTTTCAGATGGAGGTACTAGTAGCTGGGAGAACAGGAAAGATGTCATGTGGAAGGGGTCCCTGAACTAAGGCTCAGTAGACAGGGGTGAGGAAGTAGCACATTCTAAGCCAGTGCCAAGGCATAGGGATAGATTCCTTCTATCTCTTCAGTTTTGTTGACTCTTTGAGTGGACTGGATGAGGTAGAGAAAGGTATATGGGGGCAGCTAAGTGGCCAGTGGATAGAGCACTAACCCCTGGAGTCAGGAGGACTTGAGTTCAAATCCAGCTCCAGACACAACACTTAGTAGCTGTGAGACCCAGGGCAAGTCAATTAACCCCAATTACCTCATCCCCCTAACAAAAAAAAGGCAGGAGTATGGCCAGAGAAAGAAGAAGAGGAGGGAAAGAAGTATTTATTAAATGCCTCCTATGTGCCAGGCACTGTGCTAAGTGCTTTACAAATACTATCTCATTCCATCCGTATAACAGCCCTGGGAGGTAGGTGCTATTATTGTCCACATTTGAGAATTGAGGAAACTGAAGTTAACATAGGTTGGGTGACTTGCCTAGGGTCACTCAGCTACTAAGTGTCTAAGGCTGGATTTGAACTCAAGTGTTCCTAAATCCTAGTCCAGTGCTCTGCCCACTGCACTCCCTAAACTCCCTTCAGGCAGAGAGAGAAGTGGGAGGAAAATCTAGGGCCAGGACTGTGAAGAAGAAATGTCTTTCCTCTTGATATACAGGGAGGTGTAAAGGCAATCAGTAAATGAGAAGATTTTTCCCGCTCATTTGAATAGGCTTGGGGGGGGGCTCTCAGGGTCCTAGGGGGAGTAGCTAAGACCGGAGCCCATGGTAGGCGCCTGAGTTCTGGTCACTCAGATGATGTTCTAGTTGAAGGGATGACGTCTGGTGACTATGTATAAAGGAGAGAACACAGGTTGGAGATTGAGACGTAGCAGAGGGAAGAGAAGGAGAGGTGGTGGTAGCAGCTGCAGCAGGCACTACTAAAAGCAGGACTGACCCTTGTGCAGACCAGAGAGTGCTGAGCAAGGGCTTGAGGCCAGTGGGTAATCTTCTTACTGGAGGGCCCTAGCATTGGGGGGAAGCAGCAGTATAGCTTAGCTTGCTGCCATAATATTTTTCTGTAACCTCCTGGTCACTATTGTGAGATGGGCATATTGGTCTTGTAAGGTTCTTGCCAGGATATGGAATTGGGGACACTGGTCTGTGGGTCTGCTATTTTGGAGCTTCAATAAATGCTTCAACTCCTCTGCCTTCTACTTAGAGAATTCCTTATATCCTGAGATTCTGGATCATTCAGGCATATTCATGATTGCCTTAATGATATCCTCTCTTCCCTCCTAGAGGTTCCCTCTCATGAGTTTGGCTGCAGGCTGTCCTCCACTAGACTCCTAAGAGAATTTTTGAGATACAATATAATTTTAGACATACAAAAACAATAAATTTCTGATGACATCATTTGCATTTCCAGATTATCATGTGTAGAAATTATTCAACTTATTACCTTCGGTATTCAACATCTACTTCAAAAGTTAACAATTATCATTAAATTAGAGAGAGATAATAACAATGTTGTGTCTAGCATATACCAGACTTTATGTTAAGCATTTTATAATCATTATATCATTTTGATCCCATAGCAACAACCATTATTATTTTCCCTTTATAAATCAGGCAACAGGTCAAACAGAAATAAAATACAGTTTTGCAATTGGAACAGAGAAGTGTGGAGTTTACCAAGAGCAGTAGAAGAGTGGGCTACAAGGTGCCCAGGGGCACAAAGCTACTGCCAGCCTTCAAATTACTGAGCCTCCCCTCCTTTTACCAGGTGGGAAAAAGTGATTTAAGTTTTCTCTACAATTCTCCAATATTCTCGTCTCATAATCTGATCTGGGGATTAGAGATTCCTATGGCTGTTTAAAATTTCCACACTGAGATACTCTCTTAACTCTGGGGAGGGAGTGGGGAATGAGTGATCAGGATTGAGAGGAGGTGTTTTAGCACGAGTGAGCTCCTGGAGTGATCTACAGTCTCAGGAGTTCTCTGGTTAATTCCAACTAGTCAGTTTCCAAACTTTTTAATGATTAATCCCAGAATCTGCTAAAATGTTTTTAGCTCTGTTTCCACTGTAATTCCAGGTTGGCCGGACAAGAAATTACAAGGAAAAGAGTCTTTGTTTCCCTAGCTGCAGCCTTAGAAATCTGTGGCTGCCTGCGTTTCAAATTTTACAAAGTAATAGACTCATTTCACAGCATATACACTCACACACATATTGACAGACAAACTGACAATTAACAGGATGAATACAAACTGAGCTCACAATTTAACAACAGAGAGGGAATTAGAGGCTTTCTAGAAACCATCATCATGAATTGGCTCTCATTATTATTCCAAGGAAAGGGGGTTTTGGGGAATTTGCAAGGATCTAAGATCTGACGGGGTAGGAGTGGATGAGAGTCAGAGCACCTCTATGGTCTTTGGGGGAAGCATTTTTCTGACTCTCCATAACCTACATCCAGAGTGTAGCTGTCCTTCTCAAGATCAGATCCCTTAGGGGAAGGGGAAAGGGGGTGGGGGAGGCAGGAGGCAACAGCAGTGGTACAAAGTTAACCGCCTTAGGGCAGGTAAGGGAAAGGCGAGGAGTAAGGACAAAGTGCATTTATCCTCCCCTGAATCAGAGCCTTTAAGGGAAAGGAGTCAGGAAGAAGGCGAGGAACAGGGCAGAAAGAGCAGAGGAACAGCTAGGGCTGGAGTCATTGGAAAAGAGGGGAGAGTGAGGTGGAGAGAATTAGCCAATACTGGGTGTGATGCTGGAGCAGCTTTGCAAACCTTAAGGGAAGAGTCTTCTGCCTTTTGTTCTCACTCAGCTATCTCAGCAAACCCAAGGTGAAAAACATTCCTGTGTGGGACGAGTGAAGACCTCTCATAAAAGGGGAAAGAATTAAATAAAATAAAATAAGTAGAATAGACTTAGATATTTTCCTTTCCACAAGCTTAGCTAGTGACCGTAAGGCCCCCCCGAGGTTAAGAACAGGTCCTGTGTATTTACCTAATGGCAAGAGGCCTGGAAGAAAGAAGGGTTGAGGTGAATAAGTCAGCAACCATAAAATTCTCTGAGGATAAGCATAAGACACAGGATACTCACCCCTGTACATTGACCCCAAGATAAGAGAACCTCTGTTTGGGGAAGAATGGATGGAAAGCCGAAAAGCCAGGTGCAATATAGATGTGCAAGATTAGGTAACTAACAACTAATTCCTGCCTGTCACCGATAACCGAACTGTTTGTTTAATCGTCATTGTCATTTAAGACAGATTTACTACCTTGAGATTGATAGTAGAATGAAACAAGGATGGTGGGAAGTTTATGACTGTCTCCTGCTTGTAAAAATAACCATACTGTTTGTTCCTTGCCATTATCCCTGGGTAGATTTATCGCGTCTAGATTGTACCCTCAAAGCTTACGTCTGCAAGCTGAGAGGAAGGAGGTTGGGAGGGGGAATTGTGGTTAGGGACCTATATAAACACCCCAATTTTCTGTGTCCAGTGCGCTCTGACACTGAGAGACCTTCGGTGTCCGAGTGGCCCTTTCCCGGGATCGTAATAAATTTTCCTTTCTACTTTCACCTTGAGACGCCTCTGTTGTTAATTTTTGGATTCGTAAAATCCATCCCACACATTCCCATCCCTGGCTAGATTAATTAACTAATCAATTGGTACTTCCAGGGGGTCGATACTGTAGATTTCATCCCTGCCCCCAGAGCTAGCTTCAAGGGAATTTCAGACTTCAACCAAACGAGTGAGAGTCCTTTGGAAGCTGGGAATAGAGAGAACTTATCCATGTGGGTCTCTGCCCCCGATTACATTTCACATTTTGGCCACCACTACACCCCCCCCATTTTCATTATCTTTCTATTTTGACAAGTCATCAACTTTTTTTAAAGGAATTTTCTCAGTTGATGTACCCAGGCTGTCAAAGTTCCCCTTGTCATTAACATAAGAAGAGTCTCCATATACAAGATAAGGTTGTGGAATGAAGTTTTCCTCAGGTCTTTGGGGTTGTGGACACAAAAGAAACAATTCCTGGATTTTCATTCAAAGTGCTCAAAGGAAGGAGGTGTTCACCCTTAGATATGTTGATGAGCAGGCCCCACATCCTACTGAGTGAAATGTAAACTGATGTTCCTCACTCAACATTCCTCCTCTACTCTATTTTCCTGCATTCAGCAGCAAACACAGGTATTATATATATTACATATTTTCTGTGGAAACATAACTTCAATTCATATCTTATAGTGGAGAATATGGATAAAAGTGGCAGAAGTCTCTCATGTTTGTGCCTGACTGACTTGCCTTTGTAAATGAGCATCACATAAAGCCGACAGGCCTTTTTCTGAAATTGTTGGTTGGAAATTTTGGGAAGAGGACAATGATGAGCCTGACAGTGTCAAGAAAAAGCACGTTAGATGCCCTTCAGAGTAAATCTCAGTGACTGTCTTAAAGATAGGGAGGCAGTGGAAAGTAGAAGGCAAGATTTGGAGACAGAGGATCTGGGTTCAAATTCTGGTTCTGCAACCTTACTACGTGTGTTATTTTGGGCCACATCTTTAGCCTTCCTATGCCTCAGTCTTCTTCTCTGTAAAATGAGGGGGGTGACCTATTTCTTCTAAGGGTCCTTCCATTTTAGGCCTCTGACACTGTGACTTTTCTAATATATCATGATATAGCCATACCATGTTCTCAGGGCTGTGAGACCCCAGGGCAGGATAGTTTTGTGTAGTTATTTCTCCTCTCATCTCTTGAGTCCTAGAAAAACTCACTTGCCTGGGTTCTTAGGGCTGTTTTGTCATCTTGAGCTTTCTTTCTGAGTGTCTGGTTTTTCTTCCCCTGGATACTCTCCATGTCCTCTGTATCAAAGATGGCAAGGTCCTAGAAGGCTCGGCTGACAACCAGGAAGTCTGGGAAGTCTGGTGGTTGCAGAAGGCCCTACAGCTATTTCCCTTTCTCCCCCCCTGGGTGAGCTGTGCTGAGCTAAGAGAAAAGTTATAGACTTAGAGGTAGAAGAGACAGCAGAGGTCTTGTCGAATCGCATTATTTTAGATTTGATGGAACTGGATACTCTCCAGGCCCTCTGCTCTGTATCAAAGGTGTCAAGATCCTAGAAGGCTAGGCTGACAGCTAGGAAGTCTGGGAAGTCTGGTGGTTGCAGAAGGCTAAGAGAAAAGTTATAGACTTAGAGGTAGAAGAGACAGCAGAGATCTTGTTGAACAGCATCATTTTAGAGTTGACAGAACTGAAGCCCAAAGAAAAGAGACTCGCCCAAGGTCACATAGGTAGCTGTGGTACTAACTTGCATCCTCTGACTTCATCCAAATCGTTCTTTTTACTGCACCCACTGCCTGGAATGAGAAGGAAAATCAAGAGGTTTAGAGCTGGAAATGAACCTTGGGTGATGTAGTTTGGATCCCCAACCCTCTCTAGGGTGAGGACTCCATTCTAATATTAATTTCTCACCTTCCCCCCAAATTAGATTTCTGGTCAGAGAGTTCCCAGAAGCACTGAGAGGTTAAGTGGTTTGCCCTTGGTCATTGAAGCAGGATTGAACGCAGGCCTTCCTGATGCTAATTTGGATGCTTCTCATCCATCCAGAGTCAATAGATCAGTAGTCCTTGGTTAAGAAAGTCTACCTTTTGGCTAGACTCGATACCTGCATGTGGATCGGTGGAACCCTTCTCAGCTTCATGGAAGGGGTGGCCCACCAGGCAGAAATTGTGGCTCTGACCCAACTTCTACCCCTTACATTTTACAAAGAAAGAACATGAGGACTGCAGAAGGGAAGAAATTATACAGGAGGATACATTTATTAAATGCCTACTATGTGCCAAACAGGCAGCTAGGTGGCGTAGTGCCAGACCCGGAGTCAGGAAAACTCATCTTCCTGAGCTCAAATGGGCAAGTCACTCAACCCTGTTTGCTTCAATGCCCTCATCTATAAAATGAGCTGGAGAAGAAAACAGCAAACCACTCCCATATCTTGGCCAAGAAAACCTCAAACTGTGTCAGGAAGAGTCAGATAGCACTCCACATGTGCCAGGCACTATGCTAAGCACTTTTATTATAAGGGCACGTGCTATTATCATCCTTATTGGACAGTTGATAAAACTGAGGCAGGGTAGTGTTAACGTGTTTTTGCTTAATTTGAACATCTTCCCATTCATTAATAGGCCCATGTGACCTGCGTGGGTCACATGGGAGCCTGTGGTGGGAGGAGCTTGCTGAAGGGGTGGGGCAGGAAGGGCGGAGCAGAGCGAAGAGGAAGTTGGTGAGAGCAGTTAGCGCTGAGGGAGAGAGGAAGCCGCAGCTAGCTGTGAGTTTTGTTTGTGGGAAGGCCGTGGTGGGGGGGGGGAGGGGAGGAGGCTTGGGAATGGCGGCGTGTCCTGCGTCGTTATTGTGTATAGACTTCTTTGTTGCCGTGATGGGTTTGGCTTTCTGGTGTTGGGGTGTGGCCTTCCGGGGTTTGAATAAATGTTTTGGTTCTGTCTCCCCTATGGAGAGTCGGTTCTATTTTGCGATTCTGAGCTATGCCAGCCTATCCAGGGCCTCCGGGGGCGCTGTGAATATCGCGTTGGCGCTACGGGCAGACGGAGGTTAAGTGACTTTCCCAGGGTGACATAGCTAAGTCAGCATCTGAGGCTGGATTTGAACTCAGGTTTTCCTGACTCCAAGTCCAGCATTATGTCCTCTGCACCACCTAGTGGCCTCTTGACACAAGGAGAAGTGGCCAAACTGGGATTCGGACTTGTCTTCCCACTACGAATTCCCTCTTCTTTCCTGTGGAGAGCAGAGCGGAACTCCCCAGTGGAGAGCAGCGTCGGTCTTTGGTCCAGGGGCCGGAGAGATTTATCTCAGAGGAGGAAGCGTGCGGATCTGATAGTAACTGAGAGAGATATCGGTCAACGAGCATTTATTAAGCGTGAGAATAACTCATGATGGCCATCTTCAAACATCTGAAGAGACTCGACTTTGCTCTGTTTGATCCCAGAGGACTAAACCTTTGGAGCAGCGATGGGGAGACTGCTTTAGGCTCGATGGGGGAGGGGGTGGGAGGACTGGGGGGCACTGCAGTGGAGCAGGCTGCCCAGGGTTGGGGTGGGGTCCCCTCGGGCAGGAGCTAGACGACCACTCGTTGAGTGTGTCATGGTGGGGATTCCTGTCCTATGTGGGTAGGACAAGAGAGCTGCTGAGGTCCTTCTGTACACCTGTCCAATTCTGTGATTCTGTGTTTCCCTTCAAGATTCCCCAGACAGTTAGCTGCCTTTGTGTCTCAGGAGGAGGGAATGGCTTAGCTGACTGGCCTTAACCTCAACTGCTAGCTCCTTCAGGGAGGACAGACACTGGAGCATTTTGGCCCTTGACACCATTCCCTCTGTGTGTGTGTGTGTGTGTGTGTGTGTGTGTGTGTCTGTGTCTGTCTGTCTGTCTGCCTGAGAGAGCTCATGGGTGTGGGTGTGTGTCTGTCTGTCTTTGAATCTGAGCCAGAAAGGGCCAACCCAGGATCTTCCTGCTGGCTGTGCCTCAATGGCAGTTTGTAGGGAGGAGATGAGACTGTCTTGGCCTTCTGGAGATGGCTTCCTCAGCCAAGGACCATTTGGGGGCCAAAACTTCTTTCCTGCCTCCCAGTGGCTACAGATGTTGGGATCACCTGACTCTTTTTATACTTCTCCCACACCCCCACCCCTACCTGCCATCTCACCTTCTCTAAGGCCTCTCGGCCCTCCTGGAATGGAGGTGGCTGCTCCTTGGGCTTCAACTGTCATGGGGCTAAGGTAGTAGGAAGCAGCTGTGCTGGAGGTACCGTTAAATTCAGGACTATCTGTCTCATGTGGTTACAGCATTACTTTAGCCTAGATAGCTGGCATTTATGAACCTCTTCAAGATTGCCAAGTGCTTTATGTCCACATCTCAGATATGATTCTTAGGGAGAATCCAGAAGCGAGGCATGATCGAGAAGTCCTAGATATTCATTTTAATGGACATTGAGAGGTGGGGGGCTTGATTGGGGGTGTTTCTCCTGTTTGTTCAGCCCTTTTACTATTCTCTCGTCTCTCTTGATTCTTCCTTCCTTGCACTGGACCCAAGCTTCTGTTACAGTTTCTTGGTCACCATGGAACCCTGGCCTGGGCAGGGCACCTATACCATCTTGGAAGTGGATGCTCTGAGGCCTTGTAGTGAAAGTTATGAGCTTAGGAACTGCTGGTTTTTTTGTTTTTGGTTTTGTTTCTTTCTTCCTTCTGGTTAGGCCTGAAGGTCTTTGGATATGCTGAGAGGGAAAACATTCCAAACACACTTTCTGTCCTGTCCCTTTCTCCTCTCTGTCCCTCCCCCTCCTCCCCCATATATTTGGGAGCCATTTAACTGTTCTGGGCCCCAGTTTCCTCATCTGTAAAATGAGGGGTTTGGATTCAGTGACAAGTATTCAAAATAGGACTCAAATTTCAGTTTTAGGGATAAGAGCAAAACAACCATTTTTTCAAAAATACTATATTTAAAGGTTCAATAGCCAAAGGTTGGGGGTGGGTTCTCTCTTTTTTCATTCTTTCCTTTTTAAGATTTAGCAGAAACTGTAATTGGAGGTGGTAGTTTTCAGCTGTTCCTTTCAACTGCCTTTGTCCCCAACCCTTCCACCACCGTACCCCTGGCTCTTCTCTGACATGTTTGTCCTCCTATTCCAGGGCTACCTTTTAAAGGCCCAAGCTGGAAATCCAGGGAGCTGGGATGATTAACTAACTGTGGGTACAAGGGAGGAGAATTCCACAGCCTCAGACTGCAAAGTTTCCATGGTTTCACTGCCCTGGGACATCCCCCTCCTAGAGGAGACTGCTCTGTTGTTGGGCTTCTTCTCATGCTTAGCTGGAAGAAGGGAAGAGGAAGAGGAGGAGGAGCAGACACTTGTCAGTGGTTGTGAGGTAAGGCTGAGCTTCCTCGATGCCCAAGGGGCATATGGGGCTGAGACTGGATGGACAGGGACACATGTGCTTTCCTCTTGACCCGCAGCAGTAGACTTGGGTGAAGCAGGGAGCATCATGTTAATAACACAAACTGATGAAGTTTACATTGATGGGGAAATCCTTTAAAGCTCACCTGTCCAAGCTGTTTTGTCCCCACTCCAAAACAATGTCTTCTAGCTGTGTTGGGGACACCCTTCTCTAGTTCATTACTCAGCTCTGTTGAGAATCGCTGTCCTCCCCACCCCTCCTCAACACTCACATGATATTGGAGTGCTAATACCCCCTCTTCCACACATGCATTATGATACGGGGCCTTCTAATGCCCCCTTCTCCATATAGGGCAGCTAGGTGGAACAGTGGAGAGAACACCAGGCCTGGAGTCAGAAAGACTCCTCTTCCTGAGTTCAAATCAGGCATCAGGTATTTACTAGCTTGGTGACCCTGAGCAAGCCACTTAACCCTGTCAGCCTCAAGTTTGCTCATCTGTAAAATAAGCTGGAGAAGGAGATGGCAATTCACTCCAGTATCTCTGCTAAGAAAACCCCAAATGGGATCATGAGGAGTCGGGCATGACTGGAAATGACTGAATGACAACAATTATGCATAATAATATTGGGGTGCTATGAGATGACAAAATAGGTACTAGGTTTCTATAATCTACAAGTTCTCCACCCTGTCATCCTTATCACGTAATCTCTTCAGGGACAGCAGATTGACTGAGATGGGACATTGGAGCCCTGGGCCAGTCTGGCATTCAGTATAAATACTTGGGATTTTCCTCTGTCTTCAGAGGCTTAACGAGTACTGTCTGCTAGCCTTCCATATTCACAGTTGTGCTAGCCTGAGAATGACAAACTCCTACTTCTGATGTAAAAGTCATAGGGCTTGGGCTTTTGTTTTTGTTCCTTTAAGCCAGAATAATAATATGCCATTGACTCGGGATGATACAGCTGGATTACATGCAGCTAGTGACTGACTAGCCTAAAGCCTCTGATACATTCTTGGCACATCCTCGGCAACATTGGGGTGGGGGCCATAGTCACTATGGACTACTTCTGATAGGCCCAGAATGACTCATGGATGGTGCCAGTTGGCCTGGGGCTATTTCCAATCTTGACATGTATCCTACTGCACCTTTTGGCCTTGGGAGCTCCCCCTGAGACATGTGGATGGATGACACATGGATAGGAAGGACTTGTAGAACTGTGCCTGAAGTTTGGAGGGATTAGAGGGAAAACAGATTTTAGAGCTGGAAGAAATCTTACAGGTCATCTCATCCAACTTCCTCATTTTAGGGATGGCACTGAAACCTAGAGAAATTGAGTGATTCCCCCAAGGTCACAGAAGTAGCAAGTAGATGAGCCCCCGGATTCAGTATTCTATCCATTTCTCCATGTTGTCCCTCCTAGTCATGCTACCTACCCTTTCATTAATGCATTTTAATTAATGTTTATTAATTTCCTCTCATATGCAGAGCATCATGACATGACTAGAAGGCTCTTGCCTTCATGATTTCAATCCAGTAAACTTTCATTAAGTGCCTACCATATTCCAGGTACTATGCTAAGTGCTGGGGGTATAAAAAGAGGCAGGAGCTTACAATTTAATTGGGAAGACGACATGCAAACAAATGCAAATTTACTCTTGTTCACTCATGTCCAACTCTTCATGAACCCATTTTGGGCTTTTTTTTTTTTTGTCAAAGGTACTGGAGTGCTTTGCCATTTCCTTCTCCATCGCATTTGATAGATGAAGAAACTGCGGCAAATAGGGCTAAGTGACTTGCCCAGGGTCACACAGCTAGCAAGTGTCTTAGGCTGGATTTGAACTCAGCAAGAAGAGTCTTCCTGACTCCAGGCACAGCGCTGTATCCACTGTGCTGCTTAGCTACAAGCTTAGTTTAGCAGGGAGTAAAACACAAAGAGAAGTATTGTGTGAGGTTGGAGTTAGAAGATAATTATTGGTGGATCAGAGAAGTCTTCATATAGCAAGTAGCCTTTGAAGTGGGCTTTAAAGAATGGCTCAGATTTACCCTGGCCTGGAAGGACAGGGCTAGAAGGCTTAGGCATGAAGTCTAGTCTGATGATGCTAAGAATTATTCCTAAGCCTTCTGATACTCATTTGCATTTATCTTTCTCAAGAAAGAAAACCAGTTTTTGTCACTCTCCTCCCCTTGTCTTCTCACTGCTTCCCCCTCCCCAAATTTGCTTCCCCCTTGTAGGTGCTATAGTAACTAATCACTGTGTCGGAGTCCGGAGTCTCATGGGTGACAGTTTCATTTCTTTGTGAGTCACTGCATCTTCCCTGAGAGTAAGGTGGTCTCTAGCAGTAATTGGTTGTTCCTCTGACCATCATTCTGAGGTCGTTTCCTTCTACCTTAACCAGAAAAGCTCTATAACTGTCCTGCTGCCTTTAGGGCATGGGGCCTAGAAAATAGGGTAAAATGCCTGGGGAGAAAGATCTTTAGAGAAATAGGAGCAAATTCTGAAGACTAGGTACTCTCCAAGGAGATGGGGAGCACCTGCCTCTGGAGGGATTCAGACACAGAATGGACCATCTGTCAAAGATTCGTGTATCCTGCAGATGGGTGAACTAGATTATGTCTTGGGTCCTTTTTTTCCTATGGAAATTTCACTATTTTTTCCCTTTTGGCATTTTTATTGAAAGTCTTTGTTTTTACAGTACCTTTATTTCCAAATATATTCTTTCCCCTCCCTTATCCCAAGAGCCATCCTTTTTAAAGAATAAAAAAGTTCAGCAGAACCAAGCATACATGATTCCCTTTTGTCTTCTATTTTTTTCTCTTATTGCTTTTATTAATGACTTCTGTGTTTTGTACCATAGGCAGATACTACCACCTTTGCTTGCCACAAAGAAAACCTGTTGAGCAAAAATATACAGACACAGCATTTGGCATCATATGCAACTCTCTGTACCCAGAGGCCCTCACCTCCCTCCCAAGAGAAGGGAATTGTTTCACTGATTCTTGTATTGGCTTTTAGGTATGACAGCCCTTGTCTTTCCATTGTCAGTGGAAGCAGGCTAGAACACAGTAGCGGGGTTGTCATTTAGGTAGGGGAAGGATGTGTACATCTTCATGCATACTATTAAGAGATGCCATGATGTAACTCCATAGCTCTGCTAGCTCCAAGATAATGTATTAATAGGGAACTCTCAACCCAGCCAAGACTAGCCTAAGTCTGCTTCACCTCTATGCTTTCCCATTGTCTGCCGCAATAAATGAGTACTGTGTACCAGGCCACAGAGCTCTTATGAATTGATTTTCCTTTTGGCAGTAGTTTTAGGGTGCATAGAGATGCTTACCCATACATAGAGTAGGGGTAGGGGGAAATGACAAGTGAATAAATGTGCCTGTGATTTCGAGATAAAAATGAGTTGTTCTGCTTTTTTGAATCCATTGTGAAGTCTAGACTATTCTGCCTTGATTTGCTACCCCTAGACCCTGGAGATGTAAACCAAGGATGGATGGTACCTAGTAGCACAATAGTCTCAATACCTTTGGACCTACTATCATCTTACTAGGGATATATGTGACTGTCCCTACCCTAAGGAGCCATGTAATGCTGGTGATGGTTAGTTGCAAAGACTCGGAGGCTTGGATTTCTCTGTTCTTTTGACCCTGAAGTCCTGCCAAGATTGATTTCTTTCCAAAGATCTGATCTCTTCTACCAATCCTTCATCAAGTAACTTGGACTGTTGATTAAGTCTCTGTTGACCTTTTCCCCAGGAACTGTAGAATCTGATGGACCTAAGTTTGAATCCTGATTCTGCCATCCTGGTAAGCATTTAGGTGTCTTGGTCATTCTGAGTCTCAGCTACTTTATCTGCAAAATAGCAACTGATATAGCATTTTAAGGTTTGCAAAGCACTATATGTTGTTGTTCAGTTGTTTTAGTCGTGTCCGACTGTTCGTGACCCTATTTAGACGCAAAGGGAGTGCCAGCCCTAGAATAAGGAAGACTTATCTTCTTGAGTTCAAAAGTGGCCTAGGCACCCTGAGCAAGTCACTTAACTTCATTTGCCTCAGTCTCATCAGTAAAATGAGCTGGAGAAGGAAATGGCAAACCACTCTAGTATCTCTGCTAAGAAAACTCCAAATGGAGTCACAAAGAGTTGGACAAAACTGAAACAACTGAACAACACCAATGGCAAAGACACTGGGGTACCCTTACCCACCCCACTGATTGGTAGAGGCATCTGGGGGAATAATTAGTGGTAAGATGAGAAAGGAACCGGATCCTCTATTGTGTGCCATTCTCCATCCAGCACTCTCTCAGTTTTCTTCTCAGTTTGGGGGTGGTGGTGGTGGTGGTGGTACTTTATTCTGTTAATGAGAATGTGGCTAGACTAAAGGAAGTTGAGTTGATAATGTTCCTGATACCTGTATTAAGTTCTTCAGTATTCTAGCTGACTGGTTTCAGAAGTTTAGAGAAGAGGGGTTCTTCTGCCTCACCTGGGTATAATGCAAGGTTTGGCAACCAATGGCTATACGTGTCAAGGATGGTATGCTATCTTTCCTTAAATTGGCTTTTGGATCAATGACTACTCTCTTGCTTATAAATGGTGACAGAAAGCTACTTCCCCTATTTCCTTGAGTCAGTGACTGGCAATTATAATCCCTTACTTGGTCTAAGATTGGTCAACTATCAATATGAACTTCAGGAGAGGTTATCTCTTTAGCCCAACTAGAGCTTCTAAAATGTTGCTAACTTTATGACCTACTCAGGGTTTGACCTTTCCAGTGTGGCTCAAAGCTCATATTTTGAGAGAGGACCATCTCCCACCTCCAGAGTTCCCTGAGCAATGAGACTTGGATGACAGGACAGATGCTTCACTGGCATGAAAAAGGGAGGCATTTAATAAATGTTTGAACATGCCACTTCTGGAATTGCACAGGCTGGTGCCCATGATCCCTCCAGCAAAAGAGGAGGTAGTCTCTGTGCTTGGATGGAAAGTGTTGAATAGGTCAGCATATCTTTGGGAAACCCCAGGGATCTTTGCCTTCTCTCTGGTATGAGAGAAGAAGGCATGGGGAATGGGGTTACCTGCTGCCTGCTCTTGAAGGATACTTTTTTAGCGCAGAGGTGATTTCTGACCCCTGGGCTCCCTCCTTAATGTACAAAGGATGAGGCATGAGGCTGACAGTCCATTAAGCTGTTTGATTTTGGTGGATGGCTGAAGGGAGAGAGAAGAAGGACTCCTTATCTCAGACCTCTGAGTTAATGGGACTCGTCTATATAACGGACTCTCTTTTCCTTCTCCAGTTTAAATTATGATTTTTGATCACTGGCTTATTCTTTTGGTTCCTCAGAAGATTGAATTTTTGTTAAAGAGCTGTTAGGGGATGGGGGTGGGTAAGGGAAAACTTTGAAAGTAAAATTATACAAACAGAGTGCTTTGCTGTTACAAGTGCATAAATTGCATCACTATAGCAAGGCTGTACACTCTCTTTGCCATAGCAACCTAAAGAGAGTGTTTCTAACAGCCTGTCACCCAGCAGCTGTTTCTCCCACCGTAGCACACCGATGCTGGCTGTCCAGCCCCTTCCAGAGTCCCTTGGTATGGCTCCCAGGGAGGTGTTGTAGTCACAGCAGGCCCGGCCCTTTTGCTGGGACCATTAGTTAGCAAGGGTGGGGTTTTTGGCAGGCAGGGGAAGGAAAAGAGCCTGGGCCCCAGATGCGAACAGGACTTATGGCATCTCTGAAGCCAGATGTGATCCAAAAATTATTTGTTTTGTTTCTGGTCTGTGTCCCTCATCTCTCTCTCCTGAAGAGAAAGGGAACAGGGATGGGGGAGATAGTTCCTGCTGACTCTGGGCCCTAGGGCCCTGGCATCTTAACCTGATGAAGTAGCTTTTGTTTACTTTCTGATACTCCGCTTTGGCCTCTGTGGTAGGCTGTTATGTTTTAAGTCCTTCCAAGTCTGTTTACTTAAGGCCTGGAGAGAGGGGTTTTGGGTCAGGGGAAAAGGTAATTCAATCCAGAAAGCTGACTTCCATCTCTTTTTATAGTAAGACTGAAGGTAGTAGAAGGGAATTTTACCCTTTCCTAGAGGGAGAGCTGAAGCTATTGGTCTGGAGGATCTCAAAGAACTGTTCTGGAATAGACAACTGTGGAGAAAACTAGAAAGACTGATATACAAAAAGATTCAGGGTGATGTTACATGGGAAGCAGATGTTCTTACTCAGCCTGCTTAGCACATGACTAGCAGGACCCTCCTTTCATTCTCCCATTTGCCCAGGATGTCCAAGAATTAGGCCTGGGAAATAGGAAAAATCTGGAGAGAGTCATAAAATCATAGATGTAGAGCCATAAGGACCTTAAAAAGCTATCTATCCCAAACCATTCATTTGACATTTTCCAGGAAGCTGAATCACTCTCAGAGAGGTTGTGGGACTTGCCCAAAGTCTTATACAAGTAGTAATGCAGGCTTATTAAACTCCATATCCAACCTTTTTTTCCATTATATTATGATGCATCTCTAGGAAAGACAGTCTGGGGCTAGGAAAAGCTAGAGATTTATTTAGCAAAATGGCTCTCCTTTGCTCCAGATGCCCAACTATTTTTTTTTTGCTTGTGGGTGCCATTTTGTTTCCATCACTGTGGAGAGCCCTATAGATCAAGTCACTGCCCATTTCTTTAAACAATGGAGAAGTGCACACCATGGTGGTGGGGGTGAACTAACTCAGTTAAATCAACCAATCAACAAACTTTTATTACAGGCTTACTATGCACCAAGTACCCAGCTAGGTGCTAGGGATAAAAAGACAGTGGAATGATAGATCTTGCCTTCTTGAAGGGTAGATCCTATGGGATCCTTCACTGTGGTCAGGAACTAGTTGTAGCAATCGTGACTCCAAGCGGTCCAGGGAAACTCAAACTCCAGTAGTAAACCCCAATCCCTCCCTTTCTTCCCTAACATGGCTTGCCTCGGCTAAAGTTTGTTTCTAAAAATAATACTGGAACCAATCTGGTTGCTAAAAAGTCACTTTGTTCCCTTGCAGCCAAAACCTGGAAGAACCACAATGGCCCCAAGAAAGGCAGTTTCTATGTGAATATAAAAATGTAGAGAGTGAGTACTTAATATTTTTTGTTTGAGGCCTATGTCTGTTTCCTGTATTAGGTCTGGAAAGGTGGGTTGTCCTTGGTGGAAACACAGGGCCTCATGTAAGGTGGGAACAGGGGGTGGGCTGCCAATACCAGTCTGACCTTGCAATTTACCCAGGGGACCAGAGGGAATGTAGATTGGGTAGGCTGGGGGTAGTCTGGAAGAAGAGAAAAGGTAAAGTATATTCCGTACCACTGGGGGAGGGATACTCTACCATGTTCTTTTTGGTCACCTTGTTATCAATAGGAAGGCTGGGATGATGGTTTCTAGAGGTGTGACATAAGAGAAAAATGGATTGGATCAGAGGACCTGGGTTGAAATCCTGTACCTGTTGCTTACTTCCATGTGGTCTTTGGAAAATCACTTTTTTGGAGGCTTGGGTCTCAGTTTTCCCATCTATAGTAGGATAGCATTGGACTGGCACATGTGATTGTTAGCCTATTGTCAGTTATAGTTGAAAGATCATGACAAATAGGAGAGAGACCACAAGACTGGAGAAGAATAGGTATTTCAGAAAAGGGAAGAATATACAATGGGAAAACTATAGGCCAGTAAGCTTAGATTTCTGAAACAAATTCTTCAGTGGATTATTGACGAGATGGTTGGCAAGCATTTAGGAAGGAAGCAGTGATGACAAAAAGCCAGCATATCTCCCCATCCGTAATAGGTCATGCCATACCAATTTCTTTACTCCTAAATGTCTTTCCCTCTCTGCTCCACACCCCTCCTACACTCAAACGGAAATATTTGTAATAGAGACTGTCTAACCAGCCTCTGAGGCAAATGAGCTACAAGATGGACTCTGGAAATCAGACTTATAAGGGGGAGTGGGCTGCTTGTAGTCCATGCTTTTTTCTTTTCTTAAGTTCCTTTGGTAATGGGGGCTGGGGCAAGTATAAGGAACTGGGGAATGGGGGTGAGGGGCCAGCACACACATTCAGGGATTGTGTCAGGATAGGTCAGTCGGTTAATGTTCCAGGCACGGTGTTAAGTGATGGTGATACAAAGAAAAATGGTCTCTATTCTCAGGAAACTCAGTCTACCAGGGAGACAACATGCAGACAAACAAACTCTCTACAAGATAAATGGGAAAAAATCAACAGAGGGAAGGCACTAGAATTAAGGGGCATTAAGAAAGGCTTCCTATAAAAATGAAGTTTTAGCTGAGCCTTGAAGAAAACCATAGAATTCAAGGCAAAGAAATGAGACAAGAGAGCATTCCAAGCATTGGGGTGACACAGTATAAGAAGATGGAGTGCCTTGTCTGAGGAACAGCAAGAAGGCCTTGCAGTTCCAGGATTGAAAAGTACATGGAGGGGGTGGTGGGAGAGGATCTGTAAGATGTAAAAAGACTGGAAAGGTTGGTGGTTGGTGGGGGTGGTAGGGAATGTTATGAATGATGTGAATACCAAATAGGAGCAAAGCAGAATTGAAGAAGCTCAAAATAAACATAAGATGTGCAAATTTAGAGAACCCATTCCAAATGTTCACATGGACTATTTGTGCCTGACCTGTGGTAGAGTGTTCTGAGCTCATATCAGTCTGATCAGCCACAGTGGGATCCATTGTCACTTGACTCTAACACAGTGATGTCATTTTGGTCCTCTTTGAGAATGAAGAGATTCGAGGCAGGGAGAGCAGCCATGAAATAGGCCAGCTGTGAGGTGATTAGGGCTTGCACTAGGGAGGTGGTAGTGTCAGAGGAAAGGAGGAGACACATGCTAGAGATGCTCTGAAGGTAAAATCAACAGCCCTTGTCAATAGATTGGATGGGAGACGGAGGGGTCAGAGAGAGTGAGGAGTTGAAGGTGATACCCAGGTTTCAGGCCTGGGTGACTGGAAGGATGGTGGTACCCTCAATAATCATAGGGAAGTTAGGAAGATTGGAGGGTTCAGGGGGAAAGCTTTTGAATTCAATTTTGGACATAGTTTAACATATCTATGGACATCTATTTTGAGATGTCCAATAGGTGAATGAAGATGTGAGACTGGAGGTCAGCACAGAGGTTAGGGCTGGATGGTGGATTTGAGAATCATCAATGCAGAGAAGATCATTGGATCCATTGGTTAGGGAACATTAGGACTTGACATTTATTCTCCAGAAATAGGGAAAAAAACCTAGCGCTACTGGGTCTGAGAAGAGCCAATTCTCCACCACTGTAGTTGATTTAAATAACCCCTTCATGGCTGAACTCTAGCTTTTGCTTTTAAGTGGTGTTACCTGACCACAAAATAATCCCATGAGAGTCCCATGTGCTTCCATGGCTTCAAAGTAGCTGAGAAGGGGCATGGGCTGCTTTGCACAAGCAGTCATAGGATTGTGGATTAGGAAGAGCATAGCCCTACCTTCCTTCTCTTCCCCCATCCTACCTTTTGTATTGTTAAGGTATTGTTGCTTGGTGGGAAGAGCTTTCCCATCCATTAATAGGCCCATGTGACCTGCTTCAGTCCCATGGAAGCCTGTGGTGGCAGGAGCTTGCTGAACGGGTGGAGCAGAGCTAAGAGGAAGTTGGTGAGAGCAGTGAGAGCTGAGGGAGAGAGGAAGCTGGCAGCCAGCTGTGAGTTGTTTGTGGGACGGCTCTGCCAGGGGGGAAGGCTTGGGAATGGCGGTGCTCCCTGCATCGTTACTGTGGATACCTTTCTTTGTTGCTGGGATGAATTCTGTTTCCTGGTGTTGGGATTTGACCTCTCTTGTGTCTGAATAAATATGAGCTTTACTCTAGCTTTGGATTCATAAGTACCCCGGCATATTCAGGGTCAGCATCGGCGTTGTGAATGTCACATTGGCGCTACACCCTTCGGGGGAAATTTTGTAAATTATAGGAAACTGAACCCAAGAGATGAAGAGACAGAAATGATCTCCCCAGGGTCACACACAGGTAGAAAGTAGCAGAATCAGGATTTGAACCCTAGTCTTCTAATACCAAGGCACAGCAGGCATAGGAGCAGAAGTAGTCTTTTCAGAGCTAGGGTGACGATTTAGGTTGGAGCAATGAGACAGGACCAGGATGCTCTAAGACAGGTGTGCATACCTCTGGGTTATAAGCCTCCTGTTCTCAGGAAGGCCTTCCTTTTAGAAGTATAAGAATGTCCAGAAGAATGAACCTCTGGAACCTCCCAGTAAGAGCTGAGGAAATACCACTAGTAACTCATCATAGTGGAGATGATCTAGGTTGCAATTTCCCAAGCTACCTTGTTGAATATCAAGGGAAAGAGACCTTCTCCATGTCCATTAAAGCATCCAAGGCAATGACTCCTAGGCATCCTGCACAGGTTGTGGAGGGAGGGCCAGGTGCCTTCTTGTTGTAGGAAGAAGCTGCATTTTCTGGAATTGCAGAAAGAGAAAGGAGAGGTCCCCTAAGATCTCCATAGGACAGTTTTGCTTTGGGCTTTCCTTCCAAACAAGCTGTAGAAACTCAACTTCTAGGGCCTTCTCTTTTCTTCCCTTCTGTCTCTCTGCCCAAAACAGATGGCAAAAGCGTATAGGGATTAGCCTGAGAGGTCACACCTAACAGAGGACAGGGCTACATTATGGGCACAGATGAGAAAAAGGAATGGAGACAAAAGCAGTCCTGAAGCATACAGATGCCAGGTTTCATCTCTCTGGCTTGGGCTTGATACCCTTCTTGCCTTTTCTTCCTTCCTTCTTAGTGTTCAGCATGACAGAGACGATGCTATCCAGACATATGCCTGATGACGTGGAGCTTTTCAGGGATATGTCCAACCTGCCCCTAAAGAAGTTCCAGGCTGAATGAAGGGACAATGAGTAGGAAAGCCTGCAGTTACTACTGCCCTCTCCTCTACCAAACCCCCCAATGCTGGCTGCTGGGAGGCCAGAGGTGGAATATAGCTGTTTATTACTCCAGGCAGGTTTGTCTGCAGCACGATATCAGCCTGGAGCCCTAGCTCCCTGGGTCCTGCTGCTCCCTCTCCCCATATCCATTCACATTCCCACCTCTAATCTTAACCAGATTTAATAACTTTCTGGTAGGGAAAGTGGGGTGTATGCAGGGGGCAGGGAGGCAGGGGGAAAAGGGAGATACCATCAAGAGATGAGAACTTTTCCTGATTCCTAGCAGAGTAGGGAAGGGGACTGGGGGAGGAAAACAGGCCAGTGCACCAAACTGAGAGGTTATCTTGGTCCTAGTCTAGGAGAATCCTTTTGATGAGGAAAAAGGTGATAGCCATAAAATAATGAAGGAACTCAGCTGGTCCAGGGCAGGATTCTGAGCTAAGGTTTTGATTGCTTCAAATAGCAGTGGACTTTAGTAGCAAAAACATTGGAGTTGGACTGCTAAGACCAGAGTTCAAATTCTAACTTTTTTACTTATTAGCCATGTGACCTTGGACAACTCACTGTCTGCTCTGGACTCCAGTTTCCTCATTTGTAAATTGAGAGGGTTGAACTAGATGACCTCTAAGGTCCTGGCTATCTCCAAGCTCTATGAAACACAGTGGTTTCTGATTGCCGCACATTTCTGGCATATGGTAATGGGCCTAACATGGGAAAATTGAGGAAGCGTAGTGTCATCCTGGAGAGAAGAGCTGCATTCTGATCTTCCTTCTGACTCTTACTAACCCAAATGACCTTGGGCATATGGCTTAACCTGGGGAAGACCCACTTTCCTATGTAAAAAGAAGAGTTTTCACTAAATGGCCTCTGAAGACCCTTCTAATTTTAGATGATCCTAGGCTGTGTCATCAGAAGCAGAGTGTGTGTGTGTGTGTGTGTGTGTAAGGGTGCCCTGATTGGCCAGTGATAGCAGAAAAGCTTTAATATCTTAAGGAAGGCTATAAGATCCCTGAGGGCAGGTACTTTTCTGTATTTTGTCTTTGTATCCATAGCACCTAACTCACTGTCTTGTTTTTAAATTTCATTTGCTCAAAATTTATTGAATGTTCTGAACCTCTTTCCTGAAAGGGAGAGGATGGTCCCTATTCCCAGGAGGTGTCTGCATTTTTTTAGGAGATTCCTGGATGTTTTGTCAGACTGAGGGTGGAAACCAGCACAGTAGAAGGAGCATTAGACTGGGGAGGGGGGAGTCAAGAGATCTGAATTCTTAGGCCAGCTTTGCCCCTGATGCAGGCAACCTTGGTCAAAGTCTCTTAGTCTCTCAAGTCTTTAATATCTTCTCTGTAAAGTAGGGATCATATTATCCTACCTTCTTCGTAGGGATGTTGTATGTGAGCAGAGATGTGAAAAACCTTTGCATTTGTAGAAATACAAATGTTTAATTTTTTTTCAGTCTGTTGCTGTTTAAAGGGAAGAGATGAGGTATTTTCCAAACTGGTTGCAGTGGTGGCAGAAATGGAGGTAGAGGGGGTACTCCTCCCAAAGTACTATGGTTGAAGATGATTAACAGCAGCCTTGTCTGGTGAGAGATGGTATCCTCCTCCTCCACTCCCCAGGGGTTAGTAGATAATAATGCTTGCTTGGGACCTCCTTTGAGGCTAAGGCAGTGTACATTTGAAAATGACTGCTCTCTTGGCAGTTCTCTAGGTTAGAGGCCATGCCAGCTAAGTAGCTGTATAGAACACTGAGACCATCATTAACTGGGTGAGATGAGACAGTGATGGCACCCTGCTGCCCAGGCTGGCTACAGAGAAGCTTCTACAGCTGCATAGTTGGCCTGCAAATCCTTCAGAGCCTGGGGTTCCATTAGGTACTCAGATATCA
The DNA here is from genome assembly GCF_011100635.1 of Trichosurus vulpecula. Classification (NCBI taxonomy): domain Eukaryota; kingdom Metazoa; phylum Chordata; class Mammalia; order Diprotodontia; family Phalangeridae; genus Trichosurus; species Trichosurus vulpecula. Next base: position 213,012,523 of record NC_050577.1, on the reverse strand, counting down.
GGGGACAAGTCTGTTGTGGTCTGTCCTTCCCTATTCCACTCTCCTTTCCCTACCCCAAACCCTTCTTGGGTGCTCCAGAAGGTATTAGACCTTGGGGATGGCATTCTCCTGGAAGTATAGAAGGAGCTGTTTTCTAGAATTTTCTAGGTAGATGCAATAAAGAACAAAACCCAGGTATAGACTGAAGCTTTCATGCTTGAGCATTTGTACATTTGTTTTTATTTTAGAGAAAGGGAGAAATATAAACCCTGCTCTTCCCACATGAAAAGATCGGAGGTAGAATAAGGAAATGGTGCCAGTGGGACCAAACCCCAGCATATCTAGAGTGTGAACCCACTGGGGAGGGGAAAACCTCAAGCGATACAGCCTGGAATTTACAATGATTTTTCTCTACTTTACTGACTCAGTTTCTTTCCTTTATGGACCATATATGGGCCGTGGGATTGATTATCAATTATAAGGGAGAGTGTCTGGGAATCTCTCCTGCCTTTAGCTTTGGGTGAGGGTGGGTGCATGGGTGGCTGGCAGGGTTGAGGCTGGAAGACAGGGAATCCTTCTGGCAGTGAAAGATGGAAGGCCACAGGAATGTGTCTGATGATGGCCAGATAACAGATGTGAATAGCTCTAAGTACAAAATGAACTTTTGTCTCCCTTTATCACCTTATTAGATAAGTTAGTTTAATTTAGCACCTTCTGAGTTTTCTCCCAAGGGCTCAAAGCCTTTTGCCCATCTAAAGATCTCATCCATCTCTATCCTCTTCTTTCCCCAGGAGGTTGGGAGAAGGCAAGGTTGGCTCTTTCCTATTTGATGGATGGGGAAATGTGATCCCAAAACAAGCTTTGCTAAAATGTAACCTGGAGATCAAAGACGATATAGATACAGCTGTCTCCAGAGTCAGGGCTGGAAACACTTTGTCTTCTAAATCCAGAGTCCAGTCCTCTGTCCACTAGAGTAAGCATTGATATCAATACCCCCTCAGAAAGGTTCAAGAGCTCCATTTGAGTTCTAGCATGATGGTCTGCTTTCTTCTGCTCCAACCCCGTGCCACCAGCCTTGGAAATGAAGCTGAATTGAACCTGTTTCCATGGAACAGCCTATTTTACAATAGACTGTGTGAAGGATGTGTGCTGCATAGGCTTAGTCTCTGTTGAGGCATTCCAATCTCCTAAGCATATATTAAGCACCAAGGTTCCCTGAGGGCTCCTTCAAAACCAGAGATCTGAAGCTAACATGATCCTAGCCCCTTGGTAGGTTCAAAGGCCCTTAGCAGGAGAGGCAGTACAGGATAGCCATCTGAGCTGTCTCGGATCCTAGATTGGACACTTACCTTTTAACCATGGGTCATCCCTCAGAGCCTCAGTTTCCCTAATTGTAAAATGGGGATAATACTTACACAACTTACATCCATAGGATTGTGGCAAAGAAAGCCCAAAGCTACCCTATAAAATGTGACTTTGTTATCTTTGCTGAAGGAAATTATCTAGACTCCTTTCTTACTTATACCCTAATTGTACGGACATGGGGGATCCCAGAAAATAAACAACTTGGCTAGGAGGGGAGGGGAAAAAAGAAAAAAAGGATCCTGCACCCCCAGGATCCTTCTGTGGGTAGAGTTCCCACAAGAGGCTTACTGTTTAGAGACAAGAAGCCAAAGGGTGTCTGTTCTTGAGAGGTGTGGTCGCCTACCTGCCCCTAAGCACCAGACTAGGAACTGGGTGACTGAAAGTAGTGGGGATGTTATTCTTTGTCCTCAATGATTCTTGGAAGGCTAATTAAGGACTCTGCCATCTTGATCTCAATTAGCTGCCAGTTCCTATGGCTCTTTGTTCTTCTTCTGAGGATGTAATTTCCTTATCAGTGAAAAGAGTAAGCAAGGCTTCCTTCCCCAGTGTCTGGACTCTAATCAGCAGGAATCACTTCATTGGGGCAGGGCTCCCCTTCTTTTTTATATCTTTTTTTTTGAGAGGGAAGGCAGGGCAATTGGGGTTAAGTGACTTGCCCAAGGTCACACAGCTAGTAAGTTTGTCAAGTGTCTGATGCTGGATTTGAACTCAGGTCCTCCTGACTCCAGGGCTGATGCTCTACTCACTGTGCCACCTAGCCTGCCCCGCTTCTCTTCTTCCAGGCAGAAACAGCTTTACCTTTAAATGACCGATGTGTGGCAACATCTCCAGCAGAAAAATACAGCTGCCTGCCTTCAAGGATGAGGCTCAGGAGATTTAGCTTCCCCTCCACACCTGATTGTTAACTTAGGTGTTTTGGGAAGTCTGCTAGTCTGACTCTCTCTGGGAGGAAAAATATTACCTCTTATCGTAATAGCTTATGTTTACATAGGCCTCTCCGATTTACAAAGTACTTTCTTCACCACAACTTTAAAAGGCAGGAAGGGTATGCATTAATCCCCCTTTGCAGAGCAATAAACTGTGGTCCAGAAATGAAATGACTTACCTTGGGGGGAACGTGGGGTTAGCGGGTGACACAGCTGGAGCTCCTAGCCTAGGTCTCCGGACTTGCAGTGCCCTCTTTCCCTACACATACGGTGGTGTTTCCTATGGTTGAATTACTGAGCTAATAACTTCTTGAGAATTCCCAGGTGTTCTTATTCCAAAGCAGTGGAGACTAACCCATGCCGCACCCCCTGCTGAGGTGAGTTTGGCCCTTTTGCAACACGTATCGAAATTGATAAACGTTTTTATCCATATTGCCCCAGAGTACCTCTCTCTGACTCGTGAGGGTCTAAATTCACTGTCCCTGTTTCTCAGAGATTCTTCTATCACCCCTCAAGAAAGATCCACCCGGTATCTTTAACTGTCAGAAATTTCAACCCACCAATCAAATGGACAGAGCTGTAACTAGGTGCCAGAGTCCTGTGCTTAGCTCTTAACAAGGTAATAGCTGTGGGGTGCAGAAAAGCCATCACATAGATAGGGGTTCAGGCATGCCAGTGCCCCCTGAGGTTTTGGGCATGATCTGCTATGCTCTCTCATCCTTGTTGTGGGGAGTAAAGGGAAATCGAGGCATACAGGTGAGTTCCATATTCAAGGACTGATATGAACCTGGACACCTTTAATAAGCCCCTCCAACCTCTGGAACACAGACCCCCAATAGGATCCTATTTATCACATGTAAAACTACACAGGTCACCCCAACAGGCAGGGAGAGCAGCAGAGCCTGAACATTCCAAGTCTTTAAAAAAGGTCTGTGGCAGGATGGTAGGGGAGGTAACTTGTGGTGGTGGTTCTTCATTTTCAAGATGTTTAAAGTCATAAGAGTTACTTTTTTCCCTTTTTTTCTTTTGCTTTGAGGGAGGGATTGTCTATGTCTGGATTGTCTGTGTCTGCCTCTCTGAGCCCTTCAGTGCCTGTATGTTGAGAGCTATAGAGGAAACTTCCTACTGTGTTATGCCCCTACTCACCTCTCAGAGATCACAGGAAGGGGCTGTTTGAATGCCTAGGGAATATTAGTGATGGGGGAAGAGTGGGAAAGGGAGGAAGGGCTGGGCATTGCCTAAGAGCCACCAGGGCCTGGAGTCAGGAAGACCTGAGTTGAAATCTGGCCTTGAACCCTGGGCAAGTCACTGTAAGCTTTCTGTGCCTCAGTTTCCTCAACTGTTAAATTGAGGTAATCAACCTCCCTTGTTTGTTGTGAGGTCCGGATGAGATAATATTTGTAAGATGGCCGCCACATGAGGCTTAATGTGTGCTTTTCCCACAGGACACAAGGTAGCAAGAAGGAATTGAGGCCCCACATGGGGCCTGGCTTTGCTCAGAGCCTGTGTGCTGATTGCTTTGTCTCTCTCCAGGTGCCTCCAGTCTCCAGGAAGCCTTCCTCCTTGCCTTCATCTTGACCTGCTCCCCTGCTTGTGCCCCCTGAGCTGGGTCTGAGTCCTGTCCCTACCGCCACACCACCCCCCAGCTGGGGCCGTGTCCTCCAGAAACATGAGGAGGAGCACACAGACCCACCGCACCAACTCAGTCGGCGCCATGGCCAAGGACTTTGGCTGCACCGTGATGGAGATGCGGCGGCTAATGGAGCTGCACGGCAGCGAGGCCGTGGCCCATATCAACGAGCGTTTTGGGGGTGTGCTGGGCCTCTGCGAGAAGCTGCGGACCTCGCACATCGAAGGTGAGGAGCTGCCCCCTGCCTCGGTCTCCCCACCAGGCTTTTGGCAAGGTCAGACGTAACGTGCTCTGCACGGTGCCTGGCACAGGGTAAAGGCTAGCCAGCGCTGACGTTGCCCTTATTGTTAAGCACTTGGAGCAGTGCCTGTCGCCTAGAACACACTATCTAAATGTTATCTATTATTGCTATCATTACCTCACAGGGCTGTTGTGAGGATGGAATGAGATGATTATTGTAAAGGGCTTACTTAGCACAGTGCTGTCCATGGTAGGAGCCTCATAAAATGCTCATTCCTTCCCCCCTCCTAGTTCTGTGTCCTTCCCCAAATCAATTCACAGGCTGTGTGCTTGGGTTGGCCATAAGCCACAAAAGCACATTACCCCATGACAAATAGCTAACAGCCCTGTTTGGGGGGCGGAGGGGACATGGAACAGAGGAGAGACACAGAACAGTTAACAAATAAGGAGCTCCAGGTAAATTATTGGATAAAGACAATTGGAGAATTGTTACTGTTTGGTTATTTCAGTGGTGTCCAACTTGTGATGAACCCTTTGGGGTTTCCTTGGCAAAGATACTGGGATGGTTTGCCATTTCCTTCTCCAGCTCATTTTACAGATGAGGAAACTGAGGCAAGCAGGCTTAAATGACTGGCTGAGGATCACACAGCTAGTAAGTGTCTATGGCCAGATTTGAACTCAGTCAGGTGTTCCTGACTCCATGCCAAGTGCTCCATCCCTGTACCCCCTAGCTACCCCTAAATTGAAGAATAGCCTACCATATAATGTGTATTGGGGCCATTCTCTCCCACCTTTGATCATTGGGAAGTTTTTTCTTGATGTCAGTGTCTCATGTTTCATTGTCAGCATTTTTCTTCAGACCTCAGCTTGTTCTTGCTTACGTGATCCTAATGCCCAATGAAACTTGAGAATAGGAAACATTTGCCTTACAAGAGGTCTTGTGGGATTGAGACAAGGAGGACAGTGTGAAGCTCCTCCTAGAATGCAGTTGTCCCATTGGATGTCTTCTGATGTGGCTTAAGTAATCTGGGCCTGGATGTCCAGGGAAAAGTGGATTTGGATGAGTAGGGGGGAAAAGAGCCAAGATCTTCACTCTCTTCTCCAGGGGTCTTGAGTCTCCTAAGCTTTCTCATTTTTGAGCTTGGCTGAGAGGCCACCAATTCCGTAAGAAGAATTTTGGATCCCAGGCCATCGTTAGTGACTTGAGAGTTAGATCTCCTTGGAGGGGCAGAAATCAAAGCTAACATACTCTTTGCTATCCTTACATTTTATTTGCAAATCATTTATATCTTACCTTGGAGGGGATGAGCTGGGTTACCCAACTGGCTGGGTCCCCTTTCAGTCACCTCTCCCTCTCCTTCTCCTCTCCAAAAGAAGGTAAATTTTGATGGCCCGAAGCTGCCCAGTTAACTTGAGATTTACAGGCTAGATTCCTGTCTTCCTTCCTTCCTGTCTTCCTCCCTCCCTTCCTTCCTCTCTCCCTTCCTGCCTTGCCCCCTGTCTCTCTTCCTCCCTGTCTCCCTTCCTCCCCATCTTCTTCCTGTCTTCCTTTCTCCCTTTCTCCCTTCCTCCTTTCTTCCTTTTTTTCTCTCCTTCCTTCCTCTTTCTTTCTTGATTTCTTTTTTCTTGCTATTTCTTTCTTTCTTCCTTTCTTTCTTTCCATGTTTCTTTTCCTTCTTTCTTTCTTTCCTTCTTTCTTTCTTTTCTTCTTTCTTTCTTTCTTTTTTTCTTTCTTTCTTTCTTTCTTTCTTTCTTTCTTCCTTTCTTTCCTTCCTTCCTTCCTTCTTCTTCCTTTCTTCTTTCCTTGTTTCTTTTCTTTCTTTCTTTCTTTCTTTCTTTCTTTCTTTCTTTCTTTCTTTCTTTCTTTCTTTCTTCTCAAAGACCAAACCTTAAACTCATCTCACTCTGGAGCTCAGAGATTGGACCACAATAGCTCCTTACCCAAGCTCCACTTAATGGCTATATTTTGGGCCCTCCTGCATCAGGGTAGCGAATAGGATGAATAGAATTACTCAAGTGGATTTGGGGAGGCCATTAAGAGCCAGGAGGCAAGACAGCCCAGACATCAATTGGAAAATTGAGAGTAGTCCAGTTTGACTGATGCATAAGGTATATGGACAAAGATAGATGAGCTAGATTCTCCCGACCTCCCAATAGCTTCAAGGTGCCCCATCTCCAGCTTTCTACAGAGCTTTGTTCACTGCTAGTATTGCCCGTTATCTGATTCCCAAAAAGCTCCTGTTCCATAAGTCAGAAGACGTTGGATGTTAAACAGTTAAGGACCAAGTTATAGCTGGTAGGTGACGTTTCTTCACTTTGGCTTTACCTTTCTTGTTGAAAGTTACTATTTCCATCAGATAGTACCCTCGGTGCAACAGAACATTGGTGTATAGGGCTTCCACCTAAAAAGAGCTAATTCTAGCATGTTTCACTACCAGCCTTCAGCCTACCTAGGTTTGGAAGAGTTCCTTTTACTTTGCTTTAATGTATAGCCTACAGAAAAAGCTGATAAACCCAAATTAGAAAGATACCATGAAAAAGGTATCTTTACAAGATCCCTAAGTCCTCTCCTTAGTAAGAGTGGGAGTGGGAATACAAAACAAAGAGAAGCCAAGCAGCAAGGACCTCTTCTCACTAGAAGAAAAGAGCAGAGTTGTACTGGTTTATTGGGCTGAGTTGAGAACATCAGTATCCATGAACCCCAATGAGATGAGGCTATAAAAAGCCTGTCTCATTCACAGAAGATGGAGCTGAGTTGTCTGATGGTTTAGCACAGCTCTTTGTCACCTTTGAGAGGCTATCACAGACAAATAATAACAATAGAGAAACCTACCTGATGCTTGAAGTCTGATTTTGGGGAGCTAGGGTATGATAAGGTAGAAGAGGTTAATCTCAAAGAGTCTTCAAAAATCTGAAATTCCCGACCTCTACCCCCATACCTTTCCCTCTATCTCTACTCTCACCAAACTAATCATGGATTGATGAGAATTATTGTTCAGAACCCTCTAGGGTACAACACGACAGATACATGACCATTTTAGGAGGGTCCTGGTAGGGAATCTTGGAGATCATCAAGTTCAATCCCTTTGTTTTATAGAGAAAGAAGCCCCAGTAGAGAAGGGGACTTGTCCAAGATAACATAAGAGTCCTGACTCTCAGATGCACCCAAGACCCGAAGGTTCTAGCTGCCAAAGTTCCATACTACAACATTATGTCATGTGCAGTGACACAGATAATCCCCCAAACCCATTTTTGTTTTTTATCAGTCAATAAACATTCATTAAGCCCCTACCGTATTCCAGGCATTGGAGTAAGCTCTGGGGATACAAAAAGAGGCAAAAGAGAGTCCCTGCCCTCCAGGAGCTCCCAATCTAGTGGGGGAGACAGCAAGCAAGCAAAGATATATAAAGCAAACTTTATACAGGATAAAAAGAAAATAACAGAGGGAAGGCATTGGAATTAAGGGAGGTGAGAGAAAGCTTCCTGCAAAAGATGGAATTTTGGAATGAAAAGCAGAGACTTACCTTCTGACTGCCCTTCCCTTTCCCATACCCACTTTAACCAAAAGTAAAGTAGGGGACTAGGTGTATTAAAAGGTATATCTTTTCCTTATTCTTCCAAGTTCAAAGGCTTTCTAGAGCATCCCATGGCTTCAGTTCAATCTTCCTTTTTGAATTTTGACCCTGCTTTGAATAGAAATAGTGGCCAAGTCCAGGATGCCTAGAGTAGGAAGTGGTTTGCCAATAACATCAGGCCTGTTGTTCCCTCTCTCTTCTCTTCTGCCCTCCCTCTTTTCTTCCATCTCCTTCAGCCCCTTGATTTCCTGCATCTGTTATGAGCCATCTCTGTACTGCCTATGGCCTCTTTAGGAGGTAAGGGTGGTGTTTTCAGCATGGGTGCTGGACCAGGACCTCAGGGCAAATCCTGGGCTTGGACCAGAAAGGGTGGAGAAAGGACACCTTTAATAAACAAAGTAATCCAGTAGCACTGGGGCTTCTCTCAGAAGATGGAAGAAAGTTTCCATTTCATTTGGAGTTGACTGTTTGTGGGATGAGCTTCCTCTTTGTGTTCCCCAGCACCCCCTCCCCTCTTCATTGCTTTTGTCCGACAGCCCTGAGGGAATGAAATTGTAGTGGAGAAAATACTGGACTCGGAGTCAGAAAACCTAGGTTTGAGTCCTGGCTCTGATGCTTACTAGCTATGTAACACTAGGCAAGCCACCTAACAACTGAGTCTCTGCTTCTCCCTCCGTTTACTGGGGATGCTTCTATTTCTATCCCTTAGTCCCATAGAGTTGTGAGGAAAGCACTTTGTAAAGCTGTGGTGTGTTACATCAATGTGATAGTTATTATCTGGTGAGGGATTAGGGTCCAGAGGGATCAGGAGTGAGTCTGGGCACCAACCTTAGAGGAATCTCTGAAGGTTTATGGACTTTGCCTTTGGAAGTAGAACACAGGAAGTAAGAAAGCTTACACAAGCCCTGTATCTTGAGAATTGGGGCATTCTTTTGTTATTTGGGTATCCTTATCTATATCCTTGGTACTAAATCTGTCAATCCTGCTCTCTAGCCTTATCTCCCTTCCCCTTGCTCTTGGTTCCACAGTGAAAGTGAATACTGACCTGGTCACATATCATGGTTCTGATCCTTATATGAATTTGGAGTTTCTGCTCTGGCTAGTTCCCCCGGGAATGAATATTTGGTGGAGAGCACAACAGATAAGAAATATCTGATATTCTGGGCAAGTGAAGATAGACTAGAAATGGCCTGGGCTGGGAGACATTTATTGTTTTAGATATTACTTGTGATCTATGAAAGCCTTTGAGTTCTTGAGGACCCTACCCATGTTGAGATTTGCCAGGCACTGAGCTTTGCTAGCTGCTCCTTCCTCATCGTGCCCTCTACCGTCATGCACTTTCTCCCTCAGGTTCCTCTTAGGACCTCAGTTGACGCTTTGCTATAGGAATTTTCAGATGCCTCTGCCATCCTCCACCCAGTACTCCAGGAGAAGAAAGAGAACTTGTGTCAGGAGAAAAGAGAATGGAATTCTGGAGTCTTAGGCAGCTGGGCCAACAAGATAATTATTAGACATAGTGGAAGTTGTAAAGGAGGAGGGGATGGCGGGAATGGAAGAGACAGATTGGTTCCAACAGCATGAGGAGCTATGTTGTATGAATGAGGCAGGGATAACTTGAACAGGCTTAGAGCTGGTAAGGGAAACATAAGGGGAAGCTGGCATAGATAATGCAGTGTTGATTGGAGAAGAGATGGAGGAGAAGAGTAGGAAGGGTCAGTTAAGTCCTAAATGAAAGTCAAACAGCCCTTTCCTTCTTTCTTGTTTTAGCCCAAACCTCCCATTCCTTTGAAAGAGACTCCACATCATATCTTGGAAACTCTCAAGATCCTAGGTGATTAACTTTGGAGCTAAAGTATCAGATTTTGAGCAGTTTCTCTCTCTTTGGCCTGGGGTGCTGAGTGATCTATTCCTATATTCTGCTTCCTATTCCTTCCTTTCTGCCTTCCCTTCCCCTTGGCTGCCTAGCCAAACATCCCCAAACTTGAGGAACAGGGCTATGCCTAGGCCTTCCTGAGCCTACCTGTGAATTCCTACCGACCTACCTGAATTACTGTCGTAATTCTCAGTCTCTAGCCCCAGAGTTAGATATGTTTTAAACTACATTCCTTTGAGGCCCAGTAGAAAACTCTGCAGATTTTTTCAACTCTCTTGCTGCTTCATTACACTTGGGTTATGGTCAAGGGCCACATTTCTGGACTAGCAAATCTTCTTACATTATGACTAAGGTAATACTTCCTTCCTTTTTTGGCTTCTCTTGGAAATAGGGCTTTTTTTTCTTTTAAACAAAGCTATTGGCCCAAGCACTGGGGAATATTATAATAAAATCATGTATCTGTGGATACATGAGCATCAGAGAGAGCACACACAACGTATACACACACATATATACACATACAGCTTTACAAAACGTGGCTGGTGTCAGTGTCCATGAACATGCAGAAACTTCCCCACATATTCCCAGAATGTCAGATTGGAAGACACTCCCAAGGTACTCCAGTGAGGACAAAGCTCCCACCCACCACCTGACCTAGAATCTCTGCACAGCTTCCCCAACAATTTGCTCTATCCATCTGGCTTCTATGTGAAGACCTCCAATAAGAGGAAACCCTTTCTTTATTGAGGTACTGTTTGGGCTTTTAGGAAATAGTGGTAGAAAGAGGTTCACTACTTCAAATTCAGGGTAAGCTGCCCTGTATAACTGCCAGGGCTTGGTTTCTGGGCACTGAAAAGAAAGATTACTAAACCTCCCACCCCAGGCCCCAGTCATTTTTTGCTCTGTGACCAAGAACAGATCACCTCCTTTCTGCATCTTAACTGACAAAAGCAGATATTGAGCCCAGAACTGCTTATCATTACTATTAAGATAGAGATGACAGCGTGTGAAAGGTCCCTTGAACCTTTCAAGCAAAGCACTAGAATGATATCTGGCTATTATATACTTCTAGGTTTGGAATATACTTTGCCAAGGGGCAGCTATGTGGTGCAGCAGATAGAGCTCTGGCCCTGGATTCAGGAGAAGCTGAGTTCAAATCCAGCCTCAGACACTAGCAGTGTGACCCTGGGCAAGTCACTTAACCCTGATTGCTTCCTAAAAAACAAAAAAATATATATTTCTCTCAGTGATAGATCTTGGGATCTGGTCTTCCCTATCTTCCCAAATAAGACTGAATTGAAACCATCTTAGGGACCTTTCTTAAAACCCCAGGGGAAAATATGCCATTGCCTCCCTTGCTAGGGCCATCTAAAATGCTCTAACTCAAACAGCTGGAAGTGGCTCATGATATATATATATATAAACACTATCTCTGCTGGGGGCCTAGCCAGTATGAATGGGTTATCTTTGCAGCTTGTTCTTGGGAAACATGAGGAAGGAAGGAGATTAGCCTTTCCCTAATGGAAATTGGCCACTTAGGGCTGGGCAACAGATTTTCCTTCCAGTCTTTGTGTCCCAACAAGGCAGACACAGATTTTATATTGGTGCTTTAGTCTTCTCCTGGTTCATTAGGGACCTAGGCAAGTGCTGTGGAGGAGATGGGGTGGGGGAGATGATTTCACAGATGACATTCTTTTTGTCTCTCCCTGCCCATGTGCTCAGTCTGACTCCCAGAGCCAGTGGCATTTCTGATCCAGACCTAGGGCTCTTTCTCCAAAGGTTCTTGGGAGTTAGATTTTTCTTCTCTCTTTCTTTCTGGGTTCCTCCAGGGGAAACTCTTTCCCTATGGAGAAAGACCCTGGAAAACTCCTTTCCTTTACTCTCTAGGAGCGTGCACGCGCATACGTGTGTGTGTGTGTGTGTGTGTGTGTGTGTGTGTGTGAGAGAGAGAGAGAGAGTGTGTGTTCGTGTGTTTGTGTATGAGAATGTGTGTGTATGAGAGAGAGAGAGCATGCGTGTGTGCGCATGTGTGTGTGTGCGTGTGTGAGAGAGACCATGTGTGTCTGTGTGTATGTGTGTGAGAAAGTGTGTATATGTGTGTGTGCATATGCACACATTTATTTTGCAGCTGCTGAGATCAGAAGCTAAAACCTGCTCCTGGTTAGAGTCTGTGTGAAATTACAGCTATTGAGATGAGGGACTGAAAACCTTCTCTGGGGTAAGAAGAATTCAGATGGAAAGTCTAGAGTTTGAGACCTGGCTCCCCTTCCTATTTCACAAACCCGAGAGAGAGGAATCACAGGTCAGCAATGGGCTTCAGCTTTCCCCTCCCTGCTACTGAGCATGCTGGGAACTGGAAAATCCACTTAGGTTCTTTTTTTGGGGGGGGGGCGGGAGAGGAGGAGGCAGGTGAGGTAATCGGGGTTAAGTGACTGGCCCAAGGTCACGCGGCTAGTAAGTGTCAGTGTCTGAGGCCAGATTTGAACTCAGGTCCTCCTGACTCCAGGGCCGCTGCTCTATTTGGTAGGCCACCTAGCTGCCCCCCACTTAGGTTGTTTAAAGTAGAAACCCTAGGTGACATATGATGGAGATGATAAAGCAGGAGTTAGAGACAGAGTAGATTCGTCTACATTGAGGGGGAGCGCTGGCAAGATCTGGTTTTAGCATTTTCATGGAGATTTTTGTCCTATTGCTCCTCCTAAAATATCCAGCAGGAATCTTTGGGGGCCTTAGTTTTTTTTTCCATTTTTACAACGAAGGAATTGGATTGGATGACCTCTTAAGTCTCTCGTTTTTTTTTACTTTCCCTTTATAATTTATTGAAATATAATGTGTATACTCTTCCTTTGATCATGGGTTTTAGGTAGTCTGTTCATTCTTTTTTTTAAATTTATTTATTTTTATTTTTAGTTTACAACAGACGGTTCTGCATGATTTTGAGTTCCAGATTTTCTCCCCTCCCTCCCCCCTCCCTCCCCAAGACGGCATGGAATCTCATATAACTACCATGAATGACTTCGCATTGAATTAATTTATACGCTAGTCCAGTTGTGGAGAAGAATTTATGACCAATGGAATGAATAATGAGAAAAAAGAAACAGAACCAAAAAAAAATATAGCGGCTCTTTTTGTGGTAGCCAAGAATTGGAAATCAAAAGGATGCCCATCAATTGGGGAATGGCTGAACAAGCTGTGGTATATGAAGGTAATGGAATACTATTGTATCATAAGAAATGGGGATGATACGGACTTCTAATAAAACTCTGTGTTCTAGAGTTCTACAATTTTTTCTGATCCCTCCATTTCTGATCTGCTAGAGAAATAGTAGGGCTGGTTCACTTTTGTTTAAAGTGATGGAATTCCAGAGACAGGTAATGCTATGCTTAGAAGAGAATTCAGTACATCAGTATGTTGTTCTCTTCTCCTATGAGAGGAATTCTGATGGGATCAATTTCCCTTAAGTTTCTTCTGGAGCCACTCTGAGGGTAGCTAGATTCTCTTTCCTGTCTTACGGCTTCACATTTACAACCAAGACCAGCTCAAGTGGCCTTAGGACAGTGGATGACCCTAGACTTTGTCCCTCCGGGGCAATGGGGATATCCCTAGAGTACCTCCCAGTTCCTGGCATTCTGGTTATCCTTGGTGGTCTGTTAAAACTTATCTGTGAGCGTCACTCACTTCCCTTTGTCCTGATGAGCCCTACATGTTAAGGAGTATCTCAGCTTATCAGAAAGGCTCCAAGTCCCTTAATCTTCTTGGCAGAGTCCTACCATCTCAGGGCCCCCTTGGAGAGACCCAACTGGGCTCTGCCCCCTGGCAATACTGTCTCTTCGTTGAGCATTGTTTTCCCAGGCTCATGTCCTCTTTTCCTACTGGGAAGTGGACCTCCTCAGGCTTCGGGAGACAGGGAGCCTTCTAGGAAATGCCCAAGTTCTCTTTTTACCATGTGAGTCAAATCCCACCCTGCCCATGCTTTTTGACCTGAGGCAATAAAGAATTTATAATAATAGCTAGCATTTCTATTGAGTTATTATGAGGATAAAATGTGATCATGTCTGCAGACCTTAAAGATAAAGAAATGTTAACTACTGTTATTATTGTCAATTATTATTGTTAACTTTTCTCACTACTCCTTGGCACCAGCTTCATGATGTCATAGAACTAAATTGGATTTAATCTAATTAATGATAAGTAATGATAGCAATAATAATGATAGTATTTATATAGTACTTCATCTATAGTGTTTCATTTAATCCTCACAACTCTGTGAGGTAAGTTCTATTACCATCCCCATTTTACAGATAAAGAAACTGAGACAGAGAGTTAAGTGACTTGCCCAGGTTCACACAGCGAGAAGTAGCCTCCCTTTATGGAGCGGTTTAGGGTTTTTCTTCCCTAATTTATGCATTGTTTGTCTGTTCTACACCCTGAAGACCAAGCATGGCCTACTTAAAAGTACTCTCAGATCCTAAATTCCTCATGTTTGCTGTTAGAGCTTTGCCTCCAGCTGCAGTCTAGTTGTATGTCTATCCTACTTTGGCTGGTTTATTTTTAAATTTGTTTGTCTTTTGTGTTTTAGAGTTTTTGTAGTTCAGTTGACATTTTTGCAAATGCCCATCTCAAAGTTCTTCCTCAAGCTTTAGCAGGAGGTATTTAGGTCAAATTTAAGACCGTTTCCTTTGATTCTCCTCTCAGTAGAAATGTTCAGCTATTCCTCCACCTCCATCTTTGTAGAATAGCCCTTAGTGCAGCTGGTCAGGTATAAACTGCCACCATTGCCCCTTATCTCCCTCCAGAGGCCTTTACCAACACCTCCCGACTGGCCACAGTTACTCGGACTTCAGCCCACGCTGTCTTGGAGACCCAGCCTCAGCTTCACGGAGACTGTAAAGGACTGTATCTAGCAGTCTTAAGTACCAAATTTTTGACTAATTTGCTGTGGCATATAAACAAACTGATGGACTACCAACTGGCATTAATTGCCAGTGTTAAATTCTGACACCCCCTCCACCCTTCATCTTGGCATTGGGGCTGTTGACATCTGGAAGAGTGACTGAGGATGTCTGTCTTTGGCTATCTGGCCTCAGGAAATTGCCTTGATGCTTCCAACCCCAAACTACCCTCTTCTTCCTTCCTTTGCTCCTTTTTTCCCCTTCTGACTAAATGATCCCAGTGATTTTCTCGAAAGAATGGGAGGGGGGCCACTGTGAGGAGAGAAAAGACCAGAATTAGAACCTTAGATGCCAGAACGTCTAATATCCTCCTGTCCATTGGACAGGAAGTCTAGTAGAAGGCAACCCTAGGCTGAGAATCAGAACATATCCCCCCTGCTTCTTGTGACTTTTGGGTTTCTGCTAAGAGTTTTCAGGGTGGACATGGGAGAAGATGCAGCCAAAGGATAATTTGGAGTTTTTCAACTGTGACTTAATTGATTAAATGAGCACCTTCTACCAATACAGATCAGTACTTGTTCAGCACCTTGGTCCAAAAGAGTTGCCTGGGAGTACTGAAGGTAAATATTTTCTTTAGGGTCACATGGCCAGAATGGATAGAGGACTCTGAGGCCAGTTTCCCGTGATACCACAGTACTTCTCAGTTTGGATATTATACCTTTGGAAAGTGCTAATGAAACCCCTAAGACATTATTAATTTTAGTTTGGCTCTATCCAAACCAAAAAGAGTAGGCCTTGCCTATTCTTGGCACCTTTGTCTAGGTGGAAATAAGCTATGAATGAGCTGACTTCTTGAAGAAACTTTCTACCCAGAGGGTGTGTAATTTGTATAGGTCAAGGAAGAGAGGTGGTTGGGGGTATTTGGGGAAGGTAGAGCCTTTTTTTTTCTTAAAGTTCCTTCTAACATCTTTATTTCTTCTTTCACTACCCACTTTCCTCTCTTCAGGACTAACTGGGAACCCTGCAGATCTGGAGAGACGTAAGCAGGTGTTTGGAGAAAACTTCATCCCCCCTAAAAAGCCCAAGACCTTTTTGGAATTAGTGTGGGAGGCTCTACAAGATGTTACACTCATAATCTTGGAGGTGGCAGCAATCGTCTCCCTGGGCCTATCCTTCTACCGACCTCCTGGTGATGAAAATGAGGGTGAGTGTCTTGGAACTGGGCAAATCCTAGTTCAGTCCTAGCAGTAGGCATTTGATATTGGTTATTGATAAACTATCTCCACTTAGATGTTTTTCCCATCTACCCAGAATGATTAGTTGAGGGACAGGGCTAATTAATTCAGACTGCATTTGGATATTTTGTCCAGTACCTATTGAGGTCCATTTCTACCATAGCATTCCTCTCTAGGTCTCATCCTTCATGTCTAGTGACAAATAGAATATTGCCAATCCCCCAAAACCCTGCTCCTCAAAGTGCAAGCCCAAGTGCTTGGCATCATGGGAAGTTGCTGAGCCTGTTGGGCAGAAGTAATCTGACCCCTTTGGACTCAGGTGGTGATTTACATGTGACTTGCCTGTTATTTTCATAGGCACACAGTCTCAATTTTTGAGTCTCTGGTTCCTTTCAGGTTAATACTGTGGTGGTGCAGGTGAAGAGTGGATACCTAAGCCTGGTTTTCTCAGCAGTGGTGGTTCCTCTTCCTGAGAATCTGCCTGTCTTCTTCTTCCCTGCCCTATCCCACCTCTCCCAGAGAGGGTTATTGAAAGCATTAACTCCACTTACTGTGCCAGCAAGGACCTTTTAAATGACACTCCCTCCTCTGTCTCTCTCCTTATGAAGTGGAGTGTGGAGGATCCACAATTGGTGTCGCAGAGGAAGGGGAGGCAGAAACTGGCTGGATCGAAGGGGTAGCTATCCTATTTTCGGTCATCATTGTGGTGTTTGTGACGGCCTTCAATGACTGGAGCAAGGAAAAGCAGTTCCGGGGCCTACAGAGCCGGATTGAGCTTGAACAGAAGTTCACTGTTATCCGCAAGGGCCAGGTCATCCAGTTGCCTGTGTTTGAGATTGTGGTTGGAGATATCGCCCAGATCAAATATGGTGAGAATCCCATGCTGTAGGTACCTGTCCCAGCCTCCCTACTTTGTGGACAGGTTTCTGTTGTCTATAGCCAACGCTAGTCATTTCTGTACCCCATTTTAATTGGGGAAGCAGGTAGAGATCCTGGGATACTATAAGGATATGGCTTGAGGAGGTTGGAGAGTTGGAACAGAGAGAGAGGAGTAGAATGGGACAGGGTGAATCAAAACCTTACTTGGGGTGAAGCACCAAGGATGATGAAGCCAGCATGTGGCAGCTTTATATTTCAATTATTAAAATTATCTTAATAATTAAAATTTTCTTCTCATAATCTAGGTCCTAGGTACAATTGTTTCAGTGAGACATTGACAGTATTGTCAGTACCATTTGAATGTCCTTGCCCTAGATCCCACCCAGCAAACCCAGCAGGTTGTAGGTCTGCTATTCTCCATTCCCCATTCCTGTTGTGCCTCTTCTGTTTCATTGCTTGGTGGTCAAGATAGTTCTCTCCTTGGTTTCCTAATATGAGGAGGGGTCTGAGAACTATTGAAGGCAGCTGGTAAATTATATTCTTCATTATCAGCTTCTGGGTTCAAGTTTAGATAAGTTCTAAGTCCTTTAGGAAAGGAATAGTCTGAGACTCTCCTATGATTATTTCCTGTGGTGCAATGTAATACAACCTTTGTGCTCTATGGAAAAATCATCATGTTTCTCTGGGTCCCAGGGGGGAGTCACCAGAAATAGCAATACCCAGAGCCTTTGGAGATTATCCTATATTTTGCAGGGATGTTGTCAATCCATGTGGTACCTGCTTATCTGCGGTACCTACTTGTCGAATGCCCTTCAGGGTACTTCCATGGGAGGAGCACTAGAGTAGAATAGGATCATGGTGTCCCACATTCTCTTTTTGTCTCTTGCTACCATCCTCCTTTTTCTCCTCCTCCCTCTTCCCTCTTTTTCTCCAGGTGACTTGTTGCCTGCAGACGGGGTCCTAATCCAAGGGAATGATCTGAAAACTGATGAGAGTGCCCTAACTGGAGAGTCTGACCATGTCGAGAAGACCGTAGAGAAAGACCCCATGCTACTTTCAGGTGAAGCTTTGGCTTTTCCACACGTTCCCCCATGGTCCCCTCATTCTTCCTCATCACAGAAGATGTCCCCCTTGGCCTAACTCTACCTCTTCTTTGGACTGCTATAATAGTGGCACACAGATGGCTTTGTATTAATAGCTAAAAGCACTGACTGTGTGCCAGGCACTGTGCTAAGGTCTTTACAATTATTATCACATTTTATCCTGACAACAACTACTCTGGGAGGGAGGTGCTATTCTTATCCCTATTTTACAAATGAGGAAACTGGATGTAGACAGGGTTAAGAGACTTGCCCAGGGCCACCCAGCTAGCAAGTATCTAAGGCTGGATTTGAACTTAGGTCTTCCTGACCTCAGGCCTATGCTCTCAGAGTCATTGCTCTCCTGAGCTACCTCTGGACTCAGCAAATCCAGCAGCTTAGATGGGGCTTCTTTGATTCAGTTTTCATAGGGTGTGCAGAGGTTATCTAGTCATCTCTCATACCAGCTGCCCTGCGGGCTACTCCCTTCTGCAATATCCCTACCAAGTAGTCTCCTAAACAGTGAATTGAAAAGCATTCCCTCTGAAGGCAGAGTGCCATGAGAACCCAAGTTCAGACCCCACTTCGGCTGCTTACTTCCCATGTGAACATTGGCAAGTCACTTAATTTCCCTGCACTTCAGATCCCGCCTTCATAAGATGAAGAGACTGAGCTGGCTCTTCTCTGAGGGCCCTTTAAAAGCTCTGGTCCTAAGATGACTTGAGCACTTTCTAAAAGATTCCTGTGGAGTCCAAAGATTGACCCTGGGATTAGCTTATTTTTGCCCTCTAAGGACAAGAATGTCGAAGAGAATCCTGTGGAGTCTCAGTGTTAGATTGCTACATAGAGCAAGGCTGGGAGTACAGAAATACCACCTTCTTTCACTCTTTCCAGGGACCCATGTGATGGAAGGGTCTGGCCGGATAGTAGTGACTGCAGTGGGTGTGAATTCCCAAACTGGAATAATTTTCACCCTTTTGGGGGCATCAGAGAGTGATGAGGGGAAGAAGGAAAAAACCGGTAAGTCCCACCCAGGTTCCCCCAATCCCCTTGTTGCCTCTTCCCTAGATGGACTAGGGGTCTCTGGTGAGATAGTCAAGTGACTTGAAGATTCTCAGTGCTGGTAGACAGCTTGCAGCCCAAGGGACATCCCCTGGACAAGGAACCAGTTGAAATAAGATTGACAAGATCACCCAAACACTTTGGAAAATGAGGGAAGAAACCATTTAGGTATAGTCATCTCTGACTCCTTAGGGAACATTCATAAAAACCAGACCAAGGCTACGGGTTTTCTTCCAAACACATTCTGTGGCCTTGATTTCTCATGCAAATGGGTGGAGATGACAGGTTCTTACAGTTACCAGGCATGAAATTAATTGGCTGGGGGCTCTGGACTCTGCTGCCTGCCTTCTTTTCCCCATTCCCTTTGTCCCTCTTCCCTAGCCAGGCCTCAGCATGAACTGTCCAGGCCTAGGGAAAGCTCAGGGGGGAAAGGAACTGCCTGCACTGAAGCACTCTAGGCTCTCAGGACAGATCAGAAGCAGGGAACCAAGGCAAAGTGATCTTTATCCCTAAAGTAAGAGCCACTTCTCTCTCTGGAGTTCACTTAAACACCAAAGGGGAAAAAGTCGGGCGGATTTCAAAATACACTGAAACCAGATCTCACATGCCTCTTTTAGAAATCCTGTGCACACTCAACATACTGGAATAAGGCTGTGCCTGGAGATGTTTAAGACCATGGAGGGAGGGGAGGGGGTTTCTAGGCTGATATGGTATACTGAGTTTCAGGGTCATTTCTGGTTGGTTTTGGACAGGAACCTTTAGATTCTGGATGTGAAGGGAAAACAGCCTAACATCCTGGGAGCCATTTTCACTCCGGGATGTGTCTCAGAACCCAATGTGCTTTCTTCTGATGACATCTGCAGTTGAGAAAGGAAGCAGGAATTCGTGGGCCTGGACTCTGTGGGCCTAAGCAAAGATTCCTGTAATAACCATAAAGCCAAATCATAGAATAGAACCTGAGTTAGAAAGACCTCCAAGGTCATTTGGTCCAACTCAGAAATATTTTATCCCTTTGGGGGTAAGAAGAATGGGGCCACCTTGCCAGTTCTACCCTTCTGCTTGAGTGCCAGGAGTCCCATATTACCAATAGCCTTATTAATGCAGAAAGATTATCTGAGGATGTGTGTGTGTGTGTGTGAGTCAGTGTGTCAGTGTATATGTGTGGATACACGCATGCCTGCTCGGTATTCCAGGGATCCTACTAAACATGGGTATATGTAGTATGTTTCTTTTCCTGTGGACTCCCTGCCCACTTCCCCAACACTGATAATTGGGAGAAGGATGTTCTGCCCAACCCCTTGCTGGGCTCCTGTGCCCAGGCAGAGCCTTTACTATATTGAGGACACTTTTGGTCCCTCAATGACACAATTGGAAGGTCTCCACCTCCACTTTTTTTCTTTCTTGTTCAAACAGGTAAAAAACAAGGAGCCCCTGAAAATCGCAACAAAGGTAACCTTCTCCCCTGCCACTGCCCCACCATCCACCCACCTGCCCCCAAACCAGATCTCCCCAGCTGTCCACCATTCTTCCTTCCTTCTTCCTTCCTATGAGTCTGTACATTGCCGAGCTTGTGGAGACATCTGGAGGATGCAGCGACTAAAACTTTCTGGTCCACCTTCCTCTTCCCAACTTGAGCTGAGGCTGTAGTACCCTCTGCTGTCAATTTGAGGAGGCCACGACTTAGCTGCTGGAATACTGTGGGAGACTAATCTGTTCTATCCCAATGGCCTTTTCCCAAGTTTGATACTGGGCTTCTATGCTCTACAGCCTGATGTGCTTCATTCCCAGGAGAGGATGGTCCCTTATCCCTGCAGGGATTGTGCATTCACTGCACCCTCCTCCTCTTCTCCTGGCCTGGCTCCATCCATATTCTTTCCTGATGTGGGCTGCCTTCTCCACTGTTCTTCCCAGGTGGTATGTGGAGAAGCCGATCTTTGCACTTCTCTCTCCATATCTCCCAGTCTCTCTCCTTTCCACAGTTTGTTTTTCTCCTCTTGGTCAGAAGTGCGTTTTCTTTCTGGTGGCTGTGTTTTCACTCTTTCTCTGTCCTGTCTATGTCTGATGGCAGAAGCAGCCTCTCCCAAGGGACACGATATACATGGTCACTGGGGTAGAGCCTGAAGAAAGGGAGGGTGACAGGGATGGTTCTACTGGAAGACAAGACAGTTCACAAAGGTCCCTTCCTTTCCAGCCCAGATGACATTGATATCTAAAAGTAAAGCTGTCATTTTGTTAGAGAACCAGGGCTGCTCAAAGGAAGTGATTATCTTTATTTTTAGGCTTATTATAAACCTCTTTTCAAAAATGAATAAAACAAACTGGTCTGTGTGTATTTTCTCTCTCTCTTTATCTCCCTTATGCTTTTCCAGTGGAACCCTCATACCAACTACCTTGTAAGGGACTTGGCTCCAGGGTTCCTTTTATGTTTCCCTTCCCTCATGGGGTGCTAACCAAGCATTCCCAGCCCCAACTTATATTGGAAGGGCCTGGAGATGCCCAGCTTTGTGATCCTACTTGTTTGTTTTTTTTTTTAATGACTTCATGTATGTGGGGAGGGAGGGAAGCATTTCAAAACAGAATCCAAATTCCAATGTTCCTGGCATGTTTGCCTACTGCCTACTATTTCAGTCATACTCTGTATTTCCAGAGTTCATCCATCCTGAACCCTGGCTTCTTGGAAGGATGGTTTGAAATTTTATACTGCATTAATGTGTGTAAATACACACACACATATTTAAAATGAATAGAGTAATATGCTACAATAAATCCAATTCTGGATGCTGAGCTAGTGTGGGAGGCTTATGCCCTGCTCTGTGTCTTGCTCCAAATGATGTGATCAAAAATCCCTATTGGCTGAACTCAAACACCCAGCCCTCAGGTGGGATGGGACAGGCTGGCCTCAGAGTATTGGTGAAGGTCCCAGAGCTGGTGCTGGCTGTCCAGCACCAACCTGTGTTTCAACAAAACAGGCAGAAGGGCGCCTTGCTTTCTTGGCCCTAAGCTGCCTAGTCATCTGTGCTCCCGAGACTCTGGTTAACCTGCTATTTGTGTGTGTTCCAGCTAAGACCGAACATGGTGTGCCTCCAGAGATCCAGCCCCTGAAGAGCCAAGAAAGGATAGAGGAAGAAGAGAAGAAGAAGAAGAAGAAGGTGACCAAGGAAAAGTCCGTGCTACAGGGCAAGCTGACACGCTTGGCTGTTCAGATTGGGAAAGGTGGTAAGTAGGTTGAACTGGCTGGGGGCCAGCTGGGGCAGAAGGGAGAGAAAAGGAAAAACTGTAGAAAATCCTATGAGTCTTTCTTCTACCACTCTCCCCACCCACATACCACAGACAGGCCAACTCAGAAACCTGAATGTCTATTGTGAACAAGGTGATGAGATAGCTCTACTGCCAATGCCCTTTGGAATTGACATCACTTCCCCTGAGGTGCAATTATCACCAATAAAGAAGGTTCTGGAGTGCATCTGAGCCCTCAGAGCCAAACCTGAGAACCAAAGAATATGACCTCTGAAGAAAAAGTTCACAGCTCATCGAACTTCAGCCCGAAGAAGGCTGATGGAACCCCTAGTAATAATCCAGCCTTGACTTCACATTCTCATGTGATAGAGAAGTCACCATGTCCCAAAGCAGCCCATTCTGCATTGGTAGAGTTCTTTGTGTTAGGAAATATCTCCCCTGTTGTGAGCTGAAGTCAGGGATTTAGGCTAACATGAAGTCTTTAAAATATTACTTCTGTCTTGTCAGTACCATTGGATATAGCTTGTAAAATCCTTGAAGATAAGGTTAGAATTAGCAGATTGGACTCTTTTGGTTGGTACGTGATCATGAATAGAGGGAGATAACAGAGTACTTGGAGAGAGATGTCTGAAGGAAATTTTTACCAAATAAATTGTCTGCAATAGAATTTGAGCTAGTACCCAAGCAGAAGGTTTCTCCAGCTGGCTTTCCATTACCTTGGTTGACTTTCTACTGTGGCCTCCCTGTATATCAAAAGGAAAGACTTTTCTCCTTCCAAGTCCTGGCCCTAGATTTTGCTCCCACTTCTCTCTCTGCCTGAAGGGAGTTTAGGTGGTGCAGTGGGCAGAGCCCTGGACTAGGAGTTAAGAACACTTGAGTTCAACTCCAGCCTTAGACACTTAGTAGCTGAGTGACCCTAGGCAAGTCACCCAACCTATGTTAACTTCAGTTTCCTCAACTGTCAAATGTGGACAATAATAGCACCTGCCTCCCAGGGTTGTTATACGGATGGAATGAGATAGTATTTGTAATGCACTTAGCACAGTGCCTGGCACATAGGAGGCATTTAATAAATACTTCCTTCCCTCCTCTTCGTCTTTCTCTGGCCATACTCCTGCCTTGGGTTGGGGTGAGGTAACTGGGGTTAAGTGACTTGCCCTGGGTCTCACAGCTAGTAAGTGTTGTGTCTGAAGCCGCATTTGAACTCAGGACCTCCTGACTCCAGGGTTGGTGCTCTATCCCCTGGGCCACTTAGCTGCCCCCATGTTCCTTTCTCTACCTCATCCAGTCCACTCAAAGAGTCAACAACACTGAAGATATAGAAGGAATCTATCTCTATGCCTTGGCACTGGCTTGGAAAGCACTACCTTCTCACCCCCATCTACTGAGCCTTAGTTCAGGGACCCCTTCCACATGGCATCTTTCCTGTTCTCCCAGCTACAAATACTTCCGTCTGAAAATTAACTTGTTTTTATTATTACTGTTTTTGATAATAGTAATAGCTAGCCTTTACATAACATTGTAAGGCTTACAAAGTGCTTTTCGAATACCTCATTCCATCCTCTCAGTGACTGGGAGAGGTGGGTGCTACTATTGTCTCTACTTTTACAGATGAGGGAACTGTGGAACTGAGAGATGTAGTCACTTGCCCAGGGTCACACAGGTAGGTTGGACTTGAACTCACGTCTTCCTGACTCCAGTTGAACAAATGTTTATTGATTGATTGATCTTAAACATCTAATCCAGCCTGTACTTCAACAGAATCCCATCTATGATATTCTCAACAAGTGGTTATCCATTGAGGATGCCACTGTAATGGAGAACTCACCACCTCCCAAAGTGGCGTATTCCACTTTTATGTAGCTCTAGTTGTTAAAAAGTTATTCCTTTCTATTGAGCCAAAATCTGCTTCCCTTTAGCTTCTACCCATGGCTACTAGTTCCACCTTCTAGGGCCAGAGAGAACAAATTTAACTTGTCCAAATATCTTTGGGCAACTGATATGTGCTTCTCCCCACCAGGCTTTTTTTTCTACATGTTAGCCTTATTCCTGCAGTTGATCATTAAATGGCAGGTTTTAAATAACCTCATCAACTGAATCTGTCTTTCTTAAACTCAGATGTGAGACATTTTTATGTTTATCCTGGTTACATTCGAATTTCTTAAATCTACACTATTGTCACTCTAACCTTTATACCCTTTGGGTCTTGATCATGACTAGGTCATCAACAGGGTAGCTATTTATCCCTCCCTGTTTATTTTTTTTTGGCGTGGGTGGGGGGAACAACTGGATGGTGCAGTGGATAGAAGTTCTCGGCGTGAAGTCAGGAAGATATCATCCCGAGTTCAAATCCAGCCTTAAACACATAGTAGGTGTATGACCCTGGGCAAGTCACTTACCCCTATTTGCCTCAGTTCCCTTATGTGTAAAATGAGCTGGAGAAGGAAATGACAAACCACTCCAGTATCTTTGCCAAGAAAACCCCAAATGAGGTCAAGAAGAGTTGGCTATGACTGAATAACAACAATGCCCCTCACCGTTTCAATAGAATGAGGGAATCTGCGTCTCACTTTTATTTTTGTATCCTCAGTACCTAATGGTGCAGAGAAGGCATCTATTTAATCAATACTTGTTGAAAGAAAATTATTGGTTTGAACTGAACATGTCTGTATATAATTTATTGTCAGTTTCCTATTTCAGCTTTTCTCAAAGGCCTTCTCTGTGCAGGGCCCTATACTAGGTGCCTCGGATATGGATTTCTTTGTTCCTTATGATTATGCATAAGTATAAAACATTAAATAGATACTTTCAGGGACTTTTCACCATCCCACATCCCTTTACATCATCCTTGAGCTTTGCCTTACTGATACCTTATACCCTTGCCATGGAATCACTCACCTAAAGGACAAATTAGCATGTAAAAAATAGCTACTGTCTTTTTCTAAGAAAGTTCCTGCTGACCTACTTGAGACCCCTGCTTAAAACTTCTTCTACCTCTAATTTCTTCTGTCTTGGATTTTACTCTTCAATCCACAGTCCCTGTTGTGGGAGAGTTAGGGCTATGTAAATGATAGTTAGCTATTGTTCCGTTTGGAGGCATAGAGTGAGATCAGCTCTATCTAGGCAAGTTAGGTTTGTGATGAATACCCATAAACTTAAATCAGAAACTAAGGGAAATAACTATGGGTGAGGAATTAGGCTCTTCTCCTTATTCAGCAATCATTAATAAAAACACCTGCAGCATTCATAGCACTGTACTAGCTACTAGTCTTTGTATTCTAAGGACTTATCCTAATGGATGAGCCACCTGTAATGAACAGAAATAGGGAAAGCAGCAGTCACAGAAGAGTATGTCCAAGGGAAAGGCTAGGAAGAGATTGCTGCATTACGAAGTGAATGGAATGAGTTTTAGGGCAGATTTCTAAAGAAAAAAGTTTTGACTCTCCCAGTTCAGAGTCCCTCATTTCCCAGTAGGGTTCTCTGAGTTCATTCTAATGTTGTTTGTATTTCCTGGACAGGTCTTTTCATGTCTGTACTCACAGTTCTTGTCTTGATATTGTCCTTTGTGATCAACACATTTGTGGTGCAAGGTCAGAATTTGAACACGGAATGCATCCCCATCTACATCCAGTACTTTGTCAAGTTCTTCATCATTGGGATCACAGTGCTTGTAGTGGCTGTACCAGAAGGGTTGCCTTTGGCTGTCACCATCTCATTGGCCTATTCTGTCAAGGTGAAGTACGGTCTTCATACTTCCTTCCTGTAGAACACTGAGGGGAAGGGAGGGTTCTAACAATACAAATCGGCTCTGGGGATGGGTCCTGTTCCCTCAGGACAGAGAACGTGCCTACCTCCCTTTCCCTCAGAGCATTAGATGAAATACAGCAGAGGGACACTTATCCTATTTGGTCATCATTTCAACATCTCCAAAAGACTTTGGTTCTTAATAGAACCTACAAAATTTGTCTTGGATTTTTTTTATTCAGAGAAAAAGGTTAGTAAATAGGAGAGAAGGGGATAGGTTTGAAATGGAAGTCACCAGCCTTCCAGTTTCTCTACTTAGACAAGTTCTGCCAATTCTCACAATTCTCTTCTTCTGGCAGAAAATGATGAAGGATAATAACCTTGTGCGTCACCTGGATGCCTGTGAGACCATGGGGAATGCAACGGCCATCTGCTCAGACAAGACAGGCACGCTGACTTTGAACCGCATGACAGTAGTGCAGGTGTTCACAGGGGACACTCACTTCAAGAAGGTCCCCAGCCCAGATGTCCTTGCACCCAATACCCTGGACCTCATTGTCAATGGCATCTCCATCAATAGTGCCTACACATCCAAGATCTTGGTATGCTCTCCCGTGACTCTAGGTCTTGAGTGTATAAGGAAGGGAATCTCTAAATCCCTAGGCAAACCAGGAAAAGGTTAAGTGACTTGCCTGGGGTCACAGTTCTAGTAAGTAGCAGGATCAGAATTCAAACACAGGTCCTCTGATTCCAAATCCTGCATTCTTTCCCTTGCATTATGATATATCAGTCCTAAACATAACATGTGAAGACTTATGGGATGAGTTTAGGAAATATGGATGTATGAAAGGAGTCATGGGCCCTTTAGGTACCTATCAGTTCCCAAGCAGAAACAACCTTTTGGGAAAGAGATACTTGCACTCATAGCAGAGAAAGTCTCACTAGCAGACAATAGATACTCCCCTTTACCCAAAAAATAAAGGAGAGTGTGAGACCTTTTCCAGAGCGGGCTAGGCAATCTGTGTGGGGGTTCAGGCCACTTGTATTCTTGTTTCCCATCCCTCACTACCCTAAAAAAACAGGTTCCATAGTTGAGAAGTGACCAGCCAGCTGGTCTGCCGGGAAACTAATGATCATTCCAGGTACCTTTGGTTGCCTTTTTCCCCCTCCCCGTTAGTTTGGAGCTTCTCATTTAGCCTCCATGTTCTTTCTTTTTCAGCCTCCAGAGAAGGAGGGAGGGCTTCCTCGGCAGGTGGGCAACAAGACAGAGTGTGGCCTCCTGGGCTTTGTCAAAGACCTGAAACACGACTACCAGGCAATAAGGAATGAGGTGCCAGAGGAGACATTCTACAAAGTCTACACCTTCAATTCATCACGCAAATCAATGAGCACAGTTATCCAGAAGCCAGATGGAACTTTTCGAATGTACAGCAAGGGGGCCTCAGAGATCCTCCTGAAAAAGTGAGCCATCCCATAGTCTACTTGACAAGGCCCTCCCTCCAGCAAACCTTCCATAGAGCTTTATCCTAGCCTTTGGGCAGCTGGAATATCTACACTGACTCTCTCCATTCCAAACTGGTATGTGGCTACATTTAAGGCACTGCGCCTCTCTAGGTTCATCTGCTCAATGGAGAGAGCCCTCCCTACTGTTCCCCTCTCCTCTCACAACCCCACCCTCCAGCCCCATCAGGGCACAGAAAAAGGAAGTAAGATAAGATGCAAGAGTTTGAAAGATAGGAACTAAACAAGGGGTTCTTCACCCTTCTTGGTGTCGTAGACCCCTTTGGCAGCCTGACGAAGCCTGTGAACCTCTTGGTATAATTATGTTCTTAAATCATAAAATACAGAGGATTCCAAATTTGAAATATATATATGCATACATATATCCATACATGCATACATATATATATGTGTGTATGTATATGTATGTATATGTATATGTATATGTATATATATATACACACACACACACATATATATATACACACACACACACACATATATATATATTTGTCATTTTTTACCCATCCAAGTTTATGGACCACCTGAAGTCTATCCATAGGTCCTACCTAGGTTAACAAGCCCTGAGTTAGGGGGAAGCCAAGGTTTTTAGCACTGTTATCCTAACCTCTCCCACACTGGATACAGTCCCTTTATGAGAGGACACCTAAGCTGAACCCTGGTTAAGAGTACAGTGGATTGAAAGTAGGGATGTCTCCGATGGTACGGTCATGAGCAGCAGCCCTTGCCTCTCCCCTCCTTTCCACTCATATACTTCACTGCCTCCTCTTAGATTTCCAGAACCTCTCTACAAGGAGTAGCACAATCCCTCTTCTAAGAGTCCTTTAGATTACTCTCTAGTAAGGAGGAATTCTCTTTCCTTTCACTGATAAGAAAAGCTTAATTACAAAGGGAAATTCTCTTTGGCCCCACTCCCTCTTTATATAAAACAGAGAATCTACCCTAATGAGCACTGTTATTGATAATGCCACCTACTTGGGGGGATATCAGGAATGTCTTTTTCTATCCTAGCCTCTCTTGGTTCTCCTGCCCCAGGTCAGAGCAGGGACTAGAGAAGGATAGCAAAGATGACCACAAGAAAGCACCTCCTAATAATGATTCTTTAAAACTGAGTAGAAAACAGGTTGTCAGTCTGCACTGGGGAAGGAATATCTAGATCAGAAGTGTCCAATTTAATGAAATCGCAAGTTTGGATCCTCTTCGTGTCTCCACCCTGCCCCCCCCCCAAAAAAGAGAAAGACCTCATTCACATTTATATATTCCTTAAAGAATCACAAAGAAGTTTCCATACAATAGCTCTGTTAGGTAAGTAGATAACATATTATTCTATTTTACACATTAAGAAACTAAGGCTCAGAGGTTGTGACTTGCCCAGGGTCACAAGCTTATCAATGTCAAAGCCTGGCCTCTAATTTAGATCTGAGTGTAAGACCAGTGTTCTTTCCAGCACATCAATATAGCTCTCTTCTTTGATACTAAAAGAGAAGGAAAAGAGTACAGATCAGCCCAAACCTCCAAGAAACATTTTCTGGAACTCATTGTGATTTCTTTTTTTCCTCCTTGGTAATGTGTTTCTCTTCCTAACTGTCTGGCTTGGGCTATAAAATCACTCTGAGCCACTCCAGTTAGTACCTTGTAGGGGGGTGGGAGGAGGAGAGAGCCTAGAGGAATTCAAAATATTGAGGAAAGCTGTCTTAGAAGGCTTACAGGGCCCAGGATTGGGGGTCTGAAGACAAGAGTTTAGCTTCTAGGTGTTCAGAGCCAAGCTCTGCAGTCTACTACCTGTGCAACATTAGGCAAGTTACTTGTCTCTCTAGGCCTTAGTCTCCTCACCTATAAAATGGGGTATTGCACTCAGTGGTCACTTCCAGCCCTGATACTTCATGATCCTGTGGACATTTCTTGCACGCACTTCATGAAGCAAATCTTTAAAGATTGATTATGTAACTGCAGCACCAGCAACAAATTAGTTTATGTAGCCAACTCTCTGGGGATTTATTTAATCAGAAATGGAACTGAGGCTTCAAAACAACAAATGAATCCAAAGAAACTGTCTTTGATAGACACAGACAGACATGGAAGAACACATACATAGAGAAGGATATTCACCTCTGTGACTAGCCCACAATCATAGGTCCGTGGTTTACTACCTGGACAGCTTCTATCCAGATAGAGTCTGTAGAGTAGGGGGGCTCTTGACCTGGAGTCTATAGAGCCCCAAGGGGATCCACAGATAAATTTCAGGGGATCCATGAGATCCATGAACTTGGATGAGGAAACAATTCCATCTTTATTTTCATGGTATTTGAATTAAAATTGATCATTCCTTCAATGATTTAAAAATTTGGTTCTGAGAAAGGGTCCATAGGTTTCCCCAGACTGCCAGAGGTGTCCAGATGAGGAACTGACCCGGAGAGTGACACTTATTGATACAGATGGCCATACTTGAATAGCGGTGATCTCAGCTACTCCCTCCTCCAGTGCAGATTGTGAACTGGCCATTGTGGGTCACCTCATAGCCAAACTGCTGATGATAAGTAGCTCTTACTAAGCTGGGCAGCAGACAGCGGGTACAGTCTCTTGTGTGGACTCTTCTTAGACTATGCCCATTGTCTGCTGGCCAGCTTAGTAAAACTTAGAGCTCTCATCCTGGCAATGGCTTTGAGAACCTAGGATTACTTCCATGTCCCAATAAGGAAACTAGAATAAGACTTTTGTAGAGGATAAATATCCATAGAGCCAAACTTTATGGGATGCTACCACTTGACTCCACCTTTTTGCCAGGTGCCTCTGGATCCTTGACAGGAATGGGAACCCACAGATGTTCAGCCCTGCAGAACGTGATAGTATGGCACGCAAAGTGATTGAGAAGATGGCCTGTGAGGGGCTTCGGACCATCTGTCTCGCTTACCGAGACTTTGAGGAGGAGCCTGCCTGGGAAGATGAACATATGATCCTCTCTAAGCTGACCTGCATCGCTGTAGTTGGCATTGAAGACCCTGTGCGCCCAGAGGTAAGACCTGTGCCCTCGCTGAGGGAGAAGGAGTCTTGCAGATAGCTATTGACCTTTTTATTTAGTATGACCTAGTGATGAAGGTCCCAGCGTGTCACAGTGACATTGATTCTAGCTCTCTTTTTTGCCATGTGATCTTACTCAAATTAACCATCTCATCCACCTCTTTCTTGGCCTATTTTTCCCCATTCTTTAAGAAGAGGTAATCTTATATCTGCTGTCATCACAGAAGGTACTAATGAATATTGAAGATGACATAGGTTGCGTTGGTGAGTAGTGAATAAGGCTAGGTTTTATTGGTTTTGCTGTGTGAATGATGGAAAATAGGCTAAGCTGAATCCTACTAGTGGGCCTGGGTACCAGCTTCACTTCTGCCTTGTCCACCTTAATTCATGAGTCTCCCGCTTAGGCAGCTAAATAGAATAGAAGAGTCAGGAAGATCTGAGTTCAAATTTGGCCTCTGACACCTTCTAGCTCTGTGACCCTGGGCAAGTCACTCAACCTTTGTCAACCTCAGTTTCCTTATCTGTAAAATGGGGATGATAATACCACTCAATGTCCCAGGTTGTTGTGAGGATCAAATGAACTCATATATTCAGAGTGGTTTGCAAACCTTAAAGCACTATATAAATGCTACCCATTGTTTCTGTTGCTGTTATTGCTTATCACAAGAAAGATTAAATACAGGTCTCTTCTATGACATTGGGTGTGCAGAGGAAAGCTGGTACCAAGGAGCAGTGAAAAGAATTAAGCTTGTGCTGAATATGCTGGTGCTGCTAGAGGGGGTGGTAAAGAAATGACTTCCAGGCAAGAAAAGGGAGAGTGGGTGAGGTCCAGGGCATCAGGGCCTCTTCTCCCCATGATGCCCCTGAGCAGAAGTGCCTTACTTCACTGGGTGTAACTACTACCTTCTCTTCATCTTCTCTCCCTCTCCCCCATATATTTCCATAGGTGCCTGCAGCCATCCACAAGTGCAAAGTGGCTGGCATCACTGTCCGAATGGTGACAGGAGACAACATCAACACAGCTCGAGCTATTGCCACCAAGTGTGGCATCCTGACTCCTGGTGAAGACTTCCTGTGCTTAGAGGGCAAAGAGTTCAACCAACGTATCCGAAATGAGAAGGGTGAGGTGGGTGCTGGGACCCCAGAGATTCTGGGACTTGAGGCAAGGTGCTAGAATAAAGATGAAAATGGATGAGCATCTATTTACCTGATCCCCAGATTGGAGAGGACAGTCTGGTTGATTCTACCATTGCTTTTGAAAGTCAGAGTACCCTGGATTTTGCAAAGGACTATGGGTTCCCAGGGTATAGTAGAAGGCTTGGGTTCTAGCCCAGGAAAAACTGAGTGCTCTGCAGTTAAGGGATTTTGCGGGGAGTCCCCTTCGTCCTTGACTGTCCCATGTGGGTTGGGGTTGCTCATTGTTGACAGGTGGTGCAGGAGGAGCTAGACAAGATATGGCCCAAGCTTCGAGTGCTGGCCCGATCATCCCCTACGGACAAGCACACGCTGGTGAAAGGTGAGACTTGTTGATGCAGGCTTATGTAAATCCAAGAGCATGGTGGGTATGAGCTGCAGCAGGAAGTCAGACCTCTGTCCCAGGCACCATTTGGTGGCAGATTCCTCTGCTAAGGGGAGAATCAGCAAGAAAAAGACATACTGTCCACCTTTGGGAAGCTCTTAGTCTACTGGGGCACATATGGCAAATGCGTAGGCTTCAAACAAGGGAAGATTAATAGAGAATGTCGTGCTCCGGGGCCCCATTGATTTTTCAGGCCTTAAGGCTACCACAGCAATGCTGGTCAGGGTATGGCCACAGAAAAGTCCAAGACACATAGGGAAGAAAGGGACGAGAAGACTAAAAAAGGAGGGCCGGGGTGAGACACCCAAAAAAGACTTGGTGGATGGGGATAGGCAGATCACTTATGACTCTTGTACTTAGCACATGTGTGTTACAGGTATCATTGACAGCACTGTGGGGGAACACCGGCAGGTGGTGGCTGTTACTGGGGATGGTACCAACGATGGGCCAGCCTTGAAGAAAGCAGACGTCGGCTTTGCCATGGTAACCAGTTCTCTCTTTGGCTCAAACTGCGTTCTCCAAACTAGAAGCCATCGCAGGTTTCTGGTGTCCTTGCCACTTCATGTCTCCTCACCCCCCCCCCCTTTCAGGCTCTTCCCTGGCTCTCCCTCTACCATATGATGTGGAGTAGAGAAAACTGGAGTGCAATTCAGAAAGGTCAGCTCCCAATGGAGCAAAAACAATCATTTCAACTTGTGATTCACCTAGAAGCAAGCCCTGCTGTGTGTTCATGATGACACTGTATACGAATTCATTCATCCCACAAGCATTTATGAATCATTGAATGCCCAGCTTCTGCTAGCCATCATGGTAAATACCAAGTATAAGAGAGTCTCTGTTCTTAGGAGCTTACATTCTAGTTGGGAAAATAAAGGCACGTTGGTAAGAAGAATGCTAATAGTACAAAGGATGACTAGAGGCAATAACTGGGTTCTACTGAAGGTCAAGTTAAGTGAAAAAGTGACTCACTGGATCAGGGCCTTCAGAATTAGTGGAGAAGTAGTGGGAGGGCAGAGAAATAAATGATGAGATAAAAGAGTGGACAGGCAAGCATATTTGAGAGACTAGCCTGCTTGAGTGGAAAAGGTGACGAAAAATGAGAGGTTAGGTTACCAACTGGGGTCAATGTATAGAGGATCTTGAATGTCAGGCTCAGGCCTTTGTTCTTCAAGTTTCATGAGACATTTACTTTCCACATATCACTTCTCTATTCATAACTCTCCATTGGCTTTCTCTTACTTGTGGAATGATCTGGCAGTGATGTCAAACTCAAATAGAAGTAGGAGGTGGGGTAGGAGACCATACATAAGAATCTCTGTGGGCCATTTATTAACTTAGAAAACCAAATATGAGCATTACCTATATTCTATTGTAATTTTACTTATTTTGTTACATTTTTCCCAATTACATTTTGGTAGTTCATGTGGGCTGTGTGTTTGACACCTCTAGTGTGCAGGGCAGATTGGAGGGAACAGACTGTAAGCAGTCTTATGATGGGTTAAGTGAAGAGAGTCTGGACTAGAGTGGTGCTGGTGGGGAAGGAAAATAAAGTGTAAGTGGCCATGCATGACACATATAACCAGGGACTTCCTTCACTCTTTCATATTCCTGAATGTAGCCCTCAAGCAAAAAGCACTGGGGAGACCAATGAACTGATGATCTAGTCTGATTAGCAAGCAAAAAGTAAAAGGAGGGGGGAGGTGGCCTGAGTTTATTCCTGAATTGATTAATAGCTTTCTGCTTTCACCATTCCGTCTCTTTTCCTCATTTTGAGTCACTGCCCAAACAGAATCAGTTGCCAAGGCCTACCAGGTCTACCTCCATGCCATCTGGCCACACTCTTAGCATCCCTAGTCCAGACGCTCATTACTGCCACCTGGATTACTGATTGCCATCTGCCTGGTTTTCCTGGCTTTCCCCACTCTAATCTACCTTGATATAACTACTGAAATATCCTTCTAGAGGCATGAGTCTGAGAGGCTCAGAAAAGTTCAGGGGCTTCCAATTGCCTAGAGAATAAAACACAAATTGCTTGTTTTAGGACTGTGCATGTAAGGGTCTGCATATTATTAACTCCAGCCTGCCTTCCAAGCTTATTTCCTGTTACTTTATGTTGTGGCCAAACTGACCTCCTGTCTCCTGACTCTGCATGTACACAGGATCTTCCCTCTCCCTGGAATACACTCCCTTTCCAAATCTTGCTAGTCCTTCTGAGGCTCAGCCAAAGGTTCCATCACCTGGGCTTTTTAAAAACTTGCCCTGATTCTCCCCTCCTCCTCCCTGACCCTCCCTCCACACACAGCTGGGTGTTCTGTCCCTTTTCCTAAGGCATTCTGAATCTCTTTTTTGTCCCCATTGCTCCCTATGCTCCCTAGAATGTGAACTTGAGGGAAAGAGCTTCCGTTTCAGTTTTGTATCCCTAGCACCTATCACACGTCTGTAATGGGCAAAATTCGCTACTAATTTTATCCATTGTTCAGGCCTTGATCTTCCCCTTTGGAGAATGGACAACATTTCTTTTCCTTTTTCCATTATAATGGAAGCTCATTTTTAGTAGGGATCATTTCATTCTTTGTATTTGTATCGCCTGGTACCTGGGGATTAACAAATGCTCATTAACCTACTGGCTGATGTCTACCAGGATGAAGGAACTCTCCAGGTTTTTGGAGAGACCGTGTCCTCCTTGTCCTGGCTCAGGTACTATTATATGTGTGCCCGGTGCGCCCTCTGGTGTCAGTGCCTGGTTCTGTCAGATGGGTTTCATGGGATCATATAGATTTAGGGTGGAAAAGGAACTTAGAGGTCATAAAGTCCAACCTCCTTATTTTACAGATGAATAAACTGAGGCCCAGAGAAATGAACAGACAAAGTCATACAGCTAGTACCTATTTTGGGGGATTGGAACCTTGCCACTGGACTGTGAGTCTATAGATTCCCAAAATTATAGAATGTTGGAGCTTGGAAGGAAATTAAGGACTATCTAGTCCAACACCAACATTTTACATATGAGAAAAGGAGGACCTGGAAATAAGATGACTTGCCTAAAGGCACACATTTGGTCTAAAAGCCAAGTCTCCTGCCTTGTTCTCTACTTCTACACAACAAGGGTCCTGATTGCGCTGTGGTAGGTTGTCCTGTTCCAATCCTTCACTGTCCCCTTTTTCTTCTGTCTCTCATCTCCCCCACAGGGCATTGCAGGTACAGATGTGGCAAAGGAGGCATCAGACATCATTCTAACAGATGACAACTTTACCAGCATTGTTAAGGCAGTGATGTGGGGTCGAAACGTCTATGACAGCATTTCCAAGTTTCTGCAGTTCCAGCTCACTGTCAATGTGGTGGCTGTGATTGTGGCCTTCATTGGGGCCTGTTTCACCCAGGTGCAATGAGGAAGCTCAGTCTGGGGGATGGGTCAAAAGGTGGATGGGAAATGGGAAGTATGGCAGCTAAGAAGAATAAAGGAGAGCACTGTGCTGCTAGGGCAGATGAGAAGCCCAGGTCACTTCTGTGACATCTGCTATCCTTCAGATGTCTTGGTGAAGAACTCCACTAATTATAAACAGGAGTTACTATGATTGAACAGTTTACTCCTTACAAAGCACTTTGCTCATAGCAATGTAGTAAAAGCATGTAGTGAAGGCAGTTAGAAGAACATCAACCCCATCTTACGTGTAGTAGGCAAATGGAGATTCAGCAACGTAACAGATGCCTTGTCCATGCTCACTGGTTGGGAAGTGTGTGGACTAGACCTTGGTTCCAGTCTCCAACCATCAAAGTCCAGTGCTGCTTCTGTTTCAGGGAGTAGGGATAGAAGGAAGAATAGGGCCCAAGAAGGGGAAAGGTTTATGGAAAAAAAAGTTGAAAAGGGAAATCCTTTTCTTCCTGCTAGGATTCCCCACTGAAAGCTGTGCAAATGTTGTGGGTGAACCTGATCATGGATACTTTTGCCTCCCTTGCCCTGGCTACCGAGCCACCCACAGAGGCATTGCTCTTGAGACAACCCTATGGCCGCGATAAGCCACTGATCTCCAAGACTATGATGAAAAATATCCTGGGACACGCAATCTACCAGCTTTGCATCGTCTTTACCCTTCTTTTTGTTGGTGAGCCAAGGCAGGGGTTAGGAAAGGAGGCCCCAGAGAGCTAGACTGTGGGGAGTGGGCAAGGCATTTTGTTTCTTGGCAACGAGGGTCCTACGATCCCACGGTTTCTCCTAACCCCCCTCCCAACCTTATCTTGTCTTCCCTACCTAGGTGAAAAGTTCTTTGACATCGACAGTGGGAGAAAAGCCCCCTTAAACGCCCCACCCTCCCAACATTATACCATTGTATTCAATACCTTCGTCCTAATGCAGCTCTTCAATGAAATCAATGCCCGAAAAATCCATGGTGAGAGGAATGTCTTTGAAGGCATGTACCGTAACCCCATCTTCTGTAGTGTGGTGATTGGCACATTTATCACCCAGGTAAGACAAAGTTTGGACAGAGTCCCAGGAAGAGAGCAGGAAGGGCAAGAGGCCACCCAGGGTGGTGTGGGGCTGAAGGTGGGACATCCTTTATGTGGGACTCCATATTCTCTCTGAACCTAATACAGAATGTGAGCAGTAAATGCAGCTTGGGCTGGGGGTTAAAAACTTTGTAGATTTCCTTGATATTGGTGTTGGTCCATCATTGTGGAAATGGAAAATTAATCTTGCAAGTAAGTACAAAGCACAACAATGCAATGAGATTTAACAGTAACATGAAGCTGCTGCCATTGTTATCATGCTAATCAAGGGAAAGAACAAGAGTCTCTAAGGAAATAGAGTTAGTATCATAGGTAAGAGGGCTGTACTTGACTTGGATAACACCCATACCATACCTTTCTCTGAGATCCCATCTTTAACAGTCTTTCTTTGCTCTGGGAATACAAAGGCAGGCTTCTTCCCTCTCCGTTTTCCCTGTGTCAGTGACATGGATTTCCAGGGTCCTGATTCTCATTATGTCCTTGGGTGTTAAACTGGTTGGAGAGAGCTGGGGGTGAGGGTGTGAGTATGATTTCCCACAGGAAATCTCATAGTACTCAAAGCCAGGTGAAGTTATCCTATTGACTGGCATCTCCATAGTACCCATCATGAGAATTCTCCCTGGCCACTGCTAGAACTGTCCTCATCCCTCTGTATCATATGTGTGTGCATGCACAGCTTGCACATGTGTGCATGGTGTCTGTGTCTTGCCTTTCCCCCAATAAACCTGAAATTCCCAAAAGGCAAAGCTCTCCTTTTTCTGAATCTCCATCTGTCCCACTGTTCTCCTCTTTTCTTTCCTCTCTGGTCACTTGAAACACGTCTTTGTGTACTAGTTATAGGGTGTATGGCTGATGTGCTTGTGGTAGACCTGGAAAGGAAGCCAGACAGTGTTGCCCACAACAACTGGGACTTAGAGGATCGTAAGTTAAAGGAACCTTAAAGGTCACCTAGTCTAGCCCCTTTATTTTGCGGATGAGGAAACTGAAGCAGAGACAGGGTGATGTAGTAGGTAGAATGAGTTGAAACCTTTGCCCACCTACTAACTTTGTGACCCCAAGCTTCAGTACCCTTATCTGTAAGGACTCAGTGGCCTTCTCCCCTCCTTTCCAGTGCTAAAGCTATGATCCTGTTGATCCTATAAAATCCAGAATGGTAAGTGACTTTCTTGCTCAAGGTCACACAGACAGTGAGCAGCAGAACTGGGTTTTGAAGCCGGGTCTTCTAACCCTAAGCCCATGCACTTTTTTTTTCCAATGACAAGGCTCACTTTAGGTCAAAAGAACTATGCTCAAACTCTGCCTGTGTAACCTTAGTTAGGCAAGTCACTCTCTGAGCCTCGGTTTACTCATCTATAAAATGAAGGCATTGGACTGGCTGATTTCACTTCTCAGTCTTCTCGAGTCCTGGCTCTGTCACTTATTAGCTATGTGATCATAAGCAAATCACTTCTCCTCTCTTAAGGCTCAGCTTTGTCATCTCTAAAATGATGAGAATGCTTCCATGACCTACCTTCCTGTCTTAGAAGGTTATGGAAAGGAAAGCACTTTGGAAATGGAAGGTCCTATACAAGCAAGAGCTGCCATTATTCAGCCACTCACCTCTGCTCTGGCCATGTCTCTTTTGTCTCACAGATCGTGATAGTGGAAATCGGGGGCCAAGCCTTTAGCTGCACAAACCTTTCCTTGAGCCAGTGGCTCTGGTGTCTTTTCCTTGGGATTGGAGAGCTGCTGTGGGGCCAGGTGAGTCACTTCTTCCCCCACACACTTATCCCGGCTATCTGCCCATCTAGTTTGAGGACACTGGAAGGGGTCAGCTCCTCAGATGCAATCACCACGTGTCAAGTGGTATATTTAGCACTTTTTGTGTGCAAGGGATAGTGACAAGTGCTAACAAACATGGCCACTGTCTTCCAGGAGATCGCATTTGGATGACCCCCATCATCTCTCTCTGGGATTCTAAGTTTGCCACTGCCATGCCTTGGCCTCCCGTAGAACCTTTGAAGGAAAGAGTAATTTTATCATATTCTCATAATACAACTATTTTTGAAGAATGTGTGGGGGGTAGGGGAGGGAGAAGAGAGAGAAGAGACAGAACAGAAAAAAGGAGAGACATTGCCCAACCTCATCTATACTCTTTTTTGTATTTATTTAAAATGAAGCCCAGTGGTTCTGTGTAAAGAACACTGAATCTGTAGTCAGAAGACCTGCTTTCACCTCTTACCTCTGATGCTACCTGTGTGACCTTGGGTGAGTCACTTGCCTAGATCCAGTTTCCCCATCTGTAAAATGAGGGAGTTGGAATAGGTGACCTCTGAGGTTCATTCCATCTTTATATCTGTGATTCTGTAAATACCTATATTACAGGAAAAAGACTAAATAATTTTGCATCCAGAAGATCATTTGTTAGATTGCACATATATGAACAAGGAAATGGAAACCAGAAAACCTCCTCCTCCTTAACATATTAGTTCAGTGCATTCACTTCATTAGTTACTTTATTGTTCTCTTGGAAGGTAGGAAGAGCCAGGCCAGAGAAAGAGTAAGGTTTATGGGGTTGAAGGGAAGAAAATTAGTAGTGAGATGTGGAAACAGAAAGTCCTTTGGGATGGGGATACCAAAAGATAATAATAGAAGGTGTGCACCCTGATGTTTTGAAGACTGTCAAGAGCATGAAATCTTGAGGCCTCCAAGGCTAGCGATTCATTCTTCCCAGCGCTAATTCTTCTGTACAGACTCATGAAACATCAATTCCTACTTTGCTTTTTTTACACACTCGTATGTGTAGGAGCCAATGCTGCCCCCTTCTGGTAGCACTCCTAACTTCTGCTTGTTCCTGCCCTCTCTCCATACTAGAATTTGACCTTGGGTCACCTAGTCCTTCCTCCCTTTCTTCAGATGGGAAAACTGAGCCTCATAGTACTTGTGATTTGACCAAGGTTACAGAGTTAGTATGTAATAGGGCCAAGATTTAAACTCAGTTCCTCTGACTCCAAAGCTCATGTTGGGTGCACTATCCCATCCTATCTAGGATTAAATGAATTCTTTTTCCTATAGTTCAGAGGGAAGATTGGACTTCTTCAAAAGTAACTTTTTCTGAAACCCTTAAGAAATAAAACTATACAAAAAGCATGGAAACTGATAACTTTATAGAGCCACGGAAATCCTATGGTAACTTTACTAAAATTGGGGTAGAGATTGCCTTTAGCTGGTGTGAATCTAGTTTGTTTTTGTGTCCTTTTCTCTAAGCTGTATTGTCTTACTGGAACACAACTGGATTTGAAGTAAAAAAAAAACAAAGTTAAATAATGAATACGTGTTAGGTACTATGTATGATAAGTGCTAGAGTTACAAAGCAAAAGCAAAAACAGGCCCTGCCTTCAAGAAGCTTATATCCTAATAGAGGAATAAATCATGTACATGCAAGATGAATAAAACTCACAACAAGCCTAGGAAGTAGGTGCTGGTATTATCCCCATTTTACAGATGAAGAAATTGAGATAGACAAAAGTTAAATGACTTGCCCAGAGTCACATGGCTAGTAAGCATCTGAATCTGGACTTGAATTTGGGTCTTCCTGACTCCATGTCCAGTGCTGTATGCATTATGGTGCTACCTTGCTACTCCCTGAATATATGGAAGGTAGCCTTAGAGGTGGAAGGTACTAGCAGCTGCAAGAGGTGGTACTTCAGCTGAGTCTCTAAAGGAAGGGTGAGGTACTAGAAGAGGCAGGTTAGAAGGGAGAACATACAAGGCATGGAGGACAACCACTGCAGAGGCCTGACCAAGATGGGACGTGGGAGTGTTTTGGAAGGAGACAGCCAGCAGGTTGGGCTGGCAGGGCTGGAGAGTGCATGGAATAGAGGAGGTATGTGAAGGCTGGAAACATGGGAAGAGGTGAAGAGCTTTAAATGCCAAACCGAGGAGCTAAGAGTTGATCCTAGAGGTCTGGGGGGCCATTGGGGTTGATCAGGTAAGTGCTGTGATATGGTCAGACTTGAGCTCTAGGAGGATCCCCTTGGTAGCTGAGAGTGGAAGATGCTTTGCTAAGGGGAGTGACCTGACTCAGGGAGAATGGTGAGAAGGCTGTTAAAACTTCTGTTCAGGTGAGAGGGATGAGGGCCTGAGCCAGGGTCATGGCTGTGTGGGTGCAGAGAAGATGCAGCATGCTGAGGAAAAAAATAGCATTGTAGAGCGTCTTGACTGGAGTGGTGGAGGGAGGACAAGAAACATCCTTGCTCTTCTGCTTAGGTCCAGCATGACCTTAGATGACTTCACTTCACTCTTATCCATTTCCTCATGTGCAAAATGAAGGGATCAAGCTAAATGATCTCTATAGTTCCTTTCAGCTCTAGATCTTGTAACCAAACTCATCATACTTGAGTCCAAGACTTGAGCCTGAGATATACTCAGGTGGCCCAACCACTAAGTGTGATAAGATTCTTGGTCCCTTCCCTCTGTCTCAGTCTTCTTTCTAGTCATGGACCCTTGGGTCCTCTGGTTTGAGCCAAACTACACTTCCACCTTTGTCCTTAAGGACTTTGTTAGTCTCTAGGTGAGGGAGATGTTTCTCTACTTGGTACCAAAGATTCTTCTGCTGGACTGTTGCCTTTTTTCCACTGACTTAGCAGTTGCTTCCTTCCCCCTCTCCTATAGGTCCCTTGTTCTGGGCCATGGAAGTCATGCCTTCACCCCTGAACCCCTGATCCATTTCTCCTGAAGCTCATTGACTAGCCAGTCACCAAACAAGTCTATATTTTGAGGCTGTATTTTTGAGACTTTCTGCGACTGTCATCTCTTGGCCACTGAGTCTGAGCTCAGTATAGCAGCACCAACTACCTATTGGCTATCCCAAAGGCTTCTCAAATTCAACATGTCCAAAACAGAAAACTCTTTCACTTTCCTCTCCCTTCTTCCTCACTTCCCTTTTTTCAGTCACCCAGATCCACAACCTCAGTCAGCCTTGACATTCACT
The DNA here is from genome assembly GCF_011100635.1 of Trichosurus vulpecula. Lineage (NCBI taxonomy): Eukaryota > Metazoa > Chordata > Mammalia > Diprotodontia > Phalangeridae > Trichosurus > Trichosurus vulpecula. Next base: position 212,971,211 of record NC_050577.1, on the reverse strand, counting down.
CTGCCTCACTTTTCATCCAATTAGTTGCCAAGTATTGTCATTTCTATCTTCATAATATCTCTTGTATTCATCCCCCTCCCTCTCCATTCATCATCTCTTGCCTGAATTATTATCATGGCCTCCTAATTGGTCTCCTTGCCTCCACATAGCTGTCAGAGTGATTTTCCTAAATTTTAGGTTTGAATCCAAGATTGATACTGTCATTAGAAAGGGGTTTGGAGTAGTGTCTTGGAAAGTAGCTGCAGCAAGTAGCAGAAAAGGAAAGATTAAGCTTGAGGTAGGCAGAGCACACTCACTAGAACAAGCTTTGGGAAAGAAGACAGAAGAGGGACCCTAGGAATCATTGGTGCTATAGGTGGGCCCAGAAAAGGAGTTCAGAGGGACTTTAAAGAGAAGCAGTTAATAAATTGTATAGCCAGATTCATACAAAGCTTAAGTTTAGTATGAAGTCAGTTAGAAATTAGATAAATGAAGATGGCCGCGTGAAAACAGCATCTTGCTGGAGGTTTCTCACAAGTTCTATCAGATTCCTATAAAAAAGTGAATCTGAGCAGATTTGAGAGAGTTAGAAACTGCGAGCAGTCTGAGTGAGGCAAATTTCCAAGCCAGGAGAGTCCAAAAGGCCGATGGGACGAATCTCTAGGCTAGGAGAGTGCTCTGTGTGCGGAGCTGCTCCAGATAGCACCAAAGCGGAAGGAGCTGGAGAAACCAACTTGTGAAACAGGCTGGGAGAGAGCTGGGCATCCAAAACCAGTGGAAATTCCCAGGCCTCCCAACACAGGACAGCAGTCTGTGGAAGCGTCGAGAGGCAGCAGCACAACGCCTCTGGCCGTGAGACATCAACTCCTGAGGCTTGCAGCCCAAAGGTATGAAACATGTCTTCCTGAACTTCCGGGAGCCATAATGGCCAAGTAAATGGCTCTAGTCCCTCCCCCCACCCCCACCCCCATCCAGAGAATTCCTTGGGAAAAAATGCTGGAATACTGGAGAAAGAAGTGGGGCTTCAGTGGCTGAGCAGTGGGAGTTCCTGAGTCCCAGAGGGGCAGAGCCAGCAGGGGTCAACACCAGGAACCCAGACATACCCTTGCCCCCCCCCCAGAAGAGACAGCCACCAACACAAACAATAAACAGCTGAGACCATTGCTGAAGAACAGCAGTGCTGGAGAGCAGCTCCAGGGGAGGAGAAGACTTCAGGCAGCCAGACCACACCCCCCCCCCCACCCCACACCTCAGGAAACTGAAGGCTATGATACACAAAGCCAGTAACTAGACTCATAATCCCTGGAATAATAAACCTGGGACAGAGAGCCTTGAGACCCAAAGGCAAGCATTCATTGTAAAGCCAGAAAAAGGCTAAGCAACGTGAAGAAGAACACGCGTGCGTGTGCCCCCCCCCCCCCACACACACCCACCATAGATTCTTTTTATGGAGACAAGCATGATCAAAATACCAATTTGGAAGAGGATAGCAATGACACTATACCCACAGCTGATACCTCTAAAGGGAATATCTCAAACCCAAAAAGCATTACTGGAAGAGTTAAAGGAGGATTTTTAAAAACCAAATTAGAGAGGTAAAAGAAAAAAATGGAAAAAAACCCACTGATGAAATCAAGTCCTTAAAAAATAAGATTGGCAAAATGGCTATGGAGATTCAGAATCTAAATAGAGAAAAATGACACCCTGAGAGGTAAAATCAACGATCTGAAAAAGGAGACTCAAAAGCAAAATGAAGACAGCAACTCATTAAAAATTAGAATTGAGCAAGTGGAAACTAATGACTTATGAGGCATGAAGAAGTAGTCGAACAAAATGTAAAGAATGAAAAAACAAAAAACAAATGTGAAATATCTTATTGGAAAAACAACTGACTTGGAAAATAGATCCCGGAGAGACAATTTAAGAATTGTTGGCCTACCAGAAATCCACAATGAAAAAAAGAGCCTTGACAGTATCTTCAAAGAAATTATCAAACAGAACTGCCCAGAGGTCCTAGAAACAGAGGGTAAAATAGTCTTTGAAAGAATCCCCCGATCACCCCCTGAAAGAGATCCCAAATTCAAAACACCAAGAAATATTAAAGCCAAATTTCAGAATTACAAAGTCAAGGAGAAAATACTGCAAGCAGTCAAAAAGAAACAATTCAGGTATCATGGAATTACAGTCAAGATCACACAGGAGCTCTCAGCTTCTACATTAAAAGACAGGAGAAATTGGAATATGATATTCCAAAGGGCAAAGGAGCTGGGACTACCACCAAGGATCAACTACCCAGCAAAATTAAGCATAATTTTTCAGGCAAGGAGATGGATATTCAATGAAATAAGGGAATTCCAGACCTTCCTGATGAAAAGGCCAGAACTCAATGGAAAATTTGATCTTCAAATACAAAACTCAAGAGAGATGTAAAAAGGTAAACAGGGGAAAAAAAACCCCACAAACCTTATTAATAAGGGCAAATTATTTACATCTTTATATAGGATTATATCATCTTATGTATGATGTATATATATAGAGAGAGATATAGATATAGATATATAGATATATACACACACACACACACACACATATGTCAATCTTGAGAATAGTGTAGCTATTATGACAATTGAAAGGGATACACATAGACTATGAATGTCTGTATAAAATAACTGATATAAGGATAAAAAACAAGAGATGTAAAGGGAGGGTTATGGAAGAAGAGGTAAGGAGGTAGTAGAAAAGGGTAAATTACATCAAAAGAAGAAGCACAAAAACACATTATAGTAGAGGGAAAGAAGGGAGGGAGAAGAGCAGTATTTGAGCTTTACTGTCATCAGATCTAGTTCAAGAAGGGAATAACATACCCTGATAAGTATAGAAATCTAACTTGTCCTACAGGTAGTAGGAGGGGAAAGGGAGGAAAAAGGGAGTGGGGTGTTCAGAAGAGAGGGAAGAAGTAAGATAAGAGAGGGGAATCAAGGAGGGTGAACTTTGCAAAGTTGCAGGATGTAAAATAAACATACTTAAATCCTCGGCATTCTTATACATTACTAACAAAGCCCAACAGCAAGAGATAGAGAAATTCCATTCAAAGTTATTGTAGACACTATAAAATATTTGGGAGTCTATCTGCCAAGACAAACCCAGGGACTATATGAACATAATTATGAAACAGTTTTCATGCAAATAAAGTCAGATCTAAATAAATGGAAAAATAACAGTTGCTCATGGTTAGGCCAAGCTAATGTAGTAAAAATGACAATTTTACTTACATTAATCTATTCAGTGCCATATCAATCAAATTACCAAAAATTAGTTTACAGAGCTGGATAAAACAATAACAAAATACATCTGGAAGAACAGGAGGTCTAGAATATCTAGGGTATTAATGAAAAGAAATGCTAGGGAAGGTGGCCTAGCCATACCAGATATTAAACTGTACTATAAAGCAGCAGTCATGAAAACTACCTGGTATTGGCTAAGAAACAGTGTCGTGGATCAGTGGCATAGGATAGGTACACAAGATGGAGAAGTCAATGATTATAGCAATCTAGTCTTTGATAAACTCAAAGAATCCAGCTTCTGGGCTAAGAATTCACTATTTCACAAAAACTGCTGGAAACATTGGAAAATAGTAGGGCAGAAACTGGGCATAGATCAATATCTTACACCATCTGCCAAAATACAGTCAAAATGGGTTCATGATTTAGGAATAAAGGATGACATTATAAGCAATTTGGGAGAGCAAGGAATAGTTTACCTATAAGATTTATGGAAAAGAAAAGAATTCATGACACAAGAGATAGCATTAAAAATGCAAAATGGATAATTTTGATTATGTTAAATTGAAATGTTTTTGTGCAAAAAAAGCCAATGCAACAAAGATTAGGAGGGAAGCAGAAAATTGGGAGAAAATCTTTAGAGTCAGTGTCTCTGATAAAGGCATCATCTCTAAAATATACGGGGAACTGAGCCAAATTTATAGGAATACAAGTCATGCCCCAATTGATAAATGGTCAAAGGATATGAACAGGCAGTTTTTGGTGGAAGAAATTAAAGATATAGGCATATGAAAAAATGCTTGAAATCACTACTGATTAGAGAAATGCAAATCAAAACAACTCTTAGGTACCACATGTCTCCTGTCAGATTGGCTAAAATGACAAAACAAGAATATGATAAATGTTGGAGAGGATGTGGGGAAATTGGAACATTGTTACATTGCTGGTGGAGTTGTGAACTGATCCAGCCATTCTGGAGAGCAATTTGGAAGTATGCCCAAAGGGCTATAAAAATGTTCATATTCTTTGACCTAGCAATACCACTTCTAGGGTTGTATCCCAAAGAGATCACACAAGTGGGAAAAGGACCCATATGTACAAAAATATTTATAGCAGCTCTTTTTGTAGTAGTTAAGATTTAGAAATCAAGAGGATGCTCATCAATTTGTTGATGGCTGAACAAGTTGTGCTATATGAAGGTAATGGAATACTATTGTGCTATAAGAAATGGGGATGATACGCACTTCATAACAACCTGGAAAACCCTACACGATATAATGCTGAGTGAGTGGAGCAGAACCAGGAGAACATTATACACAACCACAGATGTACAGATTCTGTGATGACTAACCCTGATAGACTTCGCTCTTCTCAGCAACACAAAGTGCAAAGACAACTCCAAAGGACTCATGGTGGAGAGTGCTATCTACATCCAGAGAAAGAACTATGAAGTATGAATGCAGATTGAGGCACACTTTATGCTCGCCTTTTTTCCCCTTTTTTCTTGTTTTTGTTTTTGTATTTTTTTGTTTCTGTTTCTTCTTTCTCATGATTCATTCCATTGGTCATAATTCTTCTTCACAACTTGACTAGTGTGTAAATAAATTCAATGCAAAGTTATATGTAGAAGATATATTGGATTGCATGCTGTCTTGGGAAGGGAGTGCGGGGGGAGAAAATCTGGAACTCAAAATTATGTGGAACCAAGTGTTGTAAACTAAAAATAAAAAAATTAAAATAAAAAAGAAATGAGATAAATACAGGTTTGTGTTTTTGTACCAACCGCTATTTTAAATGTTAGTACAGAGTAGATGGCTTTATAAGCTCAAAGAACCAAATGGGAGAAAAAGAACACTTACTGGCTTTTCTACAGGAAGCTAATGAGTAATGAATAGAAGCAATAAATATTTCTTTTTCTACAAGGTACCTTATTCTAGGAGCATCTCTGTGCAGCATCAGATTCAGGAGCTACATAAGGGAGGGAATTGTGATCTTTCACGATGGAAACAAAAAGTCTCCTTTCTTGGCAGTGGAACTCCAGGATCATATCTGAACCTACTTACACAACATGATAGCCAGTTAAACCTTATGCCTTGTTTCCCTCTCCGCCCACATCCAGTTCTCAGATTTATCTGTAACCTGAGTTTTGCCTAACTTAAGAGATTTCACCTCTCTCATTGTGCCCATCCCTACAGATAATCAATACAGTGCCTACTTCAAGACTGACTTTCTTGAGGGAAGCTGGGTATGCCATCACCAAAGAAGAAATCTCCAAGAGAAGCCTGGCTGAGGGACTGGAAGAAATTGACCATGGAGAAATGGAGCTGCGCCGTGGCCGGATTCTCTGGTTCCGGGGCCTGAATCGCATCCAGACTCAGGTACAATGTGAGAAACCTACCCTTTATCACTGACTTGGAAGGAATTCTTTCCAGACCAAAAATGGTAGTGAAGGAAGGTAGCATTTAAGCTGAAGCTTCTACATTCCCTATCCAAACCCACCCCTATCCACACACCTAATGAAAAGGTTCACTGATAACAGCAAGCAAGCCCTCCATCCCTGCACTCAGGACTGAGTATCTATAAGTTCACTTTCTGCTAAGCAGGTAAGGTGACCCAGGGTTAGGACACTCAAGCATTGATAGATTTTTTTGTTAGCAGGGTAGCCCTAGTTTGGACAGTGTTCATCCCCCTCCAGAAAAGAACTTTCAAATAGTGTCTCCATGAAGACAGGATTCCTATCAGATCCTTGCCAAGTCTCCTTTTCTAAGCCACTGCTGCTGTTTTCCTGCCATGATAGTATGGTGAGGAAAAGGACAGGCAGGCCAGAGCCCAGTTCCATCCCCTGTCTTTCTCCTACTAACTTTAATGCTACCGTGAGAGATGTGCTGGGTGCAGGTGAGTAAAGAGAGGTGCCTCTTCATGATTAAGTGTCTTTTGCAGGATCCAAACTTGCTACCAGGATGAGGAGAAGCCAGCTTCCTTTGGCCCTGTGTCCATCTCCCTGCCCTTATTAGAGCCTAGCTCCTTCCCTCAGCCTAACAGGGACACCATTTAGTAGTTCCCTAGTGGTTTCCCTATCTTCAGTTAGCCAGTTCTATGAGTTGGCAATGCCCATCAAGGACACTGAGGTGGCCTTTCTAGACGGACCCTATTTATACCATTTTCAAATCATGTCATGAGACCTAAGCAGCTAAACCTTTCAGTTGGTCTTATAGTTTAGAAATGCCTCAATCTGCCTCACCCACAGAACACAAAATTGGTGATATTGGCATTTTTAACTAAGCCTGGCACAAGACCACTTTCCCCATGGACAAAGTGCTGCTCTCCAGGCTGGTGACATAGCTGGCTTTTATGAAACCCAAAGATCCCTTCCCTTCCTTAACTCTTCAGAGTCTCCAGAGCCAAAACCCTGGTGCCTGGGATTTTTGGGTACCCCTTCCCTTCATTACTTTCCTTTGGATCTGCTCTTTTTAAAGTAACCTATGTTTTTGCTTTTCCTCCCTTTAGGGTCTCCTGCCTTCTCTTGTCCTAACCAGATCCCCTGGCGCAGTGTCTTTTGATTCCTACCAACTCTTCTCTTGGGGCCTAGGGTTTCCAGGGTTTCCCCTCTACCCTTATTCTCCACCTTACTTCCCTCCCAGCCGCCATATATACATGTTTATATTTGGTGTGACCTACCCACCTGACTCTGGTCATCCAGCCAACTTTTGAGGGGTAAGGGTAACAAGGGAGTATAAATCTATATAAATATACATATACCTTACTTGGGCATACACTTGAGCACTGAGGGACAGAGCCTCAGAGGAGAGTGTTTAAGGGTAGGGGAGGGGGCAGTTAGGTGGTGCAGTGAGTAGAGAACTGGCCCTGGAGTCAGGAGTGCCTGAGTTCAAATCCAGCCTCAGACACTTGACACATTTACTAGCTGTGTGACCTTGGGTAAGTCACTTAACCCCAATTACCCTGCCTTCCCCCCTGCAAAAAAAAACCAAAAAGAGTAGGGAAGCAGCTGGGCTCCAGCTACACTGGGAGTCTTTGCGCTTCTACCCCATATGTGCAATAGCAAGTAATGCCCCATAATCATCCTAGTCTGTATATACTATCACTGAAGGGAAATGGTTTTAGCTATGGCAGCCATCCCTGGACACCCTACTCCCATGTGATAGGGAAGGACCCTCTGTGCTTGCCCTAACTCATTCAAAGCCAGTGGGGAATTAGGTCACTAATGTGATGCAAGAGAAGATGAGTAGGGTAGTAGAAGGGCTGATGTTTCAGCCCGTGCCATGTTCTGAATTCAGAAACTTATTCGAAGCACTCTTAAGTCTTCTCAAACAACCTCCTGAATAAGAATGACCAATTGACCAAAAGCAGCTAGCCTTTTTGCTTTCCCAACTTCCTCTTCCCCTGGGGAAGTGTCATAGGGACTAAAATGAATGAAACCAGATCATCTTCTAGTCCTTTGGTAGATGTACCTGGGGGAGGAAGGGACATGAGTGCTTTCAAGGCTATTCTACCACAACTTTGTGTGGTGTCTAGACTTGTGTACACATTTAGGGAATGGGAAGGTGGTGCTTTCCCGCAACTCTGGTTTTTGGTCTTTACCTGTACCAGACAGTAAGATGGTTTGAGGGATTGATGGGACCAAATAGGAGGGGAATGAGCCCTGCCTATCATTGGGCTGACAATGTGTGCTGTCAGAAGGGTAGAAGCCCAGATGGTGTTAATGTCCTCTGCCTCTAAGGGGCAAAGCAATTTGGAAACCAAATCATCTCCTTCCACAGGGCCAGAGTAGCAGCTGTTCACCACCACCACCTTTACCACCTCCTCTCCTTCCCCTTTCTCAGTCTAACCCCCAAGTTATTCCCAGCACCTGCCAGCCATGAGGATCTGTGGAGCACTAGCCTGGCTGTGGCCACCTCTGTAGAGTGGTCTGGCTCTTGTTTCTTGTGCCTCCTTTCAAGTTCAGTCCCAAAAAATGCTGACTGGGAGAAGAAAGTACTGTGCCAGGAGATGGGCCCAATAATTGAAAGGCAACATAGTATTACATTCTGCACTGGTTTTGAATCCTAGCCCTCTGTCCTTTTGTAGCCCTCAGTTTCCTCATCTGTAAAACTGGGGAATGAGATGACTCCTTAGTCAACACTGTATGATCCACCTGTTGATGAGGGGTCTTTCCACCAGCGATACCTGTATGCCTATTGGCAAGAAAATTCCTTTTTGTTTTTCCCCAGTTTTGTAGATCTCTCACTAGCAAACCTATGAAAATAACCACTGTTTTGTTTTTGTTTGGCTATCCCAAGCATAAGAACTCAGCTCAACCTATCCCTGTCTCTGAAATTGTGCCTTAATTTTGAGCATCTGGGTGACACCATTCTATACAGGTTTTCCTTGTCCCCTCCCACTTCTTCTTGCGGGGTAACTCTTTGTGCCCAGGGTCTCTTTCAATTAAAGAGAAAAGTGAACAAAGGACACCTACTATGTCCTTACCTCAGCCTAAAGAGAGGGGAAGATGGGGCTTTAGTTTGTTTTTTGGACATCATGGCAAACCAGATTTTAAATGAAGTATAATAATCCTCAATGAGTTTCCCCCTCACTTCCTTGTAACAGTTCTGTGCTGGGGCATGGGGGGCTCATTTTCTGTCTCCTGTTTCCCTCTGTTTTTGCCCCTTCCTTCTTTCCTGACCCCTCCAACTCCCCAGACCCTCCTCCACCTCCCCCCCGTCTCTGACAGAAGAGCAAAGCTATCTCACTCTCTGATTCTTTGCAGATCAAGGTAGTTAAGAGATTCCACATGGCAATCGACTCTTATCGTGGACACATGAGGAGACAGAGCACCAAGAGTTTGCAAGATATACAATCTGTTTCTACCCCAAGTCTTGCAAATCTTTCTCCCGATAATTCTGCTGCCAACATTTCTGTTCCTGAATCTTCTATGGGCAGTAAGTTATAGTCTTCTTATAATGCATGATTTTCTAAAATGACCACAAGAGTGCGTAGCATCCACTTTAACCAATGTCAGTTTTCTCTTCCTTTTGATTTTTCCCTTGATCTTTTGACTTCAGAGAGGGAAGGAAAAAAAAATCCCACCCACCCGCAAACCAACCAGACTGTTTGAATTTATTTTTTTTTACTTTTAAAAAGCCATTGTTTCTTAACTGTTTACAAAACAGTAACCACAATAATAATAAATCTGTTTTCTGGTTGTTCTCTTGTATTACTTATTCCTTCCTTTTCTTGGGTTTTTCTTCCTTTTCCCTCCTCACATCCCTCCACCCCACCTCCTTCCACCCCACCCCACTCCTCTGACAGCAGTGGTATGATTCTCACTCCAAGAGATAGGCCCAAGATTAAGACAGTTGGGGACTTTATTGTGTCCCCTTGGAAAGAAAACATTTTGAGAAGCTTGGGGGAGGGAGCAGGGTAGAGAGAGAGAAAGCTACTGTAGTTCCTATATTTGGTACTAAGCTTTGGTGATGGAATTTAAGTTGGCCATCAGTAATAAATGAGTACTTTCCCCACCACTGTCTCCTGAGGTCGAATTATCAGTTTAAAAAGTACAGCTGACGTGGGAAAAGAGTGAGTAATGCCAGACTGTGTTGTGGACCCACCCTGCCATTTCTAATTTACTTTTCTGAAGTTTAATTAGGCTCAGTCCTGGTGGAAACACTGAGAAATTTATATTCTGTCAGGTAGAGTGGGGTAGGACTTCGATTGTCTTGGGGCTTCTACGTTACTACGAATTTCCTCTGTGTTAGCTGGTGCTTTTGTCCTCTTTTGTCCATCATTACCATTCTCAGCACAGGTAACTGGGTTCTCTGTAGTTCTTTTAGGGGAGCCGGCAGGAGCTGCTCCTTTGTGTTCTTCATCTCTGTGTGGCCCACTAAGGTGGGGCAGCAGAACCAAACAGAACACTCAGGTCAAAAAACAAGTCAGACCCTGTTAACATCCAGAGGATGCCAACCTTCCCTCCCTCCCATACTCTCCTCCACTATTTCCCTTCCCATGTCGGACTCTTAGGTGTCTATCATTCCTTTCTGCCTCTTGGTGGGAAGGTCTGCGATTAACCTCTAGCTGACCATAGTTTGGGCAGAGACCTTATAGGACTAATGGGAAGGGTAGACCCGGGGATTTAAGATTCAATTAAGGGAAATAGGAGGGATGGGTTGGGACTAGCTAAGCTTGTCCAACAGTTCTTACTTTGGGTTCTGATGACCTGGATTGTAGTTACCTTTCTCTTTTTTCAAAGTAGTGCTACCCTTCAGGGAGACTCAATTTTTCCCCCAGCCCCATTGGGGAAGACTTCCAGGACCTCCCTATTCCCTAAGCCTCTGAAAGAGTAAGCTGTTGGATTTGGGGAATGTCGTTCTTCCCTCCACAATGATCTATACCAAGACCTTGCTTACTTGCTGGTCAGCAGAGGCCTATCCTAGTTGGAGCTTATGGAAAAAGACTTTTCCCACAATTGCCCTCTGCCTCCCTAAGAGATAGTCTAAAGAAGACGGGATTGGGGCAAGAGAAGCAAACTCTACTTCTTTTTAACTCCCATGGGTATGGGCTATGAAGGGGAAAGGAGGAAGGGAAGACTGGCTAGGTATAAAGTGCCTACAGCTGCCACAGCAGCTCCTTCACTGCCCATGCCTTGCATCCTACACACACACACACACACACACACACACACACACACACACACGCTGCTCACACACAGGGACACCATGCATCAGGTGCTGGGAGTGGGGAGGGTAACAATGCTTGGGGATGGTTTGGGTTGTGATTGGCAGTCCTCATATTTGTGGTGGTTGTAAGGTGTGCCGTCCTAGGATATAGGATGAGTTCTGGGAATGGGCCTTCTCCACCAAGCACTCACTAATTTTCTTCATGGGTCTACTCCTTCCCTAAGCTTTCCTTGAAGGTGGTTGGTATTCCCCTGGATTTCAGGAGACCTACAGTCTGACTGAGTGGTTGGTTTGTATTCCCCCAAAGAAATTCCTTTCCTATTTTAGACATTCTGTTACTCTCACTCTCCATTTCTTGTCATCCATCATTTGGAGGCTTCTGGACTTGTGGCACATAAGTAAAGTCATCTTACACTACTCCTGACTCCTTTGGGAGAGTGGAGCTCTCTGGAGCACAGGTGAGTTGCTAGGGTCTTGACCAGCAAGTTGCCCTATCTCAGTACGCAATGATGAGGTGGGAGCAATGATGGTTATAACTCCGATTTATTGGAAGCCATTATCTATATTTACAGGTTTTTGCACTACATAAGCAGAAGCAGGTGTTCAAGGGGATGAAAGCATGGGAAAAGAGATGTGCTTCAGTAATGTATTGTTGCACTTAGATTAGTAGCGATATCTGGTGGGAAGAATCTGGATTATAGTAAACTATGCTGCCTACAAGCGTATGGGAAAACTAGGGCTGTGGTAAGGTGGTTTCCATAGGAGTATGGGAACAGGAGGGGAGTGCTATTCTACAGTGACAGGGAAGGCTGGGAACAGGAGGGGAGTGCTGTTCTACAGTATCTAAGGAGGCCTGGGAAGGCTCGGGCAGGATACAAACTGATTATCAGAACTGTATGAGCTATGTGAGGCACGGGGCAGGATGCCTTTGTAAAGTATCAAAGAAGTTCCCATTAATTAAAGCATGTTTGTGTGAGGCACTGGTTCAAGAGCATTAGGTAGTGGCCAGCTGTGTTCCTCCTGCTGGGCTTGTGAGTCCTTGGTGGATGGACTCTGCCTGCATGAGAAAGGATGGCTATCAGAGCCAGAGGGGTGCTGTTAGGGGGGCTGCTAGGGACGGAAGTCTTTCCTCCGGGCACCTACCGTTCCAACTCCTACTAAGCCTGTCTGGTATTACCCAGGAAACAGGCCAAGTGCTAGGGTCCGAGCAGCCCCGGGGTCGGCACTAACTCCCTACAGTGAGTTACATGCACATCTCCTAGAGGGTGCTGAGGCTTGCACTTGACCCATGTATGTCAGCAACAGAGAAGGAAGCTTTTGTGTTGGGTCCTATCTAACCCATCAGGCCTTACTCTTTAAGCTTTGGTACAAGTAATCCATCCCCAGGAACATCTCAAAGACCAGAAAGTGCCAGGGTCATGAAGGTAGGAAGAGAGGGCACTTACAACCTACCTTAAACTCTCAGGTCTGAGGCCAAGAGAACAGAACCATTACTTTAGGGGTTCGGTGGATGGGTTTGGGGAGGTTGAGATGGCAGGGGCCTCCCCCTTAGCCTTCCACACTGTGTGTTCCTTTGATTCTCCTGGGCCAAGGTGTTAAGTTGGTTTTATTGTATGACAAGGAGCCTCCAGAGCTATGGAAATCCCTATTTCCTGGCTGACCTATAAGGTTGCTTGAGGAAGGGGAAGGGAAAACTTGATCAATAGCCATCTTCCCTATCTGCTGAGTCCAGGTAGAACAGGTGATGTCACCTCTTACCAATTTCTGTTTGAGGGCAGATGTGTACATGTGGCAAAGAGACAGGTAACCTATTAACAAATTAATGTACCCAGCTGGGTGTAATCTAGTCTCCCAAATCACTTTCTGTTGCCTTCTCTTGAGGACTTCAACTTTGCCTAGGGTGGCAGGAGAGACTAAAGTTGCCTCCATGTCTGTGCTTCTCTGTCCCCCACCCCCTGCCTAACTACCATTGGTCTCACCGTTCTATTGGGAAAAGAATCACAGGTATCCAGAACAGACTCAGTAGGACCTCAACATCTGGAATTACCTGCCCCTTGGGGTAAGACTAGCAAAAGCTTTAGCTCACATTCTTCTTCAGCGTCCACTGAGCAGACCTGACCGTAGAAGTGGCTTCAGCCATGCCGGTGACTACTTCTGTGGTGAACAACAGGGAGGCAGCCCCAAGCAGCCTGTGCAGCTGGCCAGGAGAATGGTGCCTCAGTCCCAGCCCACACCCAGACTCTGTGGCAGGTTTTGGAGATTCTCTAGCCCTGCCCTACTCCCCACCACCACCCTCCAAGTTCTCCCAGTGTGCTCCACTTTCCTCCCAGATGGCCATGAAGGCAAGGATGGGTGTGGGGTGGGGATGAGAGAGGGCTGACAAGCAAGCAGGGCCAGGTCTCCCTACACCCCATGACACTCATGAAGGGAAGGGGGAGGACTTGCTCCTGCATGTCCTTGATTTCTGCTCCTTGGCCTACTACCTGAAAAGAAGATCCAAGAGCTGGCTCTGGGTGGGGGAGGTCATTCCAGGGTCCTCTGTTGGTGGGCAAGGCTGCTTACATCAGCTCTCTTCTTCCCATCCCTCCCTCCTTCCCTCTCTCAGGCCAGGTCTGGACCTATCTAGGAGCTCACATCCACTCCAAGAGGCTTCTTCCTCTTCCTTCTCCTGTTCCTCCTTTCTCTGCCCCCTCTTCTTCCTCCTCTTCCTTCTTTATCTTCCTACTTTGCCTCCCCGTCCTTTTCCTCCTCTTCCTTCTTTCTCTTCTTCCCCTCTTTTTCTTCCTCTTCTTCTTTTCTTTTTCCTCCTCTTACTCCTTTCTCTCCCTCTTTCTCCCTTCCATGTCTTCTTCCTGCTCACTCTCTTCTTCTTTCTCTCCACTTCTTCCTCCTCCTCTTCCTCCTTTCTTCTCCTCTTCCTCCTTTCTTCTCCTCCTCCACCTCCTTCTCCAGTCTTCCCCTCACCCATGGTGTAACTTTCTTTTCTCTCCCTTTTTCCTACAGGCAGCAGCTCTTCCTGAGAATCAATTTCCCATTTGCTCCTGTCCCCACATCTCAGACCTCTTCCCTTCCCTAGGCTGGGCTGGGTCCTCCCTTGGACAATAGAGCCCCACTTCTTCTTGGGTGAGGGTTGGGGGCAGAGCCAGAGTAGTGTGTGGGTGTGTGTGGATGCGTGTGCACAATGTGCCCAAACCATGAGCTGCCAGAGCTCTCATTGCCTGCATGCCACCAAGAGTCACAGTTTGTTCGGCATGTCCTTGCTACACAGGATGAGGAATTCACTGTTGTCACCCTGAAATGTGTGTACATAGATCTAAATAGAGATGTGTCTTATTTAAACCGCAGTGGGAAATTTCCTATTCTCCCTCCATCAGAAGTTTGCCCGTAGCACCAATCCACATATCAAAATCATTTCTCAAGTATTTGGTTTCTACTTCTTTCTCATGTAGGTTAAAAAGTTAATGCTTTTTTAAACTTTTGTTTCGATCTGAGAGGTTAGTTTGGGAATGTCACGTTTGTGTTGGGTTTCTACTTTTTTAGGAAGCTTTTGAAATGCTGTAGTTGGGTTGCCATCACTCTTTCCCCCACTCCACCCACATGCTTGAATTCTGAACCATGTGATATTTATTTCTAGTGTTCCACGATGTCCTTATTGTATATTTATTTTTAGTTTTTTCTCAGTGGTGTTTTATGGTTTTCATTTTGTTCCTCCTTTTCAAGTATCCAGTTCCTCTGCAGGTTTTATCTCACTTCCCTGTTTTCTCTTCCTTCCTTCTTTGTATAGATCAAAGTCGTGAAAGCATTCTGTAGCTCTCTCCTTGAAGGCCTTGAGAAACCCAAAACCCGAAGCTCTATCCATAACTTCATGACTCATCCCCAATTCACCCTGGAAGAAGATGAGCCAAGAACGCCACTCCTAGATGGCAGTGAGGAGGATGAAGATAGCAAAGAGTCCGGGACAAACAGATTCCCCAAGGCCACTGGGAGCAAAGAACCCCATCCTTTCTATCCAGCAATGAAAACTACAGTGCTTTGAACTCTAGCCCAGTGCATATAACAATATCCAACTCAGACAGCACCTTACATGGCCTGGGGCATCAGTTTGATCCTTAGAACTCTGGCTTCCATCCCTGATTTCTCCCATTTCCTCCCTTCTCTGCCCCTTTCTTGTGATATCCATGTGGTAATGGAACTTCTTATTGTCATGTCTACTGCTCCTGTGTGTGCACCATGTGTGGATTCCCACCCAGCCATCAGAGGCAAGAGCAGACGCATTCAGGGACCCCCAATATGACTTTGAATTTGTGTTTGGGGTCAGAGGCTTCATAGCTGATGCAAGCAGTGCTGGGGTCTCCTCATGGTGGGCTTTGTAAATCAACAGTGTTCTGTTAGCATTTTTTTTCCTTTTTAAAAATTAATTTATTTTAAACATAAATACTAAAATTTAAATACACAGTGAGAAAAGAAAAGGAAACATATTATATACATCAATACTTCCTAGGCTTATTTCCCGTTAGTCCTCTCACTTTCTTCTTTAGTACAACTGGAAGACTCTTTGGCTCCCAAACATACTTGCCACTCTCATTCTATTGTGACTGCTCAGGTTTTTTTTTTTTTTTAAGGAGTTTGGAGATCATTTATCTATTTATTTTTAAATTTAATTTATTTAATATATTTAGTTTTCAGCATTGATTTTCACAAGAGTTTGAATTATGAATTTTCTCCCCATTTCTACCCCCCCACTCTAAGAAAGCATATATTCTGGTTGCCCTGTTCCCCAGTCAGCCCTCCTTTCTGTCACCCCACTCCCCTCCCATCCCCTTTTCCCTTCCTTTCTTGTAGGGCAAGATAAATTTCTACGTCCCATTGCCTGTGTATCTTATTTTCTAGTTGCATGCAAAACCTTTTTATTTTGTTTTTGAACATCTGTATTTAAAACTTTGAGTTCCAAATTCTCTCCCCTCTTCCCTTCCCACCCACCCTCCCTAAGAAGTCAAGCAATTCAACATAGGCCACATGTGTATCATTATGTATAACCCTTCCACAATACTCGTGTTGTGAAAGACTAACTATATTTTGCTCCTTCCTAACCTATCCCCCTTTAATGAATTTTCTCCCTTGACCCTGTCCCTTTTCAAAAGTGTTTGTTTTTGATTACCTCTACCCCCATCTGCCCTCCCTTCTATCATCTCCCCTTTTTTATCTTCTTCCTCCTTCTTTCCTGCGGGGTAAGTTTGTTAGCATTTTTTAAAGAAAGACATCAGCTCCCAAAATGATTTCCTGTATTTGTGGGCATAGAACCCAGGAAAACCTCTTGGCTCCCATGAGCCAGTGTGAGCTGTCTTTGTTAGCTAAACAAAGATGCAGAGGGAGAAAAATATCTCTAAAAGGGAATACTATAGGATTGAGGTGGAAAGGGAGGGTTAAATGGGAGTTGCAGAATCAGCCTATAGACAATAATTGCTTTTAAGCAAGTATTTCATTTTGAAAATTTCTACTTAAGCTCCTTAGCTCTTTCAGGCTTCCATACCTATGTCTCCTGAGTTCTTTTTATCCCTTTCCTCCCCTTTTCCCTGCCTCTTTTTTAGTTGTAATAATTCAGAGAGTAGGGGAAACACTGAGTGAGTTGAGTGACCAAGTCTTAGCTTGGTTTGCCACGTCTCAGTTTGATGGAACTCCCTTCTGCCTCTGGAGCCAAGGGCTCCAATTATGGTTTTTGGAGCCAGTTTTGTTCCTGAAAGGACTCATTTGAACAATAAAGTAAACCAAGAAATTTGGGTGTGTTATGTGTATCTGTTTGCCCTGTTGCTGTAATGTGCATTCTCCTCCAAACTGCCATGTGGTCAGAATGGGCAGAGGCCCATTTTTAAATGTCATGGGAAAGAAGCCTTGACTTTGGAGGGGGTCATGCATTGAGTGGTAGGTAGTGTTTCCTCGGATCCGAGAGCACAAGAGGTGAGCTGGTTCTGATTTTTCTTCCAGCTGAACACATATTAGGGACCAGAAAGTGGCAGATCTTGGGCAAGACAAGCAATTAGAGTTAATTACATTGGGTTTTGTACCTAGCATAGCCCTTGGTACTTGTAAAGTAGTCTGCCAAGGCTCTGCCAACTCAGGGTGTCAGGATGGGTAAGGAAGTCAGTGATTTTGGAACTCTCAGGAGAGGCCAAGGAAGGCTGTTCAAGTCAGAGCCTGGGCAGGTCTTCGTGCAGAGGGTTTACAAGATCGGGACCTAACTGCCCATTTACCGGCTTTGACTCCCCTATGATTTACTAAGTCTGTTTCCTTGCAATCCTGTGTCCTCTGAGGGGTCTCCAGCACACCCCAAAACTTAGCTTAAAAACTACCTATTGTTAGCCAGGTGCTCCAGTAGTATTTGGCTAATTAAGGCAGCAAGAAGAGCTCACCCTCTGACCCTTGGTTGTCCACCCTCCCCCACCCATGACCTTTCCCAGTAATAAGCTCTAACTGATGCACAGTAAAGCCTTGTGCCTTTACCCACCACCACTATCCAACACTGTCCAAAGCCCCTTCCAGCCTGGCATTTGGGAGTTGGGGACTTCGCTGAGACTTTTTTAAGTGTTCTTAAGAAGGATTAGAATAGAGCTGTGTGTTCTGGGAGCACCATTTTTGTTCCTGCTGACATTGACTGATGCTTTTCTGTGTATGGAGTCTGGTGTATCACTCCTATTTGCCACTTTCCATCTCCACTGGATGATGGAAGCCCCACGAAGAAAGAGGGATGAGAAAAGGGGGTACCTCAGAGCTCCAATAAACTGCCAAATTGCCAAAAATCCAAATCACCAAATGCTTTTCTAATTGCGAGGAGGATCTTCCTGCTCCAGCCCTTTCTCCAGAACACTTCTCTGTCAGTTTCCACTTGAGCTGTCTAACTTGGGAGAAATAAGGAAATAAAACATTGCTTACTCATGGCCACATCCCCCAACACTACATAATCCATCCGCCTAAGAAATAAAAGGAATTTTGGTTTGGTTTTCAAAGGTTATGTGCTTCACTGATTATTTTTCCTATATTAAGTACTTGGGTGGGGGGTAGAGAAGGAAAAAAAGCTCAGCTAACATGATGTTGGGAGCTTAAATATATGTGTATATGTATACATATATATGTATATGTATTTATATACATATGTGTTTAAAAAATACATTGGGAGATACTGATTTAGGTCTGTCAAATCTTTATTACCTCAGATATATTTAAAAACAACACTGGAGGCTATTTTACCATGTTCACTCCCTAAAGACTCTCAAAGTACCTTATAGGATTACCCTTGAGGGCCTTGTCTACTTTTTTAAAGTCAAAAGTTTTTGTGTTCTAGTTTCCATAGTAGGAGAGAGAATATATAAATATGCAAATACATGTATATATATATATGTATATATATAAAATTTTCTTTAGATCAGAACTGATAGTTTTGAGGTAACCATATGTATTTTGTTTAAAAGGATTAAAAAGAACTATCATGTGGCCTAGCTGAAGGGCTCATGCCAACCAGCTGTTTGATCTGACAGGTAACTTAGTATAGCTTTGATGGGTTCTAAAGGCCAATAAACTACTTCCTTTCTCCAAACAGCCACCTTTGTATTTAAGAAAAAAGAAACAAAAAGTTGGGTTCTAGAGATGGTTTTTTTATATAAATTATATTCATATGACTGGTTAAGTAAACTTAAGCATTTATGTGCATACTTTTTTCTGTAAAATTATTTTCTATTTAGTTTCAGTGGTGCAACTGGCAACAGGTAAATGTGGCTTAAGTTATTCAAGAAAATTCCCTCCCTCCCTCCCCTCCCCCCAAAAATGGTGCTTTAGTTTTGAAATGGGCAGTATAGGGTGGGGAAGAGTGAGGCTTCCATTTTAGATTCCTCTCTAGATAAGTCATTAAGGATAAGGAGGGGGCAGGGTTTAGTCTGCTAATGGAAAGAAAAAACATTCAGGAAGAAGCACTGTGCCAGACAAAAGATAGACTTCTACCCCCATGTAGTCAATTGGGTTGTCAGCTCCTCTCACATTAGAAGTTAGGGGCCTCTCCCATCAGAAGTTAGGGGTCTCTTGCTGGCTTTTGTTTTCCTCAAAGCAGTTGGCAGATTGACATTCACATCTCTTCTAGTCTGCTAGGGTGATCTATTTTAGAGTTCACAACTTCTCTAGTCTTTTCACTTCTTGTACACCTGGGTGTTTAACATTAGTACATAGCCCATAGAGAGGGTTTTTAACATGAGGATCTGAATGTTTTTCCACAGAAAGGTTTTCTGCTCAATGAGGAGGGAAATGTCTACCCCAAAAGGGAAAAATAAAAGCTGGTTCTAGTTATGGTTAGCAGTCTTGGGGAACAGTCTGGATAGGACTCTCTTCCCTGTTCTCTTTGCCCCTCTACCTGACCTAAGAATGGGAGATTCATCTCAGAACCCCTGTGGGGAGTGGGGGGGGGGGGCTGGTGTTCTCCTTTTAACTTCAAACTTTTTCAGTTTCTTTCCGCATATTCCCCCCACCCCACCCCGTGCCTTAGAAGGGAAAGTTTGTACAGTAGAATTTCAAACCACTAAAACCTAGAAAAGGCCTTGGGGAGTGGAGCTTACATGTACCATGAGACCCAGATGAGTCTTATTTCCTCTTCTTCCACCTTATTCAGCAGCCATTATGCCATTCAGCAGCACTTTTTCTGAATATCGTTAGTCCCACTCCCATCGCCTACTTCTTATCATGGGCCATCCCACTATAGCAAGAGATGTTACCTGTGAACTTCATCCTTTGATCATTCCAAACTTCTTTTCCCTTTCGACAGACCAAATCCCTTTACTTTTAGCTCACTACCATCCCTGTCTTAATTTTGCCATTTCTCAGCCACACCACACAATTTCCCCTTCCTAGGCCAAGTTCCTGAAAAGGAAGATGTAGGAAGATGAGCTTAGGTCATCCTCCCATGACTAAATTGGCCTCGTTAAATATTTTCCATATGTATACATATATATGTATATATAAGTATATATATATATATATATATACATATATGTATACACACACATACACACACACACACACACACACACACATATATATATATGCCATAGGGGGTGTGTGTGTGTGTATGTGTATGTGTGTGTGAGTGTGGGCCAATGATACAAACAGGAGTTCTGACTTTCTTTTTCCCCCCCAGGAACTTATAACATTGGTATTTTTTTTACAAGAAGCAAAATAGGAAAAAAAAGGAGACTAAGTGTTTGTGGTATGCATGACATAAAAAGTAAATGGTGGTTTCAAAGCAACATGTACCCAGTTGTGTGTGGCCATTTCCTGCAGTTCTGCTTAACAGTGCACTCACTCTGCATTCTGATATTATTTAAGCTCAATATATAATGTTTTGCATTTATTAATATGGTTTTGAGGCAAGGGGAATGGAATGAACTCCAGCACTTCTGGAAACATTGAAATTTGTCAGTTTGGGGGGTGGAGCCAAGATGGCAGCTGGAAAGCAGGGACTTGCGTGAGCTCCCCCCCACGTCCCTCCAAAAACCTGTAAAAACGGCTCTAAACAAATTCTAGAACTGCAGAACCCACAAAATAGCAGAGGGAAGCAGGGCTCCAGCCCAGGACAGCTTGGATGGTCGCTGGACAAGGTCTATCGCACACAGAGCTGGGAGCGGAGTGGAGCAGAGCCCAGCGCCAGCTGCGCCTGGACCAACCAGACCAGGAGCTGGGCGGAGCAGGCTCTAGCACCCTGAATCATCAAGCTGTGGCAGTTACCAAACTTCTCAAACCACAAACACCAAAGACAACAGAGAAGGTTAGTGGGAAAAGCTGCTGGGGACAGATTCAAGGAGTTCACAGTTCAGCCACCACCCCAGGGGCAGCTACAGAACTACAGCTGCAGTTGCTTCTGATCCCAGGCCCACGTGGTGGGAGGAATTAAGTGGCAGATCAGAGCAGGAGTGCAGAGCATCCTTAAGATCTGAGTCCAGTCCGGGTTGGTGGTTATTGGGGGAGGAGGAGTGCTGGTGTGGCAGAGCTGGCTGTAGAGAAATACCTCTGAAAACAACAGTACATCCTCTCAACCTTGGAACAAAGTACTCTTTACAAGCAGTCATACCCCCACGAAAAACTCAAGGGTCAAGTAGTTGATTGGGAACATGAACAGACAGCAAAAATGGACTGATTCAGACCCAGCGTTTGGAATCTTTCTTTGGTGACAAAGAAGACCAAAATATACAGCCAGAAGAAGTCAACGAAGTCAAAGAGCCTACATCAAAAGCCTCCAAGAAAAACATGAACTGTTCTTAGGCCGTGGAAGAGCTCAAAAAGGATTTGGAAAAGCAAGTTAGAGAAGTAGAGGAAAAATGGGGAAGAGAAATGAGAGTGATGCAAAAATACCATGAAAAGCATGTCAATGACTTGCTAAAGGACACCAAAAAAATACTGAAGAAAACAACACCTTAAAAAATAGACTAACTCAAATGGCAAAAGAGCTCCACAAAGCCAATGAGGAGAATTGAAATTCTGCCTTGAAAGGCAGAATTAGCCAAATGGAAAAGGAGATCCAAAAGACCACTGAAGAAAATGCTACCTTAAAAATTAGATTGGAGCAAGTGGAAGCTAGTGACTTCATGAGAAATCAAGATATTATAAAACAGAACCAAAGGAATGAAAAAGTGGAAGATAATGTGAAGTATCTCATTGGAAAAACCACTGACCTGGAAAATAGATCCAGGAGAGATAATTTAAAAATTATTGGACTACCTGAAAGCCATGATCCAAAAAAGAGCCTAGATATCATCTTTCAAGAAATTACCAAGGAGAACTACCCTGATATTCTAGAGCCAGAGGGTAAAATAGAAATTGAAAGAATCCACAGATCACCTCCTCAAAAAGATCCCAAAAAGAAAATTCCTAGGAATATTGTCACCAAATTCCAGAGCTCCCAGATCAAGGAGAAAATACTGCAAGCAGCCAGAAGGAAACAATTTGAGTATTGTGGAAACATGATCAGAATAACACAAGATCTAGCAGCTTCTACATTAAGGGATCGAAGGGCTTGGAATTCAATATTGCGGAGGTCAATGGAGCTAGGATTAAAACCAAGAATCACCTACCCAGCAAAACTGAGTATCATGCTCCAAGGCAAAATATGTATTTTCAACAAAATAGAGGACTTTCAAGCTTTCTCAGTGAAAAGAGCAGAGCTGAATAGAAAATTTGACTTTCAAACACAAGAATCAAGAGAAGCATGAAAAGGTAAACAAGAAAGAGAAATCACAAGGGACTTACTAAAGTTGAACTGTTTTTTAACATTCCTACATGGAAAGATGATGTGCATGAGTCATGAGACCTCAGTATTAGGGTAGCTGAAGGGAGTATACATATATGTGCATGTATATATATATATATATATATACACTTCTCTAACTAGCTTTTCCAAATCCTTTTTGAGCTCTTCCATGGCCTGAGACCAGTTCATGTTTTTTCTTGGAGGCTTTTGATGTAGGCTCTATGAATTTGTTGACTTCTTCTGTCTGTATGTTTTGGTCTTCTTTGTCACCAAAGAAAGATTCCAGAGTCTGAGTCTGAATCTGATTCCGTTTTCTCTGCCTGTTCATGTTCCCAATCAACTACTTGACCCTTGAGTTTTTCGTGGGGTACGACTGTTTGTGGAGTACAGAGTACTTTGTTCTAAGCCTGAAGGGATGCACTGTTGTTTTCAGAGCTATTTCTCTACAGCCAGGTCTGCCACACCAGCGCTCCTCCCCCAAAAACCACCAACTCTGACCGTGACTCAGAACTAAGCAGGCTCTGCACTCCCGCTGTGATCTGCCACTTAATTCCTCCCACAAGGTGGGCCTCTGGCCGGAAGCAACTGCAGCTGTCGCTCAGTAAACAGCCTCAGAGCTGCACCACCTCTGCCACCCTCCTGGGGTGGTGGCCAACTGCGAACTCCTTTTACTCCATCCCTGCAGTCTTTCCCACTAACCTTCTCTGTTTTCTTTGGTCTTTGTGGGTTGAGAAGTCTGGTAACTGCCACAGCTCACTGATTCAGGGTGCTATGGCTTGTTCCGCCTGGCTCCCAGATTGGTTCCTCCAGGCACAGCCCACACAGGGCTCTGCTCTGCTCCGTTCCCAGCACAGTGTGATAGACGTTACCCAGTGACCATCCAGACTGTCCTGGGCTGGAGCCCTACTTCCCCCTGCTATTTCGTGGGTTCTGCAGTTCTAGAATTTATTTAGAACCATTTTCATAAGTGTTTAGAGGGTCCTGGGGGACAGCTTTAGGCAAGTCTCTGCTTTCCAGCCACCATCTTGCCTCCACCCTCCTACAGTATCCAGTGTTTTTCTTTCTAAATGTGGTTTTCTTTTCAGTCAAAGTTTGAGCAAATCCAATCCATTTTGTAAATTCCAGGAGAGTAATCTTAACCATACCGCAAAATGGAGAAAGCTTCACAATCTGTAAGCAGTGCAATGCATTGAATCCAGTGAAACAAGATTCTTGAGAAATCCCCATCCTTTCCACTCTAAGTTTGTCTTTAGAGGAAAACATTTTATTCAACCCATTTAGAGACAGCCAATGACAGATGCACAACAATAAAAGAGAGACATCAGCAATATCAACATAGCTTCATACTTTTTGGTATAAAAGTTGCGAAAGTAATTTTCTTAGTTCTCACTTTAATGGCAAAGCACCATTGAATTCAATGTCTTTTATCTTGTCCTGCTTTGAGTAGGTTTTTCCTTTGAAAGAATGTCTTATTTCTTTAACCTGAAACATGGGGATTCCAGAAAAAAATCCATGGTCACAGAATATTCCAAGACTCTGAAGACATAACTTCATTCCAGTAGATCCAATAGAAAGATTTTTCAGAACTTCCCAATCATGTTTGGAACCCCTGCATAATGACATCCCATGCAAGTCACATAATGCTTCAAGTTGCCTTAGTCTCAGTATCAATCAATGCTTTTCAGTATATTGATTCCCCATAAAGCTAGGCTAAAGCTTAACACATAGCTAGAGTTTACTTAAATGTAATTCCATGGATATTTAGGAAGGCTTGTAATGTTTAAAGTCAATTCTTTCAAATCCTAAAGTTAGACTATTCCTGTCACTGTATCAATACACTAAGTTTCCCATATAAGATTTCTCATCCAGTTGTGGCATTCTTTTTCAGGCAGGGTTTTACCAAAGGAGATCCTTGTGCCAACGTAAAGATAATGTATACAAAAACAAAAACTGCACAATCTCTAACTACTGTAATGCATCAAATGAAAAAAAAACAAGTACTGAGGTCATACTAGCCTTACTGTTCACTGGCTTTCTTTCTAAGAAAAGCATTCCCTTCAACACAAGAAGATATAAGTATCAAATATCAAGTAGGAAGAGAAACAGGAATGAAACAACATAGGTTTTGCCTCATACCATTTTTCTGCCTAACACTAGTTTAAAATCTCAATTTCTGGCTTCTCTCTTTTATGGTAATGCACTATTGAATTTGACATCTTTTACATTATTCTGCTTGGAATATGATTTTCTTTGACAGAAAGTGTTCTTCCTTCAACCTGAACCATGGAGATTCCAGAAATAGTCCAAGACTGTAAAGATATTGCTTTATTCCAGTAGATACAATAGGAATATCCTTGGAAGCTTTCTGATAGTGTTTGGAATCACTGCCTAATGACATCCAGTGCAAAACACATACAGCTGCAAGTTGCCTTAGTCTCAATATAAATCAAGTCTTTTCAGTATATTGCTTGACTCTGAAGCTAGGCTAAAGCTGAACACACCGATAGAGATAATTTAAATGCAATTGCATGAATATTTAGAAATGCTTGTAATTTTTGAGGTCAATTCTTTGACATCTTAAAGGCAGACTATTCTTGTCATGGTATCAATTCAGTAAATTTCCCCCATCATATTTCTCATCTAGTCATGGTATTCTCTTTCAGTCAAGACTTTACCAGAGGAAGTCCTTTGTTCCAATGCAAAGAAAAATCTTAACCGCTCCTACAAATGCAGGAAACTGCACAATCTCATGCTATCGTAACATATTTAATGCAATGAAATAAAGCAAGTCCTGAGGTCACATAATACTTACCATTCAATGTTTTTCCTTGAGGAAAAAGCATTCTACTTAATGCAACAAGGTATAGTCATCAAGTGTCAAGCAAAAATAGAAAATGGGACTGAAATAACATAAATTATGCCCCATGCCAGTCTTCTTCTCAAGATTAGTTTAAACCTCAATTTCTGGTTTCTCACTTTTATGTCAATGCATCATTTAATTCAATGTCTTTTACTTGATTCTTCTTCAAATATGCTTTTCATTGAAATAATGTCTTCTCTTAATTGAACCTTGGAAATTGCAGAAAAAATCCCATGGTCACAGAATATTCCAGGATGTAGAGATATTGCTTCATTCCTATGGATCAAATAGGTATCTTCTTGGAATCTCTCTGATAGTGTTTAGATGGCTATTGACATCCATGCAAGACACATAGGGCCGCAAGTTGCCTTAGTCTCAATGTCAGTTGATGCTTTTCACTATACTACTTTCCCCTAAAGCGAGGCTAAAGCTTAACACCCAGATCATGTTTATTTAAATGCAATTACACAAATATTTAGAAATGCTTATAATTTTGAGGTCAATTCTTTGAATTTCTAAAAGCTGACTACTCCTGCCATTGTATCAATACTGCAAGTTTCCTATATAATATTTGTTGTCCTATCTTGATATTCTTTCAGTCAAAATTTTACCTAAGTAAACCCTTTGTATTGATGAAAGGAAAGAAAAGGCTTAAGTGCATCTCCAGATGCAAGATACTGCATGATCTCTAGCTATCGCAGTGCATTGAATGCAGGGAAATAAAACCAGTCCTGAGGTCATACCATCCTTACTATTCAATGTTTTTCCTTTAGGAAAAGGAATCCACTCAACACAAAAAGAAAATTGCATCAAATGATAAGCAAAGAGAGAAACAGGACTGGAACAATGTATGTTATGCTTCATACCATCCTTTTCAGCACTAGTTTAAAATTCTACTTCTCCATTCTCAAATGAGTGGCAATGCACCACTGAATTCAATATTTTTTACTTGATTTGGCTTTGACTATGTTTATATATATGTATGCATGTATGTATATGTATATATGTATGTATATATGTATGTGTACATGTATATGTATATAAATATATATGCACACATACCAATACACACACACGCATACGTACACACATACATATATATATATGTATATATATATATACACACACACATCCCTATATATTCCTATTTGTGTCTAATGATAGCCGTCTCTAGAGTGGGAGACGAACAAGGAAAATTTAAAAAAAAAGAAATTTACATAACTTAAAAGAAATAGCAAGTTGTACATAATCTATCTGCAGTTTCATGGGCAGCCATCTCTTTTTTAATGTTTCCGTATTATGGAAATGCTTGTTTTATTCTATAAATTAAAAATAAAATAAAATTTTAAAAAATAAAGTCAACTACCTTCCTATATGGGAAGGTGATACATGAAACCCCTAAGAACGTTATCCTTATTAGGCAGTTAGAAGTAGTCTATATAGATAGAGGGTTTGGGTTTGAGTGAATTACATTGGAATGAGAATGAATTTGGAGTGAGAAAGAGGGATGCACTAGGAGAAGGGAGAAGGGAGAGGTAAAATGGGGAAATTTTTTCTCATATAAAAGAGGCACACAAGGAAGAGTTTTTATTGTGGAGGGGAAAATGGAGGTGGCTGGCAAGCATTGCTTGAACCTCACTCTTATCTGAATTGCTACAAATATACATACTCACTTGGGTAATGGCAAAAGAAATTATAAATCTGGACTTGATTCGGACTCATAATGAAGAGCTAATTGTCAAAATAAACATGATGGGACCTTTAGTAGGATGTACTCACACTGAATCTATGGTAAAGTAAGAAACAGAAGCAGTTATGCTGACATACAGCTTAGGTTTAAGAAAGAGAATTTCAAAGAATTTTTTTTAAAAAAAGGCTAGCTTGAGTTAATATGGCAGAGAAGAAGTTAGCTTAAAAGACAGGAAACTTTTAAGAATGAAATTTTGATGACAAACACAAATCATTCCATTGGGAGAAAAACGATTATAAGATCATAGATTTAGACTATAAAGTTCAACATCCTTATTTCATAGATGGGGTAAATGAGACCCACACTTGCCCAAGGTCACATAAGTAGTATGTGACAGAGGCTGGATTTGAACACACATTGTCTGACTCTTTCTACTGTGCCAAGCTCAGAAAATGACCGCCAACTTTGAATTTTTTAAAAGATATGTGACCCCTCTGTAATCCTCATTCAATCATTTATTTTTACTCTATCCCCACATCCACTAGCTTGTTCCCTACCACATACAAACCTACACATGTGTCCCTCATCCTTAAAAGCCCTCACTTGAAAACCATTTCATCACCACTGTCATCCTGTATTCCTTCTGGCCTTTTGTGGCTAAACTACTGAAAAAGGAGATCTACAACAGGTGCCTCCACTTTATCATCTCTCACTGTCTTCTTCACAAATAAATTAAGATCTAAATAAATGGAAAAGCATCAGTTGCTCATGGGTAGGCCAAGCTAATGTAATAAAAATGACAATTTTACCAAAATTAATTTACTTATTCAATGCCATACCAATCAAAATACCAAAAATTATTTTCCAGAGATGCATAAAATAACAACAAAATTTAACTGGAAGAACAAAAGGTCCAGAATATCAAGGGAATTAATGAAAAGAAGTGGTAGGGAAGGTGGCCTAGCCATACCAGACCTTAAAATGTATTATAAAGCAGCAGTCATCAAAATACTTGGCATTGGCTAAGAAATAAAGTGGTGAATCAGTGGAATATGTTAGGTACACAAGATGCAGTAGTCAATGACTATAGCAATCTACTCTTTGATAAACTCAGAGTCTAGCTTCCGGCTTAAGAATTCACTATTTCACAAAAACTGCTGGGAAAACTGGAAAGCAGTATGGCAGAAACTGGGCATATACCAATATCTTCCACCATATACCAAAATAAAGTCAAAATTGGGTTCATGATTTAGGAATAAAGGCTGATACTATAAGCAATTTGGTAGAGCAAGGAATAATTTGCCTATCAGATCTATGGAAAAGGGAAGAATTTATGACCAAAGAAGAGACAGAGAGCGTTACAAAATGCAAAATGGATCATTTTGATTATGTTAAGTTGAGAAGTTTTTGTAGAAACAAAGCCAATGCAAAAAAAGATTAGGAGGGAAGCAGAAAATTGGGAAAGAATCTTTACAACCAGTGTCTCTGATAAAGGCCTCATATCTAAAATATAGAGGCAACTGAGTCAAATTTATAACAATACAAATTATTCCCCAATTAATAAATGGTCAAAGGATATGAACAAGCAGTTTTCAGAGAAAGAAATTAAAGATATTTATAGTCATATAAAAATTCACTAAATCACTATTGATTAGAGAAATGGAAATCAAAACAACTCTTAGGTACCACATCTTTCCTGTCAGATTGGCTAACATGTCAAAATAGAAAAATGATAAGTGCTGGAGAAGATGTGGGAAAATTGGAACATTGTTATGTTGTTGGTGGAGTTGTGAACTGATCCAGCCATTCTGGAGAGCAATTTGGAACTATGCCCAAAGGGACATAAACATATGCATACCCTTTGACCCAGAAATACCACTTCTAGGGTTGTATCCCAAAGAGATCACACAAGTGGGAAATGGACCATTATGTACAAAGATACTCATAGCAGCTCTTTTCGTGCTGGCAAAGAATTGGAAATCAAGGGAATGCCCATCAATTGGGGGATGGCTAAACAAATTGTGGTATATAAATATAAGGGAATACTACTGTGCCATAAGAAATGAGGAGCAGACAGACTTCATTATAACCTGGACTTATATGAACTGATGCTGAGTGAGGGGAGCAATACCAGGAGAACATTATACACAATTACAGACACACGTATCTGTAAAGATTAACTTTCATAGACTTGGTTCTTCTCATCAATGAAAGGTTCAAAGACAGTTCCAAAAAAGTCATGATGGTAAAAGCTGTGCACATCCATAGAATGAATTACGGAGTCTGAATGCAGGTTGAGTCAAACTATTTGCTCTCTTTCTTTTTCTTTTTCCTTCTTTTTTCTTTTTGTTTCTTCTTTCTCATGATTCATTCCTTGGTTATAATTCTTCTTTACAACTTGGCTATTATGTAAATAAATTTAATGTGAAGGTATATGTAGAATCTATGTCAGATTATATGCTGTCTTGGGGGGAATAAGGGAGGAGAGGGAGGAAGAGAAAATTTGGAACTCAAAAACTTGTGGAACTGAGTGTGGTAAAATAAAAATAAAAAACAAATTTAAAAAATAAAAAGAACTATTATAGTGGTCATTTGTGCTTAGATACAGTTTACATTAGATTATGTACAAGATTCCTTTCAATGCTAAGAGTTTATGATTATATAATTCTAAAGATTAGTTTTAAATAGCTTCAACTAAATTGAATTAATAGCTGTCTTATGTAAAGCTTAGATTTCATACTTCCTAGAATGGTTTTTAAAAAAATCTCTACACAAGGTATACAGTTAGGATTTTTTTTTTGTTTGATGATTTTTAAAAAAAAAATATTCTATTTTTAAAAGATATAAGAAATGCCCTCTCCCCCTTTTTTACACAAAATCATGAAAAATTCACTTTGTGATTTATGAGATCACCTTAGATGGGTCACTATCAGGACCATCTGAAGCTCTTTAACCATATTCTTCCTCTAACAGGATATACTGCACAAGGACTTAGAAATTTAGGTTTTTCAAAATAATTATAGTAATACAGACATTTGAATTAATCTCACAAACAGATAGCTTTTTCATCAAAGCCAGTTCATCCTTCCTTCTTTTTTCCCCCATATTTCAATTTATTTACTTTAGTTTCTGAACATTCACATTCACAAATGTTCCAAATTTCTCCCTGTCTCTCACCGCCCCCACCCCATGAAGTGTGCATTCTTATTACCCCTTCCCCCAATCTGCCCTCCCTTCTTTCACCCCTTTCACTTATCTCTTTCCCCTTCTATTTTCCTGGAGGGTAAGCTAGATATCTATACCCCATTGCTTCTGTATCTCATTTCCCAGTTGCATGAAAAAACAATTTTTAACATTTGTTTTTTAAAACTTTGTGAGTTCCAAATTCTCTTCCTTCCTTCTTCCCCACCCACCCTCACTGTGAAGGCAAACAATTTGATGTAGATTTTACATGTGAAGTCATGCAAAACACTTCCATAATAGTCATGTTGTAAAAGACTATTTCCCTCCATCCCATTTCACCGCCCCATTTTTCTATTCTTTCCTTTGACCCTTTCCCTCCTCAAAAGTGTTTACTTTTGATTACCTCCTCCCTCAATCTGCCCTCCCCTTCTATTTCCCCCTTTCTCTTATTTCCTTTCCTCCTACTTTCCTGTAGGGTAAGATAGATTTCATACCAAATTGAGCATGTATGTTATTCCCTCCCTAAGCCACATCCAATGAGAGTAAGGTTCACTCATTCCCTCTCAACTTCCCCCTCTTCCCTTCCACTGTAAAAGCCTTTCCTTGGGGGTGGAGCCAAGATGTCAGCAGGAAAGCAGGGACTTGCTTAAGCTCCCCACCAAATCCCTCCAAATACCTATAAAAATGGCTCTGCACAAATTCTAGAGCTGCAGAACTGATGAAATAGCAGAGGGAAACAGATCTCCAGCCCAGGAGAGCCTGGATGGTGGCTGGGAAGGGTCTATCGCACAATGCTGAGAGTGGAGAGAAGCCCAGCATGGGCAGCACCAGGACAGACCAGACCCAGAATCAGCCAGCTGGAACAGGCCTTGGGGCCATGAAACAGTGAGCTGTGGCAGTTACCAGACTTTTCAGCGCACAAACTCCAGAAAGCCGATTAGGGCGAAACTGTGGGTTGAGTTCAGAGCAGTACCACTGCCAGCTCTGGGGATGGAGAAGGTCATGTAGTGGTGGCGGTAGCAGGAAGCTCCTGAGGCGGCATCCAGAGCGCCAGCTTCAGTGGCTTCCTGAGAAGCTAGCTTACAAGGTGTGAGGAATCTAGCAGCAGATCAGAGTGGGAATGTAAGGAGTGCTTTGTGGGCACAAAAGCAGATTCTCTTGCTGTGCCCTGCTTGGATCTGGATTGTGATCCTGGTTGGTGGTTCTTCGGGGAGGAAGAGCACTGCTGTGACAGAGTCTGAGGTGATGGTGCAGTAGAAGTAGCTCTGAAAACAGCAGTGCTTGGACCCTAAAGCATGGGACAAAGTACTCTCTACTCTACAAGCAGTCATATCGAGTAAAGTAGTTGGTGGGGAACCTGAACAGGCAGTGAAAATGAACTCAGACTCAAACTCAGACTCAATCTCAAACTCTAGATTCCATTTTTGGTGACAAAGAAGATCTAAACATACAGCCAGAAGAAGTCAACAAAGTCAAAGAGGCTACATCAAAAGCCTCCAAGAAAGCTATGAATTGAGCTCAGGCCATGGAAGAGCTCAAAAAGGATTTGGAAAAGCAATTAGAGAAGTAGAGGAAAAATGGGGAAGAGAAATGAGAGTGATGCAAGAAAACCATGAAAAACAAGTCAACTACTTGCTAAAGGAGAACCCAAAAATACTGAAGAAAATGACACCTTAAAGAATAGACTAACCTAACTGTCAAAACAGCTCCAAAAAGCCAATGAGGAGAAGAATGCCTTGAAAGGCAGAATTAGCTAAATGGAAAAGGAGGTCCAAAAGACCGCTGAAGAAAATACTACCTTAAAAATTAGATTGGAGCAGGTGGAAGCTAGTGACTTTATGACAAACCAAGATATTATAAAATAGAACCAAAGCAATGAAAAAATGGAAAGCAATGTGAAATATATCATTGGAAATACCACTGACCTGGAGAATAGATCCAGGAGAGATAATTCAAAAAGTATTGGACTACCTGAAAGTCATGATCAAAATAAAAGCCTACACATCATCTTTCAAGAAATTATCAAGGAAAACTTCCCTGATATTCTAGAACCAGAGCGTAAAATAGAAATTGAAAGAATCCACTGATCGCCTCTTGAAAAAGATCCCAAAAAGAAAACTCCTAGGAATATTTTCGACAAATTCCAGAGTTTCCAGGTCAAGGAGAAAATACTGCTAGCAGCCAGAAGGAAACAATTTGTGTATTGTGGAAACACAATCAGAATAACACAAGATCTAGCAGTGTCTACATTAAGGGATCAAAGGGCTTGGAATACGATATTCCAGAGGTCAGTGGAGCTAGGATTAAAACCAAGAATCACCTACCCAGCAAAAATGAGTATAATGCTCCAAGGAAAAATATAGACTTTCAATAAAATAGAGGACTTTTAAGCTTTCTCAATGAAAAGACCAGAGCTGAATAGAAAATTTGACTTTCAAATACAAGAATCAAGAGAATAATGAAAAGGTAAACAAGAAAGAGAATTCATACCAGACTTATTAAAGTTGAACTGTTATGTTTACATTCATACATGGCAAGAATGATGTGTGTAATTCAGAAGACCTTTCTCAGTGTTAGGGGAGTTGAAGGGAATATAGACAGAAGGCACAGGATGAGATGAATGAATATGAAGGCATGATATCTAAAAAAATGAAATAAATTTAAGGGGTCAGAGAGGAATATATTGAGAGAGGGAGAAAGGGAGAGATAGGATGGAGTAAATTATCTCACATAAAAGTGGCAAGAAAAAACATTTCTATTGGAAGGGAAGAGAGGGCAGGCGAGGCGGAACAAGCGAATCTTACCCTCATCGGATTCAACTTGAGGAGGGAATAATATACACATGCAATTGGGTATCTTACTTCACAGGAAAGTAAGGGGAAGGGGATAAAAAGGGGGGATGATAGAAGGGAGGGCAGTTAGGGGGAGGAGGTAATAAAAAGCAAACACATTTGAAAAAGGAGAGGGTCAAGGGAGAAAGTTGAATAAAGGGGGACAGGATAGGATGGAAGGAAATATAGTTAGCCTTTCACAACATGAGCATTGTGAAAGTGTTTTGCATAATGATACATGTGTGATCTATGTGGAATTGCTTGCGTTCCTAGGGAGAGTGGGTGGGAAGGGAAGAGGAGAGAGAATTTGGAACTCAAAGTTTTAAAAAGGAGATGCTTAAAAAAATTAAAAACAATTTTGTTTTTTGTGGAGCTGGGAAACAAGATATATAGGGAATGGGGCATAGAAATCTATCCTGCCCTACAAGAAAGTAAGGGGAAAGGGGACAGGGAGGGGGAATGGGGTGAAAGAGGGGAGGGCTGACAGGGGAATGAGGCAATCAGAATATATGCCATCTTGGAATGGGGAGGAGGGTAGAAATTTGGGGGAGGGGAGAAAATTTGTAACTCAAATCTTGTGGACATTAATGTTGAAAACTAAAATATTAAATAAAATATATACAGAAAAAAAGAAGAAGAAAGCCTTTTGTCCCCTCTTTTACATGAGATAATTTACCCCATTCTACCTCTCCCTTTCTCCTTCTCCTGATCCATTCCTCTCACCCCTTAATTTTATTTTTTAGATATCTCTTCACATTCTCACCCTGTGTCTATACACACACAGATACATATATAGATGTATGTTTGTATGTGTAGGTATGCATGTATGCATGTATGTATGTATATATTCCTTACAACTGCTCTAATAATGCGAATGGTCTCTTGAGTTAGAAATATCATCTTTCCATGTAGGAATGTAAACACTTCAACTTTAATAAGTCCCTTATGATTTCTCTTTCTTGTTTACCTTTTCATGCTCCTCTTGATTCTTGTGTTTGAAAGTCAAATTTTCTATTCAGCTCTGGTCTTTTCATCAAGAATGCCAGAAAGTCCTCTATCTCATTGAGTATCCATATACCCCCTGAAGGATTATTTTCAGTTTTGTTGGGTAGATGATTCTTGGTTTTAATCCTAGCTCCTTTGCCTTCCAGAATATCATATTCCAAGCCCTCCAATCTAACATAGAAGCTGCTAAATCTGGTGTTATCCTGAATGTGGCTCCATGATACTTGAATTGTTTCTTTCTGGCTGCTTGCAATATTTTCTCCTTGACCTGGGAACTCTGGAATTTGGCTATAATATTCCTGGGAGTTTTCCTTTGGTGATCTCTTTCAGGAGGTATTAGTGGATTCTTTCAATTTCTATTTTATCCTCTGGTTCTAGAATATCAGGGCAGTTCTCCTTGATAATTTCTTGAAATGCTTAGGTATTTTTTTATCATGGCTTTCAGCTAGTCCAATAATTTTAAAATTATCCCTCCTAGATCTATTTTTCAGGTCAGTTGTTTTTCCAATGAGCTTTTCCACATTAATTTCTACTTTTTTATTCTTTAGTTTTTGTTTTATTGTTTCCCGTAATGTTTCCATTTGCTCCATTCTAATTTTAAGGAAATATTTTCCTTTCATTTATTTGTTTGTTTGTTTGTTTTTAGTTCTCGGCATTCACCTTTATAAGATTTTGAGTTCTAAAATTTCCCACCTCTCTCCACTCCCCCTTCCCCAAGACAGCATGTAATCTAATATAGGCTATACATGTATGATCACATTGAACATATTTCCACATTAGCCATGTTGTGAAAGAAGAATAAATAACAAAAGGGGAAAATCATGAGAAAGAAAAAGCAAAAACAGCAACAACAACAACAACAAAAGAGAAAATAGTATGCCTCGATCTGCATTCAGACTCCATTGTTCTTTCTCTGGATGTGAATAGTATTTTCCATTATGAGTCTTTTGGAATTATCTAAGATCATTGCATTACTCGAAAGAGCCAAGTCTAATAAAGTTGCTCATTGCACAATGTTGCCATTACTGTATACAGTATTCTCCTCTTCACTTCCCTCAGCATCAGTTCATGCAAGTCAGTTCAGGTTTGTCTGATCTGCCTGCTCACCATTTCTGGTGAAACAAGAAATTTTTTCTTCTTTTTTTCTGCTTTAAACTGTTTTAATGGTCTCAAAATTCTGTGACAGATTTTTGGTCACTTTTTTCCATTTAAAAATTACTGATTTTAAAAACTAATAACTTAAAACTTCCATGAAACAAATGGTCCACAAAAGATTCCTTTCTTCCTGAAGCTTTTACAATAATTTTAGTCATTAATCAGTCTCTTACTATTAAACGTAAATAGCCAATTGAGATAAGCAGTTATGAGACTGTTCTTCTAAGTTCTTAAGACTGGAGTGACAGGTGTTGTACAGAATATTCATTTAGCCTTCTGGGCCTTCGGGGCAGATTTTGTGACCTTGCCAGCTCCAGCAGACTTTTTGTCAACTGCCTTTTGACACCAATTGCAACAGTCTGCCTCATATCAGGAACAGCAACATGACCCAGAGGAGGATAATCAGAGAAGCTCTCCATAGACATGGGCTTACCTGGAACCATGTCAACAATGGCAGCATCACTAGATTTCAGGAATTTAGGGCCATTTTCCAGTTTTTTTTACCACAATGACAATCAATATTCTCCTTCAGTTCAGCAAACTTGCAAACAGTGTGATCAGTGTGACAATCCAAAACAGGTGCATAGCCAGCACTTATTTGGCCTTGATGGTTCAGGATAATAACCTGTTCAGTGAAAACAGCTGCTTCTATAGGTGGGTCACTCTTGCTATCACCAGCCACACTGCCGTGGTGGACATCTCTGATGGACACATGCTTGACATTGAAACCAATGTTATCCCCTGGCAGAGGCTCGCTCTAAGCTTCATGGTGCATTTCAACAGACTTTACTTCAGTTATAACATTGACTGGAGCAAAGGTGACCACCATGCCTGGCTTTATAACACCAGTTTCTGCTTTGCTAACAGGTACAGTAGCAATACCACCAATCTTGTAGACATCTTGGAGGGGTAGATGAAGGGGTTTGTCAGTTGGACAAGTTGGTGGCAGGATACAATCCAAATCTTCAAGCAGTGTAGTTCCATTAACATTGCCATCCTTACAAGTGACTTGCTATGCCTTGAGCCGAGGCGTATTAGAGCCTGACTCCAGTATGTTGTCAAAATTACAACCTGAAACTGGCACAGAAGCTACTATGTCAGGGTTGTAGACAATTTTCTTAATATAGGTACTGACTTCCTTGACAATTTCCTCATATTTCTTCTGGCTGTAGGGGTGGTCAGTGGAATCCATTTTGTTTACACCAAAAATCAGTTTTTTAACACCTAGTGTGTAGACCAGAAAGGCATACTCATGAGTCTGCCCATCCTTTGAGATACCAGCTTCAAGTTCACCAACACCAGCAGCAACAATCAGGGTAGCACAGTCAGCTTGAGATGTGCCTGTAATCATGTTCTTGATAAAGTTTCTGTGTCCTGGAGCATCAATAATGGTCACATATTACTTGCTGGTCTTAAATTTGCATAGGGAGATATCAATAGTGATACCATGCTCATGTTCAGTCTTCAGTTTATCCAAGACCCAGGCATATTTGAAGGAGCTTCCTTCTTGAACTTCTCAATGGTTCTCTTATCAATTCCACCACATTTGTAGATGAGGTGGCCAGTAGTGGTGGACTTGCCAGAGTCTATGTGTCTGGTGATGACAATGTTAATTTGAGTCTTTTCATTGCCAATTTTTGTGGAGGTTTAGCAATGGTTTTCACAACACCTGTATTCTGGGGGCAAACCCATTGTGAAAAAGTAAGGAAATATTTTCTCTAGTGAACTTTTGGAGCTCTTTTCCCAGTTGGCCTAGTCTATTTTTTAAGGTTTTGCTGTCTTCATTACTTTTTGCACTCGCTGTTACCACACTGTTGACTTGTTTTTCATGATTTTCTTGTATTAGTCTCATTTCTCTTTCCCAATTTTCTCTACCTCTCTTACTTGATTTTCTTTTTTTTATAATTAAGATTTTTATTTTTAGTTTACAACACTCAGTTCCACATAATTTTGCGTTCCAGATTTTCTCCCCTCCCTCCCCAAGACAATATGGAATCCGATATATCTTCTACATATAACATTGCATTGAACTTATTTACACAATAGTCAAGTTGTAAAGAAGAATTATGACAAATGGAATGAATCACGAGAAAGAAGAAACAAAAGCAAAAAAAATGAGAAAAAAAAACAAAGGGAAAAAAGGTGAGCACAAAGTATGCCTCAATCTGCACTCAGACTCCATAGTTCTTTCTCTGGATGTAGATAGCTCTCTCCATCATGAGTCCTTTGGGGTTGTCTTTGCACCTTGCATTGCTGAGAAGAGCAAAGTCTCTCAGGGTTAGTCATCACAGAATCCATATATCTGTGGTTGCGTATAATGTTCTCCTGGTTCTGCTCCATTCACTCAGCGTTATCTAGTGTAGGTTTATCCAGGTTATTATGAAGTCTGTATCTTCCCTATTTCTTATAGCACAATGGTATTCCATTACCTTCATATACCACAACTTGTTCAGCCATCAACCAATTGATGGGCTTTCCCTTGATTTCCAATAACTTGCTACTACAAAAAGAGCCACTATACATATTACTGTACATACGGGTCCTTTTCCCACTTGTGTGATCTCTTTGGGATACAACCCTAGAAGTGGTATTGCTAGGTCAAAGAATATAAACATTTTTATAGCCCTTTGGGCATACTTTCAAATTGCTCTCCAGAATGGCTGGATCAGTTCACAACTCCACCAGCAATGTAACAATGTTCCGATTTTCCCACATCCTCTCCAGCATCTATCATTGTCCTGTTTTGTCATTTTAGTCAATCTGACAGAAGAGATGTGGTACCTAAGAGTTGTTTTGATTTGCATTTCTCTAATCAGTAGTGATTTGGAGCATTTTTTCATATACCTATAGATATCTTTAATTTCTTCCTCTGAAAACTGCCTGTTCATATCCTTTGACCATTTCTCAATTGGGGCATGACTTGTATTCCTATAAATTTGGCTCAGTTCCCTGTATATTTTAGAGATGAGGCCTTTATCAGAGACATTAGTTGTAAAGATTTTCTCCCAATTTTCTGCTTCCCTCCTAATCTTTGTTGCATTGGCTTTTTTTAATACAAAAACATTTCAATTTAGCATAATCAAAATTATCTATTTTGCATTTTGTAATGCTGTCAATGCTCTCTGTCTCTTATTGCATCATGAATTCTTTGCTTTTCCATAAATATGATAAGTAAATTATTCCTTGCTTTCCCAAATTACTTATAGTATCAGCCTTTATTCCTAAATCATGAACCCATTTTGACTTTATTTTGGTATATGGTGTAAGATAGTGGTCTATGCCCAGTTTCTGCCCTACCATTTTCCAATGTTCCCAGCAGTTTTTGTGAAATAGTGAATTCTTAGTCCAGAAGCTGGATTCTTTGGGTTTATCAAAGAGTAGATTGCCATAGATGTTGAATATTGTGT
Organism: Trichosurus vulpecula; assembly: GCF_011100635.1. Taxonomy (NCBI): domain Eukaryota; kingdom Metazoa; phylum Chordata; class Mammalia; order Diprotodontia; family Phalangeridae; genus Trichosurus; species Trichosurus vulpecula. The sequence goes on along the minus strand of NC_050577.1, from coordinate 212,932,872 downwards.
CTTGTCTACCTAACCTATTCCACTGATCCACGGTTGTTTCTTAGCCAATACCAGGTAGTTTTGATGACTGCTGATTTATAGTACAGTTTGATATCTAGTATGGCTAGGCCACCTTCTCTAGCATTTCTTTTCATTAACTCCCTAGATGTTCTAGACCTCTTGTTCTTCCAGATGAATTTTGTTATTACTTTATCAAGCTCTGTAAAATAATTTTTTGGTAGTTCGATTGGTATGGCACTGAATAGATAAATTAGTTTGGGTAAAATTGTCATTTTTATTATATTAGCTCAGCCTAACCATGAGCAACTGATATTTTTCCATTTATTTAGATCTGACTTTATTCATGTGAAAAGTGTTTCATAATTATGTTCATATAGGCCCTGGGTTTGTTCTGGCAGATTGACTCCCAAATATTTTATAGTGTCTAGAGTAACCTTGAATGGAATTTCTCTTTCTGTCTCTTACTATTGCACTTTGTTAGTAATGTATAGGAATGCTGAGGATTTATGTAGGTTTATTTTGTATACTGCAACTTTGCTAAAGTTGTTTATTATTTCAAGTAGTTTTTTACTTGATTCTCTAGGATTCTCTAAGTAAATCATCATATCATCTGTAAAAAGTGATAATTTAGCTTCTTCTTTGCCTATTCTAATTCCTTCAATTTCTTTTTTCTTCTCTTATTGCTACATCTAACATTTCTAGTACCAAATTGAATAGTAGGGGTGATAATGGACATCCTTGTTTCACTCCTGATCTTATTGGGAATGCATCTAGCTTATCCCCATTACAAATAATGCTTGTTGATGGTTTTAGGTAGATGCTACTTATAATTTTATGGAAGGCTCCATTTATTCTTATGCTTTCCAGTGTTTTTAATAGGAATGGGTGTTGTATTTTGTCAAAGGCTCTTTCTGCATCTATTGAAATGAACATATGGTTTCTGCTAGTTTTGTTGTTGATATGATGAATTATACTGATAGTTTTCCTAATATTGAACCAGCCTTGCATTCCTGGAATAAATCCTACCTGGTCATAGTGTATTATTCTCGTGATAAGTTGCTGCAATCTTTTTGCTAGTATTTTATTTAAAATTTTTGCATCAATATTCATTAGGGAAATTGGTCTATAATTTTCTTTCTCTGTTTTGGCTCTTCCTGGTTTGGGTATTAGTACCACATTTGTGTCATAAAAAGCATTTGGTAGGACTCTTTCTTCACCTATTTTCCCAAATAGTCTTTAAAGTTTAGGAATTAATTGTTCTTTAAATGTTTGATAAAATTCACATGTAAAACCATTTGGCCCTGGAGATTTTTTTTTCCTAGGGAGTTCATTGATGACTTGCTCAATTTCTTTTTCTGAGATGGGCTTATTTAGGAATTTTACTTCCTCTTCTGTTAACCTGGGCAATTTATATTTTCGTAGATATTCATCCATATCCCTAAGGTTGTCAAATTTGTGGGCATACAATTGGGTAGGGCAAAATAATTCTTAATTATTGTTTTAATTTTCTCTTCATTGGAGGTGAATGCACCCTTTTCATTTTTGATACTGGTAATTTGATTTTCTTCTTTCTTTTTTTTAATCAAATTGACCAAAGGTTTATCAATTTTATTGGTTGTTTTTCCATAAAACCAACTCTTTGTTTTATTTATTAATTCAATAGTTTTATTGATTTCCCTTTTATTAATCTCTCCTATGATTTTCAGTATTTCTAATTTGGTATTGAATTGGGGATTTTCAATTTGTTCTTTTTCTAGCTTTTTCAGTTGCATACCCAATTCATTGATTTCTTTTTTATCTATTTTATTCATGTAAGCATTTAGAGAAATAAAACTTCCCCTAAGAACTCCTTTCGCTGCATCCCATAAGTTTTGGTATGTTGTCTCATTATTGTCATGCTCTTGAATGAAGTTATTAATTGTTTCTATGATTTGTTCTTTGGCCCACTCTTTCTTTAGAATTAGATTATTTAGTTTCCAATTAATTTTTAGCTTATTTTTCCATGGTTCTTTATTACAAATCATTTTTATTGCATCGTGATCTGAAAAGTATGCTTTGACTACTTCTGCCTTTCTGCACTGGATTGTGAGGTTTTTAGGCCCTAGCACATGGTCAATTTTTGAGTATGTGCCATGTACTGCTGAGAGAAAAAAGTATATTCCTTTTTATCCCCATTCACCTTCACCAGAGGTCTATCATATCTGCCTTTTCTAAAATTCTGTTCACCTCTTTAACTTCTTTCTTGTTTATTTTGAGGTTAGATTTATCAAGTTCAGAGAGGGGGAGGTTGAGGTCTCCCATTATTATAGTTTTGCTATCTATTTCTTCCTGTAACTCCTTTAACCTCTCCTCTGAGAATTTTCATGCCATACCACTTGGTCCATATATGTTAAACAATGATATTGCTTCATTGTTTATGGTGCCTTTTAGCAGGATGCAGTGTCCTTCCTTATCTCTTTTAATTAGATCTATCTTTGCTTTTGCTTTGTCTGAGATTAGTATTGCAACCCCTGCTTTTTTTTTTACTTTAGCTGAAGTGCAATATATTCTGCTCCAGCCTTTTACCTTTACCCTGTGTGTATGCCCCTGTTTCAAATGTGTTTCCTTTAAAGAGCATATTGTAGGATTATGGTTTTTAATCCATTCTGCTATCTGCTTGCGTTTTATGGGAGATTTCATCCCATTTATATTCACAGTTATGATTACTGTGTGTGTGTTTTTCTCCATCCCATTTCCCCCCTATTTATGCTTTTATTTCTCCCTTTCCTCTTCCACTCCTCAACAAAGTTTTGCTTTTGGCCACCGCTTTCCTCAGTTTACCCTCCCTCTTGATTCTCCTCCCTTATCTTACGTTTTCCACTTGCTACTTCTTCCCTCCCTTCTGACTACCCCCCTTCCTTTTTTCCCCTTTCCCCTCCTACTGCCTTTAGGACAAGTTAAATTTCTATACTTATCAGGGTATGTTATTCCCTTCTTGAACCAAATCTTATGCGAGTAAAGTTCAAATGCTGCTCTTCTCCCTCCCTTCTTTCCCTCTAGTACAATGTGGTTTTGTGCCTCTTCATGTGATGTAATTTACCCTTTTCTACTACCTCCTTAACTCTTCTCCCAGAACCATCCCTTTATATCTCTTAGTTATATTTTAAAATGAATATATATATATATATATACACACACATATATATATGTATATAATCAGTATTTTATACTGATATCCACAGTCTATGAATATCCCTTTCAGTTGTCATAATGAGTATACTATTCTCAAGATTGACATATATATATATAAATAAAACAAAATAATCATATATAAAGATGTAATTAATTAGCCTTATTGATTAACTAGGGGTTCCCCCGCCCCCATTTGCCTTTTTATGTCTCTCTTGAGTTTTGTATTTGGAGATCAAATTTTCCATTGAGCTCTGGCCTTTTCATCAGGAAGGTGTGGAATTCCCTCATTTCATTTAATGTCCATCTCTTTGCCTGGAAAATTATGCTACTGAAGCCCCACTTCTGGCTCTTCTGTTTCTCCTGAAGTTTTGTTCTCTGGGTTTATTCAAGGGAGGGATTTGAGCCATTTTACCTGCACATCATGGCTCCTGGAAGTTCAAGAAGGCAAGTTTCAAACCTTTCGACTATGGGTTGGAGGCCTCCAGGCTAGCTGCTCCAGTGGCCGCAGGCTCTGTGCTCCAACAAACTCTGCTCCTGGGCTGAGCGGCCTAGAGCTTGATCGTGGCTACAGCCAATACTTTCTCCCTGGGTCTTCTCCTGCTCCAGCGTTTTGCTCACCCGTGCTCTCCCACACCGGCACGCTGGTTGGATTCCTCTGCTGTTCCTGGCTGGTTTAGTCTAGTGCCAATCTGCGTGCCCGGCTCTCCTACCCCTCTCAGTCTACTAGTGTCTTCTAACTCTCTCCAATCTGCTCAGATTTGCTTTTTTAGACCTATCTCTTCCACTCACTTTTCTACAGCATCTCATTCAGCCCCTGCTGAAACGCTTCCCTCTTACTTGATTTTCAAAATCCTTTTTGAGCTTTTCCATGGTCTGAGACAAATACCTAGTTTTCTTGGAGGGTTTTGGATGTAGGAGCTTTGACTTTGTTGTCTTCTTCTGAGTGTTTATTTTGATCTTCCTTGTCGTCATAGTACCTTTCTATAGTCAGAGCTTTTTTCTGTTGTCTGCTCATTTCCCTAGCCAATTTTTTGACTTTTAACTCTTTATTAAAATAGGCATCTGCTTCCAGTGCGTAGAGTGCACTTCCCCAAACTTCAAGGGTTTTGTGCAGCTGTTTTCAGAGATACTTCTAGGGACCTGTAAATTTTTAGCTCTTCCGAGGTGGTATGATCTAAGGAGAGGTGTTTACTCCTTTCATGGCCTGTGCTCTGGTCTGTGAGCAACCACAAGCACTCTTTCCTGCCCTTGAATTGTGAGGAGGGTCTCCCCTCCACTGTGACTGCAAACTCTGCTATGCTTTTCCCAACCCTGGGACTGCCACACAGGACTGCAACCTGGATCTGCGTATGGGCAAATCAACAGAGTACTGTTTCAGTGCTAGCAAAAAGATCTCTGTAATCTACTGAGCAGTTTTTGACCCCCTTACTATGTGCTGAGACCTCCAGAAGCAACCACTGCCACTGCCGCTGCCACTGGTGATTCAATCACTTTCAAGGCCTGCTCCTGGTTTGCTGGGGCTGGGGTTGTACTGGTGTGGCTTGTGCTGGACTGCACTCCACTCTCAGGTAGTTGTGACAGACCTTTTCTGCTGACCTTCTCAATTGTTTTGGGCTGGAAATTTGTTTCACTTCATCTTTTTGTTGGTTTTGCTGCTCTAGAATCTGTTTAGTCATTTTTAAAGGTATTTGGAGGAGAGTTCAGGCAAGTCACTGCCTTTATTCCACTATCTTGGCTCTGCCTCTAGCAATATTTTTTCATATTAATCATGTACCCTCTTCCATCTTCAGTCTTTTATAGATTTGAGAAGTATTTAAATAAATATACCCCTGAAATTAGGTATGTGTAATCAATATAGCCATGACATATATATATATATATATATATATATATATATATATACACATATATGTGTGTGTGTGTGTGTGTGCATGTGTGTGTGTGTATGCTATTATTTACATTCTGCATCCATTTTTTTTAATCCATGTTAAGGAAATAACTTGACTTTGAATCTTAATTTGAGCCTCTGCAATCCTAATTTTCCCTTCAAATGGAAAAAGTGACTAGAGATAGGGAATGTGTACATGCATATGTCTACAAACTCACATACCTATATATTGAAGGTGGTGGCATTATGTTTCTGAATTAAAATATTATTCCTCTGGCCATGCTATACAAATTTGACAATGAGATTTCTTCCTCATTGTCTTCCAAAATTCTCAAAAAAATTGTTCATTTCTTCCTCTCTGTCTTTCTTTCCTCCTCTCTCTGACCATCTTAGGTCAAACTCATTCTAGGAAGAATTAACCTTTGCATACTGACTAGCCTAGAGTTGTTGTTATTGTTTTTTAATGTTAGTAACTATTAACAGGAATTATTTATTTTCCATTGTCTCCCGATTGCCTGCTAATGGCAAAAACTGGTCACACCAACAATTATTCTTTACCTTTCATACCTAACGTAAGATAAAATACCTTGAACAAACTATGTACCTTGTACAAACTATGTACTTTGTGCATCTAAGTTGAATTGAATATATTTTCCAGATGCTAGAAAAATTTAATAAAAATAGAAATAGTGAAATAGAAAAAGAATGGGGAACTAAAAGGCTAAACGTCCAAGAATGATAGTTTAGGTTTCCTTGCAAATGTAAACTTGCTGAAAATACCAATAATGGTGCCCACTCTGGAAGTGTATCCATTTATTTACTTTTAGGTAAACTTTAGGTGAACTGCAGATATATCTGAAAAAGCATTTCCATAAGGAAAGAGATATTTGAATTTAGTATATCACAAGAGCAAAACTTTAGTTTCCCACTTAAAACTACTTTTCTAAAATTAATATTTTATCATTATTATAGATAAGACTCAGTCCTTCTGGCTTACATTAGTGGAATCATCTGAACCATTTTTTTCTCATGTGTTTTCTTACTATTTGTTTCTTCTTCCAATCACCTATAGTAATGAAAATTCAATATTTGTGCTGATCATCAAATATCGTAACCATAGTGCACATCTGAAGAATAAGTTAAGAGCACTGTCAGTTACCTCCCATTAGGCCCCAGATAGCAAATAAACATTGCATAACTTTGGTATACAAATTCCTGTTCCTCATATAGGTAAAACAACTACCATGAAAGGACTATAGATCTGGGGCCTGTTTTGTTATTCTTCTTTTTTAAAAAAATGATTTTGCAGTTGCTTTGTTTATGGTTCATTCCTATGATGTATTAAAAAAGTTACTTATTAAAAAGAAGAAAATACATAATTCCATAGTTTATTTCCTGATTGGTATTAAAAGTCACTATCATTGTTTACACACTCATAGAAAAGAAAGTGTACAGATAGCATTGTGAAACTCATGTTCTGACATACTATATATGTGTGTATAATACATGTGTGTGTATGTGTGTATACCTATATTACAGAATCATATTATGAATACACATACTACAGAATCATATGAGCATACGCATATTGCAGAAAATGCACAATAATTCAATGAGAATTTTGCAAGTTATTTAAAAGGCAGTATCTGATCTCATTCATCTCCAAAAATAGTAATCCTCACTCAAAAATAGTTAATTAAAGGAAACAGGCTAATATAAACAAGTGCTGGCTAAATGGGCTAATTTAAAGGAAACTCCATTTTCTAGCTACTGATTAGATTTTAAATTATATTCAAGATAATTTTTAAAAAAACCTTCAAATACTTTTCTTTCTTCTTCTTATTAAAGTATAATCTTGAAGTTAAAAACTTTCTGGCTGTAACAACACCAGACTTTTTTCAAGGGATAAAAAAGACTTCTAGAGAGCGGATGACATATTTAGTATAATGCCAGAAAAATAACATCAAGATTGCTGCAGAGAGAGATGATAACTATATTGAGAATTTTACAATAAACTCCAAGCTTCCATTATTTATTAGTGTAGAGAGTATAAAATGAAAATATAGAACATCAGAGGTAGAAAGGACTGTAGTAAAGAATTTTCTCAACTTAAGCACAAGGAATAATTTCCTAAGTTTACTCAGGTAAAATTGTCCATATGGTTAGAGAATCTAGAAATTATAGACATACAACTATTATCTACCTTTAACAATAACAGTATTAGTTATGTATTTTACTAAATGAGCACTGTTTGCATTTGATGTACATACTTATATAAAGGATGATTTCTTGTAATACCACTCGGACTAATAGAGTATGACCGTTTTACAATAATAATAACATAATAACAGGCATAATAAGGAAAGAATGTTTCTTCTATCTCTGTCTGAAATATTAAATTATAATCAGCAAGACAAAGGCAAAATGTAAAGAGAAACAACATTAATTCAATACAAAACTATGTATATGGTTCAGATGAGGAAGCCAAACTATCTGTTATTGTGGATTTGATGAAGATATGCTCTGGGGTGCTGACAATGCTAACTTTATTCTGAAGATACTAAGGTGTGGAAGGTGTTTCTTTTGGGAGATGAACAGGATCCTTGACTATCAAAACTAGTAGCCCATCCAGGTAACTGAAAGATAGAAAATTCAAATAGCATGACAAAATTCAGAAATATAGTTAGCTAGATTTTGTTATTAATATTAATTTTCACCTCAAATATGACATTTGATATATAGTACATATACATACAACATGGTCCTCTAGGAACTTATAATTTGACATGGCGTTAGGTACATAAATGTTATAATACATAACACACAAATAACAACATATAAGTAAGGCATATATCACTATTTTTGGATTAGTTTTATATTTTATGCACAGCTTTTTACACAGAGTGCTTACTACAGAAAAAAAAAATTGCTCAGTTTGAAGTTTGACAGGAAAAAGTGACCTCCTGATTTAGGCATGAAGTGGGTGTTAAGGAGAATCTTTCACATGGGGAAAACCCTTAAAATTAGACAGATAAGACTTAACAAATGCTTGCTAACTTATTGATTGTACCAATTTCTATGTTACTTGTATATAGTCAATTCTGAGTTAGCAATTTTTGTCCTTGGTCATAATGTAGTAACAATTAGTAAAAGTCTTAAATGGTGATAAGTACAAATAAAGTGAAAAATTTTAACAGTTTAAATTTTTTCAAGACCCCTTAAATAGTCTCTGAGGAAGGAAGCAATATGATCTGTAGAACTATTGATTTTATTATTTTTATTTTATTCCTCTGCCTACCCCTCAGAGAGCCATTCCATAAGATAAATAGTATTTTTCTAAAGGAAAAAAAATCAGAAAAACTGGTTAGTACACTAAAAAACCCCAAAATACGTATAATGCATAGTAACCATGGAAATCTCACCTCCACAAAGAGCTAACATGGAGGAATCTTCTTTTAACTTTTCATTTATGTCCAACTTGATTTTTATGATTGTGTTATGTTTACTTTTGATTTTTTTTGGTGTGTCACTTTTTTCCATTTACATTGTTGTAGTTACTATGTATGTTGTTCTTTTGGCTTCTGCGTATTGTATACCTAGCCTATTCTACTGGGTAACCATTATATTTCTTATCTGTTAGCCAATTGTTTTGATCATTGCAGCTTTGTAGTATAGTTCGAGATTTGGTGCTGAGCTTATACTCCAAGGAAACCATTAATAAGAAAAAAATTCCCCATATGCTCCAAAATATTTATAGCCACACTTTTGGTGATAGCTAAGAATTAGAAGCAATGTGTATGCCAATTAAATGGGAAATGCTTAAAAAACTGTAGTTCATGAATGTAGTGGAATATTACTGTGCTGTTGGAAATTATGTATGTGATGAATATAGGGAATCATGGAAATATCTATGTGAAGAGTGAAGTAAGCAGAGCCAAGAAAACAATATAAAATACTTGGGAGTCTACCTGCCAAAATAAACCCAGGTTCACACAAATGAAGTAAGATCTAAACAACTGGACAAATATTAATTGCTCATGGGTAGGCTGAGCCAGTATAAGAAAAATGACAATTCTTTTTTTTAATTTTTTTCTAATTCAATTTATTTATTTAACATATTTAGTTTTCAGCATTGGTTTTCACAAGAGTTTGAATTACAAATTTTCTCCCCATTTCTACCCTCCCCCCCCATGCCAAGATGGTGTATATTCTGGTTGCCCTGTTCCCCAGTCAGCCCTCCCTTCTGTCACCCCACTCCCCTCCCATCCCCTTTTCCCTTTCCCTCTTGTAGGGCAAGCTAAATTTCTACTCCCCATTGCCTGTGTATCTTATTTTCTAGTTGCATGCAAAAACCTTTTTTTGTTGTTTCTGAACGTCTGTTTTTGAAAACTTTGAGTTCCAAATTCTCCCCCCTCCTCCTTTCCCACTCACCCTCCCCAAGAAGTCAAGCAATTCAACATAGGCAACATGTGTATCATTATGTATAACCCTTCCACAATACTCAGAAAAATGACAATTCTACCTAAATTAATTTACTTATTCGGTGTCATAGAAATCAAACTACTAAAAATTATCTTATAGAGCTAGTAAAAACAATAACAAAATTAACCTGGAAGAATAAAAGGTCAAGAATATCACCAGAATTAATGAAAAAAATTGCAAATGAAGGTGGCCTAGTCATGCCAGATTTCAAACTATATTATAAAGTGGTAGTCTTCAAAATTACCTGGTACTGGCTAAGAAATAGTGTTAAATCAAGCTACCTATAGTCATATGAAAAAATTTTCTAAATCACTATTGTTTAGAGAAATGCACATCAAAACAACTCTGAGATATGACCTCACACCTATCAAATTGGCTAATATAACAGAAAAGGAAAATGCTAAATTTTGGAGGGGATGTGGGAAAAATGGGAAACTTCCAACAATTCTGGAGAGCAACTTGGACCCAGGATCCATTTCACATCCCGTAATCCTGTCTATCTCTTCTTTTGTCATAAAATTTTCTCTTATCCACAGATCTGACAGATAAAGTATTCCATGCTCCTCTGATTTGTTTATATCACCTTTTTTGGTCTAATTCATGTACTCATTTTGACTATACCATGGTATACAGTGTAAGATGATTTGAGATATTAGTCTATATCAGTTTGTGCCAAACTGCTTTCCAGTTTGCCCAACAATTTTTGTCAAATAATTTCTTGTTCCCAAATCTTGTGTCCTGGAGTTTGTCAAACGCTAGATTACTATGGCCATTTACTACTTAGTATTGTGTACCTAATCTACTCCACTGATCTACTACTCTATTTCTTAGAGAGGACAAGATTGTTTTGATAATTACCACTTTGTAATACATGTTGAGATCAGGTACTTCTAAGCCACCTCCCTTTACCTTTTTTTTCACTGAGTCCGTACATATTCTTGACCTTTTGTTCTTCCAGATGAATTTTGTTACAATTTTTCCCATTCTATAAATATTTTTTGTAATTTGATTGGTATGGAGCTGAATAAGTAAATTAATTTTGGTACCACTGACATTTTTATTATATTGGCTCAGCTAACTAGTGAGCAATTAATATTTCTCTAACTGTTTAGATTTTACTTTATTTTCGGGAAGTGTTTTGCAATTGTGTTCATATATTTTGTGGGTTTCTTTTGGTAGATAGATTTCCAAGTATTTTATATTTTTGCACTTAGTTTAAATGGAATTTCTCTGTCTCTTGCTGATGGACCTTGTTAGTAATATATAGTAATGCTGATATATGTGGGCTTATTTTATTGCATTGGCAATCAAGATAGGCTCTTAGCACTTATTCAACCAAGTGCCCTTGAAGAGTTTGGCCTTTACATTCCTGGATTAAATTAGGAGTTCTTGATGACCTCCTTGCATCAAGGGAAAGCCTAGTTTACGTGGGTTTGAGGGACATGTTTGTAACACCAGAGGCTTTTAGACCACGTGGGTTTAAAGTCACATTTTTGTGATGCTTTTAGGTCATGTGGGTGAGTCCCATGTGTGACTCACTTTTGACCCTGAACAAGATATATAAACCCAGAGGTTGGCTTTCTACCTTGGAGCTCTGAGCCACAGCAGGAGTGGCATGTGACTCTGGGCCAACTGTTGTCAAGCTCCCAGCTGAACTCAGATGTTGATGGTTCCTTGGTAATTATGAATTGTATTTGGTCTGTTTATGAATGTATGTTTGTAATTTGTTTGTATTTGCTCTGAAGTTCAGGGTGATGGCTTTTCCCCCTGAGCTGAGTGAATGATGTTTGTATGTTGGATTAAAGAAAGATTGTTAATTCCTTAACATTGCTTTCCTTAGTAAAGCAGATTAAAAGAACCTGGGCTTGCAGCATTCTTGTTGTTGGGCTTGTGTTGGTTTTTGAACCCCACAGCAACTGCTAGCTGAATTATTGAAACAATCCTGTAACTTTGCTGAAGTTGTTAATTATTTCCATTAGAGTGTTGGTTGATTCTCTAGTCTTCGCTAAGTATACCATCATATGATCCACAAAGAGTGACAGTTTTCTTTCCTCATTGCCCATTTATCCCTTCAGTTTCTTGTTCTTTTCTTATTGCTATAGGTAGCAGTTCTGGAAAAAAATATTTAATAGTGGTGACAATAAGCATATTGGCTGATCTTCTTGGAAAGGTTTCTAGTTTATTTTCAATACTGGTAATGCTTGCTGATGGTTTTTAGATAGATTTACTTGATATTTTAAGGAAAGCTCCCTTTATTCCTATGCTTTTTGCTGTTTTTAATAGGAATGGGTGTTGCGTTTTGTCAAAAGCTTTTTCTCTATCTGTCATGGTAATCATAGGATTTTTGTTGGTTTTATTATTAATATCTGGTACCAGGGAGGGAGGATGGAGCCAAGAGGGCAGAGTGAAAGCAGGGACTTACCTGAGTTCTCCCACAAACTTTTTCAAATACTTCTAAAAAGTGAATCTGAACAAATTTTAGATCAGCAGAATCCACAAAGAGACAGAGTGTGGGAGATTTCCAGTCCAAGACAACCTGGAAGGATCTGTTGCACCAGACTGAGAGAGGAGCACAGTCTAGCATGCAGGTTGTGCCAGTGGAAACTCAACCATAGCAAAACCAGAGCAGACCCTAGCCGACTGAATAGCTGGCAGCAGTGGTGATTCCCAGACCTCTCAGCACAGGAGGTAGGGTCTGTCAGAACTGGGTGAGAGAGCACAGTCCTGTGCAGGGCCTGCAGAAGTGGCAGCAGCTACTCCTGGGGCTATCCGCCCACAGACTGAATGGTTGAAAATCACCCATTTAAACTTCTGGGAGCCAAAATGGCAGAGTAAGCAGTAAATTGCTCTCACCCTCCCTTGTTGACCTTGAAAAATACAGAGAATATTGTCCCAGGATAATACTGGAATAGTAGAGCCAGCAGAAAGATGGGGTATAGCAATCTTTTAGCTCAGGAAGTTAGGGGTATAACAGGAAAGGTCCCTCTTGCTGTGGCTGAAAGGGACCACTACAGAATGGGAGGCATCCCAGTAAGCCAGCAGCAAACCCCACCAGTGGACCAGTAGGAGATCCTGAATCCCAGGGTGGAGAAGTAGGCAAGCACCAACACCAGGAACACACCACCTCCAACTCAGCACCAGGCAAAATACCAGACTACCAGCACCTGAGGCCCCAACACAGAAAACCAGTAACCAGGCACCTAGGTACCAGCAGATGAAATATGGGACAGTGTTTCCTGGGCCCCAGAAGCAGAGATCAAATTTAAAAGCCAAAAAAAGGCAAACAACATGAGCAAGAAGAATAAAAAGTCATTGACCATAAAGAAATATCCTGGTGATAGGGAAGATCGAAACACAAATTCAGGAGAGGACAACATGGTCAGCATGCCCACGTCTTGAGCTCTTCCAAGGTTTTTAAAAGTTGAAGAAGAGAAGTAGAAGAAAAAATGTAAAATTACAATTGACAAAATGGGAGGGGGAGTACACTGAAAAAAAACAACTCCTTAAAAAGTAGAATTGGCCAAATGGAAAAGGAGGTACAAAAGGTAACTGAAGAAAATAATTCGTTAAAAATTAGAATTGGGTAAGTGGAAGCTAATGCCCCATGAGACATCAAGAATCAGTCAAACAAAATTGAAAGAATGAAAAAAATGGAAGAAAATGTGAAATACCTCATTGGAGAAACAAATGACCTGGAAAACAGACCTGGGAGAGATAATTTAAGAATTATTGGTCTACCTGAGAACCATGATAAATAAAAGAGACTAGACAGCATCTTTCAAAAATGATCAAGGAAAATTGACCCAATATCCTTGAACAAGAGGGTAAAATAGTCACTGAAAGAATCCACTGATCACCTCTTGAAAGAGATCCCCAAAGAAAATGCTAAATTCCAGAATTGTCAGATCAAGGAGAAATTACTGAAAGCAGCCAGAAAGAAACAATTCAAACATTGTGCAACCATAGTCAGGATTACACAGGACCTTGTAGCTTCTACAACAAAAGATCAAGGGGCCTTGGAATATGATATTCCATAAGGCAAAGGAGCTTGGATTACAAACCAAGGATCAGCTACCCAGTGAAACTGAGCATAATCTTTCAGGGGAAGAGATGGATATTCAATGAAATAGAGGGCTTTCAGACTTTCCTGATGAAAAGACCAGAGCTCATCAGAAAATTTTATCTTCAAATACAAAACTTAAGAGAGGCATAAAAAGGTAAACAGGAAAGAGTGGAGCCATGTTATTCACTAAGGACAAACTGTTTACATCCCTACATGGCAAGATGATACTTAGAACTCTTGAGAACTGTATCTTTATTAGATCATATAGAAGGGAAATACATAGACAGAGGGGGTGGGTTTAAATTGCTTTTGATGTCATAATAAAAAGCTAAATAAGTGCTGGAAAAAGACTGTAAAGGGAGAAGAGAAAAGGAGGAGGCAGAAAAGGACAAATTATATCACATGAAGAGGAACAAAGACATATTACAGTAGAGGAAAAGAAGGGAGGGTGATGAGCATTGTATGAACTTTACTCCCATCATATTTGACTGAAGGAGGAAATAACATACTCAGTTAGATATAGAAATCTAATTTGCTCTGTAGGCCATTGGAGGGGAAAGAGAGAAGAAAAGGGAGGGAGAGATAGAAGGGAGGGAAGAAGTAGTAAGGGAAAAGGGAAAGAAAAGGGAGGGGGGCCAAGAGAAGGGAGGGCAGATTGAGGGAGACAGTGGTCAAAAACAAAATTTTAGTGAGGAGGTAAATGGAGAAAAGAAAAAGCAAAGCACAAACAGACAAGGGTATAGGATGGGGAGAAAGAAACAGATAGTAATTATAACTGTGAATGTGAATGGGATGAACTCTCCCATAAAAGAGAAGCAGATAGCAGATTAGATTAAAAACCAGAATCCTACAACATGTTGTTTATAAGAAACACATTTGAAAAAGAGGGATACACACAGCATAAATGTAAAAGGCTGGAGTAGAATATTATGCTTCAGCTGAATTTAAAAAAAAAAAGCAGGGGTAGCAATCCTGATCTCTGATAAAGCAAAAGCAAAAATAGATCTAATTAATGAAATAAGGAAGGAAACTATATCCTGCTAAAAGGCAGCATAGGCAATGAAGCAATATCATTACTAAACATATGTGCAACAAGTAGTATAGCATCCACATTCTCAGAGGAGAAGTTTGGGGAGTGACAGGAAGAAACTGACAGCAAAACTATACTAGTGGAGGACCTCAACATCCCCCTCTCTGAACTAGATAAATCAAACAACCAAACAAACAAGAAAGAAGTTAAGGAGATGAATACAGTTTTAGAAAAGGTAGATATGATAGACCTCAGGAGAAAACTGAATGGGGATAGAAAGGAATATACCTTTTTCTCCATGGTGCATAGCACCTAGATGAAAGACTGACCATATACTAGGGAATAAAACCTCAAAATCCAGTGCAGAAAAGCAGAAATAGTAAATGCATCATTTTCAGATCATGATGCCATAAAAATTATATGTAATTAAGGGCCATGGAAAGATATACTAAAAATTAATTGGAAACTAAATAATCTAATCCTAAAGGAGTGGGTAAAACAACAAAACCATAGAAACAATCAATAACTTCATTCAAGAGCATGACAACAATGAGACAACAAACCAAAACTTATGGAATGTAGCAAAAGCAGTACTTAGGGGAAGTTTTATATCTCTAAATGCTTATCTGAATAAAATAGAGAAAGAAGAGATCTATGTATGGGGCACGCAACTGAAAAACTTAGAAAAAGAACAAGTTAAAATCGTCAATTAAATACCAAATTAGAAATACTGAAAACCAAAGGAGAGATTAATAAAATTGAAATCAAGAAAACTATTCAACTAATAAATAAAACTAAGAGCTGGTTTTATGAAAAACCAGTAAAATAGATAAACCTTTGGCTAATTTGATTACAAAAAAAAAGAAGAAAACCAAATTAGTATAAAAAATGAAAAGGGTCAATTGTTCAATTTGTTTTCCTGAGATGGGGTTATTTAAGTATTTTACTTCCTCTTCTGTTAATCTGGACAATTTATATTTTTGTAAATATTCACTCAATTCACTAAGATTGTCAAATTTATGGGCATATAGTTGGACAAAGTAGTTTCTAATTATTATTTTAATTTCCTCTTCATTGGTCCATATTTTGCCTTGGAGCATGATACTCAGTTTTGCTGGGTAGGTGATTCTTGGTTTTGATCCTAGCTCCATTGACCTCCGGAATATCATATTCCAAGCCCTTCAATCTCTTAATGTAGAAGTTGCCAGATCTTGGGTTATTCTGATTATGTTTCCACAATATTCAAATTGTTTCTTTCTGGCTACTTGCAGTATTTTCTCCTTGATCTGGGAGCTCTGGAATTTGGCGACAATATTCCTGGGAGATTTCTTTTTGGGATCTTTTTGAGGAGGCAATCGATGGATTCTTTCAATTTCTCTTTTGCCCTATGGCTCTAGAATATCAGAACAGTTCTCCTTGATAATTTCCTGAAAGATGATATCTAGGATCTTTTTTTGATCATGGCTTTCAGGTAGTCCAATAATTTTTAAATTATCTCTCCTGGATCTATTTTCCAGGTCAGTGGTTTTTCCAAGGAGATATTTCACATTGTCTTCCATTTTTTCATTCCTCTGGTTCTGTTTTATAATATCCTGATTTCTCATAAAGTCACTAGCTTCCACTTGCTCCAATCTAATTTTTAAAGTAGTATTTTCTTCAGTGGTCTTTTGGACCTCCTTTTCCATTTGGCTAATTCTGCCTTTCAAGGCATTCTTCTCCTCATTGGCTTTTTGGAGCTCTTTTGCCATTTGAGTTAGTCTATTTTTTAAGGTGTTGTTTTCTTCAATATTTTTTTCAGTATTTTTTTGGTCTCCTTTAGCAAGTCATTGACTTGTTTTTTCCTGGTTTTCTCGCATCCTTCTCATTTCTCTTCCCAATTTTTCCTCTACCTCTCTAACTTGCTTTTCCAAATCCTTTTTGAGCTCTTCCACGGCCTGGGACCAATTCATGATTTTCTTGGAGGCTTTTGTTGTAGGCTCTTTGACTTTGTTGACTTTTTCTGTCTGTATGTTTTGGTCTTCTTTGTCACCAAAGAAAGAATCCAAAGTCTGAGACTGAATCTGGGTGTGTTTTTGCTGCCTGGCCATATTCCCAGCCAACTAACTTGACCCTTGAGTTTTTCAGTGGGGTATGACTGCTTGTAGAGTTTAGAGAACTATGTTCCAAACTTGGGGGGAGGTGCCAGCTCTGCCACACCAGCACTCCTCCTTCCCCAAGAACCCCCAACCTGGACTGGGCTTAGATCTTCAGCAGGCTGTGCACTCCTGCTCTGATCCACCACTTAATTCCTCCCACCAGGTGGGCCTGGGGCCGGAAGCAATTGCAGCTTTAGTTCTGTAGCTGGCCCTCCGATACCCCAGGGGCATTAGCTGAAATGTGAACTCCTTCTACTCCTACAGCTTTTCCCAGTAACCTTCCCTGTTGTCTTTGGTGTTTGTGGGTTGAGAAGTCTGGTAACTGCTGCAGCTCACTGATTCGGGGTGCTAGGGCATGCTTCTACCTGGCTCCTGGTCTGGTTGGTCTGCGCCACTCACGCTGGGCTCTGCTCCGCTCCACTCTGCTCCCAGCTCCGTGCTGGATAGACCTCACCCAGAGACCATCCAGGCTGTCCTGGGCTGGAGCCCTGCTTCCCTCTGCTGTTTTGTGGGTTCTGCAGTTCTAGAATTGGTTCAGAGCCATCTTTTATAGGCTTTTGGAGGGACTCGGTGGGGAGCTCATGCTGGTCCCTGCTTTCCAGCTGCCATTGGTGGAATTCACTTCTGAGTCATCTTGGTCCCCAGGATTTTATCTTAGGGAGTTAATTTATGGGTTATTCAATTTCTCTTTTTTTGAGACAGGGTTACTTCAGTATTGCATATCCTCTTCTGTTAATCTGAGCAATTTATATTTTTTCTATCTTTGCATTTATACTTTTACACTTTTGTAAACATTCACCTTTTCTCTTAGATTGCAAGATGTATTAGCATACAATTGGGCAAAGTAGCTCCCCATAAATGCTTTACTTTTATCTTCACAGATTTTGAATTCAACCTTTTCATTTTTAATGTTGGTAATTTGGTTTTGTTCTTTCTTTTCTTAAAATTAAATTAACCAAGTGGTCTATTTTAATAGCTTTTTCATAAAAACAGCTCCTAAATTTATTTATTAGTTCAATGCTTTTCATACTTTCAATCTTATTAATCTCTTCTATGATTTTCAGTGTCTCAAATTTTGTGGTTTTTATTGGGAAGTTTTCATTCTTTTTCTAGTTTTTGTAGCTGTATGCCCAATTTATTGATCTGTTCTTTCTCTCTTTTATTGATACACATATTTAGAGATATAAAATTTCCTTTAATTACTGCTTCAGCTGCATCCCACAAATTTTGATATGTTGCCTCATTGTTGTCGCACTCTTTGATGAAATTATTGATTGTTTCCAAGATTTGTTCTTTGACCTGTAATATTCTTTAGGATTAAACTGCTTGGTTTTAAATTAATTTATAATCTAAATTTCCACTGCTGTTTTTTAAATATAAATTTTTAATTGTATTATGGTCTGGAAAGGATGCATTTAATACCTCAGCTTTTATTCATTTGGTTGTGAGATTTTTCTGCCCTCATACAAGGTTAATTTTTGTGAAGCTTCTATATACACTGAGAAACTGGTATACTCTTTCTATTCTCATTCAAATTTCTCCAGAAAATCATATCTAACTTTTACAAAATTCTGTTCATCTCCTTAACTTCTTGTTTATTTTGTGGTTAGAGTTATCTAGTTTTGAGAGTGGAAAGTTTAGGTCACCCATAAGTATACTTTTGCTGTCTATTTCATCCTATAAGTCATTTCACTTTTACTTTATGAACTTTGATGGGGAGCCAAAATAGCATAGCAAAGGCAGGGACTCACCCAAGCACTCCCAAGTACACTTTCTATCAACTTTAAAATAATGCCTCAAAATGAATTCTGGACTGGTGAAACCAGCAAGAAAAGTGTGAAAAAAATTCCCGTCCAAGATAACTTAGAAGGCAATAGGAAAGGTCTGCCTCACTTTGTGGGGGATGGGGGAGGGGAGAGTGGAATGCACTACAATTCAGTCTGTGCCTTGGGAAACCAGCAGCAGGCCTTGGGGGTGAATGAATTAGCAGTGGCTTCCAGAGCTCTTGGCTCACATAAGGAAAGAAGGTTGGATAACTGGTCAGTATGAGATTACTAGACCCTTTGCTGGCACTGGGTGCTGACCTCTGTTGCATTGCTCATACATAGTTCCTGATTAATATCCTGGGGGAGAAAGAAGACTAGCACACCAGAGCATGCAGCCACAGGATGGGTACTCTAGTCACAGTTCTAGAGCAGAGAAGAATGCTTGTGGTCCCTCACAGAACAGAGAACAGGCTAAGAAAGCACTAAAAGTCAAATTTTCTATTCAGCTCTTTTCTTTTCCTCAGGAATGTTTGAAATTCCTCTTTTCATTAAATGTCCATGAGGATTTATTTTATAACCTGAAACTTTGCCAAAGGCATTAGTATCTTTGTTGAGTCCTTGAGGAATTCCAAGTAAACTATTATGTGATAAGCAAACAAGAATTGTTTTGTTTCTTCATTATCTCTTTATTCTTTAAATCCTTTCTCAAATAATAGTTGAGCATCCATGCTTCACTTCCATATGGAAAGGGTTCTAGTGTATCCTCATTGCATTTAATCCTTGCCAATACAGATGCTTTTATTATATTAAAAGAAGGTTCCTATATACCTATATTTTGCAGGGTTGGTTTTTTGTTTTGTTTTTGTTTTAGCATAAAAGCATTGTACTTTGTCAAAGGCTTTTCCTGCATCTCTTGAAATGATCATATAGTTTGGGATATTTGGGGTTTTACTATGATCAGTTATGTTGGTTGTTTTCCTAATGTTGAACTATCCTTGAATCCCTGGTATATATCCCAAATCTCTGTTTGATAATATTTGGTTTAGAATTTTGGAGTTAACGTTTATTCATTATATTTGTCTATAGTTTTCTTTTGATGTTTTATCTTTCCCTGGCTTAGGTATTAGGAAATATTTGTCTCATAAAAAGATTTTGACAGGGTGCTTTCTTTTTCAGTTTTTGAGAATAATTTGTGAAGTGTGGGAACTAAACTGGTTTTTTAAAAGTTTGATAGAATTCTCCTGTGAATCCATCAAGAACAGGAATTTTTTTTTCCTTTGGAAGTTCATTTACAGTTAGATTGATTTCTTTTTGGGTATTTTATATTTTTGAAGGTATTCCTCTATTTCTTTTGTGTTCTCAGTTTTGTTAGGATGTATATAACCACACAGGTCACTCTCCCCACCTCCACTGCTAGCCCTTGTTTGACCCCAATACATCATTTTTTATGGTTTTGTGTGATTTCACTTTGTTAATTTGCTATTTAATTGCTTTGATTTCCTGCCTTCTTTTCATCAGAAAAAAATAAGAATTTATGAATGTTTTTAGAATTTTCAAATAATTACATTTTAGCTATATTTTTCATTTCTATGGGATATTTTGTATGCCATTTATCTATTTCCTCTCTAATTTTTGATTTCTCTTTTGTGCTTATTTTAGATTTGTTGATTTTATAATTTAAAAATGCATATTCAGTTCATTAATCTTCCCTTTTCCTATTTCATTAATGTATGTATGGATGCAAACTTCTATCTGAGGAGTGCTTTAGCTTCATCCCAGAAATGTCAGTATGTTGTTGTATCATTATAATTTTCTTTTACATAGTTATTTTTCTCTGATTTGTTCTTTGACCCACTCATTATTTAAGATTTTATCATTGTCTCCATTTGGGATCTGTATCTTTTGCTTGTGGTGCTTGAACCAATTTTTCTTTTTATTGCATTATGGTCTCTAAATGATATATTAACTATTTGTACCTTTTTACATTTGTTTGCAATATCTATGTGTTATATAGCACATGGTCACTTTTGGTAAAAGTTTTATGTGATGCAGATGATTATGTGTATTCTTTTGCTGTCCCATTAAGAAGATGCCACAATCTTTTTTTAAGTTTCTCCAGAAATTTGTTCAGTTCCCTTTTGTTTATCTTTCTGTTCAATTTAACCAAAAATGTCTCCTGTCAGTATTGTATTACTCTTTATGTCTCCCTGGAGCCCAGATGTTTCCCTTAGGAAATTGAATGCTAAGTCATTTGTAACAGATAGGTTTATTATTGGTATTTATTGGTTGTATATGGTTCTTCTGAGCATTAAATAACTTCCTAATTTAATTCTTTTTATTTTTTGAATGTTTTTGCTTTGACTGATATTATGATGGTAACTCCTGAATTTTTGGATTAACTTCATGTACAGTAATTTTTTCTAACCCCTCAGCTTTATTTTTTGTATGTTTTTGTTTTTTAAATATTTTTCTTGTAAGCAACAGATTGTGGGATTTTGTTCTCTTATCCGATCTGGCAATCTTTTATGTTTTATTGGATTGCTGAGCCCATTGACATTTAAAGCTATGAGTTAGGTTTTCTACTTTCCTCCATCTGTCTATAAAATTATTTTTTTCAAGTTATGAGTTTTTCTTTACTTCTGATATAACCACAGTATTATGTTCTATTACTTACTTTCCTTTAACCTTTTAAAAAGTTGGGTCTGTTCTGTCTGGCTCTCTTCCCCTTATCTCCAGTCTTTCTTCTCTTTGGCACCCCTGTGTCTTCAGGGTTTTGTTTCTCAGTTCCTCTCAACTGCATTTATCTGGTTATACAATTTTCTTTCCCTTCTTTTTTTTAATCTCATTTAGTCAAATAGATTTCCCCTTCCTCTGCTCCCCTTCATCTAGTACTTTTCATTAGTTTTTAAATTTAATTTTTCTACCCCTTCCCCAAAAGAATTTCTCTCACTCTCTTCATTATCCATCTTTTCTTCCTATTTTCTCTAGACCATCACCATCTGATTCATGACTCACATGAGGCAGCTAGATGGCACGGTGGATAGAGCTCTGGGTCTGGAGTCAGGAAGATCTGAGTTCAAATATCAGACTGTGTGACCAGCTGTGTTACCCTGGAAAGTCACTTAACCCTGTTTCCCTCAGTTCTTCAACTGTAAAATGAGCTGTGTACTACTCCAGTATCTTTGCCAAAAAAACCCCACCAAATGGGGTCATGAAGAATGAAACACAACTGAAATAACTGAACAACAACATAGTTATCTTGTCTTTTTCTTTTCTCAGTATTCTTCATATAACCAAAACTCCAAAAGTATCCATCCTCTCATACATTTTGAACATAAGTTGCTAGAATTCTAAAGGGATTGCATTAAAGGCTATGACAGAAAAACCTTGACCAAAGCATCATAAGAAAGAATAATCTTATATTTGCATTTTAAACACATTGCCCTGATGTCAGATATGGTGGGTAGGCAAAGACTATTCCCTAGACTTAATTGAACATAATCTACAAATTTTAGCTTTGGGATCCAATTAAATCTGAATTCATAAACTTTGGAGTGACCAAAAGGTCCATTCTCTCATTATACCTCCAAATCCTTATATTGAGTTGTTTTCTTTCCCTTGTCTGTCTTTTGATATTGGCCATGATCAAAAGACAGAAAGAGAACTCTTCCAACCCCCATTCCCCCCTTAAATTGCCCTTTTAAACTTTATAGCCTAAGGGAGTTTGACCCTGTTTTTCAGTTCCCCTGCTTAGCAAACGCAGGCTAATTCCCACAGAGGCAGATAGAACACATAGAGCCTTAGTGACCAGAAATCAAAGTTGAGGTAAAAACAAATTTCTCTCTACTTGCTTTGATTACTTTACTGCTTACCTCTGCCATTTAAAAACTCTTAATTTGCTTACTTATCTGAAAATCTGAAAGCAAGAATCTTCCTAGAAAAACCACATAACCCCAAAGACTTGAAAGTTAGGATTGTAACTTTAGAGATCTTCTCACAGGATAATTGTCCAGATTTCCCTTTTTTGAAACCATATTTCCACAAAAATATTATATTACAAGCAAGTATGTTGCTTATAATATTATATACACAATATGTAATATTATGATAATATGATTATAATATTATAATAATACAATAAACTAGAATGCCTCTTATGAAAGGCATGTCAAAAATGGCATATTATAAGCAAGTATATTGCTAGTATTTTGGGGTCAGTTGGAGTTCATGGGCTGAAGTCCAGAATATTCCCAGAAAATCAAGAAAGACTTGAATCTATGGGATCATGTAGGAAACCCTAAGTGGTCCCTTGGCCTAACATTTTACTTCTAAGGCTGAAGTAGGGAAATCTGCATCAAAACTTCATTAGAGAAGACTTTTCAACAAACTAGGAAGATCTATCCACTCAGTAAACATTAAAATGAATGACTCCTTTCCCTGGAAAGTGTGTCATTTAACTCTCAATAGGATTTCCTGTGAAAAGGTGTGTGTGCTGCCCTTCTCAGCTCTGACAGAAATAGCCACCATTCACTAATAGCATCTAGAGTAGGGATACAACTGCTTCTTCTCCTTTGTGTTTCTTTCCCTGAGTAAAGGTGCCTAAACAGCAATCCAGAGATGGACATTTCTAGTTTTAGAGCCAATATTGTGAGATTGAGGTGAAAGTTCCTGGGTTCCTCAGTTGGTGTTGGTTGCACTTTGGGAGATGTCTCCTACAGCTACTATAGCACTTCTTGGAGAATAAGATGAGGATCCCAACCCTTGGCCAGACTTGCCAAAAGACATGCACCTTCAACAGAGAGTGCAAAGTCCAATCAAGGGTGAAATGCCTATTTGGCTGCCTACAAAATGCTTAATGTTTTGATGATTCTAGTATTTAACTCCTGGGAGAGTATAATAGTTACACAAGTGCTTCATGGTTACTTTGATCAATTCAGGCTTGAATCTGTTTTTTAACATTCCTTTTGTGTATGAAGGAAATAAACATTTTCCTATACCTGATCTACAGTGTGCATTTCCTAAAGAATCCTGGCAATTTTATGTTAATAGACAACTGTTCCGGGATAGATTCAAATCAATCATTTTAAGTGCCTAATATATGTGAGACATTGTATTACTCTAGGGATAAAAATACAAAAGCAAAACAGTCTCTGCCCACAAGAGCTTAGAGGTGTGATGAGATACAAATTTATAGACACATCCAAAGCAGAAAAATGTAACTGAGATCAGGAAAGACCTTATACATAAAGTGATACTTAAGCTGTTTTTCTTAGACCCAAACAACTGAGGCATATCCCACATGTGTTATACCAATACGATGGAAAAGGAAAATGAAAAACATTGTAAGGGATGTGGAAAAACTGGGACACTAATGCACTGTTGGTGGAATTGTGAGCTAGTCCAACCATTCTGGACAACAATTTGGACCTATGCCCAAATGGCTTTAAAACTATACATACTTTCTGTCTCAGCAACACCACTATTAGGTCTGTACCCTAAAGAGATGGAAGAAAAAGGACCTATGTGTACAAAGTATTTATAGCAGCTCTTTTTGGGGAGAATTGGAAATTGAGGGGATGTCCATCAATTGGGGAATGACTAAAGAAATTATGGTATAAGATTGTGATGGAGTAGTATTGTGCTTTAATACTATGCTATTATTGTGCAGATGCTTTCAGAAAAACCTGGAGAGACATACATAAAGTGATGCAAAGTGAAGTGAGCAGAACCAGAACACTGTACATAGTAACAGCAATATTGTATAATGACTTAGCTATTCTCAGCAATACAATGATCCAAGACAATTCTGAATGACTTATGATAAAAAATGTTATACGTTTCCAGAGATAAATTAATGGAGTGTGAATGCATATTGAAGCATACTTAAATTGTTTTTTTTTCTTTTTGGTCTGTTTTTTTTCACAACATAGATAATATAGAAATATATTTTGCATGACTGCACATGTATAATCTGTATCAAACTACTTGCCTTCTCAGGGAAGGGGGAAGAGGAAGAGGGAGAGAGACAATTAGGGACTCAAGATTTTAAAAAATGAATGTTGAAATTATTTGTACACGTAATTGGAAAAAATAAAATATAAAAACTTAAAAAAACTCTTTTGCAGGTGTTTCTCATGTAAACAGCATATTGTTGTATTCTGGTTTCTAATTCATTACACTATTCTCTTCCATTTTGTGGGTGAATTCATTCCACTTACATTTGCAGTTATGGTGGCTGTGTATTTTTCTCTATTTTCTTCTATTTATACTTTTGTTTGTTACTCTGTCCCTCCTCATGAGTCTGTTTTGCTTTTGACAACAAAAAGTGCTAACAGACAAAACATAGATCAGAACCTTGAAAGTTAACTTACTTCTAGCAATGCATGCCAATGAGTTATTGGTTTTCTGTGATAGGCTAGCATTTCATTCCAATGATCTCTTCCAAGACCTTCAGCATCCAGTCCCGTCCTACATATTCCAATTACCTCATTGTGTCCTACCCTACGAATAATTAAGATTATACTTTTAATCTTATTTTCAAAGGTAAATACATTTCCATACATCAGAAAATATGAAAATCAATGAAACTAAAATTTTGTTTTAGTAAGTCTAGTTTATTATAATTAATTTAACTTAGCCAGAGCTTAATTAATACTAAATCTGCAAATTTAAGATGTTCCAATGTGTAATATATAGTATCACCTTTGTAATGCCTGAGAATCATCCATGTGTCTATATACATGAATCCTTTTACTTGTGCCTGAATTATGTATAGTTTCAAAAGAATATGAGAAATACCAGCACACAATAATAGGGATCCTCACAATTATTTACCTTGAAAAGGTATAAATGAGTCTAATGATATAAACACAGTCTGATTTCTTCCCATAGAAACAATGTTATAATGCAAATTAGTTTCCTGACTAAGAGTTTGCATGGCAAATTTCTTTCTAGAAATGACCACACATACCAACTTTAACAAACTTGTTCACTTGTGTGTTTATATGTATGTATACATCTATGTATGTATATTTATCTGTATCTGTATCTATATCTGTATCTATCCCTTGTATGCATACATGTATGTAGTATTTATCCCTTCCACATGGTGGTATTAGGGATGTGGCACCCCCACAATCTGAAAAATCCAGATTGCATTTTTGGCCCTCCCCTTGTACCAGAGAAGAAGTCTGAATTTTTTCTTTTTCTTTTATGGGGTATTTATAGTACCTTATTGTAAAATTTGGGTTAAGCATTTGGTCATAGGCTCTGTGTAATCTGCTGGCTTTGGATGCTGTCTGTGGCTTCCACAAAACACCCCCAAAATTCCCATTTAATTTATTATGCCGACCCACAACATAGCAAAACCATGATAGGGAAAGTCACAATGTGAAAGGGATATGTATGTATGTATGTATGTATGTACATATGTATTATGTATGTACGTATATACGTACACCTCTATACACACACATACACATGTGCATATGCATATGCATGTGTGTATTTGTATGTATGTGTATATGTATGCATATATTCATATATATGCATGTAATACATACACATAATATTGGTTTTTATGTGAGTATATATGCATATTGTATAGAATAAAGCTTTCTATAGAACAAATTAGTCAAATAAAGTCATACAGGGTCATACCCATCTTATGTAATTTTATTTAAAACAATAAAACATCATAGTAAACACATGTATATATATGTGGAAGAGGAGATCGGGAGAAAAGGAAGGCACTCTCAACAGTACACCAATGTTTCTGGATTGGAGAAGATTTTGTGTAGGAGAATAGTGAAAGACATGTTGTGTTAGATTATAATGGACCTCGAATACTTGGTCAAAAGTATGTGCTTAATTTGGTTAAGTAATGGGCTAGATTTTTGAACATGTATGATATGTAAAATGGCATTAAGGTGAGTTTTGCACTTTGAAGAATGGATTAAATCTATCCTCATCTCCAATACTTACTTTTTGTTTCTTACCATCATAGAGGACTGATGGCAAATACTTCATTTTAGAGATTGAAAAAATTAACTCCAGTGCAATTAACTTGTCCCAACATATAGCTACTAGCTACCTTCTGGCATAGTGCTTTTTCCCACTAGCCAATACTGTTTAGAATTACTGCCATTACTTTAAAAAAAAAAGCTTTAAATTTGGATATGTATAGCCTAAAATCTTATAATGCAGTTCTGAAAAGACTGTTTACACAGGAAAAGATACTTACCTATCATAATCCATGACAGCAATCAAGAGGCTGACCTGGTCCACATTCTCAGGAGGAATATCAAAAATGATGGCCTCATTATAAACTGGATTTAAAGTATTTTTTTTGGTACTTGTTTTTCTTTTTTTCAATCTTCGACCCTCACACATCAATGACACTTTTACATATGGATCTGAAAGTAAAAAAAAAATTATAAAACTGTAAGTATAAAGAAGCCTTATATATCCTTTTCAGGGGGCCCTGACCTCACCCAGGCTGGGCATGGAGAAGTTCCCCACCCCCAATATCACATCAGATACAAATCAATGGCTCCCAATTGTCTCAGTGCTGAGAAATACAAAAACATCCCACATTATCTGTCCCATTCAAACAAAGGCCAGAATCATTAAAGCAACAGCAAAAAGTCCCACCTTAATTACTATTACACTTGGCTTTTCCTGACTCAATTATTTACATTTATACAGTGCTCTAAATTATAATGAAATGTTTTTATCACAATAAACAAGAAAATATACGCATATTCTTATCTCTACTTAAAGAAAATGAGTCTGAGAGGTGAAATGATTTGCTTGTATTCAACCAGCTAGAGTCAAAAGATTTAGACCTTGACTCACTGATCCCCAATTCAACACTGGATATAATCAGGGGAATACCTTTGATTGGCTCTGGATAACGTATGACCTATGAAGCATGGCTGGAGTTGAGCTCCTTCCAGTGCTATATGTACTATCTTTGAAGTTAGGCAACTTCTGGTCACATATTTACTCTGTCCCTTTCTAGTGTGCCATGATTAATAAGTCAGAAATAAAAGAAATGGATTTCCAATATGAAGCAACAATCCTTTGACCCCATGACAACAGCAAGGGGAAGGGGCTTCATCAAACAGGTTTGACCACAGAGGCACTAAGGGCTGCATGCTCAGTAGGTGCTAAAATGGTTGACTACCCTCTGATGCTTAACCTTTCATTCCCAGAAAGGTGTGGGACTTAACATGGGGGAGGGAGGATATTTTCTTTCTCTCCCCAACTCTTATAGTTATGCTTCCTTTAAACCCGGTTGCCTAGGTGAACCTAACACTGATCCTCTTCTGCTTGAACTTGTTATGAGTGGAACTCATGAATTCTGGTATCCCTTAATCAGTGTCAAGCTACACTATGGGATTTGCCCTCTATAGTTACCACTATGCTTCTTTGAGAAGAAAATAACCACAATTCCTAGCCTGCACTGACAGAAGACACGGATCAAATGTGATAATAAATGGAAAGCACTTTGCAAATCTTAAAGTATTATATTAATTCTAAGTATGTTTTGTTCCTCCATTTTCAAAGAGGACCAATGATATCATAAGGTGATGACTTGCGTATGGATTGGATTTAAGTGAAGCAGAGTTGCATAGCTGTCAGCCTCATTCTCTTCCAGCATCATCAAAGTCCAGTGGCAAGACAAAAGTCAGGACGACAGGAAATGATCCTAGATGCAGTGGATGGCTCTAGAGTCTTCAATATATGACCAAGCTCTAAGTGCTCCACCGTATCTGCTTCAGCTGCCTTCATGACCACTGGGGAAGTCTACACGTGTTTGGGTAGGTAGGCAAACTCATTGATGGGTGTGATGCCTGTCAGTTACCCTCAATCTGGTTTATCTTGTCTGCCAAGATGGTTTTATTGGGGTAAGGCTACTGCATGTACTATAGCTCTTGGGGCTACAGAGTTTGGCGACAGGTGGACACCAGAGAAGCTGGATAAGCAGCACTGAAAAGGACTTGTTTACACCAGAGGTGCTAGTCTTCCATGAATATCCCATATACCATGCTAACTATTAAATGCTAACTATAATGTAAGGGAGCTATGTCTCATGTTTTATTGTTTTAGTCATCCACTTCCCAAAAGAGTATAATAGTAGTTAGAAGTTACTGTTTCACATTTAAATCATTGTCAATAGGTACTTAGGAGCCTTTTGTGTTTTACAAATTTCTTTTGTGTGGAAGAAATACATAGTTTTCCATACCCGACAAACAGTTTACATTGAGTAACAGCATAAGGAGTAGAATAAATAGTTCACAGATCCCCAAAAGCAATGTTAAATGTTTCTTTCAGCATTTCAACTCTGACTACCATGATTTCTTCTCCAAAGAAACTGTGGGATGCATGGTAGTGATGGTTTTATGTATAGATAATCTGGGGGAAATTATTAAAATTATAACCTCTTTTTCTATCTCATAAATATTTAGATTGAACCTTCAGAGTAAAAGACTTCTATTTCCGCACTGCCATTTACTATTTCAAATAAATTTCTAAGTTTAGTACATTCTTGAACTTCATATGCACATATGTATATATGCATGCATATATGTATATACATATGTATGTATTGTGTGAGTGTATATAGAGAGGTATCTTGTTGTAATGAAGAAAAAGCCAGGCTAAGGGTCAGATAGACCTGAGTTCAAGTCCTGTCTGACATACATTGGCTTCATCCTTGTGAAGTCACTCAAACTCTCAGTGCCCTAGGCAACTCTCTGGCATGATAAGTTGCATGGCAAATGATGATTTTCATTAGAAGAGGGAGTTTCTCCACTGGAAGAGTACTTTGCAGTAATGAAATGACAGGTGCCACACAACTGGCTGGTGTGTGTACGTGTGTGTGTGTGTGTGTGTTTCTGACTTCTTCAATGTGGATAACTCCTGATATGATACAGATAAGTAACTTAAATGTATGTCATAGAGATTTCACTGCTGTGGCACTGAGAGGTTAAGTTGTCCATGGTCACATAGTGTGTCAGAGGCAGAACTGGAACTCTGATGCCAGCTTCCCTCACCCTCCTGCCCCACATTCTATGCCATGATTATATCAGTTAAATTAACAGGACATAGGAAAACAAATAATCACAGCTGTTGTGATTAAAACACAAATATAAAGGGCATATGATGTTTAAATCTCCACCAGGCAGAGCTATAATCATCTGTTTCTACTGAGTAATCAGATACTACTACTTCTCCAGTTTGCTGGTTTGGAAATGCAACAAGATTACAAATGAAAACAGTAAATGTTGTAATATGGTCATGTGCCTATAATGTAGATAAAAGAAATAAATTCATTCTAAGCATGTTGTCAAAAGTTTCTAACTTACATAGATGGCAATGTGGATCAAGAAGAGATTCATCTTCAAGCAATTAAATTGCTCTTTTGGTTTAAAATAATTCTTCCTGAGAATTTACTGAATAACAGCTATGAGGATGAAAAAAATATGAACATAGTTCTGAAGACAAAACAAAAATAGTAGCTCTGGAAAGACAGAACTGTAGAGCTGAAGTAGACCTTATAAGGCTTCCATTTTAAACAAAATTTAAAATTCATAATTTATTTTTCAATTGTGTTCACTGCCTTTATTCTGCTTTAAAAAAAAGAATATGTACTTAGTGGAATGACAGCTAGATATATAGACCAGTGGTATGTTTCATTTTGAAGCAGGAATCTTGATCTAAAGATTGGAATGTGTACATACCTGATGAACCTGTGATATCCATTGCCTTGAGATTTCTGCACTTAATGACTGTTAATGTCATACGCCCGGCCGTAGGTAAATAACAAAGGGAAAACATGATTTCACCCAGCTCTATGCTTTCCTAGAAAGGAAAACACTGTTATAATTTTTTTCCTAAACATGTCAATGTCTGGAACATTAAATACTGGAAAAGATTAAATTCATTGAATGGAGATTTTTTTATATTCACATCATTTAAACTGCTTTAGCACTACTAGAAGCATTACTAGAAGCTTATTCAAGAGATATTCTGTCCATATTCAGTGAAAGTAACCAACCAGAAGTGGAAGAAATGAAAAGTAATTTAGTTGATTAGATAATGTTAGATAATTAGATAATGTCATTATTATCACATTCTCATCTCAAAATTGACTGTTTTCTTACTATCTAAAGTTATAACTGTCAACAAAAGACCTCAATAAAAACACCAACATATATATATATACTATACACTAAAATTTAAATGAAATTTACTAACTAAAGAAAAACAAAACCAGAATTCACCTCCAGTTCTTTTTTGTTATATAATTTTATAATCATACAAAACATATAATTATACAATTTAATATAGTTATTATGGATACGCATATAAAAGTCAAATATTATGCCTAATATGTTCAACATATATTTCTATAATGTATAATTACACTACAATTTTATAATTTTATTTTTAATTTAAAGAACTGTATATATATTTAAATTGTGAACAATTGTGCTCACTTCAGTAGCACATATACTAAAATTGGAATGATACAGAGAAGATTAGCATGGCCCCTATGCAAGGATGACATGCAAATTTGTGAAGCATTCCATACTTTTTTCTGCCTGTTGGCCATGGGCTTCACTGTATAAATAGGAGAGAATGGGAGCCCAGAGGTAACAGAACAGCTTCAGGTTATTGAAATAACAATGTTAAGGAAACTCTTATTTTAGTCACGCATAAATATGCAGTGGTATGGCAGAAGACACCAGAGCAGATGCAGAGAGATTTTATGAATGGATTGGATTATTTAATAACATTACCTTACTGTGGAGGAAGGATTGTAAAAAACACACACAAAAAAAAAACACCAAAAAAAATGCCTTTAAGACAGTTTCTTAGCTTTTTAATTGTTGTTTCTTTCTAGTGGTCTTTGTAAGAGTGTAGAAGCATTCCTTCTTTGATAATGTTAAATGTGTAAGTTTCAGGTGACATGTGAAACCTTCTTTTTTAAGATTTTTCTCAAAGTTTTAGCAAGATCATGGTGTAATAAGACATAATGTTTTCCTTTAAAAAATTCAACTGTGTGTGTGGAGTTAAGAAGCTGTTGCACATTTATGATTTAACAAAATAATTCTAAAGGAAAAAATTATGAAAAATTGTTGTTAACAAAATGAATTAAATAAACATAGGTGTAAAAAAGGGCAAAGCTTTACCTTCATAGTATTAACTTTAAATGAAGCAGAGTCAGACTGGTAAATATAGAGCAAAAATGAAAAATACTTTTTTCTTGTTATTTTCCAGGATGTTTTGAAGATTTGCCATCTTTGGACCTATTTCTTTCTATTCTTTTTAAAATATATTTTTAAACTACTGCATATACAATTTTTATAGTTTATTTCTCTCTGTATTACCTCAGATTGATCTTTCTATATTTTCTTATATGATACATGATTATCATTTAATGGAATATTTTACTCATCTCTTTTCTATTACACATGAATATCAGGCATTTCCATTTTATCTTACATAAAGATGTCAGCCATAAATATGTTCAACAGATAATTCCCTTTTATTATGTTT
This sequence comes from Trichosurus vulpecula, assembly GCF_011100635.1. Lineage (NCBI taxonomy): Eukaryota > Metazoa > Chordata > Mammalia > Diprotodontia > Phalangeridae > Trichosurus > Trichosurus vulpecula. The sequence continues at coordinate 212,900,768 of NC_050577.1, read as the reverse complement.
TGTGATAAAGTCCTAACAAACGGATGCCTGGATTGAAAAGCATAATCAGATCTGCAATTCTTATGGCATATTGTCATATTAATCTCCAAAATATTTATACTATTCTGTAGTTCCAAAATAGTGTTTTTCTTAATAATCCTACTAGTATTGAATTTTATATTTTGTAAAAACTATTTTGTCATGCTAGTGGGATATGCTAAGGTTGTTTTGATTTTCATTTATTTATCATGAGGATATTTGAGTATCTTTTCATGTAGTTATTAACAGTTTGTATTCTATCCTTTTTAAATTTCTGTTCATTTAAAAAAAATTTTCTGATGTTTACCCAGGGCAAAAGAGATTTGTATATAACATCAGACTTTCAAATCCAAGTCCCCATAGAAAACTATTTTTCTGTAAATAATATTAATTTTTATATGCATTTATAGTCTGTTCCTCCCTCTGTTCCCCTTCCCCCAAATGGTCAAAAAGAAAAAAGATAAAATCCATGCCTTAAAATGTGTGCCTCTTTCTGCAATTTAACTTTATCATCTCTACAATGCAGGTGAGGATCAGGTTTCATCGGCAGCCATTTGGACTTGGTTTATTATTATGCTGATCAGAGGTTTTCAAGGTTGTTTTCTTCCATAATGTTGTTCTTGTATAAATTGATCTGGTTTTCCTTACTTCACTCTTTATCAATTCATAGAGGTCTTCCCAGTTTTATCGCAATCTGTTCATTTTATAACTTTTTATGGTCTAATACTATTCTACTACATTCATTTGCCCACAGGCCCATTTGGAGACTATTCCCTTAGTTTCCAATTTTGGGCTATCACAATAAGAGCTGCTTTATGTATTTGGGCATATATAGGTCCTCTTCCTCTTTTTGATTCTTGGGGGAGGGGCATAAATCTTGTAGTGATATATATACTAGGTCTCAGAGTTTGCACAGTTTGCTGACTTTTAGGACATAGTTATTAACTACTTCCAGAATAGCTGGACCAATTCAAAGATCTACCAATGATGCATTAGTGTTCCTTTTTCCCCAACATTTGTTGTTTTCCTCTTTTCGTGTCTTGACCAGACTGATGGGTATGAAGTAGAAAATCAAAGTTGCTTTAATTTGCATTTTGTTAAATATTAGTTATTTTTATATGGTTGTAGATAGCTTATATTTATTCCTTTGGAAAAAAAAACTATCTTTGGCTCATTATCTATTGGGGAATGGTCCTTAGTTTTATACATTTAAATTACACATGCTTAGTTTTATACATTTGAATTACATATCTTGGAAATGAGACCTTTATCAGTAAAACTTGCTGCAAAGACTTTTTCCAGTTCATGATTTCCCTTCTAATTTGAAGTACATTAGATTAGTTTATGCAAAAAGTTATCTCATATGTAATCAAAGTTGTCTATTTTATCTTGTTTTATATTCTCAGTCACTTCTTCATCAAGAACTCTTCCTTTACCAATAGCATAATAGATAGATAAACAGATAGAAGGAGAGAGGGAGAGGGAGAGGGAGAGGGGGAGAGAGAGAGAAAGAGAGAGAGAGAGAGAGAGAGAGAGAGAGAGAGAGAGAGAGAGAGAGAGAATATATACATATGAATGCATATAGATATGTGTTAATGTGTATATTCTTCTCTCCTTGAACTAGTTCAGATGAGTATGAGATTCAAGCATAACCCACTTCTCCTTCCATTTTCCTCTCCACTTTATAAACTCTTTTATATACCTGTTTTGTGTAAGATATTTCCCCCCATTCCTCATCTCCACTACCCCTTCTCCCAGTGCATCCCTCTTTTCTCACTCTTCTTTGTGTGCATGAAGCATGTGTATGTATACATATCCATAAACACACAATTGGATATAGAAATTCATTTTACCTAATATGGAAGTAAGAGGGGGAGGAGATAAGGAAAAGGGTGGGTGGAAGATAAGAAGAAGGATAAATTAAAAGGGGGTAGTGGTCTGAAGAAAACCAGATGCTTGAGGATGGGACAGGGTAAGCAAGAGGATAAATATGAGAATAAGATAGAGGATAATACAGAGATAGCAATCACAACTGAATGTGAATGGGATTAACTTGTCCATAAAACAAAAAAGATAGCAGAATAGATTAAAAATTAGAATCTATCCAATATGTTTTCCCTCATTCTTGTCTTGTTATTCTTTTAATCTTCATTGCCACCTCCTCTTCCCAAATAAGAAAGAGAGGGAGCTTGCTTGACAGTTGTGATCTATCATTGAGATGGTTCTTCTCTTTCCCTTGCCCTGTCCTTGACTCTAGGTTTTTATTTTCTTCCTTCTCTTTTCACCCATCCTCTCAATTTCCTGTTGCTAGCATTTAAATTTGTTTTGTTTATGACTATTACTTAATTGTTCTGTGCTTCCTCTTAGACCCTTTCCTCCTTTTCCTTTGTCCCTATCATCTCCTATTTCCCTTTTGAGTTTAATGTATTTCTCTATCAGGAGCACAGGGAGGTAATAATTGTTTTCAGTCATTTTTATCTCATTTAGAAGAAACGATATTCATAAGATGCCTATCCCCTAACCTTTTCCTCTATTTATATTTCCTTCATCCTATGTACCACTAATATATGATACTGATATCTCTCTCCTCCTTTTTCCCCAAGTGTAGTTCCCTGTTTCTCTTGCTGCAGGGCTCAGGGTATTCCTCCTATAGTAGGCTCTGCCTGGGGTCCTTCCTCCTGTTGCTGGGTTCAGGGATTACTCCCCTATGCTGGGCTCCCTCCATAAACTTTGGGGATTTCTTTGGCTGGTCTTTCCCCATGGCCTTGGAGTTGTGGACACAGGTAGAGCACTGTAATCCTATCTGGAGCTCCTATAGGATGCTTTATCTTGTTCATTACTGGTCATTACTTACCTAAAGCTTTTCTCCTCCCATTAAGCTCAGGTTACACAGCAGCCTCTCCCTTTCCACCTATTATGGCTTGTCTACCTTTGGGTTCTGAGGGTCTTCTGTAGATCCTGGGCTGATTGGAGAGTTCAACAAGTAATTCTTATTTCTTTTTCGACTGGTGCATTTTTAAGTTTTACTGTATTTGTGGCAAAATTGGCTCTTCTAAGTTATAGCATGCCAGCATCTTCCCGCAACCTACTAATGATGAGTGAAGACTATCAATCCCTTACAGGGTTTTGTTTGTTGCTGTTAATTCAAAGCTGTCTTCCCTCTATTACAGTAAAATCCCTTGACCAATAAAGATGCTTCTGTTCTCCAAAACCAGTACACAGAAGTTGACAAAGACATCTGGAGGAGATTGGCAAACTATCTTTTATACCCTGAGTATCCATGGTGTATGGTTGCAACAAATGGCTACTAATTTTTGTGCATCAAGGCATGGAGGAAGACATGATAATTAAAATAGTTATAACACTTGATTTGCTCCTAATTTTTCTCTTATTATCCAACAATAGTAGTTGAGCTGATCTCTTTGTCAGAGCTATAATGTGGGAAAACTTGTAAGAGTGAAGAATACTGCTCACTCATGCCCGACATGCAGATCTTCTATACAAACAGATTGATTTATATGCTTAGATACTATTGTATAGCGGGCATATATTTAGCATGTATTGAAGCCCATCCCTCCATGAAAGCAGATAATGATACAATCAGAAAGACTTTAAGAGTATTCAGGAGATTTGGAGCCCCTCTATCTATCCATCGTGAAAGAGCTACATATGTTACAGGACAAACTGCACAAGGAAATCTGCAAAGTATTGCAGATCCAATAACAATTTCACTGCATATATCACTCTAAAACTGCAGGAGCAAAATAGAATGAAATGGGTTTAAAAATTTAAATTAGCTACCAATTGTGATAAAAACTGAACTTAATCAATCAAATGTTTTGTCCATAGGCATTCTACATAGAAACACTATTACCAAGAGGAAAACTGGACTTATTGCACATATTAAGGGGAAGCCAATTCTTTGACCTAAAAGTAGTTGATGCTACTGTTTTGAATTATTGTAAGGCAGTAATGAAATTAGTCCAAGCCTATAATATTGAGATATGAACTGCCTTTTCCAAAGAACCAGAGGAACTCTGCCATCTCATTGAGCCCAGTGATTGGGTCCATGTTAAAGCCTATCAGTAATTCCACTGTAAAGGTTAATACCACATTCTCCTCACTATCATCACCATAGCAAAATACATTTTGTGACTGTATTTGCGATTCATATTACATACATGCTTCCATTCTTGAGGAGTATAAATGAACTTTGGGATCTTTGATAATAATTTTGTCCCTTTCCAAAAACCTAACCCTGACCAGCATGTGGACTGTATGTATGGACACTGAGGATATGAGAAATTCTACTTTATTCCATTCCTTTGTATATTATGTACATTAGACTGTTTAAATGTCCTAATTAGCAAAAGGAGGCATTTGTCCAAATAGGACAGAAATGCTGCATCTTTCCCTGGGCAACCTCACCGATCATTTGTAGTTACATGCAAATAAACAGTTGATAGGATATGTGAAGACTCCAAACAAGTTCAGTTGGTTGTGTAACTGACTAATTCTCAAGAAGTTTGGAGGCTTCTCATTATCCCTTAGCTGTGTTATTATCCTAATCCATGGGAGTTATACTTGGCCATACTAAAAAAAAGTTAATAAACAACTATTTATTTGTCCCCTACACAGTAAAAGAAAGTCTATTTCAAGATGTTTGACCTCTATAAGGATGTTCTTAGCATCTAAGGGAAGTTAGTCACTCATACTGATAGAATATGAAGAAGTCCCTGACATCTGGGATTATTTCCTTTTGAAACAAGATCTGGATTTACATCTTATTTGGCTGTGATTCTAAAATTCTGACATTACTACAAAGGTCTCTAGGTAGATTAGGTATTGCCAAACTGAAGAAATTAAATTAAAATGCCTTCCCGTAAGAAAGAATGATGTCTCTAGGAAGAACAATAGATGGACACCTCCTCAATTCCTACTACATGTTCCTAGAATGTTCCAGTCGCAGTTAGGTTACTGTGGTAAGCTTCAACCATTTCCTTGATTGTGTTTCCTTTTCCCAGGCATTATATTTATATTACAACTTTGTACCACCCTCAGTATAGTTGTGGCAGTATAAATTGGTCAATCATGTTCAGATCAGATGAAGAACATCACTATGACATGGTTACCATATAACACCATTAGAGAGGTAGAATAAATAATAATGACATTAATCTGGAGGAACAAAAAGTCAAGAATCTCAAGAGGAAAAATGAAAAAAGAAGAAAGAAGTCTAAAAATAAGTAGGAAGGTCAGTCAATAGAACAAATCAGCTTCACAAAATACACAAGCAAAACAAAATAGTAGCATAGTGCTTGATAAACATAAAGACCATGCTACTCAAGTCAAGACTTAGCATTAGACAACAAATGCTGGGAAAACTGGAATGAGTTTGATAGAAGGTAGATTTATACCAACATATCACACCATCTACCATAGAAGCACCAAATGATAGATTAAGAAGCTCACATTATAAACAAATGAGAGGAGAAAGTGAGAGAGGAGAAAGATCAAGACCAATAAAAAGATAGAGAGGATCATAAAAAAATAAAAGGGGCAATTTTGATTAGGAAAATTAAAATGTTTTAGCAGAAATAAAATCAATGAAATTCAAATTAGAAGAAAAATTGTTAACTGGACAATTTCAGAAAGTTTCACTGAATAGTCTCATATAAAAGATAGCTAAGGAATTGATTTAATTTTCTCTCTTATTTAATAAGTTTTGCCTAATTCTAAATATAAAAATGACAAAAAGAGGATTTCTATATAGAAAATAATGCAAAATATGTATAAGAATCTAAGAACTGGTATTTTTAGTATATAATAAAACCAACCCATTGTTTTCAAAACTTTCTAGTTAGTTTGCACTTCCTTCTGACTTATGTCATGTACCCCTTTGTGCACTTTTTAAAAATGTTTGAATCTTTTCCTCCTTGTTCTCCTCCTCCTCCTCCCTCTCTTCCAATCATCACTGTTATCCCTCTCTCTCTCTAACCTGACTCCAATGAAGAAAAGAGAGAGAGGGAAAAGCTCCTTTGTAACAAAGCAAAATTAATCCCCAAGTGTCCATGTCCTTTCATACCTTGAGTTTCAGGTAGTATCAATAAACTCTTTCAATTTTCACTTTGTCCTCTGGTTCTAATAGATGAGCAGTTTTCACCTGCGATTTCATGAAAGTTAGGGTCTATGCTTTTGAAATTAAAAAAAACTACACCTTTAATGATTCTTGTGAGTTTCAAATTATTTCTCATTGACCTATTTTACAAGATGGTGTTTTTTGAGGTGAGATACTTCATATTTTCTCCTATCTTATGGAGCTTTTTATTTCCATTATTCAGTTTCAATTTTCAGGAATTCTGCCGCTTGGATAAGATTTATCATTTCTTTAATTCATCTTTAAATACTTTATTCCGGAGATTTCATTTTTTTAATCCTTTGATTCATTTCCACTTGCAATCCCTGTGAAAAATCTGATTTTTCTTTTGAGTCTTTGCTTGCAGGTGTTATAAAATTATTCTGTCGTTCAAGATTGGGTTTTTTTGGCATATTTGGATCTGTTGAAATATATCTTATGTTTATTCATCTTTCTATCTCAAGTGACTGAATTGGGAACATGACACAATACAAGGCTCAGTCCCCTTGCTGGAATTTTAGGTTTCTTTCTTTGTCTTAACTTGTGTCATGGGGGTTCTTGAACTGACGTCCATCTCATAGGATAAGGGGTATCTTTTGCTTTGAGGTTCAGAGTGCTATTTTGAAATTTTTTCGTATTTTATTTTAAAGGCCATCTAGCTTAGCCCCTTTCTTTTTTTTTTTCTTTCTTTTTTTAACATTTTTTTATTTAAAGATTTGAGTTTCAAATACTATCCCACCCTTCCTCCCTGCCCTTTGTCCTCCCTGAAATGGTAAGCAATCAAATATAGGTTTTATATATATGCAATTATATATATTTTTTCCTTTTCATAAAAGAAGACTCAAAAAAATGAAAGAGTGTGAAAAACAGTCTAAAACAATATCAGTTCTTTCTCGGAAGGTGGATAGTATGCTTCATTAATAGTCCTTTGGGATTGTCTTGGATCATCGTATAGCTAAGTCATTCACAATTCTTCATCCAAGAGTGTTGCTGTTACTGTGTACAATGTTCTCCTGGTTCTGCTCACTTCACTATGCATCACTTCATGTTAAGTCTTTCTAGGTTTTTCTTTCTCTTTTTTTCTTATAGCACAATAATATTCCATAACAATCATATACCATGGCTTGTTGAGCCATTCCCCAATTGTTAGCCACCACAAAAAGAGCTGCTATAAATATTTTTGTACAAATAGGTCTTCCCCTTTTCTGGGATGTCTTTGGGATATAGACCTAGCACTGGTATCGCTGGATTGAATTTTTGTGTGTGAGGCAATTGGGGTTAAGTAATTTGCCCAGGTCACACAGCTAGTAACTGCCAAGTGTCTGAGGCCAGATTTGAACTAAGGTCTTCTGACTTCAGGGCTCATGCTCTATCCACTGTACCACCTAGCTGCCTTTATTTTTTCTGAGAGGCAATCAGGATTTAGTTATTTGCCCAGGGTTACACTTTTCTTCCAAAGTGAATATACAGGTAATTTATTGAACACTCAAACTTTATTAAGAAATGGCAATTTTACTGGGTTAAACCCTACCTAGTTTATGATTGTTTGCAGGGGCTTAGCAACAGGGTCCATCTCACACTTAGCACTAATTAAATACTTTATTGAATAAATACAATACCAAATACAATGCATTCAAATGCTTTCTTGAAAAAAATCAGTGCAGGGGGCAGAGCCAAGATGGTGGAGTGAAAGCAGGGACTTGCTTAAGCTCTTCCCCAAATCCCTCCAAACACCTGTAAAACATCACTCTAAACAGATACTAGAGCTACAGAACCCATGAAATGACAGAGTGAAACAAGTCTCCAGCCCAAGATGGCCTGGATGGTCACTGAGAAGGGTCTATCACACCATGCTGGAAGTGGAACATAGACCAGTGTGGGCTGTGCTGACATAGACTAGGCCAGAGCAGAATAAGTGGAACTGACCTCAGGGCATTGAATCACTGGCTGTGACAGTTTCCAGACTTCTTAACCCACAAACACCAAAGACAACTTAGCAGGTCAGTGGGAAAACTCTGTTGGATGTGGGGGAGAGAAGGGCATGGTCTGATGGAAGTAGCTGCAGCAGCAGTGGCAGTGGCAGCTGCTTCAGGAGCTCCAGGCCCACAGATGGTGGAAGGAATCAAGTGGCTGATCAGAGTGGGAGTGCAGGGATCTCTTTGCTGGGGCTGAGGCAGTATTCTCTTCCTTTGCACTACTTAGATCTGGGGCACAGTCCTCATTGGTGGTCCTGGGGTGAGTAGAAGCACTAGTGTGGCAGAGCTTATTGTGGCTGTGGACAGAGAGTCCTCCTGGTAATTACATAGCAGAAAAGAATGCTTGTGGTAACTCACAGACCAGAGCATAAACCAGGAGAGAAGTAAACACCTGTACTTGGATCATACCACCTCAGAAGAATTGAAAATTTACAGGTGCCTACATATAGCTCTGAAAACAGCAGCACAAAACCTGTGAAGCTTGGGATAGAGCACTCCCCACTCTGGAAGCAGTCGTATCTTAACAAAGAGCTCAAAAGTCCAGTAATTAGCTGGGAAGATGAACAGACAGCATAAAAAAAATACCTCAGACTATAGAATCTTACTTTGGTAACAAAGAAGATCAAAACATACAGTCAGAAAAAGACAACAAAGTCAAAGATACTACATGCAAAGCCTCTAAGAAAAATATGAATTGGTCTTAGGCCCTGGAAGACCTCAAAAAGGATTTGGAAAATCAAGTTAGAAAAGTAGAGAAAAAATTGGGAAGAGAAATGAGAATGATGCAAGAAAATCATGAGAAATGAGTCAACAGCTTGCTAAAAGAGACCCCAAAAATATTAAAGAAAATAACACCTTAAAAATTGACTAACCCAAATGGCAAAAGAGCTCCAAAAAACCAATATGGAGGAGAATGCTTTAAAAGGCAGAATTAGCCAATGGAAACGTAGGTCCAAAAGATCACAGAAGAAAATAATGCCTTAAAAATTCGAATGGAGCAAGTGGAAGTGAGTGACTTTATGAGAAACCAAGACATTATAAAACAGAACCAAAGGAATGAAAAAATGGAAGACAATATGAAATATCTCATTGGAAAAACCACTGACCTGGAGAATAGATCCAGGAGAGATAATTTAAAAAGTACTGGACTACCTGAAAGACATGATCAAAAAAAGAGCCTAGACATCATCTTTCAAGAAATTATCAAGACAAACTGCCCTGATATTCTAGAACTGGAGGGTAAATTAGAAATTGAAAGATTCCACTGATCAACTCTTGAAAAAGATCCCAAACCAAAAACTCCTGGGAATATTGTAGGCAAATTCCAGAGTTCTCAGGTGAAGGAGAATATACGGCAAACAACCAGAAAGAAACAATTTGAGTATTGTGGGAACACAATCAGGTTAACACAAGATCTAGCAGCTTCTACATTAGGGGACTGAAGGGCTTACAATATGATATTCTGGAGGTCAAAGGAGCTAGAATTAAAACCATGAATCACCTACCCTGCAAAACTGAGCATAATACTTCAGGGCAAAATGTGGATTTTCAATGAAATAGAGGCCTTTCAAGATTCTTGATGAAAAAAAAAAACAGAGCTGAATAGAAAATTTGACTTTCAAATACAAGACTCAAGAGCAGCATGAAAAGGTAAACAGGAAATAAAAAGTATAAGGGACCTACTGAAGTTCAACTGTTTACATTTCTACATGGAAAGATGATATTTGTAACTCATGAGACCTTTCTCAGTATTACAGTAGTTGAAGGAACATATATATATATATATGTATGTATGATACACACACACACAGAGGGCACAGGGCAAGTTGAATATGAAGGGGTGATATCTAAAAAATTGAAATTAGGGGGTGAGAAATGAATATATGGTGAGAAGGAGAAAGGGAGAGATAGAATGGGTAGTTATCTTACATAAAAGAGGCAAGAAAAAGCTGTTATAATGCAAGGGAAGAGGGGGTAGGTGAAAGGGAATGAGTAGACTTTTCTCTCATTGGATTTGGCTTAAGGATGGAATAATATACACACTCAGTGGGGTATCTCACCCTACAGCAAAGTAGGTGGGAAGGGGATAAGAGGGGAATGATGGAAGGGAGGGCTGATTGGGGAGGGTATAGTCAAAAGCAAACACTTTTGAGAAGGGACAGGGTCAAAGGAGAAAATTGAATAAATGAGAGATGGGATAGGATGGAGGGAAATATGGTTAGTCTTTCACAACATGACTAATATGAAAGTGTTTTGCATAACAAAACATGCATAACCTATATTGAATTGCTTACCTTCTCAAGGAGGGTGAGTGGGGAGGGAAGAAGGGAGATAATTTGGAATTCAAAGTACTAAAAATAAATGTTGGCGGCTGGAAAGGAGGGACTAGTGTGAGCTCCGCACCGAGCCCCTCCAAAAACCTATAAAAAATGTCTCTGAACCAATTCTAGAACTGCAGAACCCAGAAAATAGCATGGGGAGGCAGGGCTCCAGCCCAGGACAGCCTGGATGGTCTCTGGGTGAGGTCTATACTGCACAGAGCTGAGAACGGAGCAGAGCGGAGTGGAGCAGAGACCAGGATGGGCAGCATGGACCAACCAGACCAGGAGCTGGGCGGAGCGGGCCCTAGCGCCCTGAATCAGTGAGCTGCAGCAGTTACCAGACTTCTCAACCCACAAACACCAAAGACAACAGAGAAGGTTAGTGGGAAAAGATGCTGGGGACAGAGTTTAAAAAGAAGTTCACGGTTTGGCCACCGCCCCGGGGGCAGAGGAGGTGGGGCAGCTACAGAACTACAGGTGCAGTTGCTTCTGGCCCCAGGCCCACCTGGTGGGAGGAATTAAGTGGCAGATCAGAGCAGGAGTGAAGAGCCTGCTGAAGATCTAAATCCAGTCCAGGTTGGGGGTTCTTGGGGAAGGAGGAGTGCTGGTGTGGCAGAACTGGCGCATCCCCCCAGGCTTGGAACATAGTTCTCTTAACTCTACAAGAGTCATACCCCACTGAAAAATTCAAGGGTCAAGTTAGTTGGCTGGGAATATGGGCAGACAGAGAAAACGCACCCAGATTCAGTTTCAGACTCTGGAATCTTTCTTTGGTGACAAAGAAGACCAAAACATACAGACAGAAGAAGTCAACAAAGTCAAAGAGCCTACAACAAAAGCCTCCAAGAAAAACATGAACTGGTCTCAGGCCATGGAAGAGCTCAAAAAGGATTCAGAAAAGCAAGTTAGAGAAGTAGAGGAAAAATTGGGAAGAGAAATGAGAAGGATGCGAGAAAACCATGAAAAACAAGTCAATGACTTGCTAAAGGAGACCCAAAAAAAATACTGAAAAATACACTGAAGAAAACAACACCTTAAAAAATAGACTAACTCAAATGGCAAAAGAGCTCCCAAAAGCCAATGAGGAGAAGAATGCCTTGAAAGGTAGAATTAGCCAAATGGAAAAGGAGGTCCAAAAGACCACTGAAGAAAATACTACCTTAAAAATTAGATTGAAGCAAGTGGAAGCTAGTGACTTGATGAGAAATCAAGATATTATAAAACAGAACCAAAGGAATGAAAAAATGGAAGACAATGTGAAATATCTCATTCGAAAAACCACTGACCTGGAAAATAGATCCAGGAGAGATAATTTAAAAATTATTGGACTACCTGAAAGCCATGATCAAAAAAAGAGCCTCGATATCATCTTTCAAGAAATTATCAAGGAGAACCGCCCTGAAATTCTAGAGCCACAGGGCAAAAGAGAAATTGAAAGAATCCACCGATAGCCTCCTCAAATAGATCCCAAAAAGAAATCTCCTAGGAATAATGTCACCAAATTCCTGATCTCCCAGATCAAGCAGAAAATACTGCAAGCAGCCAGAAAGAAATGATTTGAGTATTGTGGAAACACAATCAGAATAACCCAAGATCTAGCAGCTTCTACATTAAGAGATCGAAGGGCTTGGAATACGATATTCCGGAGGTCAATGGAGACAGGATTAAAACCAAGAATCACCTACCCAGCAAAACTGAGTATCATGCTCCAAGGCAAAATAGGGATTTTCAATAAAATAGAGGACTTTCAAGCTTTCTCAGTGAAAAGACCAGAGCTGAATAGAAAATTTGACTTTCAAACACAAGAATCAAGAGAAGCATGAAAAGGTAATCAAGGAAAAGAACAAGAAAAAGAAATTGCAAGGGAGTTACTAAAGTTGAACTGTTTTGTTTACATTCCTACATGGAAACATGATGTGTATGATTCATGAGACCTCAGTATTAGGGTAGCTGAAGGGAATATGCATATACATATATATATACATATATATATATATCTTTATGTATATATGTGTATATGTGAGTGTGTATATATGTATATATGTATGTGTATATATAGAGAGACATAGCAGGCACAGGGTGAGTTGAAGATGAAGGGAAGATATCTAAAAGAAATAAAATCAAATTAAGGGATGAGAGAGGAATATATTGAGAGAGGGAGATAGGGAGAGATAGAATGGGGTAAATTATCTTGCATAAAAGAGGCAAGAAAAAGCAGTTCTGTAGGAAGAGAAGAGAAGGCAGGTGAGGGGGAATGAGTGAATCTTGCTCTCATCAAGTTTGACCTGAGGAGGGAATACCATACATACTCATTTGGGTATCTTACCTCACAGGAAAAAAGGAGGAAGAAGATAAAAAAGGGGGGGGGGATGATAGAAGGGAGGGCAGATGGGGTGGAGGTAATCAAAAACAAAAACTTTGGAAAGGGGACAGGGCCAAGGGAGAAAATTCAATAAAGGGGGATAGGTTAGGAAGGAGCAAAATATAGTTAGTCTTTCACAACATGAGTATTGTGGAAGGGTTATACAAAATGATACGCATGTGGCCTATGTTGAATTGCTTGACTTCTTAGGGAGGGTGGATGGGAAGGGAAGAAGGGAGAGAATTTGGAACTCAAAGTTTTAAAAACAGATGTTCAAAAATAAAAACAAAGTTTTTGCGTGCAACTAGAAAATAAGATACACAGGCAATGGGGCATAGAAATTTATCTTGCCCTACAAGAAAGGAAGGGAAAAGGGGATGGGAGGGGAGTGGGGTGACAGAAGGGAGGGCTGACTGGGGAACAGGGCAACCAGAATATATGCCATCTTGGAGTGGGGGGGAGGGTATAAGTGGGGAGAAAATTTGTAATTCAAACTCTTGTGAAGATCAATGCTGAAAACTAAATAAATTTAAAAAAAAGAAAAATAAATAAATAAAAAATAAATGTTAAAACTAAGAAATAAGATACACAGGTAATGGGGTATAGAAATCTATCTGACCCTACAAGAAAGTAAGGGAAAAGGGGGAGAGTGGGGTGATAGAAGGGAGGGCAGACTGGGTAAAGGGGCAATCAGAATATATGCCATCCTGGGGTGGGAGGGAGGGTAGAGATGGGGAGAAAATTTGTAACTCAACATCTTGTGGAAATGAATGTTGAAAACTAAAAATAAATTTTAAAAAATTCCTGCCTCAGAAATATGAAAAAAAGAAAAAAATATCAGTGCATTTGAAAATCCTTTCTTATTTGGTCCACTGACTAACATAATAAACCCAAATAATCTAGTTTAAACAGAATTGGCAGACTTTATACAACATTTATATCCTTTAGTCCACAAGTAAGTTATTAAATGATAGAGAACATCTAATACAACCATTTCTACAGAACTAGGAAATAAATTTCTAATAAAGAAAAATTTTACAGTCCTCATACCTTTTATTTAAGCCCCCGAGACCCCCCAGTGCTTTTTAAAATTTTTGAAAATTATTTTAATTGTATTTTACTTTCCTCCTGAAATACATATTAGGAAAATTTTTAGCATTTGTTTTTACAAGATTTTGAATTTCAAAGTTTTCTTCTTCCCTCTCCTCCCCTCTTCTGAAAATAGTATGCAGTTTGATGCAGTTTATACATGTGCTATCACATAAAATATATTTCCATGGTAGTCACAGTTGTGGAAGAAAAAACAGATCAAAAGGGAAAATAAATCATGAGAAGGAATAAAGTAAGTGAAAAAGATATGCTTGGATCTGCATTCAGTGTCCATCAGTTCATATCTGGAAGTGGATAGCATTTTCGTTTGTGAGTGTTTTGTACTTGTCTTTGATTCTTGTGCTGCTGAGAAGATCACAAAATGTTACTGATACTGTGTACAATGTTTTCCTGATTCTATCACTTTGTGTCAGTTTGTACAAGTCTTTCCAGGTTTTTCTGAAATCTGCCTACTCATCATTTCTTATTATGCAATGGCATTCCAATATTTTGCCACCATGAAAGGAGCTGCTATAAATATTTTTTCACATGTAGTTCCTTTCTCCATTTTTATGATCTCTTTGGGATACAGACCTAGTAGTGGTAAGGGTGTGCACAGTTTGGTTGCCCTTTGGGCATAGTTCCAAATTACTCTTCAGAATGGTTGGATCATGTCAAAACTCCACCAGCAGTGCGTTTGTGTCCCAATTTTCCCACTTCTCCAATATTTATCATTTTCTTTTTTTTGTTATATTTGCCAATCTGATGTATATGAGGTGGTATATCAGAGTTGTTTTGATTTGCATTTCTGTAATATCAATTAAGTTGGGTGTCTTTGACTGAGTCTTACTAGATGCTAAATCCCAGGCCCAAACCCCTCTCTACAGGGTGCTAAGCTTATGTTGTCATGAAGCCTTCAGGGTCCTAAGGGGAGTTGCTAAGACCAGAGCCAATGGTAGGCACCTAAGTTCTGGTTGCTCAGATGACATTTGATGATGTCCAAAGACTGTATAAAAAGAGAGAACAGAGCTATTTGCTTGGGGCTCTCACTGCTGGAGGTGCATTGTGTTGGTAAGCAAAATGGGCCCTTAGCACTCAGTTCAACCAAGTGCCCTTGAAGAGTTTGGCCTTTGTTTCCTTGATTAGATTTGGGTGTCCTTGGTGCCTCCTTGACTCAGGGGAGGGCCTAGTTTACACATGAGTTTGAGTGACATCTTTGGGACATCAGAGGTTTTTAGACAATGGGGGTTCAAGTTGCCTCTTTGTGATGATTCTAGGTCACATGGGTGAGTCACTGTGATGATTCTAGGTTATGTGGGTGAGTCGCATGTGTGACTCACCCTTGACACTGAAAAAGATATAAAACCAGGGATTGGCTTTCTCTTCTTGGGAGCTCTTTCCCACGGCAGTGATGGCATGCGTGACTCTGGGCCAGCCCTTGTTATGAGCTCCCAGGCTTAACCTAGATGTTGGTAACTATGAATCTGTATTTGGTCTGTCTGTTGATGTTTGTAATTTGTTTGTATTTGCTCTGAAGTTCAGGATGCTGGCTTTTTTGCCCTGAACTAAGTGAATGGTATTTGTATGCTGAATTAAAGTAAACTTGTCAATCCCTTAACATTGCTTTCCTTACTAAAGCAGATCAAAAGAACCTGGGCTTTTGAAGTGTGCTGGTAGTGTGCCTGTTGTTGGGTTTGTGTTGGTCTTTCACCCCTACAACAGCTACTAGCCAGACTGTTGAAACAGGAGTTGATGTGGAGACTCTGGGCAGCAGTAGTTAAGAGCCTGCCAGCTTGTAAACCTGGATGCTGGGACTTTGTTAAACCCTGGTAACTATGAATTGAGATTTGAATCAGACAAGGTCTGTCTGTTGATGTTTGTAATTTGTTTGTATTTGCTCTGAAGTTCAGGGTGCCCCTGAACTAAGTGAATGATATTTTTATGTTGGTTTGAAATAAGATTGTTAACCCATTAATGCTACTCTCCTTAGAACCTGTGCTGGCAGCATTTTTATTGTTGGGCTTGTGATGATCTTTCACCCCCCACAACAGCTGCTATCCAAATTGTTGCAACAATTTCTCTAATCAAAAGTGATTTAGAGCACACTTCTTCATATGCCCATTTGAGCATACACCTTCATATGCTCCTGGGAGCAACTAGTGACTGGAGGAGTGGGTTTGGACACATGGAGGAGACTTTGAGTCAAATGGAGAAGGAAGGTGACAAGAAGGAGGGCATAGGTCAGTACATGGCTGTATATTCAAGCATGTGGGGGGTGTTATTGGGGGAAAGGGAGAAGTTCTGCCTTGAGGCAATATACTCTCTATCAAAGGCAGAAATTGGAATTTTCTGGGTGTGGTACAAAGGAAAATAGGGTGTGGCCAGGTTGAGCTCTACAGGAGAGAGACAAAAACTACTTACAGGGGAAATCAGAAGAGTTTTAATTCAATGTAGAATGGATAGAATAGAGGGGGACTAGATAGGCATAGGGGCCATGAACAAGAGAATGAGTAAACAGAAAGAGAACTACTCTCAGGAAAAGGATGCAAAAAAATTAAAATAAAAAAACTAATGAAAAGAACTAACTGAAGGGGAGGAGAGGATGGAAGAACCTACTTGACTAACTGAGAAGAAAAAAGACAGAAGAATTAAATAAAAAGCTAAAAGCAGGAAATAAAAAGGAATGATCAAGCAAAACACCAAAGGCAAAGGAGTAACAAATGGGAGTTGGAAGAGTTCAGAGATGAGGAGAAAAAAGCCATTAGTAATAGAGTCATAATAAAAAAGAATAAGTTACAGTAACTAAAGAGATATAGTACTATATTTACAGAGGAAGAGGGGAGAAATCATAACTCAAAAAATAATATTAGAGATGGAGGGAAATATAAACATAACTCATAGCTTTAAATGTGAATGATAAAATAACTCAACGAACTGAAAAAGAGTCACAGATTGGATAAGAAAACAATACCTTACAATCTGTTCCTTAAACACACTTAAAAAACAAAGACATAGATAGAATAAAACTAAAGGATTGGAAAAAAGAAATTATTATTAATTTTAAAAAAAGCAGGAGTTGCAATCATGCTATCACAAAAAGCAAAAGTAAACTTTTTTTAAAAAAGAAATCAACAAGGAAATTATATTATGCTGAAAGGAACCACAGGCAACAGAGCAATAATAATACTAAACTTATACACTGCAAATGCCATAGCATGCAAATTCATAAATGAAACATTAGTTAGACTATAAGACTACATAGACAGTGACACATGACAGGACACTTCAATGTCTTTTGCTCAGTTATGGATAAGTCCAACATAAAGATAAACAAAAAAGCAAATATGCTTCTGAACAAACTGCTAAGGAAACTAGAACTAAAAGACTTACAGCACATTCTATAGAATATTTATTTCTTAGCATCACATAGAACTTCTACAAAAACTGATCATGAATTAGGCCACAGAAACACTGAAAACAAATGTAAAAAGGTAGTAATAGTAATATATCCCTCACACCATAATGCAACCAAAAATAGTCATTTGTTCAGGGGACATAAAGTCTCCTAAATGGAAACTTAACAATAGGTCAAAGATGAAATCATAGAAACAATTAGTAATAGTGTCAAAGAAAATTCTAATATTGCAACATGTCATAATTTCTGGATGTGGTTAAATCAGTCCTCAGGGAAAAAAATCATAGCCCTATAAATAGACATTAGTAAAATAAAAAGAGAGGTTTAATGAACTGAATGTACTTTTAAAAATTAGAAAGCCACCAAATAAACAAACATTTTATAAAGGATGAAAAAGGAGATATTAAAAATAGGAGAAATGAATAGGAAACAAAAAAAATTCTATAGAAATGATAATAAAACACAGTTGAATTTTAAAACAGATTAATAAAATTGATAAATCTCTGGGTAATATACCTTAAAACAAGAAGACAGAAGAGCAAATCAGTAAAATAACAAATGAGCAAGGTGAAATCACAACAAAACTAGGAGAAATAAAACAAATACTCAAAACAGATTTTGCAATTATATGCTAAAAAAATCAAGGACACAAAAGAAATACAGGAATAACTTCAAAAATGTAAAATGCCCAAACTGCCAGGAGACCAGACGGAGATGTTAAATAACCCAATCACAGAAAAGGAAATAGAACTAGTTTTAAAAGAACTTACAAAAGAAAAAATTCCTGGTCCTGATGGATTTTTTTTAATCTAACTAAATTATAAAAATGGGAGGGTGCATCAAAAAGAGAAAGGAAGAGGATAAAGAGGAGTGTGTGATGTGCCTTTGTGTAGCAACAGTTTGACTAGCAGCTACGATGGTTGTGTAAAACCAACAACAACCAGCACACAGAAGGCCACTAACACAGGTTATTTTAATCTGCTTTACTAAGGAAAGCAACATTAAGGGGTTGACAATCTTACTTTAATGCAACATACAAATATCATTCAATTAGTTCAGGAGGAAAAGCCAGCAACTTGAGCTTCAAAACAAATACAAATGAATTACAAACATACACAATATAAACAGAACAAATCACAATTCATAGTTACCAGGAAAGCATCAACATCTGAACTTACAAGCCAGGGGCTCTTAAAACAGCTGCCCAGAGTCCAATGCCACTCTTCCAGTGACTGAGAGCACCAAACAAGAATGTCAACCTCTGGGTTTATATATCTTGTTCAGGGTCAAAGGGTGTCACAATGTGTGACTTGGGGTGGAGCCTACAAGCAGTCATATCCTGACAAAAAGCTCAAGGGTCAAGTAGTTGACTGGGACCATGAACAGGCAGCAAAAATAAATTCAGACTCAAATTCAGACTCAAACTCAAACTCTATATTCCTTTTTGGGTGACAAAGAAGACCAAAACATACAGCCAGAAGAAGTCAACAAAGTCAAAGGGCCTACATCAAAAACCTCCAAGAAAGATATGAATTGGTCTCAGGCCATGGAAGAGCTCAAAAAGGATTTGGAAAAGCACCTAAGAGAAGCAGAGGAAAAATTGGGAAGAGAAATGAAGGTGATGCAAGAAAACCATGAGAAACAAGCCAACTACTTGCTAAAGGAGAATCCAAAAAATACTGAAGAAAATAACACCTCAAAGAATAGACTAACTCAAATGGGAAAAGAGCTCCAAAAAGCCAATTAGGAGAAGAATGCCTTGAAAGGCAGAATTAGCCAAATGGAAAAGGAGGTCCAAAAGACCACTGAAGAAAATACCACCTTAAAAATTAGATTGGAGCAAGTGGAAGCTAGTGACTTTATGAGAAACCAAGATGTTATAAAACAGAACCAAAGGAATGAAAAAATGGAAGACAATGTGAAATATCTCATTGGAAAAACCACTGACCAGGAGAATAGATGCTGGAGAGAGAATTTTAAAAGTATTGAACTACCTGAAAGCCATGATCAAAAAAAGATCCTAGACATCATCTTTCAAGAACTTATCAAGCAAAATTGCCCTAATAATCTAGAACCAGAGGGTAAAATAGAAATTGAAAGATTCCACTGATCACCTCTTGAAAAAGATCCCGAAAGGAAAACTCCTAGGAATATTGTCACCAAATTTCAGAGTTTCCAGTTCAAGGACAAAGTACGACAAGCAGCCAGAAAGAAACAATTTGAATATTGTGGAAACACAATCAGAATAACACAAGATCTAGCAGCTTCTGCATTAAGGGATCGAACAGTTTGGAATACGATATTCTAGAGGTCTATGGAGCTAGGATTAAAACCAAGAATCACCTACCCAGCAAAAATGAGTATAATGCTCCAAGGAAAAATATAGATTTTTAATAAAATAGAGCACTTTCAAGCTTTCTCAATGAAGAGACCAGATCTGAATAGAAAATTTGACTTTCAAATACAAGAATCAAGAGAAGCATGAAAAGGTAAACAAGAAAGAGAATTCATAAGGGACTTATTAAAGTTGAACTGTTATGATTACATTCCTACATGAAAAGATGATTTGTGTAATTCATGAGACCTTTCTCAATATTAGGGGAGTTGAAGGGAATATAGACAGGGGGGCACAGAATGAGTTGAATATGAAGGGATGATATCTAAAAAAATGAAATAAATTTAAGCAGCGAGAGAGGAATATATTGAGAGAGGGAGAAAGGGAGAGATAGAATGGGGCAAACTATCTCACAGAAAAGTGGCAAAAATGCAGTTCTGTTGGGGAAGGGAAGGTGAGGGGGAAGGAGTGAATCTTACTCTCATGGGATTCAACTTGAGGAGGGAATAACATACACACTCAATTGGGTATCTTACTCTACAGGAAAGTAAGGGGATAAAAAAGGGGGGATGATAGAAGGGAGGGCAGATAGGGGGAGGAGGTAAGCAAAAGCAAACACCTTTGAAAAGGAACAGGGTCAAGGTAGAAAATTGAATAAAGGGGGACAGTATAGGATGGAGGGAAATATAGTTAGCCTTTCACAACATGAGTATTGTGGCAGGGTTTTGCATAATGATACACATGTGGCCTGTGTTAAATTGCTTGCCTTCTTAGGGAGGGTGAGTGGGGAGGGAAGAGGGGAGAGAATTGGGAACTCAAAGTTTTAAAAGCAGATGCTTAAAAAATTTTTTTAAAAAGTTTTTTTTTAAAAAATGTGCAACTCAAACTCACGTGACCTAAAAGCATCATAATCATGGGATTCAAGTCCACATGACCTAAAAGCCTCTGGCATTGCAAACATGTCACTCAAACCCATGCAAACTAAGCTTTCTCTTGAGGCAAGGATGTCATTAAAGACTCCTAATTTAATCAAAGAAACCAAGGCCAGACTTATCAAGGGCACTTGATTAAATAATTGCTCCAGAAGAGAAATCAGTAAAAAAAAAAAAAAAGTCCCACCTTAATTAATATTACACTTTGTCAGGTCTAGGGTTAGTAATTAGGTGAAAGTTACTCCTGTGGACTCTCAGGAGGAAGAGAGGTTATAGGAGAGTAGGAACAGAAGCAAGAAGAGGGACAGATAAATTCAAGTGAAGAAGAGGGTGGCCCTTGTTTATTCTCCAAAAAATGAGGAAAGAAAGGACCTTATCAAAAATCCTCTTATAAGGCAAATATAGTCCTAATACCTAAACCAGTGAAGGATAAAACACAGAAGGAAAACTATGGGCCAAAATTATTAATGAATATTCATTTAAAATGTAAAAAAATATCCTTTTGAAAAGACTACAGCAATATATCCAAAAAATCATTCATTATGATTTATTGTTGGATTTAGGCCAAGGGTGGAAGGATGATTCAATATTAGGAAAAAAATCAAGATAACTCATCATACTAAAACTTTCCAAACCGTATGATTATTGCATATGCACAGAAGGATCTCTTTTCATATCATAAAATGCATCTAAAAGAAAAGCAATCAACATATATAATTAGGATACATTAAAATCTTTTCCAAAAAATATGAGAGTAAAGTAAGGACTCCCATTCTCCTCATTATTTTATATAATTCCAGAAATGCTAGCAACAACAATCAGACAAGTGAAAGAAACTGAAGGCATAGAGATAAGTAAAGAAGACATAAAACTATCCATATTTGGTGATGACATGATGATATACTTTGAAAATCATGGAGAAAGTACTAATTGAGGCAATTAAAAGTATCAGCAAAATTGTAGGCTACCAAATAAGCCCTCAAAAATCAACTACATTTCTATATAACAATAACAAAAACCAAGAAGTGAAAATAAAAAGGGAAATCTCATTGTAAAATGCATAATGCTTAAAATATATGGGGAGAAATCTATTAAAGGACAAAACATATATTGATTCAATTACAAGGTCCTCCTTAAAGAAATAAATAATGTAAATAGCTCGGTGCTCTTGCTATGTCAATCAAATTACCCAACGGATACTTCATAGAATTTGATAATATAATAAAAAATTCATTTGGAAAAACAAAAGATCTAGAATATCAAGGGAAATGAGGAAAAGGGGTAGGGACAAAGGGGGAATAGCATTTCCAAACCTCAAGGTATGTTATAAAGCAGTGGTCATTAAAACCAACCAGTATTGGTTTAAAAAAAAAGAGGAATAGATTAATGGAACACACTAAATGAAGAAATATTTTAAAAAACGGATCTTCCTTAGCAGAGACTAAATGATAAAACAAAATGGTAGACAGAGATAAAGAGAAATGTAAACAGAGATAAAGACAGAGAATAACTGTAGAGTTTCACAAAAGAAATCTTAATTTTAATTTAAATCTTAATTTTTTTCATGTTTTCCTTTTTTTTTTTTACTTTGAAAAGGCATTCTTTCCATCCACTATATACAGAAGGAGCAGGAACTTGGCTAGAAACTTCAGATAATGATCGCTTTGTAATGTGCTTACAAATATCATCACATTTGATTCTCAAAACCCTCTGAGGTAGGCACTACTATTATCCCTATTTTATAGATGAGGAAGGGAAGCTGACAAATCATTAAGTGATTTGTCCAGGATCATACAACTAGTAAGTGTCTTCAGGGAAGGTTTCCTAGACTCCAGGGCCAGTGCTCTATCCACTATACCATTTAGCTGCCTCTAGTGGTAATACTAATGGAAAAGGAAGCAGGTAAGGCAATCCCAGGGATTAAAAAATGAAAGGGACTGAAAAGTGTTCTTTATCCTCTGAATCATCTGTCCTTTCCTCACACTCTGACCAGTCCCCAGTTTTACTTCTTGCCACTCTACCTCACTCCCTTCATCCTTGCTAGAGTGTTTTTCATTGGCCATATGAGTCACTTTGACACGGAAGAATACTTCTATTTCCTGGTAAAGTAGGAAGATGAATGGAGAAAGGTTCCTAATTTCACTTGCTTTCCTCCCTCTTTTCAATTATCATCCTGAAATCTGGCTTCTGACCTCATCATTTAGCTGAAAATGCTTTCTCCAAAATTACTCATGATTTCTAAATAATCAAATATCAAGTCAATTGTTGTATAAGCAATTATTAAGTGCTTACTTAAGCCAAGCCCTGTACTAAGCACTAAGTATAGAAAGGTAAAAATAACTCACAGAAGGAGCTCACAGATCATTCCAGAATGAAGGACACACACAAGAACAACAGCTTGATTTGAACCTAGATCCTCCTGATTCAAGAGCTAGTCCTCTATCCCCATCCCACACTACCCTATTACCAATTATTAAATTATGAAAGAGGAAAATGGCATATACAATCAGTCACAAGCACACAATGATTGCCTTTGGGGAATATATTTTGTTGGTGAATCTGGGCATTTGTTGGGACATGTCTATCCTGTTAAAAGAAAACATTATCAATAAAAATTAATTATTTGCAGAATAATAGGTTTTTTTGTTTTGATTTAAAGAAAAAAGAGATCTAATTTCATTGTTGTGGGAAGTAAACTTCATCTGAACCAAATCACAAACTCGCTTCATGCTTCAGCAGACTCCTCATAATTTGCTTGGACCAGGAAAACCTAACCACCACCGGCTGGCCAACCTTCTGGTGAAGAGCCCTTTCCATTTAGGCTAAGTTAAATCCTTTGACAACAGCCAGGTTGTTGTTGGGCCCATACCTGAAGCCTTTCCCGACTGGTAGGACCTGCCAGAGCTTATATTCCACTGACATAACCTTCAAGAACCAATAAAATCAATTATGTGCAAATGAGATATGTAGTTAGTTAGTAATTCTTTATTAAGCACCTATTACATACCAGGCATTGTGCTAAATGCTAGAGTTCTGTTCTCAAGGAGATCACAGTCAAATAGAGGAGACAACACGCAAATAACTATCTATAATCAAGATATGTGGAGGATAAATTGGAAATAATCAGTGGAGGGAAAATAGTAGAATTTAGAGAGATTGGGAAAGGCTACCTGTAGAATGTGGTATTTTAGCTGGGACTTGAAGGAAACAAGGGAAGCCAGGGGGCAGAGATAAGGAGGAAGAGCAGTTCATGAGTGAGGGACAGTGAGAGAAAATGCACAGAGTTTGGAGATGGAATGTCTTGTTCATGGAGGCCAGTGTCACTGGATCACAGAGTACACAGAAGAGAATAAGGGAACGATAATTATTATTATTGTAATTCTGACTGGAAGAGTCTGTGAATCTTTGGAAATATTATTCATAGTTTGTAGCATTGAAAATGCTATTAACCACTGAAATATATTATTAAGTTACTTCTACAAGATTATAGATATACAATAGCTTTGAGAATGACGTTGTATGTAGAAGCAATATGTAATTGAAAAAGAAGCAGACTCAACCCTTAACATTTAAATAGATCCATTTGTGGATATCTAAAAAGATGATACTTTTAAAAAAATTTTAAGAGGCACCATTTTTCTAAGACTATATGAATTATAATGTAAAATGTATATAATTCAATAAGCCCCTATAGATGTGTATATAAGAAATGTGATCTATTGGATAATTGCCCTCCATACCTTGATCTCACATTATGAAATTATGAAAATTAAAAAATGAAATTTCAACAACGGATAACATCATGATAATGTACTAAAACATTTCAACTAAACTCATTAAGTGCTTAAGTATTAACTGCAACTTGTCTATACTGTTTATACTAAAATAATAAATATTAAATATGTGTATAATGAAGAAGCACACTTCCAAGCAATTTTGGATTAAAAAAATTTTTTGGTTTTCTTTGTTCCTGATATACACAGTTTTATAGCCCTTTATAGCATAGGATGAACAAGATTTTTAAGTAGATCTTCTAGATTACAAAAGTTTAAAACAATATCATACTATAATATTAATATTAAAAGTTTTAAAATTTATATTGCATTCATAGTTTTCATGAATTTTAATGGTATTTGGTGCTACATATAAATGTAAATTAAACTGTATCATACACTTAATTTCAATGCTGTACATTTTTATTTGGCTGTACCAATTGAGATCCAAGGTTCACAAAAAAATGTTATATATTATGTTAGGGACCTAATTTTACTATCACTATTATGATTATTTCATTAGATGCCCACATAAAAATTCTCACTGAATAACTTCCTCAGTAGATATAGGTATAGATATAGATATAGATATGTGTGTGTAATAACTATGCTAGTGATGTACTGATGATTGTTTAATATTTCCATACAGTTCAAAGGTAAAAAGTAAAATACCACCTCAAATATTCTGATATTGTGATGAAACATTTTACTGGAAATGAATACATTTAAGGAAATCATTACTTACAGTAGTTGCACAATGGATATCTTTCCACACTGTAGTTTCCTTGGAAAGGTCAGAGACTTCAAAAAAATTATCCAGAATCACTTCCCCAATCATGTCATGTCTAGAAAATCTGTCAAAATCATATATACTAAAGTGTAGTTTTCTGTTGCTCAGTTGGTCGTAGGCTACAGGAAATTGAAAGGTTTCTTCAAATAAGGGATTTAAAGTCTTCCTGTGTACCCGGGTCTGAAACTTCTTTTTCCTATCTGGAAGAAGGTATATTTTCACATAGGGATCAGATGTTCCTGTGAAATCTTTCACAGGTAAATCTAAGGCTTTGATAATATTAACAACGAGTAGTTCATTTTCATAATCATATTGGAGAGTAAAGTTAAGTTTCCCACAAGATTTGACATCTTCATTCCTGTTGCCCTCAGAGTCAACTGACTTCTGTTTATAGAGCTCTGGTTTTATTCTCCCAATGCTGGTGGTTGTCTCTCCTCTCCATAAAACTGGTTCTGTGCCCACAGAAAAATCAACACTGGACACTTGCATTTGTCTTGGTAGATGCCTCCTGAATGAATTATGCCTGCATGTACACACACACAGAGAGACAGAAAGACAAACACACACACACACACACACACACACTGATTAGATTATCTAGAGTAAAAAGTATACAAATATAACAATTTCCCCATCTTTTACATAATTAAACAATTTTTAAAAAAAGCAGAATTGACAAGCTAACAATCTTCAAGGAAATTCATCTAGTTGTGTTTTTTTTTTTTTTTTTTTTTACAAATCAGACCCACACTAATGTATTTTCCACCAAATTTTTGGCACTTTGTATAACAATTCTCAAAAGGAACACTTGCTACCAAAGGTGTAAGATTCAAATGAAATATTCAAGTTTGAAGTTTTATTATCTGGGTTTATATAAAGATTGATCCTGGGGAGAGGGAGGGTCCCTCAAGAAATGTCTACTTGTAATTGGTGGTAATTTCTGGGTCTGTATCCCCCAAAAGTATATCTTGTGAATCTTTATTTACATATTTACCTTTCATAGTCAGAGAAAACAAGTAGTTCAAATTAAAATTTAATAAGAAAAGTAGCAACAAACCATTTCCTCCACAAATCCACATTCTTCCACAAATACACATGTAGGGAACACATGAGACAAGGATGTATGCGGAAAAGAGTACATAAGGAACAAGTGTGGTCATAGCACATATAAGGAAGAGCAATGAACACCTTCTGTGTTGAAGGGCCTTTTTACAGTAATGCCATTTTTGCTGCTTCCGTTGAATATTCCCCTCTAGTCAGATCGTTTCTGGTAGATGTTGTATCATGTAGATAGTATCATCTAGAAACTGTCAAATCAGACATAATTTGCTAGATATTGCTTGTCTAGATTCATAGTATTAATAAGCTTCTGGCTCAGATGATGATGATTGATGATGATGATGATGATGATGGTGGTGGTTAGGTGGTGCAGTGGATAGAGCACTAGACCTGGAATCAGGAAGGTCCAAGTTAAAATCTGGCCTCAGATACTTAGTTGTGTGCCCTTGGGCAAGTCTTTTTGACTTCTATTTGAGTCAGTTTCCTTATTTGTAAACTGGAGATAACAAAAGTACCTACCTTTGTGAAACTTAAAATTGATACCCCACTTTACTCGGTATTACTTATTAATTGTTGTTTGAGAATTACATCTAATCCCAGGAATCACTATGTATGAATTAGTTTTATTTAAAAGGAGAGTTTGACTACTTAACACCAGAAGGTCTGACTTCTTAGCAAAAGTGTAACTTCCCTGTTTTTCTGGGCTACAGCTTGGGCTCTTGCTGCAGATGGGAGGAAGGGGGCAGTGAACACTCAGAGTCATCAAACATTCTGTCTGCCTGGTAATAAGCCATGGTTCTTTAACACCTGACTTTACAGAGGATGATGATGAACTCTTTCCCTCACTGTCAAGTGTCCTGGAAATCCCCTCCTATAAATTATTCTAAATGTAACCAACTGTATAAAAGACTGCTCTGTCTGCTCTAATGCATCCCAGGCCACTGAGGGACTATGGGAAATCACTTATTGATAACTGCTAGCAATACTAATAAATGATCTTGCTTGGAAACTTTGTGCCTCAGTTCTTCTTCACAGATTTTTATTGACCACCCAGGGTGTTGTGGGGAGTCAAATTAGATAATATTTGTAAATGACTTGGCAGACTACGTAGCACATAGTAGGTGCTAAATAAATGCTGGCCATCATCACTAGTTATGTATTCCATTAAGCTTTATGAAGTACTTTATTCTATTCACTGCATCACTTAGATCTATGTCTTCAAAATAAGAGCAGATACTGCCACGCTTTTTCGGCTTAGATAAAATCCATAGACTTCTTATAACTCTTTTAGAAAGGGTACCAACAGTATCTGGAGCAAAGATGGTAGAGTGGTAGGAAGTAATGTGGTGAGCTCCATTCCATGAACTTCTAATAGATCTAGAAAATGCACCAGATCAAATTCTGATGGAGAAATCCAGAAAATGTCAAAGGGAGTCATTTTTCAAAATTAGCTTGGCATAGGGAGACAGACAGGGAGGTGTGTAGATCCTGAGGGGTCAGAGAAGAAACATAACACAAAGCCCCTAGAGAGAGGTAGTTCAAGACCTCTACAGAGGCACCCCCAGACTCATACCAGATATTGTGACAGATAAATGCCAAATGACAGCTCTGTTGCCTCCCACCCGCTTCCAGGTTACAGATCTAGGGTGGACTGAGAAATGGACTTGCTAAGGATAATGGGATGCCTGCTTAGGCAATGTACTGATAAAGGAGGAAATTCAGAAGCAAGCCAGAACAAGGTCTCACTTCCAGCATCTAGCCCAGGATACAGATAAACAACCAAAGCAGGAATCCTAGGCTAATGGATAGTCATCGGTTCTGCCACTCTGAACCAACAAAGCTTTCCCACTGACTAATAGGGGCAGAGTCCAGCAGCAGCCTATTTTTGCTCAAGAGAATCCAACCCACATCAGCAACTTGCAGATCTTTTTTTTTTTTGAGGAGGGGAGGCAGGTTGTGGTTAAGTCACTTGCTCAAGGTCACACAGCTAGTTAAGTGTGTCAAGTGTCTGAGGCCGGATTTGAACTCAGGTCCTCCTGACTCCAGAGCCGATGCTCTACTCACTGTGCTACCTAGCTGCCCCAAACTTGAAGATCTTAGACCAGATGGGCGGTACTCAGGCTTTTCCCTGGAACAGACAACTCTGTGAGCACTGAAAGCTTACTGGTTCTGAGCCTGAACTGCCTCTGAGATCCTGGAATAACAAAACAAATCCCAAGAAAACAGCAACAGGACCAGCCTAGATCTTCCCTCCAGAAATTTGGCAGAGATAAGCCCTAACATCAAATATGAAGTCAAAACATAGGCTGGAAGAATGGGCAAACAAAAGATGAACCCAACTATAATGAGTTATAATGCTGGCAGAAACACTCAAGATACAAACATGAAAGAAAAGAATGAGTACAAAACATCAACAAAAAAAAAGGTCTCGGGGATGAACACAGCTTAGGCACAAATTAAACTAGAATTCTTGAAAGAGATGATGATTTTTTTAAAAAAAGTATTAAATATTTTTATAAATGGAATTAGAGCGCTAGAGGAAAATAACAGACAAGAAATTGGACCTATGGAAGAAAAATGCACCAGACCGAAAAGGAATGAAGAGCTTGGTACAAAAAGTACAAAATCTTGCCCAAACTCCCTAAAAATTAGAATGAGCAAATAGAAGCCACAGACTTCATGAGACAGCAAGAAATATTACAACAAAGTCAAAAATCTAAAAAGAGAAGAAAACATGGGGTATCTCATAGCAAAAACAAATGACCTGGAAAACACATTGAAGAGCAAAAATTTGAGAATCATTGGACTTCTGAACACCATATGAAAAAAGATGGTAGACACTACATTTCAAGGAATCTTAAGAGAAAACTGCTTACATTTCTAAAAGCAAGGTGGAAATAGAAAGAATCCACTCATTATCATTTGAAAGGAACCCCAAAATGGAAACTCCCAGGACATCACAACTATGTTCTGGAACTCCCAGGTCAAAGAAAAAATACTGCAAATAGCCAGAAAGAAAGAATTCAAGTACCTAGGAGCCATGGTTAAGATCACACACAACCTAGTAGCCACCACTAAAAAGAAGTGAAACGGAAGACATAAAATTATTCCAGAAAGAAAAGGATATAGGCTTAGGGCCAAGATTAATTTACCCAGAAAAACTTAGTATGATGTTACAGTGGAAAAAAATAGACTGCTAATGAAATAGAGAACTTATAATTATTTATGATGAAAAGAAAGACCAGATTTGCAGAGAAATGCTGAAGTTTAAACACAGAAGTGAAGAGAAATATAAAAACGTAACCATGAATGAACAATGATAAAGGACTAAACAAAGATAAATTCCTTACACTCAAATATGGGAGGATGGATCCCCTCTGAACCCTGTCACTATCCAATTAGGTAAGACCTTGGAGTAGTTCTGTTCTTTCTTGATGATCTTAAGAAAAGAATGGAGAG
Source organism: Trichosurus vulpecula (assembly GCF_011100635.1). Lineage (NCBI taxonomy): Eukaryota > Metazoa > Chordata > Mammalia > Diprotodontia > Phalangeridae > Trichosurus > Trichosurus vulpecula. The sequence continues at coordinate 212,871,103 of NC_050577.1, read as the reverse complement.
GGGAATAGGAATAGATTAAGAAAGGGAAGAAGAGAGAGGAAGGTTAGGGAAAACTATCTGAATATAATCAGTGTGCACAGGTAGACATGTACACAAACAATAAAGAAGGTATGGAGGGAAGTAGCCCACACTTAAACCTCACACTCAACTGAATTGGTCAAAAGAAGGAATACACACACACACACACACACACACACACACACACACACACTCATACACACAGAGTAGGGCATAGAAACGTATTTCATTTAAGAGGTAAAGGGGAGAAGGAATGAACTGATAATTTATAAAATTATGAAATAGGGGCAGGCAGCCCCTGGTTCTTTGAGTACTCATGAAAGACCATGATTGACAGTGAGAAAAAAACAAGCAATTGCACTTTAATAACCACAACAGATGGAAGAACAAACAGCAAAGGAAATACAAAGACAAGCAATAAAAAGTAGGAATACAGAGGCAGGTAACATGGGGATGGGGGGAACATAATGGTGAAGGGAGGGAGGCAGTGTGAGGAAAAGGGATGGAAAGCAGGTATAGCTGTGGATTGGAGTTGGGAGCACTCAAGCAGCATGGATCCTTAGGAAATGGAAGAGTGCTCAGGGGGCATGAGTTTGAAGTCTAATTTTATAGGGTGCTGGGGATAACAGACCAACTCCTATCTGTGCCACCTTAAGGTTAGTTCATTAGCATATCCAAATTATCTCAAAGGTATCAGTAGAACTTCAAAGTTACATTTCAAAGTTGTCAGCACCTTTTTGATGTTCTGCTGGTTAGGGTCTGTGGAAGTCTGGATTTTGTCTGAAATTTGCATATCAGAGGACCAGAACTTTGACAAGTAGTACTTAGATGGTTTTTCCTCATTTGGCACATATTACTAGGATGTCAATTTTGGTTAATACATGATACAATTTGAAAATTATGCTTCTTTGGTCTTTGGAATGGGTCGTACGTGACTTCCAAGTCCCCCTTTGTAATCTCACTTCCTGCTAATGCCCCTTTTAGTGACTACCCATAAAACTTACTTACTATGCTGATTAAGAGGTAGAGGGGGGAGGTCAGGGCACCAGAACAAAATACAGTTTTAACACAATCCAACCCCTGGTTCTCCGACCACCATCACATGTCTACAGAGTAACTAAACAAAATCACAGGAAGCACAATAATTACAATAACCTCAAAGGATCCTCATGGGAATCCTGCCTATTTCCCTAGAAAAATCCAGGAAAAAAGATCAATGAAAACACTCATAGGCCCTGGTAAGATGTTCTTGACATCTGTGATCAACAGTCTTTACTCTATTTCTCCTAAAGTCTGTGATAAGGGCTATTTCTCCTGAGAGGTCAAATCAGCAGGAGCTGAGACCTAGCTGGTTAACAGGTAGTCCAAGGCCAGCTGGTGGTCCATCGCCACAGCTCCCAAAGTATGTTGTCCTTCAGCCAATTTGTCAAATCCTCTGGCAGTATCCACAATTCGGTCCTTTAATTGCTCTGCAATAGCCACATGTGCGTCCTTCAGTTTCCTATAGACCTCTTCTTCTGTAACTCCCCAGGTTACCAGTCCAGTAAAGACTTCTTGGTCTACTAGGACATGTCACACTACACAGTGGTCACAGTGTAAGATGTGGGGGCTGGGTGGGTGTTGTTGGGGTATTCTTGTAGAAAGTGAGGTCCATCTCCATGGTGACTAGGGTGCCTGTCAAATTAAGCAACAAAGATATTAAACTGTGTGTGTAGATAAGGTACTGGGGAACTGGTACGGCTCCCTTCTGGTACTGTCAATCAAATTTTATTCATCCAGGTGACCACTGTGGTGTTGAAGTCTGATAATTTTGACCATTGAGAGCACATAGCTTCATCTGGAGACACCTTGGGGGGCAGTACCTAAACAGTCTGTGGCACCCACCAGTGTGATCAGGAATGTCACACAGAGTCTTATGCTGTTGGACCTAAGTAGTCCATGGGTAATGATTGACTACAAAGGTGTTTTTTTCTTTATCTGGTTGTGAAGATGTAGTTAGTTTAGGTGTGTGGTGGTGAATTGAACTGCCTCAAATTCTAGGGAGGGTTATATCATGCCCAGCACTGGTTTAGGTTCTATGTGGACATTAGCCATTGCCACGTGAAGTTTGCTCTTTGATGGAGAGCACCTGTGGGCTCTAGATAGGGAGCAATCTAGCCTAGATAGATAGTGGGCTAGCTAGATAGGGAGCAATCTAGCCTGTTTGGAACATTGTCATAAGACAAGTTCAGCAATTGAAAGAGATTGACTATGTTCAGGGATTTACATACCTGCACTGTTGGGTGCTTGCGAAATTTTGCTAGGCATGGTAAGGTGGCCAGGATGTAGGGGCAAGCACATGGATCAGGATGGTCCCAACATTGTGCCTGGATAGAATGTTTAGCTAGTTGGTTAAGATAGGGGCAGAATAGGTCCAGTGGGCCTCATTGAGGGTCCTCACATTCCCAAGCCTGAGATGACTAAAGGAATGGATGCAGCTGTTTGGGCAGTATTTGTCAGTGTTTGGGGTCCTGGAAGGACAGCACCTCAGCTGGCAGCCTTAGAGGCTGGTCCCATAGATTTTGGCAGATCTTGGGGCTTATCTCTGGATTCTATCTGGCTCCTTAGTTCTACATTTGTGGAATTTCTGGGTTTGTTAGGGCTCTTGGGATTGCTGGGGCCAGTGTCCTCCTACAGAACCTCCCATTTGGTCACCCAGGGAGCCAACCATTGCTGTACCCTGAATTGCCCTACCTCCAACTGCTGTATCTCTAGCTGTTGCTCTTGCTGCTATACCTTCATAGTACCTATGCACAAGTTCCCCAAATATATTTTTGATCAAGTTTACCACATCTAAGGAGACTCCTCCTTCCACTGGGGATACTGATTGTGCCACTGCACAAGGCATGGTAATGAAGGCCCAGTGGGTGGGCACAAGGGTATGACACAAGTTAGGATGTGATATCACTTTGAGTGCCTCTCTGGCTGATGCTGAAGGTAAGAAGGTGATAGAAGAGGTGATGGCCATGGGTTTTGTGAAGGAGTCCAGTAAAGAGGTGGTAAGCACCTCTGAGCAAGGCAAAGCAGGTATAGGTGGTACCTTGTTGGCCACAGTCAATGAGTGGTGTGGTGGGTACATTACCAGGAATCTTTGTCCCTTGTGTTGTAAGGTCATTGGTTGTGAGCTATAGGATGGTGAAGGATAGAAAGTCCTAAACTGCAGGTAGAGTAATATGTAATGTGGACAGAGTTGTGAGTCAATTAGTGTCCTATGCCATTAATTGAATAGTTTCCATGATGCTTGTTGTCTTCTCCAGAGGGGGCTACATCCTTGAACTCCCTTTTGACATTGGCTTAGTGCCCTTGTTGGAGTTGAGACTGTCACCTTGGTGTGGTTAGGCAAGGGGCTTTCCTGATCTAATGGTTCACTCATTCCCCACGTGGGGAATCACTATGCCATCATGGCTCAGTGTTGCCCTCACTCTCCCACCTATCAGTATGGTGAACATGGTGGCCTGGTGTGGTCTGGTTGTTGATATCATGGGTGTTTCCCTTCCTTCTATGGTTAGGGGATTCTATTGCATCACCACTCCCTTGCCTGTCACCCATACTGTTCCAACTCTCTTCCAAACCCTGGTCCCCAATCACTGTGAAGGGAAAATGGTGTGGGTTCCTCTTAGATATGGGAGTCAGGAGGTCTCAGGTGCCATTTGAGGTCATTCGCCTTGCTCTGCTGAGTAAGTCAAGGACTAGGATATGGGTCCTAAGTGTTGCATTGAGGGCTCAAGGGACCATAAGGGTGGCTTGCTCAGCATGTAGAGTACTTTAGGCACCATCTGCACCCAGATGGAGGTCCAGTTTCCCCCTAGACTCTTGAACAAGGTGGTTTTTAAGAGTATATTAACCTTCTCAATGAGACTAGCAGCCTGGGACCTATAGGGCACCCATTGCTATATGGCCTGCACTATGAAACATGTGCTCTGGTCACTGGATTTCTATGGGAGGTTCCTTTGACAGTCCAATGGAGATATTATGGGCTGTGGGACCCCTACACATGTGACACAGCAAAAATCTAGTATAAATGTCTACCATAGTGAAGGCATATTTAACAGCTCCAAACTGAGAGGGAAAAGGTCCTATCAAGTCTACTTGCCATATTTGGTGAGGCGCCTGCCCCTAAACAATGTTCATGTTTCCAGGGGCAGAATGCAGTATATATCTCCCATTCCTTAGTGACCAAAGTGATATGGAGGCTATCATACCTCACCTCCACAACCAGCATGCAAGACTGGAAGTCTCTAAATATCCAGAGCATTCATGTGCCCATTTTACAAGTCTGATTGCTATATGGGGCATGTCCTGTGCAATAATGGGGGTGGTCTGAGGTGCTGGGCATATGACGTTGTCAACCACTTGGTTGAGTTCTGTTTTGTTCATAGCCCTTTCTGAGTGGGTGGAAACATGATTGACCCAGATTGAGTGGATTTGTACATATGCTACAATGTTCTTCCAAAGTCCAATACTTCATACTGATCAGCTTTGGATCTTCCAATCATTCTGGGCCCATGTGCCATGCCAGGACTCCAAGTCCATTGGCTACCCAGGAGTCAGTATAGATATGGAGGGAGTGCTTCCTTTCCTTTAGCAATTCCCTCAAAGATAGGTGGATGGCCCTCAACTCTGCCCACAAGGTAAAATGTCCAGAAGGCATGGGTGGATGTTGCCAAGCATTCTACCTAGAAGTCATTATGCAGTGGCCCTAAGAGGAACGCTTGATTGGCTGCCAGTTTAACTACACTAGGAGCCCTCTGTTGCTCCAGGCTCCATTGAAAGGTGAAGGACTTCCATGTGACAACATAGATGGGAGCAAGTAGGGCTATAAGATAGGGAATATTTTGTCTCCAAAACTCAAACATGCCTTCTGAATATTGTGCTCCTTAATATCAATGCGGGATTAGAGGAACAGTAGCTTATTTCAGACTGGGGTAGGGATGTCTCTGCCTTTACTAGTCCATATGTAGCCTAAGAATTTCACATACTGTGAGGGAGCCTGTATTTTATAGGGGACTATTGCTCAACCACATCTGGCCAGATGTCCAACCATAGCTATGAGGTAGGCTTAGACAAGTTTGGAGGTCGAACATCACAATCATGATGTCATCCAAGTAGCATCATCTGCAGAGTCTCTCTGGTACTGGGAGGTCCTCTAAGTCCTGGTGGCACAGTTCATAGGCAATTGCAGGACTGTTCAGAAACCATGGGTAGCCAGTTAAGGGGGCAATACAAAAGGGAACCTGGAAGTCATGCACAAACCATTTCAAAGATCAAAGTATAATTTGCAAATTATATCAAGTTTTAACTAAAATTCACATCCTAGTAATATGTGCCAAATGAAGAGAAACCATCTAGGGTACTGCTTGTTAAAGTTCTGGTGCTCTGATATGCAAATTTCAGATAAAACCCAGACTTCCATAGCCTCCAACCAGCAGAACATCAAAAAGGTGCTGATAACTTTGAAATGTAAGTTCTACTGATAACTTTGAGATAATTTGGATATGCTAATGAACTAACCTTAAGGTGGCACAGTTAAGAGTTGGTCTATTATCCCTAAAGGCCTATAAAAGTTAGACTTCCAACTCCTAACCCCTGAGCACTCTTTTATCTCCTAAGGGTCCATGCTGCTTGAGTGCTCCCAACTCCAATCCACAGCTACATCTGCTTTCCATCCCTTTTCCTCACACTGCCTGCCTCCCTTCACCATTCTGTTCCCCCATCCACATGCCATCTGCCTATGTATTCCCATTTTTCATTGCTTGTCTTTGTATTTCCTTTGCTGTTTGTCCTTGTATCCGTTGTGATTATTAAAGTGTGATCGTTTCCCATTGTCAGTCATGGTCTTTCATGGAGAGTACCCAAAAAACTGGGTGTGCCTGGCCCTATTTCATAATTTCCTAAATGATTATCAATTCAAGGGGAGAAAAAAAATTAGGTGAAGGGGCCATTAAGGGAGGAATTAGTCCTAAGCAAAATAAATCCTAAAGATGTACAAAAATATTTATATATTTTTTGAGGTGTCAAAGGATGGAAAGTTGAGAGGATGCTCAAAAATTGGAGAATGGGTGAACAAGCTATGGTATATAAATGTGATGGAATACTATTATCCTGATCTCTTATCAGAATAATGACTAACAAGTGTACCAGAGGACTAATGATGAAACATGACTCTCAGCTCCTGATAGAGAGGTGAAGGACTCAAAATGCGGAGAGAGACAAATTTTTTCAGAAAAGACTAATGTGAAATTTTGTTTTAATTGACTATACATCTTTTTAATGGGTTTTGTTTTTCATGTGTTTTCAATTTGGGGGGAGGAGAGACATTAGGAGACTGAGAAGGCCGATGTTAGCAGATTAAAATAATTGTATTTTAAAAAGAGAAGAAAGGTAAGCAACACTTGTCTAGTACCAGAAAAAAGCCTCCTCTCAAGTTCTATTTCCTTTTCCCCTCAACCAATCAATAAACATTTCTTAAGCATCTCCTGTGTGCCAGGTACTGTGCTAAGCTTGGGATAACAAAAAAAAAAAAAGGCAAGGCAGTCCCTGCCCTCAAGGAGCTTACAATCTAATGGGGGAGACAACTTGCAAACAAATATATATAAAGCAAGATACATACAGGATAAAAAGGAGGTAATTCAAAGCGGGAGAATACTGGAATTAAGAGGGTTAAGGAAGACATCCTGGAAAACGTGGAGTTTTAGTTGAGACTTAAAGGAAGTCAGGGAGATCAGTAGGCAGAGCAGAAGAAGCAGAGCATTCTAAGAATGGAGGAAAGTCAGAAAAAATGCCCTGCACTGAGAGATGAAGTGACTCCTTCTTAGAACAGCCAGGATGGAAAAGTACATGTTGAAGAGTAAAGTATAAGACAATTGGAAAGGTAGGGGGGGCCTAGGTTATGAAGGGCTTTGAATGTCAAACAGCATTTTGTATTTGCTCTTGGAAGCAATAGGAAGCCACTGAATTTACTAGATAGTGGGGAGTAATATAATCAGACCCATATTTTAGGAAAGTCACCTCAGTGTGTGAATGAAGGACGGATTGGAGGAGTGAAAGACTTGGAACACACTGACCCACTAGCAGGCTGTTACAGTAATCTAGGCATGAGGTGATATGGACCTGTATTAGAGAGGTGGCAGTGTCAGAGGACAGAAAGGGACATATTCAAGTCATATTGCAAAGGTGAAATCAACAACAGCTTGGATATGGAGGCTGAGAGACAGTGAAGAATCCAGGATGACTCCTAGAGTTGACAATATGGAAGATAGAAGGTATTGAGTTTAAGATGTCTACTGGACATACAATTTGAGATGTCTGGAAGATGGTTGGAGATAGGAGACTGGAGGTTAACAGAGAGACTGGGGCAGGAAAAATAGATAAATTACCATGATGGTGGTAATTAAATCCATGAGGGCTAATGAGATCACCAAACAAAGTAGGATAAAGAAAGAAGAGAAAAGGACTCAGGACAGAACCCTGGGGCTTCCCTTATTTGAGGAAGGGATTCTATTGGTGCCAAACTCTGTAGGCATGTAAATCTTCTCTTTCAATCTGCCATTGTGAATTCTCTAAATGTGGTTTCATCTGTAACCTGACTTAGTTTACCAACAAAATCTGTTTAGGTAGGCTTGTTTCTTTAAGGGATGTATGAGATTATGATTCTACTTAAGTTTATTCTACTTTTTTTGGTGGGAGGGGATGGATCCAAGGTGGTAGAGAAAAGGCTGGGACTCCCAGGAGATCTCCCCAAACCCCACCAAAACAACTAAAATGCCCTAAAAAATTCTGGAGGGACAGAACCCACAAAAGGATGGGGTAAAATAATTTTCCAGTCTGAAACAACTTAGAAGGTCAGCAGGAAAGGTTTGTACACCAGCAGGGCGGTGGAGGGCAGTCCAGTGCAGGCTGTGCCAGCCCAGACTAGGCCCCAGTAAACCAGGAACAGGCCTTGAGAGCAACTGAATTTGCAGAAGCTGCTGCTACTTCCAGAGCTCTCAGCCCACAGATGGTAAGTGGGTTGAACCACTGATTTTTTTTCTTTTCTGGCACTGGGAGCAGGACTCTGTTACTTTGCCAGTAGTTAGATCTGAGTCATAGTCTGGGCTGGCAGTCCCAGGGTGAAGAGGAACACCAGCACAACAGAGCTTTCTGCAGCAGTGGAGCAGGGACTTTGGTCACAATTTGAGGACAAAAAAAGAATGCTTGTGGTCACTCGCAGATCATAACACTAGCCAGGAGAACAGTAAATACACCCCTCCTTAGATCATACCACCTTGGCAGAACTGAAAGCTTACAGACCAGCAGAACTAGCTATGAAAACAGCTGTAAAAACCCTGAAATTTGGAAGAGTGCCTCCTCCACCCTGGAAGCAGATCCCAACTTTAGCAAAGAGTTAAAAGTCAAGAAATAGTGTAGCGAAATGAGCAAACAACAGAAAAAATTCTGACTATAGAAAGTTTATTATGGTGACAAAGAAGATCAAAACACACTCATAAAAAGACAACAAAATCAAAACTCCTACATCCAAAGCCTCAAAGAAAAATATGAGTTTGTCTCAGGCTATGGAAAAGCTCAAAAAAGATTTTAAAAATCAAGTAAGAGAGGTAGACAAAAACTGGGAAGAGAAATAAGTGATGTAAGAAAATCATGAAAAAAAGTTAACAACTTAGTAAAGGAGGCACAAAAAATACTGAAGAAAATACCACCTTAAAAAAATGACTAGGCCAAAGAGTAAATGAAGCACAAAAATCAAATGAAAAGCAAAGTTAGCTAAATGGACAAAAGAATCACAAAAAGTCACTGAAGAAAAGAACTCTTCATAAAGTAGAATTGGTCAAATGTAAAAAGAGATACAAAAGGCTACCAAAGAAAACAATTTCTTAAAAATCAGAATTGAACAAATGGAAACTAATGAAGCAAGGACATAAAAATGCAATAAAGCAAAACCAAAAGAATGAAAAAAAATAGATCAAGGCACTAATTCAGAAGAGGACAATACTGTCAATATACCCACATCTGAAACCTCAAAGGGGAATATGAACTGGTTGCAAAGTCAAACAGCCTCAAAAGAGCTCAAGAAGGATTTTAAAAGTCAAATAAGAGAGGTAGAAGAAAAAATTGGAAAAGAAATGAGAGGTAAACAAGAAAGTCAATAGTTTGGAAAAGGAAGAACAAAAATTAACTGAAGACAACAAATGTTTAAAAAATACAATTGGCCAAAGAGAGGAAAAAAGGTACACTGAAGAAAACAAGTCCTGAAAAAATACAATTAGCAAAATGGAAAAAGAGTCACAAAAACTCAGTGAAGAGAAGAACTCCCTAAAAAGTAAAATGAACCAGATGGAAAATGAGGTACAAAATCTAATAGAAAGAAACAAGTCATTAAAAATTAGAACTGGGCAAGTGGAAGCTAGTGACTCTATGAGATATCAAGAATCAGTCAAATAGAAACAAAAAAAATAGAAGAAAATTTAAAATACCTCATTGGTAGAAAGAACTAACCTGGAAAACAGATTCAGGAGAGACAATTTAAAAAGAATTGGTCTACCTAAAAACACAGAAGGGGGTAAGAGGATAAGAGAGGGAAGGAGTGGTAGAAGGGAGAGAAGATTGGGGGAGGGGGTAATCAGAAGCAAACACTTTTGAGGAGGTACAGGATGAAAGAAAACAACATGATTATCACGGAAGTGTTTTGCATGACTACACTCGTGCAATTTATATTGAATTGCTTGCCTTCTCAAGGGTCATGGGGAGGGAAGAAGGGGGAGAATTTGGAACTCAAACTTTTAAAAACAAATGTTAAAAATTGTTGTTCACCTGTAACTGGGGGAAAATTAAATCCTGAATGAGTACCCAAAAAAATTTAAAAATTAAAAAAAAGAAGTTTGTGATCTGACCCACAGTGAGTCTTGTTTTAACTGACTGTATGGAGCTAGAAAGTATATAATCAATCTGATTGTTATGTTGACCATCTGATAATATTCATGTGTAGAGTCACTTTTTGGGTTGGTGAAAAAGTGTTAGTTGTGACCAGTTGTGACCTTGACAAAACTCTATTAGGTTGCCCTATTTCATTTTGTACTCCAAGGCCAAACTTACTCCAATTATCTTTTGATTTCCTCATTTAGCATTCCAATCCCCTAGGATAAATGTGACATCTTTTGGGGTGTTATTCCTAGAAGATGTTGTAGGTCTTCTTAGAATGGATCAATTTTGGCCTAATCAGCATCAGTGGTTGGAGCACAGATTTGTATAACTGACGCTGAACAGTTTGCCTTGGATTTGAAGAGATATAATTCAGTCATTGTCGAGATTCTACCCCAGTACGGCTTTTCTCACCCTTTCTTGACTATGAGGCTATTCTATTTCCTCTAAGGGATTATTACCCACACAGTAGTGATCATTTAAATTAAACACACCAATTCCCATCAATTAAAATTCACTAACACTCAAGATATTGATGTTTAATCTTTCTGTTTCCTGTTTGATCACATCCAGCTTACCCAGGTTCATAGATCTTACATTCCAGGTTCCTATACAACATTGATATTACTGCATCAGACTTCCCTTTCATCACTAGAAACACGTGCAGCTGAGCTTCCTTTTGGCTTTGCCCCAGCTGGTTTAATGAGGTAAAGCAGAGTTGGGCCCCTTCCTGAGGGAGCGAGTCACCAAAGAGGACAGGAGGGTCCTAGGACATGAGTTTTTGTTTTTTGTTTTTTTCTGGGTGGAAATGTAGCCAGTGAGAAGGAGGAGAATTCTGGAGAGTCCCAATGATTTGGAACAATTTTTCACATGGTTCTTTAATAGTTTGCCATTCTTTTGATAACTGTTTGTTCAGATCCTTTGATCACTTTTCATCTTCTTCATTCTTGCCCTCCTCCCCCTTACTACAAATATTTACACAGTGCTTTGAAGTCTACAATGTGATGTGCTTTAGATATATTTCCTCAATTTATCGTGATAACAGCCCTGTAAAATAGGGTCTAGTATTATTTCAGTGGTGGGATTCAAATAAATTAATAACTGATCCTCTGCCCTAATTACTGTTGAGTGAATATTGGTGAATGTGTATGAATATATGTGTGTGTGTGTGTGTGTGTGTGTGTGTTTGTGTGTTTATGTGTGTGAGTGTGTTTGTGATAAGGTATTGGACAAGCTCATAAAAATGGTATTGTGTTGGGTTGTATACATGGGGTTGTTGTACCCATGGACTCACAGCCCAGCTTCTCCCAGGAGTCAGCCAACACCACTCTGAGACCTGGAGACATCAGGACTAAGGTGAGCTCAGGGCCAGGGAAAAAGTCAGAGTTTCTCTTGAACTGCTTTGGTTACACTAAAAGACCAAGTTTGAGGCACCAAGGACAATCTGATTTTTTTAGCACATTTCCCCCTGCCCCCTCTGTCTCTCCCTACTACAGAACACTCCCTCTAATCACTTGGCATCCTTGATTTCCATGACACAAGGGTCCCTCAGTCATCAAGATCAGCTGTGATCAAGGCTCAGGCCTGAGAAAGAGGCAGGCCTAATGAGAAGAAGGAGAGGCTGCTGGAGGAGAGAGCGGGTCGGTAAGGGCTGGGCCAGGTGTGTAAGGGCCAGAGGGTGACAGTGGTCAGGGGCAGGGTGGAGGGGAGGCAGGGGAGGGGAGCGGAGGACATGTGTTGCTTGGCTTCCACCATCAGTGCCTTCTGCCTCCTCCGGCTAGGTACAGTAGGAGTGGCAAGCAGGCAGGAGGCAGAAGGCCCTGGGAGGAAGCCCAAAGTCACTGCTTGCTTTTTTTCACCTTTACACTAAGACCTGGTCCTAGCCCTCTAGCTTTGCTGCTGGCCCCTGGAGGCTGGGCTTGGCAGGTGATTCTTTCAGGAGCAGATGGAGAGGAAGGAAGCAGGGGAGGAGGGTCTAAGTCCATTGCAGCCTCTGCTGCTGCAGCTATCAACCCCCCTGTGTCCTGTCCCACCCCTCACCCCCCTCGCCCCAGGGGCTGTAGCTTTTGCTGGGGGCCCATCCTGGGCCTGGCTCTCCCCTTCCCTTCCTTCTTCCATCTCCCACTAGCACCTCATTACTGCATTCCCGCTTTCCCCTCTGCCTCCATCGCCGACCCCATTCCCAGGCCAGGACGCAGCACTGCCTTTGGCGGGGGTGGGGGGATATATATTTGTGATTTTCACATTGGGCAACTGCCCAGGTGCCCGCCTTAGAGAGAATCCTGATTCCAAGCGCCATTTTAACAACTGATTCACCAAACCAGTGCGAACAGCCCGAATCCCACCACTGTATTATTCCCATTTTACAGATGAGGAAATTGAGGCTAAAAGTAGTTAAAGTGACTTGCATAGGGTTTCACAGTTAGTTATGATTTGATTCAGGACTCAAACACCAGTTTTCTTGACTTCAAGCCTAATACTTTATCTACTATATAACCTAGCTTAATCATATATTTGTGAGATTTATCTCTGTATCTTGCATATTAGATCCTTATCAAGGATGTTGGGTGCAAAGATATTTTCCCAATTTACTGTTTCATCTGATCCTAATTCTGTTGATTTTCTTAGTGCAAAAGCTCTTCAATTTCATATAATAAAAATTACCTATTTTATCTTTTGTAATTACCTCCATTCCCTGTTTGCTTAGGAATTTTCTCCTTAGCTATGGATATGAAAGGTACCAAATCTAGTTCTATTCTATATTTTATTAAAAGTAGTGTCATCTTTAAAACTCAAGTCACACTTCTATTTTAAACTCATATTGATATATAGGATAAGATGCTGGTCTAAACCTAATTTCTGCCAGACTATTTTCTTGTTTTCCCCATAGTCCTTTGTATTATTTTCCCCCCAAGGATTTATTATTTCCATGATTATTTGTGCTTATGTTACTCTAATGATTATTTATTTCCCATTGGTTCACACTCAACCCCATTCCCATTTGCCTACAGTATCTCAAGCTCTTGAACTTACTTAAATTGTTTATTTCTCTACTTTTTATTTATTTTTAACTCAAAGGCACCTTAGAGACCATTTACACCAACCTCTTCATTTTATAGATGGAAAAACTGAGAAACAGAAAGTTTAAGTGGCTAGCTCAAGATCACACAGTATCTGAGGTGATATTTGAACCCAGATCTTCCTGACTCCATGCCCAGCACGTTATCTACCCTTTATCTATCTCCCCTCACTTTCGTCCCTTTTCCTTCCTCATATAGTAAAGTAACTAATTCAAATCCTACTTTCACCTTTTCCACTCTAATCTCTTCTTTTTTCTACTCTTCTATTCTCTGATTTCTTGTAACTTATAAAGAATAATACTATCTTACTCAAATTACCTTTCTTTCATATTTGAGTGTCTTTTTCTGGGTGTCTGAACTTCTTTCTTGGGGGAAGAGGAATTGAAATGGGTAAACTCAACCAGTATCTGTATTGGAGTTTGAAGTGTCCTTTGTTTTTTCTAATGGCAATCTGTAGGGTTTTTTGGTCAATACTTTATTGCCTATATCAGATATAATAAACGCTTCTTCCCCTTCCCCTGTCCTTGTATTTAGAAGTTCTAGAAATTTTCTTGTGATATTTTTGCCTCATATTAAAATTTGTAATGTTCTTCTGAGAGAACTATGATTCGTAAGTTAACTCTGTGTGGGACGAGTGAAGACCTCTCATAAAAGGGAACAAATTAGATAAATAGAAATAAGTAGGATAGTGAGTCCCATTTCTCTACTTAGATATTTTCCTTTCTGTAAAGCCATTATCTCTACTCAGATGTTTTTCCCCTCCACAAGCCTAGCTAGTGACCGTAAGGCCCCGAGGTTAAGAACAGGTCCTGTGTATTTACCTAATGGCGAGAGGCCTGAAAGAAAGAAGGGTTGAGGTGAATAAGTCAGCAACCATAAAAATTCTCTGAGGATAAGGATAAGACACAGGATACTCACCCCCTGTACATTGACCCCAAGATAAGAGAACCTCCGTTTGGGGAAGAATGGATGGAAAGCCGAAAAGCCAGGTGCAATATAGATGTGCAAGATTAGGTAACTAACAACTAATTCCTGCCTGTCACCGATAACCGAACTGTTTGTTTAATCGTCATTGTCATTTAAGACAGATTTACTACCTTGAGATTGATAGTAGAATGAAACAAGGATGGTGGGAAGTTTATGACTGTCTCCTGCTTGTAAAAAATAACCATACTGTTTGTTCCTTGCCATTGTCCCTGGGTAGATTTATCGCGTCTAGATTGTACCCTCAAAGCTTACGTCTGCAAGCTGAGAGGAAGGAGGTTGGGAGGGGGAATTGCGGTTAGGGACCTATATAAACACCCCAATTTTCTGTGTCCAGTGCGCTCTGACACTGAGAGGACCCCCAGTCCTTTCAATGTCCGGGTTGTCCTTTCCTGCAGGATTGTAATAAATTTTCCTTTCTACTTTCACCTTGAGATGCCTCTGTTGTTAATTTTTGGATTCGTAAAATCCATCCCACACAACTCTAAACATCCTGTCTTCAAAGTCAGTAACTGCGGCTTGTACAGAATTTGTTTTCTTTTAATGCTACTGACTTTCTCTTTCATCTTTTATCAAATTTCCCTCCACTTTAGTATGTTTGTGTTCCAAAAATGTTAATCTCTCTTTAGAGATTCTCTGAAATGGATTCCATTTTTCCTAGTCTACTGATTGTGACTGAATTGAACTATATTTTCTACATCGAGAGCTCTTAATTACTGAGCTAAATTCATTCCTAATTTCTTCCTTTGTGAATTTTATTTCTTTTGAGCCATTCTGTGGGTTTTTTTTTTAACCAAGATCTTGAGTTTCCACAAAATTCTGTCCTTAACGAGGGACTACTGGTTCACTTTACTTCATATTATACTATCATATATTAATCATATTTTGGTTTTGCTCATTTTTCTTTCTGATTTTTAGGAATGCTTAATATTTTATCAATTTTTTTCTTTTTATGTATTTAATGTTTAGACTTTTTTCTTACATTTCTTGCCATGTTCTTTGTCTCTTTTACCCCTCCTAGTCAGTCTCCTCAGATGGGGGATATAAGATTCTTTGCTTTGGATCCCTACCTTCAGCAAGCTCTGTCAGCCTTGTCCCAGCTCAGTTTAAAGTCAGGCCCAAAGCAACTACTCATGCAGGTCTATTTTTAGCATACACATCTCCCCTCCATTTTCCTCCTTCTTTTTTCTTTTTTTCAGCTTCATGTGGCTGATCATAGTACAAGTTTTCTGCTTCTCTTGTCACAAAAGGAGGACAAGGAGTCATTAGGGCACAGTCTCAACTGGATCTCTACATGCCATTCCTTCAGGACCCAAAAAGTCATCTGCCCTAGAAATTGTCCATCCACCTCATCTTTCCCTCTATCCTCTGCTCCTTTTCTTTATATAGCTAAGCAGAGTCAGCCTGACTGTGATTCTTTGGAAGAGTCACTGCAGCTACAAGGAAGGGAGGGATCTGTGCCGTGAGTAATCTGCATGATTAGAGACTGATTACATTTGTTTCCTATCTTCTTTCCCTCAGGCTGGAAGCAGCTGGCTGTCATCTGTACATTTTCAGAGTACCCAATTTATTCTGCTCTCCTCCTATTCTTCATGTGACTGGATAGAGTCAGTCTCTACTCAGTAGGGGTTCCTCTGCTAGGGCTGGCTGGCACAATCCTGAGACTTATCTTCTGCTTACTTCAGGGCATGAAGGGAATGGGAAGGAAGACTCTATTAAAGTTTGGAGTTTTTTTATGTTAATCCATAAGATTCCTATCTTACCCTGGTCTTTAGTTTTCTTATCTCAAGGATATAGATCTAAGCATTCTGCTTTTGGCACCTAATGACTTTTCTTGAAGGTTACTTTGTTGAAGTGATTTGCAGAGATCTATCAGAACTGCCAATTTGTTGGTAATAAGAACCATAAATAGTAAATTTTCACTACTTTTATAAATGTTTCAGACATATGTGTCTAGAAAGTAACTGTTTTAAAGGAAAAGTACTCCTTTATTTCCATATCAAATGAAGATTTATTTCCTAGTGTATTCTAAAAAGGTATTATAAAGCGGTTTTTTAGGTGTAAATTTATGGGTCTTTTTTTGTTTGTTTAAATACTGAATTTCAATGGGTACACATTTTAAGTTCTAGATTAAATTTTTGAAATGAAAACTGGGCATATTTCTGTAATTTTACCTTGATCTTCACTTTGACCCTATCTCAGCAATTCAGGGCCAACATCATATGTAGTAACTAGAACAGGCTAAAAAGAATGTTTAAAAAATCATCATAGAAAGGAAAGGGTACCCACAAAAAACTAGTGCTAGAAAATGCCTATATACATGAGGGAAATAAGTTGTGTCAGTGATCCAACTAAGCCAATGGATGAACTAAAATAGAAAGGGGGGGTGGGGAAAGCAGATATGATGGTACGTGATGAAGGTATCAAAAAGTAGAAAGGAAGAACAGTAGATGAAATTGGATGAACTTTACATAATACACTGTCCTTTTGAGGTATTTTGTAATGTACACCTGGTGACTGGTATATATCACCATTTTTATACATATGCAAAATCCAAAAATGCTATTAAAAGAGATATTAATTCCACAAGCCTCGAAAGAAAACTAGCAATTTAATATGCATTTTAATATGCAGTTGTGGTATAGAACAATGATAAAGAACAATGAATTCAGAATCAGATCAACAGTAGATTTGTGGTCACATCATTTGTGTAACTTTAGGCAAGTTTCTCTGGGACTCAGTTTTCTAATCTGTAAAATGAGGGAACTGAACTGAGTGATCATTAAGATCTCCACTGCCTCTTAATGCTATGATAAGGGTTTGATTATTGGCTCTTCATTCCCTATAAAATTTTTAGGGTCAGGGGTAGGACTAGACAAGATGATCTTTAAGGTCCCTTCTTATCCTATAGTTCCTTCCTGGGTCTACAGCTCTACGACTTTATAACCAAACCACCTACGCAACCCATGAATTTAATTGAATGTGGTTAAAACTGCTATTATACTGCTTAACATAACCTTTGTTTTGTCTAACAGTTTATCACACCCATCCAATAAATAATATTATTGGGGTTCATCTCATTCATAAAGTCATTTCTCGGACAACTGTTACCCAAAGTTTGATCATATATAGGATCATTAAGCAGCAGAGCTGAGATTAAAACCCAGGCCCTTTGTATACAAAGCCTGTGCTTATTCCATTTCTTCAAACTATGGAAATCAATTCGAGCTATCCCAAGTCAGCTATTTACTGTAATATTAGGATCATATTTGTCACCATATAGTTGTTATAAATAAAAACTAGGGAAACAACATATATCCTATTCATAACTTGCTTTTCCCCAGAATTTTGCCATCTTATACTGCCTATAAAAGTTCATATTTTTATAGTGATGGGTTTACAAGAGATTTCTTCCAAACAACCTTGTGAATTAGGCAGTAGAAGTACTAGTGATCCCAGTTTACAGATAGGAGATCTATGGTTTAAATCTTGACTTTAATGTTGGTTCAAGTTCACACAGATATTGGGAAAAAGAATCAATATCCTAGGCTAGTGGGGGGTTTTTCCACTATGTCACACTACCTTTATAATTCAGAGTATCTTTCGATGTAATATAACAATCCTCTTCAACAAAACCAGTAATTGCTTTTGAATAAGTCTGCATAGAATAGTGCAGCTGTACATCCTTTCCCACTGGGAATCAAAGTATAGTGAAAGTGTTATTCTAGTGAAGCCTGTGCCCTAATTACACAGTACTTAGGCTATATTCTAAGTCACAGTTTAGTGTGTCAGTTAACTGAAGCTTTAATTATTGCAGTGCTTTACCATTTCCATGACAACACATCTTGCTTGTTGGTAATGACAATGGTATGATCATTATTCTGGCTCAAATGAAATATAACGAATCAAAATGCCAAGAGCTTTACCATTACAATTCTCTTCTGTAACTCTGGATCTTGATAAAGCACAAGCCAAACACTCTCCCTATTGTAAATGGGAGAAAACCTTTGCCTCTGATACCATCTTGCCATCTTTGAGACAGTTTCATGAAAATTGCTTGGCCATGATTAGGAACCATGTTGCACACTGGGTGCAAACATTATACTTTCACTCAGGCTTTAATGACTGAAGGGGAAAAAAAAAACTAGCAAGAAGCTCTTTACAACCTCAGTTGAAACAACATCCACCAGCTGAACTCTATATTTGGGAAGAATATAGACAGCCCTATAGACATAATACTTATAAACAGAAAAAGGGTGTAAGGGTACCTCACCAAAGAAATATATCTGCAATTTTTCATAGAATGAAAGGATTCAAAGGTAAAATACATAACAGACTTACAACTGAAAGGGATCATCTAGAAGTCATCTAGTCCAATCCCTTATTTTCAGATTAGGTAACCAAGGCACAGAGAGGCTAGGCTAAATAAATTGCCAAAGTCACACAGAGAGTAAGTGGCAGAGCTGGAATCTGATCCCAGGGATTGTAAATTCTTTTCCCACTTTTCTAATCCACAATAAATATAAATAATTTTATTTTCTGCTTTCCTCAGCATTCACAGCTCATTACACTCAAGATACCTTACATCTTGTTTGAGCAACTGAAAAAAAAAGTTCATATACATTCCAAAATATTATCTACTTTTAAAAGACAGTCACTGACACCAGTTTTAATGACTTTCATTCACTACAAGCCTCCAGCAGATCTGTGAGCTTATCAATGAAGACTGTAATCCATCAATGCATGCCAAGGGTAGTCACTTTCTTCCATGAACTTCTACAAGCTTATCTGATACCTGCAATTCCACACCACTCACTCCTCAATTCCCTTCAATCTGACTTCTGTTTCTGCCATTCTACTGAAACTACTGTTATCAAAGTCACAAATTTTCCAAATCTAATTTATCTCAGTCTTCTTCATTTTTCACCTGGTGCAACACCTGGTACTCTTAAACAACCTTTTCAGTTTTCTTTGGATTTCTCCCACCACTGAAGTGTGGGTGTTCCCCAGGTTTCTGTCCTTAACTTGTTTCTCTGTTGTATTTGAATTGAAATGAATATTATATCTTCAATAACACTAAAACATGACTCAGTTTCACATTTATTTCATTGCCTTGGTCATAATTCATAAGCTTTTTGAGATATTTATTTTTCATTTGTAAAGTTAGTCATGAGAGGGATATAATTTGAGTTACTTTTAAAAATTTGTAACTTTGAAATAAACATACAATTTGGTGTTACAATGAAGTTAACTTTTTTTTCTTTTCTCTCTATACTTCCTTCCTTTTACAATTTTAGTGATTCACATGGCTTCAAACTCTATGCAGGTGACCTGAATCAAATCCAGTAAATCACAATGAGAAAGCCTAACAACCCTGAACAAAATACATAGACCTCTCCTCCCTCCCCACCCCACAACCTAGACAGAGCTCAAAGAGGCCTACCCACTAACCCAAAGAGCAACTGAATTCTGCCTAGAAGTTGTGTTGGCAGCTTTCTGTGTGCTGGATGTTGGTGGGTCTTACAGCCCTACAGTAACTTCTAGCAGATTGTTACTACAGAAGTTGGGACTTCAAACTGTTATAATAAACCACTTTGAGGGGGAATGGCAGCAGCCTCTGTGCCTTAGGTGCCCTAGACTTCCCTGCTTGCCCAATCTTCTTTCCTTCTCCCCTACAAACTCCATAGCTGTGGAATTTACTTTTTCCCTATCACCACTGGGTTGGCCCTTGCCCCCAGATGTCCTGATCACCGAGGCCCAAGACCTCAGGAGGTAGAATGTCTAAGGAAATGGCTGGGCCCAAGGCCAAGGGAGAGTATGTAAATCAGTCCTGCATAATTGCTAAAATCCTTAACACCATTCTTGTCATGGCCACCTGGACTGACCCATGACCAGAGTCCTCAGTCCCCTTCAGGAGGAGAAAACAATATCAATATCTAAGATGAGGCCTAGAAGCACAGCCACCAGTGCTTCCTGAGATGGCTATAACAATTTCCTGGCACTGTCTTCAGCTAGAAAACTCTCACCTCTTCTTCCTCTCCAAATCCCTAGGATTCAGATTCAGAGGCTAGGGAGTGAAAAATTTCTACTCCCCATTTCCTTACCTACATCCGCCTCATCTCCTGGTTCTATCCCTGCTCTGACTTCCCTTTCCACTGTGTTTTCTGAAATCCCTATTCTATTGTTAAGACTTTTTTTTTCTTTTCCATTATATCTTGTCTTCTCTCCCTCCGTTCATTTTGACATCATGGAAACCTGTTTTCCCCTCTCCCCTCAGAAGATCTACATCTTTAGCCACCAAGTGAACTAGATGGAACTTTTCTCATGTCACCCAATGAAGAGAAGTGCAAATGCTCTTCAATACCCCCTATTATTTCTAGACCTCATTCCTGCTACCATCACTCACTAAACATTGATCCTTTGGGGTTTGTAGAATGACAGGATCATAAATCTGGAGCTAAAAGACAACTTAGAGAGACCAAGACAGCAGAATAGAAGGGGGAAAAAAGCATAATCTAGCTTCCCCCAAAACAGTTTTTTGTAAATAGTGTTTTATTTTTTCTAATTACATGTAAAGATAGTTTTCAACATTCATTTTTGTGAGATTTTTGAGTTCCAAACTTTCCTCCCTCTCTCTCCTCCCCTCCCCACCCCAAGATGGCAAGCAATGTGATAACAGGTTATACATGTGCAATCATGTTAAATATATTTCCATATTAGTCATATTGTGAAAGAAGAAGCAGAACAAAAGGGGAAAACTGTGAAACAAAAAACAAACAAAAAAACAACATGGAAATAGAATGCTTTGATCTGCATTCAGACTCCATAGTTCTTTCTCTGGATATGGATAGCATTTTCCATCATGAGTCTCCCCCAAAATTATTTTAACAAATGTAAAGATCATGTACTGAGTAGTCAGTGAATAGGAAATCTAAGGAGACACCACAGTGGATCTTTATGCCAGTTCAAGATTCACAAAATTGGCTTGACAGGAAAGTAACCAGGGCAAGAACTGTATAATAGGGATGGGTCAGAATCTCAGAGTCAGTTCCAAGGGCTGTGAACAAGGCTAGCCTAGTAGTATAATGTCCTGAAACTGATTATGGACTCAGCTAGCCCCAGGCCTAGAATAGAACTACTCCAGCAGCACAGGGTTCCCCAGAGAAGATCATAGAAATAATGAACAAAAGTTAAAAGGAAGGAGTTTTAACAGTACTCTATTTCAAACTGAACTACAAAGGAAACTAGATGGCACAGTGGATAGGTTGCAGGGCCTGGATTCAAGAAGACTCTTCCTGAGTTGAAATCTGATCTCAGATACTTACTAGCTGTGTGACCCTGGGCAAGCCACTTAACCCTATTTGCCTCAGTTCTCTCATCTGTAAACTAAGCTTGAGAAGGAAATGGCAAACCACTCCAGTATCTTTGCCAAGAAAACCCTATATGGGATCATGAAGAGTCAGATACATCTGAAAGAAATAGACATTGATCAGTGGAACACAGTAGATAAAAAATATATAGAAGCAAATGAACACAGTAGCCTAGTCTTTGATAAATCCTACAACTATGCCTATTGGGGTAAGAACTCAATATTTGACCAAAAATGCTGAAAAACTGCAAAATAATCTAGCAGAAACTAAATATAGACCAACAACTGATAACCATAGAGGAAGATAAACTTCAAATGATTTCAACATAGAGATGACACCATGAACAAATTAGAGGTATAAGGAAGAATTACCTTTCAGATTCCAGGGATGTTGTAGGTGCAATTCTAAAGCCAGAAGCTTCTTAGCGTAGGTTCAGTTTGGGGACAAAATGAGGGAGATTTACTTTGTTCAAATACAGTAAAGATACAGTGACATTTAACTTCTCTGTCAATTCCATCTGGAAACAAATCTGTTCAGTCATTAAAGAATGGCAGATCATATGGTCTTAGGCAACCACTAATTCTGATAGGCCCAGATTATACTTGGCTGGTATCTTTTATGTCCCTAGGACAGGAAGCTGTGTCAGAGAAGCTAGAGCCAATCAAGGTAAATGGGAGAAAACCAGAGACACTGAGTCAAGAAAACACTGCAAGAGAATAATTCATGACCAAGAACTATATATGGACTATTATGATTTATATAAAACTAAAAGTGTTATGCAAACTAAACTAATGCAACTAAGGGAAGGAAAATATTTAATTAGAGGAAAAAACCTTAACAGCATATTTCTCTGATAAAGGCTTCATTTTCAAGTAACTGATTAAAATTTATGAGAATAAGAGCTATTGCCCAATAAATAAACAAAGCAAGTTTTCTAAGGAAGAAATCTAATTTATCAATCAAACCATGAGAAAAAAAATGGTCCAAATCAATAATAATTAGAAAAAATGCAAATAAAGGCAACCACAGATTGGCAAAACTGGCAAAAAAGGGAAAATAACATATTTTAGAGTGGCTATAGGAAAACAGATGCCTCAGTGCACTGTTGGTATAGATGTAAATTAGTCCAGCCATTCTGGAAAATAATTTGGAAGTATATTTAAAAAGTAATTGAACAGTGCATATTCTTTAGACCAGCAATACCACTACCAGGACTATATAAAGATATCAACAAAAAAGGAAAAGGATCATGTTTAAAAATAGGTATATCAATTCTTTCCTTGTAGAAGTAAAAAAAGTATGGAGATGTTCATCAATAGGGAAATGGCTAAACAAGTTATGGTATGTAACTGTAATGGAATGTTATTGTACTTGCAATAAATTATGAAAAAAATGGTTTCAGTGAAAACTGGGAAGACATGTTAATAGAAGTACAGTGAACAAAACAAAGATAATAATTTATACAACAATAACACTGTAAAAACAAACAACTTTTAAAGACTTAATAACTCTTTTCAACACAATGAAAAAACATGATTCCAAAAGAGTAAAGACAAGGCATGTTATCCACCTCTTAATGGAGAGGTGATGATCTCAGGGTACAGAATTTAGACAAAGCCAATTCAGGAATTTGTTTAGATCCAGAGATTCCCAAACCTATTTGGCCTACCATAATCTTTTCAAAAAAAATTTGCTCAGCATCCCCCTGGAAATCTACTTTCTTTAACTCTGTGATGATTTTTTAAAATTTGCATCATTTCAGGAAAAAAATATAAGATATATATTTTTTAAATGATGCATACTAAATTTAATAATTTATTGTAAACTCATGGGGTTTTTCCTGCAATGAAATTTTGATGATGCAATAGTGCATCATATAACCACATAATATCATATTGTAAACAAGTCATCACATGCACACATTCCTGCCAATGCATGCTGGATTTTCTGACTATGCACAACACACTCACCTGCCAACAGTTGCCTGTTGGCCGACTTGACCACTGATTAGTTATAACTTGGATTTTGTGTGTTTATTTGGAAAGCAATATAATCACTATGACTTTAGCTCTGTTACAGAACACATGTAACATATATGAATGGTTTTTCAAAATTTTCTTCTCTTTTTTCCTTATATTTCCACTACCCCTTATTTTTATTCAATGCCTGCCAATTGTGCCTGAAGCTATGGCCACCCCCCTGGATCATTCCAGAGCCCCTTGGGGGAGCAGTATTGCCCACTTTGGGAAACTATGATTCTGGACCATGAATATTTATTACAATATTCTATTTTTACCCCTTTTCTTTTCCAGTGGTGGGAATAAGAGGAAAGGAAAATAGATTTTGGTTCATTGAAAAAAAATTAAATTTGGATTGGAAGGGTGGGAGGAGAGGATGGCAGAGGCTCTTAGAGGGTTGGGTGAATGGGGAGTGGGAGGGTGGGGTAAAGAGGATAAGGTTAACAGGGATGTGGTAAAAAAAAAAAGCTGAGAAAGAAAATAGTGAGTAAAAATAAGATGGAGAGAAATCCACAAATAGTAATTATAACTTGGAATGTGAATGAAATGTTTATAGCAGTTTTCTTTGTGGTGATAAAGATCTAGAAATTGTAGGGATCCCCATCGATTGGGGAACGGCTCAACAAGTTGTGGTGTATGGTTGTGATGGAATACTACTGTACTAGAAAGAAATGATGAGTTCAAGGCATGGCAAAACTTGCATGAAATAGTTAACAGTGAAGTGAGCGGAACCAAGGGAATATTATTTGTAGTAACAACAATATGAAAATGATAAAAATAAAAAAAAATTACACAATAACTTTTTAGTATATTTTGAGGGAGTAGCAAGTTGTACATAATAAATTTGCAGTTTCATGTGCAATCATCTTTTTTATTACACTGTTATGGAAATGCTTGTTTTATTCCACAAACTAAAAATAACATCACTTACATTTTAAAAAAAGAAAACAACTTAGAGATTGCCTAGTCCAACCCCTGTATTTTATAAATGAGGAAATTCAGGCTCAGAGAGGATACATAATGACTTCATTTAAATAGGATTCCTTCTGTGCTTGCTCCCCCAACTTTCACTGGCACTGTTTGATTGGATCCCCAGAAGGATGCCTGATGATTTGGGTTCTAAGGGCTATCCACAGGTAGTGACTCCTAACACTATACCTTTTGAAGGGAAGGGTAAGGCAAAAGCATTCATTAAGCACCTATCATATGCCAGATACTGTTCTATGTACTTTACAAACATTATATTATATTATTTGATCATGAGCCTCCACTGTTGTGCTTTCTATTAATGGAGTAGCCTCAATTAGCTCTTAGAAAAGACATTTATGGAGAAATGGGAGGTGGAGCCAAGATGGCCACATGAAAACAGTGTCTTACCAGAGCTCTTTCACGAGGTCTGTCAGATTCCTATAAAAAAGTGAATTTGAGCAGATTTGAGAGTTAGAAACCACAAGCAGTCTGAGTGGGGCAAATTTCCAAGCCAGGAGAGTCTGAAAGGCCGAAGGAACAAATCTGTAGGCTTGGAGAGTGCTCAGCGTGAGGAGCTGCTCCAGACAGCACCAAAGCGGAAGCGGCAGGCAGGAAACCCATGTGGGAGACAGGCTGGGGGGAAAGTTGGGCACCCAAAATTGGTGGAGATCCCCAGGGCTCCCAACACAGGACGGCAGTCTGTGGAAGCGACGAGAGGCAGCACAACGCCACCAGCCGTGAAACCTCAACTCCTGAGGCTTGCAACCCAAAGGTATGAAATGTGACTTCTTGAAGTTCTGGGAGACATAATGTCCAGGTAAATAGCTCCAATCCATACCCCCCTCACCCACAGAATTCCTAGGAAAAAAAGAACAGTGGAATAGAGGAGATAGAAGTGGGGCTTCAGTGGCCAAGTAGTAGAAGTTCATTAGTCCCAGAGGGGCAGAGCCAGCAGGGGTCAACACCAGGAGCCCAGACATAATCTTGCTCCCCCAGGGGAAGTGCCTACACCAGCTCAAACAACAAAGAGCTGAGACCACTGCTGAAGAGCAACAGTGCTGGAGAGCAACCCTAGGGAAAGAGACATCAGGGAGCCAGACCCCTCCCCCACACCTCAGGAAACTGAAGGCTATAATTCACAAAGCCAACAACTAGACTCACAATCCCCAGAGTAAGAAAGCTGGGACACGGAGCCCTGAGCCCCAAAAGCAGAAATTTATTGTAAAGCCAGGAAAAGGCTAGCCAACATGAAGAAGCACACAAAAAAAACCGAGAACCATTGATTCTTTTTATGGAGACAGGCATGATCAAAATACCAATTTGGAAGAGGATTGCAATGACACTATAGCCATATCTGATACCTCAAAAGGTAATGTGAACTTGCCTCCAGCCCAAAAAGCATTACTGGAAGAGCTAAAGGAGGATTTTAAAAACCAAATTAGGGAAGTAAAAGGAAAAATGGAAAAAATGGAAAAAAAATCCACTGATGAAATCAAGTCTCTAAAGAATAAGATTGGCAAAATGGCTACGCAGATTCAGAATCTAAATAGAGAAAATAACACCCTGAGAGATAAAATCAAACAATTGGAAAAGGAGACTCAAAAGCAAAATGAAGGCACTTACTCATTAAAAATTAGAGTTGAGCAAGTGGAAGCTAATGAATCTATGAGGCATCAAGAAGTAGTCAAACAAAATGTAAAGAACGAAAAAATATAAAAAAAATGTGAAATATCTGATTGGAAAAACAATTGACCTGGAAAATAGATCTAGGAGAGACAATTTAAGAGTTATTGGTCTACTGGAAATCCACTATGAAAAAAGAGCCTTGACAGTATCTTTGAAGAAATTATCAAAGATAACTGCCCAGAGGTCCTAGAACCAGAGAGCAAAATAGTCATTGAAAGAATCCACTGATCACCCCCTGAAAGAGATCCCAAACTGAAAACATCAAGAAATATTATAGCCAAATTTCAGAATTACACAGTCAAGGAGAAAATACTGCTAGCAGCCAAAAAGAAACAACTCAAATATCATGGAACTTCAGTCAGGATCACGCAGGATCTCTCAGCTTCTACATTAAAAGATAGGAGAAATTGGAATATAATATTCCAAAGGGCAAAGGAGCTGGGACTACAACCAAGGATCAACTACCAGCAAAATTAAGCATAATTTTTCAGGCAAGGAGATGGACATTCAATGAAGTAAGGGAATTCCAGCCCTTCCTGATGAAAAGGCCAGAAGTCAATGGAAAATTTGATCTCCAAATACAAAACTGAAGAGAGACATAAAAAGGTAAAAGGGGGGAAAAACCCCCATGAACCTTATTAATCAATAAGGGCAAATTATTTGCATCTTTATATGGAATTACATTGTCTTATGTATGTTTTATATATATACATATATATGTCAATCTTGAGAATAGTACAGCTCTTATGACAATTGAAAGGGATACACATAGACTGTGAATGTCTGTATAAAATAACTGACAAAAGGACAAAAACATAATTAAGAGATGTAAAGGAAGGGTTATGGGAGAAGAGGTAAGGAGGTAGTAGAAAAGGGTAAATTACATAAAATGAAGAGGCACAAAAACACATTATAGTAGAGGGAAAGAAGGGAGGGAGTAGAGCAGTATTTGAGCTTTACTGTCATTGGATCTGGTTCAAAAAGAGAATAATATACCCTGATAAGTATAGAAATCTAACTTTCCTACAGGCAGTAGGAGGGGAAAGAGGGAAAAAAGGGAGGGGGTGGTAAGAAGGGAGGGAAGAAGTAACAAGTGGAAAATGGCAAGATAAGGGAGGGGAATCAAGAGGGAGGGTAAACTGAGGAAGGTGGCAGTAAAAACATAACTTTATTGAGGAATGGAGGGGGAAAGGGAGAAATAAAAGCATAAACAGGGGGAAATAGGATGGATAAAGAGACGCAGATAGAAATCATTATTGTGAATGTGAATGGGATGAACTCTCCCATAAAATGGAAGCAGATAGCAGAATGGATTAAAAACCATAATCCTACAATATGCTGTTTATAAGAAACACATTTGAAATGGGGAGATACACACAGGGTAAAGGTAAAAGGCTGGAGTAAAATATATTGCACCTCAGCTAAAGTAAAAAAAGCAAGTGTAGCAATCCTAATTTCAGACAAAGCAAAAGTAAACATAGATTTAATTAAAAGAGATAAGGAAGGGCACTACATCCTGCTAAAAGGCACCATAAACAGTGAAGTAATATCAGTGTTTAACATATATGCACCAAGTGGTATGGCATACACATTCTTAGAGCAGAAGTTAAGGAAGTCACAGGAAGAAATAGACAGCAAAACTATAATATTGGGAGACCTGAACTTTCCGCTTTCTGAACTTGATAAATCTAACCTCAAAATAAATAAGAAAGAACTTAAGGAAGTGAACAGAATTTTAGAAAAGGCAGATATGATAGACCTTTGGAGAAAACTGAATGGGGATAAAAAGGAATATACTTTCTTCTCAGCGGTACATGGCACATACTCAAAAACTGACCATGTACTAGGGCATAAAAATCTCACAATCTAGTGCAGAAAGGCAGAAGTAGTCAAAGCATACTTTTCAGATCATGATGCAATAAAAATTATTTGTAACAAAGAACCATGGAAAAATAAGCTAAAAATTAATTGGAAACTAAATAATCTAATTCTAAAAAAACTGAGTGGGCCAAAGAACAAATCAGAGAAACAATTAATAACTTCATTCAAGAGAATGACAATAATGAGACAACATACCAAAACTTATGGGATGCAGCAAAAGCAGTTCTTAGGGGATGTTTTATATCTCTAAATGCTTACATGAATAAAATAGGGAAAAAGGAGATCAATGATTTGGGCATACAGCTGAAAAAGCTAGAAAAAGAGCAAATTGAAAACCCCCAATTAAATACCAAATTAGAAATACTGAAAATCAAAGGAGAGATTAATAAAATTGAAACCAAGAAAACTATTGAATTAATAAATAAAACAAAGAGCTGGTTTTATGAAAAAACCAATAAAATTGATAAACCTTTGGCCAATTTGATTAAAAAAAAGAAAGAAGAAAATCAAATTACCAGTATCAAAAATGAAAAGGGTGAGTTCATCTCTAATGAAGAGGAAATCAAAGCAATAATTAGGAATTATTTTGCCCAATTGTATGCCCATAAATTTAACAACCTTAGATATGGATGAATATCTACAAAAACTTAAATTGCCCAGGTTAATAGAAAAGGAAGTAAAATTTCTAAATAACCACATCTCAGAAAAAGAAATTGAGCAAGCCATCAGTGAACTCCCTAGGAAAAAAATCTCCAGGGCCAGATGGTTTTACATGTGAATTCTATCAAACATTTAAAGAACAATTAATAGTCTTTGTAGACTATTAGGGAAAATAGGTGAAGAAGGAGTCCTACCAAATTCTTTTTATGACACAAATATGGTACTAATACCCAAACCAGGTAGAGTCAAAACAGAGAAAGAAAAGTATAGACCAATTTCCCTAATGAATACTGATGCACAATTTTTAAATAAAATATTAGCCTAAAGATTGCAGCAACTTATCATGAGAATATACACTATGACCAGGTAGGATTTATTCCAGGAATGCAAGGCTGGTTCAATATTAGGAAAACTATTAGCATAATTGACCATATCAACAACAAAACTAGCAGAAACCATATGATCATCTCAATAGATGCAGAAAAAGCCTTTGACAAAGTACAACACCCATTCCTATTAAAAACACTAGAAAGCATAGGAATAAATGGAGCTTTCCTTGAAATTATAAATAGCATCTATCTAAAACCATCAACAAGCATTATTTGTAATGGGGATAAGCTAGATGCATTCCCAGTAAGTTCAGGGGTGAAACAAGGATGTCCATTATCACCCCTACTATTCAATTTGGTACTGGAAATGTTAGCTGTAGCAATAAGAGAAGAAAAAGAAATTGAAGGAATTAGAATAGGCAAAGAAGAAGCTAAATTATCACTTTTTGCAGATGATATGATAATTTACTTAGAGAATCCTAGAGAATCAAATAAAAAAGCTACTTGAAATAATAAACAACTTTAGCAAAGTTGCAGTATATAAAATAAACCCACATAAATCCTCAGCATTCCTATACATTACAAACAAAGCCCAACAGCAAGAGATAGAAAGAGAGATTGCATTCAAAGTTACTGTAGACACTATAAAATATTTGGGAGTATATCTGCCAACACAAAGCCAGGGCCTATATGAACATAATTATGAAACACTTTTCACGCGAATAAAGTCAGACCTAAATAAATGGAAAAATATCCGTTGCTCATGGTTAGGCCAAGCTTATATAATAAAAATAACAATTTTACCTAAATTAATCTATCTATTCAGTGCTATACCAATCGAACTACCAAAAAATTATTTTACAGAGCTGAATAAAATAATAACAAAATTCATCTGGAAGAACAATAGGTCTAGAATATCTAGAATATTAATGAAAAGAAATGCTAGAGAAGGTGGCCTAGCCATACCAGATATTAAACTGTACTATAGAGCAGCAGTCATCAAAACTACCTGGTACTGGCTAAGAAACAGAGTTGTGGATCAGTGGAATAGGATAGAACACAAGATGGAGAAGTCAACAACTACAGCAATCTAGTCTTTGATAAACCCAAAGAATCCAGCTTCTGGGCTAAGAATTCACTATTTCACAAAAACTGCTGGGAACATTGGAAAATAGTAGGGCAGAAACGGGGCACAGACCAATATCTTACACCATATACCACAATAAAGTCAAAATGGGTTCATGATTTAGGAATAAAGGCTGATACTATAAGTAATTTGGGAGAGCATGGAATAATTTACTTATCAGATTTATGAAAAAGTAAAGAATTCATGACGCAACAAGAGATAGACAGCATTACAAAATGCAAAATGGATAATTTTGATTATGTTAAATTGAAATGTTTTTGTACAAAAAAAAGCCAATGCAACAAAAATTAAGAGGGAAGCAGAAAATTGGGAGAAAATCTTTACAACTAGTGTCTCTGATAAAGGCCTCATTTCTAAAATATTCAGGGAAGTGAGCCACATATATAGGAATACAAGTCATTCCCCAATTGAGAAATGGTCAAAGGATATGAACAGACAGTTTTCAGAGGAAGAAATTAAAGATATCTATAGGCATATGAAAAAATGCTCTAAATCACTACTGATTAGAGAAATGCAAATCAAAACAACTCTTAGATACCACATGTCTCCTGTCAGATTGGCTAAAATAACAATATAGGAAAATGACAAATGCTGGAGAGGATGTGGGGAAACTGGAACATTGTTACATTGCTGGTGGAGTTGTGAACTGATCCAGCCATTCTGGAGAGCAATTTGGAAGTATCCCCAAAGGGCTATAAAAATGTTCATACCCTTTGACCCAGCAATACCCCTTCTAGGGTTGTATCCCAAAGAGATTACACAAGTGGGAAAAGGACCCATATGTACAAAAATATTTATAGCAGCTCTTTTTGTAGTAGTTAAGATTTAGAAATCAAGTGGATGCCCATCAATTTGTTGATGGCTGAACAAGTTGTGCTATATGAAGGTAATGGAATACTATTGTGCTATAAGAAATGGGGATGATACGGACTTCATAACAACCTGGAAAACCCTACATGATATAATGCTGAGTGAGTGGAGTAGAAGCAGGAGAACATTATACACAACCACAGATATATGGATTCTGTGATGACTAACCCTGACAGACTTCGCTCTTCTCAGCAACACAAGGTGCAAAGACAACTCCAAAGGACTCATAGTGGAGAGTGCTATCTACATCTGGAGAAAGAACCATGAAGTATGAATGCAGATTGAGGCACACTTTATGCTCTCCCTTTTCCCCCTTTTTTTCTCTTTTTTGTTTTTGTTTTTGTATATTTTTTTGTTTCTGTTTCTTCTTTCTCATGATTCATTCCATTGGTCATAATTCTTCACAACTTGACTAGTGTGTAAATAAATTCAATGCAAAGTTATATGTAGAAGATATATTGGATTGCATGCTGTCTTGGGAAGGGAGTGGGGGGGAAGAAAATCTGGAACTCAAAATTATGTGGAACCGAGCGTTGTAAACTAAAAATAAAAAAATTAAAATAAAAAAGAAATGAGATAAATACAGGTTTGTGTTTTTGTACCAACCACTATTTTAAATGTTAGTACAGATTAGATGGCTTTATAAGCTCAAAGAACCAAATGGGAAAATCTTTGCAACTAGTATCTCTGATAAAGGCTTCATTTCTAAAATATACAGGGAACTGAGCCAAATATATAGGAATACAAGTCATTCCCAAATTGAGAAATGGTCAAAGGATATGAACAGGCAGTTCTCAGAGGAAGAAATTAAAGCTATCTATAGGCATATGAAAAAATGCTCTGGATCACTACTGATTAGAGAAATGCAAATCAAAACAACTCTTAGACACCACATCTCTCCTGTCAGATTGGCTAAAATAACAAAACAGGAAAATGATAAATGCTGGAAAGGATGTGGGGAAATTGGAACATTGTTACATTGCTGGTGGAGTTGTGAGCTGATCCAGCCATTTTGGAGAGCAATTTGGAACTATGCCCAAACGGCTATAAAAATGTTCATACCCTTTGACCCGGCAATACCACTTCTAGGGTTGTATCCCAAAGAGATCACACAAGCGGGAAAAGGACCCATATGTACAAAAATATTGATAGCGGCTCTTTTTGTGGTAGCTAAGAATTGGAAATCAAAGGGATGCCCATCAATTGGGGAATGGCTGAACAAGCTGTGGTATATGAACGTACTGGAATACTATTGTGCTATAAGAAATGGGGATGATACGGACTTCATAACAACCTGGAAAAATCTACACAACATAATGCTGAGTGAGCAGAGCAGAGCCAGGAGAACATTATACACAACCACAGATACATGGAGTCTGTGAGGACCAACCCTGACAGACTTTGCTCATCTCAGCAACACAAGGTACAAAGACAACTCCAAAGGACTCACGATGGAGAATGCTATCTACATCCAGAGAAAGAACTATGAAGTATGAATGCAGACTGAGGCACACTTCACGCTAGCCTTTTTTCCCCCCTTTTTTTCTTTTTCTCTCTTTTGTTTTTATTTTTGGGTTGGTTTTTCTTTTTTGGTCCTGTTTCTTCTTTCTCATGATTCATTTCATTGGTCATAATTCTTCTCTATAACTTGACTAGTGTGTAAATTAATTCAATGTGAAGCTAT
The DNA here is from genome assembly GCF_011100635.1 of Trichosurus vulpecula. Lineage (NCBI taxonomy): Eukaryota > Metazoa > Chordata > Mammalia > Diprotodontia > Phalangeridae > Trichosurus > Trichosurus vulpecula. Next base: position 212,838,453 of record NC_050577.1, on the reverse strand, counting down.
ACATGGAAGTTATATGGGATTCCATGCCATCTTGTGGAGGGAAGGGGAGAGGAAGGGAAGAAAATCTGGAACTCAAAATTACGTAGAACTTAGTGTTGTAAACTATAAATAAATAGATAGATAGATGAATGAACGAACAAATAAATAAATAAATAAATGGCTGAATGGCTGAATGAATAAATAAATAAATAAATAATTGTTTGGAAAAAATGGAAAGGCATTTATTGGGGGTGGAGCCAAGATGACAGAGTGAAAGCAGGGACTTCCTTGAACTCTTCCCCAAATCCCTCCAAATATCTGTAAAAAATGACTCTAAATAAATTCTAGAGCAGCAGATCCCACAAAATGATGGAGTAAAACAAATTTCTGGTCCAAGACAACCTGGAAGATTGACAGGAAAGATATGTTGCACCACTCTGAGAGAGGAGCACAGTCCAGTGTGGGCCGTGCTGGCACAGACTGAGCCTCAGCAACACCCAGAGTAGGTCTCAGGGGGACTGAATCACTGGCAGCTGTAGTGATTTCCAGACTTCTCAACCCACAAACACCAAATACAACTTAGCAGGAAAGGTTTGTGGGACCTGGGTCAGAGAGGAGCATAGTCTGTCCCTAGCTGTAGGGTGGTGGTGGTGACAGCATTGGTGGTGATGGCACCAGCTGCAGCAACTGCTTCTAGAGCTCTCAGCTCACAGATGGTGGGGAGATTGAGCAGCTCATCACAGGAGGATTGCAGGGATCTCTTTGCTGTCACTGGGGAAGGATTCTCTTGCTTTGCTCTCCTTGGACCTGGGTTTCATACCTGGTTGGCAGTCCTGGGGTGAGGAGAATCACTGGCATAGTGGCCATGAAGAGAGAATCCTCAGAGTTCCAAGGCAGAAAAGAGTGATTGTGGTCACGCACAGACCATGAGAGGAGTAAACACCTCTCTTTTGATCATGCAAACTTGGAAGAGCTAAAAATTTACAGGTCTCTAGAAGTGTCTTTGAAAACAGCTGCACAAAACCCCTGAAGCTTGGGACAGTGCACTCTCCAGTCTGGAAGCAGAGTCCTACCTTCTCAAAGAGTTAAAAAGTCAAGCAATTGGCTGGGAAAGTGAGGAAATGGAAGAAAAATTACACTATAGAAACTTACTTTGGTGACAAGGAAGATCAAAACATACAATCAAAAGAAGACAGCAAAGTCAAAGCTCCTACATCCAAAGCCTGCAAGAAAAATATGAATTGGTCTCAGGTCAAGGAAGAACTCAAAAAGGTTTTTGAAAATCAAGTAAGAGAAGCAGAGAAAAAATTGGGAAGTGAAATGAGAGTGATGAAAGAAAATCATGAAAAACAAGTCAACTGCTTGCTAAAGGAGACCCTCAAAAATACTGAAGAAAATAACACCTTAAAAATAGACTAACCCAAATGGCAAAAGAGCTCCAAAAAGTCAATGAGGAGAAGAATGCCTTAAAAAGCAGAATTGGCCAAATTGGCAAAGGGGGTCCAAAAGCTCACCGAAGAAAATAATTCAAAAGAATGAAAAATAGAAGGCAATGTGGAATATTTCATTGGAAAAGCCAGTGACATGGAAAACAGACCCAGGAGAGAGAATTTAAAGATTATTGGACTACCTGAAAGCCATGATCAAAAAAAGAGCCTAGACATCATCTTTCAAGAAATAATCAAGGAAAAGTATCCTAATATTCTAGAACCAGAGAGTAAAATTGAAATTGAAAGAAGTCACCAATCACCTCCTAAAAGAGATCCCAAAAGGAAAATTCCTAGGAATATTGTCGCCAAATTCCAGAGTTTCCAGGTCAAGGAGAAAATACTGAAAGCAGCCAGAAAGAAACAATTTGAGTATTGTGGAAACACAATCAGAATAACACAAGATCTAGCAGGTTCTACATTAAGGGATTGAAGGGCTTGGAATATGATATTCTGGAGGTCAAAGGAGCTGGGATTAAAACCAAGAATCACCTACCCAGCAAAACTGAGTATGACACTCCAAGGCAAAATATGGACTTTCAATAAAATAGAGCACTTTCAAGCTTTCTCAGTGAAAAGACCAGAGCTGAATAGAAAATTTGACTTTCAAACACAGGAATCAAGAGAAGAATGAAAAGGTAAACAAGAGAGAGAAATCATAAGGGACTTCTAAAGTTGAACTGTTTTGTTTACATTCCTACATGGAAATTTGATGTGTGTAACTCATGAGACCTTTCTCAGTATTAGGGTAGTTGAAGGGAATACATCCATCCATCCATCCATCCATACGTATATATATATAGATATATATATATATATATATATATATATACATATATATATATATAAATACACACATACACACACACACACATACATACATATATAGACAGAGGGCACAGGGTGAGTTGAATATGAAGTGATGATATCTAAAAAATAAAATCAAATTAAGGGATGAGAGAGGAATATATTGAGAGAAGGAGAAAGGGAGAGATAGAATGGGGTAAATTATCTCGCATAAAAGTGGCAAGAAAAAGCAGTTCTGTTGGAAGGGAAGAGGGGGCAGGTGAGGGGGCATGAGTGAATCTTGCTCTCATCAGATTTGACCTGAGGAGGGAATAACATACACACTCAACTGGGTATCTTACCCCACAGGAAAGAAGGAGGAAGAAGATAAAAAAGGGCAGATGATAGAAGGGAGGGCAGATAGGGGGAGGAGATAATCAAAAACAAACACTTTTGAAAAGGGACAGGGTCAAGGGAGAAAATTCAGTAAAGGGGTATAGGTTAGGATGGAGCAAAACATTGTTAGTCTTTCACCACATGAGTATTCTGGAAGGGTTTTACATAATGATATGCATGTGGCCTATGTTGAATTGCTTGCCTTCTTAGGGAGGGTGGGTGGGGAGGGAAGAGGGGAGAGAATTTGGAACTCAAAGTTTTAAAAACAGATGTTCAAAAACAAAAAACAAAAAAGTTTTTGCATGTAACTAGGAAATAAGATACACAGGCAATGGGGTGTAGAAATTTATCTTGCCCTACAAGAAAGGAAGGGAAAAGGGGACGGGAGGGGAGTGGGGTGACAGAAGGGAGGGCTGACGGGGGAACGGGGAAACCAGAATATATGCCATCTTGGAGTGGAGGAAGGGTAGAAATGGGGAGAAAAATTCATAATTCAAACTCTTGTGAAAATCAATGCTGAAAACTAAATAAATTAAGTAAATAAATTTAAAAATAAATTTAAAAAAGTAAAAAAAAAATTTAGTATCTACCTCACAAGCTTTTTCTAAGACTCAAAGTCAGATAATGTATACAAATTCCTTTGTAATCTTAGTAATTTTGTATAGAAAATCCTTTGTAATTCTTAATATCAGTTATTATAATCTGTTTCTATCACTGTCCTTTCATCCCCTCATCATTTCCCTTCTCCTGTTGTACTTCTCTCTCCATGAGAGTTGTCATACCTACTGAATTCTTCCTTTCTATCCTTCTCTCTGAGTGTCTGTTCCATCTTTTTTGTTGATCTTTCTCATTTCCCATCTATTTGTCTTTCTTTGCCCTCCTTGCCCCAACTCTGTCCTTTGGAGAAACACACAAAATTACTATTGGTTAAATACTTGGATTTTCCTTACCGGGATGAAGATGTCGGCTCAGTGGTCTGTCTCTGGACATGTTTATGTTTAATGAGATGTTCTTCCAAAGCATTCTGTACTTCGGTGGGTATATCTGGGGAAGTGTGGCTGATTTTCATTGCAGATTCAATTTGGGGAGACAGTTTCTCATTTTCTTTTTTCTCTTCTTTTTCCTCAGTCTCAAAGGTTGGAGTAATTGAGATGCTCTGTGGCAGGGTACCAACATTGGAAGTAAGAGGTTTCCTTCTCCAAAATGGCCAGCAGAGTTTCCAGAAGACAAGGAGTGAGACCACCAGCAATTGCATTCCACAAAAGCTGACTACTACAGCTAAAAGACTGACAGAAATATCTGTAAATAATAAAAAATATTAACTCATAGGAAGCGATCAATAAACATTTATTTAGCATGCCAGGCACTGTGTAAAAGAGAAGAAACTTTGAAATAATGCTATTTTAAAGATAATTCTTTTCTCCTTTAATACCTTTCTTAATATGTATTTCTTCCTCATATCTAGCACTTTGAAGTTTGGAAAGCATTTTACATACATGGGGAGAATAAGCATTTATAAACCACCCACTATGTGCCAGGTACTGTGCTAAGCACTTTTACAAATAATATCTCATTTGATTCTCACAACCATGGAAGTAAGTGTTATTATTATCCCCATTTTATAGTTGAGGAAATTGGGGCAAAAAGAGGTTAAGCAATTTGCTGAGGGTCATATAATTAATAAGTGTCTGAGGTCCAATTTGAAGACAGGTCTCCCTGATTCCAAGCCCAGAGCTCTATCCACTGTAGCGGTAGCCATTCTATCTACTACATTGTAGCTGACTTTTTAAAAAAGCCACATAGTTTTCATACAGTCCTTGAAAGCAGAAAATTATCCCTTTTGCCTTTTTAATTAAAAAAAAAACTCTTGCAAAAGCTTGATTATGGCAGGGGAGGGGAATCTCTTGAATCACAGGATACATAAGTATCATTTCCAAATATATAACAAATTCATTCTAAAATTTGAACAAATAAAGGTTGATGACTGACTAGGTGTATTAGCAAATGGCCATCTGCAGAAGCTTTGCCTGGGTGACTTTTAAATTTCTCAAACTGAAATATACTTGTTTTAAGAAGGTAAAAATGTTAAGTATTAATTTGAATTGCCTCCTACAGTCTAAGTGGGAATTTCATCATTCTAAGAAATAAATATTGTTCTGTGTGCACTCTATTTTAGAACTCCACAGGCCCCCTTTTTGATAGCTCCAGAAACGTATTTTCTTATATACTACAATTGGCCTACAACCATCCTCTTCCCCTACATAGGCTCTTTCTCTCCCATGCATGCCCAAATTCCCCATATCCTGGGCGAACAAAAGAACATCTTTCTAGGGTCTACCATCCCTTCAAGCTATCTTCCTAGCTCTTTCTTGGTCAAACTCTTAGAAACAGTTGTCTACACTAGCTGTCTCCATTTCATCTACACTCACAACCTTCTATAATCTGGCTTCCAACCTCTTCATTCACTTGAAACTGCTCTCTCCAAAATTATCAATGACCTCTTAATTGTCACATCTGAAGATGTTATCCTTCTCGACTTCCCCTGCATGTGCACTGCCGACTAAACTCTCTTTCTTGATACTCTCTCCTCCCTGGGTTTTCATAACTCTACTCTCTCCTGGTTCTCCATCTACTATCACCAAACTCTCTTTTGCAATGTCATAACCCATCCCACAGCTAACAATGGTGGGTCTACCTCAAGGATCCATCTTGTGCCCTCTTTTATTCTCTTTATCAACTTTCTCATTCAGTAAACTTCCATAATTTTAATTGTCATCTTTATTCAGATATTCTCAAATCTATATACCCAGATCTAACTCTCTTCTGAGTTCTAGCTGCACATCTCCATCTGCCTATTGGATACTTCAAGCTAGATGTCCCATAAATATCTCAAACTCAAGATGTTCAAAACTGAACTCATTCATTTCCTTTAAAATCCACTGAGCTTCCCAATTCATGTAGAGGGCACCACCATTCTTATTTTTTTGCTGAAGGGAAGGCAGGGCAATTGGGGTTAAGTGATTTGCACAAGGTCACACAGCTAGTAAGTGTGTCAAGTGTCTGAAGCCAGATTTGAACTCAGGTACTCCTAACTTCAGGGCCAGTGCTCTATTCACTGCACCACCTAGCTGCCCTGGCACCACCATTCTTTGAGACAACCAGGTTCACAAATTTGATGATATTTTTAATGCATCACTCTATCTTACCCCATATTAATCAATCAGTTTCTAAATCCTGTGACTTTTACCTTTGCAATATTTCCTCCTCTTCTCTCTATTAAAATGACCATTACTTACTTAAGGTCCACATCACTTTTCACTAGGACCATAGTAATAATTTCCTAATTGGTCACCCTGTTTTCAAATCTTTCCATTGCCAAGATGTCCTCCACAAAGACAACAAAGTGATTTTCCTAAAATGCACATCTGACTATATCACTCCCTAACTCAGTAAAATCTAAGTGAACTTCTTTGTCTCTAGGATCAAATATAAGGTCCTTTGTAATATTTTAAAGTCCTTCACAAACTGGTACCATCCTTCCTTTTCAACTTTATCATACATTTTCTCATCAATGTACTTAAAATTTCAGCCAAACAGACCTTGCTATTCATCATAGATAACAGTAAATCTCAGCATTGCCAAATAGAATTGCTCAGTATTATTAAATAGAATCTGCTTCCTCTGCCTCTTAGAATTCCATACTTCTTTCAAAACCCTACTCAATTCTCTATGTATTTGAGAAATGAGGCCTTTTTCAGAGACAGTTGCTACAAAGATTGTTTTCCAGCTTTCTGCTTTCCTTCTCATCTTGGTTGCTTTGGTTTTGTTTGGGCAAAAGCTTCTCAATTTAATAAAATCAAACTTATCTATTTAACACCTCATATTGCTATCTTATTTGCTGATGAACCTGTGACTCATTCAACTTTTCCTTTAAGAATCTGGATGCTATACCACTTGGGGCATGTATGTTTAGTATTGTTATTATTTCATTGCCTATGGTACCTTTTGGCAAGATGTAGTTTTCTTCCTTACCTCTTTTAATTAGGTCTATTTTTGCTTTTGCTTTGTCTTAGAGCTACTGAGATTGCTACTCCTGTTTGGTTTTTTTTTTATTTCAACTGAAGCATAATAGATTGTGCTCCAGCCCCTTACCTTTACTCTGTGTGTGTGTCTCTTGGCTTCAGTGTGTTTCCTGTAAACCACATATTGTAAGATTCTGATTTTTGATCCACTCCACTATATGCTTCCATTTTATGGGAGAGTTCATCCCATTCACATTCACAGTCATGACTACTAACTGTATTTCCCTCCATCCTATTTTTCCTCCTGTTTATTCTCTCTCTCCTTTCATGCTTTCTCTCCTCAAAAGTGTTTGCCTCCCCCATCTGCCCTCTCTTCTGTCAGCCCTGTCCCCTTTGCTTAATCTACTCCCTTCCTACTTTCCTGTCTGGTAAGACAGATTTCTGTATTTATTTTATTGTGTATATTATTCCCTCTTTGAGCCAATACTGATATGAGTAAGCAGTGTCCACCACTTATCCTCCCACCTTTTTCTACACTATAATAGGTTTTGGGCACATCTTAATATGAAATAATCTACCCCATTCTACCTCGCCCTTCCTTCTGCACCCAATGTACTCCTCTTTCTCATTCCTTACTTATTTATATCATTCCCTCAAATTCACCTTGTATCTGTTCGTGGCACAATTTTTTAAAAATATTATTTATTTATTTAATATTTTTAGTTTTCAGCATTGATTTTCACAAGAGTTTGAACTACAAATTTTATCCCCATTTCTACCCTCCCCCCCAACTCCAAGATGGCATATATTCTGATTGCCCTGTTCCCCAGTCAGCCCTCCCTTCTGTTACCCCACTCCCCCCATCCCCTTTTCCCTTACTTTCTTGTAGAGCAAGATGGATTCCTATGCCCCCTTGCTTGTGTATCTTATTTCCTAGTTGCATGCAAAAACTTTTTTTGAACATCTGCTTTTAAAACTTTGAGTTCCAAATTTTCTCCCCTCTTCCCTCCCCACCCACCCTCCCTAAGATGGCAAGCAATTCAATGTAGGCTACATGTGTAACATTATGCAAAACCCTTTCACAATACTCATGTTGTGAAAGACTAACTATATTTTGCTCCTTCCTAACCTATCCCCCTTTATTCAGTTTTCTCCCTTCATCCTGTCCCTTTTCAAAAGTGTTTGCTTTTGATTACCCCCTCCCCCTATCTGCCTTCCCTTCTATCATCCCCCCTTTTTTATCTCCTTCTTCCTTTCCTGTGGGGTAAGATACCCAATTGAGTGTGTATGTTATTCCCTCCTCAGGTCAAATCTGATGAGAGCAAGATTCACTCATGCCCCCTCACCTGCCCCCTCTTCCCTTCCTACAGAACTGCATTTTCTTGCCACTTTTATGTAAGATAATTCACCCCATTCTATCTCTCCCTTTCTCCTTCTCTCAATATATTCATCTCTCACCCCTTAATTTGATTTTATTTTTTTAGATATCATCCCTTAATATTCAACTCACCCTGTGCCCTCTGTCTACATATCTATATCTATATTTATATCTATATATATGTATGTATGTATGTATGTATGTATGTATGTATGTATATTCCCTTCAACTACCCTAATACTGAGGTCTCATGAATTATACACATCATCTTTCCATGTAGGAATGTAAACAAAACAGTTCAGATTTAGTAAGTCCCTTATAATTTCTCTTTCTTGTTCACCTTTTCATTCTTCTCTTGATTCTTGTCTTTGAAAGTCAAATTTTTTATTCAGCTCTGGTCTTTTCACTGAGAAAGCTTGAAAGTCCTTTATTTTGTGAAAAATCCATATTTTGCCTTGGAGCATGATACTCCTTTTTTCTGGGCAGGTCATTCTTGGTTTTTATCCTAACTCCTTTGACCTCCGGAATATCATATTCCAAGACCTTCAATCCCTTAATGTAGAACCTGCTAGATCTTGTATTATTCTGATTGTGTTTCCACAATACTCAAATTATTTCTTTCTGGCTGCTTGCAATATTTTCTCCTTGATCTGGGAGCTCTGGAATTTGGCAACAATATTCCTGGGAGTTTTCTTTTTGGGATCGTTGTCAGGAGTTGATAGGTAGATTCTTTCGATTTGTATTTTACTCTCTGGCTCTAGAATATCAGGGCAGTTCTCCTTGATAATTTCTTGAAAGATGATATCTAGGCTCTTTTTTTTTTGATCATGGCTTTCAGATAGCCCAATGATTTTTAAGTTATCTCTTCTGGATCTATTTTGCAGGTCAGTGGTTTTTCCAAGGAGATATTTGACATTGTCTTCCATTTTTTCATTCCTTTGGTTCTGTTTTACAATATCTTGATTTCTCATGAAGTCACTAGCTTCCACTTGCTCCAATCTAATTTTTAAGGTAGTATTTTCTTCAGTGGTCTTTTGGACCTCCTTTTCCATTTGGCTAATTCTACCTTGTAAGGCATTCTTCTCCTCATTGGCTTTTTGGAGCTCTTTTGCAATTTGAGTTAGTCTATTTTTAAGGGGTTATTTTCTTCAGTATTTTTTTGGGTCTCCTTTAGCCAGTCATTGACTTGTTTTTCATGGTTTTCTCTCATCACTCTCCTTTCTTTACCCAGTTTTTCCTCTACTTCTCTAACTTGCTTTTCCAAATCCTTTTTGAGCTCTTCCATTGCCTAAGACCAGTTCATGTTTTTATTGGAGGCCTTTGTTGTAGGCTCTTTGACTTTGTTGACTTCTTCTGGATGTATGTTTTAGTCTTCTTTGGCACCAAAGAAAGATTCCAAAGTCTTGGTCTAAATCTGAGTCTGTTTTTGCTGCCTGGCCATGTTCCCAGTCAACTACTTGACCCTTGAGTTTTTCGTGGGGGTATGACTGCTTGTAGAGTAGAGTGTACTTTGTCCCAAGCTTGAGGGGCTGTGCTGTTGTTTTCAGAGCTATTTCTACATAGCAAGCTCTGCCACACCAGCACTCCTCCTCCTCCAAGAACCACCAACTCGGACTGCAACTCAGATCTGAGCAGGCTCTGCACTCCTGCTCTGATCTGCCACTTAATTCCTCCCACCAAGTGGTTCTGGGGCTACAAGCAACTGCAGCTGTAGTTCTGTAGTTGCACTACTTCTGCTGCCCCTGGGGTGGTGTCCGAACCATGAACTCCTTTCACTCTGTGTCTGCAGTTTTTCCCACTAACTTTCTCTGTTGTCTTTGGTGTTTGTGGGTTCAGATATCTGGTAACTGCCACAGCTCACTGATTCAGGGCGCTAGAGTCTGTTCCGCCCAGCTCCCATTCTGTTTGGTCTGGGTGCGGCCCACACTCTGCTTTGCTCTGTTCCACTCCCAGTTCCATGTGATAGACCCTACCCAGTTACCATCCAGGCTGTCCTGAGCTGGAGCCCTGCTTCCCTCTGCTATTCCATGGGTTCTGCTATTCTAGAATTTGTTCAAAGCCATTTTTTATTGATGTTTGTAGGGTCCTGGGGGGAGCCCTAGGCAAGTCCCTGCTTTCCAGCCACAATCTTGGCTCCACCCCTCCGTGGTACAATTTTTAAGAATTACAAGTATCATCTACCCATATACAGATGTAAACAGTTCAACTCCATTGAATCCCTTATGTTTTCCTTTCCTTTTTTACCTGTTTATGTTTCTCTTGGGTCTTGACATTGTAAATCAAATTTTTGGTTCAATTCTGGTCTTCTCCTCATGAAAGCTTGAAATCCTTCTATTGCACTGAATAACCACTTTTTCCCCTTGAAATATTATGCTTAATTTTGCTAGGTAAGTGATTCTTGGTTGTAGTTCTAGTTCCTTTGCCTTCTGGAATATCATGTTCCATGACTTCCAATCATTATAATGTTGCAGCTGCTAAGTCCTGTGTAATTCTGATTGTGGCTGAATTGTTTCTTTCTGGCTACTTGCAGTAGTTTTTCCTTGATTTGATAGTTCTGAAATTTGGCTGTAATGTCCCCTGGGGTTTTTATTTTGGGATCTCTTTCCTGAGGTGATCAGTGAATTCTTTCAATTCCTATTCTGTCCTCTTGTTATAGGATATCAGCGCAGTTTTTCTTGATGATTTCTTAAAAGATGCTGTCCAGGTCCTCCTTTTGATTATAGCTTTCAGGTAGCCCAATGATTCTGACATTGTCTCTCCTGGATCTATTTTTCAGGTCAGTTTTTTTTCCCTAGGAGGTATTTTATATTTTCTTCTATTTTTTCATTCTTTTGAATTTGATTGATTCCTAATGTCTCATAGAATCACTAGGTCTGAGTTGCTCAGTTCTAACTTTTAAGGAGTTGTTTTCCTCAGTTAGCTTCTGGATTTCCTTTTCCATTTGGCTAATTGTACTTTTTAGGGAGTTGTTTTCTTCAGTGGATTTTTATATCTTTTTTTTTCTTTTTGATTAATTCTACTTTTTAAGCAGTTGTTTTCTTTTTCCAAGCTGTCAACTCTTTTTTTTTCATAATTCTCTTGCATCACTCTCTTTTCTTTTCCCAATTTTTCTTCTACATCTCTCATATGATTTTTAAGCTTTTTTGAGCTCTTCCATGAGTTCTTTCTGGGCTTGAGACCACCTCCCACTTTTTCCTTGGGGTTTCACCCATAGATGTTTTGACATTGTTATCCTCTTCTGAGTCTGTGTCTTGATCTTCCCTGTCACCACAATAACTTTCTGTGGTCAGATTCTTTTTTTTGTTATTTTTTTCCTCATCTTTTTTGGCCTTTTTCCTTTCTTTTGAATTTGAGCTCTGCTCTGGGGTAGAAGGGGCACTCTCTTAGGTTTCTTGTGCCAGGGGATGCAGGCACTGGCTATTTACCTGACACTGCACTGATGTTGTCTTGAGGCCCACAGGGGACCCTTGTGTCTGGTGCTGCACTGAAAGGGTTGGAAGGAAGGCTGGTGCTGCAGAGGCTGTAGGGATCTGGCAGCTTACCTGGTGCTGAATTGGGGTCCTAGTGCTGGTTCTGGCATGTGCTGAAGTCAGTGAAGTGTTTTTGTGTTTCCCCAGGGCTATAATGAAGCACATGGAGGTCTAGCCTCTGGAGGCTGCCTGTTTGCCCAAGGCTATGTTGAAGCATGTGGAGGTCTGGCCACTGGAGGTTGGCTATTTTCCCAGGACTGCAGTGAAGCAATGGGAGTTCTTGGAGTTGGCACCTGCCCATTCCCCTGGCTATGCTGAGGTATATGTGGGGTTCTGGTTTTGGCATTTGCCTGCTTCATCCACTGGGGCTCAGATTATCCCATTGGTTTGCTAAGGTGTGGCTTGCTGCTGGCTCGCCGGGATGCTTCCTGTCCTGGACTTTGTTCCACTTTTACCCAAGTGAGACAGAACTTTCTTGCCAATCTTCCAAGTTTCTTAGACTAAAAATTGTTTCACCCTGACTTTTTGCTGGTTCTGTTGTTCTAGGATTTGTTTTGAAGCATTATTTTGTGGTTGTTTGCAGGTGAATATGGAAGAGTTCTTTCAGAGACTGTATTTCTTTGTGTTTCTCTTCATATTTTCAGTACTTAGCACACTGTAAGGCACATAGTAAAGCTTAATAAATGCTTGACTTGACATGCAGAGTCATGAGTGAGGAAAACAGTGGATAGTAGGACTTCATCTGCAGTGCAGGAGGGGAGTAATGTCCAACGAAACTAGAAAACGTAGACTGGGAACAGCTTTTGTAGGGCTTTAAAAACCTAAATAGAGTAGTTTAAATTTTATTCTAAAGGAAATAGGAAGCCACTGGAGTTGGTCAAGTAGGAATCAAACATGGTCAGATCTGCACTTTGGAAAAATTACTTTGGCAACAGTGTGTATAATGGATTGAGATGGTGAGAGATTTGAGGCAGGGAGACCTATTGGGAAGTTGTGACAATAATCTAGGTGACAGATGATGAGAGCTTGAACTAAAATGGTAGCTATATTAGTAGAGAAAAGGTGTAGGATACAAGAAAGCAAGATTTGGCAACTGGAAATGTAGAATGAGAGAGAGTGGGGAGTTGAGGATAATTCTGAGATTGTGAACCTGAATGGAACAACTGTGCCTTCAACAGAAATAGGTAAGTTTAGGGGGTAAGATAATGCATTCAGTTTTAGATATTTTTAAGTGTAAGAGGTCTCCAAGAGATCTAGATCAAAACGTAATCAAAATAGGTAACTGGGGATAAAAGGACTGAAACTTACTTGACGGAGGCTTGTGAAACATGATTTTAGGGAAGCAGAACCTGGGCTAGCTATTCTCCAGGGGAACTAACCTGCAAGTTGGGATAGGGAGCAAGGATGGGTGGCAACTAGATACATGTTACAATTATTTTGCATGCATCTTATGCTCTTGCTAGATTGTAAACCCTGTGAATCTAAGAATGCTGTCTTTGCACCTAACCCAATATCTAGTACATTGTGTATACAGTACATGTTTAACATTTAACAGCTGAATATTGTTGAATGTAAGTTCTTAAGATAGTCACTTGGGAAATTCAGAATTATGAGACCCAAAAGAAAAATATCAAGAACCCATCTATTCAAGGTTCCTATAACTAAACATGCCCAATGCTAGCTACCAAGTGCTCAGGTAAGAACAAGAAAGATAACTTTCTTTGTTTCTTCAACTAACAAGCTTCTTTTAGAGAATGTCAATTTCCTTAACAAAATAACCATTTGATTATTTGATCTTTTATAACATGATAATTTTACTCCAGGTCTTCTTAATTATAAATTGACAAATTTAAAATTATTAATTTTAATTTAATTACAAATATTAAATATTAAGATTTGAACTAACACAAGCAAAAAAGAAGTCAACTAAGGTGGGTTAGCAAAATAAACAATTAACAAATTATCCTTTTGATTACACTTTGAACAAGCTAATTACTTTTTCCTTTAATATAATCTTCCCTCTTTATAGGTCATTTGTGATTATTTTTAATGTGCCTGAATTTGAACTTCACAAATTCTGCATTTCATACCAGGAAGTTCAGTCAAAAGTTTCATTGTATATTTATGATCAAAGCATAAAATATTAAACAAATGAACATTGATTTGGTTGGAAATATCAGCATATGCATGTTTCTATCAGGAAAAAAATGAGAGGATTTTATATAATTAGAAGACAAAAGGTCTCATAAAAAAGACTTTGCCCTTCAGTCATAATGCACCCATAGAAAAACCTCATGAACATTTTCCCCAAGATTCCCCAAGTTAGTATCCCTTTTCCAAACCAATTATCATTCTAACTGTATGAATTTCTTCTTGTACCAGAACATCGTCCAGACACCTCCATTTCCTAAGCCCACTATTCTTGGCTATAGAACAGTGTCCTGATGATCTTTTTCTTAGGCTTTCATTTTACTGCTATGTTTTTTATCTCAAACTATCCAAACTGATGATAACAATTGAAATACATCTGAAACATGCTATTTTACATTTTATATACTTTTGATCTTGATTGATTCAGAAAAACTTAGCCATTTCTAAACTTAGAAGAAAAATTGTGCTGTTATTTTAAAAGATCATAGGCATGCACAAATGTGAAATGTGTAACAACTGGCTCTCCAGGGGAAAAAAACTGCCCATGACACACTTTTAAATTTAATGAACATTATTAACAATTTCTCCATCACTTTCTTCAGTCTATAAAATCAGTAAAATAATAAGTCAAGTTCTGATTTGTAGCATGTGCTGATTTCTGAAGTATAAATTCTCACACTGAAAATTTAACAACTGGCTATTAAAAGACCTGTCTCTAGTATTTTGTGGGTCTGTATAACTCAAGCAGAAGAATGCATGCCTAAAAGATTCAGAGAGTGTGATTTGCTATGGTTCAAGAAGAATGTCTTTTGAACATCAAGGATTGGCAATGGAACATAGTAGAAAGCTCTGGAGTCAGAAACCCTGGGCTCAAATCCTAATTTTCCTACTGCATAATATTGTGCACTTCACTTAACCCCCTGGATATGATTTTTCTCATCTACAATTGAAATGGCCAGACTAGATAATCTCTCTTGTGCTTCTCACATCTACCTCTATAATTCTATTAAACTATGTTTTATGAAGATTTAGTTTTATATGTACATTTATGTGTGTGTGTATTTTTTCCAACAGATATCAAAGTATCCATTGTACCTAGATATAGGTATCATTTACTATTCTTTCATCTCTTCCCTGTTAATCTGTTATCCCCTAGGGATAAATTAATGTGATTTTATTAAGTCAGTGCAGTGGGGTATCATTAATTTAGTAAGTCTTAATAGAATCAGTCTTAGTTTTTTAAAAATATATATTTTATAAAAATTACATATTGGCTATACCTACTTCTCAGAGTTGAAGAAAGTATTTTGAAAATTTTAAAGTATTATATAAGAATGCATTATCAGTAATAATAGTAATAATGATATCTCAACAAATTGTGTTGGAAATCTAGTTCATCTAGTGGACTAGAAATAAAGGACTGGTCCCCTAAATCTGAAGATAGATGTATGTGTGAAATCCTCTCAATCTGTGCAGATCAATAATCATCTGATACATGGTATTTCTTCTGAGCTCTAAATCTGGCATCTCCAACTGCATAGTAGAGTCAGTCAACAAGTATTTCTTAACTGCTTACGATTTGTCAGGTCCTATGCAAAGCCCTGAGGACATAAATACAAGCAAAACCAAAAATAATCCCTGCTCCTGAAGAACTTATAAGAATTAATATGGTAAAACAACATATAAAAGGGAGCTAAAAAGCTGGGGAGTAGTGGGAAGGGGAAGACACAGGAAGAGAGATATCCTAGAATAAAAGGCAAGAGAGGTACTGTAGAGAAGTACTGACATTCTGAAGCAGAGCTGAGAAAGGAATTAGAGGTGGCTGACCTGGGGCCCTACCTCAAAATGAAGCTTCTAGAGGGAACTCACCAATGGAAGATGAGTGCTGTAGGGAAAGAGGTAGCTAAAACTATACATTTCAAACTAGATGTATTAAAAGTATCTCAAACTCAGAACTCTTTACCTTTTCCCCAGAATCCTCTCCTCCTCTGAACTTTCAAGGGTGCCACCAACCTTTCAGTATCCTAGATTTGAAATCATGAAGACATCCTCAAATCTTCACTATCATTCACCCCATATATTCAATCCATTACCAACTCTTGTAATTTCTACCTTCACAGCATCTCTCCTATACATTTTCTACGTCTTTTCACTCAGTCATACCCTACTTCTTGCCATATTCCCTGAAATACTGAAATTGTCTTCTAATTGGCATGCCTTCTTTGTGTCTCCCCACTCCAGTTCATCCAACTTACCAGAGGGAATTTCCTAAAGCATAGGTCTCACCACTTCACAACCCTGCTCAGTAAACTCTAGTGGCTTCCTATTACCTCCAGAGCTGTAACAGGACTATTATGTACCAGAATTTCTCCACAACATGGACTCAGCCCACACCTCCTCCTTCACTGCTGCAACAAGGATTAGACTTCCTAAAAAGGAGAGAAAGCAGGCATGATGTCAGAGACTTGAGAACTCCGACTCTAACCTGAAAGCTCCAGCCTTTTCCTATCACTACTTTCAAGAGAAGGGTGGTTATCTGCTCTTAGAGAGCAAGGGATAGGCATACCTTTTCTACCAAGGAGTTGGGTATTTGCAGAGGTTCAAACAAATCTCCAATCAGTCACTGGAGCAATGGTTCCTGAGGGTGTGGTCTAATGCAGGCAGTGCTCAGAGGCTCTCCACAGCTAATGTCCATAATTGACTAGGAAAGTTCCAGGGACTCTGCTATATACTGAGGATACAAAAAAGAGGCAAAAGATAGTCCCTGCCCTCAAGGAGCTTACATTCTAATGGGAGAGACAAAATACAAAGCAAAGTATAGACAGGATAAATAGGAAATACTTAACAGAGATAAGGCCATTGGGAAGGCTTCCTGTAGAAGGTGAGATTTTAGTTGGGACTCAAAGGAAGCCAGAAAGGTCACTAGTTGGAATAAGGAGTGAGAGTATTCCAGGCATGGAGACAGCCAGAGAGAATGTCTGGAGTGGAGATATGGAGTGTCATGTCCTTGGAACAGCCAAGAGGTCAGTGTCACTGGATTGAAGAGTACATGTAGGAGATAAGATGTAAGAAGACTGGAAAGGTAGGAGAGATTTAGGTGATGAAGGAGTATTCCTTCACACTCCAGCCTCTTGACTTTGGATATAAGGGGAAAACACACTGTACCATTATGCCAAGTCTGTCTTCCTCAGGAAGAGGAGAAATATGATTGTGCACCAATCTCCTGACTCTAGAGTCAAGAGAAAAAACACCACTCCAAGACACTAGGTCTCCTGCCCAGTTTACTGCCTTCCTCAGCAAAAGTAGAAACACCATTCCATAGAACTTTTCCTTTCCTGCCTTTAGCAAGAAATGCCACTCAGTCACAACAGGTCCTTCACCTGGTCCCCTGCCTTCTGTTGGGAAAAGGAGAAAGAGCATACAACAATATCTCCTGCCTTCTACCAAAAGGAAGTAACACCAATCTTTCAGCACTTCACACTTATCCTCCTCACTTGAGAATGCTAAGGCCATGAGAGGACTCCACCTTAAGACCAAAGCCCTATAGATGTCAATAATCTATCCAAACATTCCTCAATGACTAACAAATTCCCACCCAGTGATACCTTCCCCATCCAGTGATTCTGCAACCCTAGCTGTCATCATTAGAATCCCAATCTCCACTCCAATTGCCTGATTCCTTATTCCCATTCCCCTCAACCCAAGCCTCCGCCCCCAACATCTCAATGGAAAGCTACTCACCCCCTTCCACTGCAGTTTCTGGAATGTCATAGGTAACAAACTTGTTTTTATCTTAAGTCTTTTTCTTTCCTACTTTTGCCATCTTCTGAATCTTACTGAAATTTGGCCCCCTCCTGATAACACAACTTCCCTTGCTTTAGTTTCCAGGACTGGTTGAACTTTCACTCATTCTACCTGACATTCTACAAGTCAAGATGAGAGAGCTGGAGTACTCCTTATTGCCGCTTAAAAAGTTCTACATCTACCATCATCACCTGGTAATCGTTCATCCTTTGAGATTCATTCAATCCATAACACACAATAAAAATCCTCACAGCTGGTGTGTACCAACCTCTAGGAAACTCTCTTTGTTTCCTCAATGAACTGTGGTTAAGTCTTTGTCTTCTCCCCAACTCATACCCCCATACTAGAAGACTTCAAGATATATATTGATACTCCCTCAAACACTGTAACCTCACAATTCTTCAAGTTACTGATTTCTCATGACCTACACCCCACCTCAGCTACACACAAATATGGCCCTCACTCAAAAATGTACCACATCCATGTTCGTGAACTCTGAAATCAGTTTTTCATTCCACTTCTTAGCCTTGTAAATTCAAGCCCTATTCTTCATCTTTTGTGACCTCCAATCCGCTCAGCCTCATAGTTCTTTCTGAGACAATCACCACGGCACTAATTACACTCTCCTCCCTTCCCCATTTTGACCCCTTACTAAACTGGTTCAAGTCTACACTGTCCATTTCTCTTGAATCCCTTGCTACTTAGTTGATACTGAATTTGTCTTCTAAAGCCTCAGTCTTGTATCACTCCCATCATCTACATTATCTCATACTCATGTGCTGCTGAATGAAGCTAGAGAAAACTGTAAAACCATGATGACTCGATCCACTACAAATTTCTGTTATATAATCACAACTAGACTCACTATGACAAGGAAATACCTCCCTAATAAACTCACTATCCCACCAACCACATCACCTCTTCCAAACATTGTCATCCCTTTTCAAATCTACCATGTCTTTCTCTCCTCCTGCCCTCTCAACTGAGAGTCTTGCCTCATATTTCACTGAAAAAAATTGGAGCCATTTGCTAACACCTCCCTCTTCTTTCTTCCTTCTCCTCTTCTCACTTCATCTAGATGCCTTCTGCTAACATTTCCTTAACTATCTCATATGCAGTGGCCTTTCTCTTTGCCAAGGCTAATATGTGCACTTCATCCTATTGACTCCTGTCTTCTCCAGCATATTGCCTCCTCCATCATCACCCCTCTCTCACTTAACTTCAGTTTCTTCTTATCTACTGACTGCTTCCCAACCACCTACACACATGCCCACATCTCCACTCCACGCATTCTCTCTGGCTATCTCCATACCTGGAATACTCTCACTCTTAAACTTTCATTTAATCTGTCCATCAACAGTAGCTATCATCCCATACCTCTTCACCCCTTTTGTCACTAAATTCCTTGAGAAGGCCATCTCTAACAAATGCCCCCACTTCCTTTCTTCTCACTTTCTTCTTAACTTTCTACAATCTAGCTTTGAACCTCACCTTCAACTGAAACTGCTCTCTCCAAAGTTACTAATAATCTCTTAATTGCCAAATCTAATGTACTTTTCTCAATCCAAATCCTTCTTCAACTCTCTGCAGCCTCTTTTCCTTCAGAATCCTTTCTCCATAGGTTTTTGGAATACTACTGTATCCTGGTTCTCTTCCTATCTACTCATAACCACTCCTTTTTATTTTCCTTTATTGGATTTCCATTCAGGTCATTTCTGCTAACCATGGGTGTCCTTCCCCAAGGCTATGTCCTGGGTCCTCTTTTTTTTCTCCTTCTAAATTATTTCACTTGGTAATCTCATCGGCTCCAGTGGATTCAATTAACATCTCTATTGTGATGATTCTCAAATTTATTTATCTAGCTCTAATTTCTGCATGGGGGCAGCTAGATGGTTCAGTGGATGGAGCACTGGGCCTGGAAGACCTGAATTAAAATACAACCTCTTATACTTACTAGCTGTGTGACCTTGGGCAAATCATTTAACCTTTATTTGTCTTAATCCACTGGAAAAGGAAATGGTAAATCACTCCAGTATCTTTGCCAAGAAAACCCCATAGATAATATGGTTCATGGGGTCATGAAGAGTTGGACACACCTGCAAGTGAATAACTACAATTTCTCTATTGACCTTCAGTCTCTAAATGCCTATTGAACATCTCAAACCAAATGTCCTATAGACACCTTACACTCAACATGTCTAAAACTGAACTCATTATCTTTTCCCTCAAACTCTTCCTCTTTTTAAATATCCCTATTACTGTTGAGGGTACCATCATCCTCTCAGACATGCAGGTTTGCAAGTTAGCTGCTGTCATCCTTGACTTTCTCTCACACTACTCACCTTGTTGCTAAGTCCTGTCAATTTTACCTTCATAACATTACATAGAGAGACCTATTGTGAACCACAAAGACTTGATGTCACCCACACAAGGACCAGAACATTGAGACTCAAGATTTGGTCCTTCTGAAGAGGGAAGAAAAGTCTAGGATCTTTGGATTTTTTTCTCATACCAAGGATTTTTCTCCCTTTTATTCCCCTCTCTCATTATGGTGACTCTTTGGGGTAGCGGGGGAGTGAGGGGGTGCTGTAAATTGTGTGCGTGCATGTGCATGTGTGTGTGTGTGTGTGTGTGTGTTGGTGGTGGTGTTTATTTTTTAAACTTTTTTTCTCCTTAATACTGCCCTTCCCACTAGGATTGTGCTTTAGAAGCCTTACTCTTATAACAACCTCTGACAAGGCTTTGACTGGTCATAAAGACCCTGGAAGTAGTAGTTCTTCATAGCCTGGAATGAGAACTTTTAATATTTACTATTAGGCTCTTGTCTATGGGACATATTTGTTTTTTAAATAGTCTAAGTTCATTGTAATTCTGTGCTTGCAAATGTAGTAATGAAATAGCTTTTGCATACGATTCCAGTCCTGTACTAGGTGAGATCACTCTCACCCCTGTGTGGCTCCCAGAGCTATCCCATGCCCTCATGACTCAAACAAAGGGATACCAGGCAACATACAGACAAGGTCAACCACAAATATTTATGAGATGTATTAAATCTCTCAAATAGTTTCTGTAACAATTAAAAAAAACACAATTAAGCAAAATTAAGGCAGGGGTGTATTAAAGACAGTCCATTCTGCCTGTTGTTTTTCTCTTAGTTCTTCAGTTAGCACATAAGTGATTGGCCAAGTCAACTAGCATTGATTAAATGCCTACTGTGTGCAAGGCATAAGCTATTATGGTAGCACACTTCTCTACTTGTCCATTAAGAAGACATATCTAATGGTCTGAAAGATGGGAACTATAGATGTTATGGCCACCAGCTGCCATGGTTACAATGCTCCAGAAAGACATCTGCCATGCCTCCTTTCTCCTGTCCTCACTCTTTCTTATAAGCCCCTCAAAACTGTTGTTGTCCTTATGGGAGCTGGGAAGAACCCCTCTCCACAGTCCCAGGGCCTTTATGGCCAGCCAAAGCCATAGCATACTTATAAATAATATACATTAATGCAAAATTACTTCAAGTGATAGTCTTTTAAAATTATATTTCTACCTCCAATACGCATGTATGTGAGTGTATGTGCACACATGCACAGATGGATACACACACACACACACACACACACACACACACAACATATATCTCCCTCCCATTGAGCTAAGGGGAGGAAATTTATTTTTCTAGGTTTATGTAGGTTTTTCCTTTTTTTTTTTTTTTTTTAGCAAATATGAACCAAGGTTTTAGACTCTAAAGAGGGAAGAAACCAAAAACAAGTGATATTTGAGATTCAACCACTACTCATGCTATATGAGGACACTTTCACACCGGACAAAATATACTTCTGTTCATGTCTAGGCAAAAGCAGCATTACTAAAAGGTGAGCTTACCATCACATGGGTAAAATTACCTAAATCTGGTTTTGGCATTCAATTTAAATATCCTGAAAAATGAAATGATATCAAAGGAATTAAAGATTTAGTGGTGACAACCAGTGTCTGACCCACCTAAATTGGAAGTGGGGCAAATGCTAAATATTCATATGTTTATTTATTATTCATATTTATTTATATCCTCTGCTTCAAGTTGTGGGACATGCAAAGGTAAGGTCTGAGAACATATAATTAACTCCCTTTGCTCATCACTAAATTAAACTTCTGATATTCTTTATTTTTATGTAATTTTAGGACAGTTTATCCAACCTCACACCTGATCAATCAATCAATCAATAAACATTTATTAAGCACCCACTACTACTGTGTATGCCTAGCACAGAGGATATAAAAAAAAACAAAAACAAAAGACAGTCTCTGCCCTCAAGGCAGAGAAGCCAACATGACATGCAAACAAATATATACGAAGCAAACTATAGACAGGATAAATAGGAAATAATTAATGGAGGCAAGGCACTAGAATTAGAAGAGGTTGGGGAAGTCTTCCTGTGGGAGGTGGAAATTTTAGTTAGAACTTAAAGGAAGCCAGGGAGGTCAGTAGGTAGAGTCAAGGATGGAGAGCATTCCAGGTGTGCAGAACAGCCAAAGAAAATGTCTATGACCTAGAGATGGGGTTCTTGTTCATGGAACAGACAGGAGGCCAGTGTTACCAAATCTCAAAAGAATAAGTTGGAGAGTAATGAAAACTGGAGAGGTAGGAGGGGGATAAGTTACAAAGGACTTTGAATGCCAAATTTTGTATTTGATCCTATAGGCAAAAGGAAGCTATTAGAGTTCGTTGAATAGAGGAGGATGACAAGATTGCTTTAGGGAAATCACTTTAGTTACTCTGAGGTCATACTATTTCTGTTTATTGTTCATATTCATAATCATACATTTGATGTACATAAGTATTATACAAACTGCTTTCCTACTTATTTGGATATTTATAAGGTACAGGAAGAATGGGAAAAGAAGAGCCTAAGTCGTATTTCTCAAAACAAAATTCTTAATCTTATTAAACATTTTAATAGCAGCAATTAGATATTATTTGACAATATACTTCAGTAATCATCACCTCATTAGGTTGTGTAGATAATGCTGAGGTACGAACACAATTTTCTTTTGTATATTGTTACCATGATCCAGAGTTTTAGGTTAACAGTTATGGCCAGTTTGTCTCTCAGTCCCTTTAAAAACAAACAACCAGCTCTTAAAGATTTGTCCTCCTCCTATTCCAAAGGGTATCATATCACATACCACCAGGGGTATGCTTTCACAAAATCTA
The DNA here is from genome assembly GCF_011100635.1 of Trichosurus vulpecula. Taxonomy (NCBI): domain Eukaryota; kingdom Metazoa; phylum Chordata; class Mammalia; order Diprotodontia; family Phalangeridae; genus Trichosurus; species Trichosurus vulpecula. Next base: position 212,815,765 of record NC_050577.1, on the reverse strand, counting down.
ATGCCTCAGTAACTAACCACAACCTATAGGAACATACCCACTATTTGTAATAGTTGTTCTCATGCTACCTCCCCCTTTATACTGTGAGTTCCTAAAGAGCAAGAACTCTTCCTGCCTTTGTTTTTATCACTAGCACTTATCAGAGTGCCAGGCACATGGTATTCATTTAATAAATCCTTACTGACTTGCCTTTTTTATTTTCCTGAGGTCTATCCAGGTAGAATTTGAACAGAGGTGAAATTTGAACCCAGGTTTTCTGACTCCAGAGCTAGTCCTTTTTCCATCAACTCTCCCCGGTCACACTCAGGGCTCTTGAAGGGACCAGGAGTCAGACGATCTGGGTTCTTAGCTCCCTCCATCATTTACCATCTGGCCTGGACATGCAAGTGACTTCCAGCAAGTCCACTTGGTTAAATTATACCTGATCCTCAATTTCCTCTGTAATATGGAGAAAACAGCACCTGCCCTGGGGTCCTCTTTACTATAAAGCTATAGGAGAGATCAATGTACATGAAACCTCTTAAAATTTGAAAATATTATATAAATGTAAGCCCCATCAATTGGAATAGATTACCTGTCCATAATTCCCTTCTGGTTCCCTAAAGCTACTTCCCTCTAGACATCTCAGAGGCAAAAAGGATCCTGGGCCTCTGCCACCCTGGAAGGTTTTTTGTTTTGTTTTGTTTTACTGGAACTTTCTCTTGCTGGATACCTATCTCCCAAGTCACCTTTTATCCGAGAGGGAAACAGAGGAAGAACAAAGTTCAAATACAGCAGACCTCTCACACACCTTGGAGTACAATCATCGCAACCACAGCATTGGCTCAGACCCACTGTCGTGGGGAATCCAATTTTGGCAGCGCTAGATAAGACCTTGGTAGGGAGGAAGGAAAGAGAAGCAAAAAAGCAAAAAATGCAGCAGTCAAGCAGTTAGAAATGAAGCCTGGAGAAAAACAGATTAAATGAGATCCAATGCGAGAACTTCCCAGAAAAAGTCTAGAAGAGAGTGGGACGGTTAGAAAAACTGAGCAACAGCAAGATAAACTGGGGGCAGATGGCAGACGAGAATACAGAGGGAAAGAAGGAAATCGGAACCTGGAGAGGGAAGGCAACGGTTAGATGGCAAAGAGTTTGGAGACAGGGAAGACAAAGAGGCAGAAGGAACTAGGCAGAGCCCTCCAGTCCTTCGGCCCAGTTTTTTCTTTTCTTTGTTACCTGTGCTGCCTCCACCTTGGTTGGCTTTATCTTGGGGGAAGATGCTAGAGCATTTCTCCCACTCCACTTGGCCCGCGAAGCAGAGCTCCGCTACGATGTGAAGCGCCTTCTGACACAGGTTGTTCACCCCGTCCCCGGGGAAACGCATTTTCTTTCCGCTCTCCCCCTTTTCCTTGCTCTTTCTTTTCTTTCTTTTTCCTTATATCTCTCCACCCACACCCACCCCACCCTCCCCAACCCCGGAACTTAGTCTGATACTTTCTTTTGTTTTCTAAACCATCGCCTGGCTGGAGGAGTTTTGCTGGCTGGGAGCACTTGGGAAACCCACTAACTCCTAGGAGCCCAAGTTAGCTAAAGAGGAAATTATAGGTGAGGGAGAGATGCTGGAGCCGTCTTAAAGCTAAAAAGATGTACACCAACTCACACCCTGTGAGCAAGTACTAACGAAAACTAGGGGAAGACGGTAAAGAAGGGGGGAGGGGAGAGAAAGGAAAAAAGGGTAGTTCTCCAATTGTAAAAACCATGCTCCCCTCTCCTCAATATGCGTGTGCGTGCGTGTGCGCGAGCACGCTTTCTTCCCGCTTGGCTGCTGGCCAAACATTCAATTATAAGGCAGAGCGGGTTCGGGCTAGACAGGGAGCTGCACGGGAACTGGGTTGCTCCTTACCGTCTTTGAGTCAGTTTAGGGATAGGTAGTGCCAGAGAGGGAAGAGCATCTGCTGTGTTGCAAGGTTGCGCTGTCCACTTATCGAAGCTTGGGGCGGGGTTCGTATTCTGTCCTTCCCCCACCCCTGTACTAACTCAACTACAACTCTGGACCCTAATCTCCGCTTCAACACCTCCCTCTACCTACCCAGAGAGCTTTCTGCCCTCTCGCTGCCATTGCAGTCGTGTGTGTGTGTGTGTGTGTGTGTGTGTGTGTGTGTGCGCGCGCGCGCGCTTGTGTAAGGGTCCGTGATTACTGACTGAGATGGTTGTTGGAGCAAAGATCATTCCGTTTTCATATGACATTTATTTTGTATAAAACCTTGGAATACATTTTAATTGTGTATATAATTTGCCTGTTAGCTGACTTTTAAAAATTGAATCCCTTGCGCTTCAAATACAAATGTTGTGATTCATTTTTCTGCAGTCAATTTTAAAATAATCAGTTTATTTATTTTTAGTTTTCAACATTCACTTCCATAAGATGTTGAGTTTTAAATTTTCTCCCCTCCCCCTCCTCCCCGTCCCCAAGACTGTGTGCAATCTGATACAGGCTCTACTTATACATTCATATTAAACCTATTTTCACATGAGTCATGATGTAAAGAAGAATTAGAACTAATGGGAAGAACCACAGGAAAGAAGAAACAAAAAACAAACGAGAGAGAGAGAAAGAGAGAGAGAGAGAGAGAGAGAGAGAGAGAGAGAGAGAGATCGAGCCAAATAGAAAAGAAGGTATAGAAGGAAAATGAAGAAAACAATATGTTAAAAATTAGAATTCAGCAAGGAGAAGTTAATGATCTTGGTCTATGCTGAGTTTCTGCCATACTATTTTCCAGTTTTTCCAGTAGTATTCATTAGTGAGTTCTTATCCCAGAAGCCAGAGTCTTTGGATTTATCAAATAGTAGGTCACTATAATCATTGACTGTTGTATCTTGCATTCCTATCCTATTCTACTGATCCAAAGTCTGTTTCTTAGCCAATACCAAATAATTTTGATGATTGCTGCTTTATAATACAATCAAACATCTGATACAGCTAGGCCACCTCCCTTTGCATTTCTTTTCAGTAATTCCCTTTATGTTCTGGACCTTTTGTTCTTCCAAGATGAATTTCTGATTGATTTTTCTAGCTCCATAAAATACTTTTTTTTGGTAATTTGATTGGTATGGCAATGAATAAGCAAATTAATTTCAGTAGAATTCTCATTTTTAATCTGTTAGCTCGGCCTACCCATGAACAACTAATAGTTTTCCAATTATTTGGATCTAACTTTACGTGTGTGAAAAGTGTTTTGTAATTGTGTTCATACAATTCCTGGCTTTGTTTTGGGAGGCAAATTCCCAAATATTTTATAATGTCTCCAGTAACCTTAAATTTAATTTCTCTATCTCTTGCTGTTGGGCTTTGGTAGTAAAATATAGAAATGCTGATGATTTATGTGGGTTTATATTATGTCCTGAAACTTTGCTAAAGTTCCTTATTATTTATTAATTCAAATAATTTTTACTTGATTCTCTAGGATTCTCTAAGTATACTAATATATCATCTGCAAAGAGTAGTAATTTTGTTTCTTCTTTCCCTGTTCTAATTCATTCAATTTCTTTTACTTCTTTTAATCCTAAAGCTAACCTTTCTATAGCAATATTGAATAACAGTGGTGATAATAGACATCCTTGTTTCAACCCTGATCTTATTGGAAATGCTTCTAGCTTGTCCCCATTACATATAATGCTTTCTGATGGTTTTAAATAGATGCTACCTATCATTTTAAGAAATACTCCATTTATTCCTATGCCCTCTAGTGTTTTTAATAGGAATGGGTGTTGTATTTTATTAAATGCTTTCTCTGCGTCTGTTGAGATAATCATATTATTTATGTTAGTTTTGTTGTTGATATGGTCAATTATGCTGATAGTTTTCCTAATATTGGACTAGCCCTGCATTCCTGCTATAAATCCTACCTTCTTATACTGTATTATTCTTGTGATAAGTTGATGAAATCTCTTTGCGAATATTTTATTTAACATTTTTGAATCATGTATTCATTATGGTCTATAATTGATCTATTTTTTCTCTGTTTTGACTCTTCCTGATTTAGGTATCAGTACAATATTTGTATCATAAAAAGAATTTTGGAGGACTTCTTCTTCACCTATTTTCCAAAATAGTCTACGTAGTATTGGAATTAATTGTTCTTTAAATGTTTGATAGAATTCCCTTGTGAATCCCTCTGGCCCTGGAGATTTTTTCCTAGGGAATTACTTTTTAAGGAGTCATTTTCTCCCATTAGATTCTGAATTTCCTTAACCATTTTGCCAATTTTACTTTTTAAGATTTGTTATCAGTGAAATTTTTTCCATTTTTTCTTTTACCTCTTTAATTTTTTTTTTAAATCCTCCTTGAGCTCTCCAAGGAATGATTTTTGGGATTGAGACCAATTCACATTCCCTTTTGAGGTTTCAGATGTAAGTATAATGTTAATGTTGTCTTCTTCTGAATTGGTATTTTGATCTTCCCTGTGTCCATGATAAGAATCAATAGTCCTTGGTTTTCTGGATTGTTTCTTCATGGTGGTTATCTTTTTCCTGGTGTTTAAAGTGGATCTCTGTTTCTGGGTCCCAGAGGGCTCTGTCCCTAGCTTCTTGTGTTGGGAGCTAGGGGCCTGGTTACTGGTTTTGTGTGCTGTGGCCTCTGGTTTTGGCAGCTAGAGGCTATATACTGCTGCAACTCACCTGGTGCTGAGCTGGAGCTGACTTATGTGCCATGGTCAAGGCCAGGTGATGTCTTTCTGAATTCCTCTATGTTATACTGAAGCTTCTGTTGTGAGGTGTGGGGGAGTACTGGTCTGGCTGCTGGAAGTCTTTTCTTCCCCTAGGGCTGTGCTACGGCATGGGTAGTCTCAGCAGTTGTCTGCAATGGTGTCTCCCACTTCCCCTGGCTGTGTGAAGGCACATCTGGGGTCCTGGTGTTGACGCTTGCTAGCTCCACCCCCCTGCAGCTCAGGAACTCTTAGTGTTCTGCTGAGGTGGTGCCTGCTGGGACACCACTCTTTCTGCAGTAGTCTTCTTCTGTCATCAAAAGAGAGTGTCTCCCCAGTTTCCTGAGCTAAAAGGCTACAGAAGCCCCTCTTATGGCTCATGTATTCCAGGGTTTCTCCTAGGAGAGCATTATCTGGTTGAGGAAGGGAGGGATGAGAGCCATTTTAGGTGGTCATCATGGCTTCCAGAAGTTCAAGAAGGCGTTTCAAACCTTTGACTGTGGGCTGAAAGCCTCAAGAGTAGCTGCTGCTGTGGCCACAGGCTCTGCATTCATGTCTTATGTATCTCCAACAGACTTCCATGCTGGGCTGAGAGGCCTGTGGATCATCACCGTAGCCAGCACTTCAACCTTGGGCCTGCTCCTGCTCCTGCTCAGGTATTATTTAGTTTTGCACACCCAGCTCTCTCCCAGCCTGGTTTGCTGGCTGGGTTCCACTGCTGCTCCCATTCTGGTGTGTTGTGGTCTGGTGCAGTTCCATGTTCCCGGCACTCTCCCAGCCCACAGATCTGTCCTGTCATCCATGCAGACTCTCCTAGCTTGGAAATTTGCCACACTCAGTCTCCTGGTGGCTTCTATCTCTCTCCATTCTGCTCAGATTCACTTTTTTAGAGGTACCTGATAGAATTTGCAAGGGAGCTCCCGTAAGTCCCTGCTTTCACACTGCTGTCTTGACTCCGCCCCTCTGATTTTCTTCCTACAGCACTGATTTTCATAAGGTTAACTCCATTACCTTTGAACTGATTTCATTACAAGAACTAGTTATTGCAAGGTCAAATGTAAAGAGGTTTTATAGACTTTACTTTTGTTGTTTAGTTATTTTTGCAGTTGTGTCTGACTCTTCGTGACCCCTAATGGGCTTTTCCTGCATTGGGAAGTTAGAGAAAGGTATGGAGGAGATTCAACACGGGACATTGGGATAGGTTTCCAGGGTCAGACTGGATAAGGCAGTTTTGGTTACCCAGTGTTTTATAATACTAATAATTCTTATTGTATTCATTTTGCTTCATTGTAATATTCAATGCTTCCTAATATTTGTGTCTGCCTGTGGAGATGTGTGCCAGAAAACTTATGTAAAAGATAGCTGAGAAGTAATTAATAAAATGTGTAAGAATATGGACTAAGATTTATCACAAATATGATCTGGGACCAAAAGTGAGTACTGTGATAGGAGAAATAATGCTTTGAAATACAAATTCTGGTTCAGATTTCTTGACATTACTATGATAGAAGGACACTGCTATAGTTTCTGTTTTAAGCTTCTACTTTTTGTTTTTGGAAGCTGGAAGAAGCTGCAAAATCAAGGCTAGGAAAGAAGCCACAGTTCCTTTTTAGACCAGCTATAACCTGTCCCTATCTTTCCCTTTCTGTTCCTTTTTCCCAGACATGTATACCTTTTATCTTCCTTTCTTGCTTTCTATAAAATTCCACTTTTGTATACAGCTTACATATTCATATGCTCTGTAAGATTGTTGAAGCTAATGCTCTTAGTTCTGTTTTTTTTCATACAGATGAGAGTGCTTTTTGAACATAAATAAAATCTACAAATGACCACGACTGCCTGTTGATTTGGGCACAAGTACCTAATCTATTTTTTATCACAAGATCATCTAGTCCAACCCTCTAATATTACAGAAAATTGGAAATGAGGATTCAGAGGAATTTAGTGACTTGCCCAAGTTCCAACACCTTCATTGGCAGAGCTGAACACCAAACTTCCTGACTCTCAATTTGGGATTTTTACCACTAGATTTGGATCATCAGCTAATCTGATCAGCTGAATCAAAGGTATATTCAATTTCCAATCCCACATTACTCAATGTTAATATTAATTCTTTTTGTTCAGTCATTTCTTGTCATGTCTGACTCTTCCTGACCCATTTGAGGTTTTCTTGGCAAAGATACTGGTGTGGTTTGCCATTTCTTTCTCCAATGAGAAAATTGAGGCAAACAGGGTTAAGTGACTTGCCCAAGAGTCACACAGGTAATATGTGTCTGAGATGAGATTTGAACTCAGGAAGATGTCTTCCTGACTCCAGTACTGAAATTCTATCCACTGTGCCACCACAATTAACTCAACATACATCATGTAACGGGGCAAGTTAGAGCCGACCCCTGCCCTCTTTGGGCCTGCTGAGGTAAACTCAAGTAAGGGTGGAACAAGATGGCCGCAGGAGGAAGGGTCTTGCCCTTGTTTGCAATGTGGCAGTTCCGGGTCTTTGTCTGGGCTTGCCTGATCACAAAGGAATCATGGGAGAGGGGAGGAGAGTAGGAGGAACCAGGGCGGCCCTAGTGCCTACGTAACCAAAGATATAAAAGTTTTGCTACTAACCTGAATAAACGGAGTTGCTCACCATCTTGCCTCCCACCTCATTCACTACTCCCAAGACCAAGCCTTTGCTGGACAAAGGCCTTGCGTCCGGGGTCTTAGGGACCCCAACACATCAAACACTATGTGTAAGAAACACATAATACAAAAACTGACACTGATGATATCACCTTAAAAATTTAACAGCAGAGACTTCTAGGAGTCAGGATGGTGGAGTAAGAAGTAATTCATTCTCACTCTGCCTTATTGACCTCTGAAAGCCCAGAAAATATTGACCCAGGAAAAACTTTGGAAGAGCTGAGCCTGCAGAAAGATGGGGTTCAGCAGTCTTGTAGCCCAAGAAGCTTAGGGGACTAACAGGAAAGGCCCCTCTTGCTCTGAGGGTGAGGGAGCAGTACAGGACAGAAGGCATCCCAGCCAGCCAGAGGCAAGCCCCACCTCAGCAAACCAGTGGGAAATCCTGAGCCCAGGGGAAGTGTAGCAGTCAAGTGCATACCCTTTGACCCTGCACTTCTATGGATTTATCCCAAAGAGATCACACAAGTGGGAAATGGACCAATATGTACAAAAATATTCATAGCAGTTCTTTTTGTGCTGGAAAAGAATTGGAAATCAAGGGGATGCCCATCAATTGGGGAAGGCCTAAACAAATTATGGTACATGAATGTAATGGAATACTATTGTGTTATAAGAAATGAGAAGTAGATAGACTTCATTACAACCTGGGAAAACATATATGAACTGATGCTGAGTGAGGGGAGCAGAACTAGGAGAACATTATACATGATTACAGACACATGATATGTGTAAGGACTAACTTTGATAGACTTGGCTCTTCTTATCAGTGCAAGGTTCAAAGAAAGCTCCAAAAGACTCATGTTGGAAAAAAGCTATGCACATACAGAGGAAGAACTATGGAGTCTGAATGCAGATTGAGGTAAACTATTTGTTCTCTATTTTTCTCCTTCTTTTTTGGTTTTGTTTTTTCTTTCTCATCTTTCATTCCATTGGTTACAATTCTTCTTTACAACTGGACCATTATGTAAGTAAGTTCAATGTGAAGGCACATGTAGAAACTATATCAGAATATGTGCTGTCTTGGGGGAAAAGGGGAGGAGAGGGAGGGAGCGAAAATTTGGAATTCAAAAACTTGTGGAACTGAGTGTTGTAAACTAAAAATAAAGAATATTTTTTTAAAAAAAGGAAACAAACACTAGAAAAAAAGAGCATCAGATTAGGTAACTTGTAATCCATGTGAAAGTTTAGAGATTTTTTTGCCCTATCTTTACCTGAGTCCTATTCATGGTGTGGAAAATACTATCTATAGACTAGAGGAAGAGTCTAAGAAAAGATCCATGAGTCAAAATTGTCCTCTGTCTCTTGATATTATCAAAGAGAAATTTCAGCTAGGAAAAAAGAACATAATTTAAAAGTTTCTTTACAATTATTAAAACAATTTTATGTGTAAAATTCTCAATCCAACTTTATACCTTATAAACAATTACTAAAACATATCCAAAGATTTCACATCTATATGGATAAGCATCTGTAAATATTTAAATGGACCTAAAAAGAATTTCAGTACTTTATGCTACCTTTCTCAGTCTTGTTCTTTATTATCTCAAGGATCCTTTAAAAAATATTCTAGGAACATCAAGTTTACTTGACATTTTGTTACTGTTTTTAATAGAACACATTTGGAAACAAATCATGTATTTCCTAGTTCTCAAGTGGAAGCAGTCTAATTTTGTTGCTTTCCACAAAGTGAAGTTAAAAATTTAAAACTTTTAAACCTTTATCATATTTTCATCCTATTCCCTTTGAGATTAGATATATAGATAGATTATAGATAGATAGATAATTATCTTCATACCATCCAGAAAGATGTGATATTGTAAAAACCAAATCTTATACACAAATATATAACCATTATCAAGGAGATGGCAATTCTAAGGACTAATTTGTCCTAGCTGCTTAATTTAGGAAGTTGAAGCAAGTTGAAGTCACAAAATCAGAAGAGTAAACATAAAAGCAACAAGATCTTTTATCCTTACATCCCATTATAGAAACTCATAGAAGTTTCAGTATTTTAACAAGAAGATATTATATATGTGAAATATATCTACATGAAATATATCTGCCTATGTCTATGTCTATCAACTATGGATATAGATATAGATATGAAACTTTATAGGAGCTCTTGGGGGGCAGAGCCAAATTGGTAGTGTACAGGCCAGGACTCAGCTGAACCCCCTAACATTCCCCTCCAAACAACTTTAAAATAATGCCTCAACAAAATTTTGGACCAACAGAGCCAAGAAAAGGTCAGAGGGAGACATTTTTCTGTCCTAAGACAACTTAAGAGGTCTGCAGATCCTTAGGAACTGCCAGTCGAGATATGGCAAAGGGGTAAATGATTGGTCAGAAAGAGATTATAGAGTACCCTTTGCTGACACATGGTACAACTGGAGCTGATTGGCCACTCTTGCTCATAACCTATTCTGGGTCCCGGTTCCATGGGGGAGAGGAGTGGTTGTCATTGGTCACAAGGGGACATGGACCCTGGTCACAATTCCAAAGCCAAGAAGGGCACTAGCTCTTGTAGCTACAGAGGAATAAGGACCCTTCCTGGGAAAAGACTAGAACACAGACTCGGAGAGCAGTGACCATACTTCTCCCAGGATAATACCACCTTTGAAGAACCAAAAACATGCAGACCCTCAGAACTATCTCTGAAAACAGCAGCACAGAAAAAGTGTGAAGCTTGGGGCACTGCCTCTCCACTTCCAGGTGAAGAGAGCTCAACTTTAACATGAAATTTAAAATGAAAAAATAAACTGGAAAGGAGCAAAAAAGAGAGAACTTGGTCATAAAAAGCTATTATGGTGACAAGGACGACAAAAACATAATCTCAGAAGAAAACAACAATGTGAAAATAGCTATAAGTGAAGCCTCAAAGAAAAATGCTAATTGGACCCTAGCACATAAAGAATCCCTAGAAAAATTAGAGTTAAGAGTGGTAGAGGAAACATTGGGAAAATAAATCGGACTGATACAAAAAAATTATGAAAAGAGAACTAACAGTTTGGTAAAAGGAGGTGCATAAAATACTGAAGAATATAAAACACCTTAAAAATAAAATTGGCCTTATGGTAAAAGAGGCACAAAAAAAACTGATAAAAAGAATTCCTTGAAAATGAGAATTGGGAAACTGGAGGGTGATGACTTCATGAGAAATCAAGGAACAAAAAAAAAATAAATTCAAAAGAATGAGGAAAAAAGAAGAAAATGTGAAGTCTCTCATAAAAAAAAATAGATCCAGGAGAGATAATTTAAGAATTATTGAACTACCAGATACTACTGAAAATGACTGAACAACAACAGAAATATTTGTTGAATACTATTTTATTGATTGGCATTGAACTAGATTCTGAGCATCTTTGGGGCAAGGACTCTGCCTTATAACTTGTGTATACAATTTTGGTGGATCTACACTTGCTTTTGATGATAATAATTATAATAGATTGTATAGCATCTAGCAATCCTAGTGAATTTATGTTATCTACCAGTTTGGCAAGGTGTATTCAACAAATCAGCCCGACAAAATTAGCTAAGGATTCACTCAAAAATTAAAATAAAACTTATTTTGATAACATGGAAAAAAATAGGCAGAATATGGAGTTCAAAGTCATTCAACTGGGATTAATTTTCAGGTTTTAGCAATTCTGTTTCATGAATTCATGTTTTCCTATCTCCAAATTTAAGAATAATGTGGATAATAATAAAGTCTTTGTCTTCATGGTTACTTTGTGATTGAATTAGTTGGGGTCGTGGGGGAAAAGGTAAGCCAACTCTTCTAAGACACTTGAAAAGTTACATATTTTATGTATATTTGGCATATAAAATTTCATGAAATATATGCTATTTATATGATGATATAGATGTATTTGCCTGTATATTTTTATTATACATAGATACAAATACATATAGACATAAATAGTTGTATATTTTGGTGTATATATGTGTGTATGTGTGCAAAGATTCTATTAAATCTATTTCTGCTTGCCTCCACATTCCAAATAATATTATTTCAGATATTATATTCCAAATATTATGTTAAGAAAAAAAGAATTATACTTGAAAGACATGATAAAAAAGAGCCAAGACGGCATCTTCCAAGAAATTATCAAGGAAAATTGCCCTGATATTCTAGCACTTAGAAATTGAAAGAATTCATCATTGTCCCCCTAAAAGGTCCCAAAATTAAAAATCCTGGGAATATTATAGCCAAATTACAGAGTTCCCCAGTCAAATAGAAAATATCACAGGCAGCCAGAAAGAAATCATTCAAATATCATGGAGTCATGATCAGGATCACATAAGATTTATCAGCTACCATCTTAAAGGAGTGGAGGACTTGTCATATAACATTCCAGAAGGTAAAGGAGCTAGGATTACAACCAAGAATAATCTACCCAGCAAAACTGAAGATACTTATTTGTCAAACAGATTGAACCAGCCTCTACCTGTGAGTTACCAGAGCCAAATACAGAAAGTTAGAAACAGGAGAGTCAGGAATCAAACAGAAATTTAATTTCAAAGTGAGGAATCTAGCTTGCAAGCAAGGAGAAAGGGAGGACCAAAGGCACTGTGGGGAGATCTCAATACTTATACCAGTGGTTGTGCAGTGAGCTGTGGAGGGGTAACAACAACATTGTGATAAGTTTGATTCATAACAGGGCTTCATGACCAGAACTTGTCCAAGCTCAGAGAATACCTGGTGCTGGTCAAAGCAATACAATAGTTATGTGAATTTGCCAGAGGTGAGATCACCCAGAACGTGAGTACAAAGGATTGTTGTTATGCCAAGCTCAGGGTATAGCTTACTTGCTGGGCATTAGCTCTGGAAAACAGGGTGTCTCCTAATATCTTGATATGTTCAGTGGGGAAAATAGTCATTTAATGAAATAGAGGACTTCCAAACATTCCCAATGAAAAGACCAGATCTGAATAGAAAATTTGACATTCACACAAGCGATTAAAAGAAGCAAAAAAGGTAAACATGAAAGAGAAATCATAAGGATTCAGTATGGCTAAACTGTTTACATTCCTATATGGGAAGATGATACTTGTAACTCCTAAGAATTTTCTCATTATTAGAGCAGTTAGAAGGAATCTATATAGATACAGAGCATTGGTGTGAGTTAAATATTCTAAGCAGAATTTCAATGCATACAATTCTATGTGTGATACCATCCAGCAAAATTTTCACAGATTTTTAAATTAATAATCTAATTTAGTCTTAGACTTTACAAGGTTTTCATTGGTCATTTTTTAAAAATAGCTTCTTCCTCCACAGAGTCAATAAGATTTTTTTTAACCACGTCCATGTAGATGGTTCCAAGGAACCCATCAAGTCCCCAAATTACAATGTACAAGGTCTTTCGTAATTTCCAAAAAACACTAATTGTCATTATTATTCATTTTAAGGGAAAACATAATTATATACTTGACTGGTTTTGTTTTGTCTTGTTTTTTTAGAAATAATGCCTCTATGGAAATCACAATCAGAAGAGAGGGAGTCAGAATTGAGCAATAAGAAAAATGAAAGAGGGGGAGGAATGACTGAAAGTACCAAAGATTCTAGGAAAAAAAAAATCTCAGACTTTGAACATAAACAGATAAATCAACGTGAAAAAAGTAACAAAATACAGAAATATGGCCTCCAGATCTATTAAAAAAAGTTCAGGCATCTATGAATAAATACTGCAAAATGAAGGAAAATGATGTAACGCTTGATGGACCCTGTGAAATTTAAGGAGAACATGGAGCCCTAACACACTGTTCCTGAGTGATTTCAAAGAGAAATAAAGCCAGAATTTGTATTCTGCACAGCAAAAATAATAAGCAGAACAGAAAATCTTGAACCTGCAATGGCAAGCCTCATCAAAGAAACAAAAGTGACAATAATAGATTGGGAATGAAAATATATAGAAAAAAAGATAATCTTGAAGAAGACAAGGAATAAACAAGATTTAAGAGAAATTTGCTCACTGTGCAAGCAAAAGACAGGAATCTAAAAGACAAGATGTGGCCGGGGCGGAGGAAAGATGGTGGCTGGAAAGCAGGGACCAGCGTGAGCTCCCTGCCGAGTCCCTCCAAGAACCTATAAAAAATGGCTCTGAACCAATTCTAGAACTGCAGAACCCACAAAACAGCAGAGGGAAGGAGGGCTCCAGCCCAGGACAGCCTGGATGGTCTCTGGGTGAGGTCTATCCCACACGGAGCTGGGAGCTGGGAGCTGGGAACGGAGTGGAGCAGAGCCCAGCCTGAGCAGCGTGGACCAACCAGATCAGGAGCCGGGCAGAGGGGGCCCTAGCACCCTAAATCAGTGAGCTGCGGCAGTTACCAGACTTCTCAACCCACAAACACCAAAGATAGTGGAGAAGGTTAGTGGGAAAAGCTGCGGGAGTGAAAGGAGTTCACAGTTCAGCTTCCAGCCCCGGGGGCAGCGGAGGTGGGGCAGCTACAGCTGCTGCTGCTTCTGGCCCCAGGCCTACCTGGTGGGAGGAATTAAGTGGCAGATCAGAGCAGGAGTGCACAGCCTGCTGAAGATCTAAGCCCAGTCTGGGTTGGGGGTTCTTGGGGAAGGAGTAGTGCTGATGTGACAGAGCTGGCACCTCCCCCCCAAACGTGGAACATAGGACTCGTTAGTCTACAAGCAGTCATACCCCACTGAAAAACTCAAGGGTCAAGTTAGTTGGTTAGGAATATGGCCAGGCAGCGAAAACACACCCAGATTCAGTCTCAGACTTTGGATTCTTTCTTTGGTGACAAAGAAGACCAAAACATACAGCCAGAAGAAGACAACAAAGTCATAAAGCCTACAACAAAAGCCTCCAAGAAAAACATGAACTGGTCTCAGGCCATGGAAGAGCTCAAAAAGGATTTGGAAAAGCAAGTTAGAGAAGTAGAGGAAAAATTGGGAAGAGAAATGAGAAGGATGCAAGAAAACCATGAAAAGCAAGTCAATGACTTGCTAAAGGAGACCCCAAAAAATACTGAAAAATACACTGAAGAAAACAACACCTTAAAAAATAGACTAACTCAAATGGCAAAAGAGCTCCAAAAAGCCAATGATGAGAAGAATGCCTTGAAAGGCAGAATTAGCCAAATGGAAAAGGAGGTCCAAAAGACCACTGAAGAAAATACTACTTTAAAAATGAGATTGGAGCAAGTGGAAGCTAGTGACTTTATGAGAAATCAAGATATTACAAAACAAAACCAAAGGAATGAAAAAATGGAAGACAATGTGAAATATCTCATTGGAAAAACCACTGACCTGGAAAATAGATCCAGGAGAGATAATTTAAAAATTATTGGACTACCTGAAAGCCATGATCAAAAAAAGAGCCTAGATATCATCTTTCAAGAAATTATCAAGGAGAACTGCCCTGATATTCTAGAGCCACAGGGCAAAATAGAAATTGAAAGAATCCATCGATCACCTTCTCAAATAGATCCCAAAAAGAAATCTCCTAGGAATATTGTTGCCAAATTCCAGAGCTCCCAGATCAAGGAGAAAATACTGCAAGCAGCCAGAAAGAAACAATTTGTGGAAACCCAATCAGAATAACCCAAGATCTGGCAGCTTCTACATTAAGAGATCGAAGGGCTTGGAATGCGATATTCCGGAGGTCAATGGAGCTAGGATTAAAACCTAGAATCACCTACCCAGCAAAACTGAGTATCATGCTCCAAGGCAAAATATGAATTTTCAATAAAATAGAGGACATTCAAGCTTTCTCAGTGAAAAGACCAGAACTGAATAGAAAATTTGACTTTCAAACACAAGAATCAAGAGAAGCATGAAAAGGTAAACAAGAAAGAGAAATTGCAAGGGACTTACTAAAGTTGAACTGTTTTGCTTACATTCCTACATGGAAAGATGACATGTATGATTCATGAGACCTCAGTATTAGGGTAGCTGAAGGGAATATGCATATATACATATATATACATATATATATATGTTTATGTATATATATAAGTGAATGTGTATGTATGTATATATCTGTGTGTATATGTGTATATATATATGTGTGTGTGTATGTGTGTATATATATATATATATATATATACACACATATATATATATAAAAGAGAGAGAGAGCAGGCACAGGGTGAGTTGAAGATGAAGGGAAGATATCTAAAAGAAATAAAATCAAATTAAGGGATGAGAGAGGAACATACTGAGAGAGGGAGATAGGGAGAGATAGAATGGGGTGGATTATCTCGCATAAAGGTGGCAAGAGGAAGCAGTTCTGTGGGAGGAGGGGAGAGGGCAGGTGAGGGGGAAATAAGTGAACCTTGCTCTCATCAGATTTGGTCTGAGGAGGGAATACCATACATACCCAATTAGGTATCTTACCCTACAGGAAAGAAGAGGGAGGAAGATAAAAAGGGGGGGATGATGGAGGGGAGGGCAGATGGGGGTGGAGGTAATCCAAAACAAACACTTTCGAAAGGGGACAGGGTCAAAGGAGAAAATTCAATAAATAAAAGGGGATGGGTTGGGAAGGAGCAAAATATAGTTGGTCTTTCACAACATGAGTATTGTGGAAGGGTTATACATAATGTTACACATGTGGCCTATGTGGAATTGCTTGACTTCTTAGGGAGGGTGAGTGAGAAGAGAAGAGGGGAGAGAATTTGGAACTCAAAGTTTTAAAAACAGATGTTCAAAAACAAAAAAAAGTTTTTGCATGCAACTAGAAAATAAGATACCCAGGCAATGGGGCATAGAAATTTATCTTGCCCTACAAGAAAGGAAGGGAAAAGGGGATGCGAGGGAAGTGGGATAAGAGAGGGGAGGGGTGACTGGGGAACAGGGCAACCAGAACACATGCCATCTTGGAGTGGGGGGGAGGGTAGAAATGGGGAGAAAATTTGTAATTCAAACTCTTGTGAAAATCAATGCTGAAAACTAAATATGTTAAGTAAATAAATTTAAATTTAAAAAAATAAAAGACAAGATGTATAGAGGCAACCTAAGAATCATCAAATACTAAAATCCTTCAAATACAAAGGAAAGGTAATTTGAGTAATACAAGGCTATTCTGCACCCACTAGAGAAAGGAGGGGGGAATGAAATAATATGTAGTTCATGTGTGGGGGCTGTGTGTGTGTGTGTGTGTGTGTGTGTGTGTTGCCAGATAGACTCCCAAGTTCTATCTGTAGTTATTTTAAATGAAATTTATCATTCTATTTCTTTCTTCTGATTTTTGTTAATAGTATATAGAAAATTTGATGATTTGTACGGGTTTATTTTATATCCCACAACTTTGCTGAAGTTTGTAATTGTTTCAGTTAGTTTTTAGTTGACTCTCTGGGGTTCTCTAAGTAAACCACCATGTCATCTGCAAATAGTGGTAGTTTTGTTTCTTCATTTCCTATGCTTATTTCTTCTATTTCTTTTTCTTGATTTATTGCTGTAAATAGCATTTCTAGACCAGTATTGATTAGGAATGGTGAAAATGAACATCCTTGCTTCACCCCTAATATTATTAGAAAGGCTTCTATGTTTTCTTTATCATGGATAATGTTTGTTCTTGGTTTTAGATAGTACAACTTATTATTTTAAGAAAAGCTCCATTTATTCTTGCTCTTTCCAGTATTTTTATTTTAAAAAAACAGGAGTGGGTGTTGTATTCTATCAAAATCTTCTGCATGTATTGATACAATCATATGGTTTTTGTTGTATTGTTATTGATATAAACAGTAATATGTATTACGCACCTAATATATGCCAGGCACTGTGAATTGGTAAGGAGGTCAAACAACTGTTCAGAAGGAGTTTACAAGGGTCTTTTGCTAGCACTGAGGTAGGATTCTCTAGCTTTGCTCATACCTGGATCTGGGTGGCAGTCCCAGAGCAAGGAAGAGTACTAGCATAGCAGAGGTTGTAGCAGCAGTGGAGGGGGACCCTCCTTACAATTACAGGGTGGAAAAGGGTGCTTGTGGTCACTCAGAAATGAGCACTGGCTAGGAGAGTAGTACACCTCTCTTTAGATTATACACCTTAGAAGAACTGAAAACTTACAGGTCCCTAGAAGTACCTTTGAAAAGAGATGCACAAAACCTCTGAAGCTTGGGACAATGCACACTCCATCCTGGAAGCAGAGCCCTACTTTAACAAAGAGTTAAACGTCAAATAATAAGCTGGGAAAATGAGGAAGCAATGGTAAAAAAAAATCTGACCTTACAAAGTTAATATTCTGAAAAGGAAGATCGAGACACACATGTTTCTAATGCAATATTGAATAACAGTGGTGATAATGGACATCCTTGTTTCACCCCTGATCTTATTAGAAGTGCTTCTATATTGTCCCCATTACACATAATACTTGGTGGTAGTTTTTGGTAGATGCTACTTATCATTTTAAGGAAGGTTCCATTTATTTCTATGTTCTCTAGTGTTTTTAATAGGAATGGGTGTCATATTTTGTCAAAAGCTTTTTCTACATCTATTGAGATAATCATGATTTAACCATTATGTAGAGCAACTTGGAACTATGCAGAAAGGGTTATAAAACCATGCATACCCTTTGACATAGTAATACCACTACTAGGTCTGTATCCCAAAAGAGATAACAAACAAGAAGGAAAAGGACCTAGATGTACAAAAATACTAATAGCAGCTCTTTTCTGGATGCAAGGAATTAGAAATTGAGGGGATGTCCATCAATTGGGGAAGTGCTGAATGAGTTATTATAGTACATGATTATGATGAAATACTATTGTACTATAAGAAGTGATGAGCAGGATGCTCTCAGAAAAGCCTGGAAAGACTTGCTCGGGCTGATGCAAAGTGAAATGAACCATGTACAATGTAACAGTAATATTGTAAGATGATCAGCTTAGCTATTCTCAGAAATACAACAATCCAAGAAAATTTTGAAGTAGTAATGATGAAAAAATGCTATCCATCCTCAAAGAAAGAACTGGTGGTGTCTGATTACAAATTGAAGCATACTTTTTGACTTTATTTTTCTTGAGGGCTTTTTTGTCTGTGTTTTCTTTTACAACATGACTATTATAGATATGTTTTGCATGACTATACATGTATAACCTATATTGAATTGCTTGCTCTTCTCAATGGAGGTGGGGGGTGGGGTAGAGGGAGGAAGGGATGAGCATTTGGAACTCACAGTTTTACAAAGGAATGTTAAAAATTGTTTTTTCAGGTGTCTGGGGAAGAATAAAGTACTAATAAATAAAATAAATAAATAAACAAAATGTTTTGTAAAATTTTCTTGTAAATGTTTAGGTCCTAAGTTTTATTTTCTTTGGGGAACTCATTTATGGGTTATTCTATTTCCTTTCCTAAGGCACAGTTATTGAAATATTCTATTTCCTTTTCTGTTAAGTTGAGGAATTTATTTTTTTTACAAATATTAACTTATTTTATTTAGATTGTCCAGTTTATTGGCACATATTTTGGTAAAATAGCTTTTAATAATTGCTCTTCTTGGGGGTGGAGCCAAGTGTAATAGTAATTAAGGTGAGACTTTTTGCTGTTGACCTTTAATGATTCTGGCCTTTGTTTGAATGGGGCAGATAAAGTGGGATGTTTTTGTATTTCTCAGCACTGAGACAATTGGGAGTCACTGATTTGTATCTTATGTGATACTGAGGGTGGGGAACTTTTCCATGCCCAGCCTGGGTGAGGTTGGGGCCCTCAGAGCACTGAACAAGATATATAAGTGCAGCAGGAGAGGCACACGACTCCAGGCCAGCTGTTATAATGAGCTCCCTGGCTGAACACTCAGATGTTGATAACTAAGAATTGTATTTGGTCCGTAATTCAGGGTGCTGGTTTTTTCCCCTGAACTAAGTAAATGATATTTGTATACTGGATTAAAGTAAGATTGTTAACCCCTTAACGTTGCTTTCCTTAGTAAAGCAGATCAAAAGGACCTGGTCTTTTGCAGCGTTCTGTGTGCTGGTTGTTATTGGGTTTACACCCCCACAGCAGCTGCTAGCCAGATTGTTGAAACATCAAGATGGGGCTGTGAAAGGAGGGAACTACTGGAACTCTCTCACAAATTCTGTCAGATATGTCTAAAAAGTGAATCTGAGCAGATCTGAGAGAGTTAGAAGCCACTAGTAGACCGAGTGGGGCAGGAAGTTTGGGAATGCAGAACGGGCCCCAGAACACACCAACCAGGAACAGCAGAGGAACCCAGCAAGTGTACCAGTCTGGGAGAATGCTGAGTGCATGAAATGTGGAGCAGGAGCAGGCCCAGTACAGGCTATGGTGCCAATCAATCCCCAGGCCTCTCAGCCCAGGACAGGATTCTGTCAGAGCTACAGGAAACACCAGCACAGAGCCTGTGGCCATTGGAGTAGCTAACCCTGAGGCCTCCAGCACACAGTCTAAAGGTTTGAAACTCTCCTTCTTGAACTTCTGGGAGCCATGATGACCAGGTAAAACGGCTCTCATCCCTCCCTTCCTCACCCAGATAATACTCACTTCAGAGAAACCCTGAAATAGAGGAGCCAGAAGTGGAGCTTCAGTAGCCTTTTAGCTCAGGAAGTTGGGGAGAGGGCCCTTATTGTGGTGGTGGAAGGAGACTAGGGCAGGAAGAGAGGTGTCCTCAGTAGAACAGCAGAAGTTTCTGAGACTCAGGATGGTGGAGTCAGCGAACATCAGTACCAGGACTCCAGATGTGCTTCCCACAGCCAGGGGTAGTGGCAGACACCAGCACAGACAAAGGCTGACAACCGTCCATGCTGTAGATAACCCTAGAGGAAGCAGAGACATCCAGCAGCAAAACCACCCCTCCCCAACACCTCACAACACCGGAGGGCACAGCACACAAAACCAGTGAACAGGCCCACAGATTCCAGCATAAGAAACTTGGGACAGAGTCCCCTGAGCCCCAGAAGCAGAAATCCACTTTAGAGGCTAAGGAGAAAACAACAACAACAAAAAAAACAAACACCATGGAAAAAAAGACCAGAAAACCAAAGACAATTGATTCTTTTTATGGAGACAGGGAAGATCAAAATAACAATTCAGAAGAGGACAGCATTGATACTATACCCACATCTGAAACCTTGAAAGGGAATGTGAACTGGTCTCCAGCACAAAAAGTATTCCTTGAAGAACTCAAGGAGGACTTCAAAAACGAAATTAGAGAGGTAAAAGAAAAAAATGGGAAAAAAATTCACTGATGAGAACAAACCTTTAAAAAGTAAAATTAATGAAATGGTTAAGGAGGTTTAGAATATAAATAGAGAAAATGTCTCATTGAAAAGTGAAACTAACCAAATGGAAAAGGTGGTAGAGAAGCTAAATGAAGAAAACAATACATTAAAAATTAGGATTGGGCAAGTAGAAGCTAATGACTTTATGAGACATCAAGAATCAATCAAACAAAATCTAAAGAATGAAAAAATAGAAGAAAATGTGAAATATCTGATTGGAAAAACAACTCACCTGGAAAATGGGTCCAGGAGAGATAATCTAAGAATTATTGGTCTACCTGAAAGCCATGATGAAAAAGAGAGCCTGGACAGTATCTTGCAAGAAATCACCAAGGAAAGCTACCCCAAGGTCCTAGAACCAGAGGGCAAAATAGTCATTGAAAGAATCCACCAATCACCCCCTGAAAGAGATCCGAAATTGAAAACTCCAAAGTATATTGTAGCCAAATTCCAGAATTATCAGGTCAAAGAGAAAATACTGTAAGCAGGCAGAAAGAAACAATTTAAATATCACAGAACTACAGACAAGATCATGCAGGATCTTGCAACTTCTACAATAAAAGAAAGGAAGAATTGGAATATGATATTCAGTAAGGCAAAGAAGCTTGGACTACAAACAAGGATCAATTACCCAGCAAAACTGAGCATAAATTTTCATTCAAGGAGATGGATATTCAATGAAATAAGGGAATTCCAGACCTTCCTGATGAAAAGGCCAGAGCTCAATGGAAAATTTGATCTTCAAATACAAAGTACAAGAGAGACATAAAAATGTAAATGGGGTGTGGGACTATGTTATTCAATAAGGGCAAATTATTGAAATCCTTTTATAGGATTACATTGATACATATATATATGTGTGTATATATATATATACATACATAAATATATATATAATATATATACATATATATATATATGTATATGTCAATCTTGAGCATGGTGCAGTTATTACAACAATTTAGAGGGATATACATAGACCGAGGGTGTCAGTATAAAGAAAGTGATATAATGATAAAAAACATAATTAAGGAGTCCAATGGGATTGGTCTGGGAGAAGAAGTAAGGAGGAGGCAGAAAAGGGTAAATTATGCCACATGAAGAGGCATGAAGACTAACAGAGGGAAAGAAGGGAGGGAGAAAATCAGTGTTTGAGCTTTGCTCTCATCAGATCTGGTTCAAGGGGGGAATAATACACTGATAAATGTAGAAATCAAATTTGTATTACAGGCAGTAGGAGGGGAAAGGGGAAAGAAAAGGTGGGGGAATGGAAGGGAGGGAAAAAGTAGCAAGGGGAAAAGGGTATGTGGCAACAGTCTGCTAGCAGCTATTGTGGGGGTGAAAGACCAACATAAGCCCAACAACAAGAATGCTGTCAGCACAGATTCTTTGATATGCTTTACTAAGGAAAGTAACGTTAAGGTGTAACAATCACAGTTTAATCGAACATACAAATATCGTTCACTTAGTTCAGGGGAAAAGCCAGCCTCTTGAACTTCAGAGAAAATACAAACAAGTTACAAACATCAACAGACAGACCTTGTCTGATTCAAATCCCAATGCATACTTATCAGGGTTTAACAAAGTCCCAACATCCAGCTTTACAAGCTGGAGGGCTCTTAACTACAGCTGCCCAGAGTCTCCACATCAACACACCTCCAAGAATGAGAGCCCCCAAGGGAGAATGCCAAACTCTGCTTTTATATATCTTGTTCAGGGTCAAAGATGAGTCACACATGCAACTCATCCATGTGACCAAAAAGCGTCACAAAAATGTGACTTAAACCCATGTGGCTTAGAAGCCTCTGATGTCACAAACATGTCACTCAAACCCATGTAAACTAGGCTTTCTCTTGAGGCAAGGAGGTCATCAAGGGCTCCTAATTTAATCAAGGAAACAAAAGCCAAACTCTTCAAGGGCACTTGATTGAATAAGTGTTAAAAGCCCATTTTAATAATCAGGAATACACATCTTCCTGTGTTCAAATCCGGCCTCAGATACTTATTAGCTGTCTGACCCTAGGAAAGTCACTTAACTCTGTGTGCTTCAGTTCCTCATCTGTAAAAGGAGCTGGAGAAGGAGATGGCAAACCACTCTTTGCCAAGGAAACTGCATCATGAAGAGTTGAACACAACTGAAAATGACAGCAACAAGAACATTCACCTAATGGCATAGCATCCAAATTCTTAAAGAAATGGTTAAATGAATTAAAGGTGAAAATATTAAACAATAATAGTAGGTGGTCTCAATTTGCTCCTCTTAAATCTATAGAAATCTAACCATAAAATAAGCAAGAAAAAAGGAAATAAATAGAATTTTAGAAAAGTCGGACAGGATAGATCTCTGAAGAATGTTGAATTAAAATAATGAGTATATCTATTTCTCATCTCTGTAGCACCTTCAAAAAAATTGACAACATTCTGAACATAAAAACCTTATAATACAGATGCAGAAGTATTACATGCATATTTTTCTGACCATAACTTTATTAAATTACATTCAATAAAGGTCAAGAGAAGCATAGAATAAAAATTACTTGGAAACCAAAAAACCTAATCCTAAAGAACGAGTGAATCAAAGAAAAAAACATAGAAACAGTCAATAATTACAGTAAGCATAATGACAAGAATGAGAGAGCATACCAAAATTTGTAAGATGCCACCAAAGCAATACTGAGGGGCAAATGTATGTCTCTAAACACTTACATCAATAAAAGAGAAAAAGAATTGACCAATGAATTGAGCATGCAATAACAACTGAAAAAAAATCCAAACCCTAAGAAATGCAATACATTAAAATTCCTCAAAGTAAAAACTAAGATATGAATCCAGAAAGGCAAAGGAGAAATTAATAAAATTTAAAATGAAAAACAGAGTGAACTAATAAATAGAGGTAGGAGTTGGTTTTATGGAAAACAAACAACCACCATTAGCCAAAAAAATTTTTAGAAAGAAAATCAAATTGCCAGTATTAAAAATGAAAATGATAAATGTACCACCAATGAAGATAAAAGAAAAGGAATTTTTAAATTGGATTTTTTATTTTTAGTTTACAACAATTTTAGTTTACAACAATTTTTTTGAGTTCCAAATTTTCTTCCCCACCCTCCCTTCCCCCCTCCCCGGCAAGATGGTATAGAGTCCAATATATGTTCTACATATACCTAAGTTGTCACTCTTTGCGGAAGATATGATGATTTACTTAGAGAATCCTAGAGAATCAGGTAAAAAACTACTTGAAATAATAACAACTTTAGCAGAGTTGCAGGATATAAAATAAACCCACATAAATCCTCGCCATTCCTATATATTACTAACAAAACTGAACAGCAAGAGATAGAAAGAGAAACTCCATTTAAAGTTACTGTAGACGCTATAAAGTACTTGAGAGTCTACCTGCCAAGACAAACCCAAGGCCTATATGAACATAATTACAAAACTTTTTTCACACAAATAAAGTCATATCTAAACAAATGGAAAAACATCAGTTGGTCATGGTTAGACCAAGCTAATATAGTAAATTTTATGTAAATTAATTTACTTATTCAGTGCCATACCAATTGAACTACCAAAAAATATTTTTACAGACCTGGATAAAACAATAACAAAATTCATCTGGAAGAACAAAAGGTCCAGAATATCAAGGGAATTGATGAAAAGAAATGCTACGGAAGGTGGCCTAGCCATCCCAGATATTAAACTGTATTATAAAGCAACAGTCATCAAAACTACACCGTATACCAAAATGAAGTCAAAATAGGTTCATGATTTAGGAATAAAGGCTGATATAATAAGTAATTTGGGAGAGCAAGGAATAGTTTGCCTGTCAGATTTATGGGAAAGGGAAGAATTCATGACCCAACAAGAGATAGAGAGCATTACAAAATGCAAAATGGATAATTTTGATTATGTTCAATTGATAAGTTTTGTGTAAACAAAGTCAATGCAACAAATATTAGGAAGGAAGCAGAAAATTGGGAGAAAATCTCTACAACCAGTATTTCTGATGAAGACCTCACACACAGGGAACTGAGCCAAATTTACAAGAATACAAGCCATTCTCCAATTGATAAAAGGCCAAAGGATATGAACTGGCAGTTTTATCAGGAAGAAATTAAAGATACCTATAGGTGTATAAAAAAAATGCTCTAAATCACTACTGACTAGAGAAATGCAAATCAAAACAACTCTTAGGTACCACATCTCTCCTGTCAGAATGGCTAACATGACCAAACAGGAGAATGATAAATTCTGGAGAGGATGTGGGAAAATTGGAATACTGTTATATTGTTGGCAGAGTTGTGAACTGATCCAGCCATTCTGGAGAGCAATTTGGAACTATACCCTAAGAGCTATAAGAATGTTCATACCCTTTGACCCAGCAATACCACTTCTGAAGCTGTATCCCAAAGAGATCACACAAGTGGGAAAAGGACACACATGTACAAAGATATTCATAGTAGCTCTTTTTGTGATAGCAAAGAATTGAAAATCAAGGGGATGCTCAACAAATGAGGAATGGCTAAACAAATTGTTGCATATGAATGTAATGGAATACTATTTTGCTATAAGAAATAGGGAAGATATGGACTTCATAATAACCTGGAAAGACCTATTTGATATGCTGCTAAGTCAGGGGAACAGAACCAGGAGAACATTGTACACAACCACAGACATATTGCTTCTGTGATGACTTGGCTCTTCTCACCAACACAGGGTTCAAAGGCAATTCCAAAAGACTCATGATGGAAAGAGCTATCTACATCCAGAGAAATAACTATGGAGTCTGAATGCAGATTGAGGCAAACTATTTGCTCTGGGTTTTTTTCCTCTTTTTTTTTTTTTTTGGTTTTCCTTCTTCTTTCTCATGATTCCTTCCATTGTTCATAATTCAACTTAACTATTGTGTAAATAGGTTTAATGTGAAGGTATATGTAGAAGATATATCAGATTCCATGCTGTCTTGAGAGGGAGAGGGGTAGGGGGGGAAAGAAAATCTGGAACTCAAAGTTATGTGGAACTGAGTGTTGTAAATTAAAAATAAAAAACTTAATTAAAAAAAAGAATAAGCTTCCCACCAACACTGAATATAATCTGTTGGGGCTGGGATGGTGGGGGAATATTTAATGAAGTTTTAAAAAACCCAAAGATTCCTAATGAAAAGATCAGAGCTGAATAGAAAATTTGGCATTGAAACACAAGCCTCAAGAGAAGCATAGGTAAACATGAAGGGGAAATCATAAGGAACTCAATACAGTTAAAATCTCTACCTTCCTGTGTGGGATGATGATTCATGTAATTCCTAAGAACTTCATCAGGACCAGATGGATTTACAAGTGAATTCTACCAAACATTTAAAGAACAATTAATTCCATAACCTGAGGAAAAAAGGTGAGGAAAGAAGCCTACAAATTCCTCCTATGATATAAATGCAGACTTGATACCTAAATCAGAAGTCAAAGCAATGAAAGAAAACTATAGACCAATTAATCTAGCAAATATTGATGCAAACATTTAAAATAAACTACTAACATTTTAAATGAAGTACTAACAAGGAGATCAAAAAATATATCACAAATATTCACATGAACATTTATTTATATCAGGAATGCACGACTGGTTTAGTATTAGGGAAACCATATGTAATACACCGTATTAACAACAAAACTCTATTTCAATAGAGGCAGAAAAAATTCTTGACAAAAGCCAGTACCTTGAACTTTGGAACAAATACAAATAAATTACAAACATCAACAGAGAGACCTTGTCTGATTCAAATCTCAATTCATAGTTACCTAGGTTTAATAAAGTCCCAACATCTGGGTTTACAAGCTGGGAGGCTCTTAACAGCAGCTGCCCAGAGTCTCTCCAAGTCACATGCCACTCTTTCAGTGAGTGAGAGCCCCAAAGGAAAAAGACAACCTTTGGATTTATATATCTTGTTCAAGGTCAAAAGGCATCACAATGTGTGACTCAAACCGGTGTGACTTAATAGTGTTGTAAACATGAGACTCAAACCCATGTAAACTAGGCTTTCCCTTGAGAAAAACAAATCATCAATGACTCCTGATCCAATCAAAGAAACAAAGGCCAGACTATTCAAGGGCATTCGATTAAATAAGTGCTAAAAGAGAAAACAGTAAAAAAAAAAAAGTCCCACCTTAATTACCAATACAGAATATGACAAACAAGTGAAAAATCTAAAGAAATGCTTTTGGAATAAGCAGACATTATTTCATTGTGCAGCATCTGGTGGAATCATAACTATATTCAGTATTAACAACATTATCCCACAGGCATTTAATGATGAACCATCTAAGGGACAGAAAACAAGGACTTGAATGTGTATCTCTTAACTTTTAGGTTGAGATAATGAAAAATCCTTGTCCTTGACTGCCATTATCTGGAAGACAAGGTTAGACAGGAAGAAGAGAGTGATATTTTCCTTTCAGGGAAGTGAGCTTGCAGCCCACCCCTAAATCTTATTGGAAGACACAAGCAACATGCTTAACGTAGACTCCCTTGACTGGACTCTGTATGACCACTCACACTGGACTTCCTGACTAGCTAGGGAATGGATAGTTCCTTTAGAGATAAAATGACTGAGTTCAACATTGTCTTGCAATGCATGGAATACATTAAGTTTCTTGTAGATCTGAAAGGACTTGTCAAGTGCCATAGGAAGGACTGAAGTAAAAGCATTAGAAGAGACGCTTTTGCCTGTGACCCTGCCATTTAAGAGTCCCATATGGACTCAAAAGCCCTTAGAAAGCAGTAGGGAGGTGGATTTATGGGTGGATAAAGATGGGAAATGCATATGTCTGGGGTAGCACATGTCTGAGGCTATAGACTGGTGGACCACCTGAACTTGGGCATTCTGAGTTGAAGTGTGCCGAGCTGATCCAGTGTCCTGAACTAAGGCAGGGAGCAATACGGTGAGCCCGAAAGATCAGGGGGCCACCAGACAGCCAAAGGAAAGGTGAACCAAGCTGAAGTCATAAATGGAGCAAATCAAAGCTCTAATTCCAATCAATATTAGGTCCAGCTCTTGACTGCCTTCAACTTTCCTGCCTAGGAGAGGTAGGAAAATCCAACTGCACGAAGAGGGGAAAGAGGGTAAGAGGATGACAGCTATCTAAATGTCATGAGGAGTAAATGGGAAATATATATCAGACTTAAATCCGGTTCAGTTTTTATTTTTGCTTTGTTCTCCCTTTTTTCCCCTCTGGTATTTTTCTATAGCAACATATAATAAAGAGAAGTAAAATTGCTTGGACTCTTAAAAAAGAAAACAAAAACACCTCAAGGTCACCCTAAGAACACTAAAGGGAGAAGTTGTTAGCTACCTTTTGTGGACCCAGCCTACGAATAAAATGAAGATTGTGAAAAGAAAACAAAAAGGACTGCTACATTTACAAAAAATAAAAATGGGGTGTGTGTGTGTGTGCGCGCGCGCACGTGTGTGTGTGTGTGTGTGTGTGTGTGTTGTGCGTGTGTGTTGTGTGTGTATAGGGGACTCCAATAGGTTTACCTCTACAAGTACTTTCAGTGATTGTGGCAGGTTAGAGATGCATGTGTTTTTTCCTCAAACAAATCTTCTTTTCCTCTTATTCACAATACAAAGAAATAAGCTTAAGTGCTCTGAGCAATATAATATAGTAGAAAGAGTATTAAATGTGGAGTCACTGGACCTGAGTTCACATTTTGGCTTTGTCGTTTGCTACCTATATAATCTTGGGCAAATCATTTAAGTGTGTTGGCATCAGTTCCAGAAAATGTAAAATGCAGAGGTAGGATTAGACAACTTTTAAAATTCCTTGCAGCTTAATGATAGAGGTCCCCCAAACCACCAGTAATCCTTTTGTAAAAGAAGGATTTGTGTTTTGTTTTATCCCTCCCATGAAGAAAAGACTGTTGTGCATCAGGCATCAGTTAACACATTTTTCCCCATCTCTGTAACACACATATCCACACATTCAATTTGGATTCTTCCATAGCCAGATCAAAATCTTCTACACAACTGAAAAAGAAATCACAGAAAAGTTTTGAAAAGCTAATAATAAGCCCGAGACATAGAGATGTATCCAAAATAACTTTCCAGCTGGGTTCTTTTTTTTTTTGCTATTGTTCATTTTATAGGAAAATTCTTCTTTAGACATGCCCAACATGTAATACTTAATTTAAGCTTAAATTTAGAGTAGTGACTACTTCTGTCTCATTCCTATTGACTGCAAGTGTTACTCATGGGAACATGATACCAGCCATGCATGAATGCTGGTGGGGGGCTGGAGGTACAAAGGCAAAACACTGCAAAGACAAAAGTTGACTTGCTTAATTAAAATGTCTTTTACTTCTTGTTTTTGCTTCAGTGAGAAGTTAGAAGTTGTAGGTGGCAATAAGAAAAGCAAAACTGAACATAGCCCTTAGAGCAAATGTGGGAATTGCCAAAAATTCACAAAGTTACTTTTTTTTCTGCATAGTTTAATCAGCTTTACATTTAATCTTATCCCATATGCTTTGGTAACTAAGGTGGGACTTTCTTACTGTTTTAGAATGATAAATTAGTTAAGTCTCTTTGATTGTCTTGCTAGGTGCTAAACCCCAGGCCCACATCCTTTTACTACTAGGTGCAAAGCCCCAAGCTGGTTATCAAACTAGTTCGCTAGTTTGAGAGAGGCAGAAAACCCCCAGGGCCCTACGAGGGGTTGCTAAGACAAGAACCAATAGTAGGAGCCTAAGTTCTGGTCATTCAGATAATGTTTGATGATGGCTAAAGAGTGTATAAAAAGAGAGAACAGAGTTATTTGCTTGAGGCCATCACTTGTGGAGAAGTGTTGGCATGGGATTCTTGGCAGCCACCATAAAAGCCTCCTGGCTCGTCAACCCAGATGTTGATGGTTTCTTGATAACTACGAATTGTATTTGGTTTGTTTATAAGGTATGTGTTTAATTTGTTTGTATTTGCTCTGAAGTTAAGGTGCTGGCTTTTTCCCCTGAACTAAGTGTATATTTGTATGTTTGATTAACATAAGATTGTTAACCCCTTAACGTTGCTTTCCTTAGTTAAGCTGATCAAAAGAAACTGTGCTAGAAGCATTCTTGTTGGGCTTGTGTTGGTCTTTCACCCCCACAATAGCTGCTTGCAGAATTGTTGAAACACCATAATAGGTCAAAGGATTTAAAAGAATGTTTAACACACCCCATATTAAACAGACTCATTATATCAGAGTCCATTTTTCTCTGCCTTTGATTAACATCATCAGAATATTTTTATATTTCTTTCCTTAAACTAGCTTGTATTTGTTTGAAATAAGAGCTATAGTGAGGGGTGGAGACAAGATGGCAGCTGGAAAGCAGGGACTTGCTTAAGCTCTCCCCCAAATCCCTCCAAATACCTGTAAAAATGGCTCTGAACAAATTCTAGAGCTATGGAACCCAAGTAATAGCAGAGGAAAACAGGTCTCCAGCCCAGGAGAGCCTGGATGGTTGCTGGGAAGGGTCAATCACACGGTGCTGGGAGCGGAGCAGAGTCCAGCCTTGGCTGCACCAGGACAGACCAGACCAGGAGTCAGCCGGCCAGAACAGGTCTTAGGGCCATGAATCACTGAGTTGTGGGAGTTACCAGACTTCTAAACCCACAAAAGCCAAAGAGCAGGCTAGTGGGAAACTGCAGGATGGAGGTGAGAGTGGTCTGGACCCATCCCAGGGGGTGACAGAGGTGGTGCAGTGGTAGAGGTCACAGCAGCAGGAAGCTCCTGAGGTTGCTTCCAGAGCTCCAGCATCAGCTGCTTCCTGAGTCCCTGGCTTATATGGTGGGAGGAATCTAGTCACAGATCAGAACGGGAGTGCAAGAAGCTCTTTGTGGGCACAGAGGCAAGTTCTCTTGCTGTGCCCTGCTTGGATCTGGATTGTGGTCCTGGTGGGAAGTTCTTGGGGGAGGAGGAGTGCTGATGTGCCAGAGCCTGTGGTAATGGTGGAGTAGAAGTAGCTCTGAAAACAGCAGCCCTTGGAACCCAAAGCTTGGGACAAAGTATTCTCTACTCTACAAGCAGTCATACACTGACAAAATGTTCAAGGGTCAAGTAGTTAGCTGGGAACATGAAGAGGCAGTGAAAACGGTCTCAGATTCAGACTCAAACTCTAGATTCCTTTTTTGGTGACAAAGTAGATCAAAACACACAGCCAGAAGAAGTCAACAAAGTCAAAGAGCCTACATCAAAAGCCTCCAAGAAAAATAAAAACTGGTCCCAGGCCAAGGAAGAGCTCAAAAAGGATTTGGAAAAGCAAGTTAGAGAAGTAGAGGAAAAATTGGGAAGAGAAATGAGAATTATGTGAGAAAACCATGAAAAACAAGTCAGAACAAAGCAAAAACAAGTCCTTGCTAAAGGAGAGCCAAAAGATACTGAAAAAATATGGAAGAAAATAACACCTTAAAAAATAGACTAAATCAAATGGCAAAAGAGCTCCAAAAAGCCAATGAGGAGAAGAATGCCTTACAAGGCAGAATTAGCCAAATGAAAAAGGAGGCCCAAAAGACCACTGAAGAAAATACTACCTTAAAAAGTGGAAGCTACTGACTTTATGAGAAATTAAGATATTATAAAACAGAACCAAAGGAATGAAAAAGTGGAAGACAATGAGAAATACCTCCTTGGAAAAACCATTGACCTGGAGAAGAGATCCAGGAGAGATAATTTAAAAATTATTGGACTACCTGAAAGCCATGATCAAAAAAAGAGCCTAGATTTCATCTTTCAAGAAATTATCAAGGAGAACCAGCCTGATATTCTAGAGCCACAGGGTAAAATAGAAATGGAAAGAATCCACATTTCGCCTCCTCAAATATATTCCAAAAAGAAAACTCCTAGGAATATTGTCACCAAATTCCAGAGCTCCCAGATCAAGGAGAAAATAAGGCAAGCATCCAGAAAGAAACAATTGAATATTGTGGAAACATAATCAGAATAATACAAGATCTAGCAGCTTCTACATTAAGGGATTGAAGGGCTTGGAATATAATATTCTGGAGGTCAATGGAGCTAGAATTAAAACCAAGGATCACCTACCCAGCAAAACTGAGTATCATGCTCCAAGGCAAAATATGGATTTTCAATAAAATAGAGGACTTTCATACTTTCTCAGTGAAAAGACCAGAACTGAATAGAAAATTTGACTTTCAAACACAAGAATCAAGAGAAGCAGGAAAAGGTAAACAAGAAAAAGAAATCATAAGGGACTTACTAAAGTTGAACTGTTTTGCTTACATTCCTACATGGAAAGATGATGTATATGATTCATGAGACCTCATTATTAGAGTAGCTGAAAGGAATATGCATGTATATATGTATATGTATATACATATGTATATGTGTGTGTATATATATATATATATATATGTATATATGTAGGTGTATATGTATATAGACAGAGGGCACAGGGTGAGTTGAATGTGAAGGGATGATATCTAAAAAAATAAAATCAAATTAAGGGACAAGAGAGGAATATATTGAAGAGAGGGAGAAAGGGAGAGATAGAATGGGGTAAATTATCTCGCATAAAAGGGGCAAGAAAACTAAATCTATTAAATAAATTAAATAAAAAAAGAGAGAGCCCAGTACTAGGAGCAGCAGAACTGGGAGCTGAGGAACAGACAATGGCAGTATTCAGAAGCAAACATCAAGAAGACATTGAGGCAGCAGACATTGAGAGAGAGCCAGCATTGAGGCAGACTGCAGAGCAGACAATACACAACAAGAAAGAGTTGTGGAGATCAAGGAACTCGGAGTCAGCAGAGCTGCATGAGAGAGTGCTGAGCTCAGAGAGTTAGGATTCATGAGTGATTGTTTACAGGAAGGCCTGGAGGGGAGAGGGGAGAAGGAGGTTACAGTATGGCTTGGCTCCTTGCCATAACACTTTGTTATAATTCCTTTGTTGCTACATTGAGGTGGGCTTACTGGTTTTGGAATATAAATGCTACTATATGGAATTGGAATTATTGGTCCTGGGATTGGATTCTCTCATGTCTAAATAAATGTTATACTTCCTCTGCCTTCTATGTAAGGGATTTCTTATACTTGTGATTCTGAACCATTCATGCATGTTCATAGTCATCTTCAAGGTCATGAATCTTAATTTACTGCTATAGAAGAATGAGCAGAATTTCCAAACACAAAAAATAAAGCACCATTCAAAAGAATCCAAAGACAGCCTCCAGAAAAAAAAAAAGGAAGAAAAGATTTTTAAAAACCTATGCTGCACTCTTTTTGTGATGTCCGAGAACTGGAAATTGAGGGTTAGAATGGCTGAACAAATAGTGGTATATGAATGTAATGGAATACTATTGTGCTATAAGAAATGATGAACAGGCAGACTTCAGAAAAACCTAGAAAGATTTACATGAATTTATGCTGAGTGAAGTGAGCAGAACCAGGAGAACATTGGACATAGTAACAGCCACAGTGAGTGACGATTGATTTTGATAGACTTAGTCTTCAGCAATGCAAGGATCTAAAACAATTCAAAATGACTCATGATGGAAAATGCCATCCACATCTAGAGAAAGAACTATGGAGTTGAATGCAGAGTGAAGCAGATTATTTTCTTTTTTGTTTTGTTATGTTTTGTTTCTGTCTCATGGTTTCTCCCATTCATTATAATTCTCCTATGCAACATGACTAATGTGAAAATATCTTTAATAGGTATGTATGTGTAGAGCCTATATCAGATTGCATGCCATTTTGGGGAGGGAAGGCGGGAGAGGAGGAGAAAAGTTAAAACTTATGGAAGTGAATGTTGAAAACTAAAAATAAATAAATTAACTAATTAAAAAAAAAACTCTGCTGCAAATTCCAAGATACATAGTGGTTAAATTTAACAATTTCACAGGGGCTGAGCCAAGATGGCACTGTGAAAGGAAGGAACTACTGGAGCTCCCTCACAAATTCTGTCAGATACGTCTAAAAAGTGAATCTGAGCAGGTTTGAGAGAGTTAGAATCTACTAGTAGACTGAGAGCACCAGTCATGCACAAGGGCACCAAACTAAACCAACTGGGAACAGCAGAGGAATCCAGCTGACACATTAGTCTGAACATTAGTCTGAACGCTGAAGCAGGAACACGCCCACGGCAGAAGTACCTGCTACAGCCGCAATTGAGTCTCAAGCTTCTCAGCCCAGGATGAAAATCTGTCAGAGCTAAGGGAGACACCAGCTATGAGCCTGCTGCTGTGGGAGCAGCCAGTCCTGAGGCCTCTAGCCGACAATCTAAAGGTTTGAAACTTGCCTTCTTGAACTTCTAGTAGCCATGATGTCCAGGTAAAAAGGCTATCATCCCTCCCTTGAAAAAACCCAGAGAATACTACCTCAGGTGAAACAGAGGAACCAGAAGGGGGTCTTCAGTAGTCAGAGAAATTGGGGAAAGGGCCCTTCTTCTGATGGTGGAAGGAGACTAGTGCAGGAAGAGAGGTGTCTCAGAAGCCCTCACCTCAGCAAAACAATGAGAGCAACTGAGCCCCGGGGGGGGGGGGAGCTAACAAACATCAACACCAGGACCCCAGAAGTGACTTTGCACAACCAATGGGAAGTGGCAGACACCAGCACAGACAACAGCTGAGACCACCCATCTGTAGAGCAGTCCTGGGGAAGAGGAGACTCCCAGCAGTGAGACCATCCCTCCTCCACACCTCATGAAAACAGCGGCCATATCACATAAAGCTAGATCCCAACACAAGAAACTTGGGAGAGGGCCCCCTGAGCCCCAGAAGCAGAGATCCACTTTTGAAACTAGGAGAAAAAAAACACCAAGAAAAAGAACACCAAGAAACTTTAAAAGCCCATTGATTCATATTATGGAGACAGGGAATATCAGAAGAGGACATATTGGACACTACACCCACATCTGAAACCTTAAAAGGGAAAGCAAACTGATCTCCCGACCAAAAAGTATTCCTGGAAGAACTCAAAGAGGACTTTAAAAACCAAATGAAGGAGGTAAAAGAAAAAACAGTAAAAATTCACTGATGAAAACAAATTTTTAAAAGTAAAATCGGTGAAATGGTTAAAGAGAATCAGAATATAAATGGAGAAAATATCTCATTGAAAAGTAAAATCAACCAAATGGAAAAGGAGATAGAGAAGCTAAAGGAAGAAAACAATACATTAAAAATTATAATTGGGCAAGTAGAAGCTAATGACTCTATGAGACATCAAGAATCAGTCAAACAAAATCTTAAGAATAAAAAAATAGAAGAAAACGTGAAATATCTGATTGGAAAAACAACTGAACTGGAAAATAGATCCAGGAGAGACAGTCTAAGAATTATTGGTCTACCTGAAAGCCATGAAGACAAAAAAAAGGCCTGGTCAGTTTCTTCCAAAAAATCCTTAAGCAAAACTGCTTGAAGTTTCTAGAGCCAGCGGGTAAAATCGTCATCAAAAGAATCCACCAATCACCCCCTAAAAGAGATCCCAAATTGAAAATTCCAAGAAATATTATAGCCGAATTCCAGAACTACCAGGTCAAGGAGAAAATACTGCAAGCAGTCAAAAAGAAACAATTCAAATATCATGGAACCATAGTCAGGATCATGCAGGATCTTCCAGTTTCTACATTAAATGACAGGAGTACTTGGAATATGATATTCTGAAAGGCAAAGGAGTTTGGACTACAACCAAAGATAAACTATCCAGCAAAATTGAGCATAATTTTTCACACAAGGAGATGGACATTCAATGAAATAAGGGAATTCCAGATCTTCTGGATGAAAAGGCCAGAGCTCAATGGAAAATTTGATCTTCAAATATAAAACTCAAGAGAGACATAAAAAGGCAAATGGGGGAAAAATCCCTAATTAATCAATAAGGCAAATAAGTTACATCCCCACGTGGGATTATTTTGTTTTATATATGTTTTATACATATGTCAATCTTGATAACAGTACAGTTATTATGACAATTGAAAGGGTTATACGTAGACTATGGGTATCTGTATGAAATAACTGATATAACGATAAAAATATAATTAAGAGATATAAAGGGATGGTTCTGGGAAAAGGAGTAAGGAAGTAGTAGAAAAGGGTAAATTATATCTCATGAAGAGGCACAAACACATATTATAATGGAGGGAAAGAAGGGTGGGGGGAGAAGAGCAATATTTGAGGTTTACTCTCATCAGATTTGGTTCAAGAAGGGAATAACATACACTGATGAGTATAGAAATCAAACTTGTCCTACAGGCAGTAGGAGGGAAAAGGGGAAAGAAAAGGGAGGGGGTGGTCAGAAGGGAGGGAAGAAGTAGCAAGGGGAAAAAGGTAAAATAAAGGAGGGAAATCAAGAGGGAGGGTAAACTGAGGAAGGTGGTGGTCAAAAGCAAAACTCTGTTGAGGAATGGAAGGGAGAAGGGAGAAAGAAAAGAATAAATGGGGGCAAATAGGGTGGAGAAAAAGACACAGATAGTAATCATAACTGTGACTGTGAACGGGATGAACTCTTCCATAAAAAGGAAGTAGATAGAAGAATGGATTAAAAACCATAATCCTACCATATCCTGTTTACAAGAAACACATTTGAAACAGGGGATATACATAGGGTAAAGGTAAAAGGCTGGAGTAGAATGTATTGTGCTTCAGCTACAATAAAAAAAAAAAAACAGTGGTTAGCAATGCTAACCTTAGACAAAACAAAAGAAAAGATAGATCTAATTAAAAGAGATAAGGAAGGGGGGGCGGAGCCAAGATGGCGGCTGGTAAGCACGGACGAGAGTGAGCTCCGTACCCGAGTCCCTCCAAAAACCTATAAAAATGGCTCTGAACCAATTCTAGAACAGCAGAACCCACAGAACAGCAGAGGGAAGCAGGGCTCCAGCCCAGGACACCCTGGATGGTCTCTGGGTGAGGTCTATTCCACACTGAGCTGGGAGGTGGGAACGGAGTGGAGCAGAGCCCAGCCTGAGCGGCGTGGACGATTCAGACCAGAAGCTGGGCGGAGGGGGCCCTAGCGCCCTGAATATGTGAGCAGCGGCAGTTACCAGGCCCCTCGACCCACAAACACCAAAGACTGCAGAGAAGGTTAGTAGGAAAAGCTGCGGGAGTGGAAGGAGTTCGGGGTTCAGCTTCCAGCCCCCGGGGCAGCGGAGGTGGGGCAGCTACAGCTGTTGTTACTTCCGACTCCAGGCCCACCTGGTGGGAGGAATTAAGTGGCGGATCAGAGCAGGAGTGCAACAGCCTGCCGAAGATCTAAGCCCAGCCTGGCCTGGGGGTTCTTGGGGAAGGAGTAGTGCGGGTCTGACAGAGCTGGCCCCTCCCCCCCAAACGTGGAACATAGAACTCTGTAATCTACAAGCAGTCATACCCCACTGAAAAACTCAAGGGTCAAGTTAGTTGGTTGGGAATATGGCCAGGCAGCGAAAACGTGCCCAGATTCAGTCTCAGACTTTGGATTCTTTCTTTGGTGACAAAGAAGACCAAAACATACAGCCTAAAGAAAACAACAAAGTCATAGAGCCTACAACAAAAGCCTCCAAGAAAAACATGAACTGGCCACAGGCCATAGAAGAACTCAAAAAGAATTTGGAAAAGCAAGTTAGAGAAGTAGAGGAAAAATTGGGAAGAGAAATGAGAAGAATGCGAGAAAACCATGAAAAACAAGTCAATGACTTGCTAAAGGAGACCCAAAAAAATACTGAAAAATACACTGAAGAAAACAACACCTTAAAAAACAGACTAACTCAAATGGCAAAAGAGCTCCAAAAAGCCAATGAGGAGAAGAATGCCTTGAAAGGCAGAATTAGCCAAATGGAAAAGGAGGTCCAAAAGACCACTGAAGAAAATACTACTTTAAAAATTAGATTGGAGCAAGTGGAAGCTAGGGACTTGATGAGAAATCAGGATATTATAAAACAGAACCAAAGGAATGAAAAAATGGAAGACAATGTGAAATATCTCCTTGGAAAAACCACCGACCTGGAAAATAGATCCAGGAGAGATAATTTAAAAATTGTTGGACTACCTGAAAGCCATGATCAAAAAAAGAGCCTAGATATCATCTTTCAAGAAATTATCAAGGAGAACTGCCCTGATATTCTAGAGCCACAGGGCAAAATAAAAATTGAAAGAATCCACCGATCGCCTCCTCAAATAGATCCCAAAAAGAAATCTCCTAGGAATATTGTTGCCAAATTCCAGAGCTCCCAGATCAAGGAGAAAATACTGCAAGCAGCCAGAAAGAAACAATTTGAGTATTGTGGAAACCCAATCAGAATAACCCAAGATCTGGCAGCTTCTACATTAAGAGATCGAAGGGCTTGGAATGCGATATTCCGGAGGTCAATGGAGCTAGGATTAAAACCTAGAATCACCTACCCAGCAAAACTGAGTATCATGTTCCAAGGCAAAATATGGAGTTTCAATAAAATAGAAGACTTTCAAGCTTTCTCAGTGAAAAGACCAGAACTGAATAGAAAATTTGACTTTCAAACACAAGAATCAAGAGAAGCATGAAAAGGTAATCAAGAAATGGAAATTGCAAGCGACTTACTAAAGTTGAACTGTTTTGTTTACATTCCTACATGGAAAGATGATGAGTATGATTCATGAGACCTCAGTATTAGGGTAGTTGAAGGGAATATGCATATATACATATATATATATATACATATATGTTTATGTATATATATAAGTGAATGTGTATGTATGTATATATCTATGTGTATATGTATGTACGTGTATGTATGTGTATATATATATGTGTGTGTTTATATATATATATGTAAAAGAGAGAGAGCAGACACAGGGTGAGTTGAAGATGAAGGGAAGATATCTAAAAGAAATAAAATGAAATTAAGGGATGAGAGAGCAACATACTGAGAGAGGGAGATAGGGAGAGATAGAATGGGGTGGATTATCTCGCATAAAGGTGGCAAGAGGAAGCAGTTCTATGGGAGGAGGGGAGAGGGCAGGTGAGGGGGGAATGAGTGAACCTTGCTCTCATCAGATTTGGCCTGAGGGGGAATACCATACATACTCAGTTGGGTATCTTACTCCACAGGAAAGAAGAGGGAGGAAGATAAAAAAAAATAAAAGGCGGGGGGGGGGGATGATGGAGGGGAGGGCAGATGGGGGTGGAGGTAATCAAAACAAACACTTTGGAAAGGGGACAGGGTTAAGGGAGAAAATTCAATAAAGCGGGATGGGTTGGGAAGGAGCAAAATGTAGTTAGCCTTTCACAACATGAGTATTGTGGAACGGTTATACATAATAATACATGTGTGGCCTAGATTGAATTGCTTGGCTTCTTAGGTAGGGTGGGTGGGAAGGGAAGAGGGAAGAGAATTTGAAACTCAAAGTTTTAAAATCAGATGTTCAAAAACAAAAAAAGTTTTTGTATGCAACTAAAAAATAAGATACACAGGCAATGGGGCGTAGAAATTTATCTTGCCCTACAAGAAAGGAAGGGAAAAGGGGATGAGAGGGGAGGGCTGACTGGGGAACAGGGCAACCAGAATATAAGCCATCTTGGAGTGGGGGGGAGGGTAGAAATGGGGAGAAAATTTGTAATTCAAACTGTTGTGAAAATCAATGCTGAAAACCAAATATGTTAAATAAATAAATTTAAATTTAAAAAAAAAAGAGATAAGGAAGGACACTATATCCTGCTAAAAGGCACCATAAACAATGAAGAAATATTATTATTTATCATATGTGGACCAAGTGGTATAGCATGCAGATTCTTAGAGGAGAAGTTAAGGGAGTTACAGGAAGAAATAGACAGCAAAACTATAATGGTGGGGGACTGCAACCCCACCTCTGAACTTGATAAATCTAACCTCAAAATAAACAAGAAAGAAGTTAAGGAGGTGGATAGAATTTTAGAAAAAAGCAGAGAAAACTGAATGGAGATAAAAAGGAATATACTTTTTTTCTTAGCAGTACCTAGCACATATTTAAAAACTGACCATGTACTAGGGCATAAAAACCTCACAATCCAGTGGAGAAAGGCACAAGCAGTCAAAGCAGCCTTTTCAGATCATGATGCAATAAAATTATTTGTAATAAAGAAACATAGAAAAATAAACTAAAAATTAATTGGAAACTAAAAAATCTAATTCTGAAGCATGAGTGGGACAAAGAACAAATCATTGAAACAATTAAAAACTTCATTTAAGAGAATGACAATAATGCAGCAACATACCAAAACTTATGGGATGCAGCAAAAGCAGTTCTTAAGGGAAGTTTTATATCTCTAAATGCTTACATGAATAAAATAAAGAAAAAGGATGTCAATGAATTGGGCATGCAACTGAAAAAGCTAGAAAAAGAACAATTGAAAATCCCCAATTAAATATCAAACTAGAAATACTTAAAATCAAAGGAGAGATTAATAAAACTGAAATCAAGAAAACTATTTAATTAATAAATAAAACCAAGGGCTGGTTTTATGAAAAAACCAATAAATTGATAAACCTTCAGTCAATTTGATTGAAAAAGAGAAAGACGAAAACCAGATTACCAGTATCAAAAATGAAAAGGGTGAATTCACCTCCAATGAAGGGAAAATTAAACCAATAATTAAGAATTATTTTGCCCAATTTTATGCTCAGAAATTTGACAGCCTTAGGGAAATGGATGAATGTTTACAAAAATATTAATTGTCCAGGTTAACAGAAGAGGAAATAAAATGCCTAAATAACCCCATCTCAGAAAAAGAAATTGGGCATGCCATCAATGAATTCCCTAGGAAAAGTTTTCCAGGACCAGATGGTTTTACATGTGAATGTTATTAAATGTTTAAAGAGCCATTAATTCCTATACTTTACAGACTATTTGGGAAAATAGGTGAAGAAGGAGTCCTACCAAATTCTTTGTGACACAAATATGGTACTAACACCTAAGCCAGGAAGAGCTAGAACAGAGAAAGAAAATTATAGACCAATTTCCATAATGAATATTGATGCAAAAATTTTAAATGAAAAATTAGCAAAAATATTGCAGCAACTTATCAGGAGAATGATACACTATGACCAGGTAGGATTTATTCCAGAAATGCAAGTCTGGTTCAATATTAGGAAACTATCAGCATAATTGATCACATCAACAACAAAACTAGAAGAAACCATATGATCATCCCAATAGATGCAGAAAAAGCCTTTGACAAAATACAACACCCATTCCTATTAAAAACACTAGAAAGCATAGGAATAAATGGAGCCTTCCTTAAAATTGTAAATAGCATCTACCTAAAACAATCAATAAACATTATTTGTAAAGGGGATAAGCTAGATGCATTTCCAATAAGATCAGGAGTGAAACAAAGATGTCCATTATCACCCCTACTATTCAATTTGGTACTAGAAATGTTAGCTGTAGCAATAAGAGAAGAGAAAGAAATTGAAGAAATTAGAATAGGCAAAGAAGAAACTAAATTATCACTTTTTGCAGATGATATGATAATTTACTTAGAGAATCAAGTAAAAAACTACTTAAAATAATTAACAACTTTAGCAAAGTTGCAGGATATAAAATAAACCCACATAAATCCTCAGCATTCCTATACATTACTAACAAAGCCCAACACCAAGAGATAGAAAGAGAAATTCTATTTAAAGTTATTGTAGACACAATAAAACATTTGGGAGTATACCTGCCAAGACAAACCCAGGGCCTATATGAGTATAATTATGAAACACTTTTCACACAAATAAAGTCAGATCTAAATAAAAGGAAAAACATCAGTTGCTCAGGGTTGGGCCAAGCTCATATAATAAAAATGACAATTTTACCTAAATTAATTTACTTATTCAGCGCCATGCCAATCAAACCACCAAAAATTATTTTACAGAGCTGGATAAAATAATAACAGAATAAATCTGGAAGAAAAAGTGGTCCAGAATATCTAGGGAATTAATGAAAATAAATGCTAGGGAAAGTGGCCTAGCCATACCAGATATTAAACTGTAGTATAAAGCAGCAATCATAAAACTACTTGGTACTGGCTAAGAAACAGATTGGTGGATCAGTGGAATATGTTATGTATACAAGACATAGTAGCCAATGATTATAGCAATCTACTCTTTGATAAAACCAAAGAATCCAGCTTCTGGGCCAATAACTCACTGTTTCATAAAAATTACTGGGAAAACTGGAAAATAGAATGGCAGAAACTGGACATAGATATCTTACACCACATACCAAAATAAAGTCAAAATGGGTTCATGATTTAGGAATAAAGGCTGATACTATAAGCAATTTGGGAGAGCAAGGAATAGTTTACCTATCAGATTTATGGGAAAGGAAAGAATTTATGACACAACAAGAGATAGAGAGCATTACAAACTGCAAAATGAATGGATAATTTTGATTATATTAATTGAAAAGTTTTTGCATATACAAAGCCAATGCAACAAAGTGTCTGTCTCTGATAAAGGCCTCATCTCTAAAATATACAGGGAACTGAGCCAAATTTATAGGAATATAAGTCAGTCCCCAATTGAGAAAAGGCCAAAGGATATGAACAGGCAGTTTTCTCAGGAAGAAATTAAAGATATCTATAGGCATATGAAAAAAATGTTCTAAATCACTACTGATTAGAGAAATGCAAATCAAAACAACTCTTAGGTACCACATCTCTCCTGTCAGATTGGCTAACATGACAAAACAGGAAAATGCTAAATGCTGGAGAGGATGTGGGAAAATTGGAACACTGTTACATTGTTGGTGGAGTTGTGAACCTATCCAGCTGTTCTGGAGAGCAATTTAGAACTATGTCCAAAGGGCTATAAAAATATGCATACCCTTTGACCCAGCAATACCACTTCAAGGGCTATATCCCAAAGTGATCACACAAATGGGAAAGGGACCCATATATACAGAAATATTTATAGCTGCTCTTTTCGTGGTAGGAAAGAATTGGAAATCAAAGGAATGCCCATCAATTGGGTAATGGCTGAACAAATTGTGGTATATGAATGTAATGAATGCTATTGTGCTATAAGAAATGGGGAAGATATGGACTTCATAATAACCTGGAAAAACCTACATGATATAATGCTGAGTGAGCAGAGCAAAACCAGGAGAACATTATACAAAACCACAGGTATATTGATTCTGTGATGACTAACCTTCATAGACTTGGCTCTTCTCAGCAATACAAAGTTAAAGGCAACTCCAAAGGACTCATGATGGAGAGAGCGATCTACATCCAGAGAAGAAACTATGGAGTCTGAATGCAGATTGAGGCAAACTATTTGCTCTCCTTTTATTTTTCTTATGTTTTTCTCTTTTTTTTGGTTTTGTTTCTTCTTTCTCATGATTAATTCCATTGGTCATAATTCTTCTTTACAACTTGACTATTGTGTAAATAAGTTTAATGCAAAGTTATATATAGAAGATATATAGGATTCCATGCCATCGGGGGGGGGATGGGGAAGGAGAAAATCTGGAACTCAAAATCATGTGGAACTGAGTGTTGTAAACTTAAAATTAAAATTCTTTTAAAAAAAGAAATGGTGAGTATACAGATTTCATAATAACCTTGAAAACTTACATGATCTGATGCTGAGTGAGGGAAGCAGAACCAAGAGAACATTTTACACAATTACAGACAGATGGTATCTGTGCTGACTAACTTTGATAGACTTGGCTCTTCTCAGCAATACAAAGTTCTATGACAGCTCCAAAAGACTCATCATGGAAAAAGCTATCCACATCCGGATTAATGCAGATTAATGCAGTCTGAATGCAGATTGAGGCCAACTATTTGCTCGCTCTTTTTTTTTTCCTTTTGGCTTTGTTTCATCTTTCTCATGGTTCATTGTATTGGTTATAGTTCTTTACAACTTGACTATTGTGAAAATGAGTTTAACGTGAAAGGTATATGTAAAACCTACATCAGATTATGTGCCTTCTGGGAGGGGGGGAGAAGAAGGGTGGGGGAGAAAATTTGGAATTCAAAAATCTGTGGAACAGAGTGTTGTAAACTAAAAATTAAAAATAAATTAAAAAACCCAAATTTTTTAAACAATTTCATTATCGTCTAACAAATTCTACAAGTCACCAGGTAAAAGACTTTCAAATAAAAAGGACAAATTTGAATAACACAACAGTGATCTACACTGACCAGACATCACATAAGGAAATGGAATAAAGAGTAAATGAACTCAAGATGCAGAGCAATTTCACATAATCTCCAAATGTGGACCCAGACATCAATGAAAAAGGTAGACTCAATAAAAGTGAGGAATTTGAAATATTATTTTAAGAAAATAGATTACTTATTTTGCAAACATCTCAGATAACAGAACTACCTGAAAGGTAAACAAATGTAACAACCAAGAAAGACAAAATAAAAAAAATAATAAAATACTCTGAGGGGAAAAACTATAAAGAGAAAGACATCTGTGTAGTTAAAAATAACAGCAACAACAAAAGATAATAACAGGAAAGGAAACATTAAGAGATTTCTTTCTAAAAGTGCTCAGGAAGACATGAGCGAAAGTAGAATTTTCTGTGGTAGATGGATGTCTTACTTAAGAACCTTCACTTGGCAAAAAAGAGAAATTCTATAATGGGAGATGGGGACCTTGCAATTGGTATAGTAATGCAGGGGCTTCAAGCTTAAAGACTACTACTTCTCATGGTATTTAGCCTCCACAGACAGCATCCTGCCTGAGGAGAAGGAGAATCAGAGGTCCTAGAGGAGCTTAGGTTGGGCAGAATGGGGTGCATATAGAGAGGAACTTCCATGGTAAATAAATGGGGAGGAGGAAATAATCAGAGGAAGGGAAGGGACTTGTTATGAAAAAAGG
Organism: Trichosurus vulpecula; assembly: GCF_011100635.1. Taxonomy (NCBI): domain Eukaryota; kingdom Metazoa; phylum Chordata; class Mammalia; order Diprotodontia; family Phalangeridae; genus Trichosurus; species Trichosurus vulpecula. The sequence continues at coordinate 212,771,408 of NC_050577.1, read as the reverse complement.
GTTACAAGAAAATTTATTCAATGCAGCAATATTTTTATTCTCTGTATCTCTTGCAGGATTTGATAATTCTAAGGGTAAGGGACAAAAGAGAAATTAAAGCAAGGAGGGGACAAGAATTACAAGGAAATTGTTCTGAAGAGGGAACTCAAAATAGGTACCTTGGAAGCTTTAATTTCATGAGTAATACAGACAAAAGAGGGAATAAATAATTATAAGAACCATGAATCAATGAATGACATACTAGAGGAACTATAAAGGGAAAATAATTAAGAAGGAGGGGAAAGTCCATTTTAGGAAAAGATAGAGAAAATGGTTTAAAACTGACAAACAAAATTAATTGAGTAGGAGGGGAGGAAGAAGACTAAATGATTAATTGAGAGGGAAAATGGGGGAAGAAATGGATAATTGGATTAAAGGAAGGAAGAAAAAGGAATAAATGTTAAATAAAACTGAGGAATAAGGGGAAGCAGCAGCAAACAGGAGGAAGGGTGAAAGAAAAGAAGAAAACTAGGGAGTAATAGAATTGCCTTAAAGGAAATTAAAGTAAATAAAGTGACAAAGCAAAATCTTTTCAAAATGTATTTCATATTTTATTTTACCCAATTGCAAGTAAAAATAATTTTAACATTCATTTTTTAAAAATTTTGAGTACCAAATTATCTCTGTTCCTCCATCCTTTCTTCACTCATTGAAAAGGCAAGCAATTTGATACAGGTTATACATGTTCAGCCATACAAAATATATTTCCATATTAGTAATGTGGTCAAATAAAACACAGTCCAAAAAACCGCAAGAAAACAAAAGTTTTAAAAATATGGTTCAATCTGCGTTCAGATTCTATCAATTCTTTCTCTAGAAATGAATAGCATTTTTGCAAAAACAATGTGCCTAGCTGCTGCTGTGGGGGTGAAAGATCGACCGCAACAGAACACATAAGAGCTGCCACCACAGGTTCTTTGATCTGTTTTTTTTAAGGAAAGCAACTTTAAGGGGTTAATAATCTCTCTTTGATCAAACATACATATATCATTCACTTAGTTCTGGTGGAAAAGCCAGTACCCTGAACTTCAGAGCAAATACAACCAGAAAATATCAACAGATAAAATAACACAAACTAGTAGACAGCCTTCTAACTTTCTGTCCAACATCTCAGTACATAGTTACCAAGGAAGCACCAACATCTGGGTTTTCAAGCCAGGGGCTCTTAACAATGGCCACCCAGAGTCCCGTCCGGTCAAATCACAAGACACTCTTCCAGTGAGTGAAAGCCCCAAAACAAAATGCCAACCTCAGAACCCTTATACCCTGTTCAGGGCCCTGAGGGCTCAGAGCCTATTTAGCAAAAAGGTGTGGGGCCTGGGGCCTGGGACTTTCTTGTTTCTTAAGCAGGTCAAAGACTCTTGATTCAATGAAAGAAACAAAGGACAACAAAAAAAAATCCACTTTGCTTGCCATTACAGTTGAAAAGCAAGACTCATCAAAAGTATTTGATTACCTTAACATTCTAAAAGAAAAAACAAAAAAGTCCCTAATTACCATAACAATTTTTCATCAAAAGCCCTTTGCAATTATCTTGGATCATTATATTGCTGAGAATAGCTAAGTAATTCACAGCTGAGTATCACACAATATTAGTTACTATGTACAATGTTCCCTGGTTCTGCTCATTTCACTTTGCATCAGTGAATGTACATCTCTACAGGTTTTTCTGAAACCAATCCTGTTCCTCATTTCTTATGGTACAATAGTTTTCTATCACAATCACATGCAACAACTTACTCAGCCACTCCCCCACTGATTGGCATCCCCTCAATTTCCAATTGTTTGCCACCACTAAAAGAGCTGCTATAAACATTTTTGTACATAGAAGTTCTTTTCCTTTTTCTTTAATCTCTCTGGGATACAGACACAGTAGTGGTATTGCTGGGTCAAAGAGTATGAATAGTTTTGTAGCCCTTCAGGCATAGGCCCAAATTTTTCTCCAGAATGGTTAAATCAATTCACAACTCCACAAACAGTGCATTAATGTCTCCACTTTCCCATATCCTGTCCAACATATGTTGTTTTCTTTTTTCTATAATATTGGTCAATCCGATAGATGTGGGATGCTAACTCAGAGTTGTTTTAATTTGCATTTCTCTAATCCATAGTGATTTAGAGCAATTTTTCATATGACTATCGATAGCTTTAATTATGTATTCTGAACACTGCATGTTCATATCCTTTCACCATTTATCATTTGGGCAGTGGCCCTTATTTTTACGAATTTAACTCAATTCTCTATGTATTTGAGAAATGAGGCCTTTATCAGAGAAACCTGCTGTATTTTTTCACCATTATAATTACTGTGTACTTTCCTCCATCCTTTTTCCTTGTTTATCCTACTCTCTGCCTGTCCTTTCACCCTGTTCATACTCAGAAGTGTTTTGCTTATGACTACCTCCCCCCCCCCATTCATCTTCCCTACTATCAGCCCCTCTTTTCCCTTATCCCTTTCTCCTCCTACTTTCCTGTAGGGTAAGGTCGATTTCTATACCTAAGTGTGTATATCATTCACTCTTTGAGCCAATTCTAATAAGAGTAAGGTTCAAGCAATTCTCTCCACCTCCTCTATCTTCCCCTCTGCTATAAAAGTTTTTTGCATTTTATGTGGGTTAATTTACCCCATTCTGCATTATCCTTTCTCCTCTTCCTCGTGTGTTCTTCTTTCTCACCCCTTAATTTTATATTTTTTTTAGATATCATCCAATAATATTCAACTCATACCCATGCTCTCTGTTTATGTATACTCCTAGCTGCCTTCAAAATGAAAAAGTTCTTAGGTGTAACAAGTATCATCTGTCCATGTAGGAATGTAAACAGTTTAAACTTATTGAGTCTTTTATGTTTTCACTTTTCTCTTTAGCATTTTATGTTTCTCTTAAATCTTGTGTTTGAAGGTCAAATTTTCTATTCAACTTTGGTGTTTTCATCAGGAATGCTTGAAAGGCCTCTATTTCTTTAAATATTCATTTTTTTTCCTGAAGGGTGATAATCATTTTTGAGAAGGTGATTTTTTATTCTAATTCTATTTCTTTGCCCTCTGAAATAGCATATTGCAAGCCTTCTGATCCTTTAATGTAGAATCCGTTAAATATTGTCTTATCCTGACTGTGGCTCCACAGAACTTGAATTATTTCTTTCTGACTGCTTGCAATCTTTTCTCCTTGATATGGAAGCTCTGGAATTTAGTGATAATATTCCAAGGAATTTTCATTTTGGTATCTCTTTCAGGAGGTAATTGGTGAATTCTTTCCATTTCAATTTTACCCTCTGACTCTAGGATATCAGGGCACTTTTCCTTGATAATTTTTTGAAAGATAATGTCTAGGCTTTTTTTTTGATCATGGCTTTCAAGTAGTTAAATAATTCTTAAGTTATTTCTCCTCAATCTATTTCCCAGGTATGTTGTTTTTCCAATGAAATATTTCACATTTTTTTTCTGTTTTTTTTCATTCTTTTGATTTTGGTTCATGGTTTCTTGATGTCTCATGGAGTCATTAATTTCCACTTGCCCAATTCAATTTTTTAAAATTAATTTGTTTTAGTTTTCAACATTCATTTCCACAAAATTTTGAGTTCCAAATTTTCTCCCCATCTCTTCCCTATCTCCACCCCAAGGTGGTATGCATTCTGATTACCCCTTCTCCCAGTCTGCCCTCCCTTCTATCACCCCACTCCACCCAACTTATCCCCTTTCCCCTTACTTTCTTGTAGGGCAAGATTGATTTTTATACACCATTGACTGTATATTTTATTTCCCAGTTGCATGTAAAAACAATTCTTAATTTTTTTATATTTTTCTTTTTTTATTAATTAATTGATTTTTTAAAAAGTTTACAACATTTAGTTTCTCAAGTTTCTGAGTTTCAAATTTTCTCCCTCTCCCTTACCTCCCCCCTCAACACCCAAAACAACATGCAATCCGGTATGGATTCTACAAATACCCTCACACTAAACATATTTTCACAATGTTCAAGTTGTAAAGAAGAACAATAACCAATGGAATGAACCACAAGAAAGAACAAACAAAATAGAAACAAAAATAAAAACAAACAAACAAAAAAAGACAGCAAATAGTTTGATTCAATCTGCATTCAGACTCCGTAATTCTTTTTCTGGATGTGAATCACTTTTTCCATTATGAGTCCTTTGGGTTATCCTACAACCTTACATTGCTGAGAAGAGCCAAGTCTATCAAAGTTGGTCATCACAGATACCGTGTATCTTTAATCACGTATAATGTTCTCCTGGTTCTACCCCTATCACTCAGCATTAGATCATATAAGTCTTTCCAAACTATTAAGAAGTCCATCAGCTTCTCATTTATTAAGGCACAATAGTATTTCATTACATTCATATACCACAACTTGTTTAGCCATTCCCCAATTGATGGGAATCTCCTTAATTTCCAATTCTTTACCACCACAAAAAGAGCTACTATAAATATTTTTGCACATACAGGTCTTTTTCCCACTTGTTTTTTTATTAATAAATTTATTTTTTTATTTTTAGTTTCCAACATTCAGTTCCACAAGTTTTTGAGTTCCAGATTTTCTTTCCCTCTCTCTCCTCCCCCTCCCCCCAAGACAGCATGTAATCCAATATACATTCTACATATACCTTCAAATTGATTATTTACATAGTAGTCCAGTTGTAAAGAAGAATTATAACCAATGGAATGAATCATGAGAAAGAAGAAACAAAACCAATACAGAAGGAAAAAAAAGAGACTAAATGGTTTGCCTCAATCTGCATTCAGACTCTGTAATTCTTTCTCTGGATGTGCACAGCTTTTTCTATCATGAGTCTTTTGGAGTTGTCTTTGAACATTGCATTGATGAGAAGAGTCAAGTCTATCAAAGTTAGTCCTTACAGATATCATGTGTCTGAAATCATGTGTAACGATCTCCTGATTCTGCTCCCCTCACTTGGCATCAGTTCATATAAGTCTTTCCAGGTTATAATGAAGGCCATCTGCTCCCCACTCTTATAGAACAATAGTATTCAATTACATTAAAATACCACAACTTGTTTAGCCATTCCCCAGTTGATGGGTATCCCCCTGATTTCCAATTCTTTGCCAACACAAAAAGAGCTGCTATGAATATTTTAGTACATATTGGGCCATTTCCCACTTGTGTGATCTCTTTGAGAAACAGCCCTGGAGGTGGTATTGCTGAGTTAAAGGATATGCACATTTTTATAGCCCTTTGAGAAAAATTTCAAATCGTTGTTCAGAAAGGTTGGATCAGTTCACAACTCCACAAACAATGCTTTAGTGTCCAATTTTCCATCTTCTCCAGCATTTATGATTTTCCTGTTTTGTCTTGTTAGCCAATCTGACAGGTCAGATGTGGTACCTAAGAGTTGTTTTGATTTGCATTTCTCTAGAGCATTTTTTCATCTGCCTATAGATATCTTTAATTTTCTTCCCCTGAAAACTGCCTTTTCATATCCTTTGACCATTTCTCAATTGGGGAATGACTTGCATTTTTTTATTGGCAGGGCAATTGGGGTTAAATGACTTGCCCAAGGTCACACAGCTAGTACATGTGTCAAGTGTCTGAGGCCGGATTTGAACTCAGGTCTTCCTGACTCAAGGGCCGGTGCTCTACTCACTGTGACACCTAGCTGCCTCAGTGAGTTGTATTTTTATAAATTTGACTGAGTTCTCTGTATATTTTAGAGATGAGGCCTTTATCAGAGACACTGGTTGTAAAAAATATTTCCCAATTTTCTGCTTCCTTCCTAATCTTTGTTGCATTGGCTTTGTTTGTACAGAAACTTTGCAATTTAGTGTAATGAAAATTATCCATTTTGCCTTTCATAATGCTCTCTATCTCTTGTTTGATAATAAATTCTTCCCTTCTCCATAAATCTGGCAAGTAAACTATTCCTTACTCTCCGAGATTGCTTATAGTATCAGCCTTTATATCTAAATCATGAACCCATTTTGACTTTATTTTGGTATAAGCAGTGAGATATTGGTCTATGCCCAGTTTCTGCCATACTATTTTCCAATTTTCCCAGCAGTTTTTGTCAAATAGTGAGTTTTTATCCCAGAAGCTAGAATCTTTGGGTTTATCAAAGAGTAGATTACTATAGTCATTCACTACTGTGTCTTGTGTACCTAACCTATTCCACTGATCCACCACTCTATTTCTTAGCCAGTACCAAGTAGTTTTAATGACTGCTGCTTTATAATACAGTTTAATATCTGGTATGGCTAGACCACCTTCCCTAGCATTTCTTTTCATTAATTCCCTTGATATTCTGGAACGTTTGTTCTTTCAGATAAATTTTGTTATTATTTTATCCAGCTCTGTGAAATAATTTTTTGGTAGTTTGATTCGTATGGAACTGAATAAGTAATTTAATTTAGGTAAAATTGTCATTTTTATTATATTGGCTCAGAGTGATTAGCAACTGATATTTCTCCATTTATATAGGTCTAATGTTATTTGTGTGAAGTGTTTTGTAATTGTGTTCATATAGGCCCTGGGTTTCTCTTGGCAGGTAGACTTCCAAATATTTTATAGTGTCTACAGTAACTTTAAATGGGATTTCTCTTTCTATCTCTCGCTGTTGGGCTTTGTTAGCAATATATAGGAATGCCAAGAATTTATGTGGGCACATTTTATATCCTGCAACTTTACTAAAGTTATTTATTATTTCAAGTAGTTTTTGCTTGATTCTCTAGGATTCTCTAAGTATATCATCATATTATCTGAAAAGAGTGACAACTTATTTTCTTCTTTGCCTATTTTAATTCCTTCAAATTTTTTTTCTTCTCTTATTGCTGAAGTTAACATTTCTAGTACCATTTTGATTCTGGGCCATTGTGTTTTTCTCAAACAGGTCTGAATTAAAGTGGATTCCTCTTTTTGTCTAGATTACTCTAGAAGGGGTGATAAGAGTGTAGATAAGTCTCTTGGACCAATACTGAATCATCAGTCATGTCCCCCAGACCCTCATTAGAATAAGCCCAGCTTTCATTATAGTATTCCTTTTCTTATTAGCTGTTAACCAATCAGAGTTGACTGCCACTCTTCCAAGGGCATATACGCCTTGAGTGGTCTTTGGCATTCTAGAATGCATCTGAATGCTTTACTAATTATCTGCTGGCACTATTAATAAAATGATTAATTACCCAGAAACTGTTTCTTGAATTTTTTATATATTACAGTGGCAAAGAATTGGAAATTGAAGATATTCTTATCAATTGGGGAATTGTTCAACAAGTTGTAGTATACGATTGTAATGTAAGACTTGTGCTTATGCAAGAAATGCATGATGGTCTCACAAAAGCCTAGGAAAATGTATGTAAATCGATTCAAAGTGAAGTGAGCAGAACAAGGAGAATATTGTACAGACCAACAGCAATGCTGTGAGAATAATTCCAAAGGACTCTAAGGTGAAAAACTCTGTCCACTTCCAGAGAGAGAAATGACCAACTCTGAGTGCAGATTGAAGCTTACTTTTTTCACTTTATTTTTCCTTCTGTTGCAACAATTTGGCTAGCAGCTGCTGTGGGGATGAAAAACCAACACAAGCCCAACAACAAGAATGCTGCAAGCCCATGTTCTTTTGATGTGCTTTACTAAGGAAAGCAATGCTAACGGGTTAACAATCTTACTTTAATCCAACATACAAATATCATTCACTCAGCTCAGGGGGAAAAGCCAGCACCCTGAGCTTCAGAGAAAATACAAACAGAGCAAATAAACAGCAATCAACAGACAGATTTCTGTCTGACAAAATCACAATATACAGTTGCCAGAGAAGCATCAACATCAAAGTCGGGGAGCTAATAACAAAAGCTGGCCTAGAGTCACTCACCACTCCTGCTGCAGCTCAGAGCTCCAAAAGAAAAAGCCAGCCTCTGGGTTTATATATCTTGTTCAAGGTCAAAGGTGAGTCACATATGCAACTCACCCACATGACCTAAAATCGTCACAAAAATGCGACTTAAACCCACGTGGTCTAAAAGCCTCTGATGTCACAAACATGTCACTTAAACCCATGTAAACTAGGCTTTCCCTTGAGGCAAGGAGGTCATCAAAGACTCCCAATTTAATCAAGGAAACAAAGGCCAAACTCTTCAAGGGCACTTGGTTGAATGACTCCCAGCACACTTTCCTCTCTCAATCCCTCCCTACCCCCCCCCTTCTTCCTTTCTTTCTCTCACAACAAGTAATATGGAAATGTTTTGCATGACTTCACATGTATAATTGATTGATATTTTGCTTGCCTTCTCAACAGGTGGGGGAGGTAGAGGAGCGAGAGAATTTTTAACTCAAAATGTAACAAAAACAAATGTTAAAAATAAATAAAAATTCCTTTGCTACAATATAATTATAAGTACCCAGCTTGGTCATGGAGAAGGTAAATCTCTATCCCCTTACTGTTGGGGAGCATATGGATTAGAGATTTATGGGTGTAGAGTATTGCATATATATTTAAGACACAGAAGATATGCCAGTTGGTTTTGTTGAACTGTCTTTTTCTCTGAAAAAAATTTTTTTTTTGGATGAAGGGTTGGCTTGCTGTGTAGAGGATGGGGGAAGGATATGTATTCAGAAATGAATAACTAAGTGGAAACATAAAGCAGGAAAAAAAGAGAAAAATTGTAAAGAAAACTAATTCCTTTATAAGCTAATAGCTTTAGAGATGGAAAAGCTTTTCAAAGCCATGTAGCCTCAAACCGCCGTTTTACAGTTAAGAAAACTGAGGTCCAGAAGAGTGAGCTCCCCAAGGTTACATGGGTAACAATTGGGAGAGGCAGAGACGGAACAAGAGGCGACTGACTCTGTATTTAGTTGTTTCACGCTTTACCCAATGTACTTTTCATTCTATCGCTGACAAAAGGGAGGCCTAACACAGTGTGTTTTTCCAAGTCACGTGAGGTCGTGATGGCCCGAACCAGGGCGGTTGAGCTCTGCTGCGACTGAAGCTACCCGTTCTCATTACCGCCTGCACTACTTGGCTACGCCCCCTTTTGCTTTTATTTCTTTTTCTCTTTCCTGTTTGGAATTGCGGTGAAGCCCTGGCTTTTGGATACTGGGACATCTAAGGCTCCTTTCTCCCCTCCCCCTCCCCCACAGTCTCAACTCTGACTTCCTTGGGTCACATCAGGGCTGCGCCTCGAGGTCTCGGTGCTTTTTCCACGCATGACGGTTGGGACTTGAGCACACTGAGGGCCTCAGGTTCGAGGGCCGCAGGTTCCAAGACCGCCCAAGCCCAGTCCGGCTGCACGGAGGAAGGAGTCACTTCACAGCACCCTACACGGGATGAATTGGGTCGGGGGGCTTAGGTAAGTTGTAACCTGCATTTTGTGCCTCCTGCCAATGACAATGGCTTCCTCTCCTCCTTAAGTCCAGGACCTTTAGAGTTCCCAGTTCAGGCTCCTTAAGGGCAGAGCAATGCAGAGGTACAGTCAGGAGTACATTCACCTGACATTATCATTCCCTCTTCTAATTGAAACAAACAAATGTTGAATTAAATACCTTTGGTCTTGCCTTACTCCCATTTCAGTGCGGAAACTTTTAATTAAATGTCACTCAAATTGAAGAATTAAAACCTCCCAGAATGGCAGCAGTTTGAACCTTAATCCAAATGGCCTTTTTTCTTCTTTTAATAGTTCGAATGAGTATAAGGACATAAATTGTTTTTATTATCCACAAGGAAATTGCTAATTAATGTTTTAAATTTATCCCATTAACAATATAGAAGATAGGTGATTTGAATATATATCAAGGTGCAACATTCCATTTAAATTTCAACATATGAAGTGAGATAATGGGATAGGAATACTGTTTTCTCGTGGAATTATTTTTTTTTCAAAAATCATGCAACTTAGGCCTGGAAATAAATACTGTCTTGACTGTCAAATAAACTATATATTTCTTTTAACTTTTTGTTATTTGTAAAACTTCAGAGTTTTAATGATTCAGGTAATTAACATTAATATAAAAATGCAACATTGAAACGAAAACTTCATTTTTTGTATAGTGCTCCCTGATTTCATTGTACATGTTACTGTGAGTGAGGCGAGAAAATTCCCATTACCAATGCAGATCTTAAAGAGCTGTGTAGGGCACTGAGAAGTTAAATTATTTATTTATGGTCACATAGCCATTATTTGTCAAAGATTCAGCTTAAATTCAGGTCTCTGATGACTGATGCTTGCTCTCTACCCGCTACTCCTTCCTCTTTTTACTAAAGTACTTAAAAGGGAAAACATTTTTTTGTTTCATATTTGTTAGATTTTTTAGCATGAATATTTGCATTACTGGAGAAAAAGAATAGGTTTGGATTTTGAAAATTCACTGTGAATTATTTCGAATTGGTAATCCTATAACATACACATACAGTTAGGTAAAAGGTAAAAATTTAATTGTTTCTCATAATTTAACTAGTGTTTACTTCTTCCTTTCTCATTTAATTATGTGTAATTGACATCTGTGGAATAATGTAAATTATAAGTAGAGGACTCTGGAAACTTCTAAGTAATACTATAAACCCAGAAATATAAGAAATTATATAATGTAAGACTTAAAATGAGTGAGTCACATTATATTGGCTCTGTTGCAAAACACAAAAGAAACAAAAGGAAACCTTTGATTTCAAGTTTACAATATAAGAATGTAAACAATACATAATTGAAACTTGTGATAGAGTTGAAAGAACATAGAAATAGAAATTCAAGACTATTTGCAGATTGGTTGCTACTTAACTTTGTATCTTTTCTCACTGTTTCCCTTCCTCTATTTCATGTTCTAGCTAAATGAATCAATCAGGATACACTTATTAAGTGTTTACTACATACAAATGATAGCAGGTATTATATATGTTAAGCTTTGAGGATCGAAAGAAAAAGAAAAAGCAGTTTTCATTCAAGCAGCTCACCTAACGGGGGAAGTAACATATACATAAATCAGTATATAGAAGATGAAAACAGAGCAGATTGAAAATATTCTTAGAGGCACTGTTAGCAGTTAAGGCAACCAAGCTGCTAAAGGCTTCCTTCATAGTAGTACATGAAAGGAGAAAAGAAGCCAGAGAATTTAATAAATCATTTAATCAACAAGTATTTTTTAAAATGCCATGTGCTTTGCTAGACAAGGGAGTTATGATTCTAACCCTAAAGAATCTTTCATTCTAATGGGGTGGGGAGTGAGTAACAATATACATATATGTATGATTATGTCAAGATTGGTTCCAACAACTCAGGTTCCTTCCCATTGGTTCTCACAAAGTGTGCTGCTCTGGGTGGAGCAGGCTGGCGTTTCAGTTGAACCCAAGTGCCTTTTTCTTTGGCTTCCTTCTTCTTCTGATCATTTTCCTTTACCCGTTTCAGGAAGCTATCTCTGCTCTTAGAATGCTTAATATGCTCAATATACACATTAATTCTCTTGGCTAGAATCTTGCCCTTAACCTATTTGTTTACAACAGTGCCTACAGCATGTTGAGTAACATTATAGACCAGTCCAGTCTTGCCGTGATAACATTTGTGGGGCATTCCTTGCTGAACTGTGCCCATACCCTTGATATCTACAATACCACCTTTCTTGTATATTCGCATGTACGTAGCCAAAGGGACAACACCATGTTTTCGAAAGGGCCTAGAAAACATGTATCGTGTCCCTCTCCTTTTTCCTTTTTTGTTCGTTATTTTGGCAACCCAGTCAAGTGCTCTTTTACGAGCTTCCCTGAGAAGGAAAAAAACATGCTGTGAAGCAGGAGCCACGTGAGCCACTTGTCTCTCACCTGGATTCTTGCAATTGTCTAATTGGTCTCCCTGCCTAAAGTCTCTCCCCACTCCATAGAGCCAATAATGTAACTTTCACCTACCTGGTCAGTAAACTGAAAGACTTTTATTGCTTCCAAGATCAAATATTCAGTCCTCCTTTGGCATTTAAATCTCTTCTCCAGGTCCTTTCCTAGCTTTCCAGCCATCTTGCATATAAGTCCATAAATTAATTAACAGTTCAGACTAGAAGTACATGAAGGGCATAGGATTATGGAATTATGGGGAATTAAGCTGAAAAAGATAATAGAGGTCATCTATACAACTTTCTTATTTTACAGTTGAGAAAACTGAGGCCCCCCAAAATCATGAAACTTAGTAGTTGCAGTTTGTGGGTTAGCAATTGGCCACTTGTAATTATCTTTTCTAGCTATTTTTTCCGCAATGTCTTGTTTCCAACTACAAATATTTATTATCTTGGTGCAAATGAAATTTCTGTAACAATTGCTATATTTATTCTTATGCTTAATTAGGTTATTGTAAATATACTTTCTTGAGACCTAGTTTTTATTTGGATGAATTTTTACATATCAAACAGGAAATGAAAGTATACTTAGAATATTCCCATTATTTCTTTACATGAATAAATATGTAAATATTTAAGTTTTAGTTCACTAAATTTGATCCAATACAATATCAATTTTTAAAAGATCTTATCTATATTTATTTTATGCTATTCTTTTTCTTACTCACACCTAGGACCAGAATTATTTTTAAACAGGAGAAGAAAAAGCAAAAGGTAAAGTAAAGATGCTTATATTTTCATACTGAGTTGATCCTTGTTGGATCAGTGTTCTAATGTATGAATTTTTTTGCAGAAATTAGTCTTCATATAGTCATTTATTAGTCTTTGTGTAATCATTCTCTCATTCAACAAAATTTTTTAAGGCCCTCTTCTGTACCAGGAAGAGTGCACTAAATGAAATAAAAGTTAAATTTCTCTAGATACTTTTCAGTCTTTTCACTGAGTTTTCAAGTTAAAATATCATATTTCCCCTGGAAATTTTCCTGCTTTTTTCTTCCATAATTTCCGTGTAGACCTGGAGAGGCCCCTTTGGCTTCTACACAGTGGGAATAATTAGTCTATCACATCAACTTTTTTGAGTCAGCCAGAGGGATCAGGGTAGCTTGGAATTTAGATTTGAGTTAACCTATATAAGAAGGGAAATATTCTAATTAGTTTTCCTTATAGGAAGTGTTAATGCTCATCTGTACATGATTAAAAAGACTTCTGTATATACTTTGTTTGCCATCCTGGCAAAGACTGAACTGCTTGTAACAGATGAAGAATGATACAGAGGAAATGGAAAATCTTGTGAGAGGTTGGTTAGGCAATAGTTTGGTGGGTAAAAGGGAGGAGATCTACTCTTTGTTTTAAAAATTTTATATATGTGTATATATATATATATAATATTACATATATCCATATATATTATATATACATGCACTCACTATATATATACACACATATACCTGTGTATACACATATACACATACCCAATATATATGTACACACATATCACATATACATATATGTATATATACACACATTATACAATTATACAATATATTACACATACATTCATACATATATATTCAATTAGCAAAAGTTTACCTTCTCTTTCTCCCCCCTACGAAACCTGTTTCAACCATTTGTAGTCAAGCAAAACAAATATATGTCTCATTCTGTACTACATCCTTCATTCTCCTGTAAGGGGATGAGTAGCATATTAATATATTAATATCAACATTAACCCTCTGGGCCTGTGGTTGGCCATTGTACTGACCAGATTTCCTAATTTTTAAAAAACTATTTTCTGTACCATTTGTTTTGCCCCTACCCCAACATCTCTAGGCATACTCTCCCCTAAACCACCTCATTTCTAAAAACTCAATTCCGACGTGCCATTGGCCCCAAGTTGTTATTCAGATCTTGTATGTCTGTTGAATGAGCACTTATGTCACCTACCACTGGGCGTAGGTCCAAATGATTATTCAAAAAGATCACTCCTTGCTCTTCAGAGCCTCCGTGTTTTGCTGGCTGCAAAACTCAACCTGGAATCTGATTATAAGATTCCTCTGCTTCAGTCTCTTGACCTTTCAGAACTTCAGAAGTCAGCATGGTCTCTCAGCCAGTGGCACGAGCTAAGAAGTAAGTCAGTGAATACGGTCAAAAGAAGTGACAGGGAAGATCAGTAATCAGAGCTTTGAGTACTTTGCTTTGCTTTGCTAATCATTTATCAGCTACTGTCATTTTGATAGGATAAGAAATATAAAAAAAACTGTGTAACTGAAGCTAAGATGTAATCTGGGTGAATACCTCTGCCAGTTAACTAATAAGTAATTAAATCTTTATAAAGTATGTATCTTACGTATGTGACCATAATAATCATGCCTATGTATTAATCTTTTTTTTTAAAAAAAACATTTTTAGTTAAAGTTTTGAGTTCCAAATATTGTCCTTCCCTCCTCCTGTCCTCTTTCCCCTCCCTGAGATGGTAAGCAATCAGACACAGGTTATACATGGGCAATTATGTAAGACATTTCCATATTTGTAATTTTGCATAAGAAGACTTTAATAAAAAACAAAAAAAGAAAGTGAAAAATAGCATGCGTGAGTCTGTATGCAAACAATATCAGTTCTTTCTCTGGAGGTGGATAATATGGTTCATCATTAGTCCATTGAGATTGTCTTAGATCATTGTATTGCTGAGACTAGCTAATTCATTCAGTTCTTCATCCAACAATATTATTGTGTACAACATTCTCCTAATTCTGTTCACTTCACTATGCATTACTTCATGTCGGTCTTTCCAGGTTTTTCTGAAATCATCCTGCTTATCATTTCTTATTGCACAATAATATTCTATTGCAGTCATATGGAACAGCTTGTTTAGCCATTCCCCAAATGATGGACATTGCTTTGATTTCCAATTCTTAGCCACCACAAAAAAGAGCTGCTATAAACATTTTTTGTACAAATGGGTCCTTTCCCCTTTCTTTTTGGATATCTTCAGGATATAGATCTACCAGTGATATTGCTGGATCAAAAGGTAAGCACAGTTTTGTAGCCCTTTGAGCGTAATTCCAAATTGCTCTCCAGAAAGGTTGGATCAGTTCACAACTCCACCAAAAGTGCATTCGTGTCCCAATTTTCTCACATCTCCTTCAACATCCAACATCTTCCTTTTCTGTCATATTAGCCACTCTGATAGGTATGAGGTGGTACCTCAGAGTTTTTTAATTTGCATTCCTCTAATCAATAGTTATCTAAGGTACTTTTTCATATGACTATAGATATCTTTGATTTCTTTGTCTGAAAATATTGACCATTTATCAATTGAGGAATGACTTGTATTTTTATAAATTTGACCCACTTCACCATATATTTGAGAAATGAGGCCCTTATTAGAGACATTAGTTGCAATCCTCCCCCTCCCCGATTTCTGCTTTCCTTATAATTTTGGTTGCATTGGTTTTATTTGTGCAAAAACTTTTAAGTTTTACATAATCTAAATTCTCTATTTCATATTTTATAATGCCCTCTATATATTCTTGGTCCCAAATTCTTCCCGTATTGGTAAATCTGACAGATAAGCTATTCCATGCTCTCTTAATTTGCTTATGTTATTGCCCTTTGTGAGTAAATCATGTATCCATTTTGACCTTACTTTGGTATACCTTGTGAGATGTTGGTCTATATCCAGTTTCTGCCATACTGTTTTCTAGTTTTCACAGCAGTTTTTTGTCAAATAATGAGTTTTTGTTCCAGAAGCTTGGATCTTTGGATTGATCATATACTAAATTACTATGGTCATTTACTATATTTTCATTTGTACATAATCTATTACACTGATCCATCACTCTATTTCTTAGCAAGTACCAGATTATTTTGATAATTACTTTTATATAATACAGTTTGAGATGAAGTTTGGCTAGGCCACCTTCTTTTGAATTTTTTTTTCATTGATTCCCTTGATATCCTTGAGCTTTTGTTCTTCTAGTTGAATTTTGTTATTATTTTTTCTAGCACTGTAAAAAATTTTTTGATAGTTTGGCATGAAACTGAATAATTAGATTTAGGTAGAATTGTCATTTTTATTACATTGGCTCAGGCTACCCTTGAGCAATTAATATTTTTCTAATTATTTAGATCTGAGTTTGTTGTGTGAAAAGTGTTTTATAGTTCCTGGGTTTGTCTTAGCAGATAGACTCTCAAGTATTTTATATTATCTACAGTTATTTTAAATGAAATTTTTCTATCAGTTGTTGTTGGACTTTGTTGGTAATATACAGAAATGCTGATGATTTGTGTGGGTATATTTTGTATCGCGACTTTGCTAAAATTGTTAATAATTTCAAGTATTTTTTTAGTTGGTACTCCAGGATTTTCTAAGTATAGCATCATATCATCTGCAGTGATATTTTTGTTTCCTCATTGCATATTCTAGTTCCTTTAATTTCTGTTAGTTCTCTTATTGCTATAGCTAACATTTCTAGTACAATATTAAATAATAGAAGTGATAATGGGCATGGTTACTTTAGCCCGATTCTATTGGGAAGGCTTCTAGCTTATCCCCATTATAAAAAAATGCTAGCTAATGGTTTTAGATAAATATTAATTATCATTTTAAGGAAAGCTCCTTTTATTCCTCTGCTCTCTAAGTGTTTTTTTTTAATAAGAATGGGTGCTGTATTTTGTTGAAGGCTTTTTCTGCATGTGTTGAGATAATCATATGATTTCTGTTGGTTTTGTTATTGATATGGTCAATCTTGCTGCTAGTTTTCCTCATATTGAATTAGACTTGCACTTTTGGTATAAATCCCACCTAGTCATAGTAAATGATCTTTGTGTAATATCTCTGCTCATATTTTATTTTAAAATTTTACATCAATGCTCATTAGGGAAATTGGTTCATAATTTTCTTTCTCTGTTTTGACTCTTCCTGGTTTAGGTATCAGTACTAAATTTGTGTCATAAAAGGAATTTGGTAGGACTCTGGCTATGTTTTCCAATAGTTTATATGGTATTGGGATTAATTGTTCTTTAAATCTTTGGTAGAATTGGCTTGTGAAATCCACCTTGCTCTGGGGAATTTTTCTTAGGAAGCTCATTGATGTCTTGTTCAATTTCTTTTTCTATGAATAGGTTATTTTAGTATTTTATTTCTACTTTTGTTAATCTGAGTAATTTATATTTTTGCAGATATTTGTCCATTTTATTTAGATTGTCAAATTTATTGGCATATAATTGGGCTAAATACCTCCTAACAAAGTCTTAATTTCCTCTTAATTGGTGGTGAATTCACCCTTTTCATTTTTAATGCTAGTAATTTGGTTTTCTTCTTCCCTTTTTAAAATCAAATTAGCCAGTGGTTTGTCTATTTTATTTTATTTTTCATAAAACTGGCTTCTAGTTTTATTTATTCATTTGATGGTTTTCTTACTTTCATTTTTATTAATCCCTCCTTTGATTTTCAGGATTTTCAATTTATTGTTTAATTAGATATTTTTAATTTCTTCTTTTTCTAGTTTTTTTAGTTGCATGCCCAATTCATTGATCTGCTTTATCTCTATTTTATTAATGTAAACAATTAGAGATATGAATTTCTCCCTAAATACCGCTTTGGAAGCATCCCATAAATTTTGGTATGTTGTCTCATTGTTATCATTTTCTTTAATGAAATTATTGATTGTTTCTGTGATTTGTTCTTTGACCTAGTTGTTTTTTTAGGATTAGGTTATTTAATTTCCAATTAAATTTTAATCTCTTTCTGTTGTCCATTATTGAATTGAATTTTTATTGCATTGTGAACTGAAAAGCATGCATTTACTATTTCTGCTTTTTTGCATTTGGTTGTGAGGTTTTTATGTGTCAGTACATGGTCAGTTTTTGTGTACATGCTGTGTGCTACTGAGAAAAGTTGTGTGTGTATGTATGTATATATATATGTAATTGTATATATATATATATTCCTTCTAATTATTATTATTATTATTAAATTATTAAATTATTATTATCTAATTATTATTATTATTATTATTATTCTAATTAGATATTCCTTATAGCTATATTTACTCCTTCTAATTGCTCTTATAGTAATGAAGTTCTTAAGAGTTACAAATATTATATTTGCCTTTTATCACTTGAGTCTTGTATTTGGAGGTCATATTCTTCATTTAACTCTGGTCTAATTTTAATTAGGAATTCTTGAAAGTCCTATATTTTGTTAAATATCATTTTTTACCTTGAAAGATTATATTCCATTTCCCTTGGTAGGTGGTTCTTGGTTGTAATATTAATTTCTTTGTCTCCTGGCATATTATATTTCCAGCTCTCCAGTTATTTAATGTGGAAGCTGCCAAATCCTGTGTAATTCTGATGTAGCTCTGTGATATTTGAATTGTTTCTTTTTGACTGCTTTCTCCTTGATCTGTGAGCTCTGGAATTTGGCTATGATGTTCCTGCTGTTTTTTGTTTTAGAATCTCAGGCAGTAAGCAGTGGATTATTTCAATTTCTATTTTGCCCTCTGGTCCTAATATACCAGGATAGTTTTCTTTGATAATTTCTTTAAAGATTTCCTGGTGTTTTTTTTTTTTTTTTGGTCATGGCTTTCAGGTATTCCAGTAATTCTTATATTATCTCTAGGGGATCTATTTGCTAGGTCAGCTGTTTTTCCAACTAGAAATTTTACATTTTCTTCTATTTTTTAAATGTTTAATTTAATTTAATTTAATTTTACCTTATCTTGATGTCCCATAGATTTGTTAGCTTCCACTTGTTCAATTCTAATTTTTAAGGAATTAATTTTCTTCAGTGAGCTTTTGTACTTACTTTTCCATTTGGCCAATTCTATTTTTAGGGAGTTATTTAAAAATAAAACTGTAGACCAATATTCCTAATGAATATATAGACAAATACTTTTAAATAAAATATTAATAAATTTTTAATTTTAATTAAATTTTAATTAAAAAATAAAAATTAATAAATCACAAAGACTATATACAATGACGAGGTTGATGTTTTGATAGGAATACTGGGTTAATTTAGTATTAGGAACAGTGTAAATGAAACATATCTATAAAATTTTCTTTAAAAATCATGTATCAGTAGATGCAGAAAAAGAAATTACAACACTCACTTTTATTAAAAAAAACACAATCCACTAGAAAACATAGGACTAAACTAACTTTTCTTATATATGGGTAAATAAGGTAGGACTTTTTTACTGTTTTTCCTTTTGGAGCACTTATTTAATCAAGTGCTGTTGATGAGTTTGGCCTTTGTTTCTTTGATTAAATCAGAGGCCTTTGATGACCTGCTTACCTGAACAGAAAGCCTAATTTGCATGGGTTTGAATTGATGTTGTGATGCCCTTTGATGCTGAACAAGGTATTTAAACTCAGAGATTGGCATTTTGCCTTTGGGGGCTCTCACTCACTGGAAGAGTGTTGGTGTAGAGACTCTGGGCAGCCATTTTTAAGAGCCTCCTGGCTTTGGGAAAACCCAGATGTTGATGCTTCTCTCCTGGTAACTATGTATTGCATAGATAGATTGAATTGTGTTAGTTGCTCTGTTTATATAATGTATGTTTGTATGTTTGATTAAAGTGAGATTGTTAATCCCTTAAAGTTGCTTTCCTTAGAAAAGTAGATCAAAGAACCTGTGCTAGCAACTCTTGTTGCTGCTCGTGTTGGGTCTTGAACCCCTACAGCAGCTGCTAGCTGAATTGTTGTTATACCTTAAAATGATATGTAATACATATCTAAAACCAAGAGCTACTATTATTTACCATGCCAATTAACTAAAATCATTTGAAGTCAATTTAGGGGTGAAAAAAGAATAGCCACTGTTACCTCTCTTATTTGATACAGCCTAGTGTGGGCCATGCCAGGACAGACCAGACCCTGAGTCAGCCAGGTGATGAATCATTGAGCTGTGGCAGTTACCAGACTTCTCAACCCACAAACACCAAAGAGCAGGTTGGTGGGAAACTGCGGATTAGAGTTCAGAGTGGTCCAGCCACCAGCCCTGGGGGTGGTGGAGGTGGTGCAGCAGTGGTGGTGGGAGCAGCAGGAAACTCCCGAGGCTGCTTCCAGAGCTCTAGCATCAGCTGCTTCCCAAGTCCCTGGTTCACATGGTGGGAGGAATCTAGCAGCAGATCAGAGAGGGAGTGCAAGGAGCATTTTGGGAGGTTCTCTTGCTGTACCCTGCTTAGATCTGCAATGCAGTCCCAGTTGGCGGTTCTTGGAGGAGGAGGAGAGCTGCTGTGATAGAACCTGGGGTGATGGTGGAGTAGAAGTAACTGAAAACTGCAGCCCTTGGACCCTAAAGCTTGGGACAAAGTACTCTCTACAAGCAGTCAAGTAGTTGGCTGGGAACATGAACAGGCAGCGAAAACAAACTCAGACTCAAACTCTAGATTCCTTTTTTGGTGACAAAGAAGATCAAAACATACAGCCAGAAGAAGTCAACAAAGTCAAAAGAGCCTATATCAAAAGCCTCCAAGAAAAATATGAATTGGTCTCAGGCCATGGAAGAGCTCAAAAAGGATTTGGAAAAGCAAGTTAGAGAAGTAGAGGAAAAATTGAGAAGAGAAAAGAGAGTGATGCGAGAAAACCATGAAAAACAGGTCAATGACTTGCTAAAAAAGACCTAAAAAAATTCTGAAGAAAATAACACCTTAAAGAACAATCTAACCCAAATGTCAAAAGATCTCCAAAAAGCCAATGAGGAGAAGAATGCCTTGACAGGCAGAATTAGCAAAATGCAATAGGAGGTCCAAAAGATCACTGAAGAAAATACCACCTTAAAAATTAGATTGGAGCAAGTGGAAGCTAGTCACTTTGTGAGAAATCAAGATATTATAAAACAGAACCAAAGGAATGAAAAAGTGGAAGACAATGTAAAATACCTCAATGGAAAAACCACTGACCTGGAAAATAGATCCAGGAAAGATAATTTAAAAATCATTGGACTACCTGAAAGCCATGATCAAAAAAAGAGCCTAGATATCATCTTTCAAGAAATTATCAAGGAGAACTGCCTTGATATTCTAGAGCCAGAGGGTAAAATAGAAATTGAAAGAATCCACAGATTTCCTCTTGAAAAAGATCCCCAAAAGAAAACTCCTAGGAATATTGTCACCAAATTCCAGAGTTTCCAGGTCAAGGAGAAAATACTGCAAGCAGCCAGAAAGAAACAATTTGAGTATTGTGGAAACATAATCAGAATAATACAAAATCTAGCAGCTTCTACACTAAGCGAATGAAAGGCTTGGAATATAATATTCCGGAGACCAAAGGAGCTAGGATTAAAACCAACAATCACCTAGCCTGCAAAATTGAGTATAATGCTCCAAGGCAAAACATGGATTTTCAATAAAACAAAGGACTTTCAAGCTTTCTCAATGAAGACTAGAGCTGAATAGAAAATTTGACTTTCAAATACAAGAATCAAGAGAAGCATGAAAAGGTAAACAAGAAAGAGAATTCATAAGGGACTTACTAAAGTTGAACTGTTTTGTTTATGTTGCTACCTGGAAAGATGATGTGTGTAATTCATGAGACCTTTCTCAGTAGTTGAAAGGAATATACATATATATGGACAGAGGGCAGAGGGTGAGTTGTAATGTGAAAGGATGATATCTAAAAAAATAAAATAAAATTAAGGGATGAGAGAGGAATATATTGAGAGAGGGAGAAAGGGAGAGAGAAAATGGGGTAAATTATCTCACATAAAAGTGGCAAGAAAAAGCAGTTGTGTTGGAAGTGAAGAGGAGGCAGTTGAGGGGGAATGAGTGAATCTTACTCTCATCGGATTCAACCTGAGGAGGGAATAACATACACACTCAAATGGGTATCTTACTCCACAGGAAAGTAAGGGGAAGGAGGATGATAGAAGGGAGGGCAGATAGGCGGAGGAGGTAATCAAAAGCAAACACTTTTGAAAAGGGACAGGGTCAAGGGAGAAAATTGAATAAAGGGCAACAGAATAGGATGGAAAAGATGGAAGGAAATATAGTTAGCCTTTCACAACATGAGCATTGTGGAAGTGTTTTACATAGTGACACATGTGTGGTCTATGTTGAATTGCTTGCCTTCCTAGGGAGGGTGGGTGGGAAGGGAAGAGGGGAGAGAATTTGGAACTCAAAGTCTTAAAAGCAAATGCTCAAAAAAATTTGTTTTTTGGATAACTTCCGGGGTGGAGCCAAGATGGCGGCTGGAAAGCAGGGACTAGCATGAGCTCCCCACCGAGCCCCTCCAAAAACCTATTAAAAATGACTATGAACCAATTCTAGAACTGCAGAACCCACAAAAAAGCAGAGGGAAGCAGGGCTCCAGCCCAGGACAGCATGGATGGTCTCTGGGTGAAGTCTATCCCGCACGAAGCTGGGAGCAGAGGAGAGTGGAGTGGAGCAGAGCCTAGCATGAGTGGCATGGACCAACCAGAACAGGAGCCAGGTGGAGCAAGCCGTAGCACCCTAAATCAGTGAGCTGCAGCAGTTACCAGAGTTCTTAACCCGCAAACACCAAAGACAACAGAGAAGGTTAGTGGGAAAAGCTGCTGGGGACAGAGTTTATAAAGGAGTTCTCGGTTTGGCCACCACCCTGGGGGTAGAGGAGATGGAACAGCTACAGAACTACAGCTGCAGTTGCTTCCAGCCCCAGGCCTTTTTCAGAGACACTGGTTGTAAAGATTTTCTCCCAATTTTCTGCTTCCCTCCTAATCTTTGTTGCATTGGCTTTTTTATGTAAAACATTTCAATTTAACATAATCAGAATTATCTGTTTTGCATTTTGTAATGCTGTCTATCTCTTGTTGGGTCATGAATTCTTTCCTTTCCAATAAATCAGATAAGTAAACTATTGCATGTTCTCCCAAATTGCTTATAGTATCAGCCTTTATTTCTTTTTCTGGAGGGTGGGGCACAGTTTACAATCTCACTTTAATAAAATATAGATACATCATTCACTTAGTTCAGGGGGGACAGTCAGCACCCTTAACTTCAGAGCAAACAGAAACACAAATTACAAACAGAGAAAATATAAACAGAGCAAATAACACAAATCAACAGACAGGCTTCTAGCTGTCTGATCAAAGCTATACATACAGAGTGACCAGAGATAAAAGCACCAAAATCTGGCTTTTCAAAGCTGGGGGACTCCTTAACAGCTACTCAGAGTCTCCACACCAACACTCTTCCAATTAGTGAGCCCCAAACAAAATTCTAACCTCAGAGTATTCATACACTTCTTCAGGGTGAGAGACTTCACACCTTTCTAGGTTTTCACACATCTCTAGGGCTTCACATATCTGGATAGTTTCCACATCTCTTGAGGGTTTCACACCTCTTCAGACCTAAATAGTAAAAAGGTTTGAGCCTTTCTACAAACAAAGGTAAGACTCAATCAAAGGCACTTGATTACCTTACTCCTGAGAAGCACTCCAAAACAAAAGACAACAAAAAGTCCCACTTTGCTTGCCATTACAACTATTTAACTGGGAATGGCTATTATTTTTAAATTTGGCTCAGTTACCTATATATTTGAGAAATGACACCTTTATCAGAGAAGCGTACTGTAAAATGTTCCCTGTTTCCTGTTTTCCTTCTAATTTTAGCTGATTAGTTTTGTTTGTGCAAAAGCTTTTTAATTTCACATAATCGAATTATCCATTTTTGTTCCCATTTTCTTTCTTCTCTATCATTTAGTCATAAATTCTTCCCTTATTCATAGATCTAACAGGTACATTTTGCTATACTCCACTAATTCATTTACATCCATCTTTATGTCTAAGTCATTTATCCATTTTGAACTTATCTTGATTTAACTAAGTTTCAAAGGCATTTTGAGATTACCCTTATGCTGAGGCATAGCATATGGGACATGGATTCCACAAAACCTTACCATGAAATGCATTCACAACAGTCATGTAGTCTGTCCAAATTAGGTTCTCAAACGCAAGGATGATGACATTGCCCTGGAGGCATTCCTAGAAGATCAACAACAGGACCTTCAGCTTGCTTAAGAAAACTGGATAGTTTTCAGGTCTTTCACTCTTTCTAATTTCCTGAGATGGAAGAGTATGAAGAGTTGAAATTGAATCCATAAAAAATACATAAAACTTATGCTCTCCAAGTATATCAGTAATTCTGCACTTATCAGAAGTAATTAATATATTGAAGGATATTCTACTTTAGTATTACAATAGATTTTCTTTTTTAATTAATTTTTTTTTACTTGTTAGT
This sequence comes from Trichosurus vulpecula, assembly GCF_011100635.1. Classification (NCBI taxonomy): domain Eukaryota; kingdom Metazoa; phylum Chordata; class Mammalia; order Diprotodontia; family Phalangeridae; genus Trichosurus; species Trichosurus vulpecula. Next base: position 212,747,305 of record NC_050577.1, on the reverse strand, counting down.
TTACAACACTCAGTTCCGCAGGGTTTTGAGTTCCAGATTTTCTTCCCCCTCTCTCCACCTCCCTCCACAACATGGAATGGAATCCAATATATCTTCTACATATAACTTCACATTAAACTTATTTATACAATAGTCAAGTTGTGAAGAAGAATTATGCCCAATGGAATGAATGATGAGAAAGAAGAAACAAAAACAAAAGAGAAAAAAAAGGAGAACAAACATTTTGCCCCAATCTGCATTCAGACTTCATAGGTCTTTCTCTGGATGTAGATAGCTCTCTCCATCATGAGTCCTTTGGAGTTGTCTTTGAACCTTGTATTGCTGAAAAGAGCATAGTCTATCAAGGTTAGTCATCACAGAATCCATATATCTATGGTTGTGTATAATGTTCTCCTAGTTCTGCTCTGCTCACTCAGCATTATATTGTATAGGTTTTTCCAGGTTATTATGAAGTCTGCATCTTCCCCATTTCTTATAGAACAGTAATATTCCATTACATTCATATATCACAACTTGTTCAGCCATTCCCCAATTGATGGGCATCCCCTTGATTTCCAATTCTTTGCTACTACAAAGAGAGCCTCTTTAAACATTTTTTGTACATGTGGGTCTACATTGTAACCTGAATTGACAGAAATAACAAGAGGAGATCTTTGTTTGGACAAGGCTTTTGTATAAATACTTGATTTATAGCAAAAACAATTTTAACTGAACTTCCTTCTAAATAAAGACAAAGCTGGAAGTTTATAATTTCTTAAGTTACAGCAATTGTCCAGCATCTTAACCCATTCATCATTTTCCTCAGACAATAAAGTTCTAATAACATTTAGGTTATAGAAATGTAATAATGCCCTAAACACTATTATGTATGTAAAATTTGAAACTACTCATCAGTTTAGGTAAATGCATTTCTAAATCACTTTGTACAGAGAATCGTTCGTCTCATCATTAATATGTTGAAACTGTAACATAAAAATAATTGGACTAGGGGGCAGAGCCAAGATGGAGGAGCAAAAGCCAGGACTTGCTTGAGCCTTCCCCCAAATCCCTACAAACACCTGTAAAAAGTGACTCTAAACAAATTATAGAGCTACAGAACCCACAAAATGAAAGTAAAACAAGTCTGCAGCCCAAGACAGCCTGGTTGGTCTCTGGGAAGGGTCTATCGCACTGCGATGGCAGTGGTGCACAGCTCAGCTTCAGCTGTACTGACACAGACGAAGCCAGAGTAGACTAGGTGGAATAGACCCTAGGGCACTGAAAAACTGAACTGTGGCAATTTCCAGACTTCTCAACCCACAAACACCAAAGACAGCTTAGCAGGTCAGTAGGATAACTCTGACGGACCTGGGTGAGAGAAGGGTACAGTCTGTACAGTCTGACTCCAGACACTGGGGCAGCAGAGGTGGCTGCAGCAGCTGCTTCTGGAACTCAAGGCCCACAGATGCTAGGAGGAATCAAGAAGCTGATCAGAGTGGGAGTGCAGGGATCTCTTTGCTGGCACTGAGGCAGGATTCTCTTGCTCTGCCCTGCTTGAATCTGGGTCACAGTCCTGGTTGGAGGTCCTGACGTGAGGAGGAGCACTGGTGTGGTGGAGTTTGTGGTGCCTGTGGAGAGGGAGTCCTCCTAGCAGTTCAAAGGCAGAAGAGTTCTTGAGGTCATTCACAGACCAGAGCACAGGCCAGTAGAGGAGTAAACACACCTCCTTGGATCATACCACCTCAGAAGAACTGAACATTTAGAGGTACCTACAAGTAGCTTGGAAAACAGCAGCACAAAACCCCTGAAGCTTGGTACAGAGCACTCTCCACTCTGGAAGCAGAGTCATACCTTGCCGAAGAGCTCAAAGTCAAGTAATTTACTGTGAAAATGAGCAGAGAGGAGACCCCAAAAATAGGGAAGAAAATAGCACCTTAAAAAATAGATTAATCCAAATGGCAAAAGAGCTCCAAAAAGCCAGTGAGGTGAAGAATGCCTTAAAAAACAGAATTAGCCAAATGGAAAAGGCGGTCCAAAAAACCACTGAAGAAAATACTGTCTTAAAAGTTAGAATAGAGCAAGTGGAAGCTAGTGACTTTATGAGAAATCAAGAAATTATAAAACAGAACCAAAAGAATGAAAAAATGGAAGACTATGAAATATCTCACTGGAAAACAACTGATCTGGAGAATAGATCCAGGAGAGATAATTTAAAAATTATTGGACTACCTGAAAGCGATGATCAAAAAAGAGCCTAGATATCATCTTTCAAGAAATTATCAAGGAGAAGTGCCTCATATTCTAGAACCAGAAGGTGAAATAGAAATTGATGTAATCTACTGATTGTCTCTTGAAAAAGATCCCAGAAAGAAAACTCCTAGGAATAGTGTAGCCAAAGTCCAGAGTTCCCAGGTGTACTGGCAATCAGAATGGGCTCTTAGCAATTAATTTAACCAAGTGCCCTTGAAGAGTTTGGCCTTTATTTCCTTGATTAAATTAGAAGTCCTTGATGACCTCCTTGCCTCAAGGGAAAACCTAGTTTACATGGGTTTGAGAGACATGTTTGTGACATCAGAGGCTTTTAGATCATGTGGTTTAAGTCGCATTTTTGTGACGATTTTAGGTCATGTGGGTGAGTCATATGTGTGACTCACCTTTGACCCTCAACAAGATATATAAAACCTGGGGTTGGCTTTCTTTTTTTGGAGCTCTGGGCTGCAGCAGTAGTGACATGTGACTGAGCCAGCCATTGTCGAGCTCCCGGATGAACTCAGATGCCGGTAACTACGAATTGTATTTTGTTTGTTTGTAATTTGCTTGTATTTGCTCTGAAGTTCAGATTGCTGGCTTTTCCCCCTGAACCAAGTGAATGATATTTGTATGCTAGATTAAAGTAAGATTGTTAACCCCTTAACGTTGCTTTCCTTAGTAAAGCAGATCAAGAGAACCTGAGCTTTTGTAGCATTCTGTGTGCTGGTTGTTGTTGGTTTTACTCCCCCACAGCAGCTGCTAGCTGGATTGTTGTAACACCAGGTCAAGGAGAAAATATTGCAAGCAGCTAGAAAGAAATAACTTCACTATTGAGGAAATGCAATCAGGATAACACAAGATCTAGCAGCTTCTACATTAAGGGATTGAAGGTATAATACTCCAGGGCAAAATACAGATGTTCAATAAAATAGAGGACTTTCAAGCTTTCTCAATGAAAAGACCAGAGCTGAATAGAAAATTTGACTTTCAAATACAAAAATCAAGAGAAGCATGAAAATTTAAACAGCAAAGAGAACCATTTTGTTTACATTCCTACATGGAAAGATGATATTTGGAAGTCATGAAACCTTTCTCAGTGTTAGGGTAGTTGAAGGGAATATACGTATATATAGAGACAGAGGGCACAGAGTCAGTTGAATATGAAGGGATTGTATCTAAAAAAAAATAAAATTAAAGAATGAGAGAGTAATATATTGGGAGAAGGAGAAAGGGAGAGATAGAATGGGGCAAATTATCTCACATAAAATGGCAAGAAAAAGCTGTTCTATTGGAAGGGAAGAGAGGGCAGGTGAAAGGATATGAGTGAATCTTGCTCTCATTTGATTTGACTTAAGGAGGGAATAACATGCACACTCATTTGTGTATCTTACCCCACAGGAAAGTAGGGAGAAAGGGATAAGAGGGGGGATAATAGAAGGGAGGGCAGATTGGGGGAAGAGGTAATCAAAAGCAGACACTTTAGAAAATGCACAAGGTCATGGGAGAAAACTGAATAAAGAGGGACAGGATAGGATGGAGGGAAATATAATTAGTCTTTCACAACATGACTATTATGGAAGTCTTTTGCATAATGATACATGTGTGGCCTATGTTGAATCGCTTGCCTTCTCAAGGAGGGTGGATGGGGAGGGAAGAAGGGAGAAAACTTGGAACTCAAAGTTCCAAAATCAAATACTCAAAAAAAGTTTTTTTTACCTGTGACTGAGAAATAATATATACAGGCAATGGTAGTATAAAAATCTATTTTGCCCTATGAGAAAGTAAGGGAAAAAGGGATGGGGGGGGAGTGGGGTGACAGAAGGGAGGGCGGACTGAGGAAAGGCGCAATCAGAATATATGCCATCTTGGGGTGGGGGGCAAGGTAGAAATGGGGAGAAAATTTGTAACTCAAAATCTTGTGGAAATCAATGTTGAAAACTAAAAATATGAAATAATAAGAATCTCTGGAAAAAAAAGTAAATCCACTGAAATATCTAAAAAACCTCAATTGGCTCTATTTTGATAGAAAACAGTTACAGATGGTTACAGATGTGGTTACAGATGTGGAAACCATTCGGAACCAACTGTCTCTGAGCAGTTAAATCATCAACTGTTTACTGCAAAGATTAAAAATGTAAATAACAAATTAGAAAGAAGGACAAAGATAAGAATGCAATGATGCATTTCATTACTATATATCCATCCTGGTGAATTTCATAAAACTCTCTCAACTCATTAAGTCAGGATTGGGCTGAAGTAAAAACAGTGACTCTGGCTGTCATAACTTCTTCAAGAAGTTTGACCAATACAAAACAGCTAGCAAACCAAAGAAGCTGAAAGAACTCAGAAAATACCTCAGCCATGGACATGGCAAGCAGGGGCAACACCTCAGAAATGCTTTTCTGAAACAGTATGAAAAAAATTACAAGCACTATCACAGTCAGTAAACAGTGAAAAACAGCTAAGGTAAAAAAAAATAACCGTAAAGGAAGCTCTGAGATACCCCGCCAAACCAGTCATCCTAAAAGCATTTGAGATCAAACTTTAAGGAAGACCACAAGGAGAAAATTGCTGACGTTTTGTTTTTATTTATCAGTAATGACAGAATAACCACATTTGGAGCCAAGTACGTGATGTCATGAAAAGCTGCTAAATATGACCAAATACAGAAAGGCCAAATTTGTTTCTGAAGTTATAACCATTGTTTTAATTTACATAGAGATTATGTATAATGTTCTTATTTCTGCTTACTTTACATCATTTTCTATGTCTTCAGAAAGTTCCCTGACAACCTCATGTTTGCAATGTCTTTTGGCTCAATAATGTTCAATTATAATTTATCTCATTTTTTTTGGCCAGTTACCAAATAATTGGCACCAATTTTGTTTCTAGCATTTCTGCTCCTGCAAAAGTAATATGATGGACATGTGGGCATATATCAAACCTTTCTGTCATTGACCTTCTTGATCAGTTCTCTCATCGCTATTCTGGAAGTAGCTGGGCCAAAGGGTATGAACATCTTAAATTTTCTCAGATAAATTCCAAGTCATTTTTGCAAAGTGAGTGGAATACTCACAGACTGTCTATTTTCCCATATATGTAGCCTGTCTCCATTATTTATCATTTTCTTCACTTTAAGGAATATGAAGTTATACCTCAGAGTTTTTTAATTTGTATTTCTCTCATCATTGGTGATTTGGAGTCATCTTTCACATGGTTCTTGATAGCTTATGATTCTTAATTTGAAAACTATTTATACCTTTTCTATCTATTAGGAAATGACATATATTTGTGCCTTGCGTATTTGTGTTAATTTCCTATAAATCCTGGATATTAAACTCTTTCCAGAGTTATGTGATGCAAATGTTTTTCTACTTGAGTCCTTTAATATTCTGACTGTATTGATTTTGTTTGAGTAAAAATCTTTTAATTTTATCTAATCACAACTCTATTATTTTGTAATCTTAAACCTCTTTGTTTAGTTATGAAAATTTCTCTTAGCCATAGGGATTTTTTTAATTTTTCAAAATGCTGTGATTTTGTATTTAAAATAGAAAATATCTGATATTCACTAAAAATAGAAAATTAGATAAAGAGAATTGATTAGACAAGGAAGATTTTTAAAAATAACAGAACCCAATATACCAATGTTCAGGAAACCTCAAAACACAAATTACTTACAAAAGAACCTACTCTTTGATAAGAACATGAGAAAACTGAGAAAGTTGGTCAGAAGTTAAGTTTACACCAACCTCTTATACCACATGTCACAATAAATTCAAAATGTATGCCTGCTTTGAATATTAAAGATGATGCCATTAAAAAACAGACTAACGCAAATGGGAAAAGAGTGCCAAAAAGCCAATGAAGAGAAGAGTGCCTTAAAAACAGAATTGACCAAATGGAAAAGGAGGTCCAAAAGCTCACTGAAGAAAGTAATACCTGAAAAATTACTATGGAGCACATGGAAACTAATGACTTTATGAGAAATCAAGAAATTATAAAACAGAACCAAAAGAATCAAAATATGGAAGACAATGTGAAATATCTCATTGGAAATACCACTGACCTAGAGAATAGATGCAGGAGAGATAATTTAAAAATTACTGGACTACCTGAAAGCCATGATCAAAAAAAGAGCCTAGACATCATCTTTGAACAAAATATCAAGGAATACCTCCCTGATATTCTAGAACCAGAGGGTAAAATAAAAATTGAGGGAGTCCACTGATAACATCCTGAATGAGAGCCCCAAATTAAAACTTTCAGGAATATTATAGCCAAATTCCAGAGTTCCCAGGTCAAGGAGAAAATATTGCTAGCAGCTAGAAAGAAACAATTTGACTATTGTGGAAACATAATCAGGATAATACAAGATCTAGCAGCTTCTACATTAAGGAATTGAAGGGCTTGGAATACAATATTCTGAAGGTCAAAGAAGCTAGGATTAAAACCAAGAATCACCTACCCAGCAAAACCGAGTATAATACTTCAGGGGGAAAATGGATTTTCAATGAAATAGAAGACTTTCAAGCATTCTTGATAAAACGACCAGCACTGAATAGAAAATTTGACTTTCAAATACAAGACTCAAGAGAAGCATGAAAAGGTAAACATGAAAGAGAGGTCGTAAAAGGCTTATTAAAGTTAAACTGTTTACATTCCTACATGGAAAGATGATATCTGTAACTCATGAGATCGTTCTCAGTATTAGGGTAGTTGAAGGGAATATTATATATGTGTGTGTGTGTGTGTGTGTGTGTGTGTGTGTGTGTGTGTGTAGACAGAGGGCACAAGGTGAGTTGAACATGAAGTGGTGATATCTAAAAAATAAAATTAAGGGGTGAGAGAGGAAGAGATTGGGAGAAGACCAAAGGGAGAGATAGAATGGGGTAAGTTATCTCACATAAAAATGGCAAGAAAAACTGTCATAATGGAAGGGAAGAGGGGGGAAGTGAAAGGGAATGAGTGAGCCTTGCTCTCATCAGATTTGGCTTAAGGAGTAAATAACATACTAATTTGGATATCTTACCCTATGGGAAGTTAGGGGTGGAAGGGGATGAGAGGGGGATGATAGAAGGGAGGACAGATTGGGGGAGGGGGTAGTCAGAAGCAAACACTTTTGAAAAGGGATAGGGTCAAAGGAGAAAATTTAATAAATGGGGGACATGGTAGGATGGTAGGAAATATAGGTAGTCTTTCACAACATGAGTATTGTGGAAGTGTTTTCTGTAATTATGCATGTATAAGCTATATTGAATTGTTTGCCTTCTCAAGGAGGGTGGGCAGGAAGGGAAGAAGGGAGAGAATTTGGAACTGAAAGTTCTAAAAACAGATGTTAAATACTGTTTTTACATGCCATTGGGAAAAAGATATACAGGCAGTGGGGTATAGAAATCTATCTTGCTGTACAAAAAAGTAAGGGGAAAGAGGAGTGGGGTGATAGAAGGGAGAGTAGACTGAGGAAGGGGGCAATCAGAATACATGCCATCTTGGGGTAGTGGGGAGGGGAGAGATGGGGGAAAAATTTGTAACTCAAAATCTTGTTAAAATGAATATTGAAAACTAAAAATAATTTCAATTAAAATTTAAAAAATAACTGTACTAACTGAAAATTATGATAAAAAAGCATCTTGATATGATAATATAAGAAATAATTAAAGAAAATTGTCCCGAAGTATTAGAACATGGGGGGAAAGTAGAAATAGAAAAAAAATCCATTGGTCACCACTTAAAAGAGATCCTGTGAGGAAAACTCATAGCAATATCATAGTCAAATTCTGAAACCTCCAGCTTAAGGATAAAATATTAAAAGCAATAAGAATAAAACAATTTAAATATGATGGTGCCACAATTCGAATTACACAAGACCTAGCAGTGGAGATATTAAAGGATCACAAATCTTGGAACACTGTATATTGAAGAGCAAAAAGAACAGGGGCTGTGGCTTAAAATATCATACCCAGCAAAATTAAGCATAATCCTGAATGAAAAAAATGGACAGTTGATCAATTATCAGTCTTTCAAGTCTTTGTTAAAAAATAACTTAAGATTTGACATACAAGAATCAAGAGAAATATAAGGTACATACCAAAGACTGATTATAAGGGATTCAATAAGGACAGACCTTTTTCTTTTTATATATGTAAATATAAAATGTATGTCTAGGATGCTTACTAATAATTGGGTAGCTCATAAGAAAGATTGGGGTAAACCTGAGTATGATATGAATTTAAAAAGTAAAACCATTTAGGAACAGCTAAAAAGAGTAATTATTTTATACAAATGAGGTGTAAAAGGAAGAATTGATACAGAGGAATTAGATATGGGAGGAGGGTTGGTAATTCTGATAATGTACTTTCATATGGAATGGGTTTAAGAAGGAACAATACATATATATTTAGAAGAGTATAAAAGTCTTCTAAATTCAGAATAAAATGGTAAGGGGATAGGGAGGGGGAGTGGACAAGGGAGGAATCATTAGAGGGGAGGGTGAGGAAATAGGTAAAAGGGGGGTATAGAAGGATTTATGGGAATCGGATAATGGGGAGGGATCCTTGGAGGAGGTAGGCAAGTAATAGGAGTGCAAGGTAGGGGGTCAAAGTAAAGTAGAGGAGGCAGGAGGGATAGGAAACAATATATGAACAAAGATAAAAACAAAGATCATGAGTAGAATTTTGTTTATGAAAGTATATGTCTATATGTGTATGTATATGTCTATGTATTTATCTATAGATATAGAGAAACATATCCAAACTTAATTGTAGTCTTCTGGATGGGTGAGGGGAGGGAAAAGAAAGGACAAAGTAAAAAAGTGCATTGCAGAGAACAAAAGAAAATTTAACAATGAAGCAAATTAAAAACGGACAGTTCTCAACACAAAGTGTATTATTTATGATGCAGGCTTTCTTGAAATGAAAATTTATTGTTACATATTTTGAATCCTCTCTTATATTCTGCTATGCATGACATGCTTTTTTTCTTTCTTACTTTGTATTGGTTTCAACATTTAAGTTTATGATATATTTTTGTTTCTTTTTTCCTATTCTGTATTATGTTCTGGTGTTTCAGTCTAAAATAAAAATTTTTAAAAAGTATTAGTTTTCCAGACTTTTAAAACTTTAATTTCTGTTATAATTACTTTTTCTGGAGAAGGGGAAAGGTGTTAGAAACATACTTAGTCCAGGGATAAACAATACCTGTTGGAAAGCCAGGAAGGTTTTAATTAGATTTTACATTTGTTCTTTCTGAATAAATGGGCACGTTCCCTTAATGGAGTACAAGAGAGTACAAGGACTCAGACAAATGCCAGTGCTTTTATTGGCTCCCAGTTCGAATCTCCCACCTGGCTCTTCATTGGCCAGATGCAACCTCCTGAACTGCCCACTTCATGCCCCTCTCCAACAGCTCATTAAGCATGCATACAAGCATCTAACCTTTCACCTGATCAGAAGTCCGGTTTCTGCTAGACTTACATCACCTGACTTACATTCTGCTAAAGCTGTGAGGAATACTTTTAATTTTGTGGAAACAAAACTCCTTGCATCTGTTTACCACAAAGGTATATATGGATCTGTATAAAAATAAATCCATAAAAATGATTTGAAAAAATTTTAGAAGTTTGTCTTGCTTTAAATAGCATGTGTTTCTGGATAAAAATGGATGTGTCTCACTTTCAATATTATCCCATACTCAAAAATATTTTTAATCAAGGCCTGATAGGATCATAAGCATCATTACTTTAAAAAAGTCATCTAATCCAACTCCCCATCCCCAAATTTACACATGAGTAAACTGAGACCCAGAAAGGTTAAATGAAATTAAATGTCTTTTGTCAAGGACACTCAGGTTGTAGTAGGACTGAGATTTACATCCAACTCCTCTGCTGCACCATGTTTCTTCATTATTTTTAAGTCAACAGTGAAGAAGGTGGCAGTTATGGGAATTATAGAATGTTAACTATTTCCTTAAATGTCTACAGTAGATTGTTGGCTAGAGGGAGAAAGATGGAGGAAATTAACATTGGGTCTTGATTATAAACTAAGATCCTTGAAAGGCGTTGTTACCAACTTCCTAATAAGTTTTTTTCTAGATCAAGAGGAAAAGTGATCTTAGGGCATATAGATAACTCCCTGGGACTTTGAGGTACAACTACTCTTTAGCTCCTTGGGATTCTCACTGTCTAATTCCTCTTCTGGAAGGCCTTTCAAGGAAATATTTGTGTATATGATAGGAAGATAAAAATGTTTGTTGAATGAATTGAAAAAAAAACTCAGCAGATAGGGTGCTACTTATTTGATTGAGAACATAGAGCATTTGTTTGGTAGCATAGTGAAAAGAGAACTAGCTTTCTGACTCAGGAAAACCTGGATGCAATGATCATCTCTGATACCTACTGGCTACATAATCCTAGATAAGTCACTTAATCCTTCAAAGCCCCAGGCAGTCCCCTAAATTGTATAATAATTGCCAATCTGCATCAGTGTAAGGTGTTTTTTTCCACTGGGAGCTTCCTAACCTAATGAAATTATAGGTCTATGTAATATCATTAAAAAAACATTTCTTCTACCTGTGGAAAAAGTATAGTGATTGCTCTTTGAAAGTAGAGCTTTTATTCTGTGTACTTCTATCACAAGTAGCTAACACAGTATGTGACACATAGTAGATGTTTAACAAATACTTGTTGAATGATTGATTTCAGATATTTTTCCTGGGAATTTTCAGTTTTCAGAAAGTCTCAGTGTTAACACAGTCAGGGAAGCAGGGCAGCTTGATTTGTGATAGCAAGAGGTAAACAGCTGCCACCAGTATCCCTAATGAGAGAACAGCCTTTGAGATCACAAACCTGTGTTGGTGTTTCTAAATTAGCCTCTTATTCTGCAGTTGCAGAAATAATTGACTTAACAGGTAAGACCTTTTCATGAAAGAACATAGTGAATAAAGCCACGGTGGGCCCTAGTATTCTTGGGTAACTTTCCATGTGTTGTGTACTTCTGTGGTATGCATGTGACCCTATAAGGTTTGTGTGCAGGGTTATGCTGCAAATTGCCTCACCTCTTGAGATCAGAGAATCCAAAAAGTTTGGACCAGGTCAGAGACTTTGTGCTTGCTAACACTCCCTAAGGCCTTCTCTTTTTTCTGATGTACCTTCCTTAAAATGACTCTTACAATCAGCACCACAACTGACGAAAGTTGTGTTACGTTTTGCTATTCTTCACACCAGGGCTTTAAACTTTCCAGAGGGATTTTGGAATCCTCATCCATGGGGATTTTTCCATGAAAGCTGTTATCGATAATTTATTTTCTAAAAGAAAACTTATAGCAAGTTGTGAAATTCAAGATCTTCAAGAGATTTTCTAGAAATTAACATTGATTTATTTTGCCTTAACTAAATAGGTACAAATTTAAAAGGCTACAGCATGAAAGAAATATAAAATTATCACCCCAAATTACATTTATGATTCTTCAATAATATATTTATTAAAATAAATCCCCATTATCCCACTAACTGCAATAATGTATTACTAAATGAATTCTATGGCTGCACAACTACAACAAATGCTATTTTCCCTTACCTTGAAATATTGTAGGAATATTTTGAAAAGAAAAAGCTAAAATCAAAGAAGATTCTGGGAGTTTTATCACCCTCTAAAGATTCTTCAGTCAGTTTAGATCTTCTTAATTTGTCTATGGTAAATCGTATCTCTACTAAGAAGGGAAAACCTGGTAAGTATATATTTGGCCTTCACTCTGAGGACCATATAGTAATAGCTTTAGGATTAGGAGGCAATGGCTAATATCTGTAAATTCATCGAAAATCTTGTATTGCTTACTGATTTTTACTTTAAAGTATACAATATCATGTGTATATGTCCAAATGAATATAAAAATATAAATATATTTGTGACTAAGTAGGTGACTATTACAGGATATAAATATATATTGTACTAGTTCTTATTAGATTCCTAGAGAAGTTGTTTTGAATCAGCTTTAAATATTTGTGGAGAAGTAAAGGTTTTCCTGGCTCATTTTATTTTACCTCATTCTTTCCATAGCTCTTTAAACATTCTTGAGGGATTAACTTAATTTTTTTATAAGGACATTTTAAAAAAAACTGACAATAGAGTTTTTAGTTTTTTGTAGTGGCAAAAATTGTAATAAGTAACTAGAAAATTCAAAACTATTGTAATAAAAATACACTAATAGACTTTCAAGTAGGCAAAGAAATAATTTTAATTAGCACTAAGTACAGAGTGAATTAAGTTTGTATTTGTTGTCCTTCTACCTTCTGTGTCTCTTAGCTTTTTACTCTGTATGCCCTCTGTTTCACCTCATGCTACCCTCTGGGTAGCCAAAGGCTCCCATTTTGGCATTGGGTTTACCCTTCTTCAGTGTACCTCATGCTCAGAAAGTATTCACTCTTCAGATCTTCAGTCATTAGTAAGCACTCCCATTCTGTCAGGGTATTACTTTTAAGAGGAAAATGTTCTTATTATATAAATAATTGCATCATACTGAAGTATAAATTGTATAATCCCTTCAGTGAATATTTACATTGTAAAAGAATGCAAATTTCAAAGACTATTCCAATTGAATCTCTAGTTGGTGACTTAGCTGGCAGGGTATTTTTTTCTTCCAGATGCTTTATAAACAGAACTTCTCGACTGGGCATCTGACTGCCCAGGAGTTGCCAAACACCTGTTTTAGATAATGTTTTAAAAGTTTGGAAAAATAACTTACCCCATTTATTCTTATATATCATGGGATGAATGTTATAACATTTTCACTTTTCATTACTATTTTATTATCTAGCTTCTTTCCCTGAAAGGGAATCTTTTAGGTAGATATTATGTTTTATGTAAGCTTAGAGATCTCTGATAACTTTATATATTTAATAACGATTAGCAATAGCAACAGATTCTGACAAATGTTGTTATGGATTCCTAGTTCACCTTGTAAGGCTTCTTTAATTTCTTAAACATTTCGAGTTTCTCAGTTGCGCATATTTAGGATGGAAATGTATATTTGTATATACGTATGACAGAATGAAATTTATATGGGAGTGGGGATCATATCTGTGTGTGTTGTGAGGAGAGAAGGGAGGATGATAGGTATAAACTTAAGGTGCCAGTCACTGACTTGGGGATCAAACTACACCCTCTTTAAAGGTGTGGTATATGCATGTATACATATATATATACACATATATACAAATATATGCATGTATGTATGTACAGTGTATATGTGTATGTGCAGACATATAAAAATTATATATGAAGAAAATTCTATACTTTTCATTTTAGCTAATTATTTGTGAGATGCACTTTATTAATTACATAAGCATTGCTGTTTGGAGAGAGATACAAATGGGTAGTTTCTTCATGCTAATTGAAAATTTCTCTGATGCAAGCCACGTCTACTTACATTTTTTATAGTAGTTATGAAACAAACAAAATTCCAGAGAGATAAAATGAAGGTATAAAGTTTAGGTTAGGGCTTCTTTTGATTTACCAAACAGAACTACGGAAATGTTAATATTGGCACATCTATGGGCAAAAATCTTTCCCAAACTTGTACATTATAGGCGATTAATAAATTCTTGTTGAATTGAATTTATTGTGGTAACAAAAGTTTAATAAAATGCATTCTTTCATATTATTAAAAATTTGAACTTTTTCATTACAGCTACTATGAGAAAGCCAACATTTGTGAATCTAAGTAGGAACACAAAAATACCCATAAGAAGGCACAATTTTGAATTTTCGATGCCTTGTCATTATAAAGTATCCAACCTCTGCCTTGATGACACAGAAAACAGGTAACTTAAAACTGGGTATTGTAAATTTGGAGGTTTTAAATTGTTTACTTTACTACCTGTTTACCTGATTGTATATTCAAGAATGGGACGTAGTGTTACTCTGTTATTCTCATTCCTACCATTATTCTTCATCTCTCAACAATCCTATTTTGCCTTTATAAAACCATTGCTCTAGAATTTATCAAGTGACAAAGCTTATAATTCTCCTTATCTACACTTAGGAGTACAGAGCTTTAATTCCTTCATCATGTGTTTCAATCTCTATGATTAATCAGTTTTTGTGCAATCTCTTAACCATTCTTGATGTGTTTCTTTGTATTAAAATAAGGAGATTGAAGTAGATAGTCTCCCAAGTTTCTTCTGGCTATAAACCCCTGAGTCAGTAGTTCCTAATTTGGTAAAAATGATGGAAAGAGCCCTGGATTTAGAATCAAAGGGTCTAGGTTCTTATATGTGCTTCTTGCTATCTCTGGGAATTTGAGCAGAGTTATTTCCCTTTGTCTTTAGGCCTCAGCTCTCTCCTTTGCAATGAAAAGGTTGGACTAGTCTTCAAAGTCATTTTCAGCCTTAAATCCTATGATTCTATGAAGCCATGATTCCAGTATTCAGCCAGCTAGATACCAGGGCTATACGCAAGATCTTTCTATTGATATAGTGCAGTTAATTAAATTTTAAGTAGAGGAAACTACCAATTGCTCTCTCTCTTTTAACCCAGATTCTTGAAAGTTTGAATTGTCATTCTGGATCAGGCCATCCATTAACAATTAACAGTTGTTGGTTGGCCTGATTACTGATTGGCAGCCTAGCCTATTGGTGATAGATGTAGGAATGCTGAAAGATGGCATTGTTTCTTTATCTGGCTTCACCTTAATTAATAAAATACAAGGAGATTGTGCTTGGAGGGAACCTAGGTACCATAGGATTTCTATTAAATTCTTACATTTCCCTGTTGTGGTTGGGCATCCCAAAACGGTTCATTAATCTAAAATGACTCAGTGTATTTATAATCTTTCTACTGTGATGTTTAAAAATTCAAGAGATATAATTTAGGGGTAATTTAATCATTTTATTAATAATGCCAGCATTTTAAAGAAATGGCCAGTGGAATTCTCGAATGCCAAAGTCTCTTGTGTCGACAGGCTCATGGCTCATCTGCCCTTGAAAGATGGGTGCTCCTGAGGGTGGCAATCAATTCTGATTGGTTAACAGTTCATGAGAGGTGGACTTTACAAACAGAAGTGAGCTCACTCCAGTGAGAGGTTGAGTGACATCATGTTGTCACTCTTGGCCAGAGTATACCCACACCACCTCCAGCTGTGGTCAAAGAATTTATATCATCTGCTCAAGCCTGAGCTAGTTGTGTGGAGTAGCAGTATTCAGAATATTAATTCTATCTCCCCTCAGCCTTCTCCTTGAGAGAGATTGGACAAGGAGATAGGACAGAAAAAAACCAACTTGGGACTCCTCAGTTTTAATAATTGGCTATTAATCATTTCTCCCACTACCCATTACCCAACTGAGTAAATACCTTTAAAATTAGAAGATGATATCATAGACCATGAACATTTTATTTGAAGGGAAACCACTTATTGGTTTTATAAGTTTCTACAATCTTATGTAGAACAGTACACATTTCAAATACATTACAGAGACAATAAATTGTATTGGTCAAGTTTGTGTTGTAACCTATAATTGTTTTCTTGTAAATTTTCAGTAGTAGGCATCATCAAAAGATAGACATTGAGATCTGCCTCAGTTGAGGTGAGATTGTTTTAAAAATAATTGGAGGAACATTTTTAGCTAAGAACACCTACATTTTGAGATGGGGGATTTATTTATTAATTTCACTTTTAGATCCTAGTAGTATATATAATATGGCATTGACTTGCTTGCATGGCCTTTGACTCTAGTTCCGTTTTAATAAAGCTCAGAACGGCCCTTTATTTATTGATACTTAATTTGGTTTCATATTATTAATGAGCAATCTATATGTGAAAACATACTGACCAGATCACTTTATATTTTATCAAATTATGATATAGACTGTTTGTATTTCTCTCAGATTTTTCTTTTCCCTGAAATATGAAATCTTAAGTACAGTTTACCTGTAGGACAGTTATTGTGCTATGAGTAACTCTAACAAGGACACTCTTCTTCTTTTAAGGTTGCCTGTAGTCAGCCCATATAAAACAATGCTCCATCATATCTTCTGAGACATTGTTTTTAAACTGTCCTTCATATCGCAGAGCTGACTGTGCTGTCAGGAAGATCAGAGAACCACAGAGATCTCTATGTGATAGAGCAGGGGATGTAGGCACTAAATAAAAGCTTATTGACTTGTTGATTTGATTCCTGGTAGTCTAATGAAGATAATCTGCTGCAGTGAATTATATTTAAGGCTAATAGAGTTATATTTAAGGCTAATACAGCATTTATGGCCCAATATACATATATTAAATACACTTATTAGAGGTCTTATGGCATGGTACACATATGGCACACATTCCAATGGGCAATGATGATGCTTGATTATCAAGGTCATTGTCCTTGACACCTTCTGAGCCCTTTGCTCTTGGGTGTGCTTCTGACAGAATTTAAAACTCTGGCAATCAGAGGTCACAGAATCTTGACTTCCCTTTCATTTGAATTATAGTCATGATTCATCAAACTAAGATCTCTTGTAGTGGGAGATATAGTTAGAGTGATAATAGTTTAAGGATTAAGTCATTAAAAGTATATCACAAAATTACATAATTGATAGAGATTCCTAAAGAAACTCTTAATTCCTTATGATTAATCACAATCACTCTCATTCTTTAATTACTGTTCCAGATTTTCCTTTTGATATTTTTTACTTGTAGCACATGACCTTTTATTTATTTTAATTGGTCTGTGTTCCACAATTATTAAATTTATACTAATTAAAATGTATTTTTCCTTATACTTGTCAGGAGTCAAGGATTCATACATTGCACCAGAAAATCAATTTTAAAAAATAGGAAACAACAATTTTCTTTCTTTTTCAACTGCATGGACTTCAAATACGGCAAATAATCTAAAACGAAATTTTAGCACCAGTGTGATGCTAAATCCTTGGAAATTTACATGTGAAGAAAAGTAGATTGAGCAGGTATTCTCAAGCTAAAGTTTTTCACAAAAAAATTCTATTAGAATTTTGTAAAATATATTTCAATTTCTGTTTTGATAGACATTTGGAAAATACTTGAGTCTCTGAATTTCCAAAAATTTTGGACTACATTAAGTTAAAATCACTTTTAGTTTTTTTTAATTCTAACTTTTAGTTCGTTATATTTCTCTTAATTTTGTTCTAGCTTCTGTGTGTGTGTGAATGTCTTTGCTTTTTGAGTGTTTCTTATAAACTCACAAATTGTAGTTTTGTTTTCTTCTATCACTCATTTTATTCGACTGTTTAATCCATTCTCATGAAAGTAAGGTATATGTTTTCCACTATTCATGCCTGTAATACTACTCTCTCCCCTCCATCACCCCCACCCCACCCCAGCCAAATTAGAATTTTACTTTGTTCTTTTTCTGAGACTACGTCAGTTATGTTTGTGTAATCTGCTTTAAGACAACCCTGTTCCTACTGGCTCTCTTTCCCTCACCCTAAACTCTACTCCTCATTGTCACTCTTTCCTCCTCCTTCTAGAGTTTGGATTGTCACTTCCTTTTACTAGTTTTAGAGTTTTGCTTAGCTGATTGATTCCTTTTCTTTTTCTTCCTGTTATTTAATTATCTAATTCTTACTCCCTTTTTTCATTGATGATTCGCCTCCAGTGTACAGGGTTATGCAACTTTGGATTGTATCTTGAGATCCTTTGCTTTTTGGAACATATTATTTCATTGCATTTAGAGTTTCTTGTCAGGACACATTAGTCTAATGTTATTTAGATGTACTTTATGTCTTTCTCTTGATCCCTTAGAAAATTTGACATTTGTTATTAGAATTTTTAAATGTGACTATTATATGTCTAATGCTTCCTTTGCCCCAGTTCCTTCTATTCCAAAACCCACAGCAACAGGAAAAACACAGATTTGACTTATAACCCCTAGAAAGTCTCATGGTGGGGAAGCACCCTATGACCAGGTGGACTCATATCTCCCCATAGTCAGCAGTTCTTCAGCTGAACACTAATGCTTCCAATCAGAGCTTTCTCTTTTTTTTTTCTCTTTCTTTCTCTTTCTTTCTTTATTTTTCTTACATTTTAAATTCTGAACTGACTCCCTCCCTTTCTCCCTACACTGCACTACGGAGGGGCACCATTTGATCTATGTAAAACCATACTCTGCTTATCAGTTCTTTCTCTGAAGGTGTACATCATCTTCTTTTATGGGGCCTATATAGTTAATTTAAGTATTTACAGTATGCACAATAACTTGTTGTTCACAATTATCCTTTCAACAATATTGCTGTTATTGTATACAACATTTTCTTGGTTCTGTTCTCTTCTCTTTTCATTATTTCATGCAAATGTTTCCATGTTTTTTTCTAAAATCAACCATGTCATCATTTCTTATAGCACAGTAGTATTCTATCCCATAATCATGTTACATAATCATATAACACAACTTGTTGAGCCATTCCCGAATTGATGGGCAACCCCTCAATTTCCAGTTCTTTGCCACTACAAAAATAGCTGTTTTAAGTATTTTTGAACATATAAGTTCTTGTCCTTTTTCCGTGACTACTTGAGAAACAGATCTAATAGTGGTATTGCTGGGTAAAATGTTTTATACTTCGTTGGACACAATTCCAGATTGCTCTCCAAAATAGTTCACAGTTCTACCAGTAATGTATTAATGTCCCCCTTTTCCACATCCCCTTGTAAAGGCAATCAGTGAGTGGAAAGATCTTCCCTGCCCAGTTGAGTGGGCTTCGGGGGCGGGACTCTCAGGGTCCTGGGGGGAGTCGCTAGGTCTGGAGCCAATGGAAGCCTGTGGTGGGAGGAGCTTGCTGAATGGTTGGAGCAGAGCTAAGAGCCAGTTGGTGAAGCAACAGGAGGCCAAATAAGTCAAGGGTGCATTTCAACCCAGCCCAGGTCAAGCCTGACTGCTTGCTTTGTCCTTGCTACGGTGGTAGGGGAAAGGAGTGGAGAGAAAATGAGACAATGTCAGGGGCTGAGACACAAAATGCTACTAGGGTTCAGGATATCCTTTGCATAGAGAATAAGAGATGGTCAAATACTCAGACAGACGTTTGTCCCATACAAAGGAGGAGGACAGAAACCCAAGGTGACAATTCAGTTATGAGGGAAATTCAGGAAGATTTTTCACAGCAAGAGATCACAGACATTTTGAGTAGATTCACCCAAACAATGGGAGAATGGTTAATATCTTGGGTGGTAAGACTCAGTGATCAAGGGGCCAGTGGCATATCAGTAGATAGGGTGGATTGTATGAGATTCATAGGTATCAGCCATGATCCTGTAGCTCAGCAAGCATTTAGGGAACATCATCAGCAAAGAGATAGTGATGGCAAGACTAATTTGTTGGTGTTAGCCACTGAGGGATGTAATAAGAGACATGCTACTGATTCTATGTGACCCACTGAGAATACACCTTGGTATTCACTTAGAGATTGTATCATAAAACTAAAGGAGGAGGTAATGAAGACTGCTATCATGACAGGAACTGCAAACACATATTACGACAATCCCTTGGGAGTCCCTCATAGGAATTTAATAGTCAGGACAGCTCTTCCTGCTTATAAACACCTAATTTTGACTCTGTCACTTGGGGAAATAGAGAGCCGTCTTTCAGTGGTGATAGATAAGATTTTACAGTTAAGTGACTTAGGAGACTGGGGAGGGGATACATCTCCCCGAGAGAGAAGAGTGAATAGTCAGCAAATTTGGTGCCAAAATAGAGTGACCAGAGAAGAAATGTTCACTGCTCTATTGAGAGCAGGGGTAGACTTTGAAATGATAGATGGCATTCCAACCAATAAACTGTACAGAATGTACCAAGATAAAGGACTCGATAACAGACAAAATAGGGAAATAAGAACTGCTCCTGTAGATGTAGACCCTGAACCCTCACACCCAAATGAGTCACATGTTAGTGAATACTAGGAAATAGGCCAAGCCCCAGTCCAAATTAAGGAAATACACAGGCTGGATTGCAGACCCCACATTAACTTGACCATATATTGGAAAAATGGGTCAACTACAGTAACTAGGGCATTAATAGATACTGGGGCAGAGGCCACCCTTATATATGGAAATCCAGACAAGTTCAGCCATGGAACTCCTGTTACCATCACAGGATTAGGAGGGGCTGAATTATCAGCCAGACAAGTTAAATTGATGATGAAAATTGGACAGTTGCCCAAGAAAGAATATACTGTGGTTATTGTCCCGATTCCTGAATACATCATTGGGACAGATGAATTGAACGGTAAGACCTTGAATTTACCTGAAGGGGAATACCAATTTGCTGTGAGGAAAATAGGTGTTAATGCAGTCTTAGTGGGGAAAATAAGATGGATCCAATCACTTTGCCCAAACCTTCTGAAGTAATTACTTTGAGGCAGTGTCATGTGTCAGGTGGGCAAGATGAAATTGCCAGTACTATAAAAGAATGTGTTAAAGTGGGAGTGTTAGTCACTACAACTGCTCAATGGAACAACCCTGTCTGGCCAGTTCAAAAGTCAAATGGAACACGGAGGATGACAGTAGATTATAGACAGCTGAACAAAGTGACTCCTCCCCTGTATGCTGCTGTTCCAGACACTGTTACTTTAATAGAGAGAATACATAAACACAAAGGGACTTGGTATGCAGTTATTGATTTGGCCAGTGCCTTCTTTACAATCCCAATAGACCCCAAGCAATGGGACCAGTTTGCTTTTACTTGACAAGGATGACAGTATACATTTACACACCTGCCACAAGGATATCTTCATGGCCCAACTATTTGCCACAGGATTGTAACTGAGAATTTAGATGAATTAAAGTTACCTGGTGTACAGCTTACCCACTACATAGATGACATCATGATATAGGGAGAAAATATAAAAGAAGTGGAGAAGAGCTAGACACTATTAATTGACAATATGAAAAGCAAAGGATGGGAAATTAACCCCGCAAAGGTTCAAGGGCCAGCTCAAACTGTAAAATTTTGGGGGATACAGTGGAAAAAAGGACTGCAAGAAATTCTCCCACAAGCTTGACAAAAAATCCAGGATTTTCCTACCCCTACTAATAAGAAAGAGGCCCAAAAGTTCAAAGGGCTATTTGATTATTGGGGACACCACATCCCACACTTGGGACAGATTTTGAAACTCTTGTATAAAGTCACCAGGAAGAAATACAAATTTGACTGGGGACTTGAACAAAATAGAGCTTTTCAGGAAGCAAAGGCTACTATACAATTAGCCCTGGATTTATGGCCTATGCAAAATGGGCCGGTGGAATTACAAGTGACTGTGCAAGATGACTATGCAAATTGGAGTTTGTGGCAAAAGCAACAAAGCCAAAGTGTACCTTTAGGATTTTGGTCAAGGAAACTACCTTCATCTGGAATGCAATATACACCTTTTGAGAAGCAGCTGTTAGCTGGATATTGGGCTTTGGTAAAAACTGATCAACTAACTCTGAGCCATGAAGTGGTATTAAGGCCTGGAATTCTGATTATGACTTGGGTAATGAGTACCCCTGCTTCCCACAGAATTGGACAGGCGCAAGAGGTGAGCATAGTCAAATGGAAGTGGTATATTGAGAATAGGTTGAGAACAGGCAAAAGTGGAGTTTCTGCTCTACGTGAATTTGTAGTGAACATTGACACTGAGGGGAATGAAAAACCCCCTGAACCTAAGCAACAGTTGGTACAGTCCTTGGTGAAATGGAAAAATGGATATGATGGACTAACTGAGGAACAGAAGAAATGTGCTTGGTTTACTGATGGGACAGCAAAATATTTGGGACACAGGAGACATTGGAAAGCAGTAGCCTATAACTCCTGTACTAGGCAGACTCTGGAAAGTTCTGGGATAGGTGGAAGTAGCCAATATGCTGAACTGATGGCAGTGCATCAAGCCATCAAAACAGAGAAAGGAGGACAGTGTCATATATTTAGTGACTCATGGGTTGTAGCTAATGGGTTAGCTACATGGATGCCTATATGGAGGAATCAGAATTGGGAGATTCATGGCAAACACGCTTGGGATAAAGAGTTATGGGAAAATACATGGGATATGTCTTTGGTTACGAGTTTGTCAGTTTTTCATGTTGATGCTCACGCGCACGTTGATGCTCATGCGACACTGACTACATCAGAACATGAGTACAATGCACACGCAGATGGACTAGCAAAGGTTGCTACTGAATGTATTGTCCCTATTCCACCTCCAACTGATGACCCAGCCTTAGCAAAATGGGTCTACCAGACCACTGGCCATTTAGGGGTCCAGGCCACCCATTGATGGACACAGGATCAAGGTATTAGTATCTCTCATGCATTATTAAAACAAATAACAGAGGAGTGTTGTGTATGCCAATTGGAAAAAGAACGAACTGTTCCTAGGATAGTAACTGGAGAAATAGCAAGGGGAAAAGTTCCAGCCCAAATTTGGCAGATAGATTATATTGGACCACTACCCCAAGATAAAGGATGTAAATGTATATGTACATGTGTTGACACCTATTCAAGTGTACTAGTGGCTTGTCCTTATAAGGATGCAACTCAGAAAAAACACCTGTAAAACCCTAAATACTGTAAGTTTATGCTATGGAACCCTGATGCAGATTCAAAGTGACAATGGGTCACATTTCAAGGGTAATGAAATGAAAAGATATTGTCTATTGAATAATAAAGAGTGGATATATCATATTCCATATTACCCACAAGCATCTGGGCTAATTGAAAGAATGAATGGATTGTTTAAAGAACAGCTAAGAAAATTAAGCTCTAATAATTCATATCGACATTGGAAGGATAGTTTGTCTATTGCCTTACATAATTTGAATAATGGGCCCTTAGGAGGGAGTACACCTCTAGCCATACTGATGACCCCAAATCTGCAGATTAGAAAACAGCAAACACGTGGGATCCAAAACATTGAATTTTGGGCTGTGAGGGAAGATGTCCCACCACCATGCCCAGGAACACCTGGTTTGGCAGGATATGATTTACATTGTATAGAGAATTTTAGGTTGAATAAGAAAGAGATAAGACAAACCTCTACTGGGGTATGTATGAGAATCCCCAGGAAACATTTTGGATGGATATTACCTAAACCAGGATTAGCAGCTCAAGGAGTACATGTATTGGCTGGAGTGATAGATTCTAATTATCAAAGAGAAATTTTTGTGATACTCCAGAATTTGGGCAAAAAACCTGCACAATTTTGTAGAGATGATAAGATAGTCCAAGTGATTATTATCCCCTGTGAAAAAATACCCTTTGTGAAAACTGACCCTCCTTCCAAAATAAATCTCAGAGGAAAGGAAGGCTTTGGTTCTACTGATGGAATAAAATTGGGAGCTAAGGTATGGGTAAAATGGAAGCCAGATGATATTCCAAAGGCTGCATAGCCCATGGGAAGGACAACACTGTAACAGTTGTCTCTTCAGGGGAAAATAATTACTGAATCATACCCTTGGACCATATATTTTACTGTGAATTGGGCTATAACAATAGATTCATGGACTCCAGAAGTGGGGCTGATGCTGAGAAATGCCACAAGCCACTCAGAGGGAAGGTGATCTTGTATGATTAACAGATGAAAGTTTGTATTTGGGGAAAAGGCCCGGAGGGCAGGCCTAGTGTCCATCCAGGATGGGACCCTTCTGGCTTAGTTTCCTTTTTGTGTTCCCTTTCAAAAGAAACAATTCCTACTTGAGTTAAGCTATAAGATGGAATTTTTGTATAATTGGAGTCTCAACCAGAATGGGGATGATTTTATTTGAAGTATAATAGCCCATACTTGCCTACTATTTTGTTCTTTGTTTTGGTTAACCTTGTTGCTAGTTCTGTCTCCTTTAGGCTTAAGTACCCTACACTTTCAGATGACTGCCTAAGCACCTAGCATTCCTGGAATTCCTGCCAGCTTGCTAAAGAACTGACCTCTGGAATGGGACTCTTGGGGCAGGGACACCTTTATGTCCAATTTCAGCAAGAAGAAGCTATGGAAAATGAAACCTTCACCCCTTACCACAAGATTTTGAGCCCCATTCGTTTGAGGGGGGGAATGATGATATTGTTCTTTGTACTTATTTTGTATTATAATTGCTCTGTTGTTTTCTTGTTGTGGTATTATTGACATCAGTTTCCCATTGACCTGTGTAATGGACGTGAAAGGTCTTGGGGCCGAATTTAAAGGCAATCAGTGAATGGGAAGATCTTCCCTGCCCATTTGAGTGGGCTTCGGGGGCAGGGCTCTCAGGGTCCTGGGGGGAGTGGCTAGGACTGGAGCCAATGGAAGCCTGTGGTGGGAGGAGCTTGCTGAATGGTTGGAGCAGAGCTAAGAGCCAGTTGGTGAGGCAGTTGGTGAGAGCAGTTAAGAGCTGAAGGAGAGAGGAAGCAGTCAGCTAGCTGGAACACAGCTTGGAGATTGCAGCGGAAGCGTTGGGAAGCAGCAGTAGGTGCTACTAAAAAGCAAGACTGACCCTCGTGGAGACCGAAGAGTGCTGAGCAGGGAATTGAGGCCAGTGGGTGGTCTTCTTGCTGGAGGGCCCTGGCATTGGGGGGAGGGGAAGTACCAGTATGGCTTGGCTTGCTGCCATAATGTTTTTTCTGTGGCCTCCTGGTCACTATTGTGAGATGGGCATACTGGTTTTGGAAGGCTGTTGCCAGGATGTCGAATTGGGGACACTGGTCCATGGGTCTGCTACTTTTGAGTTTCAATAAATGCTTTAACTCCTCTGCCTTCTACTTAGAGAATTCCTTATATCCTGCAATTCTGGACCATTCAGGCATATTCATGGTTATCTTTGAAGTCATGAATTCTGCCTTAATGATATACCCCTCCAACATTTGTCTTTTTCCCATTCTATCATTTTAGCCAGTCTGATAGGTGTGAGGTGATATTTCAAAGTTGTTTTAATCTGCATTTCTCTTATCAATAGTGATTTAAAGCATTTTTATATAAGTAGACAGCTTTGATTTTTTAATCTGAAAACTGCTCATTTGGTCATTTATCAATTGGAGAATGACTTGTATTAGAAATTTGACTCACTTGCTTCTCTACATATTTGAGAAATGAGGCCTTTCTTAGAGACATTTGCTATAAAAATGATTTCCTAGCTTTCTGCTTTCCTTCTAATCTTCGTTGCATTGGTTTTTATACATGCAAAACCTTTTTAATTTAATATAATCAAAATTATCCATTTTACATTTTATAATGCTGTCTATACCTTGTTTCGTGCTAAATTCTTCCCTTCTCCATAGATCTGACACTATCTGAAACTATTCCTTGGTCTCCTAATTTGCTTATGGTTATCACCTTTTCTATCTAAATCATGTACCCATTTTGGCCTTATCTTGGTATACAGTGTGAGATGTTGGTCTATGCCTAGTTTCTGCCATACTGTTTTCCAGTTTGCCCAGCAGTTGTTGCCAAATAGAGTTCTTGTTCCAGGAGCTGAGGTTTTTGGGTTTATCAAACACTAGATTACTGTAGTCATTTACTACTTTGACTTGTGTACCTAATCTATTCCACTGATTCACCACTCTATTTCTTAGCCACTACCAAATGATAGTTTCCATTTTATAGTACAGTTTATGACATTTTGTTCTTTCAGATGAATTTTGTCATTATTTTTTTCTACCTTGCTATACAATTTTTTGATAGTTTGATTGGTATGGTATTGAATAAGTAAATTAGTTTAGGCAGAATTGTCATTTTATTATATTGGCTCAGCCTACCCATGAGCAATTGATTTTTTTTCAGTTGTTCAGATCTGACTTTATTTGTGTGAAAAGTGTTTTGTAATTGTGTTCATATAGTCCCTTAATTTGTTCTGGCAGGTAGACTCCCAGTAACTCCCAGTTATTTTAAAAGTAGTTTCTCTTTCTATCTCTTGCTGCTGGACTTTGTTGTAATGTATAGAAAAGCTGTTGATTTATATGGGTTTATTTTATATCTTGCAACTTTCCTAAAGTTGTTAATTATTTCCAGGAATTTTTTAGTTGATTCTCTCATATCAACTGCAAAGAATGATAGTTTTGTTTCCTTATTGCCTATTCTAATTTCTTTAATTTCTTTTTCTTTTTTTATTGCTATAGCTAACATTTCTAGTACAAAATTGAATAATAGTGTTGATAATGGACATCCTTGCCCCATCCCTGTTCTTATTGGGATGGTCTGGTTTATCTCCATTGCAGATAATGCATGCCTGATGGTTTTATATAGATACTATTTCTCATTTAATGGAAAGCTCTCTTTATTCCTATGTTCTCTAATTGTTGTCATTTTTTTAAAAAATAGGAATGGGTGCTGTATTTTGTCAAAAGCTTTTTCTGTATCTGTTGAGATAATCACATGATTTCTGTTGGTTTTATTATTGATATGATCAATTTTGCTGATAGTTTTCCAAATATTGAACCAGCCTTGCACTCCTGGTATAAATCCCATCTGCTCATAATGTATGACCTTTGTGATACATTGTTGTAGTGTTCTTGCTAGTATTTTATGGGGTGCTCTGTCCAAAGAAATGTAAATTTTGATCGCTGAAACTTTAAAGAGATCTTGGGATTTATGGGCTAGATTTCTTTCTTAAGGACCATGCTTTGAAACCAAATCACTTTGGATTTCATTAATTAGTCAACAATAGGTAGTGGCCAAAGCCCATGGGGTCATTGTTTAGGCCCTGCTTGCTCAGAGTGAATGTAAATAACAATTGTTTCTATTTTGCCCAGAAACCCTGAGGGTCTTCCCCTCCCAAATTATTATTATTTTTTTGGACTGGGATAGACTTTGTAGCCAACTGATAGTGTATATTTTTCCCTCTTTGAACCAATTCTGATGAGAGTAAGGTTCAACAGATGCCCACTGCTCCCCCTCACATCTTCCCCTTCACTGTAATAGGTATTTTATACTAATCTATGTGAGATAATTTACCCTATTTCACCTTTTCTTTCTTTCTGCTGTCAGTGTAATCTTCTTTCTCACCCATTTTTTTGGATATCATCCCCTCAAAGTCACTTTAAACCCACTATCTCTGTCTGTGTAAACTTCTTGCAACTCCATTGACAGTGATACAGTTCTTAAGAGTTTTAAGTATCATCTTCTTGTGTAGGGATTTAAAGATTTTAGCCTTATCGAATACCATATGTTTTCCCTTTCCTTTTTACTTTTTTATGTTTCTGTTGAGTCTTGTATTTGTCCCCCTTATCACCCTTCTGACTTACATTCTTTTAGAGCAAGATAGATTTCTGTACCCCATTGCTTGTATACCTTATTTCCCAGTTACATGTAAAAACAGTTTTTAACATTTGTTTTTAGAATTTTCAGTTTCAAATTCTCTCCCTTCTTCCCTCCTCACCCGCCCTCATTGAGGAGGCAAGCAATTCAATATAGTTTATACATGTATCGTTATGCAGAAACACTTCCATAATAGTCATGTTGTGAAAGACTAAGTATATTTCCCTCCATCTTATCCCATCCCCCATTTATTCAGTTTTCTTCTTTGACCCTGTCCCTTTTCAAAAGTGTTTGCTTTTGACTATTACTTCCCCCAAATGGCCCTCCCTCCTATCTTCCCCCCACACTCTTATCCCCTTCCCCCCTACTTTACTGTAGGGTAAGATGCCCAATTGACAGTGTATGTTATTCCCTCCTTAAGCCAAATCCGATGAGGATAAGGTTCACTCATTCCCTTTCACCTCATCCCTCTTTCCTTCCATTATAACAGCTTTTTCTTGCAACTTTTATGTGAGATAATTTACCCCATTCTATCTCTCCCTTCTCTTCTCCCAATATATTCCTCTCTCACCCCTTAGTTTTATTTTTTAGATATCATCAGTTCACATTCAAATTACCCTGTGCCCTCTGTGTGTGTGTATACATATATGTATATATATTGTTTATATATAATCACAATTCATAGTTACAAGACTGTCAGCTACTAGTGCTCTAATCAAGAATTTTTTTTTACAATTAGATATATAATTCTATAGAATTTGACAATGATGAAGAAGATATACAAAATAAAGAAACAGAATGAAATGCTATAATATGACCAACAAGACTTGTAAATTGTCTCTCCTGGATCTATTTTCCAGGTCAGTTGTTTTTACAATCAGATATTTCACATTTTCTTCTATTTTTTCATTCTTTAGATTTTATTTGACTGATTCTTGATGTATCATAGAGTCATTAGCTTCTATTTGCCCAATTCTAATTTTTAATGTATTGTTTTCTTCCTTTAGCTTCTCTATCCCCTTTCCCATTAGGTTGATTTTACTTTTCAATGAAATATTTTCTCCATTTATATTCAGAATCTCCTTAGCCATTTTGCTGATTTTATTTTTTAAAGATTTGTTTTCATCAGTGAATTTTCTTTCCATTTTTTCTTTTATCTATCTAATTTGGTTTTTAAAGTCTTCCTTGAGTTCTTCCAGGAATGCTTTTTGGGCTGGAGACCAGTTCACATTCTCTTTTGAGGTTTTCAGATGTGAGTATAGTGTCCGTGCTGTCTTCTTCTGAATTGGTATTTTGATCTTCGCTGTCTCTGTAATAGAATTCAGTGGTCTTTGACTTTTTAGTGTGATTTTTCATGGTGGTTATTTTTCTATTCTTCCTGGCTTCTAAAGTGGATCTCTGCTTTTGTGGCTCAGGGGGCTCTGTCCCAAGCTTCTTGTGTTGGGATCTGTGGGCCTGCTCACTGGCTTTTGTGGGCTATGGCCTCTGGTTTCGTGTGGTGTGGGTGAGGGGTGGTCTGGCTGCTCGACATCTCCTCTTTCCCTGGGACTGCTCTACAGCAGGGTAGTCTCAGCCGTTGTCTGTTCTGGTTTCTGCCACTTCATTTGACTGTGCAAAGGCACGTCTGGTGTCCTGGTGTTGACGTTTCCTAGCTCCACCCCCTTGGGACTCAGTAATTCTCATTGTTCTGCTGAGGTTGGGCCTGCTGGGATACAGTCTCCTTCTGCCACCAGAGGAAGGGCCTTCTCCCCAACTTCTCTCACTGAAAGGCTGCTGAAGCCCCATTTCAGGCTCCTCTATTTCTTCTGAGGTAGTATTCTCTGAGTTTATTCAAGGGATGGATCACAGCTGTTTTACCTGGCCATCATGGCTGCCAGAATTTCAAGAAGGTGAATTTCAAGCCTTTAGGCTATGTGCCAGAGGCCTCCAGGATAGCTGCTCCCATGGCCACAGGCTCTGTGCTGGTGTCTCCCATAGCTCTGACAGACTCCCTTCCTGAGCTGAGAGGCCTGGGAACACAATCACTGTAGTTGCTGGTACTTCTACCCTGGGCCTGCTCCTGCTCCCATGTTTTGCTCTCCCAGACAGGCATGCTGGCTGAGTTCTGCTGTTGTTGTTTGGTGTGGTCTGGTGCTGTTCTGTGTGCCTGGCGTTCCTGCCCCTCTCAGTCTGCTAGTGGCTTCCAACTCTCTCAATCTGCTCAGATTCACTTTTTTAGATGTATCTGATAGAATTTGTGAGAGAGCTCCAGTAGTTCATTCCTTTCACGGTGCCATCTTGGCCCCACCTCAGGGATGACCACTTTAATAAAAAAAAAAAACTGGCAGGGAAAGACCCTTAGGGTTGCTGGCCAAAAGAGAAACAGTTATGTTATTTTTGGGGGGGGGAGGGGGGCCTTTACGGTACAGAGTGAATGCTCCCTAATTGATAAATGGTCAAAGGATATAAACAGGTAGTTTTCCAATGAAGAAATAAAACAATTTTAGTCATATTAAAAATGCTCTAAATCATTATCTATTAGAGAAATGCAAATTAAAACAACCTTGAGATATCATTTTACATCTATCAGATAGGCTGAAATGATTGAAGTTTGAAGGTCATGTGGAAAAATTGGGACACTAATTCTTTGTTGGTGGAATTGTGAACTAATCCAACCATTCTGGAGAGCAATCAGGAATTATGTCAAAAGAATTATTAAACTGCCTTTATCCCCTGACCCAGCAATACCATTACTAGGTCTATTTCCAAAGATGATTAAGGAAAAAAGGAAAAGAATCTATATTTTCTAAAACAGTTCTAACAGCTCTCTGTGGTGGCAAAGAATGGGGGATTGCAAAGATGTCCGTCAACAGTGGAATAGCTGAATAAGTTGTGGTATATGATTTTGATGAAATACTACTATGCTATAAGAAATGATGAGATCAATGACCTTAGAAAAACATGGATAGACTTGCATGAAATAATGAAGAACAGAATGAACAAAACCAAGACGACATTGCATATAGTGACAGCAATATTGTTTTAAGAACAATTTTGAGTGAATAAGTAATTTTGACCATTAAAAATACCCAAATCAACTGCAAAGGACATGATATCTTTATTACATATTTAAAAGGAATAGCAAGTTGTACATAATAGATTTCCAGTTTCATGTGCAATCATCTTGTTAAAAATTATACTATGTTATGGAAATGCTTGTTTTATTCCATAAATTAAAAATAAAATAAAAAATTTTTAAAGTGCATTGTGCACATATCCCCCCCAAGAGAGCCAGTTGTAAAACATTTACCAGCAAACCTTTGTATTTAAGTGTATATGTATATATACACAATATATAAATACACACACAAAAGAATTATAAAATATTTTAATATCTCATAATAGAGAGCCAGATTACATATATAAAAGACTGGATGTGAATATATTACCAGATTTTGAACATTCTCCAAATTATAAGATGCACAGTACCTGTAAGAATGTAAGAAAGTAGAAGATAGCAAAAATTGTAATGAACTATTTAAACTTTTATTTCTTTTATTCATAATTCCAGCACTCATACTTTCAAAACATTTAAATTTTGTGTAAAGATTTAACTTCAACAAGACAATTAAGTTTACATCACTTAGATTCTTTGATATATACACTTATATATAATATAGGATTTAATGAATGTGAAGGAAATGGAAACTCTGTACCACTATTGAAAGATATTCTGAATATGAACTCTGGCAATACATTAGATTTCCTATTACACGGTAATTGTTCAATTACTGAGCATGCACTTGGGAGTTAAAATGTTTCTTGAAATATCTTAAGAATAGCACAAAACTATTTTTGATTGATTTTAAATGGATATTACAGACTTTGAATATAAATCTGAATAATTGTTACATCTAAAAGATATTGTAACAACAAAAGCAGTAGTCAAAAAATTCCAAGGAAAACAGTTTGGACATTTATATATCAATTTATAATATCAATTCTGTTTTCATTTTAAATGTCAACTCTCCTCAGTCTTTTCCATAAAAAAACATGCTAAAATAATGAAACATTGGTTTTGTATTTTAAGAATATCCTTTGCTATTTGGTATTACACTCTACATCAGTGGAAGGAATACCCATATTGATGAAATCACAGATCCATCAAAATAGTAAAGTAAGTCATATTAATTACTACATTTTTACTACTTTTATTTATATTGATGTGACAATTTCAACCATGAACCTAACCATCAAAAACCAAAGTGTGGAAAAATGAAACCAAAGAAAGCTAACCACGTTGAAAATTATACAAGCCAAGTTACTCAAGAACAACAGATTATATATTCAATAGAGGTAAAAGATTTACATCAATTATTTGAGTAAAATATTCTCATATAATTTTGAACACTATTAACACCAATACAAAATATGACAGTGATCATTATTAGCACATGTAGTACTCCTTTTCTAAGTATCAGCATTCTCTACACAGTTAATAATGACAAGTTGTTTAACTTTATGCATTTTACTCTTTTGGAAGACAGTGACAAGAAAATGCTAACACCAGAGAAGAGCTTATTTTGCTGACGTTCGAAAGACTGCCACAATCTAAATTATATCACAAATTAAGGTTGACATAGGGTACAAAAGGCTATGAAGCTTGATTTTTTAAAAAGAACAATATTTCTGCTCACAAAACAAAGATTTGAAATTAATCCAGAGAAAAATTTGGAGTCATTTTTATAGGCAGCAGCTACGTATAAGCTCTGTTACCTACAACTACACTTTCCATTAAGCATTTTGCCCTCATACTGTTACATATTTGTGTGTGATACACAAAACTCTTTGCAACAACTACAACAAATTGAGAGTTGGTTATTAGAAATTTGATACGACAGTCTTTTTTAGTACTTGGTAGATCTTGATAAACATTTTACAGATTGAAAAATCATAAAATGTTGGCTCATGGGAAAATATCTTCACAATTTTATCCCATAATATTGTCATAATTTTAAGTGCTTTAAATATTTTCCACAAATTGATTATAACATTCAGAAGCTAACACATAAATTAGGAACAAATATTTCCATTTCTCAAATTGTGTATTGAGTGCATTTTGTAGAATAGTTCTTTTTTCCACATTATTTGTGAGTTTTTAAAATGAAGTTTAACCGTTTTTCTAAACTTATGTGCAACTACTTCTTTTTCCTTGATAACAATTTCCCCTACATAACAGATTTTAAATGGTAATAAATAATTTATGATTCTTTGCTTCAATTTATTTATCCTTTTTCTTATAATTTAAAAGGGCCTGTTATATCAAATATACTCATATAAAGTTCATTGAGTGAAATAAAGTTACAGAGTAATATTTTGTGGTGTATAGAGTTTACAAATTATCACCTAGGAAAAAGATATAAAAATACTTGAATACATTTCAAGCTAATTTTGAGATCATCTTTAGAACAAAATATAGTGTCTCCTGCATGATTATTCAAGAAGTAATTATGATTTTAAACAAATGATATAGCTGCTAGAAGCAAAAACTGAAATATCATTATATTTTAATCTAATAATTTAATTAAAACATATTTAATGTTATCTCTTTTCTAATTAGTTTCAAAGCAGCTAAATTTTAAAGCAGTAAAATTTGAAACAGCAGGGATTTTACCTTTTCTTGAATTGAAGCACAATGCACCTGAATTAAATATACAACAACTTTAGAAAGAAATCTGTATTTTCTTTCAAAAAATTAATGATTTTGTCCTTAGACATTGTTTTTAATTTAATAAATCAAAAAATTATGTGAAAAGATGCTACCAACATTATTTGTGGCATTTTGTATGGAATGCTGTCAAGTATGTAGTGTTAGTCATTCTATTAGAACTAAAAAAGCATAATATTTAAAAATTCTGTAAAATATAAACTTCATTTTCTTCATATACTACAAATCTTCACTGAATCAAAAAGCAAAATTCTAATTTTGTAAGGCTCACTTTTCAAGTATTTATTATGTTTTGAAATTACAAATAATTCTCATATTGTGCCTTGGTCTAGTATTTAAAAATATGTGGAATATCCTCTTTACCTTTATATAAACTGATGGAAGTACAGGTACAATAACAAATAAGAAAATAATTAATTTGTTGATTTCAGCAACCACATTTTCACCTATCTACCTATCTATCTATATCTACCTATCTATCTACCTATTATAGATAGACAAGTGGGAAGTTTCAAATATACATTGCTACTTTGGGGAAAAGTGGCAAACCAATTTGTGTAATGAAATAACTGAAGATTCAGCAAAGCTAAATGCAAATAATTAAGACAATATATAGAGACAAACTGGAAAAATTGAAGTGGTTATTTAGATATGTCAGGAAATATTGGGAGAAAAAATTGGGAAGAAAACAGGTCAGATGCTTTGTATGTAAGCTGAATTCACTGAATAATTTCAGACTTTCAGTGTAGTTTAACATCACAGTTGCCCAATTTTCTACTTTACCAATGTAGATAGATGGTAAAAAAAAAAATCAAGAGAACAAAATTCTTCGTTAAATTACATTTTTATGAAAAAGAAATTAATATGACCATTGAAACAAATGTTCAGATGAGAGGATCACAATGTAAAATATTAATTACTTTTATTATACAAAGTGATGTCATGATATATTTTTTTCAGTTTTAGGACCTCAACCTACATATAAACTAGCTTAGAGAATGGACTTAATTGGCCAGATCCTCATTGTAAATAACCATGAAGAGAACTTGTAAAACATAAGAGGATGGAAATCTGTCCTATAGGTGTATAGAAACCAGTTTTATGCATAAAAATAGCTTTGTATTTATACTGGTCTACTAGCTGTTCCCCATATATGAAATTCTACCTCACATTTCCTACTTTTGCACCCAAGTGGTCTCCTATTCCCTTTTTACTTCTTCCTCATAGAATCCTTAGTTTTTTTCAAGGTACAGCTCAAGTCCTACATAAGGTATTTCTTGATCTTTTCTTGTCCTCATGGCCCAGTTCTTGCCACTCCTTCCATCTTAATTTTTTTTTTTTGCATTTACCTATGTAAATATTTTACCCAGTACTAAAATGCAAACTCCTTCAGGGCAGGGACAATTTTATTTTCGGCTTTGTATCTCCAGTGCCTAGCATAATACCTTGCACATAATAAGCACTTGACAAATCTTAACTGAATTAAACTGAATTATTTCCAAAACATACTTTTGTTTATATTTTCTAAAAATGCATCAGTGCTTTGTAATCATAACTAGCTCCTAAGGAGTTGCAAATGAATTGTAATTTGAGATGCAATTGCATGCATACACATTGTGCTAACTCTTAAATAACTATCGAAATAAGAGTTTAGGGGTAAATGAACAAATCTAGGGGCAAATAAACATAATTGTCAGACTTTTACTTCTAGATGACATTTATCCATTGTCTTTTTGAATATTAAATTACTTCTGTTAAGGTAAATATTCAACAGCAGATTAATGTCCTGTCTTAAGTTCAGTATAAAACAAACAAAAAAAAGACAACCTCCATCTTGTATAACTGTCACAAACTAACAAGGAAAAAATACAACTACTAAAGAAATTATATTGTCTCATCTGAACTGGGATTTTTCTAGTTTTTTTAATGCACTGAACATTAGCCCCATCCG
Organism: Trichosurus vulpecula; assembly: GCF_011100635.1. NCBI lineage: Eukaryota > Metazoa > Chordata > Mammalia > Diprotodontia > Phalangeridae > Trichosurus > Trichosurus vulpecula. The sequence continues at coordinate 212,712,216 of NC_050577.1, read as the reverse complement.
GGGTTTGTAATATATATTTCCTTTGCTAAAAATCAAGTAATTGTGAATGCTACTTGGGTTAGGTAAACATTATCCAGGCTTTTCAGATTGTTAATTTGTAGTTGCACTCTTTTAAAAGAACAGCTCCCCAAATTGTAAAGGCTAAAATATGGAGATGAGAAATGAACAGTATTTAAAGACATTAAACAAATATATTTTAAAATGGTGCTATAAATATTGTTACATACATCTGATCCATTAACTTATGCAATAACCAATATTTCATTTTTAGATTTGGAAATGAAAAGTCTAAGCAGGCATAAAAATACAAATCTGTTTTCTTAATTTAACATGAGAAAAATATGGAAGATGTGCAAACTAAAAACGAACATATTCCTTAAGAGTTAAAAAAGAGAAGTGGGTAGTGGTAAAATTTCACAAACCCAATTAGGTAGCAATATACTATCTGGGTCAGTATAATTAGTATAATAAATCAAGGGTGGGGGTGGAAAATCCATTTTTAAGGAAATACATATCACTAAAAACAAGCTTGCTATCACTAGCTTTTGTTATTGTTTCAAAAGTCATGCTTTTGATTAAATTAATGGGGGGAAGATCTGTTAGGAGCTATTTGCATAGTGCTAATAAAAGAAAAATAAGCAGAACATGAATATCAATAAGCCAGAGGTGATTATTAATTGGTATTATAGCCACCATAAAAAGTATTTCCTGAAATAGTTGGTGATCTGATGTTATTTTCTGTTTGAAATTAAGTACCTAAATTACTATTTAATTAGAGAATCCAGTCAAAATCTTTTAATCTCTTGGTGGAAAATAAAATGCATTCATCAATCTGTATTAGCTTATGTGTGCCAATTGAGGACAGCAAAATTATCATCAAAAGATTCTAAATGCAGAGTCATTCTATTGCATCTTCTCATAAAACCTGATTTGGCCTCAAAGAGAAACTCTATGAAATTATAATGGTGAGAAATAGATCAGGACTTTTTATACTTTGACATAATTTTAAATAATGTTTGTTAATTAATGGCCATTAATAGGTAAATTATGGTTGATCAAACTGATTTCAGGTATGGCATTTTGAGGGAGTAACACCACACAAATAACAGCCAAAATCTTTTCAGGTAGAAGTAAGTCACATTTTAATGTTTTAGATTACTTTCTATTTGCTATATCACAAATATTGTGTTAAGAAATAAGGATCTTAGAGGACTAAATGCATTTTAGACTAACCAGAGACTACAAAATTTTGGCCAAGAATTGGTAGATTTAGATATCTGTGAATCAATTTTCTTATTTCTGTTCCTGAATAAAATTTATCTCATATTATTTTCCAATTATTTTATGAAGGTATTTAAAACTAGACTGTAAAAAGGAGAACCAGACCAGACATAGGACAGTAAAGTCACCAAAAGCTTTTATTTTACCCCCAGAAGTTTTTTTTCAATGTTTATATGGATCAGCAGCTGAAACTTATTCCACATCAGAAGCATCATTGTCAGAAAGATGATAATTGCTTCCCTTCACCCGAATATATTCTATGTATCTCCCTTCATCAGAATCCAAAGTACCACATGTGCATAATTTGTTTTCAAACAATGATTCAATTTCCTCTAGTTTTCGCCCTTTGGTCTCAGGAAGACAGCCATAGATGAAAATGAGTCCCAAACAAGCAAATCCAGCATAGAGAAAAAAGGCTCCTGCAATTGAAAACAATACATATAGTCATGAATTAGACTTCATTCTAACAAATAGCCAGGTTTCCGTGGCCATTTTTGAGTGGAAAAGGATAGTATTATTCTTAATCAGCACTTAATATAGTCCTTTTACATGTTATAGTCGATAAACAGTGATTGAATAAAGGAGAAATTGACAGAGAGAGGTAGAAGGAAGAAACTTACCTAAAGTCCAGGATTCTTGTTATGGAATCAAAAGTGTGCCTGGTTTACTCTGGGTTGTCCTAGTGCTGTGAAAGCCTAAACTGCCTCTATATTCCTTCTATGAAGCTATATTATGAAAGCAACTATATACTAAGTCTAGCTAATAATATTTTATAGCAGTGGTCCATCTTTTCATATTTAGGCCTTGATTGTGTATAACTCATAGCCCATCCACAATGATAAAAATAAAGAAAAAAACTCAGAATGCTAAGCTGTAACACAATTGGTTATGTTACTTTAGGTTATTTTTAATGCCACATTTATTATTATATTATTAAACTAGGTACCCTAATGAAGCTGTTTTTAGGTGCCCAGAAACAGTAGTAAATTGAGATCTCTTTGCAAGGGAATTTAACTGAGATTAAAGGAAGTTTATACCTGCATTTCTATATGTACTATGAATTAAGTTTAACTTGGTATTATGATTGTGTGTTGCCAAAGTCAACCTAAGAGATCAAGTTATAGCTGAATGTAACATGTTGGACCATTTTAAAGGAAAGCAACTGGTCAACTCAAATAATTAAGTTAATATAGGATCATATTATTTTGAATTAGACAGATATAATTTTATCTGATATTATCATTTAATGAGAGGAAATGATATACAGAGAAATTAAGGTACTTGCTCAATATCACAAGGCACATGATAGAACTGTCATTTTGCCAAGACTAACTAGCCACGTCAAACATGTTATATATGCAGACACAGCATAATTTAAATTCCATAAAAAGTGGAACTCATTCCATATTGAGATTTATCACTAGCCATACAATTTTGTTAAGTCATTTCATTCATGACCAACTCTTCATCATCCTATTTGGGGTTTTCTTGGTAAAGCTATTGGAAAGGTTTGCCATGTCTTTCTCCAACACAAGGCAAACAAGGTTAAGTGACTTGCCCAAGGTCATGCAGATAGAAAGTGCCTGAGGCTATATTTGAACTCAGGTCTTCTTGACTCTCCAGACCCACCCTAGCTGCCCAGCAGTACAATAAATCTCCATAAAAAGCCCAACCCCAATATCACATTATGACTCAAGTGTGACCTTCATTTTATAATAGCTATATCAGGAAGTATCTGGCATATTATACCAAGATGGGAAGGCTTCAAGCAAGGTTCTGTTGATGGACCCTATTTCCTGAAGATCAAGCTTTTCTCAGTATGAGGAGGCATAGAAGGTTAGGCAACAGGTGTTGAACTGCTATTGCAAATGAAAATACAAGATAGTTTTTAATTCTGTTCAGCCCCATTCCATTTTGTGTTGAAGATGGAAGGATGTCAGGAAAAGAGTGTGTGTGTGTGTGTGTGTGTGTGTGTGTGTGTGTGTGCATGTGCATGCTTGTATGTAGAAAATCATATAGTTCTAAGATTGTCTATATAACCTTTAATTAAATTGTTACTATTTCTAAAGTGTAATCTTTGAATAACAGTGAGTTGATATATTTTGGGGAAGAACTGAAAAGCATCTTTGTTGATATTCTTTCTAAAGATTAAACTTTAAGAAATAAAGAAGCTGTACTGAGTGGAAGAATTTCTGCTTAGAGTAGGGAATTTGGTGAAGTCAGTTTCATAAAGGCAACAAGAGATATAATTTCATATCATACTTTATCTTTGTAGGTGGTTTATGTAGCAACGTCTGTTGCAGAGGACAGATGCCTGAATGGGAGGCAGATTACCTATTTCCCTAGAGGAGAGGGATAACCTGAGGAAGCTCTAAGGTGGCCAGAAAACCTCAGGATGGTGACCTTGGAAGCTATATGGAGCTGCAGTAGGTAGCAATGCAGAAAGTAGAATGGTGCATCACTGTCTTGGTATGGTGGCCTTTAGACTTTAAATTGCTCAGATTAAGATAGCTCAGGTCAAGAGACTCTGAGGCCCCTAACATTCTGTTCTGAGATATATTCAGTGCTCTGCATCTCAAAGATTCATAGAGACCCTACCCTGGAAGGTAGAGATTAGGTCATGAATTCAGGAGATATAGAGTGAGACAAACAGTCTTCTCTCCTGTCCACCTATAAGAATGGAATGTGGTGCAGCCTATTACTGGCAAAAAAGTCTCTGTACTGGAATGTGAGATCAAGGGAGGAGTAAATCAACCCAAAAAAATAGAATAATTAATTCAGAAACCACAAACAAAAGACAAACACTAAATGAAGACTTAACAATGAAATGGCAGCTAATGACTAGGTCAAAGAAGAGACCATTAGATACAATTAACAATTAGGTAAAACAAAATGATAATGATGAAAAAAATGCAAAGATTCTGGAACATAGCTATAGCAATTCCCAAGGGAAATCATATCTCTATAACCATAATTAATCAAATAAAAAAGTTTAACAAACTGAATATGCTTCAAGAATTAAAAAGCCAGCAAATATACCAAAAATAATCACAAAAGAGAAGATAATAAAATTAGAGGAGAAATAGAAAAAATTGAAAACAAAAAATAATAGAAATTACAAATGAAACTAATAGCTAGTTCTTTGAAAAAAAACTAACAAAATTGGTAAATCTTTAACCAATAATTGACTCAGTCAATAAACATTTATTAAGGGCCAGATTTACTGTGTGCCAGGCATGTTAACACAACTGTGGACACAAAACAGAAGAATGCCTTCAAAACTATAAAATAAATTACCAGAGAGTTTACATAATCTAATCTCAGAAAAATAAACAGAACTAGCTACAACTGAACTACAAAGATGGGAGGAGGCTCCTAGTACTGACATATTCTTGGAAGAATTCTATTAAATTTCAAAAGAACAATTAGTTCCCATACTACACAAATAAAAGATTCCTTCTATGAGCTACAAGAGAAGGATAAAACATAGAAGGACCATAAGTCAATGTCATTAATGAATATCAATTAAAAAAAAAAACCTAAATACAAAATAAGAAAAGGAAAAAAAATGTATTGCCATGGGAACAGTAGAACACAAGAGACTTCAAAATATACAGCAATAAATTTCCATTTCAAGAAAGCCTATATAATAAATCAAAAAATGAATAATAAATAAAATAAATTAAAAATTGTGTTCAGAGCTGTCCATGTTTTCTTTGCTTTCTTGTAAGTTTTGTTTTAAGTGAGAACTTGAAAAGATCTTAGCTTAAAAGGGCCAATGTCTCCCACTGCATCCTGGGCCTTTTCCAGTCATCCTGATGAATAATTGGTCACTGGAACCAAATGGTGCTGGAGAGAGTGAGGCTGGTGACTGTGCACAATGCTTCCTCACTCAAATCAAAGTCATGTCATCATCTCCCTGATGCCATGGTACTCTTTGAGAACAAAGGACAAACCATAACTTTTGTTTACTATTATGTATGTTTTACTTTGCTCTGTTCTCCTCTTTCTCCCCACCTCTTGTTAATCTAAACACACTTCTATACCACCCCTGTTATCCTATTCCCTCACCCTCTTATTTGTCTATAAATTTAGAATACTTATTCCAAATGTATATGTTGTTCTCTCTTTAACCCATATCTGGTGTGAGTAGGGTTCCCTCTAAAAATCCCTCCCTTCTCCTCTCTCCCATCTCCGTACTCTTAGCCTTTTATTTCTTTCTTAATTTAGAAGACTTTTATGCCCTACCGGATATATATGTATCGTTGCCTTGTTAACCCATTTTCAATGAAAGTAGAAATCCAAAACTACCAGCCCCCCTCCCCCATTTAATTCCTCTGTGCCACTTATTCCTCTTGCACCTCATTTGTATAAGATAATCACTCTTTTTACCTTTTAATAAATGGTTTTAATTTTTAGAATCACATCATATTCAGGTCTACCCCAATCTTTCTTTCAAACTACCTAGTTACTGATAACAATCTTATACATATGTTTTACACTTTCTCATATAAAAAGTAAACAGTCTCTCCTTAAGTAGTCCTTTATAATTAGTCTTTGATATGTACCTAATGTTTCTCTTGCATCTTGTATATCAGATTTTCAGGTTTTTTTGCAACAAAAGCCTGAAAGTCTGGCAATTCATTGAATGTCATTTTTTTCATTCAGGATTATGCTTAACTTTGTTGTGTATATTTTTGGACACAGCCTCAGTTCTTATGCTTCTCGATAAATAGTGTTTTAAGACCTGTGGTCTTTTAGTGTTGCCACTGCTAGGTCTTGTGTGATTCTAATTGTGGCTCCACTGTATTTGAATTTTTTTTCTTGTTGCTCAAAATATTTTTTCCTTGAGCTGGGAGTTTGAAAATTTGACTATGATATTCCTATATGTTTTCATAGTAGGATCTCTTTCAGGTGGTGATCAGTGGATTTTTCCTACTTTTACCTCTTATTCTAGTGGTTCGGGATAATTTTCTTTAATTATTTCTTGTATTGTTGTATCAAGATTTTTTTTCCATTGTAACTTTCATGTGGTCTGATTATTCTTATGTTTTTTTTTCTTGACCTCTTCTCCAGATCAGTTGCTTTTCTTATGAGATGTTTCACATTCTCTTTTGTTTTTTCACTCTTTATCTTTTGTTTTATTATTTCTTGGTCTCTTTTAACTTCACTGGCTTCCCCATGACCAATTCTTTTTTCAATTAATTAATTAATTAATTTTTAGTTTTCAGTATTCATTTCCACAAGATTTGAGTTCAAAATTTTCTCCCCATCTCTCTCCTGTCCCCCACTCCAAGATGGCATGCATTCTGATCACCCCTTACCCCAGTCTGCCCTCCCTTCTATAACACCTCTTCTTTGTCTCCTGCCTTCCCCCTTACTTTCTTGTAGGGCAAGATAGATTTCTATACACCATTGCCTGTATATATTATTTCCCAGTTGCATGTAAAAGCAATTTTTAACATTTGTTTTTAAAACTTTTAGTTCCAAATTCTCCCCTTCTTTCCTCCCCACATACTCTCATTGAGAAGGCAAGCAATTCAATATAGGTTGTTACATGTGTAATTATGCAAAACACTTCCATAATAGTAATGTCGTGAAAGACTAACTATATTTCCCTCCATCCTATTCCACCCTCCAATTTATTCTATTCTCTCCTTTGACCCTGTCCCTTGTCAAAAGCATTTGCTTCTGACTGTGCCATCCCCTGATCTGCCCTCTCTTTTGTCACCCCCTTCCTCTTATCCCCTTCTCCCTACTTTCCTGTAGGGAAAGATACCCAATTGATTGTGTATGTTATTCTCTCCTTAAGCCAAATCCAATGAGAGTAAGGTTCACTCATTCCTTCTTCACTTCCACCTCTTCCCCTCCATTATAAAAGTATTTTCTTGATGCTTTTATGTGAGATAATTTACCCTATTCTATGTCTCTTTCTACTTCTCCCAATATATTCGTCTCTGACCCCTTAATTTTATTTTTTAGATATCACCACTTCATGTTCAACTCACCCTGTGCCCTCTTCACATATGTACATATATACATGTGTATGTATGTGTGTATATATGTATGTATGTATGTATTATATACATATGTATATTCCTTTCAGCTACCCTAATACTGAGAAAGGTCTCATGAGATATAAAATATCATCTTTCCATGTAGGAATATAAACAGTTCAACTTTAATAAGTCCCTTATGATTTCTCTTTCCTGTTTACCTTTTTCATGCTTCTCTTCAGTCTTGTATTTGAAAGCCAAATTTTCTATTCAGCTCTGGTCTTTTCATCAAGAACGCATAAAAAATCTCTATTTCATTGAATGTCCATTTTTTAAAAAGAATAGTTATTTTATACAAATAAGCCACAAGAGGAAGAATTAATACAGAGGAATAAGATAGGGAAGGAGGGCTATTAGCTCTGGTAACCTGCTTTCATCAGGAATGGGTTTAAGAGGGAATAATAGATATATATTTAGAAAAATATAAAAATCTTCTAAATTCAGAAGAAATAAAAAGGTAAGGGCATAGGGAGGGGGGAGAGGACAAGGGAGGAATCTTTAGAGGGGAGAGTGAGGGAATAGGTAAAAGGAGGGTATAGTAGGGTGTTTAGATTTATGGGAATGGGATAATACGGGAGGGATCTGTGGGGGGTAGTTAAGTAATAGGAGGGCAAGGTAGCTGGTAGAAGTAAAGTACAGGAAGCAGGAGAGATAGGAAAAAAGTGATATGCACAAACATAAAAACAAAGGTCAGAAGCAAAATTTGTTAGGGAAAGTTATGCCTATATATGTATGTATATATGTATATATCTTTGTATATATCTGTAGCTATAGAGAAACATATCCAAACTCAATTGTAGTCTTTTGTGGGGGAGAGGGGGAAAAAGAACGAAGTAAAAATGTACACAGCAGAGAAAAAAGAAAACTTATAAGGAAGCAAAGAAAAGATGGACAGTTCTCAACACAGTGTATTATTTATCATGAGGCTTTCTTGAAGTGAAAATTTATTGTTATAAATTTTGAATCCTCTCATGTTCTTTTTTTAAATTTTTTAAAATATATTTAGTTTTCAGCATTGATTTTCACAAGAGGTTGGATTACAAATTTTCTCCCCATTTCTACCCTCCCCCCCACTCCAAGATGACATATATTCTGGTTGCCCTGTTCCCCAGTCAGTCCTCCCTTCTGTCACCCCACTCCCCTCATATCCCCTTTTCCCTTCCTTTCTTGTAGGGCAAGATAAATTTCTACTCCCCATTGCCTGTGTATTTTTCTAGTTGCATGCAAAAACTTTTTTTTGTTTTTGAACATCTGTTTTTAAAACTTTGAGTTCCAAATTCTCTCCCCTCTTCCCTTCCCACCCACCCTCCCTAAGAAGTCAAGGAAATCAACATAGGCCACATGCGTATCATTATGTATAACCCTTCCACAATACTCATGTTGTGAAAGACTCACTATATTTTGCTCCTTCCTAACCTATCCCCCTTTATTGAATTTTCTCCCTTGACCCTGTCCCTTTTCAAAAGTTTTTGTTTTTGATTACCTTCACCCCCATGTGCCCTCCCTTCTAGCATCCCCCCTTTTTTATCTTCTTCCTCTTTCTTTCCTGTGGGGTAAGATACCCAATTGAGAATGTATGGTATTCCCTCCTCAGGTCAAATCTGATGAGAGCAAGATTCACTCATTCCCCCTCACCTGCCTTCTCTACCCTTCCTACAGAACTGCTTTTTCTTGCCACTTTTATGCGAGATAATTTACACATTCTATCTCTCCCTTTCTTCCTCTCTCAATATATTCCTCTCTCATCCCTTAATTTGATTTTATTTCTTTTAGATATCATCTCTTCATCTTCAGCTCACCCTGTGCCTACTCTCTCTCTCTCTCTCTCTCTCTCTCTCTCTCTCTCTCTCTATATATATATATATATATATACATATATGTATATATATACACATATATACATACATATACAAACATTTACATATATATACATAAACATATACATATATATGTGTGCATATTTCCTTCAGCTACCCTAATACTGAGGTCTCATGAATCATAAACATCATCTTTCCATGTAGGAATATAAAAAAAACAATTCAACTTTACTAAGTCCCTTGCAATTTCTTTTTCTTGTTCTTTTTCTCGATTACCTTTTCATGCTTCTCTTGATTCTTGTGTTTGAAAGTCAAATTTTCTATTCAGCTCTGGTCTTTTCACTGAGAAAGTTAGAAACTCCTCTATTTTATTGAAAGTCTTATTTTGCCTTGGAGCATAATACTCAGTTTTGCTAGGTAGGTGATTCTTGGTTTTAATCCTAGCTCCATTGTCCTCTGGAATGTCATATTCCAAGCCCTTCAATCTCTTAATGTAGAAGCTGCCAGATCTTGGTTTATTCGGATTGTGTTTCCACAATACTCAAATTGTTTCTTTCTGGCTGCTTGCAGTATTTTCTCCTTGATCTGGGAGCTCTGGAATTTGGCGACAATATTCCTAGGAGATTTCTTTTTGGGATCTATTTGAGGAGGCGATCGGTGGATTCTTTCAATTTCTATTTTTCCATTTGGCTCTAGACTATCAGGGAAGTTCTCCTTGATAATTTCTTGTAAGATGATATCTAGGCTCTTTTTTCGATCATGGCTTTCAGGTAGTCCAATAATTTTTAAATTATCTCTCCTGGATCTGAGATATTTCACATTGTCTTCCATTTTTTTCATTACTTTGCTTCTGTTTTATAATTTCTTCATTTCTCATAAAGTCACTAGCTTCCACTTGCTCCAGTCTAATTTTTGAGGTAGTATTTTCTTCAGTGGTCTTTTGGATCTCCTTTTCCATTTGGCTAATTCTGCCTTTCAAGGCATTCTTCTCATCATTGTCTTTTTGGAGCTCTTTTGCCATTTGAGTTAGTCTACTTTTTAAGGTGTTGTTTTCTTCAGTATATTTTTCAGTATTTTTTTGGGTCTCCTTTAGCAAGTCATTGACTTGTTTTTCATGGTTTTCCATGCATCTTTCTCATTTCTCATCCCAATTTTTCCTCAACTTCTCTAACTTGCTTTTCCAAATCCTTTTTGAGCTCTTCCATGGCCTGAGACCAGTTCATGTTTTTTCTTGGAGGCTTTTGATGTAGGCTCTTTGACTCTGTTGACTTCTTCTGGCTGTATGTTTTGGTCTTCTTTGTCACCAAAGAAAGATTCCAAAGTCTGAGACTGAATCTGGCTGCATTTTTGCTGCCTGGCCATATTCCCAGCCAACTTACTTGACCCTTGAGTTTTTCAGCGGGGTATGACTGCTTCTAGAGTAAAGAGTACTATGTTCCAAGCTTGGGGGGATGCGCTGTTGGTTTCAGAGCTATTACAGCCAGCTCTGCCATACCAGCACTCCTCCTTCCCCAAGAACCACCAACCCTGACTGGACTTAGATCTTCACCAGGCTCTGCACTCCTGCTCTGATCAACCACTTAATTCCTCCCACCAGATGGGCCTGGGGCCAGAAGCAACTGCAGCTGTACTTCTGTAGGTGCCCCAGCTCTGCTACCCCGGGGTGGTGGATGAACTGCAAACTCCTTCTTTCACTCTGTCCCCAGCAGCTTTTCCCACTAACCTTCTCTGTTGTCTTTGGTGTTTTTGGGTTGAGAAGTCTGGTAACTGTTGCAGCTCACTGATTCAGGGTGCTAGGGCACACTCCACCTGGCTCCTGGTCTGGTTGGTCCACGCTGCCCACTCTAGTCTCTGCTCCGCTCAGCCCCACTCCCAGCTCTGTGTGGGACAGACCTTACCCAGAGACCATCCAGGCTGTCCTGGGCTAGAGCTCTGCTTCCCTCCACTATTTTGTGGGTTCTGCAGTTCTTCTCTGTTGTCTTTGGTATTTGTGGGTTGAGAAGTCTGGCAACTGTCACAGCTCACTGATTCAGGGCGCTAGGGCATGCTCTGCCCTGCTCCTGGTCTGGTTGGTCTGCGCCGCCCATGCTAGGCTCTGCTTTGCTCTGCTCCCAGCTCCGTGTGTGAAAGACCTCACCCAGCAACCATCCAGGCTGTCCTGGGCTGGAGCCCTGCTTGCCTCTGTTATTTTGTGGGTTCTGCAGTTCTAGAATTGGTTCAGAGCCATTTTTTATGGGTTTTTGGAGGGACTTAGTGGGGACTTCATGCTAGTCCCTGCTTTCCAGCCACCATCTTCCATGAACTTTCCCTCTCTTATGTTCTGCTATGTACATGACATGTTTTTTTTTCTTTTTTACTTTATGTTTAAGTTCCAATATTTAAGTCTATGATATGTTTTTGTTTCTTTTCTATATTCTGTATTTGCATTTTGCTGTTTGATTCTAAAACACAATTTTTTAAAAAATTATAAGATTCTGAATGGAGAGCTAAGATGGTGGAGTAAAAGAAGGGACTCACCTGAGCTCTCCCTCAAATCCAAATGCCTTTAAAAATGACTCTAAACAAATTCTAGAGCAGCAGAACCTACAAAATGACAGAATGAAACAAATTTCCAAACCAAGACAACCTGAGAAGTTGACAGTAAAGGACTGTTGCACCAGGTTGAGAGAGGAGCGCAGTCCAGTGCAAAACAGGCCAGCATATATCAGGCTCTAGCAAACCCAAAGCAGGCCTCAGGGGACTGAATCACTGGAAGCTGTGGTGGTTTCCAGACTTCTCAACCCACAAATACCAAAGACAACTTAGAAGGTCAGTAGGAAAGGTCTGTTGGACCTGGGAAAGAGAGAAGTATAGTCCAGCCCCAGCCCTGGAGTGGCAGCAGCAGTGGCTGCTTCCAGAATGCTCAGCCCATAGATGGTGGAGCAATCAAGCAGCTGATCAGAGGGGGATTGTAGGGATCTCTTTTCTGGGGATAAGGCAGGCTTCTTTTGCTTTGCCCATGCTTGGATTTGGGTTTCAGTCCTGGATGGTGTTCCTGGGGGGAATGGCATAACAGAACTTGTGGTGGCTGTGGAAAGGGAATCCTCCTCACAGTTCCAAGGCAGAAAAGAGTGCATGTGGTCACTCACAGACCAGAGCATAGACCAGGAGTAGGGTAAATACCTCTCCTTTGATCATACAACCTTGGAATAACTGAAAACTTATACATCCCTAGAAATATCCCTGAAAATAGCTGCACAAAACCCCAGAACCTTGCGACAGTACATCCTCCACACTAAAAGTGGAGCCTTGCCTTAAAAAGAGTTTGAAAAGTTAAGTAATTGGCTGGGAAAATGAGCAAATAGTGGAAAAAACCTCAGACTATAGAATCTTACTTTGGTAACAAAGAAGATCAAAACATACAACCAGAAGAAGACAACAAAGTCAAAGCTCCTACATCCAAAGTCTCCAAGAAAAATAGGAATTGATCTCAGGCCATGGAAGAGCTCAGAAAGTATTTTGAAAATCAAGTAAGAGAGATCAGGGGAGGAGTCAAGATTGTACTGTGAAAGCAGGGGCTGACTGGAGCTCTGTCACAAATTCTGTCAGGTACTTCTGAAAAAAAGAATCTGAGCAGATTTGAGAGAATTAGAAGCCAGTAGTAGACTGACTGTGGCAGGAGCACAGGGCACAGAATGGCACCAGACCACACCAGAAGGGGAGCAGCTGCGGAACCCAGCCAGTGAGCCAGGCTGGGAGAGCTCTGGGTATGTGAAACACAGGAGAAGGAACAGGCATGGTGCTGAAGTGCTGTCTATGATGGCGATCCCCAGGTCTCTCAGCCCAGGATGGGACTATTGAGGCTACCGGAGACACCAGCTCAGAGCCTGAGGCCATGGGAGCAGCTACTCCTGAGGCCTCCAGCCCACAGTCTAAAGTTTGAAACTCACCTTCTTGAACTTCCAGGAGCCATGATGACCAGGGAAAACAGCTCTCATCCCTCCCTTCCTCACCCACATAATACTCCCCTGGGAGAAACCTTGGAATAGAGGAGCCAGAGATGGAGCTACAGTAATCCTTTAGCTTGGGAAGTTGGGGAAAGGACCCTTCTTGTGGTGGTGGAAGGAAACTAGTTCAGGAAGAGAGGTGTCCCAGCAGGCCATACCTCAGTTGAACAGTGAGAGTTCCTGAGCCCCAGGGAGGTGGAGCCAGCAAGCATCAACACTGGGACACCATATGTGCCTTTGCACAGCCAGGGGAAGTGGCAGACACCAGCACAGACAAGGGCTGAGACCACCCATGCTGTAGCACAGCCCTAGGGGAAGAGGAGGTTTCTAGCAGCCAGACCACCCCTCCCCCACACTTCATAAAACCAGAGGCCACAGCACACAAAGCCAGTGAGCAGGCCCACAGTTCCCAGCACAAGAAGCTTGGGATAGAGTCCTCTGAGCCCCAGAAGAAGAGATCCACTTTAGAAGTCAGGAAAAAGACAAACACCATGAAGAAACAATTCAGAAAACTAAAGACTATTGATTCTTATTATGAGGACAGGGAAGATCAAAATACCAATTCAGAAGTGGACAGCATTGACACTATACCCACATCTGAAACCTCAAAGGGGAATGTGAACTGGTCTCCACCTCAAAAAGCATTCCTTGAAGAGCTCGAGGAAGATTTTAAAAACCAAATTAGAGAGGTAAAAGAAAAAATGGAAAAAAATCACTGACGAAAACAAATCTTTAAAAAGTAAAATTAACCAAATGGAAAAGGAGGTTCAGAAGCTAAATGAAGAAAACAATTTGTTAAAAATTAGAATTGGGTAAGTAGAAGGTAATGACTCTATGAGACATCACGAATCAGTTAAAATCTAAAGAATGAAAAAATAGAAGAAAATGTGAAATATCTAATTGGAAAAACAACTGACATGGAAAATAGATCCAGGAGAGATAATCTAAGAATTATTGGTCGGCCAAAAAGCCATGATGAAAAAATGAGCCTGGATAGTATCTTCCAAGAAATCATCAAGGATAACTACCCCAAAGTCCTAGAACCAGAGGATAAGATAGTCATAGAAAGAATCCATTGATCACCCCTGAAAGAGATCCCAAATTGAAAACTCCAAGGAATATTATAGCCAAATTCCAGAATTATCACATCAAGGAGAAACTACTGCAAAGAGCCAGAAAGAAACAATTCAAATATTGTGGAACTACAGTCAAGATCACTCAGGATCTTGCAGCTTCTACAATAAAAAACAGGAGGAATTGGAATATTATATTCTGAAAAGTAAAGGAACTTGGACTACAACCAAGCACCAACTACCCAGCAAAATTGAGCATAATTTTCCAGGCAAGAAGAAGGACATTCAACAAAATAAAGGAATTCCGGACCTTCCTGATGAAAAGTTCAGAGCTCAATGGAAAATTTGATCTTCAAATACAAAACTCAAGAAAGACATCAAAAGGTAAACAAGGGGGAAAAAACAACTATCTTATTCAATAAGGGCAAATTGTTTACATTCTTATATAGGATTATGTTGTTTATATCAGGGCTGTCCAAAATATGGCCTTTCAGACTCTCCCGGCTCGGAAATTTGCCCCACGCAGACTCCTTGCGGTTTCTGACTCTCTCAAATCTGCTCAAATTCACTTTTTTATAGGAATCTGACAGACCTTGTGAGAGAGCTCCGGTAAGACGCTGCCTTCATGTGGCCATCTTGGCTCTGCCCCCAATATTTTCTTAATCTTGGCTTTATTCACAAACTCATACGGTAAGGAAGACTAATTAAGGAAAGATATATTTTTGTTTGCAACATTTCTCTTCCATATATTGACATCTCTTTTATCAACTTTTACTATCTTTCTAAAGATATATTTGAAGTAGTTCTCTACAGAATTTCAGAGAAACAAAATAGGAAAGAACATTTAAGATTATCTAATCTAGCCCCAGACACACAGAACTGTTCCCTATGATATGAGAAATTCATAGTCCTCTGTAGTTGTCTTCCAAAATCGTGTTCAGGTAACTTTATAAGCTCTTTTGAAAACAAGGAGGACATGAAATCCTAGTAATAATAATAATAATAATAATAATAAAGATGTGGTACATAGTGGAAAGAACATTGAAACCTGGATTTTCATGCAAGCCCTGTAATTATTAAATAAAAGGATAACTCACCTAAATTCTCTGAACTGTTTTGTCACCTGTAAAGTCAAGCTAATACCACCTGTGCCACAAAATAATATATTAAGGTTCAAATGAAATATTGAAAATAAATACCTTAATTATTGTAAAGTCTTATATAAATGTTAGCTATTGTTATAATTAATTTTCATTTACCAGTTGTAACATACATGAGATAAAGAATCACACTATAGAAGAAGAAAATAAACTCTTACCATAATATGTAAGGTACTCTGCTGTATGTAGAAAAGTCAGTGAAACTACAACATTGAAAATCCAATTTATTCCAGATGAACATGCATTTCCTGTACTTCTTGCCCAAAGTGGATAGATTTCAGAATTCACTGTCCAAGGCATTGGTCCCATTCCTCAGAAATGCAAAATAGAAACTTTAATAAATCATAAATTAAAAAAAAACCTTGATAATAGCTTGCCTATTCAAAATTTTCTTTTTATTTTCTTCAAGTAAGCATTTGTAAAACTGAAGCATTTATTTACCAGGTGCGAAGAAAATGAGATATAAAATAAGGCCCAAAAGTGCAGTCCAGGAATATGGAGTTGGGCAGAAATTGTAAGCCCAAAATAACTCTTCTGCTTTGAATTTAGTTTCATTAGTACACCTGAAAAAAAAAGTGAAAAAAACCAAAATATTAACTTGGCATTTTAGGCCGTAGCTGAAGAATTTTAGTGTGGACAAATCAATCTATTAATCAAGCATCTATAGCAATGTATGGCCATGAGAGTTGAATTATAAGGAAAACTGGGCACCACAGAATTGATGCTTTTGAATTGTGGTCCTGGAAAAGAAATTTGAGAATCCTTTGGACAGCAAGGAGGTCAAATTGGTCAATACTTAAAGAAATTAATTCAGACTACTCAGTGGAAGCTCAAATACTGAAGCAGAGTATGAAATGTATAAATAGTGTCATGGAAACAATGAATATGAACTTGGACAGACTTCAAGAGATAGTAGAGGGTAGAAGAGCCTAGTATGTTATGATTTATGGGGTAACAAAGAGTTGGACATGATTGAATGACTGAATAAGAAACATCATGTGTGTAAGTATACAAAAATAGAAAAGAAGACAGACCCTTCCCGGAAGCAACTTACCTTCTATTGGGAGACAAGAAATAAACATAGACAAAATAAATACAAAAAAGATACTAGAAAATGGGAGAATAAAGGCTTCATGTATAAGTTAGTATTTGAACTGATCTTTAAAGGCAACTGGGGAAACTAAGAGGAAGAGGTGAAAAAGAATTGCATTCGGGGTGTGTGTGTGTGTGTGTGTGTGTGTGTGTGTGTGTGTGTGTGAGACTTATTTTGAGGCTATGGGAAATATAACATTTTATGGAGAAAATACTAGGTATACCAATTTGGCTGAAATGTAGAGTGCATGAAGAGATCTGAAAAGAGAGTATGAAGCTAGATTTGAAGGGCTTTTAATGTATTTTATTCTACAGGCAACAGGGAGCCA
This sequence comes from Trichosurus vulpecula, assembly GCF_011100635.1. Lineage (NCBI taxonomy): Eukaryota > Metazoa > Chordata > Mammalia > Diprotodontia > Phalangeridae > Trichosurus > Trichosurus vulpecula. The sequence continues at coordinate 212,695,422 of NC_050577.1, read as the reverse complement.
TTGGAGGATTTTGAGAAGTGGAATGACATGGTTAGTCCTATGCTTTATGAATATCACATGTTTGTGTGATAGAATATCAGATGATTGTGTGAATTGGAGAAAAGAGCAATTTGAGGCAAGGGTACAATTAGGAGGCAATTATAGTTCAGGTCAGAGAGATGATAAGGCCTAAATTAAGATGTTGGCTATATTAGTGGACAGAAAGGGAGAGATGTGAGAGATTTTGTAGAGGTAGAAGCTACAAGACTTCAAAAATGGTTGTGGGATGAAGGAGACTAATAATTAATGTATTTGTTATTTGAATCAGAATAAACTGAGAGTTGGAAAGGACTTGATCTCCCAATAGGTCCAATTCATACCTAAAAGAAATTCCACTAATAACACGCCCAACGAGTGCTCTTCGAAAATACTTTAAGCCTCTTCTAGAGGCTCCGTAAGACGGGATAATCTACTATTTCAAAAGGCAGCCCATTCCACTTTGCAGCATCTGTGATTGTTCCAAAGATTTTTATCACATGAAGCCTAACTTTATCTCTGCAACTTCTACCCATTTTCCTGGTCCTATTATCTAGTATTAAATAAAGAAATTTTAACTCCTTTTCAACATAGCAGCCCTTCAAACACATGACAGAAGCTACTTTTCTCTATCCTAAATATAGCCAGGTCCTTCAATCTATCTTCATATGATGTAGGCTCAATATAGCTCACACTGATGCTCTCTCCTCTAGACCCTCTCTAGGCTATTATTGTCCTTTTTAAACTGTGGTGGCCAGAATGGAATACAATACTCTAGATGAATTCTCTAGATAAATTTGCCTTTCAATGCTAAAGTTTTTTTTTTTTTGACACATTGCTGAATTATTCTGAACTTGCAATCCACTAAAACTTTATCCAAGTTATTAAGAAAAATGTTAAAAAACACTTCCGGGTTACATGACCAGCCAAATAGAGGAATGGTTAGTTTCTTAAAACCACTTCAGCTCTTCAACACTCCAAAAAAATTATTCACTAGATATAGTGTAGTTATTGTAACTAAATGCAGGAGTGTATACAGTGTATACAGGAGAAAGAAGATTAAACTCTGACAAGGTGAAATCCTTAGGAATTAACATAGGAGAACTCTAGTCTTTAAAGCAAAACACTCACTCAGGACTACTACTCCACTAGTCTCCATATATCTGTAGCAGAAGCACAAGAAACTTTGCAACTTCATGATAGAAAATTACATTGATGTAGCCCTCATACTCTGCCAAAACATTTCTTGTCAATCTGTCTCCCTTCAATGACTGACAATCATTCTGCCCGTCCATGTGAAAGTGAAAGGGGATAAAAATGTGTTGCCTTTTGATGAGGTTTAAGCCCTAGATAAAGGACTGTGTACATAACATACTCACCTACTGTACAAAAAGCCACAGATGGTGATTTCAACCTGACCAAGAAAGAAAAGAGAAAAACAATGGGAGAAGCTAGGACGGTGTGCTAATTGTGTTCTCAAGGAGGTTAGGGCACAAAAGCTTCCAGCAGGTCTCTCAGACTAGGGACCTAAGGCAGCAAATCCTAAAACTCCCAGCTTGAGGTAGAGTCACTCTTTTAGTATGTTTGGGGGGGTGGGGCTTTAATACTCTCTAACAAAGCAAATGGGCTGGACTAGAGGGGGTGGAGTCAAGAGGGTGCTTGAAAACAGGGACTCCCTTGAGCTCTCACCCAAATCCCTCCAAATGCCTGTAAAAAATTACTCTAAACAAATTCTAGAGCTACAGAATGCACAAAATGACAAAGTGAAACAAGTCTGCGGCCCAAGGCATCCTGAAGCTTTGGACAAAGTACTCTCCTGACACATACCCTGACAAAAAGCTCAAAAGTCAAGTAATTGGCTGGGAAAATGAGCAAGAATTAAAAAAAACTCAGACTATAGAATCTTTCTTTGGTGACAAAGAAGACCAAAACATATAGCCATAAGAAGTCAACAAAGTCAAAGAGCCTCCAAGAAAAATATGAATTGGTCTCAGGACATGGAAGAGCTCAAAAAGGATTTGGAAAATCAAGTAAGAGAAGTAGAGGAAAAATTGGGAAGAGAAATGAGAGTGATGCAATAAATACTGAAAAATGAGTCAACAGCTTGCTAAAGGAGACCCTAGAAAATACTGAAGAAAATAACACCTTAAAAAAATAGACTAACTCAAATGGCAAAAGTGGTCCAAAAAGCCAATGAGGAGAAGAATGCCTTGAAAGGCAGAATTAGCCAAATGCAAAAGGAGGTCCAAAAGATCCCTGAAGAAAATAACGCCTTAAAAATGAGAATGGAGGAAGTGGAAGCTAGTGACTTTATGAGAAATCAAGAAATTATAAAACAAAACCAAAGAAACGAAAAAATGGAAGACAATGTGAAATATCTCATTGGAAAAACCAGTGACCTGGAGAAGAGATCCAGGAGAGATAATTTAGAAATTATTGGACTACCTGAAAGCCATGATCAAAAAAAGAGCCTAGACATCATCTTTCAAGAAATTATCAAGGAAAACTGCCCTGATATTCTAGAACCAGAGGGTAAAATAGTAATTGAAAGAATCCCTCAATTGTCTCTTATAAAAGATCCCAAAAGAAAACTCCTAGGAATGTTGTAGCCAAATTCCCAGATTTCCAGGCCAAGGAGAAAATGTTACAACCAGCCAAAAAGAAACAATTTGAGTATTGTGGAAATACAATCAGGATAACACAAGATCTAGCAGCTTCTACATTAAGGGATCGAAGGGCTTGGAATATGATATTCTAGGGATTAAAACCAAGAATAACCTACCTAGCAAAACCGAGTATAATACTTCTGGGCAAAATATGGAATTTCAATGAAATAGGGGACTTTCGAGCATTCTTAATGAAAAGACCAGAGCTGAATAGAAAATTTGACTTTCAAATAAAAGACTCAAGAGAATCATGAAAAGGTAAACAGGAAAGAGAAATCATAAGGGACTTACTAAAATTGAACTATTTACATTCCTACATGGAAAGATGATATTTGTAACTCATGAGACCTTTCTCAGTATTAGGGCAGTTGAAGGGAATATACATATATATAGGCAGAGGGCACAGGGTGAGTAGAATATGATATGGTATGATATCTAATAAAATACAATTAAGGGGTGAAATAGGAATATACTGGGAGAAGAAGAAAGGGAGAGATAGAATGGGGTAAATTATCTCACATAAAAGTGGCAAGAAAAAGCTGTTACAATGGAAGGGAAGAGGGGGTAGGTAAAAGGGAATGAGTGAACCTTGCTCTCATCAAATTTGGTTTAAGGTGGGGATAACATATACATTCAATTGGGTATCTTACCCTACCGGAAAGTAAGGGGGATAAGAGGGGGGGATGATAGAAGGGAGGGCAGATTGGGGGCAGAGGTCATCAAAAGCAAGCACTTTTGAAAAGGGGCAGGGTCAAAGGAGGAAACTGAATAAAAGGGCACCGGATAGGATGGAGGGAAATATAGTTAGTCTTTTACAATGTGACTATTATGGAAGTGTTTTGCATAATGATACATTATAACCTATATGGAATTGCTTGCCTTCTCAAGGAGGGTGGGTGGAGAGGGAAAAAGGGGGAGAATTTGGAACTCAAAGTTAAAAAAAAATTTTAATTGTTTTTACATGCAACAGGGAAATAAGATATACAGGCAATAGGGTATAGAAATCTATCTTGCCCTGCAAGAAAGTAAGGGGAAAGGGGGTAAGGGGAAAGGAAGTGGGGTGATAGAAGGGAGTGCAGACTGGGGAAAGGGGCAATCAGAATTCATGCCATCTTGGGGTGGGGGGAGGGTAGAGATGGGGAGAAAATTTTTAACTCAAAATCTTGTGGAAATGAATGTTGAAAACTAAAAACAAAGTGAATGGACCAGAAATTGAGTGACAGAGGAATACAGAACATATGTGGAAAAACCAAAAGATTACAAGAAAAAAAAGCTTAAATAAAAGTCCAGAGCAATGATAGATACATAATTAGAGTCCTAAAGTGAAAGAATTCATGTCTACTAAACCCTCAGAAAGTGTACAAATATTTCTTAACAAATATTATAATACAAAGGAAATTAAATATGCCTTACACAATGAATTAATATGCATTTAACATAAATTCACAAACAGTATACCTCCAAACACTTACAAGAAAAACTAAGAATTATAGGGAGTCACTTAATACCCATTTCTGGTTCACAGATCCAGGATGAAGAACTGTTAGTGGGCGGGCCCTATGGAGTACTAAGCAAATGACAAGTTCCAGAAATGTAGCAGTGTGGCACTAAACTCAGGAGGAGAATGGTGATTCTAGATTTGAATAACCAGGGCAGGAGACCCAGACCAAATGGAAACTGACAGTGCCACAGAGTTAAAATAAGGAGCTGAAGCAGACTCTATTATTCTTCAGGTGAAGTAAAAAATGCAGGGGTGGCAATCATGATTTCAGATAAAGGAAAAGAAAAAAGAAAATTAAAAGAGATAAACAAGGAAACTACATTTTTCTACAAATACTAGAGACAATGAATTAATATCAGTCAACTTTTGCTTCTGAATGGCAACACAATATATCATGAACATGAAACCTTTATACAAGAAATTTCTTGTAGAAATTGTTTCCCAGTTCCTAGTTTTAGATTTAAAAAGACAATGGGTTTGTTGTTGTTTTTGGCAAAAACTCTCTATGTTTATGTATTCAAAATTGTCTATTTCTTTTTCCCTCTCCTCTCCTTCATTATTTGGTCATGAACTCTTATTCTAGCTTAAAGATATGAAAGATAATTTATTCCTTGCTCCTATGATTTATGTTTTCTGTACCTAGTTTCTGCCAAACTGTTTTACAGCTTTCCTAGCAGTTTTTGTCAAATAGTGAGTTGTTACCACAGTAGCTGGGGTCTTTGCATTTATCAAAGACTAGGCTATTGTGTTTGCTTTCTTCTACACATTATGTACCTAATATGCTGTGTTGGTTGACCTCTCTATTTCTTAACAAGTACCAATTTCTTTCAGAAATTCTAGTTGAACTTGTGCCTACTTGTGGTTACTAGACCAAAGTCCAGTAAGCCAAGTAGAAGGCTCTGAAGTTTCAGAGCAAGAGAACTGCAGGCTTCCTTGTTAGTATAAACTCTGTGCCATAGTATTTCCACTGCTGGATTCAGATTGGGCTAGGAGCTGGGTCTGGATCTTGGAGTCAAATCCAAAACAGCTGCTGCTCATTTCTCTTTCTGTTTCTTGTTCAGTTCACAGCCTCAATCCTGAGACCACTTCTTGTCCTTGATTCACCTTGCAGATCCTCCCTTTCAGTCCTCATCAGAACTGGCATCAAGATCTGGGGTATAAGTAATATAAGTAATAGTTGGCTCCTATTTCTGCTTTCTGCACAAAAGTCTGATGGCTTTTGTGTGCTTGGTACAGGACCTCTTTGCTACTGCAAGCCCTAGCACAGTGCTTGCACTGGAGTGCTTCATGAGGCACATTCGTGGATAGATCCCATTCCAAATGTCAGAGCTTTCTGTATTACTAGATTGACATGGGCTGGAAAATGACTCAGTGTGTTTTTTCTTTAGCTTTATCTCTCAGTCATGACTCCAGTCAGTTTGTTTTCTAGATCTTCAGGCAGTAGTCGTAAGGGGGACCTGGATTTACCATTTCCTTCTCAGCTAGCAGATCTCCTTCCAAGAATTACTTATAATTAAAAGTCATAGTGATAAAAACAAATTTTTTGACAGCCATTCTGCTATTATTTTGAAACTGTAGGCAACATGATAATTATTGGTACAAAAAGGCAGATGTAATTTCTAGGTGATGAAACAGAATTGTTATTGTGTGGAGAGTAATTCCACTGGGTGGTCCAGTGACCATGCTGATTTAATTAAAGATGTTTTTCTTCATATTTTAAAAGTGGTTCTGATATGAAATCAGAAAGCCAGCCTCAGTTACAAAATGCTGTTTACTAAGGCTATGGATGTTGGATTTGAATTATTAGGTTTAGTTTCATACATATCATCTGACAATAAAACCCTTCAGGGTTATTTGACTTCCTAATGTTATTCTTCTTTTTGTATCATATCAACATGGATATCCTTGATTTTACCCATTGTTCACTATTATTTATCATATTTTTAAATGCCAGAATAATTCCTCTCCATCTCCTATTGTTAAATTCTTACTATTAGACCTGTGAAAATTAATTTATTCTTTAATTTAAAAAATATAAAAGTCCTAATATATTTGTACTAAAGTTAGTCATCACATAGTTCACTTTATTTATTTTTCTACTGTAATGTAAAAATTAATTTCTTCATTTAGAGTGTATACATTGATTGTCAATTTTCTGAGGTCCTCTTACTCAAAAATTTAATGGAAATCACCCAAGCAAATTACTGGCAAACCAATAGGAAAAATAATCTCTTACAATTAAACTACAGATAATACATAGCTAATTTTGAACATTGATATAAATGTTTATCAGTTGCTTAAATTTCCTAAGGAAAGGAATGGAGATGGAAGATGGAATGTCATATATGATAAGGAACAAGCAGGACGATTTAGCTGAAACATATAGTATGTGAAAGGGAGTATGATCAGCCTGGAAAGAATATCAAAATGATAATTTTGTGTTTCATCTTAGAAGCATTGGGGAGCCACTGAAACCTTCATCAGAAGATTGATATGGACAGAACTGTACCTTAAGAATTTCAACTTGGCAGCTGTGGAAGATGGACCGGATACTCTTCTAGTATAAATGTTAATTAGTTAGGAACCTGCTTAGCTGGGACATAATTCCATCTGAATTTCTCCATCTTGTCCAATGCAAATATCATGAATGTTCTGTCAAACTATATTGTTAAATTAACCAGTCAACGAACAGTTATTAAACACTAACTTCTAATTACTCTGCCAATCATTGAGGATAAGGATGTAATATCTTCTGGCAAGGCTTGAATTGGCTTCTTTGTGAGGGGACCCAAGACACTAAAGACCCTGGGAATTATAATTCTTCCCAGCTCAAAAGAACCCTATCGCAGGACTGGAAGGTAGAGCTTTTCACCATAAGGGCATTTAAAAAAAATCTCTGTGGAGACAGAGCAGAAGAGTGAGTGTTGGACAGGGTGGGCAGTGGCACAAACTGACAATGGCAGCAGCAGTGGCAGATGAAGTACTCTTTTCCTTTCCCTGACTCACAACTTGGCTTACTAAGCAAATCTAACAAACAAAGGGTAGCACGAAGATGGATACAGGAAGCATGGCACAACAAGGTTCCCTCACCCCTCAAAAAACTCCTCCAAACAGATCTGTGAATCGAAGCCGACCAAATCATCATGGGGAAATCCAAGAAAGAAAAGTCATAGTGAGTAATTTTTCAGACCAGGTAGGAATAGGGAAACAGACAGAAATCTTCTGGACCTTGAGGACCTTGTCCGGCTGACAGTAGCTATAGTAAGCATTCCACGGACTAGGGAGAGGCTTACTGTGTGAGAGAGAAGGGAAATCCTGCAGGTAATTGATTATGCTAAATTCAATTGAATGGAAGATTATACTCTTGACTTGGGAATCAAAGGATTGCTTGGAGCTCAAAAGATTTTATAAATCCCATTCACAATTTGTTTTCTACTTAAAAAAAAACTTTCTAGGGAAAGATCGATTAAAAAGACTTAAAGGTATACCAATTGCTTATTGAAATAGTCCAGGTAAAATGTGATTTGGGCCTAAACTAGGATTGGGGCTATGTTAATGGAGGAAAGGGGACATAGATGAGATGTTGTAGGGAAAAAAAATTACAAGATTTTGCAAGTGATTAGATATATGGCATGAGAGAGGAGTCAAGTATGACACAGGTTTTGAAGTGAGTTACTAGAAGGATTGTGGCAATTACAGCAGTAATAGGGAATTCCAGTACAGTGGAGGGTTTGGGGATAAAAATAAGTTCTATTTTGGATCTGTTGAGTTTGAGATGCCTATGAACTAGAAGTCAGAAGTGAGTATGTAAATTGATAAATAGATCTGGGAATCATCTGCATAGAGATGACAAATAAATTCATAGTTGATGAGGAGAAAACTAAGTGAGATAGTATACAGGGAAAAGATCACTTGGTGCAAGACAGAGACTTGAAGGACACCGACAGTAGGAATGACATGAATAAAGATCCAGCAAAAGAGAAAAAATGATCAGAAAGGTAGGATAAAAACCAAATTAGATCAGGGTCATGAAAACACAGAGAGGAGAGTGGTCAATTGTGTCAAATGCTACAAAGAATTCAAAAATGGTGAATATTGAGAAAAGGTCATTAGATCTGTAACTTGGGAGAGAGGAATTTTAGTTGAATAATGATAAAGTCAAAAAGCAAAGGGTTACAGAAATGTCAAGATATTAGGAGATACCCTGTTTTCCAGAGATAAGGCTAAGAAAGCAAGCTGTGCCCTGAGCTTGGCATAAAGACAATCCTTTGTGCTCACCCTCTGGATTATCTCACCCATTGACATAATCTCATAATTATTGTATTGCTTTGACCAGCACCAGGTGTTCTCTGAGCTTGGACAAGGACAGGACAAGCTTGGACAGGTATCCACATTCAGGTCATAAATCCCTGCTATGAATCAAACTTGACACATTGTTATTGCTACCCATCATTTTCAGGGCAACAGCTCGCAGCATAGCCATTGGTGTAAGTATTGAGATTTGGCCACACTAAAGCATGTCACCCCCACCCCCAAACTAGGGGTGAGCCTTGGCACATGTGTCCTTGCTTACAAGCCATTTCCATCACTTTGAAATTAAACTTCTATTTGATTCCTGACTCTCCTGTCTCTAGCTTGCGCTGTTCAGTTCTGGCCACCCACAGGTTAGAGGCAAGTTCTGTCTGGTTGACCTTAATTGGTGTCAGAAGTGGTATTGGACATGGAACCTGGCCATTGGACTCTCCAGTACCAGTGGGAATGGACTAGGTGCCACTGGAGAGTTATTTCTCTAGAGTCTAACCCCACCTTGTCTGATAAGTCCTCTGCCCTTGTCCCTGCTGCAATCCTCTGAGCACCCACCTTGGTTGATGAATAGTATAGTAACCCTAACAACAACAATTAGGTTAGTTTGCCAATATATGTTTTATGAGGTCATATTGGTCACTGTGCTAAGTATTGGGGATACAAAGAAAGGCAAAAGGTGAGTCCCTTCTCTCAAGGAGCTCACAGTCTAACTGAAGAGACCACACAAAAGCAAGTACAAATAAGATATACAGAGGATAAACTGGAGAAAATCGTAAGAGGGAAGGGATTAAGATTAAAGAGGACTAGGACAGATTTCTTATAGAAGGTAAGCTGTTTAGCTGACATGTTTGAAGGAAGCCAGGTAAGCCATAAGGGGAGATGAGAAGGGATAGCATTCCAGTCAGAGAAAATGCATGAGTCATGAGATGAAGTGACTTGTTTGAGAAACAGCAGGGAGTCCAGTATTATCATGTATCATTATGTACATAGGAGAGAATAAGGTTTAAATAACTGCCACATTTTGATGGGCTTTAAAAGCTGAACAAAGGATTTTATATGTGATCCTGGAGATAAGAAAGAACCAATGTAGATTATTCAGTGGGGAGTGGGAAGGAGGTGGTGACATGGTCAGACTTGAAGATCAATTTGATACCTGAATAAAAGATGGACTGGAGTGGGAAGAAACTTGTGGCAAAGAGACCAACTAGCAACAATAGTATTTATATTGTGCTTTGAGGTTTGTAAAATGATTTCAATACACACAATAGAACATGAGACTATTCAATATGAAGTCATAAATTTGTTTCATACCACTTGCTTTATTTAAAAAGTATTTAATAAATTCTATATATTAGATTTAAAACTTTCCTTTTTCTGTGTTTTCTTCTGTACATTTTTTAATGTTATAATGGTGTTCTTTTTTTGGCATTGATAATGGCCACTCTTCCTTCCAACCCTCCTGCTCCCATGAAATCAAAAAATGAGAGAAAGAAGAAAAACAACTTCTAGCAAATAAGGAACCTAAAGCAAACCAAATCTAAAAAGTGACCATATACAAAACTGTATATCTTTGCCCCTTGTGTCTCTCACCTCTCTGTCAGGATGTAGGTAATATGCTTCATCACAGGTCCTCTGGAGACATGGTTGATCATTACAATGATCAGAGTTATTGTCTTACAAAGTTGTTTTTCTTTAAAATGTTCCTGTACTTGTATAAGTTGTTCACCTGGTTCTGCTTACTTTACTTTTTATCGGTTCATACTAGCCAGTATTCTCTGAAATTATCTTTTTCATCATCTCTTATAGCACAATAATATTCTATTACATTAATATATCCCAATTTGTTTAGCCATTCTTTAATTGTCTAAAAAGGCAATCTTGAATTCTAATTTTTTTCTTTTCTTCCTGCCCTTGCCTTTTAGGATCAGGAAGTTGGTTTTGTTTGTGACTATTCCCTCCCCCTCTTAATCTGCCCACCTCCTCTCTGTCCCTGATTTTTTCCCTATTGAGTTTTAGGCTTTTCTATACCAAAATGTTTGTGTGTTTGTGCATATATTCAGTTCTCTTTCAATTTCCATTTTGCCCTCTGATTCTAGAATATCAGGGCAGTTTTCCTTAATAATTTCTTGAAAGATGATGTCTAGGCTCTTTTTTGATCGTGGCTTTGAGGTAGTCCAATAATTTTTAAATTATCTCTTCTGGATCTATTCTCCAGGTCAGTGGTTTTTCCAATGAGATATTTCACATTGTCTTCCATTTTTTCATTCTTTTGGTTCTGTTTTATAATTTCTTGATTTCTCATTAAGTCACTAGCTTCCACTTGCTCCATTCTCATTTTTAAGGCATTATTTTCTTCAGGGATCTTTTGGACCTCCTTTTGCATTTGGCTAATTCTGCCTTTTAAGGCATTCCTCTCATTGGCTTTTTGGACCTCTTTTGCCATTTGGGTTAGTCCATTTTTTAAGGTGTTATTTTCTTCAGTATTTGACTTGTTTTTCATGATTTTATTGCACCATTCTCATTTCTCTTCCCAATTTTTCCTCTACTTCTCTTACTTGATTTTCCAAATCCTTTTTGAGCTCTTGCATGGCCTGAGACCAATTCACATTTTTCTTGGAGTTTTTTGATGTAAGACCTTTGACTTTATTGACTTCTTCTGGCTGTATGTTTTGATCTTCTTTGTCACCAAAGAAAGATTCTACATTTGGAGTCCTTTTACAATGCTTGCTTATTTTCCCAGCCAATTATTTGACTTTTGAGCTTTTTGTCAGGGTATGACTGACTGCATTCAGAGTGGAGAGTTCTTTGTCCCAAGCTTCAGGGGTTTTGTGCTGCTGTTTTCAGAGCTACTTCTGTTCTGAGGTGGTATGATTCTCCTCTCCTGGCCTGTGCTGTGGTCTGTGAGTGCAAGCCCTCTTTTCTGCTGTGTGACTACCAGGAGGATTCCCTCTCCACAGTCGCCACAAGCTCTGCCACCCTAGCACTCCTCCTCCCCCAGGAACCACCAACCAGGACTACAACCCAGATCCAAGCAGGACAAAGCAAGACAACCTTGCACTCATAGTAGGCATTCAAAAACATTTATTTTATGCTTATTAGTTAGGTTAGGTAATTATTGATATGTTGCTTTGTAACATCTCTCATGTCATTTCTCATGTGTTTGTTCTCCTTCCCAATTAGATAATAAATTTCTTAAGGGCAAGGCAAAAAAGCACTTCATTTGGAACCCAGTGGATTTAACTTAAAAAAAAATCCTGCTTTGTTACTTAATACCTGGCTGTCCTTGGACAAGTCACTTAAGCATTCTGATCCTTATTTCCTCACCTGTAAAATGGGGTGGTTGATCTCAATTACCTCTAAACTCTCTTCCATCTCTAAATCTAGGATGCCATGATCTTCGTAAACAGGAGATCTGATATCTCTAAACTACCACTCATTGTTACTGATCAATGTTATTACCACCTCTCCCTCCAATCTAAGGTTTACTCACTTACCTTTATTCATGTGGGTTCATCAATAAAATATGTTGCTATAGCCTTTATGTGTCAAATTTACCAAAGAGAAAATGTTTTTGGAGGTACTAATTATATCTTCTCACTTTCCAACATGGCTATTAAATTTTTTCTTTTCAATTGGGAATAGCATGTTTCAATGGAAAGAATGCTAGATTTAAAGTTAGAGATTTATGGCTAAAATTGGTTCCTGGTTCTGCCACTGTTGGGTATTCAGTGTCACTTAGCCCTTCTTAGCTTCATTTTCTCACCTGTAAAATTAGGAGGTTGAACTACATGACTTTTAAGGTCCATTTTAGTTCTAAATATGTGATTCTTTGATCCTATTCACAATCACAAGTAGCTAGAATCCTGACACCTCTTATATATATTTACAAATATTTATGCATTTGGATTTTTGCATTTATTGTATCTTTAATATGGATTCAAATCCCTGAAAACTGACTTGGATATTTCATTGTTATTAAGAAGACAGATTGAAAAAAATTGAGGCCCAGAAAGGTTAAGGGACTTAGCCAAGGTAACATAAATAGGATCATAGGATCATGGAATTCTTTATACTTACCATATAGGAGTACAGATCACAGATGATCCTAACCGTGAGTCCTTGGACAAATCACTTAATCTGTCTTTGCCTGGTAAGTGGATGAAGTAGGATCTGAATGGGTTTTTTGACTCTAAATCCCATGAATCTTTCTACCAGTTATAGCATGGTAGCTTAGACAAAATGAATCCTTGTTATATGAAATATGACAAATTGGATTTTCATTGTGAATTGGAACAAAGAACATCTAGCTAGTTATGTTAATATCATTAATTATCAAATTAAAGTGCTATAGTGTATTAAACAGATATTGAATCAGCATATTAAGAAATTTCTACTTATTACTGAGTTATTATTGTGTCTTAGTATCTTAGCGTTACAGTCTAGGGGTGCTGGGAACCCCAAAATTCAAGGGCAAAAGGCATGGGTCTGCCTTGAAAGAATTTGACCTCTCAAGCCTTCTTTCAGTCAGAGACAAGATTTAATTGTGACACCAATACAAGCAGATGTAATATCAATTAAGTTGGGACTTTTTTACTGTTTTAGAATGATAGATTAATTAAGTGTCTTTGATTGAGCCTTGCTAGGTGCAAAGCCCCAGGCCCAAACACCTCTCTACTGAGTGCTAAGCCTATATGGGTGTGAAGCCATCAGGGTCTTAAGGGGAGTTGCTAAGACCAGAGCCAGTAGTAGGAGCCTGAGTTTTGGTCACTCAGATGACGTTTGATGATGGCTAAAGAGTGTATAAAAAGAGAGAACAGAGCTATTTGCTTGGGGCTCTCACTGTTGGAGTTATGTTGATGTGGAGACTCTGGGCAGCTCTAGTTAAGAGGCCTCCAGCTTGTAAACCCAGATGTTGGGACTTTGTTAAACCCTGGTTAACTATGCATTGAGATTTGAATCAGACAAGGTCTTTCTGTTGATGTTTGTAATTTGTATTTGCTCTGAAGTTCAGGGTGCTGGCTTTTTCCCCTGAACTAAGTGAACGATATTTGTATGTTGGATTGAAATAAGATTTTCCTTAGTAAAGTAGATGAAAAGAACCTGTGTTAGCAGCATTATTGTTGCTGGCCTTGTGTTGGTCTTTCACCTCCACAACAACTGCTAGCCAAATTGTTGCAACAGCAGGCCATATTTTAAGAACCAAGCAATTTAATGAGCAAGGTGGACATTTTTATACAGAAAGACTGGGAAGAGTGGCCAATAGCTTGTGGTAACCAGGATATAACAGATTTATACTTCACTCAACAGGATGTGGGGCCTGCTTATCAATATATCTAAAGGTGAACATCTCTCCTTTGAACGAAAATCCAGGAATTGTCTCTTTTGTTTCCACAACTCTAAAGACTGAAGGAAAATTTCATTCCACAACCTTATCTTGTATATTGGAACTCTTCTTATGTTAATGATGAAGGAAACTTCCATAGCCGGGCTACATCAATTGAGGAAATTCTTTTCAAAAAGTTTATGACTTGTCAAAATAGAAAGGAAATGAGAATTGGGGGGGGTGCCCAAAATGTGAAATGTAATCAGAGGTGGAGACCCACGTGGGTGGGTATAGGTGTCTTAAGAGAGACTGTGAACCTTGCAACTCCTGGCCAATGGGAGTAGGGGAGGGAAATGTGAATCTGGATGGGGTATAAAGCATTGTGTATTTGCCTTCAACAGATGTGCCTGTGTAATTTAGGTTACCCTCTCTTGCAAGAACATGAATAAATGCCTTCCTGGATTTATTAGTTAATGTCTTATTCTTTTGATTCTCATAAGGACATTCAAATAGTCAAATAGTTCTTTTTATTTGTTTGTTTGTTTTTTTTGATGGGGGAGGGCAGGGCAATTGGGGTTAAGTGACTTGCCAGGGTCACACAGCTAGTAAGTATATCAAGTGTCTGAGGCTGGATTTGAACTTAGGTCCTCATGACTCCAGGGCCAGTCCTCTACTCACTGCACCACCTAGTTGCCCCCAAATAGTTCTAAAATGCCAGGACAAGCTATTTCTAGTTTTGCAAGGGTGACTATGAATACTCAAAAGATTTTTGTTTAAATGACTAAATTACATGTTACAATATTTATTTATAAAGGTGTGCAAATTCTTGAGTGTCTGAAAGAAAAATTTCTGAAAGCATATTTTAAGATCAGAAATGCATATTTTAAGATGCAGGAGATTAACACTGTCATTTCATAATTTTCATTCAACAAAAAAATGCTACTCATTTTATACTCACAAAATCCTCTGAGTTTAATTTCTTAACCCCTTTCCTGTTTGGCCAGTTTTTAAAGTGAGTTGGACTAGTTTTACCTTAAAAGGTTAAGATTTTTCTCAAGGTCAAAGGACTGATGGCTCAGTTTACTGACATTATTTCGTTGCTTAAGTGTAAAGCAGCCATTAACTGGAGGAGTTCTCAGACTGGTGAATCATATGTGAGCTTTGGTCAGCTGAATTATCTGAAGGGACTCTCAATGCCTCTTTTTGTTGACTATCCTTCCCTTGCTATGGTTAAATAAATCTCCTTTTTGTCAACTATTGAATTAACTATGAGTGTCTTATTTTGTTGAAAACTGGACCTAAATTAGCAGGGCACTGGCCTGATTCAGGCCCACGTCAGAATATCATTTTATAAATAGGGAAACTGATATGAGGTTTAACAACTGGGAGAAGGTCATCATAGGAAATGGCAGAGCCAGGTCCAGAAATCAGGTATCTTATTTGCTAATTCAATGTTTTTTTCTACTAGTGATCTATTCTGTTAGTGATCAGTTTTGAAAAAAAATTACCAAAATGAAAATTTTCAACATTATTGATTGACTACCATTCTATTCCATTCCAATTAAATTAAATAAGCATTTGTTATTGAAAGGCTTACTGATGCCTATATGAACTTAATAGGTGAGACTAAACTTTGTTGAATATTTTAAAAGCTAAAGTTGACTAGACTCAATTCAACAAATATTTATTAAAATGCTTACTGTGTTTAGACCTTCCAAAGAGTCAAAGGGAACTCTGGATGGCACAGTAGATAGAATGTTCAGCCTGAATACCAGAGTTAGAATGCAGCCTCAGACACTTTGCCAAGTCACTTAACCTCTCTGTCTGCTTCAGTTTCCTCAACTATAAAATGGGTTTTTGTGAAGACCAAATGAGATAATATTTGTAAAGTGCTTAGAACAATGCCTGACACATAGTAAGTGCTTGGTAAATGCTTGTTCCCTTTCCCTTTTTATTTTTTTTAATTTTCCCTTTTTATTATTCCCTTCTCATTATGATGTCATAACCTTAGGATTATTTATGTTTAAGGTTTGTGAAGTATACAAGTTCTGCCAGGTTCTTCCAAGCTGGAAGCTCAGACAATAGCCCATGCTTACTTTTTAAGGGTTAACCTAGCAAAGAATGGAGGGACTGACTACAACTAGCCTGGCTACATGGTGATGAATTCTTTAATGATGACAATCCAAGAAATAAAGAAGATTCTCAATCCTTTAGGTAGTTTTCTTATTCTGTAGTAATGGTGATGGATTGGCAAAAAAGGGGAGGTAAAAGATGTTAAGAACTATATCAGGTATCATATTGCCTATAAATATTTTCTTAGCTGTTGGTATTCTAAATGGTAGGTTCTTATTCAATAACTTATGAGTGGTCATGCTAGAGGAGAAACTGAATAAAATAAAATTTGGCATCCTTGTTTATGAAAGTGGGACTTTGTGACAGTAACATCAAGTAAAACTGACCCTGTATGTGACTGGCGTAGGGTGAAGGATTAGGTCATTAAAGTTGAAGAAACTGAGGAACTAGCAGGCCATGAGTTGGAGTAAACATCAACATTTATGTTGAAATCCTATAGTATAAATAAGAGGAGAATTTAGAGAAAAGAAGAACTTGATAAACCTACTCTCTTCTTGCCGACGGGATACAGATTGGATGACATAGAGTGAATCTTGAAGAAGATTAAGGACATTAAGAGGGTTCCTGAAGCAGCAGTGGTGATCAAGGAGTATGTCAACTGAAGGAATGAGAAGAAAGTTAAGCAGTACTAAAAAGAATCAATATTAAAAAAAAATGCTGAAGCCATATGGAAAATTAGCTCACAACTTCTCCTTACAAAGACAAAGGAGTTCATAGAATTGTTTTCTCTGTTTTAATGTTCACCAGCTTAGGTATCAAGACCTTATTTGTATCATAGAAAGAATTTGGTAGAATCCCTTCTTTTCCAGTTTTGCAAATAGTTTTTCATATTGGAATTGATTTTTGAATGTTTGCTAGAATTCACTTGTAAATCTGAGTGGCCACAGTATTTTTTTCTTTTATGAGTTCATTTATGCCTTGTTCAATTTCTCTTTCTGAGATTAGATTAAATTCCCTGCTTCTTGTTTTCTTAATTTGCTCATTTTCTAATTTTGTAAATATTCACTCATTTCACTTAAATTGTTGGTTTTATTGGAATATCACTGGGCAAAATGCTTTATAGGTACTATATACATCTGAGAAATCCATATTCTGTGTTTTCTAAATAGAAACATTTAGAAGTCATCAGAAGTCCATCATATCTTTCTAACTAAACATCATAACTTTCTAAAACTCTATTCAGGCCTTTAACTTTTTTCTTCCTAAAAAAAAATTATCTCCTGGGTCCC
Organism: Trichosurus vulpecula; assembly: GCF_011100635.1. Taxonomy (NCBI): domain Eukaryota; kingdom Metazoa; phylum Chordata; class Mammalia; order Diprotodontia; family Phalangeridae; genus Trichosurus; species Trichosurus vulpecula. The sequence continues at coordinate 212,678,250 of NC_050577.1, read as the reverse complement.
CATCTCCTAGCTTGGCCCTGCTCATGGGCCTCCACTTTAGGAATAAACTCCAAACTGGCTAAGAAGAAAAGAAAATACAAGCCATGTTTTGAAGACCTGTTTTACAGGTACTTAATCAATTTGCAAGACATTACTCTGAAGGAAGTACCAATTTAGCACTTCAATGATCTCTTAATCATGTCCAGTTACTTGGAAGAGTGGGTCAGGATCCTGTTCTGAGATAGTCAGAAGTAAAACATCCAGTCACAATCTTTCCTTTGGCCATGAAAGAGATGTAATGATCGGGGGAAAGTGAGACATCGCAACAGAGTGATATCAGCCAAAGGACCACATGGCACAGAATGTCAGTTTTCAAGCCAGGCCCGAGGGATCTGGCCTATCAGTATGTGAAAAAAGGGGCTCAAATTTTTGTGGAAGGAAAAACAGACTATGGTGAATACCTGGATAAAAACAATGTGTGATGACAAGCCACAACAATCATAGTTGAAAATAACATATTTCTGAGTGACTACATAAAAGAGAAGGAGCAAAATGGATGACAAATTCAAGGCCAGTGTTGGGACATCCTCATTTTGAAATCATTGACAAGAATTAAAATACATATAAAAATTTTTTCTCTAGGTCTAAAGGGGATACATTAAGGACCTCTAGTATTCTAGTTTTAGTTTCTATTTCTACCTGTACCTCATTTGGCTCATTAAAATGCAATACCATTGGAAACACATATATCAATTATTAATATTTATTCATTATAAAATATACCTGGGAGTATAATGCATTTTCCTGGCTTATTTCTTTGAACTAATTCTATTTCTGATGTTGCTTGTCTAAAATTATGATTGGGATTCCTGACTTTTTTGAACTAAAAGCATAATAGCTCCAGTCCTTTGCTTCATATTGTGACTACACGTTTTAAGTGTTTTTGTGTAAACAATATATTAGTAGGTTTTGTTTTCTAATCCATTATTATTATTGTTAATTTTATAGATGTGCTCATCCTACTTATATCCAAAGTTATGATCAATAATTGTGCATCCTATTCATTAATAATTTTTCCTCTCTTCCCCCCATGTCCTCTTTTCATGAAGTGGTGAGAAAAGGAGGGTGCTCAGTACAAGTTCTCTATGCTTACTGCAATCTGCTTCTGCTCCCCTGCCCCTGTTTGCCTAGTCATGAATTCTTACCCTTTCTTTTTTTCATTTTAAAACCCTTCTTTACAAACCATCCTCCAACATTTGTTTGTCTTGCTTATGACTGATTACTTATCTGCCATCCCTCTTAATTCCCCTCTCTCCCCATTCCCTCATCTCTCCTGATTGAGATCAAAATATTTCTATACCAACTGTTACTATAAGTTGAGATGTGAGGTTCAAGTGATGCTCAGTCTTCTAACTTCATCCATTTTTGTATAGGCTTGTATTTGTTCCCCTCCCCCCACCACTGTGTGAGATTATAAAATCCTTCTGTATTTCTTCTCACTGTATTCTTTCCTCTCTTCCTTTTCCTTTCTTTTTAAAAGATCATCAAAACAAAAAATACCACTGTCAGGCTCTCTGTCTTGCTTAACTTCCTCTGTTGCCCTTAATGAAATTATAGCTCAGAGGGGGATCCTTATTTGTCCTCTCCATATTAAAATGTAAACATTTATCCTTGTATAGTGTTCATTGCTCAACCATAATAAACTTTTTAATATTACTCTTGACTACAGTGTTTGTGTTTCAAAATTTCTACTCAGATCTGGCCTTTACATCAGGAATGAATAGAAATCCTCTATTTTATAAAGAGCCATCCTCTACTCCAAACCATGATTTTATTTAGTTTGTTGGCTAAGTTATTCTTGGTTGTCAGATTTTTAACATGCTCTGTGCTCATCTATAATGGAGGCTGTCAATAGAAAGTACTGTAGAAAAACCAAATTTGGTGTTTTATTCATCAAATGTCAACTTGAGGCATATTGTGGAGTCTATGAGATCCTAAAATTCTTGGGTAGGGAGTCTGATAGTGGTTGTTCTAGTTGCTTACAATATTTTTTCTTTGACCTGGAGGCTATAGATTTTGGTTATATTTCTAGTGTGTCACTAGGATATCACATTAATTTTGAGGTTTTTTTCAGGAGGGGACTCTTGTATTCTTTCTGTTTTTATCTTACCTTCTGTTTCTAATAGTTCTTGGTATGGTTCAATAATAATTTGTTGACATGATGTCCCGGCAATATTTTCTTGATCTGGCCTTGTTGTGGTCCAACGATGCTCAAATCATCTTTCTTGTTTCTCAGGTCAATTTTTAAATATGAGATACCTTATATTTTCTTCTATTTTTCCAGTCCTTTGAATTTGTTCTATATTTCTTGTTATCTCATGGAATCATTAGTATTTGGTCCATACTAACTTTATGGAAGTCTGTTTTTTGAGTAACAGTTTATCCCTCTTGTAATAAGCTGCTAATTTTTCTCAGTTTTTCCTCCAAATTCTCCTTCATTTTCCAATTCTTCCCTCTTGTGCTTTCATTTCATTTATAATATCATTTTAATTTTTTAAAATCTTGCATCATTTTTCCAGTAGCTGTGTTTGATCTTTTGACTAAGCTGTGACTTTCATTGAAGCTTTGCTTATTGATATTTTGAAGTTATTTTCTTCTGGGTTTATTTTTTGGCTGTCCCATGCTCTTTATTAGTGGTATCTTTTTTCATTTACTCATTCATCCAATTTTAACTTCCAGAATTGGGACTTTGTTTTGGGGTCATGGTATGTGCACTTTAGGGTATATTTTTGCCTTGCAGAGGCCTGCTTTTGTGGCCTCCCACTGGAGAAGGTATGTCAGAAATGGCTCAAACCTGGGAGCTGTAAATTTACAGTGTGCCCTTAGTAGTCTGAGGGGCAACTAGGTGGCACAGTGGATAGAGAGCACCAGGCCTGGAGTCAGAAAAACTCCTCTTCTTGAGTTTAAATCTGTCCTCAGACACTTACTAGCTGTGTTACCCTGGGTAAATCATTTAACCCTGTTTGCCTCAGTTTCCTCATCTAGAAAATGAGTTGGAAAAGGAAATGGCAAACCATTCCAGTATCTTTGCCAAGAAAACTCCAAAACTCTGGGGTCACAAAGACTCAGACTGACTGAAAAATGATTGAACAATAACAACAAAAATAAGTCTGATATAAGATGATATCAGATTGCTGGTATCCTAATTCCACCCTTGCAGGTTTTTGAACCTGGTCTGGATTTGGGCAACACAATTGTGGGCTTTCCCTTGCTTGGAGCTCCAGTAAAAAATTCATAGCTACAGCCCTTACCAGCTACCTTGGAGGTTTAGGAGGTTTAGACTCACTGCTACCCTTCAGTCCATTCCCTTGCTACTCAGCTATTAGCCTCTGCCCAGGTTTGTGGACTGCATCCAAAATACAAAATAGGGTCAGGGTGACAGAGCCTTCACCTGATAGACAGCAGTCTCTTCACTAGTTACTCTCCCATAAGCTGAATCACGTTCTGGAGTCAGAGCAACAGAGCCACAGACTCACTCCTAATAGTAGTCCCTGCCCTGCTTACATGATCATAGGCTGAATCTATGCTAGATAAAAAAATCTAAGCTAGATTTTTTTTTAAAATCCACATTGGTATCTCTTTAGATTTTCTTGTCACTACTCGGTCTGGTGCTTTTTGCTCAACTTTTCTGAAGTAAAACTGTGGGAGAAAAGTGGACTTTTTTGCTCATTCCTACTCTGCAGTATTTGACAGCCACAAAGCAATCAAATTCTGAAAACCAACACAACATATAGTTCAACTAGCAGCCCTTTCAAGAACCAAGTGACTGCAACCATAAACAAGAATCTGAAAAACAGCTCTATGCCATAAAAATAGCCTAGAATTTGAAGGTAATTAACAACTTACATACCTGCCCCAGGCAGCCTCATTTGCTGATGCTTTATTGACTGGAACACACGAGGAGTCAACCACATCTGATTTGTTCATCTTATAGCAGAATCCACAGCCTGGATCAAGCATGCATCCATCACAAGAACTGTAAAAGAAAAGGAGAGTATAGGTCATGTTCTTCTTGTCTATGGGTAAATAACAGGAAGCAATTATCTAAATATGCATATACTAAATGTCAGTCGGAAACCTTCCCTCTCCTCCCTCTTCCCCTTATTGTCATCTCTTCCTCAGCCCTGTAATGACATTAAATCCAAGGAAAAGAAATCTTTTTACATCACCTGCTATGACACACATTTTACTTACTGTCACTTAAACTTTAATTTCAGGCATTGAGACCTTGTTTCAGGTAAATTAGAGGAAGATAGAATTAATCTGATATAATTGCCTCAGTTACACAAAGCTTATCTTGATAGGTAAGTAAATAATATGCATCTTCTAAGTCATGCAGTTAGGATTGGGAGGGGTGTAGTTTTTGCCTGGAGTGCAAATTTATTTGATTATTTTGGGGAAGCTAGTAGTTATGGGGGCCAAAAGAGACAACATATTTATAGCCCTTTGCAAACTTAAAGTGCTATAGAAATGCTACCTATTAGATATGATGCTGGAGGAGCTAGTAGTTCCCATCGATTATTGTTCATAAAGTTAGAATTGGAAGGTACCTGAGAAGTTATCTAATCCAACTTTATCATTTTACATATGAGTAAACTGACTTCCTTAGAGCACATAAGTGATTTGCCCAAGATCACACAAGTAGTAAGTGGCAGAGTCTGGATTTGAGTTCATGTCCTCTGACTTCAAATATAGCACTTTCCACTCTGTCATTCTCTTTGGCATTGATGTGTTTCTATTGGGAGCATGAATACATTTGTATTTTTTAGCTGAGACTAAAGGTTTCAATGGCCCTAAATGTTTTTCTACATTTAGGAAACCCGTACTTATGTGTAAATGGGACAGTTTCACACATACGTAGGCTTGTGACACAGACAAAAAGGATCAGCAATCTTAGCTGTCCTTTTTCATTTCCTATTCTGATGTTTTAATTGTCTGTTATAGCTCTACTAGCTTTATCCAGGGAACATCATCCAAAGAAAAACTTCCTGTGGCTTTAGAACACATTTATTAATGAAATAAAAGTGCAAAAAATTCCAATCAATTTGTAAAAACAACTGCCTGACATCAGAGTAGATGGAAATTTATTAGCTTAATTTCCTTCTTTTTGAAAGTTTTGTTGATGTTTTGCTTGTAAAAAAAGTAAAAGTTACATAAAACTAATAATAGAGTGATTTTATCTAAAGTACATGCAACATTTCACATCTGTAGCATACCCTTTCCATTGTTTGAAAATAGAAATCTATTTTACATCTAACTCTCTCACTCTCCACCTGATTGAAAAAAAAAGAGAAAAGAAAAGATTCCATTCAGTAATCGCCAGAAGTCTATCTTAAGGATTTTTTATTAAATTCTATTCACATACTTAACTTCTTTCTTGTTTATTTTATCATTAGATTTTTCTAGGGCTGATGGGGTAAATGGAGGTCCTCTAGCATTGTAGTTTGATTGTCCATTTCTCTTTGTAATTCATTTAGCTTTTCCTTTAAGTATTTAGAAGCTATGCCATTGAGTGCATTCATTCCACCATCTTTAATCATTGTGTTACTGAGAATCACTAAGTCATTCACAGCTAATCATCTTACAATATTGATGCTGCTGCTGTTTGTCCTTCTTTCTTGAAGAGGATGACATTGGGGAGGTGATGCCATGACATGTAAGTGAATTGGATTTAAGTGAGGGAGGGCTGTGCAAAGTCATCAGCCTCCCATTCTCCTGTGGAGCCATCTGGGTCCAATGGCCAGATATGGATCAGGACAAATGGAGATGGCCCAGGATGCAGTGGGGGACTTTGGCCTTTTCAAGCTAAGGTCTGTTTCAACAATTTGGCTAGCAGCTGCTGTGGGGTGAAAAACCAACACAAGCCCAACAACAAGAACACTGCAAGCACAGCTTCTTTTGATCTGCTTTACTAAGGAAAGCAATGTTAAGGGGTTAACAATCTTAATTCAATCCAACATACAAATATCATTCACTTAGTTCAGGGGAAAAAGGCAGCACCCTGAGCTGCAGAGAAAATACAAACTGAGCAAATAAACATGAATCAACAGACAGATTTCCATGTGACAAAATCACAATATACAGTTACCAGAGAAGCATCAACATCTGAATTTTCTCCAAAGTCGGGGAGCTCATAATAATGGCTGGCCCAGAGTCATGCACCACTGATGCTGTGGCTCAGAGCTCCAAAGAAGAAAGCCAGCCTCTGGGTTTATATATCCTGTTCAGGGTCAAAGGTGACACATGCGACTCACCCACATGACCTGAAAGTATCACAAAAATTCAACTTAAACCCATGTGGTCTAACAGCCTTTGATGTCACAAACATGTCACTCAAACCCATGTAAACTAGGCTTTCCCTTGAGGCAAGGAGGTCATCAAGGACTCCTATTTTAATCAAGGAAACAAAGGCCAAACTTTTCAAGGGCACTTTGTTGAATAAGGGCTAAAAGCCCATCTTGATTGCCAATACAGTGTCCTAAACAGGGCCCAGAGTATGACTGAGGCAATGACCATTCAGTGATTAAGGCTTAAATAATATAAAAAATTAGGCAAAAAAATGGTCTCTTTAAAAAAAATAGTTCTGGGAGGGGAAAACCCTCAGGGTTTCTCACTAAAACAGAAACAATTGTTATTTACATTTATTCTGCACCAAACAGTGGTGTGGGACCAGAGTGATTTGGGGATGAGGCTGGTCTTCAAGAGAAAAAAAACAAAACAAAAAAAATTCAGAGATCAAAATTTATATTCACTTTGGTCAGAGTACTGGCAGCTAAGGGTGTGATACCCTATGCGGAGAGGGAGAGGAGTGAGGGAGGAAGGGAGGGAGGGATGGAGGAAGGGAGGGAGGAACAGAGGAAGGAAGGAAAGAAAGAAGGAAGGCCGTCCATGTTGCACAACTAGAAGTTTGGGAGGAAGGGAGGGATGGAAGGAGGAAGGGAGGAAGGAAGGGAGGAAGGAAGGGAGGAAGGGAGGAAGGGAGGGAAGGCCGGTCATGTTGTCCAAATGGAAGTTTGGTCCCTAATGCGCAGCTCCTTCTCTACTCACGGAGGTTGCTGTTTCTCCTTGCCTTCCTGAAGAGGACCATGATAATCAGTACATTTCACTTCATATCAGTGCATGCAAGACTTTCCAGGTTTTCCTGAGAACATCGTGCTCATCATTTCTTATACTACAATAATATTCCATCATGATCACATACCACAACTTGTTCAGCCATCCCGCAATTGATGGGTGTCTCCTCAACTCCTAATTCTTGACCCCCAGAAAAGAGCTGCTATAAATATTTTCTGTACATATAGGTCCTTTTCCTTTTTGTTTTTTATCTCATTTAGGATACAGACCTAGTAGTGATATTGCTAGGTCAAAGGATATGCATGGTTTTATAGCCCTTTGACTATAGTTCTAAATTGGTCTACAGAATAGTTGAATCAGATCACAACTCCACCAAGTTTAATTTTTCCCATGTCTCCTCCAACATTTGTCATTCACTTTTTCTGTCCAATTAGCCAATTTAATAGTTATGAGGTCTAATTATTAGTTTGAAGATGGTTCTACTTATTATACAGATTTTCCTTAGATTGAACAGAAATATGAGTCTTTGTAAAAAATTCAACCATTAGTCCTACTTCTGCTCTCATCCATCAAAACAGACCACATTTTCTATATGACAAATTTTATGTTTGAAAACTGCCCCTTCTGTCAATGTTCATATGGCTCACAGGATTTATAAGTTAAAGGGAGTATAGAAATCATTGATATTCAAACAATTGAAGTAACTTGACCAAGGCCACCCTAGTAGCAAATATCAGGATTTGAGGGGGAAAAAGGATTTGGACCTAAACTTCTGATTCCAAATCCCACATTTTTTTCTACTAAATCTTGCCATCATGGTTTTTAGTCCTTTTGCCTTATTCTGAGTGCATTCTCATTTTTAAATAGCCTTTTTAATTGTGATATCCTGACCTGAATGTGGTCTAAATTGTATAGGATAAAGTTTATTATAGTAGGGTTTGAAAAAAATCTGGGTAGGTTATTTCATCAGTATAAGGAGCCATATTATCCACAATAGCTTTCTCTACCAGCTTCTATAATTCACTAATTTGATACCTTCAACTGAATCATTAATTTATTTTTCTCCTGTATTAATAACTAGTTATTGAATCAGGACCAAGGTTTTTGCTCTTTTCTACTTCCTCATTTAGAAATCAGCCCCTGTAGTGGGGTTTTCAGGCAGCCTTTGAAGTACAGGGCTGATACTGAGAAGGAAAACTCAGGTGTATTCAATAGATAAAGAAATTTTAGCTGAAGGGAATTGATGGATTCTGGCCCATTGAGTTTTACTCAGACAGGTCTAGGAAAGTGTAGATTCTTTCTTTTGTCAGACAGGTGATATGGATACAGATAATTCTCTGACCAAATCTCTGAGTGATCAGAATTACATCCCCCAGTCCCTCATTAGAATAAGCGCACCTGGAGGGTGGAGACAAGATGGCGGCTGGAAAGCAGGGACTAGCATGAGCTCCGTACTGAGTCGCTCCAAAAACCTATAAAAAATGGCTCTGAACCAATTCTAGAACTGCAGAACCCACAAAACAGCAGAAGGAAGCAGGGCTCCAGCCCAGGACAGCCTGGATGGTCTCTGGGTGAGGTCTATCCCACACGGAGCTGGGAGCTGGGAGCTGGGAACGGAGTGGAGCAGAACCCAGCCTGAGCGACGTGGACCAACCAGAGCAGAAGCCGGGCGGAGGGAGCCCTAGCGCCCTGAATCAGTGAGCTGTGGCAGTTACCAGACTTCTCAACCCACAAACACCAAAGACAGTGGAGAAGGTTAGTGGGAAAAGCTGCGGGAGTGGAAGGAGTTCAGGGTTCGGCTTCCAGCCCCAGGGGCAGTGGAGGTGGGGCAGCTACAGCTGCTGCCACTTCTGGCCCCAGGCCCACCTGGTGGGAGGAATTAAGTGGCAGATCAGAGCAGGAGTGCACAGCCTGCTGAAGATTTAAGCCCAGTCCGGGTTGGGGGTTCTTGGGGAAGGAGGAGTGCGGGTGTGACACAGCTGGCACCTCCCCCCCAAACGTGGAACATAGAACTCGTTAGTCTACAAGCAGTCATACCCCACTGAAAAACTCAAGGGTCAAGTTAGTTGGTTGGGAATATGGCCAGGCAGCGAAAACACACCCAGATTCAGTCTCAGACTTTGGATTCTTTCTTTGGTGACAAAGAAGACCAAAACATACAGCCAGAAGAAGACAACAAAGTCATAGAGCCTACAACAAAAGCCTCCAAGAAAAACATGAACTGGCCCCAGGCCATGGAAGAGCTCAAAAAGGATTTGGAAAAGCAAGTTAGAGAAGTAGAGGAAAAATTGGGAAGAGAAATGAGAAGGATGCGAGAAAACCATGAAAAACAAGTCAATGACTTGCTAAAGGAGACCCAAAAAAATACTGAAAAATACACTGAAGAAAACAACACTTTAAAAAATAGATTAACTCAAATGGCAAAAGAGTTCCAAAAAGCCAATGAGGAGAAGAATGCCTTGAAAGGCAGAATTAGCCAAATGGAAAAGGAGGTCCAAAAGACCACTGAAGAAAATACTACTTTAAAAATGAGATTGGAGCAAGTGGAAGCTAGTGACTTTATGAGAAATCAAGATATTATAAAACAGAACCAAAGGAATGAAAAAATGGAAGACAATGTGAAATATCTCATTGGAAAAACCACTGACCTGGAAAATAGATCCAGGAGAGATAATTTAAAAATTATTGGACTACCTGAAAGCCATGATCAAAAAAAGAGCCTAGATATCATCTTTCAAGAAATAATCAAGGAGAACTACCCTGATATTCAAGAGCCAAATGGCAAAATAGAAATTGAAAGAATCCATCGATCGCCTCCTCAAATAGATCCCAAAAAGAAATCTCCTAGGAATATTGTCGCCAAATTCCAGAGCTCCCAGATCAAGGAGAAAATACTGCAAGCAGCCAGAAAGAAACAATTTGAGTATTGTGGAAACCCAATCAGAATAACCCCAGATCTGGCAGCTTCTACATTAAGAGATCGAAGGGCTTGGAATGCAATATTCCGGAGATCAATGGAGCTAGGATTAAAACCAAGAATCACCTACCCAGCAAAACTGAGTATCATGCTCCAAGGCAAAATATGTATTTTCAATAAAATAGAGGACTTTCAAGCTTTCTCAGTGAAAAGACCAGAACTGAATAGAAAATTTGACTTTCAAACACAAGAATCAAGAGAAGCATGAAAAGGTAATCAAGAAACGGAAATTGCAAGGGACTTACTAAAGTTGAACTGTTTTGTTTACATTCCTACATGGAAAGATGACATGTATGATTCATGAGACCTCAGTATTAAGGTAGCTGAAGGGAATATGCATATATATATATATATATATGTTTATGTATATATATAAGTGAATGTGTATGTATGTATATATCTGTGTGTGTGTATATATATATATCTGTGTGTGTGTGTGTATACATATATATATATATATATACATATATATATATATATATATTTAAGAGAGAGAGCAGACACAGGGTGAGTTGAAGATGATGGGGAGATATCTAAAAGAAATAAAATGAAATTAAGGGATGAGAGAGCAACATACTGAGAGAGGGAGATAGGGAGTGATAGAATGGAGTGGATTATCTCGCATAAAGGTGGCAAGAGGAAGTAGTTCTGTGGGAGGAGGGGAGAGGGCAGGTAAGGGGGGAATGAGTGAACCTTGTTCTCATCAGATTTGGCCTGAGGAGGTAATACCATGCATACTCAATTGGGTATCTTACCCCACAGGAAAGAAGAGGGAGGAGGATAATAAATAAAAGGGGGGGGATGATGGAGGGGAGGGCAGATGGGGGTGGAGGTAATCAAAAACAAACACTTTGGAAAGGGGACAGGGTCAAGGGAGAAAATTCAATAAAGCTGGATGGGTTGGGAAGGAGCAAAATACAGTTAGTCTTTCACAACATGAGTATTGTGGAAGGGTTATACATAATGATACACATGTGGCCTATGTTGAATTGCTTGACTTCTTAGGGAGGGTGGGTGAGAAGGGAAGAGGGGAGAGAATTTGGAACTCAAAGTTTTAAAAACAGATGTTCAAAAACAACAACAAAAAAAAAGTTTTTGCATGCAACTAGAAAATAAGATATGCAGGCAATGGGGCATAGAAATCTATCTTGCACTACAAGAAAGGAAGGGGAAAGGGGATGAGAGGGGAGGGGGATGATAGAGGGGAGGGCTGACTGGGGAACAGGGCAACCAGAATATATGCCATCTTGGAGTGGGGGGGAGGGTAGAAATGGGGAGAAAATTTGTAATTCAAACTCTTGTGAAAATCAATGCTGAAAACTAAATATGTGAAATAAATAAATTTAAATAAAAAAATAGAATAAGTGCACCCACTATTTTAAGGACACATAAGCCTTGAGTGGGTTCTTTTATTTGTCTTTGGTCTAACAGAGTGAGCCAAATGACCATCATTTTATTAATAATATGTTAGCATGACTAATAAAATGATTGCTTATATCCATAAACTATGTCTCTTGAACTTTTTATATGTCACAATAAATATTAAGTAAAATGTAATCAAGGACAGAGACCCATGGCATTCCACTTGATAATTCCTTTGACTGATATCAATTTATTAATCATAACTCTTTATGTTCTGTTGTGCAACTAGTTCTGAATCCATCCATGGTTACTATCTTTACATAATGGGAATATACATATATGTGTGTATATATATATATACACACATATATATATATGTACATATATATGTAATAATACAAATGTATTACTCTGTTAAATGCCTAAAATATTATTAATAATATTAAAAATAATAACAATAAGTAATAACATTTATATAGGGCATTATGTTCCTGAATCCAGGTGCAGCATTTCAGCTATAGTACCACTACCTGCCTCTTCATAGATCTAAAGATAATATACTATATCTACAGCATTTCTGACTCACTAATCCTATCTATTAATCCTTCCCCCCCCCAAAAAAGGAAATAACTGTAATTGTCAATTCTAAAGCAATGCTCTGCACTAAATCTTTTTTCTCTTTTACTAAAGGACTAACCACTTTCTTTTAGTACACTGGTGAAAGTTCAGCAAGTAACTGTGTTCTCCTCAAGGATAAGGCAGAGCAGTTATTGGACAAGAGCAACAGACCTTTGATCCAGGTAGATTAGGTACCCTCTATCTCCATACTTTAACCAGATTAGACTACTTATTTCGGTTTCTTATTTCATCATTTCAGAATGATGTCTTGAGTTTTTCTTTTACTGGGAGGAGAGAGTGGTCAGAGGGATTGAATGGTTTTAGGAAAATTATTCTCTGTAATGTACTGACATTTTAAGTTATTATTGTTCTGAGACCATAACCTAAACTCTTAACTCTCTCTCAATCTTGACTTTGTTTTTTGTTGTTGTTCATTTGAGAACATTATAAATCGTAACCCCAAAAGTGCTGTGTTAGAGATAGGTTTTCAAAGGCATGGGAGAATGTCTGTTTCTATCTCTTTCTTGGCCTAGCAATTAACACCAAGGAAACAGGTGCTCCATTAGCCAACACCACACCATCCATAAGTGAAGCCATTAGTTACAGCAAATGGATAAATGTTTAATGCTGTGGATAAGTTCACTTACCTTGGCAGAATAATTTCTAGGGATGTACACATTGATAATGAGGTTGATATATGCATTGCAGCACTAGCTCAGTGTTTGAGAGGTTCCAAAGGAAAGTGTGGGAGAGACTGACTGCCAAACTGAAGATCTATAGAACCGTTGTGCTGGCCTCATTGTTGTATGCCTGTGAAACCTGGGTAATATACCAGTACTATGCCAGGAAACTTAATCACTTTCATCTGAATTGCCTTAGGAAGATTCTGAAGATCACCTAGCCAGATAAAGATACCAGACACTGAGTTCCTTTCTTGGACTAAACTGTCAAGCACTCAAACTCTATTGCAGATAGTACAACTGTGATGGGCTGGCCCATTGTAGTTATCTGAATGTCAAATGAGCTCTTTCTAAAAATACTATTTTATGGCAAACTCACACAGGGCAAGTGCTCACATGTTGATCAGAAGAAGCAATACAAGGACAATCTCTAGTTCTCTCTTAAGAACTTTGGAACTGATCGTGTGACATGGCACACTGGCACAGGACCACCCAGCATGGTGTGCCCTCATCAGAGAAGGTGCTGTGCTCTGTGAGCAAAGCAGAACTGAAGTAGCTCAAAAGAAACATAAGATGTGCAAATTTAGAGAATCCACCCCAAATGTTCACATAGTCTATTTGCGCCTGATCTGTGGTAGAGCATTCTGAATTCATATTGGTCTGATTAGCCAGAGTCGATGCACTATAAGTTGACTTTAACATACTGATGTCGTTTTGGTATTCTTCAAGAACATACAACCTAACCTAAGAACCTGCATGTGAGTATGCCCTGAAATGCATGCAAACTAGTTAAGATTCACCTTAAATATGTTCCCATTGTTTAAAGGGATTCTGAGAGTAGTACTCTATGTGTATGTCCATTTGAACATGGTTAATAACTGAAAATGTTTTACTATAGAATGTTTCATATAAGTTGTTTTCTGTATACAATTTGGGATTATTGTGTTTATACATGACACCCCACCTTTAATTGTTTGCTATTAAGCATCCTTTTTAAAATAGTGTCTTATTTTTTCCCTATTATATATCAAGACAATTTTTGCATCCATTTTTATAAGATTTTGAGTTCCAAATTTTTCTCCCTCCTTCCCTCCCCTCTCCTCTTCCAAAAATGGCAGACAATTCTATATAGGTTATACATGTGCTATCACGTACAACATATTTCCATATTAGTCACCATTGTGAAAGGAACAGATCAAAAGGGGGGGAAAGCCATGAAAAAGAATAAATAAAAAATATGCTTTGATCTGTATTCAGAATCCATCAGTCCTTTATCTGGATGTGGATAGCATTTTCCTTTGTAAGTCCTTTGTACTTGTCTTGGATCATTGTGTTGCTGATAAGAGCTGAATCATTCATAGTTGATTAGCACACAAAGTTGCTGATACAGTGTATAATGGTTTCCTGGTTCTGCTTATTTCATTTTGCATCAGTTTGAACAAGTCTTTCCAGATTTTTCTGAAATGTGCCTGTTCTTCATTTCTTATTGCATAGTAGTATTCTATTACATTCATACACCACAGCTTGTTCAGCCATTCCTCAATTGATGGGCATCCCCTTAATTTCTAGTATTTTGCCACTACAAAAAGGGCTGCTATAAATATGTTTCCATATGGAAGTCTTTCCCCCTTTTTATGATTTCTTGGGATACCGACTTAGTAGTGGTATCGCTGAATCAAAGGATATGGACAGTTTGGTTGCCTTTTGGGCATAGCTTCAAATTGCTCTCCAGAATGGTTGGATCACATCACAACTGAACTGTTCATGTTCGTAGACAAGTACTTGACTCTTGAGCTTTTCGTTGGGGTATAACTGCTTGTAGAGTAGAGAGTCCTTTGTTCCAAGCTTGAGGGGCTGTGCTGTTGTTTTCAGAGTTATTTCTACACAGCAAGCTCTGCCACACCAGCACTCCTCCTCCCCCAAGAACTGCCAACCCAGACCATGACTCAGATCTAAGCAGGTTCTGCACTTCTGCTCTGATCTGCCACTTAATTCCTCCCACCAGGTGGGCCTGGGGCCAGAAGCAACTGCAGCTGTAGCTCTGTAAGCAGCCTCAGAACTGCACCACCTCTGCTGCCCTGGGGCAGTGGCCAACCATGAACTCCTTTCACTCAGTCCTCACATTTTTCCCACTAACCTTCTCTGTTTTCTTTGGTGTTTGTGGGTTGAGAAGTCTGTTAACTGCCACAGCTCACTGATTCAGAGCACTACAGCCTGTTCTGCCCCACTCCCAGTCTGATTGGTCTGGGAGCAGCCAATGCTGGGCTCTGCTCCACTCTTCTCCCAGCACATTGCGATAGACCTTACCCAGCGATCATCCAGGCTGTCCTGGGCTGGAGCCCTGCTTCCCTCTACTATTTCGTGGGTTCTGCAGTTCTAGAATTTGTTCAGAGCCATTTTGTAGGTGTTTGGAGGGTCCTGGGGGAGAGCTTTTAGGCAAGTCCCTGCTTTCCAGTCACCATCTTCGCTCCACCCCAGATTTTATCTCTTGATAGAATCAAATGGGGGAATGAGAGAAATGATTATCTCTCTCATATTAATATCCAATTATTAAAATTGGGGGGACCTTAGCTTTTTTTTTCTCTTTCTTATTTCCAATCTTTCAAGGACAGAGCTGATGGAACATAGGATTAACATTTTCTTCATTTTCCATACTCCATTCTTCATACACCACCCAACTAGATCAGACTTCTAATCTAAAGTGAAACTCCTTTCTGCTCAGTCCTGGGTGGTGGGTAAATTCTTTGAATAGATTGCTGAAGGCTAGGGGCAGATTAGAAGTAAATGTCTAGGCCCTCACAGTAATATTCATTCTCTCATTGTTAATCAATCAGAGTTGATTGCCACCTATGGGAACACCCCTCTTCTGATGGGTATATAAACTGTGAGCCTGCCCTATGATTGTCTTTGGTACAAGAGAGACAAAGCCAAATGACCATGCTTTTGTTAATAAATATGCTGGCATTATTAATAAAATGATTAAATTACCCAGAAATTATGTCTCTTGAACTTATAAAATGTCACAGTACTTACTTTAAATAGAATTTCTCTCTCTATTGCTTCCTGCTGGGTTTATTCACAATATACCAAAATGTTGATGGTTTTTGTGGATTTATTTTATTTTTTGTTACTTTGAGATAGTTATTGCTTCAGTTAGTTTTTTTTTTATTGTTGTTGTTTCTCTAGGTTTATTTAAATAAATAATACCATTTACACAAAGCAATTATTTTAATCCTCTCTGTCTATTTATGGCTATTCCTTTAATTTATTTATTACATCTTATTGTTATAAGTAGCATTTACTGTTGGTGATAATGGACATCCTCACTTTATCCCTCAGCTTATTGGAAGGGCCTCTAGTTTATCCCCATTAAATATAATACTGGCCCTTGGTTTTAAATATATTCTATTTACACCTATGTTTCCTAGTTTTAATAGAATGGGTGTTATATCTTGTCAAAAAACATTTTTCATCAATTAACACAAACATGACTTTGTGATTCTTATTATTAATATAATAGATTGTTTTCTGAAGATTGAACCAACTTGCATTTCAGGAAAAAAATCTACAATATAATGCCAGCGTAAATCTTAGCAACATATCATTGTACTCTCTTTGCTAACATCTTTTATAAATTTGTGGTGTTTACATCAATGGATATTAAGAATACTGTTCTATCATTTTCCTTCTTTATTTTCACTGCCCTTGGTCTAAGAAAACATGTTTGTATAACATGAAGAATTTGGCAGAACCCCTTATTTTCCTTTTCTTCCTCAAAGTTTCTATAATTTTTTTAAAAAAATATTAATTTATTTTAAAATTAAATACCAAAACTTAAATACATAATAAGAAAAGAAAAACAAACATAAAATTAAATATTAAGAGCTAAATACGAAATAATAAAGGAAAAAAAGAATTGCCACATGTACAGCAGAATGTGAGAGGACTCAAAAATATACAATCAATTTCCATTTCAAGAAAGCCTATATAAAAAAATAATGCATTGTGTTCAGAGCTGCCCATCTTTTCTTTGCTTCCTTGAAAGTTTTCTTTTGTTTTCTGCTGTGCACTTTTTACT
Organism: Trichosurus vulpecula; assembly: GCF_011100635.1. Classification (NCBI taxonomy): domain Eukaryota; kingdom Metazoa; phylum Chordata; class Mammalia; order Diprotodontia; family Phalangeridae; genus Trichosurus; species Trichosurus vulpecula. The sequence continues at coordinate 212,661,422 of NC_050577.1, read as the reverse complement.
TTGTTCTCACCCCCCCAACAAGAAGGCTACAATTTAGCACATATATGTGTGTACATACATATAGATAGATACATTTATACAGGCATACACACACATATACACACATACATATACAAGCATGCATATACTACATATACACAAAAAGATATATACATACGTATGCACACATACACTTACATACACATACAGATACTTAGATATCTGTAATCATACTCATATATAGACATATACATTTCTATGCATCCATCTAAGACTATACATATTTGTCATCTGTTTCTCTCAGGATGTATAATCTCTTCCTTCATATTTTTCTAAGTCCACCTACTTGTCATTTCCTACACCACAGCAAAATTTCAACCTTATACCATCTAGTTATTTTAAATAGTCTAAAACAATATTGATTAATATGGCTGACATACAGGGTAGTTTACCTGTTTCTTACCTTTGATTACATCTATTTTAGCTATAACTTTGTCTAAGATCATGATTAATATGGCTGAATTTTTTTCCCTGATAAATTCTCATCTGGATCTTTATTTTATGTTTGTGTGTATCTCTTATTTCTTATACCTCCTGACTCCTCAACTTTACTTCTATCCACTACCTTGTGCTCCTTAACCTACCTCTCCCCACCCCCCAAAGATTCCTCCTTTCTCCTCTTCTTCCCCTTAATCTAAATACCCTTCTATACTCTCCCCTTATCTTATTCCCTCACCTCTCCTCTAAAAATCCCTCCCTTACTTCCCCCCTGTACTAGCAATTTCAATTTGAAGATCTTTCCCACCCATTAATAGGCCATGTGACCTGCTTACATCACAGGAATCCAAAGTTACATAGTGGGAGGAGCTTCTTGACAGGAAAAGGAAATTAAGTCACAGAAATGCAAGGAGAGAGAGAGAGAGGAGAGAGATATATGTTATGGCTGCTGGTGGCTGCTAATAGCTGTCCTCATGATTGTTAGAACTGAACAGGCTGACTAAGCTGTATTGTGAATTTGTTTTGGGGAAGACGCCATCAGGGGGTCAGAGAGGTTTTGAGAGGGCAAGTTTCCAGGTTGTGATATTGCATGTGGGATGTTTTACTTCTATGGTAGACTGGATAAATGGCTTGTGGGATATGATTCTCTGGTGTCTGAATAAATGGTTTACTTCTTCTACCTTCTATGTGGAGACTCACAGGCATTTTGACAATTATCAACTACATAGTTATTATTGCCTTACCATTTCACCCCCCACCCCATACCCCTAGCCTTTTATGTCTTTCTGAATTCAGATTTATATGTATTGCTCCCTCTTAAACCCATTCGCAATGAAAGCAGGATTTCAGAACTACCAGCCCTCCTCCCCGATCTGATCCCTCTATGTCAGTTCTTCCTCTCTCACCTCATTTGTGTAAGATAATTATGCCTTTTACCTTTTCCAAAAATGGTTTTATTTTTTGGAATCATATCATACTCAGTTCTACCCCAATCTTTCTTTCAAACTACCCAATTGCTAATAACAATTTTAGATATCGATTTTACATTTCCTTATATAAAAAGTAAACAGTCTCTTCCTATTGAGTCCCTTATAATTAGTCTTTGATAGGCACCTTATATTTCTCTTTCCTCTTATATGTCAAATCCTCTATTAAGTTCAGGTTTTAAAAAAAAATCCTGACAGTCTGGCAATTTTGCAGCCTGCAGTCTTTTAGTGTTTCCACTATTAGGTCTTGTTTGACACTTGTGGCACTGCCATGTTTAAATTATTTTAATTATTTAATTATTCTTAATTATTTTTTCTCTTGTTGCTCATAATAATTTCTCCATGAGTTGGGAGTTTCAAAATTTGATGACAATATTCCTGTAGGTTTTCTTCATAGGATCTCTTTCAAGTGGTTATTGGTGGATATTTTTATTTCTATTTTTTCCATCTCATTCTGGTGCTTCTGGACAATTTTCTTTAATTATTTCTTGTATTATTGTAAAGATTCCTTTTTTTGCTCATAGCTTTCAGTTAGTTCAATTATTTTTATGTTTTCCCTTCTTGATCTTGTTCTCCAAATCAGCTATTTTTCTTATGAGATGCTTCTATTTGTTCATTCTTTATATTTTATCTTATTATTTTGGTCTCATAAATTTGCTGGCTTCCCCTTGCTGAATTCTAATTTTATTTTATTTTATCATTTTTATTTAATATTTCAGTTTTCAACATTGATTTCTACAAGATTTTGAGTTACAAATTTTCTCCCCATTTCTACCCTCCCCACCACTGCAAGATGGCATATATTCTGATTGCCAAATTTCCCAGTCAGCCCTCCCTTCTGTCACCTCACTTCCCCCATCCTCTTTCCCCTTACTTTCTTGTAGAGCAGGTTAGATTTCTATGCCCCATTCCCTATATATTGTTTATCAGTTGCATGCAAAACAACTTTTTATTTTGAGCATTGGATTTTAAAACTTTGAGTTCCAAATTCCCTCCCCTCTTCCCTTCCCACCCACCCTCCTTAGGAAGGCAAGCAATTCAACATAGATCACACATGTATCATTATGTAAAATGCTTCCGCAATGCTCATGTTGTGAAAGGCTAACTATATTTCCTTCCATCCTATCCTGTCTCCCTTTATTCAGTTTTCTCCCTTGACCCTGTCCTTTTTCAAAGGTATTTGCTTTTGATTCCCTCCTCCCCCTATCTGTCCTCCCTTCTATCATCCCACCCTCTTTTTATCCTCTTCCCTTTACTTTCCTGTGGAGTAAGATACCCAATTGAGTGTGTATGTTATTCCCTCCTCAAGTTGAATCCCATGAGAGTAAGATTCACTCATTCCCCCTCACCTGCCCCCTCTTCCCTTCCAATGAACTGCTTTTTCTTGCCACTTTTATGTGAGATAATTTACCACATTCTATCTCTCCCTTTCTCCCTCTCTCAATATATTCCTCTCTCACCCCTTAAATTTATTTCACTTTTTAGATATCATCCCTTCATATTCAACTCATCCTGTGCCCTCTGTCTGTATTCCCTTCAACTCCCCTAATACTGAGAAAGGTCTCATTACACACATCATCTTTCCACGTATGAATGTAAACAAAACACGTCAACTTTAGTAAGTCCCTTATGAATTCTCTTTCTTGTTTACCTTTTCATGTTTCTCTTGATTCTTGTATTTGAAAGTCAAATTTTCAATTCATCTCTGGTCTTTTAATTGAGAAAGCTTGAAAGTCCTCTATTTTATTGAAAATCCATATTTTTCCTTGGAGCATTATACTCAGTTTTGCTGGGTAGGTGATTCTTGTTTTAATCCTAGCTCCACTGACCTCCAGAATATCATATTCCAAGCCCTTCAATCCCTTAATGTAGAAGCTGCTAAATCTTGTCTTATTCTGATTGTGTTTTCACAATATTAAAATTGTTTCTTTCTGGCTGCTTGCAGTATTTTCTCCTTGACCTAGAAACTCTGGCATTTGGTGACAATATTCCTAGCAGTTTTCTTTTGGGGATCTTTTTCAAGAGGCAATCAGTGGATTCTTTCAATTTCTATTTTGCCCTCTGGTTCTAGAATAACAAGGCAGTTTTCCTTGATAATTTCTTGAAAGATGATGTCTAGGCTATTTTTTTGATCATGGCTTTTAGGTAGTCCATTAATTTTTAAATTATCTCTCCTGGATCTATTCTCCAGGTCAGTGGTTTTTCCAATGAGATATTTCACATTGTCTTCCATTTTTTCATTCCTTTGGTTCTGTTTTATAATATCTTGATTTCTCATAAAGTCACTAGTTTTCACTTGCTCCAATTTAATTTTTAAGGTGGTGTTTTCATCAGTGGTCTTTTGGACCTCTTTTTCCATTTGGCTAGTTCTGCCTTTCAAGGTATTCTCCTCTTTGGCTTTTTGGAGCTCTTTTGACATTTGGGTTAGTCTGTTCTTTAAGGTGTTATTTTCTTCAGTATTTTTTGGGTCTCCTTTAGGAAGTCATTGACTTGTTTTTCATGGTTTTCTTGCATCACTCTCATTTCTCTTCCCAGTTTTTCCTCTGCTTCTCTAACTTGCTTCTCCAAATCCTTTTTGAGCTCTTCCTTAGCCTGAGACCAATTCATATTTTCTTGGGGGCTTTTCATGTAGGCTCTTTGACTTTGTTGACTTCTTCTGGCTGTATGTTTAGATCTTCCTTGTCACCAAAAAAGGAATATAGAGTTTGAGTTTGAGTCTGTGTTTGAATCTGAGTTTGTTTTCGCTGCCTGTTCATGTTCCCAGCCAACTACCTGACCCTTGAGCTTTTTGTGGGGATATGACTGCTTGTAGAGTAGAGAGTACTTTGTTCCAAGCTTTAGAGTCCAAGCACTGCTGTTTTCAGAGCAACTTCTACTCCACCTTCACCCCAGGCTCTGTCACTGCAGCACTTCTCCTCCCCCAAGAACTGCCAACCAGGACTGCAATACAGATCCAAGCAGCGCACAGCAAGAGAATCTGCCTTTGTGCCCACAAAGTGCTCCTTGCATTCCCGCTCTCATCAGCGGCTAGATTCCTCCTACTGTGTGAGCCAGGGACTTGGGAAGCACCTGATGCTGTAGCTCTGGAAGCAGCCTCAGGAGTTTCCTACTGCTGCTACCGCCACTGCTGCATGACCTCCCCCACCCCCAGGGCTGGTGGTCAGACCGCTCTGAACTTGATTCCACAGTTTCCCTCTAACCTGCTCTTTGGTGTTTGTGAGTTGAGAAGTGTGGTAACTGCCATGGCTCACTGATTCATGGCCCAAAGACCTGTTTTGGCTGGCTGACTCTGGGTCTGGTCTGTCCTGGTGCAGCTGGGCCATGCTCTGCTCCCAGACCATGCAATAGACCTTTCTGGGAGACCATCCAGGCTCTCTTGGACTGGAGACCTGTTTCCCTCTGCTATTTTGTGGGTTCTGCAGCTGTAGGATTTGTTCAGAGCCATTTTTACAGGTTTTTGGAAAGGTTTGGGGGAGAGCTTAAGCAAGTCCCTGCTTTTCAGTCACCATCTTGGCTCCACTCCCCCACCCCCATTCTAATTTTCGAGGAGACATTTTCTTTCTTTAAGATTTTGAATGTCTTATTCCAGTTGGTTGACTTTCTTTTCATAATCTTGTTGTTTTTCTTGGATTGTTCTTGCTTTTTGAATTTTTCCTTGGTCTGTCTCATCTGATTTCTGAAGTCTTTTTAAAGTTCTTCTATGAGTTCTTTTTGGGAAGGTAACCATTTGATATTACTCTTTGGTGTAGTAGAGGCTTTTTTTTTTCTTTTTGCTTCGGTATCTTCTTCTGAAGACCAGCCCCATTCTTCTGTATTCCCACAGTAACTTTTTATAGTTGAATTCTTTCTCCTTTGCCTACTCATTTCAAAAAAAAAATGTAGCAGCTTATTTTTTGTAATCACCTCTAGTCCTAGAGCATACTCCAGGGTGGTACCTCTGGCCTTAGGTCCTCCTTGCATTCTCCACTCTGAGTGGACCTCAAACCAAGAACCCCACCCTCCTATAAGTGCCCACAGACAGCAGCATCCCCACCCCACTACTTCTGCACTTACTGGGAGTATGATTTTTTTTTCTCACCCAGGGTTATATCTCCACAGTACAGCTGGGCCTTTCATTTCTTATCAGCAACTCCCCCACTCAGAGTCTGAATCCCCACGCTGTCTGGGAGGTGAAAGTTCCTGTGACTGGGGCTGCCCCAAACCCAGATAGTCCCAGGATTCAAGGCTTCCTGTGTCAACAAAACTAGCCTAGAAGTGTCTGCTCTTCACAGGGACCAAACCTTGTTCCTGAGATTTTTCTTCAGTTCTTCTCTGTCCCAGGAGAACCACTGTTCTGCCCCAACTGTTGTTTATTTTTACTGCTCTATGTTCACACTGAAACTCTTATTTTATCTCACTTGTTGGGGAAATCTGGAAAGCTTGGAATTTTCTGACCTACTCTGCCATTTCCCTGGTACCCTCTCAAAAAGTTCATGTAATAATGAGATTAACTTTTCTTCAAATGTTCGATAAATTGTAAATTTATTAGGCACCAAGTTTTTTTTCCTCCCCCTTCTGAAAGTTTACTTATGACTTAATCAATTTCTTTTTCACAGAATGAGTTGATTACATAGCATTTTTAATTCTATTAACCTGGGCAGTTTATATTTTTATAAATATCCATCCATTAATTAAGTTTTTAGTTTTATTGGAATATATTTGGAGAAATAGTTCCTAACAATATGTCTTTTTCATTTTTGAGAATTATAATTTGGCTTTCCTCTTTTTCAAATTAAATTGCCTAATAGTTTATTTATATTTATGATTTTACTCTGTGGTCAGAGAGAATGAGCTGCTAGACTAGTCTTGTTCTACAGTTCCTGCTATGGTCACTTATCTCTAGGATGAATTTGTGATCTTGGGCTGGAGAACTCACATACTGTGGTTTTTCCTTAGATTTCTTGATTAATAATCATTTTGGTACTTTCCTTAGGTCTTTTTAAATTAGTTGTGGGGAGAGTCGGGCAATAATTCTTCTTCATCCACTCCTACTATCGTTCCTTTCCTGGCTCTACTGTGGACCTTCTAGACTTTAGAACCATGGCTCAGTTATCATGTAATTTTGGAACTTCCCTTATCACTTGGCAGCACCTCTTCCTGGAATATCCAATTAAATGTGTGGCCTGCTCACTCTGGAATATCTCTTTGCCAGGCTAATCCCCTTCTCTCATTGGTGAGTTCCTCTTCAGGTCTCAATTTTTGTGGAAGGGCACAAAGTAGTGTGGTAATTGAGTGAACCAAACTGACTTCATCTTGTGACTCAATTCTGGAGCTAGCTCAGTTCCCTTTTCAATTATGGGGCTGGTCCAATTTCTGTCTTGTGGGAAAACTGTTAGTTGTGAGAATTATAAGAAAACTTTATTGCATTGTTTGAACCTAAATTATGTGGCTTCTAAGCTATACCACCTCTACTTGTTGCTTAGAGACCCTTAACTAAGGACCTAAGTTATGCTTACCAGAAACCCAGTCAAATCTAAAGATTAATGCAAGGAGATTTCCCACAGTTATACATCTCAAACAACCTGTATGTCTCACCTGAAAACTGGCCCCATACTGATTAACCATTTATTGTTTCCGTGTCCCTTTGATTGAATATAGAAGCCAGGATGGGGGCAGAATGGAACACCTCATTTTCTGATTTCAGGGAACTGTTCCTATTTTCTTCTCCTTCCCAACTTTAAAAGTCCCTAATCTTTCCTCCAATTACAAATCAGATTATATAGTTGTGTATACTTCTATTGTTTTCTTTTAATTAATTGGTCCTATTTGATTAATTGTTTTTAATGCATAAAAACTGTCTCCCCTTGTATTAGGGGTCCAGTGCCAAAGCTGAGGATGCCTAGTCCAGATTTGTTTTGCAACTGGCATGCATTGCTTAATAAATTAATATGCTCAGAAGCTCAAACTTTTTGTTTCCTCAGTCATTTCATCTTTCACATGGTAAAGTTTTTGGCAAGCTATACTGGGAAGACATATGACTCCAAACCCCAGGACAGCATTTCAGAAAAAACCCCTAAAGTCCTATGGTTACCAAATGAATTTTTCACAGAAGACTGCTCCCTAACGTCAGACTCCTGCTCTCAATCCTTATTTCTTTTTCAAGCCAAAACAAATGCTTTTTATTTCAATTGATCAGAAGATTTGCAAGAAATGGAACAATGCATCAGTACATTTAGTATGTCCCACTTCATGAAGCTATGGCTACCTGAAGTGGTGTCTGGTTTAAACTTTTACAATTAATTCAGGCATATTTTTCAGTCAGTTAATACCTTGAAACTCAGGGCAAGATATTCTCATTTTGTGACTACAGGGAGGCAAAAGTTGTGTACAATAGATAACTAAAATCGATTTCTCTGTATCCAAAGGCCTTTAGCCTCAGCATTGTCTACTAAAACTTATTGTATATAGGTATTTAAATAAGTCACAGTAAGTAGAAAGATGAATACCACTGGAAGTGAGGTTTATAATCTGGGCACTGTATTACAGGTCCATTCAGCCCCAATAGTCACGAAATGGACAAGGAAGCCTGAAATTGCAGTACCAAATGGCTTCTACCCCCCCTGTATTGAGATACAAAAACTCGTAATCTCAAACACACACACACACACACACACACACACCCACACACACACACCATACAGGTTTGAAATTAACATGTACAGATGAGGGAGTCTACCTAGATGGTTCCAATTTGAATATCTACTAAGCCAAGGTAAAATTTAGGTTTAATTTGCATTTCTCTAATCAATAGTGATTTAAAGCATTTTTTCAAATGCCTACAGATATCTTAAATTTCTTCCTCTGAAAACTGCCTGTTCGTATCCTTTGACCATTTCTCAGTTGAGGAATGACTTGTATTCCCATAAATTGGGCTCAGTAGTAGTAAAATACCAGTAGTTCCCCTGTACAGAATTTTGGTAGCTTGAACCAGGGGATACTCTTGATATTTATAGGAACGACCAAACAGAACCCAATTTAATTATGTGATATCTGACATAAATCTATGAGAGATTCAGCTTGTTTTGACCTTAATTTGGTTCCTTTATTTACTGCAAATTGAAAAAAAACTAAGGCTACTAAGTATGTGTTTATCTTATTCTTTGTGTTTTAGTTTCTTTGTAAAATGAAAGTCTTTGTTTTGTGTCATATTTAGTGTTGTTTGTAGATTCTGTTACCTTGAAAAATTTCTGAGAAAATACAGCCAGTCAGAAGAACTACTAAAAAGATGAAGCAAATGACGTTAGAATGCTGCGGAATATTAATGAAGTTTCACATTTGAAGCAGTTATCCCAGATGCTAAACTCTCTGTCCCAGTAAGCAGGACTTCTCCCACTTTTGGCTTTCAGCAGATTAGATTAAAAAGAAAGGGGGGTGGAGCAAAGATGGCCATGTGAAAACAGCATATCACTGGAGTTCTCTCACAAGTTCTGTCAGATACCTCTAAAAAAAAGTGAATTTGAGCAGATTTGAGGGAGTTAGAAGCCACTAGTAGACTGAGTGGAGCAAATTTCCAAGACAGGAAAGTCCAAAAGGTCAACAGGATAGATCTCTAGGCTGGGAGAACACCTGGCATATGGAGTTGCACCAGACAGCACCAAAGTGGAAACAACTGCAAAAACCAGCCAGCAATCCAGGCTGGGAGAAAGCTGGGCACCCAAAACTGGCAGAGATCCCCAGGCCTCCCAACCCAACAGGAGTCGCTCAGAGTGATGGGAGTTAACAGCGACTGCAACCACAAGACATCCACTCCTGAGGCTTACAGCCCAAAGGTTTGAAACACACCTTCTTAAACTTCTGGGAGACATAATGGCCAAGTAAACGGCTCTCATCCCTGCTTCCCTGATTGACCCAGAGAATTCCTCAGGGAAAAATTCTGGAATAGAGGAGACAGAAGTGGAGCTTCAGTAGCCAAACAGTAGGAATTCATGAATCCTAGAAGGGTGGAGCCAGCAAGGATCAACACCAGGAACCCAGACATGCCTTTGCACAGCCAGGGGAAGTGGCAGACACCAGCAGAGACAAGAGCTGAGACCACCACTTCTGGAGAGCACCCCCAGGGGAAGAGGAGACTTCTGGCAGCCGGACAACAAAGCCAGTAACTAGACTCACAATTCCTAGAACAAGGAAACTGAAACAGAGCTCCCTGAGCCCCAAAAGCAGAAATCCATTGTAAAGCCAGGAAAAAGCTCACCAATACGAAGAAGAACATGAAAAAACTGAGGACCATTGATTCTTTTTATGGAGACAGGGAAGATCAAAATACCAAATCAGAAGAGAACAGCATTGACACTATACCCACATCTGATACCTCAAAAGGGAATGTCAGCCAGTCTCCAGCCCAAAAAGCATTGCTGGAAGAGCTTAAGGAGGGTTTGAAAAACCAATTTAGGGAGGTAAAAGAAAAACTGGAAAAAAAACCACGGATGAGATCAAATCTTTAAGAAGTACAATTGGCAAAATGGCTAAGGAGATTCAGAATCTAAATAGAGAAACTGACACCCTGAAAGGGAAAATCAACCAACTGGAAAAGGAGAATGAAAAGCAAAATTAAGACAACAACTCATTAAAAATTAGAATTGAGCAAGTAGAAGTTAATGACTCTATGAGGCATCAAGAAGTAGTCAAGCAAAATGCAAAAATGAAAAAATAGAAGAAAACATGAAATATCTGATTGGAAAAACAACTGACCTGGAAAATAGATCCAGGAGAGACAATTTAAGAATTATTGGTCTACCGGAAAGCCACAATGAAAAAAAGAGCCTGGACTGTATCTTTGAAGAAATTATCAAAGATAAGTGCCCAGAGGTCCTAGAAACAGATGGGAAAATAGTCATTGAATGAATTCACAGATCATCCCCTGAAAGACATCCCAAATTGAAAACTCCAAGAAATATTATAGTCAAATTTCAGAATTACAAAGTCAAAGAAAAAATACTACAAGCAGCCAAAAAGAAACAATTCAAATATCATGGAACTACAGTCAGGATCATGCAGGATCTTTCAGCTTCTACATTAAATTACAGAAGAAATTGGAATATGATATTCCAAAGGGCAAAGGAGCTTGAACTACAACCAAGGATCAACTACCCAGTAAAACTGAGCATAATTTTTTCAGGCAAGGAGATGGACATTCAATGAAATAAGGGAATTTCAGACCCTCCTGACAAAAAGGCCAGAACTCAATGGAAAAATTGATCTTCAAATACAAAATTCAAGAGAGACATAAAAAGGTAAACAGGGGGAAAACACCCCCACAAACCTTGTTAATAAGGGCAAATTATTTACATCTTTATATAAGATTATATTGTTTTATATATGTTATATATACATATATATATATGTCAATCTTGAGAAAAGTACAGTTATGAAAATTGGAAGGGATACACATAGACTATGGATGTCAGCATAAAATGGATATAATGATAAAAACATAATTAAGAGATGTGAAAGGAGGGTTCTGGGAAAAGAGGTAAGGAGGTAGTAGAAAAGGGCAAATTACATCAAACAAAGAGGCACAAAAACACATTATATTAGAGGGAAAGATGGGAGGAAGAAGAGTAGTATATGAGCTTTACTCTCATTGGATTTGGTTCAAGAAGAAAATAACATACTCTGAAAAGTACAGAAATCAAACTTGTCCTACAGACAGTAGGAGGGGAAAAGGGAAAGAAAAGGGGGATGGTCAGAAGGGAAGGAAGAAGTAGCAAGGGGAAAAGGGTAAGATGAGGGAGGGAAATCAAGAAGGAGGGCAAATTGAGGAAGGTGGTGGTCAAAAGCAAAACTCTTTTGAGGAGTGGAAGGGGGGAGGGAGAAATAAAAGCATAAATTGGGGGAGGGGAACAGGGTGGAGAAAAAGACACAGACTGTAATCATAACTGTGAATGTGAATGGGATGAACGCTCCCATAAAACAGAAGCAGATAGCAGAATAGATTAAAAACTATAATCCTACAATATGTTGTTTGCAAGAAACATATTTGAAACAGGGGGATACACACAGGGTAAAAGTAAAAGGATGGAGTAGAATATATTGCGCTTCAGCTAAAGTAAAAAAAAAAATGTAGGAGTAACAATCCTAATCTCAGACAAAGCAAAAGCAAAGATAGATCTAGTTGAAAGAGATAAGGAAGGACACTATATCCTGCTAAAAGGCACCATAGACAATGAAGAAATGTCATTATTTAAACTATAACCACCAAGTGGTATAGCATACAAATTCGTAGAGGAGAAATTAAGGGAGTTACAGGAAGAAATAGACAACAAAACAGTACTAGTTGGGGACCTCCCCCTCCCCCTCTCTGAACTTGATAAATCTAACCACAAAATAAACAAGAAAGAAGTTAAGGAGGTGAGTAGAATTTTAGAAAATGCAGATATGACAGATTTCTGAAGAAAACTGAATGGAGATAAAAAGTAATATACTTTTTTCTCAGCAGTACATGGCACATGATCTAAAATTGACCGTATACTAGGGCATAAAAACCTCACAATCCAGTGCAGAAAGGCTGAAATAGTCAATACATCCTTCTCAGATCATGATGCAATAAAATTATTTGTAATAAAGGACCATGGAAAGATAAACTAAAAATTAATTGGAAACTAAATCATCTAATCCTAAAGAATGAATGGGCCAAAGAACAAATCATAGAAACAATTAATAACTTCATTCAAGAGAATGACAATGAGACAACATACCAAAACTTATGGGATGCAGCAAAAGCTGTTCTTAGGTGAAGTTTATATCTCTAAATGCTTACATGAATAAAAGAGATAAAAAGGAGATTAATTAAATGGGCATGCAACTGAAAAAAAACTAGAAAAAGAACAAATTGAAAATCCCTAATTAGATACCAAATTAGAAATACTGAAAATCAAAGGAGAGATTAATAAAATTGAAATAAAGAAAACTATTGAACTAATAAATAAAATGAAGAGCTGGTTTTATGTAAAAAAAAACAATGACATTGATAAACCCCTGATCAATTTAATTAAAAAAAAGAAAGAAAAAAAACAAATTACCAGTATAAAAAATGGAAAGGGTGAATTCACCTCCAATGAAGAGGAAATTAAAACAATAATTAGGAATTATTTTAGCCCAATTGTATGCAAATAAATTTAATAACCTCGGGGAAATGGAGGAATATTTACAAAAATACAAATTGCCCAGGTTAACAGAAGAGGAAGTAAATTACCTGATTAACCCCATCTCAGAAAAAGAGATTGAGTAAGCCATCAATGAACTCCCTAGAAAAAAATCTTCAGGGCCAGATGGTTTTACATGTGAATACTATAAAACATTTAAAGTACAATTAATTCACATACTTTATAGACTACTTGGGAAAATAGGTGAAGAAAGAGTACTACAAAATTCTTTTTAGGACACAGATATGGTACTAGTACCTAAACCAGGAAGATTCAAAACAGAAAGAAAATTATAGACCTATTTCACCAATGAATATTGATGCAAAAAATTTAAATAAAATATTAGCAAAAAGATTTCAGCAACTTATCATGAGAATAATACACTATGCCCAGCTAGGATTTATTCCGGGAATGCAAGGCTGGTTCAATATTGGGAAAATTATCAGCATAATTGATCATAGCAATAACAAAAGCAGCAGAAACCATATGATTATCTCAATAGATGCAGAAAAAGCTTTTGACAAAATACAATGTCCATTCCTATTAAAAACATTGGAAAGCATAGGAATAAATGGAGTGGAGTCTTCATTAAAATATAAATAGCATCTAACTAAAACCATAAGCAAGTATTATATGTAATGAGGATAAGCTAGATGCATTCCCAATAACTTCCAGGGTGAAACAAGGATATCCATTATCACCCCGATTATTCAATTTGGTAGTAGAAATGTTAGCTTTAGCATCAAGAGAAGAAAAAGAAATTGAAGGAATTAGAATAGGCAAAGAAGAAACTAAATTATCACTTTTTGCAGATGATATTATGATTTACTTAGAGAATCCTAGAGATTCAAGTAAAACAACTACTTGAAATAATAAAAAACTTTAGCAAAGTTGCAGGATATAAAAAAACCCACATAAATCCTCAGCATTCCTGTATATTACTAACAAAGCCCAACAGCAAGAGATAGAGAAATTCCATTTAAAGTTACTGTTGACACTATAAAACTTTTGGGAGTCTATCTTCCAAGACAAACTCAGGGCCTCTATGAACACAATTACAAAATACTTTTCACACAAATCAAGTCAGATCTAATTAAATGGAATAACATCAGTTACTTGTGGTTAGGCCGAGCTGATATAATAAAAATGACAATTAAATTAATTTATCTATTCAGTGCCATACCAATCAAACTACCAAAAAATTATTTTACAGAGCTGGATAAAATAATGACAGAATTCATCTGGAAGAACAAAAAGGCCAGAATATCAAGGGAATTAATGAAAAGAAATGCTAGGGATGGTGGCCTAGCCATACCAGATATCAAAATGTACTATAAAGCAGCAGTCTTCAAAACTACCTGGTACTGGCTAAGAAACACAGTGGTAGATCAGTGGAATAGGTTAGGTACACAAGACACAGAAGTCACCGACTATAGCCATCTACTCTTTGATAAACCCAAAGAATCCAGCTTCAGGGCTAAGAATTCACTATTTCACAAAAACAGCTGGGAAAATTGGAAAATAGTATGGCAGAAACTGGGCACAGACCTATATCTTACACCATATACCAAAATAAAGTCACAATGAGTACATGATTTACGAATAAAGGCTGATACTATAAGCAATTTAGGAGAGCAAGGAATTGTTTACCTGTCAGATTTATGGGAAAGGGAAGAATTCATGACCCAATGAGAGATAGAGAGCATTACAAAGTACAAAATGGATGATTTTGATCATGCTAAACTGGAAACTTTTTGTATAAACAAAGCCAATGCAACAAAGATTAGGAGGGAAGCAGAAAATTGGGAGAAAATCTTTACAACCAATGTCTCTGATAAAGGCTTCATATCTAAAATGTACAGGGAACTGAGCCAAATTTATAAGAACAAAAGCCATTCCCCAATTAAAAAATGGTCAAAGGATATGAATAGGCAGTTTTCAGAGGAAGAAATTAAAGATATCTATAGGCATATGAAAAAATGCTCTAAATCACTATTGATTAGTGAAATGCAAATCAAAACAACTCTTAGGTACCACATATCTCCGGCCAGATTGGCTCACATGAAAAAACAGGAAAATGATAAATGCTGGAGAGGATGTGGGAAAATTGGAACATTAATACATTGTTGGTAGAGTTGTGAACAGATCCAGCCATTTTGAAGAGCAATTTGGAGCTATGCCCAAAGGGTTATAAAACTGTGCATACCCTTTGACCCAGCAATACCACTCCTAGGGCTATATCCCAAAGAGATCACACAAGTGGGAAAGGGACCTGTATGTACAAAAATATTTATAACTGTTCTTTTTGTGGTGGCAAAGTATTGGAAATCAAGGGGATACCCATCAATTGGGGAGTGGCTGACCAAGTTGTGGTACATAAATGTAATGGAATACTATTGTGCTATAATAAATGGGGAAGATACGGACTTCACCATAACCTGGAAAGAACTACATGATCTGATGCTGAGTGAGAGGAACAGAACCAGGAGAACATTACACACAACCACAGACATATTGATTCTGTGATGACTAACTTTGATAGACTTGTCTCCCCTCAGCAGTACAAGTCTTAAAGACAGCTCCAAGGGACTCAAGATGGAAAAAACTAGCTACATCCAGAGAAAGAACTATGGAGTCTGAATGCAGATTGAGGCAAACTATTTGCTCTCTTTTTTTCCTCTTTTTTTTGGTTTTGTTTCTTCTCTCTCATGATTCATTCCATTGGTCGTAATTCTTCTTTGCAACTTGACTATTGTGTAAAGAAGTTTAATGTGAAGGTTTATGTAGAATCTACATTGGGCTATATGCTGTCTTGGGGGAAAGGGGGGAGGGGAGGGATGGGAAGAAAATTTGAAACTCAGGAACATGTAAAACTAAGTGTTGTAAACTAAAGATAAAAATCTAATTTTAAAAAAGAAGAAAAAGAAAAATCCCTGATAATTTTTTTTTCTCCATTATTTCAGCCCTGGACATGCTGGGATTACAGAGATAAAGTCAGATAATCAATAAAAGAAACTGTAGAACTGCTAAAAATATCTTAGTTGATCTTGGAGATTAGAAGATTAATGAGATTGGAGATTTAACATTAAGGAATTTAGAGATTAATCATTTTAAGATTACAGGAGATATCTAGGTCTGTATCCCAAAGATATCATAAAAATGGGAAAAGGACCCACATGTACAAAAAATATTTATGGCAGCTTTTTTTGCAGTGGCAAAGACTTGGAAATTGAGGGGATGCCAATCAATTGGGGAATGGCTGAACAAGTTGAGGTATACACAATAGAATACTATTGTTCAATAAGAAATGGTGAGCAGGCAGACTTCAGACAAACCTGGAAAGACTTACATGAACTGATGCTAAGTGAAGTCAGCAGAACAAGAAAACATTGTACATAGTAACAGCAACATTGTATGATGACTAACTTTGATAGACTTACCTCTTCTCAGCAATGCAAAGACCTAAGACAACTCCAAAAGACTAATGATGGAAAATGCTATCCACATCCAGAAAAAGAACTGTGGAGTCTGAATGCAGATCGAAGCATACTATTTGCTCTCTTTTTTTGTTTCTTCTTTCTTGTGTTTTCTCTCATTGGTTCTAATTCTTCTTTACAATCTAACTAAGGTGAAAATATGTTTAATATGAATGTATATGTAGAGCTTATATCAGATTTCACACTGTCTTGGAAGAGGAGAGGGAAGGGGAGAAAATTTAGAGCTCAAAATCTTAAGGAAGTGAATGTTGAAGACTAAAAGTTAATTAATCAATTTTCAAAAGCATAGATCACTCATTTCTATCCCTAAAATAGAAAAGATTACAGGAGAAAACTACTGGAAGTTTTGCCCTGAAGTTCTGGAACAAGAAAGCAAATATAGAAAAATAATCCACCTATCACTGACCTGAAAGAGATATCAGGAGGATATGTAAGTTGTTCCCTGTGAGAGTAAGGTTCCAGTACTATCCAACCTTGCCCTACTATCTTTTTCTGTATCAGCTTTTCCTCTTATGCCTCATTTGTATGAGATAATTATATCATAGCAAAGTTTCAAAGCTCCCAATTTAAGGAGAAAATATTTCAAGCAACAAGAAAAAAACTAAAATATCACGGAGCTAAATAAGGATTACAGAAGACCTACCACCTACTACATTGAAAAACTATGGGTCTTGGAATACTATATTTCTGAGAGCAAAAGAGGTGGGGTTATGACCAGTGGTAACTTACCAACAAAGTAAAGTATAATCCTGAATGGAAAAAAATAGACATTTAATGAATTGAAAGGCTTTGGGGTATTTGTTACAAAATTATCAGAATTTAAGGGAAAATCTGACATATATGATCCAGGAAAAATATAAGGTAAACATTAAAGACCTTTTAATAGGGACTCAATAAGGACAAATTGTTTCCTTCTTATACGTGAAAATGTTATGTTTACTCTTATGACTATCATCCTTATTTGGGCAGTTTGAAAGAAAGGCTTGAGCTGAACTGTGTATGACAGAGTGATTCTAAAAAAATAAAACTGTGTAGGAAGAGATAAAAAGGAGTAATTATCTCATACAGATGAGGCATAAGAGGAAAAGTTGATACAGAAAAAGACAGTAGGGGTAGGGTGGATAGTACTGGAACCTTACTCTCACAGGGAACAACATACATATCTAAATTGTATAAAAGTCTTCTAAATTCAGAAAGAAATAAGAGGGCAAGGGGATAGGGCATGGGAGAGAGAATAAAGGAGGATTCTTGGAGGGGTGGGCAGGTTATGGAATAAATGGGCAAGGTAGTGCGTAGAAGTAAAGCAGATGAGTAAGAAGGGAATAGGGTAAATAGGGTGAAAAGCATAGTGAGGAAAAACAGGAAGGAGGAACATACACAAGTATTAGCTTAGAATGTGAATGGGATGAATTTATCCATAAAATGGATAGTGTACTGTGTATATTACATATAATGTACATTATATATGTATATATATAATGTACATAAAATGGAAATGGATAGCAGATTAAAAATTTGAATTCAACAATATGTTGATTTCAGGAAACACTATAAAAATGAGAGATACACATAAACATAAAATAAACACAAAATAAAAGGCAGGAGTGGGATTCATTACGTTAAAAAAAACAGGGGTAGTAATCATGATCTCAGATAAAGTTAAGGCTAAAATAGACTTAATCAAAAAAGAATAACAATGTTATTCAATATTGTTTTAGATCATTTAAAATAACTAGAGAGTATAAAAGATTTGAGAGTATATCTGCCAAAACAGACACAGGAACTAAATGAATATAAACATAAAACACTTTTTATACAAATAAAGTTACATCTGAATATCTGAAGTAATACTTATTGTTCATGGTTAGGTAAAACCAATATAATTTTAAAATGGCAATTTTACTTAACTATTTATTCAATGATATCCTAGTTAAAATACTAAAAAATTATTTTCCTAAGTTAGAAAAAATAATAACAAAGTTCATTTGGAAGAGCAAAAGGTCAGAAATTTCAAAGAAACTGGGGGAAAAAGCTGTTATCGAAGCAGATTCAGCAGTATCAGATCATAAACTATATTCTAAGGTGAAAGCATTGTTGAAGTGTAAAATGGATAATTCCTATTACTTAATTAAAATCTTCTGGTATAAATAAAGCCACTGTAGCCAAGAATAGAAGGAATGCAGAAAACTGGGAAAAAAACCTTTCATAGACAATTTCTCATGTAGGATATGATTTGGTTGGAATCTTGCTGTGGTGTAGGAAATGATATACTGGTTGATTTAGACAACATGGAAAGACTTGGATTTATGAGGGAAAATGCTATCCACCTTCAGAGAAAGAGATAACAAGTGGAAGTGTGCATAGTACAGTTTTACATATATATGTATATATATATATACATATATATGTATGATGTATGAATGTATATGTGTATGTTTATAGATATTTATGTATATGTGTTTCCAATTAAATACAGAGATGTATATGTATACACGCACACACACACACACACACACACACACACACACACATACCTCTGCTTTAACTACAGTCTTCTTTAAGGGTGGGGGAGAGGGAGGGGAAAAAATTAAGTAAAAAGTCCACAGCAGAGAACAAAAAAAAAACCCTACAAGGAAGCAAAAAAATTGTTAGGTAGCTTTGAAAACAATGTGTAGTATTTATTACATAGGTTTTCTTGAAATGAAAATTTATTGTTTTATATTGAATCATCTCATGTTCTGCTGTGTATATGGCAATGTTTTCTTTTCTTTTCTCATTTTGTATTTGTTTAAAATGATTCTAAAAATTTACAGAGTTTAGGTAAAGATAAAAAAGCAAATGGTATATAAAAATTGAAATTCTCCAAAGTCTCAGCTTCCTAATATGGGTTCCTAATTTGATCTTCCTCTTATAGGTCTATTATGAATAGAATTAGCCCCATAAGGCTCAATATGGTTTTCATCACATGAACTAGTCATTGGAAAACCAAATTTAAGAGGCTGTAGTAAACTGCATTAACTCTTGTTGATAGCAGATTTCAGCAGAATTACCTAGGAATTTCTGCAAATGATCTGGAACCTGAAATGCAGAGCCCTCTTCAGAGTTGCATGGGGAATGAGGCCTATTTCAGACTGTCCAAGAGAAAATATCCAATGACCAGATGACTACATGGGACATCTGGGACTCAAGATAAAAATGTGATGATTTAAATCAGTGGTTCCCAAAGTGGGTGATACCATTCCCCGGGGAGTGCTGGAATGATCCGGGGGCAGGGGCAGTAGTAGCCTCAGGTGTAATTGTATATTTAATCTGAGACTTTTTCCTAGTTTGTAAGATTTCCAGAGAGGCACTGAGTAATTTTTTTTTTGAAAAGGGAGTGGTAGGCCAAATAAGTTTGGGAACCTCTGATGGACATTAGGAGTGGGTTACTAACCTATATGGAGACTTGATGTTATTTAACATTGATTATCATCATTGGCCTTTTGTTCTATGATGTTTATGCTGCAAGTTTTCTGGGTTATTTTGGTGATATGTAAATCTCCTCTCTCAAAATTAGTCCTTTGTGAGCTCTCTAAGTAGTTTGATGTATAGTCTGACTTACATAATTTTGATTATGAATATATTAAAAATCTTATAAGTTTGACTCATAGGTAAGTAGTCCATGGAAGGAGTAAGCTGGCCCTTCCCCATTAATTAAAAGGGAGAATGGTGAAAATTGAATTTCTCAACCCACAGAAAATAAGGGGATCAAACTACTGGTCAGAAAGAGAAAACAGGGGAATCTCTGATGGCGTTGGGTACAGGTCAATATTGCATTGCTCATACACAGTTCTGGGGCCTAGTCTTAGAGCAAAGAGGAGAACTAGCTCATTAGTGATTGTGAACACAGGGGTACAGGGATCCTGGTCACAGTTCCAGGGTGGAAAAGAGTCTTGAGATCAATCACAAACAAGAGCACAGCCCAAGAGAGCAGTGATGACACCTCTCCTTAGATCATACCACCATGGTAGAACCAAAAATCTACATAGCCCCAGAGCTAGCTCTGAAAACAGCAACAGGAAAAACCTGAAGCCTGGGACAGTATTCCTTCAGCCCTGGGAGCTGAGTATAACATAAAGTTATAAATCAAGATAAACGCTAGAAAAATGAGCAAAATAAGAAAAGAATCTGACAATAGAAAGATACTATGGTGATAGGGAAGATGAAGACACAAATTCAGAAGAAGAAAATGAAGACAAAATAGCTAAATGCAAACTTTCAAAGAAAAATGTGAATTGGTCACAGGCACAAAAAGAATTCTGGAAGAGCTCAAAAAAAGTTTTCAAAATTAAAAGAGGAAAAGGAAAAATTGGGAAAAGAAATTAAAATAATGCAAGAAAACTATGAAAAGAAAGTGAACAGTTTGAAAAAGGAGGCACAAAAAAACAAGAAAATAATACCTTAAAAATAGAATTGGCCAAATGGTAATAGAGGTACAAAAATTTACTAAAGAAATAATTACTTAAAAATTAAAATTTGGCAAGAGGAAGCTAATGACTCTATGAGAAATCAATAAATATTTTTAAAAACAATGAAAAAATAGAAGAAAAATTTTTTAATATCTCAAGGGAAAAATCACTGACCTGGAAAAAAAGATTGAGGAGAGATCATTTAAGAATCATTAAGACCACTTGAAAGCCATGATTTAAAAAAAAAGACATTATATTTCAAGAAATTATCAAGGAAAGCTGAAGTGATATCCCAGAACCAGCAGATAGGAGAAATTGAAAGAATTCGCTATCACCTCCTGAAAGAAATTCCAAAATGAAAACTTCCAGGAATCTCACAGTCAAATTCCAGAGCTCCCAGATCAAGGAAAATATAGTCCAAGCATCCAGAAAGAAACCATTCAAATATTGTGGAGCCACAATCAATATAACACAAGATGTAACTGCTATTAAAAGATCAGATGATTTATCATATTAAAGGCTCAAAGGGCTTGGAATATGATATTCCATAAGATAAAGGAGCTAGGATTACAACCAAGGATAAACTAACCACCAAAACTGAGCATAAACTGTCAGGGGGAAAAGGCATTCAATGAATAGAGAATTTTCAAGCATTCCTCATGAAAAAAACAAGCTGAATAGAAAATGTGACTTTCAAATATAAGACTCAAGAGAGGCACAAAAAGGTAATCATAAAAGAGAAATCATAAAGGCTTTAATAAGGTGAAATTTTACATTCCTACATGAGAAGATGATTCTTCTAACTCCTAGGAACTTTATCACTATTAGGGCATGAGTATACATAAAGGGTATGGGTGAGAGTTGATTATAATGGGATGATTTAAATAAAAATTGAGGAGTTGGAAAGAGGAATGCATTAGGAGAAGGGGGAAGGGAGAGGTAGAATGGGGAAAATTATGTCACATAAAAGAGAAAAAAAAGAAGAGCTTTTACAGTAAAGGAGAAAATGGTGGGAGGGGTTGTGCCATATAGTGTTTGAACCTTATTGTCATCAGAATTGGCTCAAAGAAGTAATCATACACACTCAGTTCGGTATAGAAATCTACCTGACCCTATGGGGAAGGAGGAGGGGAAGGGAATAAGAAAAGAGGGGGATGATAGAAAAGAGGGCAGATTGGGGGAGGTGGCATTAAGAAGCAAAACAGACTTTTGTGGAAGGCCAGGGTGAAAGGAGAGAGAAAAGAGGACAAACCTAAAATAGGATAGAGGGAAATACACTTAGTAATGATAACTCACCCATAAAATAGAAGTGAATAGCAGAGTGGATTAAAAACCAGAAACATACTTGAAGCTGAGGGACAAACACAGAGTAAAGGTAAGGGGCTGGAGCAGAATCTAATACCCTTCAGATGAAGTGAAAAAAGCAGAGTTAGCAATTACGATCTCAGATAAAACAAAAGTGAAAATATATCTAATTAAAACAGATAAACAGGGAAACCACATTTAGCTTTTTAAATTTTTTTCTTTTATTTTTCTGTTTTAACTCCAGGCTACTTCAGACTAAAGACCTATGGCTCAATACTAAAAGGCTAATCATTTTGGGATGACAAAGCAATCATCTCACTGAGCTCTTGGACCCTTTTAAAAATATATATTTATTTATTTTTAGTTTTCAGTATTCACTGTCACATGATTTTGAGTTCCAAATATTCTCTACATTTCTCTCCTCCCTCCACCCCAAGACAGTATGAATTCTGATTACCCTTTCCACCAATCTGCTCTCCCTTCTATCCCCTCCTCCCCTTCTGTTTAATCCCTTCTATTTTCCAGTAGGGTAATATACATTTCTCTACCCTATTGCCTGTATATCTTATTTCCCAGTTTCATGTAAAAATTATTTTTAACATTCATTTTTAAAACTTTTGAGTTCCAAATTCTCTCCCTTCCTCTCTCCCCACCTACCCTCATGGAAAAGGCAAGCAATTTGATATAGGTTATACATGTACAAACATGCAAAACATTTCCATAATAGTCATGGTATGAAAGACTAACTACATTTCTCTCCATCTTATCCCACCCCCCTTTTATTCTATTCTCTCCTTTGTCTCTGTCCCTCCTCAAAAGTGTTTGCTTCTGATTAACCCCTACCTGATTCTGCCCTCCTTTCTATCACTTCACCCCCACCCCTTTCTAATCCCCTTCCGCCTGCTTTTCTGTAGGGTAAGATAGATTTCCCTACCCAAATCAGTATGTTATTCCCTCCTCAAGCCAAATCTGATGAGAATAAGGTTCACTCATTCCCTCTCATCTGCCCCCTCTTCCCCTCCATTGTCAAAGCTTTTTCTTCCCTATTTTATGTGAGATAATTTACCTCATTCTACCTCTCCCTTTCTCCTTCTCCCAGTACATTCCTCTCTCACCCATTAATTTTATTTTTTATATATCATCCCTTCACATTAAACTCACCCTGTGCCATCTATCTATCTATCTATCTATCTATCTATCTATCTATCTATCTATCTATCTATCCCCTCCAACTACCCTAATAAGGCTCTCATAAGTTACAAATATCACCTTTCCATGTAGGAACATAAACAGTTCAATTTCAGTAAGCCCCTTATGATTTCTCTTTACTGTTTACCTTTTCATGCTTCTCTTGAGTATTGTATTTTAAAGTCAAATTTTCTATTCAGCTGTTTTTTTTTCCTCAAGAATGCATTAAATTCCTCTGCGTCATTGAATATCAATTTTCCCCCTTCATTGATTGCACTCAGTTTTGCTGGGTGATTCTTGGTTTTAATCCTATGTCCTTTGACCTCCAGGATATCTATATTCTGAGCCCTTCAATCCCTTAATGTAGAAGCTGCTAAATCTTGTGTTATCCTGACTGTGGTTCCACAATATTTGAATTTCTGGTTACTTGCAAATATTTTCTCCTTGACTTGGGAATTCTGTAATTTGGCTATATTATTCTTAGCAGCTTTTCTTTTGGAATCTCTTTCAGGAGGTGACCAGTGGATTCTTTCAATTTCTATTTTATTTTCTGGTTCCAGAATATTAGAGCAGTTTCTCCTGAAAATTTCTTGAAAGATGATGTCTAAGCTTTTTTTTTTATCATGGCTCTCAGTCCAATAATTTTTAAATTATCTGTCCTGGATCTATTTTCCAAGTCAGCTGCCTTTCCAATGAGATATTTCACATCATCTTCCATTTTTTCATTCTTTTGGTTTTGTTTTATAATTTCTTAATTTCTCAGAGTCATTAGCTTCCATGTGCTCCATTCTAATTTTTAAGGAAGTATTTTCTTCAGTGAGCTTTTGTACCCCCTTTTCCATTTTGGGCCAATTCTGCTTTTTAAAGTATTCTCCTCATTGGCTTTTTGGACCCCTTTCACCACTGGGTCTAGTCTATTTTTTAAGGTGTTGTTTTTTTCAATATTTTTTGGATCTCCTTTAGCAAGCTGTTGATTCATTTTTCTTTTTTTTTAATTAATATATTGTTAGTTTTCAACATTCATTTCCACAAGAATTTGAGTTCCAAATTTTCTCCGCATCTCTCCCCTCCCCCCACCCCAAGATGTCATTCGTTCAGATTACCCATTCCCCTAGTCTGCCATCCCTTTTATCATCCCCCCATCCCCTTCCCCTTACTTTCTTGTAGGGCAAGATAGACTTCTATACCCCATTGCCTATATATCTTATTTCCCAATTGCATGTAAAAACCATTTTTAATATTTGTTTTTAAAACTCTGAATTCCAAATTCTCTCCCTTCTTCCCTCCCCACCCACCCTCATTGAGAAGGCAAGCAATTCAATATATGTTATACATGTCTAGTAACCTAAAACACTTCCATAATAGTCATGTTGTGAAAGACTATATTTCCCACCATCATATCCCACCCCCTATTTATTCCATTTTCTCCTTTGACCCTGTCCCTCCTCAAAAGTGTTTGCTTCTGACTTCCACCTCACCCAATCTGCTCTCCTTTCTATCATGACCCCCTCTCATCCCCTTCCCACCTACTTTCTTGTAGAGTAAGATACCCAATTGAGTGTGTATGTTATTCCCTCCTTAAGCCAAATTCGATAAGAATAAGATTCACTCATTCCCTTTCACCTCCCCCCTCTTCCCCTCCATTGTAAACGCCTTTTTTGCCTCTTTTATGTGAGATAATTTACCTCATTTTATCTCTCCCTTTCTCCTTCTCCCAATAAATTCCTCTCTCACCCATTAATTTTATTTTTATATATCATCCCTTCATATTAAACTTACCCTGTGCCCTCTATCTATCTATATATGTATGTATGTATGTATATATATATATATATATATATATATATATATATATATATATATATATATATTCCCTCCAACTACCCTAATAACAAGAAAGGTCTCATAAGTTACAAATATCATCTCTCCATGTAGACACATAAACTGTTCAACTTTAGTAAGCCCCTTATGATTTCTCTTTCCTGTTTACCTTTTCATCCTTCTCTTGAGCACTGTATTTGAAAGTCAAATTTTCTATTCAGTTCTGGTCTTTTCATTAAGAATGATTGAAAGTTCTTGGTCTTGTTGAATGTCCATTTTTCCCCTGAAGGATTCTTCTCAGTTTTGCTGGGTAGGTGATTCTTGGTTTTGATCCTAGCTCCTTTGACCTCCAGAATATCTATATTCCAAGCTCTGTGATCCCTTAATGTAGAAGCTGCTAAATTTTGTGTTATCCTGACTGTGGTTCCACAATATTTGAATTGGTTTTTTTTTGGTTACTTCCAATATTTTCTCCTTTACCTGGGAACTCGGGAATTTGGCTACAATATTTCTAGGAATTTTCCTTTTGGGATCTTATTCAATAGGCAATCAGTAGATTCTTTCCATTTCTATTTTACCCTCTGGTTCTAGAATATCAGGGCAGTTTTCCTTGATAATTTCTTGAAAGATCATGTCTAGGCTCTTTTTTTGATCATGACTTTCAGGTAGTCTAATAATTTTTAAATTATCTCTCCTGGATCTATTCTCCACATCAGTGGTTTTTCCAATGAGATATTTCATATTGTCATTAACATTCTTTCATTCTTTCGGTTCTGTTTTATAATTTCTTGATTTGTCATAAAGTCATTAGCTTTAATTTGCTCCATTCTAAATTTTAAGGCATTGTTTTCTTCAATGATCTTTTGGACCTCCTTTTCCATTTGGCCAATTCTGCTTTTTAAGGCATTTTCCCCCGCATTGGCATTTTGCACCTCTTTTCTCATTTCGGTTAGTCTATTTTGTAAGGTGCTATTTTCTTCAGTATTTTTCTGGGGTCTTCTTTAGCAAACTGCTGACTTGATTTTCATGATTTTCCTGGATCACTCTTATTTCTCTTCCCAATTTTTCCTCTACTTCTTACTTGATTTTCAAAATCATTTTTGATCTCTTCTAGGACCTGCAACCAAGTCATATTTTTCTTGGAGGCTTTGGATGTAGGAGCTTTGACTTTTTTGTTTTCTTTTGGTTGTATGTTTTGATCTTCTTTGGTTTGATCTTCTTTGGAATCTTACCAAAGTAAGATTCTATAGTCTGAGATTTTTATGCTGCTTGCTCATTTTCTCAGGCAATTATTTGACTTTTGAGTTCTTTGTCAAGGATCTGCTTCCAGAGTGGAGAGTGCTCTGTCCCAAACTTCAGGATTTTGTGCAGCTATTTTCAGAGACACTTCCTGGCACCTGTAAATTTTCAGTTCTTTCAAGGTTGTATGATCAAAGGAGAGGTGTTTATTCCTCTCCTGGCCTGTGCTCTGATCTGTGACCTCAAGCACTCTTTTCTGCCTTGGAACTGTGAGGAGGACTCCCTCTCTACAGCCACCACAAGCTCTGCCACACCAGTGCTCCTCCTCATGCCATCACTGCCATCTAGGACTGTGATGCAGATCTAAGCAGGGCAAAACAAGAGAATCCTGCTTCAGTGCCAGCAAAGAGATCCCTGCAATCCCCCTCTCATCAGCTGCTTGATCTTCTCACCATCTGTAGGCCCGGAGCTCTGGAAACAGCTGCTGCTGCTATTGTCACCACCGTCACTGCCACCACATCTGCCACCCAAGGGCTGTGACTGGAACATACTCCTCTCTCACCCAGCTAAGACAGACTTTTCCCACAGACCTTCTACATTTTGTTTTGTGTTTGTGGATTGAGAAGTCTAGAAACTGCCACAGCTGCCAGTGATTCAGTCCCTTGAGGCCTGCTCCAGGCCTTGTCTGTGTTGGCACAGCCCATGCTGGATGGCACTTTGGTCCCAGCCCAATGTGATAGACCTTTCTTGTGGACCTTCCAGGTTGCCTTGGTTAGAATTTGTTTCACTCTGCCATTTTGTGGGTTCTAGAGCTCTAGAATTTGCTTAGAATTATTTTTACAGGTATATGCAGGTGTTTGGGGGAGAGATCAAGTATGTCCCTGCTTTTACCCCGCCATCTTGTCTCTGCCCCTGTTGCCTCATTTTCATGATTTTCTTGTGTCACTCTCATTTCTCTTCTCAATTTTTCCTCTACTTCTCTTATTTAACTTTCAAAATCCATTTTGAGCTCTTCCATCACCTGTGACCAATTCATATTTTTCTTGGAGGCTTTGGATGTAGGAGCTTTGACTTTTTTGTTTTCTTCTGGTTGTATGTTTTGATCTTCCTTGTTGACAAAGTAAATTTCCATAGCCTGAGTTTTTTTTCCTCTGTTCATTTTCCAGATTTTGAATTCTTTGTTAAGGTAGGACTCTACTTCCAATGTGGAGGGTGTACTGCCCCAAGCTTCAGGGGTTTTGTGCAGCTGTTTTTAGGGATACTGCTAGGGACCTGTAGGTTTTTGGTTCTTTCAAGGTGGTATGATCTAAGAAGTGTTGGCTCCTGGCCTGGCCTGTGATCTGGTCTGTGAGTGACCACAAGGACTTTTTTCTGCCCTGGAATTGTGAGAAGGGTTTCCTCTCCACTGCTGCCTTCACAAGCTCTGCTATGCCAGTGCTCCTTACCCCAGGACTGCCACCTAGGGCTGTGACCCAGATCCAAGCACAGGCAAAGCAAGAGAATCCTGCCTCAGCTCCAGCAAAGAGACCCCTGCATTCTCCTTCTGATCAGTTGTTTGATCCCTTTACCATATGTGGGTTGAGAGCTCCAGATGCAGCTGCTACAGCTGCCATGGCCACCACTGCCCTTGCCACCACCCTGGGCTATGCTGCACTCCTCTCTCACCCAGGTCCAACAGACTTTTCCTACTGACCTTCTAAGTTGTCTTTGGCATCTGTAGGTTGAGAAGTCTGGAAATCACAACAGCTACCTGCGATTCAGTCCCCTGAGGATTGCTCTGGGTTTGCTGGGGCCTGTCTGTGCTGGCATGGCTTGTGCTGGACTACATTCCTCTCCCAGCCCAGTTCAATAGACCTTTCCTTTTGACCTTCCAGATTGTCTTGGGCCGGAAATTTGTTTCACTCTGTATTTTTGTGGGTTCTGCTACTCTAGGATTTGTTTAGAGTCATTTTTATAGGTATTTGGAGGTGATTCGGCAGAGAGCTCAAGCAAGTCCCTGTCTTTACTCCACCACCTTGGCTCCACTCACCACATTTTATTTTATAGCAGCTCTTTTTGTGCTGGCAAGAATTGGAAACTGATGTGATGTCCAAGTGGGAAATGGCTGAACCAGTTGTGGTATATAATAGTGATTGTGCTATACTTACTATAAGTCCAATCTTCTCCCCATCTTGACTCCTTGGTGAGCCAATTCAACTCTACACTACCTGCTTCTCTCAAAGCCCTAGTCTCCTTATTGTAGAGTTTATTATGCCCAGTAAAACTTCAGCCTTGGATCACTCCTACCATTTGTTGCCTTCCTGTCTACATATGTGCTGCTGAAGGAAGGTGGAGAAAATCACTCAACTATTCTGATTGAGTCTGCTACATATTTATGTTACATAGACTCAACTGGGCCCTCATTGTTGCTATGTAATAATATTATACCTGAGTGTTCTCTACTGTGGTTCTTCCAAACCTTCTAATCCCTCCTCATTACTATAAGGAATGATGAGCAGAATGGTTGGAAAGAATTATATGAACTGATGCAAACTGAAGTGAGAAGAACCAGAAGAATATGTTAAATAGTAACAAATAAATTGTATGATGATCAAAGGTGAACGACTTAGCTACTCTCAGCGATACAATGATCCAAGACAATTCAGAAGGACCTAGGATGAAAACTGCTGTTGACTTCCAAAGAAAGAACTGATGGAATCTGAATGAAGATTAAATCATCCTTTTTTTTCACTCTCCACTTTTCTTGGGGTTTTTTTGGTCTGTGTTTTCTTTTGCAACATGGCTAATACACAGAAATATGTTTCCCATGGCTGCACATGTATAATCTATATCTAATTGTTTGCTGTCTCAGGGAGAAAGAAGGAGAGAGAGAGAGAGAGAGAGAGAGAGAGAGAGAGAGAGAAAGAGAGAGAGAGAGGAAAAGAATTTGGAATTAAAAATTAAAAACAAGTTGTAAAAATTATTTTTATATGTAATTGAAAAATATGATAATTTTAAAATAAAAATAATATGAAATCTGTATTCATTGATTCAATCAATCAATAAACATTGATTTCCTGCTTTAAAAAAAATTGGCCCTGTGCTGGCTAATCAATTATTGTTTCTATGTTCCTTTGATAGAATCCATACCCTTGGGAGGATTGGGACATCTTTTTTCTGATTTAAGGGAATTGTACCTGTTCACTCCCAACTTGGAAAGTCCCTACTCTTTCTTCTATTTGGTAATCAGATTACCTAATTTTATATCCTGGTTAATGGTTTTCTTTTAATTAATTGGTCTTATTGGCTTTTAATGCATAAAAAACTGTCTACCCCTCTGTTTTGGGACCAGTGCCAAAGCTGAGGGGGCCTGGTCCTGATTTGTTATGCAGTTGCTATGCATTGCTTAATAAGCTGATATGCTCAGAAGCTTGACCTTTTGTTTCCTCAATCATTTCATCTTTTACCTGCCATACAAGCCAGCCTTCATTCCTCTTCTAGCTCTACTCCAAGCCTTTGCAGAATTTATTTAAAAGCATGCCCCCACATTGGGTATGTTCGTTCTTCCCACTTTACCTTGTCCCCTCTTTCCACTACTTTTCAGCTCCCTTTTGTATGCTTTTCTCTCATTAGAATGTAACTTCCTTGAGAGCAGGGACTTTCTTTCTTTTTGTATAGTGACTGGCACAAAGTATTCACTTAAATGCCCTCAAATACCCTAACCACTCAGTTCCTCAACCTTCTCTCCTCCTTCTGTCAGCTACTCCTCCACATTCAGACATACACAGAGACTGTCATACCCTCAATCTTTCCACAACCCACAAGGGTATCACTTGTTAAAGAATTCTGAAATCCCCTGATCTGACCATAATCTATTGGCTTTTCACCTTTCCTTCTGCTTCTCTTACTCTACCCCATCACTTCCAATCCTTTGACCTTTCAATTCCTCACCAGGCTATCTCTCCTACACTAGCCACTCACTCCTCTTCTCCACATCTTGACTCCTTGGAGAACCAATTCAACTCTATGCTCTCCTCTTCTCTCAAATCCCTAGTCTCCTTATCACATAGTCCATTATGCTCAATGAAGTCTCAGTCTTGGATCACTCCTACCATTTGGTGCTTTCCTGTCTATGTATGTGCTGCTGAAGGAAGGTGGAGAAAATCACTCAACTATTCTGACTGAGTCCACTACACATTTATTTTACATAGACTCAACTGCGCCTTCGCTGTTGTGAGGTAATAATATTAAATCCAAGTGCTCACTACAGTGGTTCTTCCATATCTTTTAATCTCTCCTCAAATCTCTCCTTCCCCCAACTATCTCAGCTAATAACCTTGTCTCATATTTTACAAAAAAAATTGAGGCCATCTGCCGTGAACTCCCTCTTTTTTATCTCCTATCACTCAGATGCCTGCTCCTAGCCTTCTACATTTTCTGTCTTCTTAACACCTTACTCCCTGTCTTCAATCCAGTGATAATGGTCCCCTGGCTGTTTCATGGACAAAATACTCCATATTTTGGTTCTGGACATTTTCTCTGGCTATGCTCTCCCTTCTCTGCTCTGACTACTAAACTCCCTGGCTTTAAGTCCCAACTAAAATCCGACCTTCTACAAGAAGCCTTCCTGAGTCCTTATTAATTCCAGTGCTTTTCCTCTTTATAATAATTTCCTATTTATCCTGTATCTAGCTTGTTTTATAAATGATTGTTTGCATATTGTCTCCCCCATTAGATTTTAAGCTCCTTGTGGGGAGAGGCTGTCTTTTGCCTTTTTTTCTTTTTTGTAAACACAGTGCTTAGCACAGTGACTGGCACATGGTAGGCACTTAATAAATTTTTATTGAATTGAATTAAATTGAAACACTAGCAGGAAATTATTGCAATATATTATAAAGATCATACACAATGTCCAGGTTGGATTTATACCGGGACTTCAGGGCTGGTTCAATACTAGGAAAACCATAAGCATAAAGGACTATAGGAATAACAAAAACAATGAAGATCACATGATTATATCAATTGATGAAGAAAAAGCTTTTGACACTAGAAAACATTAAAGAGTATAACAATAAATGACAATTTTCTTAAAATAAATATTATGTTTCTGAGCATTATATTTCATTATTTTTCATTATTTGAAGTTTCCCAATAAGATCAGGGTAAAGAAAGGACATACATTGTCACCATTATTATTCAATACTGTACTAAAATGCTAACTATATCAGTAAGACAAGAAAAGTAAACTGGAGGACAAAGAATAGGCAAGAGGGGGAAAAACTGTCACTTTTTGCAGATGATATGATGGTATATTTAGAGAATAGGGAATCAACTAAAAAACTAGTTGAAACAACAACTTTAGCAAAGTTGCAGGATATAAATTAAATACATATAAATCATCAGGTTTTCTCTATGTTACCAACAAACCCAACAGGAAGAGATAGAGAAATTCCATTTTAAATCACTACAAACAACGTGAAATACTTGGGAGTCTACCTGCCAAAACAAACTTAGGAACTAAATCAACAATACTTTTCACACAAATAGAGATCAAACAATTGTAAAAATATCAATTTCTCATGGGTAAGCCAAACCAATATGTTAAAAATGACAATACTACCTAAATTAATTTACTCACTCAATGCCATACCAATCAAACTACCAAGGAATTATTTTTTAGAGCTAGAAAAAAAATAATATAACATTCCCAATAATTGGCCTCACCTTGAATGCTTCATGGTAAACATGGCAAATACTAGCCCAAGGTAAAATTCCATGATTCAATAAGGTAAAAAACATATAAATAAAATATATTGTAATGTCTATAAATGTCCTGTGGTATAGATTGTTTTGTATAACATCTATATTCAGAATGGTAATTTTGAAGGCATTTTAAAAACTGAGAAATTAAATAAAATCTTCAAGAAGGTGAAAAAAAAATCTCACCTGTACTTTGTGCAAGAAGAGTTCTGAACTGAAGAAGCTGTTGGCTTAAGAGAGATTTGTGGTGAGACCTGAGCTGACAGCAAAAATCCCAAAGCAAGGATAGTGAGTGCAACAGAAGTACCTAAAATAATGATAAAAATAAATTATACTTCAGAGAAGGGTAAATAATGTCCTACAATATTGTATTCAATTTGCTGTAATATATCTGTTAGAAAATACATTGAACTAACAACAAAGGCATGTTCAACATGTTCCCTACAACAAAAAGCATGTTCCCTAAGATATCCACAGTATAAATATCAGATGATAACCCAGTATCATCATACTTTGAAATATGGCATGTGTTCCATTCAACTATATTCATGATACTAAATAGTAAATTGCAAATGAAAATTTAAAACCATTCACTGAAGACAGACATATGGTACAAATTAATAAAGGTGGTTTGTTTCAAAGATAATTCACTTCAATAAACACTGATCAAGCAAGGAAGGTACTGTATTAGGCATTGCAGATGCAAAGATAAAAAAAATCAGGAATCCTTGGATATTTTCTATTTCTTTAAATATCCATTTTTCCCCTAAACGATAATACTCAATTTTGATGGGCAGGTTGTGCTTAGTTGTATTTCTAGCTCTTTTGCTTTCTAGAAGATCATATTCCAAGGCCTCCACTACTATGAGGTTTTTCTGCCATAATACATGGTCAATTTTTGTGTGAGTGCCATGTACTGAGGAAATGTATTTTCCTTTCTATCCCCATTCAGTCTTCTCCAGGGGTTTACCATATCTAATTTTTTAAGATTCTATTCATCTCCTTAACTTCTTTCTTGTTTATTTTGTGATTAGATATACTACATGGATTATTTGAAAAACAGGAAAAGAACTCAAATGCTTTCTATGACAAAAATATGGTGCTGATACTCAAACCAGGAAGAGTCAAAACAGAGAAAGAAAATTACAGACCAATTTCTCTAATGAATATAGGTGCAAAAGTTTAAATAAAATATTAACAAAAAGATTACAGCAACTTATCACCAGGATAAAACACTATGATTAGGTAGGATTTATACCGGGAATGCAGGGCTAGTTCAATATTAGGAAAACTATCAGCATAATTTATCATAATAATAGCAAAACCAATCATATGATGAGAAATCATATGATTATTTTAACAGATGCAGAAAAAGCTTTTGGCAAAATACAGCACCCATTGCTATTCAAAAGACACTAGCGAACATAAAAATTTCCTAAAAATGATAAGTGGTATCTATCTAAAACCATTGGATAGCATTATACATAATGGGAATAAGCTAGAAGCTTTCCCAGTAAGATCAGGGTGAAGTAAGGATACCCATTATCACTTCTATTGTTTAATATTGTAATAGAAATGTTAGCTGTAGCTGAAGGAAAAGAAATTGTAGGAATGAGAATAGGCAATGAGGAAACAAATCTATCCCTCTTTGCAGGTGATATGATGGTATACTTACAGAATCCTAGAGAATCAGCAAAAAACTAAATAATTAACAACTTTAGCAAAGTTGTAGGATATTAAATAAACCCACAAAAATCATCAGCACTTCTATATGCTACCAACAAAGCCAAGCAGCAAGAGATAAAAGAGAAATTCTATTGAAAATAACTGTAGATAATACAAAATATTTGGGAGTCTATCTGCCAAGACAAATCCAGGAACTATATGAACACAATTACAAAACTGTTCACACAATTAAAGTCAGATCTAAATAATTGGAAAAATATCAATTGCTCATATGTAGGCCAAGCTAATATACTAAAAATGGAAATTCTTCCTAAATTAATTTCCTTATTCAGTGCCATACCAATCAAACTACCAAAAATTATTTTATAGAGCTAGAAAAAATAATAACAAAATTCATCTGGAAGAACAAAAAGTCAAAAATATCAAGGGAATTAATTTTTAAAATGCAAAGGATGGTGGCTTAGCTGTACCAGATCTAAAACTATACCTAAAAAGTGACAATCATTAAAACTATTTGGTACTGGCTAAGAAATACAGTAGTGGATGTGTGGAACAGATTAAGTACACAAGACTATAGTTATCTACTGTTTGATAAATCCAAAGACTCCAGCTTCTGGGACAAGAACTCACTATTTTACAAAAAACTGCTGGGAAAAACTGGAAAATATTATGGCAGAAATTAGGCATAGACCAACATCTTACACCCTATACCATGACAAGGTGAAAATGGGTATATGGTTTAGATATAAAGGGTGGTAATACAAGTAAATTAGGAGAGTAAGTAATAGTTTACCTGCCATATCAATGGAGAGGAGAAGAATTTATAACTGAACGAAAGACAGAGAAAATTATGAAATGGTTCATTTTGGTTATGTTAAATTTTAAAATTTTTGCAAAAACAAAGCCAATGCAACCAAGATTAGAAGGAAAGCAGAAAGCTGGGAAACAATCTTTATAGAAACTGTCTCTGATAAAGGCCTCATTTCTCAAATATGAAGAGAACTGAGTCAAATTTATAAGAATACAAGTCATTCCCAATTGATAAATGGTCAAAGGATAGGAACCAGGAGTTTTCAGATGAAGAAATTAAAGCTATCTATATTCACATGAAAAAATGCTCTAAATCACTGATTAGAGAAACACAAATTAAAACAACTCCAAGGTACCACCTCACACCTATCAGATTGGCTAATATGACAGAAAAGGAAAATGGTGTTGGAGAAGATGTAGGGAAATGGGAACGCTAATGCACTGTTGGTAGAGTTGTGAACTGATCCAACCATTCTGGAGAATGGGACAATCAAACTGTGCACATGGTTTGATCCAGCAATACCACTACTAGGTTTATATCCCAAAGAGATCATAAAAAAGGAAAAAGGACCCATTTGTACAAAAATACTTTTAGCAGCTCTTTTTGTGGTGGTGCACACTGTCTTGGGGAAGGGGGAAAGAGAAAAGGGGGAAAATTTATAACTCAAAATCTTATGGGAAGTGAATGTTGAAAACTAAAAATAAGTTAGTTAAAAAAAAGTAATGACAAGCAGGCAAATTTCAGAAAAACCTGGAAAGATTTACATGACCTCATGCTGAGCGAACTGAGCAGATCCAGGAGAACAAAGTGCACCATAACACAGCAACACTGTGAGATGATAACTTTGATAGACTTGGCTCTTCTCAGCAATACAATGATCTAAGACAATTCCAAAAGACTCATGATGGAAAATACTATCCACATTCAGAGAAAGAACTATGGAGTCTGAATACACATCAAAGCATATTATTTTCACTTTTTATTTGTTTTTACTTTCTCTTAGTTTTTCCCTTTTCTTATGATTCTTCTTTCACAACATGACTAATGTGGATTTATATTTAAATGATTGTACATGTATAACCTATATTGGATTGCTTGCTGTCCTGGGGAGGGAGGAATGGAGAAAACAGTCTGAAACTCAAAATCTTATAAAAATGAATGTTCAAAACTTTCTTCACACATAATTGGAAAAAAATAAAATACTTTCAAAGTTGGAAAAAAAGAAAAAAGGTTGATCACTATTAAAACACAGTATTCAGGGTTTTCTTTTTTTGTTTTGGTTGGGGTTTTTTGTTATGCTTATTTTTTCTTTTAAATTTAATGTTATTTCCCCCCTAATTGTATATAAAAACAATTTTTAACATTCATTTAAAAGTTTTTTGAGTTCCAAATTCTCTCCTTCCTTCACATCCTCCCCCACCCCAACCTTGAGAAGGCAAGCAAATTGATATAGGTTACAGATATGCCTTCATGCAAAATATATTTCCATGTTAGTCATGTTGTGAAAGAAGACAAACACCAAAAAAACAAGAAAAATAAAGCAACAAAAAAGTAGTTCAATCTGCATTCAGGTTCCATCAGTTCTTACTCTGGCGTTTGTACATATAGATCCTTTTACTTTTTGGTTCTTTATGTCTTTATGATATAGACATAGTAGTGGTATTGTTTTGTCAAAGGTTTTATAACCTTTGGCTATAGGTCCAAATTGCTCTACAGAATGGTTAAATCAGTATACCACTTTACCAGCAGTGCATTAGTGCCTTAATTTTCCCACATCTCCTCCAACATTTGTCATTTTGCTTTTCTGTTATATTAGCCAATCTGATAGGTGTGGGGTGGTAGCTCAGAGTTGTTTTAATTTGAATCTCTATAATCAATAATGATACAGAGCTTTTTTTAATATGACTATATATAGTTTTTATTATTTTGCCTCAAAACTGCCTATTCATATTCTTTGACCATTTATCAATTGAGGAGTGGCTCTTATTTCTATCTATTTGACTCAGTTCCTGTAAAGTCACTCAGTAAGTGAAAGATCTTTCCTGCCCATTGAATAGGCTTCAGGTGGGGCCAACAAAGTGAGTCTGATTAGAGATGGATCCACACCCTTTCACTAACTAGATGTGAGGCCCCAGGCTAGTTAGCAAACTAGTTGGCTAGTTTGAGAGAGGTGTGAAGCCCTCTAACCCCCTAAGGGGGGTTGATAAGACTAGAACCAATGGTATGTGCCTGAGTTGTAGTCAATCAAAGGACTCCTAGGACTGTATAAAAAGAGAGAACAGAACTTGGAGAAGGGCAGAACTGAGGACTGAGGACTGAGAGTGGAACTGAAAGAATAGAGTTGGAAGCAGCAGAGTGGAAAGTGGCAGGATTAAGAAGCAAAGAGCCAGCAATTGAGAGTGTGCAGAGTGGAGAATAGTGCTGAACACAATAGGGTGTTGTGGAGATCAAGGAACTCTGAGTCAGCAGAGCTGCAGGAGAGAGTGCTGAGGTTGGAGAGTTGGGATTCTTGAGTGATCTTTTCATAGGGAGGCCCTAGCATCAAAGGGAAGCACAAGTATGGCTTGGTTTCTTGATATAGTTTTTTTTTATAGTTTCCTTGTTACTATAATGAGGTGGGCTTATTGGTTTTGGAATATTATTGCCACAATATCAAATTGGGGGTCCTTGAATCTGATCCTCTGGAGTATAAATAAACGTTATACTTCCTCTGCTTTCTACCTAGAGAATTCCTTATACTTTAGGATTCTGAACCATTCAGGCATGCCCATGGTCTTTTCCAAGGCCATGAATTTTGCCTTACTGCTATAGTTCCCTGTATATTTGAGAAGTTAGGTCTTAATCAGAGAACTTTGCTATAAAGTTTTTTTTCCACAGTTATTATTATTATACATTTCCCTCCATCCTATTTCTACCCTGTTTATCACACTACCTTTTCTTTCTCCTTTCACCATGTCCCTTCTCAAAAGTGCTTTGCATCTGACTTTTACCAGCCCCAATCCACTCTCCCTTCTATTGCTCCCTCCACTTTTTCTTTGCCCTTCCCCATCTAATTTCCTGTATGGTAAGACACATTTCTATACCCAACTAAGTGTTTATCCTACTCCATCTTTGAGCCAATTCCAATGGGAGTAATTTCACATGCTCAGCCCCACAACTTCCCATTTGCTGCTCTACTGCAAAAGCTCTTTTGTTCCTCTTTTATGTCAGATAATTTATCTTATTTCTTCCTCTCCCTTTCTGCTTCTCTTGTTTCATTCCTCTTTCTCATCCCTTAATTTTTTTTAAATAATAATCCCAACATATTCATCTCACACCTATGCCCACTGTATATGTAAACTCCTTCTAACTGCTCGAATAATGGGAAAGGTTTTTAGGAGATACAAGGACAATTTTCCCATATAAGAATGTAAACATTTTAACCTAATTGAATCCCCTATGGTTTCTCTTTCCCATTTACCTTTAATGTTTCTCTTGAGTCCTATATTTGAATGTCAAATTTTCTGTTTTGATCATGGCTTTCAGATAGTCCAATAATTCTTAAATTACCTCTCCTGGGTCTATTTTACAGGTCAGTTGTATTTCCAATGAGATAGTTCACATTTTCTGCTGTTTTTCATTCTTTTGATTGTTTTATGATTCTTGATGTATAATAAAGTCATTAGCTTCCACTTATCTAATTTAATTTTTAAGAAATTATTTTTTTCAATGAACTTTTCTACCTCTTCTTCCATGTGGCTAGTTCTTCTTTTTAAAGAGTCCTTCTCTGCAGTGAACTTTTCTGCTTCTTTTACCATTTGGTCTATTCTGTTTTTGAAGGTATGATTTTCTTTAGTATTTTCTGTGCTTCCTTTACCAAACTGCTAACTTTTTTCATAATTTTCTGGCATCATTCTCATTTTTCTTCCCATTTTTTCCTCTACCTCTGTTACTTGATTTTTTTTCTGCATATATTTTATTTAACATTTTAGCTTTCAACATTGATTTCCACAAGATTTTAAGTTACAAATTTTCTCCCCATTTCTGTATATTCTGGCATATATTCTGATTGCCTCATTCCCCAGTCAGCCCTCCCCTCTTTCACCGCATTACCCCATCTATCCCCTTTCCCCTTACTGTCTTGTAGGGAAGGATAGATTTATATGCCCCATTCCCTATATACCTTGCTTTCCAGCTGCATGCAAAAAAATTAATTTTTTTAACCATCTGCTTTTAAAACTTTGAATTCCAATTCTCTACCCTCTTCCCTTCCCACCCACTCTCCCTAGGAAGGCAAGCAACTCAACATAGATCACACATGTATCAACGTGCAAAGCATTTCCACTGTGCTCATGTTGTGAAAGGCTAACTATATTTCCTTCCATCCTATCCTGTTCCCCTTTATTCATTTTTTCCCTTGACCCTGTCCCTTTTCAAATGTGTTTGCTTTTGATTACCTCCTCCCCCTATCTTCCCTACCTTCTATCATCCCCACTTTTTTATCCCCTTCCTCTTATTTCCTGTGGAGTAAGATGCCCAATTGAGTGTGTATGTTATTCCCTCCTCAAGTTGAATCCCACGAGAGTAAGATTCACTCATTCCCCCTCACCTGCCCCCTGTTCCCTGCTTTCTCTTGCCACTTTTATGTGAGATAATTTACCCCATTCTATCTCTCCCTTTCTCCCTCTCTCAATATATTCCTCTCTCACCACTTAAATTTATTTCATTTTTTTAGATATCATCCCTTCATATTCAACTCATCCTATGCCCTCTGTTTATATTCCCTTCAACTCCCCTAATACTGAGAAAGGTCTCCTGAATTACACACATCATCTTTCCATGTAGGAATGTAAACATAACAGTTCAACTTAAGTAAGTTGCATATGAAGACTCTTTCTTGTTTACCTTTTCATGCTTCTTCTTGTGTTTGAAAGTCAAATTTTCTCTTCAGCTCTGGTTTTTTCACTGAGAAAGCTTGAAAGTCCTCTATTTTATTGAAAATCCATATTTTGCCTTGGAGCATTACACTCAGTTTTGCTGGGTAGGTGATTCTTGGTTTTAATCTTAGCTCCTTTGACCTCCGGAATATCATATTCAAAGCCCTGTGATCCCTTAATGTAGAAGCTCCTAGATCTTGTGTTATTCTAATTATGTTTCCACAATACTCAAATTGTTTCTTTCTGGCTGCTTGCAGTATTTTCTCCTTTACCTGGAAACTCTGGAATTTGGTGACAATATTCCTAGGAATTTTCTTTTTGGGATCTTTTTCAAGAGGCTATCAGTGGATTCTTTCAATTTCCACTTTACACTCTGGCTCTAGAATATCAGGGCAGTTTTCCTTGATAATTTCTTGAAAGATGATGTCTAGGCTCTTTTTTGATCATGGCTTTCAGGTAGTCCAATAATTTTTAAATTATCTCTCCTGGATCTATTCTCCAAGTCAGTGGTTTTTCCAATGAGATATTTCACATTGTCTTCCATTTTGTCATTCCTTTGGTTCTGTTTTATATCTTGATTTCTCATAAAGTCACTAGCTTCCACTTTTGGAGCTCCTTTTCCATTTGTCTAATTCTGCCTTTCAAGGCATTCTTCTCCTCATTGGCTTTTTGGAGCTCTTTTGACATTTGGATTAGTCTATTATTTAAGGTGTTGTTTTCTTCAGTATTTTTTGGGGTCTCCTTTAGCAAATCGTTGACTTGTTTTTCATGGTTTTCTTGCATCACTCATTTCTCTTCCAAATTTTTCCTCTACTTCTCTTATTTTCTTTTCCAAATGCTTTTTGAGCTCTTCCATGGCCTGAGCCCAATTCATATCTTTCTTGGAGGCTTTTGATGTAGGCTCTTTGACTTTGTTCACTTCTTCTGGCTGTATGTTTAGATCTTCTTTGTCACCAAAAAAGGAATCTAGAGTTTGAGTTTGAGTCTGCATTTGAGTCTGAGTTTCTTTTCGCTGCCTGTTCATGTTCCCAGACAACTACTTGTCCCTTGAGCTTTTTTTTCAGGATATGACTGGTTGTAGAATAGAGAGTACTTTGTCCCAAGTTTTAGGGTCCAAGCAACTTCTACTTCACTGTCACCCCAGGCTCTGTCACAGCAGCGCTCCTCCTCCCCCAGGAACCACCAACCAGGACCACAATTCAGATCCAAGCAGGGCACAGCAAGAGAATCTGCCTCTGTGCCCACAAAGCACTCCTTGCATTCCCGCTCTGATCTGCTGCTAGATTCCTCCCACCGTGTGAGCCAGGGACTCGGGAAGCCACTGATGCTGGTGGTCTGGAGGCAGCCTCAGGAGCTTCCTGCTACTGCTACCACCACTGCTGCATGACCTCCTCCACCCCCAAAGCTGGCGGCCAGACCACTCTGAACTAGATCCTGCAGTTTCCCCCTAACCTGCTCTTTGGCGTTTGTGGGTTGAGAAGTCTGGTAACTGCCGCAGCTCACTGTTTCATGGCCTCAAGGCCTGTTTTGGCTGGCTGACTCTGGGTCTGGTCTGTCCTGGTGCAGCCAAGGCTGGGCTGCACTCTGCTCCCAGCACCATGTGATAGACCCTTCCTGGTGATCAACCAGGCTCTTCTGGTCTGGAGATCTGTTTCCCTCTGCTATTTTGTGGGTTCCTCAGCTCTAGAATTTGTTCAGAGCCATATTTTACAGGTGTTTGGAGGGATTTGGGGGGGGAGCTTAAGCAAGCCCCTGCTTTCCTGCCACCATCTTGGCTTCACCCCCACTTGATTTTTAAAATTCATTTTGCACTCTTCCTTGGCCTGGGACCAATGCGTAATTTTCTTAGAGTGTTTGGACATAACTTTGTTCTCTTCTCCTGAGTTTGGGTTTTGATCTTCCCTGTCAACATGGTAACTTTCCAGAGTCAGGATTTTTTTTCTGCTGTTTAATCATTTTCCAGCTTATTTCTTGACTTTTAACTTTATGCCAAAGTGCAGCTATACTTCCACAGCACACTGTCCCATGCTTCAGGTTTTTTGTGCAGATGTTTTCAGGATCTGGGACTTGTAAATTTTTGGTTTTTCTAAGATTGTATGATCTAGGAAAAGGTGTGGTTACTACTCTCCTGGCCTGTGCTCTAGTCTGCGAGCAACCACATGCACTCTTTTCATCCATAGAAGTGTGACCAGGCTCCCTGTTCCCCTGCAGCCATAAACTTTGGTGTACTAGTGTTTCTCCTTGCTCTGGGATTCAGACCCAGGACTGTAACCCAAATCCAAGTATGGGCACTGGAACAGTGTCCTGCCCCTGGTGCTAGCAGAAGGACCCCATGCTCTCCTTCTGACCAGTTATCTGATCCCCTTACTGTCTGTGGGCTGAGGTGCCTGGAAACTACCACTGTCACCAGTGATTCAGCTTCCCCCAAGGCCTACTGCTGGTTTGCTGGGGTGCAGCCTGTGCTGGGCTAAGCTCAACTTTCACCCTGGTTCAATCGACATTTAATGCTGAACTAAGTTGTCTTAGGCTGAAAATTGTTTCAGCCCATGCTTTTGTGGGTTCTGTTGCTTCAGAGTTTGTTTTAGGCATTATTTAAAATTGTTTGGAGGGGTTTGGGAACTCAGGAGAGTCCCTGCCTTTTCTTCACCATCTTTGCTCTATATTTATGTAATTATCCAGGTCATGCTTCTTCACTTCATATATGTCTTTTAATACTTCATATGTTTCCTTCATATTTATGCTATCTTATATAAAGTAATACTCTATTACATTTAGGTTCAACAATTTGTTTAGCTGTTCCTCAATTAATGGATATTTAGTGTGATTCTAATTCATTGCTGTTATTTTTAAATACTGCTATGAATACTTTGGTGTTAATTATTTCAGTTTTATCTTGTGCATAGTTTCCTTTGTGTGTGTGTGTGTGTGGGTGTGTGTTGGTGTGTGTGTGTGTGTGTGTGTGTGTGGGTGTGTGTGTCTGTGTGTGTATATATATGTTACAGGTTGTTTCCTCCATTTGATTGTAAGCTTCTTGAAGGCAAGGACTTTCTTTTTCCTCTTTTTGTATCCCCAACACTTAGCACAATTCTGGGCACATAGTAGTTACTTAATAAGTGTTTATTGATTGTGTTAATGGAACTTTTTTTCTGTCTTTTACCTCCTTTCTTTCTCCTCTATTAAATAATGAGATATTTTGGATCATGAGTCTACCATCTATGTTACTGATATCTCCCAGCTTTGTTACATCTGCAAATAATAAGCAGACTATGCCTGTTATAAATATGAGGTGACACTGGAAATACCAGTGTTTCTTAAAGAGAAATTTTGGAAGAA
This sequence comes from Trichosurus vulpecula, assembly GCF_011100635.1. Classification (NCBI taxonomy): domain Eukaryota; kingdom Metazoa; phylum Chordata; class Mammalia; order Diprotodontia; family Phalangeridae; genus Trichosurus; species Trichosurus vulpecula. Next base: position 212,618,796 of record NC_050577.1, on the reverse strand, counting down.
CTAATGTACTTTTCTTATAATTATTTCTTTCCAAACTTAATGTTTGCCAAGGTCCTCATAATCATGTTCATCTATAATCAGTATTCTACTCCCTCTTCTCTACTTGCTCCAAAACCTCCACCCCAAGTGTCTTGCTATACACACCAGAAACCAGGTACTGAAGGAACTTCCACCCTAGGGCATGATTAATGACTGCCTCTCTAAAAGTATTACTTTAGGCAAGCTCCTAATTATGCTTCCTTTTATTCCATCCTTTTCAGCCATCTCCTCCACAACCTACTCACTAATTCCCTTGTTATTAGTCAATAAAAAAACATTAATTAATCTCCAGCTATGTTCAGATCCTGTGTTAAGTGCTAGGGATACAAAAAAAGAGGCAAAAAATAGTCTCTGACCTCAAAGAGCTTGAAATCTAATTGGGGAGATAACATGTAAACAAATATATATAAAACAAGTACTCTCTCACTCTCTCTCTCTCTCTCTCTCTCTCTCTCTCTCACACTCATTTGTGTGTTTGTGTGTGTGTGTGTGTGTGTGTGTGTGTGTGTAGTGTATAATTATGTATCAGTAATTAAGATGGGACTTTTTTATTGTTTTTTTTCTTTTGGAGCACTTATTTAATCAAGTGCCCTTGATGAGTCTGGCCTTTGTTTCTTTAAGTCAGGAGTCTTTGATGACCTGCTTACCTTAAGGGAAATCCTAGTTTACATGGGTTTGAGTCTCACATCTGTGATGCCAGAAGCTTTTAGGTCACGTGGCTTTGAGTTGCATGTTGTGATGCCCTTTGACCCTGAACAGGGTATATAAACTCAGAGGTTGGCGTTTTGCCTTTGGGGCTTTCATTCACTGGAAGAGTGTTGGTGTGGAGACTCTGGGTTGCTGCTGGAGCCTCCTGGCTTTAAAGAAACCCAGATGTTGATGCTTCTCTGGTAACTATGTATTGCTATGGATAGACTGGTTTGTGTTGTTTGCTCTGTTGATATTGTCTCTGTTTGTAATTTCTATTTGTATTTGCTCTGAAGTTCGGGGTGCTGGCTTTTTCCCCTGAATTAAATGAATGATATATGTACATTTAATTAAAGTGAGATTGTTAACCCCTTAAAGTTGCTTTCCTTAGAAAAGTAGATCAAAGAACCTGTGCTGGCAGCTCTTGTTGCTGGTTTTGTTGGGTCTTACACTCCCACAGCAGCTGCTAGCCAAATTGTTGTTACAAAATAGGAAATAATTAACAAAGGGAAGGTATTAGAATTAAGATGTGTTAGGGTAGCCTTCCTGTAGAAGGTAGGATGTTAGTTAGGACTTAAAGGAAGCCTAGTAGGTAAGTAGTAGGATAGGAGGAGGGAGAGCATTTCAGGCATGGGGACAGTGGGAAAGAATGCCCAATACTGAGAGATGGAGTGTCTTATTCATGGAACTGTCAGGAAGCCATTGTCACTGGATCAAAGAGTACATGTCAGAGAATAATATATATGAAGACTAGAATTGTAGGAAGCGGCTAGGTTATGAAGTGTTTCGAATGCTAATCAGTGGATTTTGTATTTGATCCTGAAGGCAATAGGGAGCTACTGGAGTTTTTTGAGTTGGGGAGGGAGGGTGACATGGCTACACCTATGTTTTGGAAAATAATTTTACTGGCTGAATGGAGGACAGATTGGAGTAGGCAGAGACTTGAGGCAGGCACAGCCACCAGCAGGCTATTGCAGCAATCAAGACATGAGGTGATTAAGGGACTGCACTCAATTGATGGGTGGCAGTGTCAGAGGACAGAATGGGGCATACTCAAGAGATACTGCAAATGTGAAATCAATAGGCCTTGGCAATGGCTTGGATATAGGAGGGTGGGGTGAGAGAGTGTGTCAAAAGCTGCAGAGAGGTCAAGGAGAATGATGCCATTGGATTAAGCATCTAAGAGAGAGTAACTTTGGAGACCCAAGTTTAAGTGGAATGACAAGGTAAGAAGAAAGTTTGTAAGAGGTTATGAAGAAAATGAGAGGAGAGAGACTGGAGGAAACTTTTGTAGACAGACTTTTTGAGAAGTTTAGCTACAAAGGTCAGAAGAGATATAGGATAAGGGCAGGGATGTTAGGGTAAAGTGAGCATTTTTTTTCAGAATAAGGGAGACATGGGCATGTTTCTAGGCAGTAGGAAATTAATAAGAGGGAGAAATTGAAAATAAGTGAATCAATGACAGAAGCAACCAAAATCATATGATTATCTCAATAGATACAGAACAAGTTTTTGACAAAGTACAACACTCATTCCTATTAAAGAAAAACGCTAGAAAGCATAGGAATACATGGAGCTTTCCTTAAAATAACAAGTAGTATCTATCTAAAACCAAGTAGTATCCATCCAAATTAGCAAGCATTATCTATAATGGGGATAAGCTAGAAACCTTCCCAGCAAGATGAGGGGTGAAGCAAGGATGCCCATTATCACCACTATTATTCAAAATTACAACGTTGAATTATATACAATACTAGAAATGCTAGCACTAGCAATAAGAAGAAAAGCAATTAAAGGTATTAGAATAGGCAATAAAGAAATGAAACTATTACATATTTGCAGAGGCAATATGATGGCATATTTAGAGAACCCTCAAGAGTCAAGTAAAAAACGGTTGAAGTAATTAACAATTTCAGCAAAGTTGCAGGATATAAATTAAACCACATAAATCATCAGCCTTTCTATTTATTACCCACAAAACCCAGTAGGAAGTGATAGAGAATTTCAATTTAAAATAACTGCAGATGATATTAAATACTTGGGCTTCTACCTGCCAAGACAAACCCCTCAGGCACTATATAAGCACAATCATAAAACACTTTTCAGACAGATAATGACAGATATAGACAATTGGAGAAATATTAACTTCTCATAGTTAACTGCCCATATGCCGAGCCAATATAATCAAAATGACAATTAAATTGTATTAAAATTAAATTTAAAATGAAAAGTTTAAATTTTAAAAATTAATTTAAATTAATTTGCTTATTCAGTGCCATAACATTGAAAACTACGAAAAATTATATTTTATGGAGCTAGAAAAATTATAAGACCATCCATCTGGAAGAACAAAAGTGCAGAATATCAAAGGAATCAGTGAAAAAAATGTGAAAGAAGGTGACCTAGCAGTAACAGAACTCAAACTTTATAACAAAGTGGTAATCATTAAAACAATCTTGTACTGGCTAAGAAATATGGTAAATTAGGTACTAAATTAGGTACACAATAGATGGTATTAAATGACCATAGTATTCAATTGTTTGATAAAAAATCCAAGCTTTTTTGGGGGAAAATTCAATATTTGAGAAAAATTGCCAGGAAAACTGTAAAGCAGTTTCACAGAAACAATGGCTAGACTAACATCTCACACTATATACTAAATAAGGTCAAAATGGGCACACAATATACAAATAAAGAGTGATATCATAAAGAAATTCACAGAGCATGGAATAGTTTACATTTCCGATCTATAGACAAGGGGAAAAGTTATAACCAAACAAGAGATAGAGAGCATTATGGAATGAAAAATAGATAATTTTGATTATATTAAATTAAAAAGGTTTTGCACAACCCAAAACAATGCAGCCAAGATTAGAAGGAAAACAGGAACCTGGGTGGGGGTGGGGGAATTATATAAGTTTCTCTGATAAAGGCCTCATTTCTCAAGTGCATAAAGAACTGAGTCAAATTTATAAGAATAAAAATCATTCACCAAGTGATAAATGGTCAAAGGATTTGAGCAGGCAGTTTTCAGAAGAAGAAATCAAAGATATTTGTAGTAATGCAAAAAAATTCTCTAAATCCTATTGATTAAAGAAATGCAAATTAAAACAATTCTGAGGTACTGTCTCACACCTAATATGACAGAAAAGGAAAAGGATAAATGTTCAAGTCCAACGATGCTGGAGAGCAATTTGGAACTACGCCCAAAGGGCTATAAAACTCTGCATACCCTTTGACCCAACAATCCCACTACTAAGTCTGTATTCCAAAGAGATTTTTAAAGAAGGGGGCGGAGGGAAGTCCTACTTTGCAACATGACTAATACATGATGGCACATGTATCAAGTGCTTGCTTTCTCAAGGGGTTGGGAGGAGAGGAAGCAAGGGAGGCAATTTGGAACTCAAAAATTACCAAAAAATGAATTTAAAAAATTGTTTCTACATGTAATTAAGAAAAAACCTATTCTTTAAAAAAAAAAAAAGAAGAGATAAGCCATCTTTTAAAAGAGACAGGATGAAATGAGATCACTTAAACAAGTAAAGGGGTTAGTCAGTCAGGGGTAAGGCTACTTTATCACGTGAGACAGGAGTGAAGGAAGAGAAAGTGGCAGAAGGCACCAGAGCAATAAGCAATACTGAGGAGAGGAGAAGAGGGATTTCATCAGGAATGACTTCTTAATCCTATTTGTGCCATGGACCCCTTTGGCAGTCTGGAGAAGCTTATGAACCCCTTATCAGAACAATGTTTTTAAATGCATAAAACAAAATACATAGGATTACCAAACTAATTCTAGATTGTTAACTCCTTAAGAGTACATTTTGTGTGGCAAAGCACTTAGCATAGTGTCTAGCACATCGTAGCACTCAGTATTGATTGACTGTTTGAAATACAGTTATCAAAATGTTTGTTAAAAAGCTCATAAACTCAAGCTTAAGAACCCCTGAATTATTTCTTCCTAACTCTAAGTCTAATACTTCAATCTGACTCTGCCTATCCCCTACATTTCCTGTTTCAAACAATTTTTTTTTCTAAATAAAATCACCATATCTCCATGGGATTATCAGGTCCCACTGCTAACATTTTTAAGAAAGCAGATTTTGGTGCTGGTAGTAGGGCAAGATTTAAAAAAAAAAACTCTTGAAGGCCTATAATCTGTTTCTGTATTTTACATTATAATTTTTAGAGGGTTACGGCAAACTGAGAAAAGTTCAATATCATCTTCTCAGCAAGGGTCTAGGGCACATGTCTAGCTCTATGAGAGGCCTAACCTCTTTTCTATAAAGCCTGTGATGTCAATTTAATTGGAGTATTCCTCTACTTTATCAGGTCACCAGTGATCGTACTCATTACATGGAAATGTTGACATTTAGCAAGTTCCACGAGTATTGACTCTTTTAGCATCTTACCAGAGCATCAGGTACTACTGTTAATATATAACCTCCTTTTAGCTGAGAGAGTTTCTACTGACAAGGCAGGACTAAAAGGGAAAGTTAGGGATGTTTTGATCTTGTTGAGGTAGTTGAATTTGTGTTTCTATTGATCCAAATTCTAATTAAGAAAGCACTGCCAACAGAAATAAAATTAAAAGTGGTAGTTTGGTGTAGACAACACATTACCTTTAATTGATATTTTTAGTACATTTGAATAGATTTTTATGGGCTGCCACAGGAATTTAGCTTCCATTCATAAAATCGTGTCTATGAGAAAATGAGGTCTGAGATCCAAATTACTTTGTCTAGAATAAACTTTTGTAACAAAAGCTATTTTTAAGTTGTAGACTAGCTACATATTTAAATAGCTCTAGACTCCTAGAAGAAAATTGAAAAGGAAGAGGTATTATCCATGTACAAACAATGATGATGAGTTAACATTGTGGCAAATAAAAACATATTATATTGTGCAGAAAATCACGAATGGATAGGAGAAGGTCAACTGGAAAGAAACTCAAAACCAATTTTTTTTATCAGGAAAGCAAATGTAATCTAGCTGTAAATTACATTAGAATTTAGACTTACAGAAGTCTAAATTTTGTGTTATTCTATAGTATAGAAAACAGTGTTTCTCAAATTTCCTTTCTTGAATAGTTTGGAAAAATATGATTCTATATTTGCTTCCACAGAATATTCAAATATGAAAATATAACATATTTTTAAAATTAAATTACTTTATGAATACTGTCTTTCAAACAAATATGAAATATGCACAAAATGGGCACTTCTCATTTTAACACTACCCTTGAGGACAAATAAAAGTAATAAAAGGAAAAAAACCACTTTCATAATAGCAAAATTGCTTTTATAATGTTTCTAGTTTCTAGACACAATTTCCATTTATCCCAGTGGAAATCAATATAATTTTTAAGTGACTATACTTTGGGGGGAGGACATTCACTTTATCTGGTTTACTTAAGAGACTGACAATGGTCAAGTATTTACTAGACTTAAAATATTCCTTTTTATATTTCTCCCTGTTTATTAGAATTTTACAATTGAATTTCCAGACCATTAACTTACCTGCTAAGCTACCAAGTGTAAGTTTTCTTCGTCCCACTTTCTCAACAAGCCAGACCCCTACTAGTGTGAAGATGAAATTTGTGAAAGCTGTAACTGAGGCTAGCCATATTGCAAGTCTATCATCTTCAACTCCTGACATCTGCAAAATGGTTGCACTGTAATACCTACAAGGTAAGAATAGAAAAGAGACAAAGTCATTCAGATATAAAACTACATATAAACTCACCTCATAGACCACAGGAAGATCTATAGTAACAATGATAAGTTAACCATAACTTGGCATAGAGGCTAGAGGTATAGAATGAGAGATGAAGTCACAAGCATTGCCAGTGCGTTGATTTGTTTTTCTGAACACTACATGTTTGTTAGCAGTGAAGACAAAAGGTGAGAACTAGGGGGCAGTAGTTTAGTGGGTAATGCTTTGCTGTTTGCCCTTCACAGGGGCCAGATCAAGACAGCTGGAGATAGCCAAGATACAGTGGGGGACCCTTGGCCTTTTCAAGTTAAGGTCTTTGACAGGTCTCAGATTGACTGAGGCACAAACAGAAAAGTACTGAGGGAAATACAAATAGAGGAAATTTGTCAATATTTTGTTCAATTACATATATGTATATATACATATATATTTATGTATTTCATAAAAACAAACTGGATATAACTGGTTGACAGTTGGTATGCTTTTTAAAATTTCCCTTTATATGATAAAATGTTTGTTGATTGTTAAGTTCACAACAAAAAGAAAATGTAATTTTAAAAGATCTATTTATCTTGAACTGTTAAAAATATATGCATGAAAATTTTGTTAAAAGAACTTAACTAAAACATTTCATAAGGATAGATTTTTTTGAAGTTCAGTTTTTATATTTACACAGTATGATAGGATCATGATCTATCAGGGTTTTCCCTGCATATAGTATGACAGTATCATCATTTCCTTGATGCTACTTCTTTCTTCCTACCCACAATATCAGCCACCAGATGCCAAAGATATCTTGAAAGGTGAGAAGAAAGAGTCTATCACACCTAGGTGAGAGTGGAGCACAGTCCAGTGCCAGCACAGCCCCACCCCCAGGAACCCAGGAGCAGGCCTTGGGAGTGACTGAATCAGCAGAGGCAGTGATTTCTTCCTGAGTTCTCAGCCCACAGACAGAAAGGGGGTCACACAGCTGGTCAGAAGGAGATTATGAGGGTCTTTTTTGCTAGCACTGAGACAGGATTCTGTTGCTTTGCCCACACCTGGATCTGAGTTGCATTGCTGGGTGGCAGTCTCAGGGCAATGAGGAGCACTAGCATAGCAGAGCTCGTAGCAGCAAAGGACAGAGGACCTTCCTCACGGTTTCAGGGCAGAAAAAGAGTGCCAGCGGTCACTCACAGGCCAGAACACCTCTCATTAGATCACACCACTTTAGAAGAACTGAAAATTTACTGGTCCCTAGAAGTACCTCTGAAAACAGCTGCATAAAACCACTGAAGCTTGGGACAGTACACCCTCTACATGGGAAGCAGAGTCCTACTTTATCAAAGAGTTAAAAATTAAGTAACTGATTGGGGGAAATGAGCAAACAATAGAAAAAACTCTGACTATAGATAGTTATTTTGATAACAAGGAAGATCAAAACAAACACTCAGAAGAAGACAACAAAGTCAAAGCTCCTACATCCAAAGCCTCCAAGAAAAATATAAATTGGTCGCAGGCCATGGAAGATCTCAAGAAGGATTTGGAGCAGCAAATAAGAGAGGCAGAGGAAACATTGGGAAGAGAAATGAGAGTGATGCAAGAAAATCACAAAAAGCAAGTCAATACCTTCTTAAAGGAGACATGAGAAAATAGTAAAGAAAATAACACCTTAAAAACAGACTAGACCAAATGGTAAAAGAGATCCAAAGAAGCAAAGAAAAAGGAATGCCTTAAAAATCAGAAATGGCCAAATAGGAAAGGAGGTCCAAAAGCTCACTGAAGAAAATAATTCCTTGAAAATTAGAATGGAGCAAATGGAAGCTACTGAATTTGTGAGAAATCAAGAAACAATCAAACAAAACCAAAAGAAAGAAAAATGAATGACGCTGTGAAATATTTCATTGGAAAAATAAATCACTTAGAAAATAGATCCAGGAGAGAAAATTTAAAAACATTGAGATACCTGAAAGCCATGATCAAAAAAAGAGTCTGGACATAATCTTTCAAGAAAATTTCAAGGAAAACTGCCCTGATATTCTAGAATCAGAAGGTAAAATAGAAATTGAAAGAATCCACCTATCAACTCCTGAAAGAGAACCCAAAAGGAAAACTCCTAGGAATATTGTAGCCAAATTCTAGAGTTTCCAAGTCAAGGAGAAGATATTGCAAGCAGCCAGAAAGAAACAACTCACAATCAGGATAATACAGCCATCTACATTAAGGGATCAGAGGGTTTGGAATATTATATTCAAAAAGGCAAAGGGCCTAGGATTAAAACCAAGAATCCTCTATCCAGCAAAACTGGGTATAATCCTTCAGGGAAAAAAATGGATACTCAATGAAAGAGAGGACTTTCAAGCATTCTCGATGAAAAGATGAGAGCTGAATAGAAAATTTGATTTTCAAATACAAGACTCAAACTAAGCATGAAAAAGTGAACAGGGGAGGGAAGTCATGAGGGACTTAATAAGTTTAAACTGTTTACATTCCTACATAGGAAGATATGTAACTCATAAAACCTTTCTCATTATTAGAGTAGTTACAAGGACACAGGTGTGAGTTGAATATGAAGGGGTGAGAGAGAAAGATACTAGTAGAAAGGGAAAGGGAGAGGAAGAATGGGGTAAATTGTCTCACATAAAAGAGGTTTTGTTTTTTTTTTCTTTCACAGGGGAGGTGAAGAGGGGAGAGGTGAGGAAAGAGTGAATGAACATTACTCTCATCAGAATTGGCTCAAAGACTGAATAACATACTCAATTGGATAGAGAAATCTATCTTACTCTATTGGAAAGTAAGAGGGGAAGGGGATAAGAGAAGGGAGGCAGTGACAGAAGGAAGAGCAGATTAGGTGAGGGGATAGTCAGAAGTAAAACACTTTTGAAGAGGGACAGGGTGAAAGGAGAGAATACAATCAACTGAGGCAGGGAGAGAATAAGGTAAAGGGAAATACAATTAGCAACAGTAACTGCAAAAAAAAATTTGAAGCAAATTTCTCTGATAAAGGCTTCATTTCTCAAATATATAAAGAACTGAGTCAAATTTATGAAAATAAGAGCCATTCCCCAATTGATAAATGATCAAAAGATATGATCAGTTTTCAGATGAAGTAATCAACTCCATAGCCATATGAAAAAATGCTCTAACTCAGGGCTGTCCAACCTTAGGTTATCTTAAGGCCACATTAAAATAAAATTCTGTACTCGGAATAAAAACTACAGTACACTAATAGAAAGTGGGGGAACATGCATCATCAGTATGACAGGCGAAGGCACAAAGCACGAAAGCAAACACAAAACAAGGTAACAACACAACTGACTAGTGCATACTGACTAGTCTGCATCGTATAGACAGAATGCATCTCACAGATCGATTGAAAATTCCATGCAATATGTTCTGTCCATAATACTGCTTAAAAACACCAAAGAAAATTAACATCAATGAGATTATTTATTAGTGATGGAATTAAAAAATCTAATAGGCATTCCATGCAAATCATTTTGTTTTTTCACTCGTGAAAATTAAAACCACATAAAATCACACTGCGGGCTGCATGCAGCCCATGGGCAGTATTTTGGACAGCCCTGATACACACACACACACACACACACACACACACACACACACATGCAAATAGATAGATACATAGATAGATAGATAGATAGATAGATAGATAGATAGATGGATAGGTCACAGGGTGAGCTGAATATGAAGGGATGATATTTAAAAAATAAAATTAATGGGTGAGAGAAATATATTGGGAGAAGGAGAAAGGGAAAGGTTGAATTGGAGTAAATTATCTCGCATAAAAGAGGCAAGAAAAAACTTTGAGAAGTAGGGGAAGAAGGGGCAGGTGAGAGGGAATAAATGAACCTTACTCTCATTGGATTTGGCTTAAGGGGGGAATAACATATATAGACAATCGGGTATGAAAATCTATCTTACTCTACAGGAAAATAGGGGGAAAGGGGAAGAGAGGGAGGGATCATAGAAGGGAAGGCAAACAAGGGGAGGGGGTAATCAGAAGTAAACACTTTTGAGGAGGGACAGGGTCGAAGGGGAGAATAGAATAAATGGGGTGTGGGATCGGATGGAGGAAAATATAATTAGTCTTTTACAATATGACAGCTACGGAAGAGTCTTACATGACTACATATGCATAACCTATATCGAATTGCTTGCCATCTCCATGAGGATGGGTGGGGAGGGAGGAGGAGAAAGAATATGGAACTCAAAGTTTTCAAAACAAATATTAAAAATTATTTTGACATGCAACTGGAAATAAGATATACAGGCAATGGGGTACAGAAATCTATCTTGCCCTATAGGAAAATAAAAGGGAAGGGGATAAGAGAAGGTGGAAGGAGGCATGATACAAGGGAGGGAAGATTGGAGGAAGGGGTACTCTGAATGCACACCATCTTGGGGTGGAGGAGGAGAGATGGGGAGAAAATTAGAACTCAAAATCTTGTGGAAGTGAATGTTGAAAACTAAAAATTAAAAATATTAATTAATTTATAAACAGAAAAAAAAAGATAATCAATTGATTTCAGGCCTCCTATCTCATTTATTTCCTATATGACATTTGAATATATTAAGGTTCTTAGGGGACAAGTTTCTTCATCTATTTGAATGTAAGCATTTCATGCGTTTCTTCCCAGTTGCTTAAATATACATTTTTTATGTTTCTCCTCCCTCTTATTTATGCACTTCAAATGTCAACTCAGTTCTGATGTCTTCATCAGGAATACTTGAAAGTCCTTTATTTGGTTAAAAATCCATTCTTTCCCTGAAATAAAATAGTCAGGTTTCCTCAGTAAGTTACTCTTTGTTGTAACAGTCTTCAAACTCTCTATACTTTTAAAGTGGCAGCTTCCAGGTCTTCTGTGATCTTGGCTGGGGCTTCTTAATACATGAACTCTCTAGAAGCTTGCAGTATTTTCCTCTCAAGCTGAAAGCTCTGGATTTTAGCTACAATATTCCTGAGAATTTTCTTTTTGTGGTTTCTTTCAAGAAATTATTGGCATAGAAATCTATCTTGTCCTACAAGAAAGTAAGGAAAAAGGGGATGGAGGGAGTGGGGTGACAAAAGGGAGGGCTGACAGGGGAATGGGGCCATCAGAATAGATGCCATCTTGGAGTGGGGGGAGGGTAGAAATGGGGAGAAAATTTGTAATTCAAAATCTTGTGGAAATCAATGCTGAAAACTAAAAATATTAAATAAATAATAAAAAAGAAATTTAAAAAAAGAAATTATTGGCATATTATTTCTATGTTTACTTTATCCTTCAGTTCTTGGATCTCAACAGTTTTCTTTCATGATTTCTTGAGATATTTTTATGTAGGTTTTGTTTATGTGGGTCAAGATCTTCTTCAGCCAATGTGATGATTCTTATATTTTCTCTCTCTGACTGTTTCCCAGGTCAAGGTTTGTGTTTTTTTGTTTTTTATTTGGTGGAGGGAGGGGCCAGATGATGTGCAGTTAATTCTCTTTTTTTTGTGCCTATAGCACAAATATAGTGACTGTAGGTCTATTATATATACATATATATAATATACATAACACACACACATATATATGAATATATAAAAGCACTTTTCTAAATTGTTAGTGATTTCTTCTGTTTACTTATTTTTCAAGTAGACAATTTACTGTCTTAGCCCACTGCAGCTTCAAATCCCTAGGTTTAAGATATCTACCAGCCTCTAACCACCACACCTGGCTTTAACTAACACTGATTAAATACCTACTAAATATGGAACACTACTTTAGGCATAGAACTGAGGAGTGGAAAGAAAGGAAGGAAGATATAAAAAACAAATGCAAAATGTAGTCTCTGTCCTCATGGAGCTGACAGGCTAGTAGGAATATTAAGATATATACTTGAAAATAATAATAATAATAATAGAATATGGTAGAACAACAGCATATATCTATAAAGTTAAATGATTCCACGTGAGAGCTAGTGACAACTAGCTGGATGTGTAATAAAACTGGAGAATAAAACAATTTACTGACAATCCATATATGTGTATATATGTATTTGTATATATATATATATGTATAACACACATAAATATATACACATAATATATGTATACATATAGAAAGGAAGAGGATAAGAGAAGGGACAAGGAGGTGTGATAGAAGGGAAGGCAGATGGGAGGGACAACTAGTTGGATATGTAATAAAACTGGAGGTAATAGCAACTAGTTGGATGTGTAATAAAACTGGAGACTAAAACAATTTATTGGCAATCAACATATGTGTGTATATATACACATATGTATAACATACATACATATATACACATATGCATATATAGGCATTTTCCTGATTATCAAGAGATTTATAACCCGAGTACAGACTGTTGCAATGTACTTAGGCAATAAGAGCTAAACTGTTAGAATGAGTTTGTATCATGTGTATGCGAATCAGAAAAATAAAATAATATTTTATTGACATACATTTTAATCTGGGAAGTATATTTATGAATATCAGTTCATTCTTACAGTAAGTCTAGTGCATGGATAACTATGGGCCTATATACTATCTCATAAAGGAAGACTATAAGAATATAGCTTGCCATTGATTAGAGAAATACAAATCAAAACAACTCATAGGTACCACATCTCTCCTCTCAGATTGGCTAACATGACAAAACAGGAAAATCATAAATGCTGAACAGGATGTGGAAAAATTGGAACATTGCTACATTGTTGGTGGAGTTAACTGATCCAGCCATTCTGGAGAGCAATTTGGAACCATGCCCAAAGGGCCATAAAAATGTGCATACCCTTTGACCCAGCAATACCACTTCTAGGGCTATATCCCAAAGTGATCACACAAGTGGGAAATGAACCAGTATGTACAAAAGTATTTATAACAGCTCTTTTTGTGGTGGAAAAGAATTGGAAATCAAGGGGATGCCCATCAATTGGGGAATGACTAAATAAATTGCGGTATATGAATGTAATGGAATACTATTGTGCTATAAGAAATGAGGAGCAGATAGACTTCATAATAACCTGGAAAGACTTACATGAACTGATGCTGAGTGAGGGAGTGAAGCCAGGAGAACATTATACACAATTACATACACATGGTATCTGTAAGGACTAACTTTGATATACTTGGCTCTTCTCATCAATGCAAGGTTCAAAGACAGCTCAAAAAGACTCATGATGGAAAAAGCTATGCACATCTAGAGAAAGAATTATGGAGTCTGAATGCAGATTGAAGCAAACTATTTCCTCTCTTCCCCCACAGCCTTTCTTTTTTGGTTTTGTTTCTTCTTTCTCATGATTCATTCCATTGGTTATGATTCTTCTTTACAAGCTGACTATTATGTAAATAAGTTTAATGCGATAGTATATGTAGAACCTATGTTGGATTACATGCCATCTTGGGGGGAGGGAGGAGGAGAGGGAGAGAAAGAAAATTTGGAACTCAAAAACTTATGGAACTGAGTGTTGTAAACTAAAAATAAAAAAAAAAAGTAAATTAAAAAAAAAAAGAATGTAGCTTGCCACATCCCAGTGAAGCTGCTTAGTTCACTTGTAAAAGTACAGAATTAAAATTAGATGTCTTAGGTTTGGATCCTGCTTTAGACAACGTGACAAAGATGTTGACCTTTAGCAAGTCACTTAACACTCCAGACTTCTTCTACCATCTTGAAGCCTCAGCATGCCCTAGTTCTTCATTCTGAAGTCTCACACAAGCCCTTGAATTCACTGTCCTGGGTCTTCTCCCTCTAATCACAGGTTCCCAAAGTGGGTGATAACACCCATTGAGGGGTGCTAGAACAATCCATGGGTGTGGTAGTAGACTCGGGTGCAATTGGGGGGCACCGAATGAAAATAGGGGGTGGTGAAAGCATAAGAAAGAAGAGAAGAAAATTTTGAGAAACCATTCATACATGTTTCATCTGTTGTATAACATAGTTAAAGTTATAGTGATTACATTATTTTCCAAATAAACACACAAAATGATGTTACAACCAATCAGTGACCAAGTCTGCTGACAGGTCTCAACAATTAAGAATTGGCAGGAGAGCATGTAGCACATTGTCAGGAAGTCCAGCATGCATCAACAGGAATATGCATGTGTAATGATTTGTTTATGGTTACATGACACAATATTGTGTCATCAAAATTTCAATGCAGGAAAAAAGCCAAAATTTACAATAAATGTTTAAATTTAAGATGTGCCATTTTTAAAAATATATTTTTTAAACAATGCATTTTTAAGACCATTAAAGGGTTAAAGAAAGTAGATTTTGGGGGGTGGGGGTGACAATGAGTAATTTTTTTTAAAAGAGGGCAGTAGGCCAAATAACTTTGGGAACCTCTGCATTGGGTAACTCTTCCCAGAACCTCCACTTAAGGAAGGCAGCCCGTCAGTGACATCTTATTCCTCTCCAGGCAGAACTCCAAACTTCCTCTAACACACCCAAAGGAAGCCTCTATCCCCCAACATGTCTCCCTACTCATTTTTTCAACTTCTTTTAAGAGTTATTCCCCGATTGTAATGAAAGATGCTTGAGGAAAGGAACTGTTTCTCTTTCTGCTTGTATGTGTATATCTAGTGATTAGCACAGTATTTTATATATAGGAAACATATAAATACTAGTTGAACTGACTTAACCTTCCTGGGCCTCAATATCCTTACCTAGTTCCTTCTAGACTTATGTTCTTCATTTTACAGGTGATGAAACTGAGTATAGAGAGGTTTAAAAACTTTGCCCAAGGTCACACAACTATCACCGTTGATAAACTGGTCTGGCTGTTCTGGAAAGCAATTTGGAACTATGACCAGAAAGTAACCAACCTTTGACCAACTAGAAAAGAAAAAGGAAAAAAGTACATATCCACACACCCAAGTATATTTATAACAACTCCCTTCCTGGTAAATAAATTAGAAACTAAGGAGATACCTTCTTATTGCGGCATATGATGACATTTTTAAGAGGAAACTATGAAGATCTATATTAACTGAATCACACCAGGTTGAGCAGAAATAGAATAATTTATAAAATGATGACATTATAAAGGTAAGTTTGAAAGACTTTAGAATTTTGATAAATGTAATGATAAACTAAAAGTTAAAAAATGAAGATGAAACATGCCACTCACCCATTTAGAGAAATGAACTTAAAATGCAGAAAGAGACATTTATTTTCTGGCATGGCTAATGTTGTTTTGCTATTATGCAGCTATGTACTGAAGATTTTGTTTTGTTTTCCTCAATAAGAGTGGGTGGGAGGGACCATTTTTTAAAATCTTGCTAATTAAGAAAAACAGAGAAAATAAACCTTTAAAAAAAAAGAAATGAGTTTATACCCTTACCAAAGTCACCATTACCCACAAAGTGAGGATCATCAAAATGAGCTGGTACTCTTTGACATACTGAAAGATTGATCAGGGGAAGAGATTAGTTATAAAACATATTGTAACAAATATACACAGTACCTTAGTGTTCAAAAAACCCAATGACTACAGTTACTGGGACAACAACCCAGTATCTGACCAAAAGCTAATGGGAAAACTGGAACACAGCCTGTCAAAAGTTAAACATAGATAATTAACACACTGTACACATCACAATAAGCTCCAAAAGGATTCATGACTTAGCTATAAAGGCTGATATCATCAACAAATTAGAGAAGCAAGGAAGAAATACCAATCAGATCTATGGGTTGTGGAAAAGTTCATGGCCAAACAACTTAGCTCATAGAATATTTGCAAAGTGCTTAGCACAGCACTTGGCATGTAGCAAGCACTATAAAAATGTTAATTATTATTATTAAATGTTTTGAATTTTGTACAAACAAAATAAATGCACGTAAAAACAGACAGAAAATATATGCCTGGGGGAAAATTTTCTCTGAAAAAATACATCATATACAAGATAAAAGAAAACATCTCAAATTTATAAGATCGAGAGCTAATCCCCAATAAATAAATAAATGGTAAAATGATACAAACAGTTTTCAAGGGAAGAAATACAAGCTATCAATAATCATATGAAAAAGTGCTCCAAATTACTAATAATTGGATAAATACAAACTAAAGCAACTATGAAGTTCTACCTTACACTATCAAATAGATAAAGTTAACCAAAAAAAGAAAATTTTAATTTTTGGAAGAGCCATGGAAAACAGGCACACTAGCTATATTGTAATATTGTGCTATAAGAAATGATGAGTAGTATGATTTCAGAAAAAACTGGAAAAACTTATATGAACTGAAGCAAAGTTATGTGAGCAGAATGAGGAGAACATTGTATACGGTAACAGCAATATTTTATTATGATCAACTGTGCAAAACTTAGCTAACCTCAGCAATACCGAAGACTATATAAACAAATGCAGGAAAACTCTTTGACAAGATACAAGGGCAATTCCTGTTTAGAAAACAACACTGGAAAGCATAAATGGAACTTTCTTAAAACTGATAAGCAGTATCTATTTAAACAAACAGTATTATCTATAATAGGCATATGGTAAACCCTTTCCAGTAAGATCAGAGATAAAGCAAGAATGTCCACTACTGCCATTATTATTCAATATAGTGCTAGAAATACTAGATATAGCAATAAGACAATAAAGACAAACTGAAGGAATACGCAAAGGCAAATAAAAAATTAAATTATCACTTCTTCCAGAGGGATTGTTTGCTTCTTTTTTTTTGAGGTGGGGAGGCAGGGCAATTGGGGTTAAGTGACCTGCCCAAGGTCACAAAGCTAGTAAGTGTGCTAAGTGTCTGAAGCAATTTTATATTGGTTACACATGTGTAGTCATGCAAAACACTTCCATAACAGTCATGTTGTGAAAGACTAATTATATTTCCCTCTATCCTGCCCATCCTCCAATTATTCTATTCTCTCCCTTGACTTGTCCTTCCATAAAAGTGTTTGCTTCTGATCACCCTTTCCTCAATCTGCTGTCCCTTCTATTATCCCTCCTTCCCCCTTGCCATACCCAATTGAGTGTGTATGTTGTTCCCTCCTTAAGCCAAATCCGATGAGAATAAGGCTGACTTATTCCCTATCATCTATCCCCTCTTCCTCACCACTGTAAAAGCTTTCTTGCCTCTTTTACATTAGATGATTTACTACATTCTACCTCTCCCTTTTTCTTTCTCCAAGTACATTCCTCTCAACACTTAATTTTATTTTTTAGATGTTGTCCCTTCATATCAGCTCACCCTATTCCCTGTCAACAGATAGATATAGATATCTATGTGTCTATACTTTATATATTACATATATACATACATATATGTATGTATGTGTGTATATATATATTTGTACACAATATATAGATATATACACTATATGTACACAATATATATGCTATATGTATGTGTATATTTATATGTGTGTATATATAGTATGTATGTGCATATATGTACATACATACATACATATATATGTATAAGAGGGTGTGTGTGTGTGTTTGTGTATATTCCTTCCAACTACTCTAATACTGAGAAAGGTCTCATGAATTATAAATATCTTCTTTCTATGTAGGAATGTAAGCAGTTCAACTTTAATAAGTCCCTTGTGGTTTTTCTCTCATGTTACTTCTCTTGAATCTTGTATTTGAAAGTCACATTTTCTGTTCACCTCTGGTCTTTTCAACAAGAATGCCTTAAAGTCCTCTATTTCATTGAAAATCCATTTTTCCCCTAAAGTATTATACTCAGTTTTGCTGGGTAGATGGTTTTTGATTTTAATCCTACCTCCTTTGCACTCTGGAATATCATATTTCAAGCCCTCCAATCTCTTTAATGTGGGAGCTGCTAAATCTTGTGTTATCCTTATTGTGGTTCCACAATACTTGAATTGCTTCTTTCTGGCTTCTTACAATATTTTCTCTTTGACCTGGTGTAGCAACAATCTTGCTAGCAGCTGCTGTGGGGGTGTAAGACCCAACAAGACAAGCAACAAAAGCTGCCAGCACAGGTTCTTTTATCTGCTTTACTAAGGAAAGTAACATTAAGGGGTTAATAATATTACTTTAATCCAACATACAAATATCATTCACTTAGTTCAGGAGGAAAAGCTAGCACCTTGAAATTCAGAGCAAGTACAAATTACAAACATGCATTACCAAATCACAGTTCACAGTTACCAGAAAAGCATCAACATCTGGGCTGACAAGCTGGAGAGTTCTTAACAATGCCTGCCCGATGTGTCCACATCAACACTCTTCCATGAGTGACAGCCCCAGAGAAAATGCTAACCTTTGAGTTTTTATACTCTGTTCAGGGCTCGAAGGATTTATACCTAGTTAGCAAAAGGGTGTGTGCATGGAGCTTAGCACCTAGTTAGTAAAAGGGTGTGGGCCTGGGGCTTTGCACCCAGTAAGGCTCAATCAAAGACAATTAATTTAGCATTCCAAAACAGTAAAAAAAAATCCCACCTTAATTACCAATAAGAGTTTTCCTTTTGGGATCTCTTTCAGGAGGTGATCAGTGGATTCTTTCCATTTCTATTTTACCCTCTGGTTCAAGAATATCAGGGCAATTTTCCTTGATAATTTCTTGAAAGATGATGTGTAGGCTCTTTTTTAATCCTGGCTTTGTGGTAGTCCAGTGATTTTTAAATTATCTGTCCTAGATCTATTATCCAGGTCAGTTGTTTTTCCAGTGAGATATTTCACATTGTCTTCTATTTTTCCATTCTTTTGGTTTTGTTTTATAATTTCTTTTTGGGGGGGGGCAGGGCAATTGGGGTTAAGTGACTTGCCCAAGGTCACACAGCTAGTACATGTGTCAAATATCTGAGGCTAGATTTGAACTCAGGTCCTCCTGACTCCAGGGCCAGTGCTCTACTCATTGCGCCACCTAGTTGCCCCCTGTTTTATAATTTCTTGATTTCTCATAGAGTCATTAGCTTCCGTTTGCTCCATTCTAATTTTTAAGTAATTGTTTTCTTCAGTGAGCTTTTGGACTTCTTTTTCCATTTGGCCAATTTGGCTTTTTAAGGCATTCTTCTCCTCATTGGCTTTTTGGACCTCTTTTGCCATTTGGGTCATGGCAAATACGACTTGTTTTTCATGATTTTCTTGCATCACCCTCATTTCTCTTCCCAATTAATCCTCTGCTTACTTGATTTTCCAAATCCTTGTTGAGCTCTTCCATGGCCTGAGACCAATTCCTATTTTTCTTGGAGGCTATGGATGCAGGACCTTTGACTTTGTTGTCTTCTTCCGGTTGTATGTCTTGATCTTCCTTGTCACCAAGGACATAAGTAAAAACCTTTTCACTAAGAAAGTAAGATTCTGTAGTCTTATTTTTCCCATTTGCTCATTTTTCCAGCCAATTACTTGACTTTTGAGATCTTTGTTGAGTGGAAGGTGTACTACCCCAAACTTTAGGGATTTTGTGCAGCTGTTTTCAGAGATATTTCTAGGGACCTGTAAATTTTCAGTTCTTCCAAAATGGTATGATCAAAGGAGAGTTGTTTACTCCCCTCCTGGCCTGTGCTCTTGTCTGTGAGCAACCCCAAACATTCTTTTCTTCCTTGGAACTGTGAGGAAGATTCCCTCTCCACTGCTACCACAAGCTCCACCACACCAGCGCTCCTCCTCACCCCAGGACTGCCACCCAGGACTGTGGCCCAGATCAGTGACTCAATTCCCCCATCATCTGTTGGCTAAGAACTCCAGAAGCAGCCAGTGCTGTAGCAGTGGTTGCCATCACCCTAGGGCTGAGGCTAAGACTAGGGCAGGGGCTGGACCATGGTCCTCTCTCACCCAGGTGAGAGATGTTTCCTATTGACCTTTGAATCTGTCTTTGGCATTTTTGGGTTAAGGAGTCTGGAAATCCCCATAGCTGCTGGTGACTCAGTCCCCTAAGGCCTGCTTCAGCCCCATCTGTGACAGCATGGCCCATGCTGGACTGTGTTCCACTGACAGCCCAGTGTGATAGATGCTTCCTTTCAACCTTCCAGATTGTCTTAGGCTGGAAATTTGCTTCAGTCTGTCATTTTGTGGCTTCTTCTGCTTTACAATTTGTTTAGAGTTATTTTTACAAGTATTTTGAGGGATATGGGGGGAGAGCTCAAGCAGGTCCCTGCTTCTACTCCGCTATCTTGTCTCCGCCCTAAAGGGCATATTTCTATGACATAGAGGGAACTGGATAAAATTTAAAAGAATAAGAGACATCCCCCAATTGGTAAATTATTAAAGAATATAGGCAGTTTTCAGAAGAAGAAATCCAAGCTATCACTAGCTATATGAACAAGGTGCTAACTCACACCCATTAAATTGGCTAAGTTGACAAAAAGGAAAACGACAAATTCTGAAAGGGCTATAAGAGAACAAGTACATTAATGCACTTCTGCTGGATCTGGCCATTCTAGGAAGCAATTTGGAACTATGTCCCTAATGAACTGTGTATACCCTTTTCATCCAATGATACCACTATTAGGACTATACCCCAGAGAGATCATAGAAGGAGGAAAGGGCCTCCTTACATACAAAAATATTTATAGCAACTACTTTCGTGGTGATAAAGAATCGGAAATTGAGAGGGTACTTGTCAACTGGTGAAACAGCGGAATAGTTATGCTTTATGAATGTGATAGAATATTATTGTTATGCTAATAGAACAGATGAAGGGAATAGTTTCAGAGAAACCTGGGAAGACTTGTGTGAACGGAAGCAAATGAAGTGATTAGAAACAGGAGAATATTTATACAGCAATCCTGTAAAGACAAACACCTTTGAAACACTTGGGAACTATTATTAACACAATGACCAACCACAATTCTAGAGGACTCGAAGGAAAATGCTATCTGCCTATAGATGGAGAGGTATTGGATTCAGAATGAAGCATTTTTTTTCTTCAGGCCACAACTAGTAGAGGAATTTGCTTTGCTTGACTCTTTAGATTAGTAAAAAAAATTTTTTTTATACTTTCTCAATGGTTAGGGAACAGGAGATGAGAGGGAAAGAATTTGGAACTGAAAATGAAATAAAATTGAATTTAAAAAAGATGCAGAGAAGTTGGCTAGTTAGGGCTATAAAGCTAGTAAAAGTGGCAGAATCAGAATTAGAACCCAGGTTTTGTGGCCCCTATTGTTCTCTCTGCATCACAAATTGAAACTACTAAAAAGGTGTTGTGATAAGGTCATCATGTGTTGGGATTACACTCTCTGACTTTGTCTCTCTGTCTACACAAGAAGCAGACTATGTGTACCCTTTCCCTCTATAAATTCTGGACTACCATTTTTACTTTATAACAATCAATGTTAGCAGCCAAGAATACAAACTTAAATGAATAAGCCAATGTAGTCAGCATATAATAGTAATTTCATAATTCTCTAGGATATTTACTTATAAAAACTCATTCATATAATTTTTAATATTGAGGGGTAGCTAGGTGGCACAGTGAGTAGAGTACTGGTCCTGGAGTCAGGAGGACCTGAGTTCAAATCCGGCCTCAGACACTTGACACATGTACTAGCTGTGTGACCTTGGGCAAGTCACTTAACCCCAATTGCCCTGCCAAAAACAAAAACAAAAAAAATTGAAAAACCCCCAAATCAACAACGATTCCATTATAAAGCTAGAAATTAATACATACATGATGGTGTTAATGCCCGATAACTGTTGGAACATTTGTAGGCCACAACCCACAATTAAAGCTCGGCGAGTTGGAGGGTAAGTCAGCATTCTGTAGATCACAGGTCCAGCTTAAAAACAAAGAAATAAACACAGAAAGAGGTATTATTATTTCATTCCCATATTAATTGCCTACACTAAAATAACTTCCCCTAAATTTCAATAAATTCAGATGACTTAATTTTGTTTAGGTATTTCTGAGTAGTAATGTACTTTTCCAGAATTGTTGGTATTTATCTAATTGAACCTGAACGTTCTTAGGGATAAACTCAATAGAAATAAAATCAATATGAGAGAATTTAGGAAAAGAATTTCATGGAAACCTTGAAGAATTACATAGTTATAAGCATCTGAAAGCCCTAAATTGTAACTCTTTAATTTCTCAGTGAGGTACACTTATCACTTTATGTTTACCACTTCTTATTAATGTTTAAAAATTTACCCCCCAATTGGGTGCCCATTGGAAACATCATGTTCTCTCTGCCAAACTTAATAGCAAAGGTGATGCTCTCATAAGAGCAGAAGAGATTGGGATTGTATTAATCATCAATCTGGACATGGGGACAGTGATACATTGGACTACTTGATCCATTTGATCAAGGATTATGCAGCCACTTCTGCCCAACAATGCTCTTTGAGCTAGTCAGAGCATCCCCTTTTGAAAATTCAGTATGATACAATCTCATGATCTCACATATTTTTCAACCTGCCTCTGACTGGAAACTTTGATATGTAGACTCTCTTCCTCCACCTAAGGACAAGAGATTTGTCCTTACACCAGTTGATACCTTTTTAGAATAAAGATTTGTAGTGGTACCAAATTTGCTAATGATATAGCTATAAAAGAACACATTCTTCTTCCCTACATGCTCCCTGGTAACTTCTGGTCCATTTCTAATAAGGTACCCATTTTACTCCAAATAAGGTTTAATATTGAATACAATATTCACTGAATTTTCTTTTTAAAGCAAAAGCTTTGTTATCACGTCCCAGATGACTATTCTTGGATGTCCTATCTTTTAGAAGCCATACCACCCCACAAGAAGAGGAAGGGTTCCTCCACTTCAGCAGTTTCTTGGATCTGCCCTTCAGGAGGACTTGCCTAACCACAATGGAATACTATTTTATACAATCCCCCTTGATCCTTTTCTGGCTTTCCCTAATCCTTCCTTTATGCGGGATCATTCAAGATGATATTTCTGATCAAAAGGATCCAAAAAAAACCAAAGAAATTGTTTGGGTTCCTCTTTCACCAGGAAGGATTTGGGGGCCAAGAAGTTTTATTACTGGGAGGAGTTTTGCTTTTATAAAGGTACAGAAAGAAGATGAAATTATCTTTTTTTCATCATGGTGACAAGGAAAAGAAATCCTTTGGCCTATTCAGTCATGTTCTTAAGTTTCTAGATGAAAGAGAAGTCTTCATCATATTTTAAAAAGAACCAAGATTTGGCATTATTCTCCTGATGGGGCTAAGGAAGGGAGGTTTTGGCTGGCAGACCTAAGAATATCAGACAGGTAATGGTATGAGATGAGTTCTACTATAAAATTTAGCTCTAGGATATTCTGAATGAAAGAGTCATGTGACCTCTTACTTTAATTCAGATAGTACGGACTCAGAATAGGCACAGGTGACAACATTAGATTTATCATCCATTTGATGGAGCTGATGTTCCCAGTGATACTGGGAACTGGTACTCTTGATTATTTTTTCCCAGGAAGTTTTTGTGAACAGACCTGAACATCATTTTCCTGCATTTTAAAAACTCATATTAGGGAGGTGGGCTAATGTGGTGGGGTAAAGGCAGCTATCCAAATGAACTCTTCCAACATTCCCCTCCAAACAACTTTAAAAATAACATATCAAATAAATTCTGGAGACAACAGAAGGTAGGGATGAGACATTTTTCCAGCCCAAGACAACTTAGGAGGTCTGCAGGAGAGCTCTGTGACATGCAGAGGGGACTGACCCAGAGTACAAATGGCAGCAGAAGCTCCAGTAGGGGGCCTTGAAGGCAGTTGAAAAAGTAGCAGCAGTACCTCAGAGATGGTAAGAGGGTCAGAGAAGTGCAGAGAAATGGAATAGGACCCTTTGTTGGCACTGAGAGCAAGAGCCAGTACTATCTGGAAATTATACTGTTCATAAAGAGTTCTGAGTCACAGTTCCAGGGCAGAGAAGAGTGCTTGTGGTCAGTCACAAGGGAACAGGGGCCCTGGTCAGAGTTCCAGGGTCAAATGCTAGCATTTGTGGGTATAGATGAGGAGGGCCCCTTCCTGAGTAAAGACCAGTACAGACCAAGAGAGCAATGACCACACTTCACCCAGGGTAATACCACCTGGGAAGCACTGAAAACTTAAAATTTCATTCTTTTAAAACAAAAAACAAAGGGGGAAAAAGGACAGATGAAAAACATAAATGTATCGCACAATCCTGGCCAAGACCTTGGGCTCATAACAAGAACCGCCTCAAGAAACCAGATGTCACTGCAACCTGCAGCTATTTTAAGGACTTTGTGTGTCCTTAGTGAACCATAGTGAAAAAAAGAGTAGAAATGGACTTAGAAAATGGTGACTACCAAAAAGATGTCTTGGGGTTCTCCCCTTCCTCTTCTCCCCCACAGTGATTCTTAAAGGCTCACTATTCTAATTAAGAGGACTAATCATCAAAACTAAAGATTTGGGCTTAGATTCTGCTATGGGATTTTAAAATATTTTACTTACACTGTGTCCCAAAAATCTTAGTGCCATTTTAAACTTCAGTACACATCAAAGCTTAAATGTTATTTAATAGCTATAAAAATATTTAAATACAATTTCACAGCTACTGAAGCTTAAAATAACACTAAGACTTTTGGACACCCTGTATATAAAAACAAATAGGAAAGTATGGCACTATCTTTAAGGAAACCATTCAGCCCAGCATACGTTTGTGCATCATTCTGAGCTTGTTGGATGAACTCAAATCATTAGATTTGGGAATATATAGTTTCTAAGTGTCAATGTGGGGGATGAATGACAAAGGTAGGATTGACTAGATGAGAAGAAGATGAGGGTGAATTAGGGGAAAATTCAACCTGAGCCTTCACCCCAAAATAAAATTGGATCCTGTAACACTCTGGAATGGGAAGCACTGAAAACTTGCAGACCTCCAGAACTAGCTCTGAAAACAGCAGCACCAAAAAGCCTTAAGCTTGGGACAACACCTGAGAAAAATGATTTATTTTTCTCTTATATTAATAACCAATTGTTAAACTAAGATTAAGGTTTTCCCTTACTATATCTTCATTCAGAAACTAGCCCCTATAGGTTATTCAGCCAGTCTCAGAAGGACATTGCTGATAGATGAGATAGCCTAAATCCTCAAGGTATGTGCTTTTTGATCTTGGGTAGGACTCCCCCTCACTAGAAAACCTTACAAATCCAGACAATCCAGTCCATGATTTTGCCCTTAGGAAACAAGTCCATGTCACTGGAACGTTTCATTAGAACTTAGACCGACATAGCTTATGAAAGGGAAAACCATCCAGAGTGATCTGGGTAGAGATGGATTTTTTTGGTCCAGACTGCAGGAAGTGGCCTGATTAGGTGACATTCTCTGCAACAGTTGCTGAAGACATTTTTCCCCACCTCTTCATTATGCATCCACCCACTCATTGATTGTTAACCAATCAAAGTTGATTTCCACCCTCAGGGATATACTCTTTACCAAAGGCTTTTAAGCATTCCATATTCTCCAGGGAGAGTCTTTTTGTGGTCAAGAGGAATAACTGATCTCAATCTATTAATTATTTGCTAACAACAATTAATAAATTGATCATTAATTACCCAGAAACTGTCTCTCAGAAAAATTTCATTCATCACAGCCTCCTCAACTCCAGATAAACAAAGTTCAACTTTAATATAAAGTTCAAAGTTAAAAAAAATAAGCTGGAAAAATGAGCAAACAACAAAAAAAACTTGAGCATAAAAACCTATGATAGTGGCAAGGGAAGAACAACATACAAAGTCAGAAGAAGACAACATGAAAACAGCTACAAGTAAAACATCAAAGGAAAAATGTAAATTGGATACAAGCCCAACAAGAATTCCTGGAAGAGTTGAGGGAAAAAAGATAAAAATGTTAGAGGAAAAATTGATTTAAAAAATGAGAGTGACACAAAAAAAGAGAATTAACAGCCTCATAAAAGAGTCACAAAAATGTTGAAGAAAATAACATCTTAAAAAAAAAGAATTGGTGAAATGGCAAAAGAGGTATAAGAAGTCACTGAAAAAAAGAACTCTTTAAAAAGCAGAATAAACCAAATAGAAAAAGGATACAAAAACTCACTAAGGAAATAATTCATTAAAAATTAGATTTGGGCAAATGGAAGATAATGACTCCATAAGACATGAAGAAAAAATAAAATAAAACAAAGTGAAAAGGATGAAAAAATAGGAAAAAATGTGAAATATTTCATTTAAAAAAAACCTGACCTGAAAAATAGATCAAAGGGAGATAATTTAAGGATTATTGGACTACCTGAAAGCCATGATGAAAAAAGAGCTTAGATATCATCTATCGAAAAACTGTCTAGGAAAACTTCCCAATAGAAATGGAAAAAATCCACTGATCATTTCCTGAAAGACATCCCAAAATGAAAACTATCAGGAAATTCCAGAGCTCCCAGGTCAAAGAGAAAATATTGTAAGCAGCCAGAAAACAAAACAAAACAATTCAAATATTGTGTAGCCACAGTCAGGATCACACAAGATTTAGCAGCTTCCACATAAAAGAAGCAGAAAACTTGGAATATGATATTGGAAAATGCAAAAGAGCTAAGATTACAACCAAGAATAACCTACTTAGCAAAACTGAGTATAATACTGTGAGGGAAAAAAATGACATTTAATGAAATAGAAAATATCCAAGCATTTCTGAAGAAAAGACCAGAGATGAATAGAACATCTGACATTCAAATAAGAAGCACAAAAAGATATAAATGAAAGAGAAATCACAAGGGATTTGATAAAGCAAAACTGTTGCCGTTCCTCTGTGGAAAGATGATACATTTAACTCCTCAAAACTTTATCATTCTTAGAGCAGGGAGAAGGCATCTTCACTGAAAAATGGCATGGGAGTGAGTCAATTATGTTGGGCCAAGAAATAAAGGATGAAAATGACACGGTAAGAAAGAGGGATGCACTAGAAAAAGAGCAAAGGGAGAGGAAGAATGGGGAAAATCATCTCACATAAAAGAAGTGTATAAGGAATGGAGGGGAGAATAGGGATAGGGTAGTGGGCAATGCTTGTAACTCACTCTTATCAGAACTGGTTCAAAGAGAGAATATATATACACATTCAGTTGCATATAGAAATCAATCTTACCCAACAGAGAAATAAGAGGGAAAGGGGATAAGAGAAAGGAGGAAAGGTAATAAAAGGGAAGACAGATTAAGAGAGGCAGTAGTCAGAAGCAAAACAGACTTGTGAGGAGGAAATGGTAAAAAGAGAGAAAGAATAAAAAGGAAGAAAATAGGATGGAGGGTAATCATAATTGAATATGAATGAGATGAACTCACCCATAAAATTAAATCATAATGGACTAGAAAATAGAATCCAACGGCATGCTGTTTATAGGAGATATGCTTGAAACAAAAAGACACACACAGAGTTAAAATAAGGGGCTGGAGAAGAATCTATTATGCTTCAGCTGAAGTAAAAAAAAGGCAGGGATAGCAAGCATAATCTCAGACAAAGCAAAAGCAAAAACAGATCTAATTAAAAGAGATAATCAGGGAAACTACATTTTGCTACAAGGTGCTACACATAATGAAGTAATAAAAAGTTTTCCAGCAATTTTCTCTGATAAAGGGTTTATTTCTCAAATATATAAGGAACTAAGCCAAATTCATAAAAAATAAGGGCCATTCCCCAATTGTTCAAATGATGTGAACAATCAGTTTTCAGAATAAATCAAAGCTATCTATAGTCATATAAAAATGTTCTAAATTACAATTGATTAGAGAAAGGCAAATTAAAATAACTCTGAAATACCACTTCACACCTATAAGAAATTACAGATGCTGGAGGAGATGTAGGAAAATAGGAACACTAATGCACTACTGGTGGAGTTGTGAAATGATCTAACTATTCTGGAGAACAATTTAGAACTATACCCAAGGGGCTATAAAACTGTGCATATGTGTTGACCTAGCAATAGCACAACTAGGTCTGTATCCCAAAGAAATTAAAGGAAAAGGAAAAGGACCTACATGTACAAAAACATTTATAGCAGCTTTTGTTTTGTGGTTGCAAAGAATTAGAAATAGAGGGGATGGCCACCAACTGGAGAATGGCTGAACAAGTTGTGGCATATGATTGTGATGGAATACTATTGTGTATAATAAATGAGAGAATGGTTTCAGAAAAATCTAGGAAGACCTATACGAACTGATGTAAAGTGAAATGAGCATAACCAGATCACTACATACAATAACAGCAATATTGTAATGATGATCGACTTTGAAAAACTTAGCTACTCTGATCAATACAATAATCCAAGATAATTCTGAAGTACTCAGGATGAAAAATGGTGTACACCTCAAGAAAGAGGACTGATAAATTCTGTGGACAAACTGAAGTGTAATTTTTGAATACAAAATTTTTAAGCATTTTTGACCATGTACAATTACCCTAGAATTAACCTATACTATCTGTGAAAAAAAAAAATCTTGAGCCAAAGGTTATTCCTTTAGAACCTCTCTTTTTAATTTCCTGGCTCCTGAGACCCAGCTATTACTGCCATTAACTGTGCTGTACTGAGTTTGTATTGAGTGGATCCTCACCCTTCAAATACCCCACATTCAAGGTTTTTAAGGCAAACAGGTATGCTCTTTCCTATTAGTCTGCAAAGATGACAAACTTTGCGCACCCCTTGGGCAATTTTGGCTTGTCCAACTAGTCTTCTCTCAATTTACAGTCCCACTGCTAAGATGATTCAACAACTTCCCTGCTCTTCTAACACTATTCTCCCTCCTCCAAATGAACTGCAAAGTAGCTGAAAGTTACTGCACAGCAAGAGAGCTAAAGAAATTAAGTTAATAATTATTTCCCAGAATGGGTTCTGTTAAAGCAATCAGGAAATGAGAAGATCTTTCCTGCCCATTTGAATAGGTTTAAGGTGGGGCCCCAGGTCGGGCCAACTAAGGGAGGTCTGATTACATCTTTGCTCCTAAGTTTGCCCCAAACCGCTAATTACTAGGTGCTAAGCCGATGTGGTCATGAAGCCCCTAGGGTCCTAAGGGGAAGTTCTAAGACCTGAGCCAATCATGGGAGCTTAAGTTCTGGTGGCTCAGATGACATTTGAGGACATCTGAAACTGTATAAAAAGAGAGAACACAGCTTGGAGATTGAGATGTGGTGAAGGCGGGAAAAGCAGCAGTGGTGACAGCAGTGGCAGCAACAGCAGCAGCAACAGCAAGCAGCAGCAACAGCAAGCAGCAGCAAAAGCAGTGGCCGATGCTGAAAACAAAGTCGAAGCAGAAGAAGCTGAAGCAGCAGGCACTGCTGAGAGCAGGGCTGACCCGCCTTTGGACCCAGAGAGTGCTGAGCAAGGGCTTGAGGCCAGTGGGTAATCTTACTGGAGAGGGGAAGCATGAATACGATTTGATTTAATGTCATAATGTTTTTCTGTAGCCTCCTGGTTACTCTCGTGAGGCAGTCTTATTGGGCCTGGAAGCTTTTGGCCAGGATATTGAATTGGGGACATTGGTCCTGTGGGCTGCTACTTTGGAGCTCAAATAAATGCTTTAATTCTTCTGCCTTCTACTTAGAGAATTCCTTATATCCTGTGGTTCTGAACCATTCAGGCATATATATGATTTTCTTTGAAATCATGAACTCTGCCTTCATGGTATAGTTTCTGACACAAATTTTCCTGACCAAAAAACAAAGAGCCTCTGTTGTTGTCAAATGTTAATTTACTGCAATAATCTCCTTTGTAGCTTTTAACTTGCTGGGCATTCAACAATACCATTACTGATGTCACCAATGACATCATGAGGATGTCTGCCATCAATGTTGCAGCCCACAGACTGGGCTATTCCAAGTATCTCTTTAATGGTTACTGAGAGATCTCTTGCCAAGGATTAAGGCCTCATCTGTTGAGCAATGTTGACAGTCTCATCAAGACTGATGTTTCCATTGTGTTTAATATTTTTCTGCTTCTTTCTGTCCTTAGGAGGTTCCTTTAGGGCTTTGATGATCAAGGCTGAGGCAGAAGGCACAACCTCAGTCTGGGCCTGTCTGTTCTGAATGGTAAGTTTCACTGTTATCCTTAGCCCTTTCTAGTCATCAATTGCCTTGGCAATGTCATCACCAATCTTTTTGGGAGATAAACACAAGAGACCAATTTTGGGGACCAGAGCTGATGTAGCACCAACTTTACCACCAGTGTACCTTAAAAACACGACTTTAATTTCATTAGGGTCAAACTTGGGCAGCATGACAGCAATGAAGGTGGAGGCTTGGCCTGGATACTGCGAGGTGGTGGCCAGTGTCAGATAAACTTGGATTTGGGACAACTGAAAGGAGTTGTACCTTCACCACCATGAGCTGGAAGTCAAAAACATAATTTTCTCATCTTTATTTTTCTTGCTTTTTGTGCCATAGCTAATATGGAAATATGTTCTATGTGATTTCACATGTAATAACTGATATCATATTGCTTGCTTTCACAGTGGGTGCATGAGGGGCTGGAAGGAGGGAGAGAATTTAGAACTTGAGTTTTTTTAAATGCTAAAAATAATGATTTTTAAAAATCATATTTATATTGTTTTATATCTTTATTTCCTTTAAACTCATTCCATAGTTTTCAGCATTGTTTTGAGATTTTTTTCAAATAATGTACATTATACTTTTATTTCAGAGAAAAATTTAATTAATAAAAATATTTTAGCAGTACTTTCCCATTTAATATCACATTTAAGACAAAAACTGTTCTCTACAGTCAACTCTTAATATTCCTTGAAAAAAGTTGTTCCAAGATAGTTTCTTCAGTGGGTTTTCTCCTCCTCCCTTAGCTAAGCCACTGATGCATCATGAACTTAGAGAATTCAATGTTAGTCTAAGAAAATAGGAGGAAAGTAAACTTGCTACTACAAAAGCATGGTGAATTCCAAAGTCCACAAAGATTTATTTGCATATTGCCTGCAACAGCTTCCTCTCTGTACAGTTGACAATACATTTCCACAACTTAGTTTGTACTTTGGGATATTTAAGACTTATCTGTTGCATTTATCAAATATATAAATTTCTAGTTAATGTAAAATTAAACTATCTTAGAAAAATGAATTCAAGTGATGCACACAAAAATACTATAGGGAGGACCCCTGAACTGTCAGTGTTCTGCTAAGTGCACAATGGTGAAATATATCCACCAACAGAGGTAGGAGTTAAAAACAGATGGAATTACTATGGAATCAATATCTCCTGAAATCCCCAAGCCCCAACCTATTTAATTCACAGGTATGATTTAATGCTCATGCATTATAGGAGAGAAACAGAACAATGAGAAATTAAATACCACTTCAAGGAGCTAAATAAAAATCTGTAAAACAATATGGACTGCTCAAGTGTGTCACTAGAAAAGCAGGCACATGTAATTGGGAAGGATAGTGAGATGCAATAGCGGAAGAACCAAAGATCTGTTTATGAAATGTCAATAGCACCATGTGTGCTACTAAGGCCACTAACAAGATGCAAATAGTCCAAATACAATCCGTCAAAGCCATTACTATTTTGACCTGTGCAACACCCCCTGCACCCACTGCCCAAGCCAGTTCTTCATCCACAGTAGGCAAACTTGCAAATTTTTCCCACTTAAATCACATAGGGATAAGATTTATGCCATCTGCCTGACAAATTTAGTAGGAAAGAGCTTTGCAAGTCATAAAGTGATATAAATATAAGCTATTATTCCTGTCTACCTAAGTCTGAAAATCCATCACAAGAACCACCCAAAGTCAATAGTTTTATGAACCTAAAATATATTTGTTTTAGGTATACCACTTAAATATGGTTTAGAAAGATATCAGAATAACTTTTCAAAGCATAGTTATTGCTACATAAATGGCATAGGTAAGGTTATTTTCTACCTTGTTTTCCTTAGTCAAGGAGGGGAAGGTATTTAATAGTGAAAGGTCCCTCAGAAAAAAATTTAGGGAACTCGCCATGAAGAAACAGGTTATACTAAGATCTCAGGAGGCCTCCTGGAGCTATTGTGACATAGTTGTTCTCGGTCTCCACCCATTGGCACAGCTCACCTAGTGCTTTGAAGCATGATGGCTTAACTTACTACTGACTGAAACCACACTTTGCAAACTTTACACTTAAATCCCTTTAAATCTGTTTATTTTCTTGGTGCTTGCCCTGTCCTAAAAGCCAAGTGTATTAGAAACTCTAATAACTCAGGTTTTTGCTAATAAAGCTTTAACTGTAGCTAGTTATAAGATATAAGAGGAAACAATGAAACTATTAAATAATAACTTCTCAAAAAGTAATTTTATAAGTTTAACAGCTGACATCACAGATTGTAGGATCATAGTTTTAAAGGTAAAATGGACATTAGAGATTATATAGTCCAACTCTAATAAGGATACAAAAGACTTTTTTATACTATTACCTCATGTGATCATATCCAACTTAGAAATAAACCCAAATGTATTTCTAAGTCATTTCTTAGAATTTGAAATACGTTTTCCCACAGAAGCCATTTTACAAAGGGTGATAAGGATTCCAGAGAAAGACAGACCAAAAAAGTCTATCTAACCTATAAGGCTTCTCAACCAATAATTTTGTGGAATTTAATCATCATTTATATCAACCAATCAAATAACAGTCATTTATAAGGTGTTTACTAAGTGTTAGGCACAATGCTAGGTACTGGGAATACAAAGACAACAATAAAACATCACTTGCCCTCAAAGAGCTTATATTTTATGTTGGATAATCAACCCAGGGGTGTGTGTATACATGTAGACATATAAATACATATGTCTACATATGTAGTCTATATACAGCATGTGCACATAAACATACAGTCAATAAATATGTAGCAGACTTTTAGAAATGACCATTCTAAAATGGATAATACATAAAATAGATGGTGTCTAAGAATTTTTTTACAATGCTCCTACCTCATAGTTCTTGATAACAAATTTGGTGCAGTGCTTTTATTTATTTGTCAAAATTCTTCTCAGCTAAAGCCATAGCCAGTTAAGTTCAACATCTCTTTCAATCACAAAAACTTTTAATCGTAATTGCATTCATTTAATCCTCAGTTCCCCAAATCATAAGCCAATAGATAAGTGTGGCTCTTATTCAAACATTACTAAATCCCATATAAGTCCTGAGTCATCATTTTGAGTGGAATTGAATACATGAACTAAAAAAATGGCACAGGTCCATCATTGCTTGATTGAAATTCTCAGTTGGTAGATTTCCTTGAGTGAGATAGAGTTCTTGATATCCTAATAGAAAATAAAGCTAACATTTATATAAATTAATTTGTTTTTAAAAGCTCTACCTTTATCAAAATGACTCCTGGTAGGAAACCCATACACTGAATAATTTTTCTCCCCCAGTGCTATAATACCTATGGAAGTTTTGTGGTTCAGGCTTGCATATGTTTGTGCATATCTGGGAAAATGATCAGTCATTACAAAACTGTAGCTTATATATTTACTGGCTTCAGGGGGTTTAAAAAAATCTATAGAAACAAATTCTAAAGGTTTCCTAATATATTCAGTACAAATAGGTAATACTTTTCTTCAAACACAAGTACAATTCTTATATTTCATCATGATATTTTTTACCATCTTGGGCCAATAAAGTTAGGGCTTAATAATTTTGGGGTTCTCTCTTGGTCCATACACCCCAAGGCATTACAAAGTGCTTTTATGGCCCATAGTTCTACACTGGACAGCAATAACTTTTTTTTTCTGGTTCCACATAAGGAATAAGATACATCAAGTAGAATACTCTGTTAAATAGCTCTAATTTCTATCATTGTCTAAAAAGTAAGATGACTTCTAGGGGATTAAATTTGCATCATTGAGTTTGAATTCCTTGTTTCTTGGCTTGTATTACTTCTTATAGGCCCATCAGCCATCTGCTTTCTCTGCTCATCATGAATAGACAACTGAGAAAAAGAATTGATAAAAACATGATCCTCATACTATCGTGGCATGGTGTATGGTAGAAATCCTAAACTCTCAGCTAAATTTCCATTTGATTGTAAGCCAGACTTCTGGGTATCACTTTTAGCCTTCACTCCTTCCTTAAGTATTACTATAATTTTGGTGCCACATGACCTATGAGACAGACAATCTTCATTCACCCTAGTTGAATTAAAATTGTTAAGTGTTGCTACTCATTTCTGAAAAGCAGCATCTGACTTGGCACTAGGAAAATATGTCAGAGAATTATTCTAAATCCACATTTAGCACCATACATACACATGGCCTTTGATTTTCCAGGTGACATCTAACTTCAAAGTTAAGAATTACATTTTATGTACAAAATAGCAAAACTCATTATCACTAAGTTCTTTAATGGAAGAAGTGGTTGGTTTCTGATGGCCATCACTGACATGGAATAAGACTGCTCCTAAGTCACAGTATTTTTTTTATTTTGGAATTGTTTTATTGGTATTGAATTGAGATAAATTTATTTTAATTTATTTTTTATTTTTAGTTTACAACAGTCAATTCCACAAGTTTTTGAGTTCCAAATTTTCGCCCTCTCCCTCTCCTTCCCCCTGCCCCCAAGATAGTATGTAATCTGATATAGGTTCTACACATACCTTCACATTAAACTTATTAACACAATAGTCCAGTTGTGAAGAATTATAACCAATGGAATGAATCATGAGAAAGAAGAAACAAAACCAAAAATGAAGGAAAAAAAGAGAGCAAATAGTTTGCCTCAATCTGCATTCAGCCTTTGTAATTCTTTCTCTAGATGTGGAAAGCTTTTTCCATCATGAGTCTTTTGGAGTTGTCTTTGAATCTTGTATTGCTGAGAAGAACCAAGTCTATCAAAGCTAGTCACCATAGATACTGTGTATCTGTAATAGTGTATAATGTTCTCCTGGTTTGGCTTCCCTCACTCAGCATCAGATCATGTAAGTCTTTCCAGGTTATTATGAAGTCTGTCTGCTCCTCATTTCTTGTAGCACAATAATATTCCATTACATTCATATACCATAACTTGTTTAGCCATTCCCTAATTGATGGGCATCCCCTTGATTTCCAATTCTTTGCCACCAAAAAAACACCTACTGTAAATATTTTTGTACATATGTGTCTCTTTCCCACTTGTGTGATCTCTTTGGGATATAGCCCTAGAAGTGGTATTTCTGGTCAAAGGACATGCACATTTTTAATAGCCCTTTGGACATACTTCCAAATTGCTTTCCTGAATGGCTGGATCAGTTCACAACTCCATCAACAATGCATCAGTGTTCTAATTTTTCCACGTCTTCTCCAATGTTTATCATTTTCCTTTTCTGTCATATTAGCCACTCTGATAGGTGTGATGTGCTACCTCAGAGTTGTTTTGATTTGTGTTTCTCTAATCAATACTGATTTAGAGCATTTTTCCATATGACTGTAGATAGCTTTAATTTCTTCCTCTGAAATTAAATTAAAGATTGACATACATATAAAATATATATATAAAACAATACAATCCTATATAAGGATGTAAATAATTTGCCTTATTGATTAACAAGGGTTTTTCCCCCTGCTTACCTTTTTATGTCACTCTTGAGTTTTATATTTGAAGACCAAATTTTCCATTGAGCTCTGGCCTTTTCGTTAGGAAGGTCTGGAATTCCCTTATTTCTTTGAATGTCCATCTCCTTGCCTGAAAGATTATGCTCAATTTTGCTGGATAGTTGATCTTTGGTTGTAGTCCAAGCTCCTTTGCCTTTCAGAATATCATATTCCAATCCCTCCTATCTTTTAATGTAGAAGCTACAAGGTTCTGTGTGATCCTGACTGTATTTCCACAATATTTGAATTATTTTTTTCTGGCTGCTTGCAGTATTTCCTCCTTGACCTGACAATTCTGGAATTTGGCCACAATATTCCTTGAAGTTTTCAATTTGGGAATCTCTTTCAGGGGATGATTGGTGGATTCTTTGGATGACTATTTTACCCTCTAGTTCTAGGACTTCTATTTTTTCATTCTTTAGATTTTGTTTGACTGGTTCTTGATGTCTCATAGAGTCATTAGTTTCTACTTGCCCAATTCTAATTTTTAACGAATTATTTTCTTCAGATTGATTATGCACCTCTCTTTCCATTTGGCCAATTTTACTTTTCAAGGAGTTATTTTCTTTTAGATTCTGTAATTTTTCTTTTACCTCTCTAACTTGGCTTTTAAAATCCTCTTCAAGTTCTTCCATGCTTTTTGGGCTTGAAACCAGATCATATTCCCTTGGAAGTTTCAAATGGGGGTATAGTGTCAATGCTGTCCTCTTCTGAATTCATAGTTTGATCTCCCCTGTCCTCATAATACAATTTAATGGTCTTTTTTTACTTTTCTAGCTTGCTTCTTCATTGTGGATGCCTTTTTCCTGGCTTTTAAAGCAGATCTCTGCTTCTGGGGCCCAGGGGACTCTATCCCAAGCTTCTTGTGCTGGGAGCTAAGGGCCTCATTAATGGCTTTGTGTGCTGTCGCCTCTGGTTTTGTCAGCTAGAAGCTATATACTGCTGCAGCTCACCTGGTGCTGAGTTGGAGCTGGCTGGTGTGTGCTAAGGAGTTTCCCTGGGGGTCACTGTGTGAGGTCTGGTGGAGGGGTGGTCTGGCTGCTGGAAGTCTCCTCTTCCCCTAGGGCTGTGCTATATAGCATGGGTGGTCTCAGCTATAGGTCTGCACTGGTGTCTGCCAATTCCCCCAGCTGTGCAAAGGCACAGCTGGGGTCCTAGTGATGGAACTTGCTGGCTCTACCCCCCTCAAGCCCAGGAATTC
Source organism: Trichosurus vulpecula (assembly GCF_011100635.1). Taxonomy (NCBI): domain Eukaryota; kingdom Metazoa; phylum Chordata; class Mammalia; order Diprotodontia; family Phalangeridae; genus Trichosurus; species Trichosurus vulpecula. The sequence continues at coordinate 212,581,731 of NC_050577.1, read as the reverse complement.
CTGCTGGTCTGCTAAGGTGGGGCTTGCTGGGATGCTTCCCTTCCCACACTGCTCTCCTTGCATTGCTGCAAGAGGGGATCCTTAGCTTCCTGGGCTAAAAGGCTACTGAACCCTTACTTCTGGCTCCTATATTCCAGGGTTTCTCCTAAGGCAGTATTATCTGGGTTATTCAAGGGAGGGATGACAGCTCTTAGAGTTTACTTGGTCATCATGGCTCCCAGAAGTTCAGTAAGATGAGTTTCAAACCTTTCGACTGTGGGCTGGTAGCCTCAGGAGTAGGTGCTGCCACTGCCATAGTCCCTGAACTTCTGTCTCACCCAGGTCCAACAGACTCCCATGCACTGAGAGGCCTGGGGATTGCCACCACAGCCAGCAGGCTGGGAATGCTCCCATTCTGGTATGGTGCTCCAGTATGGTCGGGGGTGCTCACTCTCTCCTAGTGGATTCCACCTCTCTCAAATCTGTTCAGATTTACTTCTCAAAAGGTATCTGAAAGGATGTGTGAGAGAGTTCAGGCATGTCCCTGCTTTCACTCTACCATCTTGGCTCCCCCTTCCCTAAGTCATAGTACTGTAAGGTCATAGATGTAGAAGGAGAAGGACCCTTAGAAATCATTTGATTCAATTCTCTTGTTTTTCAGATGAAGACATTAAGTTTCAAAGATGTTAAATTACTTTCCCAAGATCACACAGCTACTAAATATCAGGGATTATATTTTAATCTGAATCAGCATTCATTCCTTGCTGACCTACATACTTAATAGAGACTCTGCAAACTGACAATTAAAAATCAATAGCTTCATAGCAGCCATCTGTACTTCATCTAATACTTTAATCAATCTTTCCTAACAATATTCCAGTGATTTTCTAAAAGAAATAAGGTAATTTACATATATCAACAATCCAAGATACTTCGTATTTCCAACTAGTTTACCAATTATGTCACTGGAAAGTGTCAAGTGCCTTCGTTATGTTATGGGGCATAAGTTAAAACTGGCAAATCCTCTGAGGAAAGGAAAGGATTAAGATAGTAAATGTTGCACAGCTACAGCATTGAAAATCACTGTTTGCCTAAGACACAATCTAGAAAGACTTGAATTATTGACACTGTGCACTGGTCTACTCCAGTTATTTTATTCACAGGTGACTGAAAGCCAGTCAGTCACTCAACTAGAATTTTTAAAGTATCAGGCACAGGTGCTAAATGTTGGGAAATCAAAGAAATACAAAAAAAAATTCAGTGTCTGCTCTCAAGGAGCTCACAGTCTAATGGTACAGACAATGTGCAAATAATTATTTATAAGCAAAATATACAGAAATGTATTAGATCTAGATCATGGACTTGAAAGGACAGAATGAAGTGTCATGACTGCCAATATCAAATTGAATTCTAAGCAGAAAAGGAAAAAAAAGTCAGCATGTCATTATTCCAGTGCAGGCCAGCTAAAAAAGACAGAAAGAGAGGTCTGAAGACACTCGGGTAGGAATTGGCTGGGAACATGGCATAGTGCTATGGGCCTTGGGGGAAGGGGGAGGAGTTGCAGCAGCAACATGAGCCCTGGGCACACCCAACATACCAGGCCAGTAAGGCAACTCAACATTGATCAGAAAGACATTCCAGAGGACTCCTGTGCTAACACTGGACACAGTATCTTTGCCCCATTGGGCAGCTCCATATCCTGATACCAAGTTCCAGGTCACAGTTCCAGGGTAGAGAGTACCAGCCATAAGGGAGCAGGGCCCATACTTGGTTAAGGACCAAGAGCACAGAGTAGGAAGGAAGGGACCCAGATCACACCACCTAGGAAGTGCCAAAAACCCACAGGCTCCCAGATTAAACAACAGAAGCTCAGGCCAGGTATCCCCCTTAGAGGAATAGAGCCATGAAGTCCAAAGTAAAAAAAATAGTCTGGAAAAATGAGCAAACAACCTATCCAAACCAGGAAGAGCTAAAACAGAGAAAGAAAATTACACACTAATTTCCTTGCTGAATATTGATGCAAAAATTTTAAATCAAATACTAGCAAGGACAATACAAGAATATATCACAAAGATCACATAGTATAATATGGTGGGAATTACCATAGGAATACAGGGCTGGTTAAATATTAGGAAAACTGGGCATAATTAACCATATTAACAACAAAAACAACAAAAATCATTTGATCCTATCAAATGGTGCAGAAAATTTTTTTTGACAAAATATAATTCCCATTCTTAATGAAAATATTAGAAATGGATACCTGATTTAGACACAAAGGGTAATATCATAACCAAATTAGGGTACAGATTTAGGGATAAAGGAAGAGTTTGTTACAAAAAAAGAAACAGAGATGGGTGGATAATAAAATGAAAAATTTTGTTTACATTAAATTAAAAAGGTTTTTCAAAAACAAAATCAATGCAACCAAAGTTAGAAGGAAAGCAGAAAATTTGAGGAAATCTTTACAGCAAATTTGCCTGATAAAAGAAGACTCAGAGCTTCCCATCAGTCCCCTTCTTCCAAAGTTCAGTTTCTTCTTTAGAAAGAAATTACTGATAATGATATTGCATTGAGTCAAACGCCAACACAAGCTGGAACTGATTTAATCAAAGGTATGGAAGGTCCATTGTGTTCTGCTCAGGCTTAGGTGGAGACAGATTCTTCTGTCTAGATAGCCCAAGGCTGGGAGTGGTCTGGTATGGTTGGGGGTTGGTCTCATAGAAGAGATATTTCCTCTGTCCATAGGTGAAATGATGGTGGGGTGATAGTATGCCCTATTGAAAAGGTATGTAAACAGGGCACCCCAACCCCCAAATGAGCTCAGTTCCAACATTGCAGCTCCATGCATATGCATGCTGCCCACTTTGAGAGAAATTAAGTGGTGGACACAACCTAATTTCATTTGTATTTTCTTAGAACAAACTCTGCAAGGGTGACAATCCCAAAGAGATTAAACAAAATAGAAAGGACCCCAAAATATTTTAGCAGTTCTATTTGTAGTGGCAAAGAACTGGAAATTGAGGAACTGTCCATCAATTGGGAAATGGCTGAACAAGTTGTGGTATATAATTGTGATGGAATACTGTTGTGCTATAAGAAACGATGAGCAGAATAGTTTCAGAAAAACCTGAGAAAACTTATATCATTGAGCAGAACCAGGAGACGATTGTACACAGTTACAATAATATTATAATGTTTATTAACTGTGAAAGATTTAGTTACTGTGATCAATACAATGATCCAAGGCAATTCTAAAGGACTCATGAAAAATGCTATCCATTTCTAGAGACAGAACTAATGAACTCTGAGAGAAAACTGGAGTATAATTTTCTCACTTTATTTTTCTTGCTTATTTCTTTTGAAACGTGGCTTACTCAAAATATATTTTGCATGATTTCATATGTATAATTGATATCATATTGCTTGTCTTCTCATTCAGGAAGTGAGAGGCTGAAGAAAGAGAGAGAACACTGAATTCAATTTTTTAAAAAGTAAATATTAAAAATAAATAGTAAATTTAAAATAAAAATACTAGGTAGCATAGGAATAAATGGGGCTTTACTTAAAGTGGCAAGTAGTATCTATACAAAATGAAGCACAATCCTTTCCAATTAGATCAGGGGTGAAGCAAGAATGTCCATTATAACCATCATTATTCAATACTAGAATTATTATTTGTACCATAAATGCTAGCTATAGCAATAAGACAAAAAATTAATTGAAAGAATAAGAATAGGCAATGAGGAAACACAAATCACTTTTGTAGATAATATGAATGTAACATTTTTTTTTAATTTAAAAAGTGTGTCATTGGCACATTTTCCCCCAGAGAGCTGGTTGTTGAACATTTACCAGCATACCTATATATCTAGGTTAGACTCAGGGGGAAGGCCTTATGATTAATGAAGACTGGAAAGGCTTCTTGCAGAAAGTGGGACTTTAGTTGAGAATTGAAGGAAGCCAGGAAAGCTAGGGACAGCATTCCTGGTATGGAGGACTATCAGTGAAAGTACTCAGAGGGAAGCTGCAAGGATTAGCAAAGAATTCATTGTCACTGCATAGCAGAATATGTGGAGGAATGAGTAAAGGTAGTAAATGTTAGTAAAATTAGAAAAGGACTGGATTAGGAAAGGTTATGAAAGTCAACAGGATTTTAAAAACCTGATCTTGTAGATAACTGAGAGCCAATGGAGTTTATTCAACAGAAGAATGATATAATCAGGTCTGTGTGGACCTGGACAAGTCACGTAATCCTGTTTGCTTCAGTTTCTCCAGTATCTTTGCCAAGAAAACCTCAAATGGGATCATGAATAGCTGGACAAACAACCAAACAACAACAAAATAGATCTGCACGTTAAGATCATTTTGACAGCTGGGTGAAGGAGTGGGAAGAAACTTGAGGAAGGGATACCAATCAGCAGGTTACTGTATTAATCCAAATGTAAGGAAATGAGAAATAACTCAAGGGTGGTGGCAGTGTGAGTGTGTGGGGGGGGAGGGCATATTCATGAAATAAGACAGAAGCAAAAGCATAAATAAAAGGACTTGACCACTTATTGGATATGGAGGTGATGGTACTTGGTTGCCTGTGCTTGGACCCCATTCCAAAATCACATCTCTCCCTAGCCTCAAAACACTGTCTCAGGCAGTTTCTCTGCAGCCCAAGGACAGTGTATGTCATACAGCAGGATAGTATGCCCTAGCAAAACCCTTATCTCTCTTCCTGATACAGAAGCCAGCTGCACCATAGAATTTATTAGTTTGAACTGGGTGTGTACTGGATGAACTGGCTGTGTACTGGCTCATAAAGATATTTATTACTCAATGGACTATATGAATCCTGGACTCCTCATTATGTGTATCCTAGACTTAGATGTATGTATATTTCCTTCATTTATCCTGTCTAATAAGGCATTGATAGGGGGCAGCCCGGGCATTTCTCAGTTAGCCCTGACCATTGGTTGACTTAGTGATGTTTCTGGCCTAAAACCACACCTCCTCATAGCCCCCCTTCTTTGTGCTATTTCCCAGTGAACCATAGGTAAAATGCCTATGCAGTAGATGCAAAAGTGCATGTTCCTTTAAGAACTGACCACTCCTTAACTACTCCCTAATCCTGCCCTGAATCACCTAGTTAGCATATTTGGCATATGTTTTACTATAGTTTAATCTATATAAACTTTACCTGTACACCTCTAAGACTGCAGGTTCCCTAAGAACTGTTGCCCACCAAAAGGCATAAGAATAAATTTTTGCCACCTTGACTGAAAGAATGCTTGAGTCCGTGAATTCATTCCAGGTGACCCTGTCAGGGAACTCCAATCTTGGGGTTCCTGGACTTCGTCAAAACCCACCAGAGCGAGAGAGATAATGAGGAGCTGAGGATGACACATGGGTTGCAATACAAGGTGACTGGGAATGTAGTGGTATCCTCGACAGTAATGGGAAAGTTATGAAGAAGGGAAGAATTTGGGGGTGGGGGAGGATTAGTCCAATTTTGGACATATTTAGTTTAAGATGTCTACGGGATATTTAGGGTGTTTTTTAATATTACATCTTTAGTCTTGTCTTCCTTGTTACTAGTACAGAACTCAGATCTTTAAAATAGGCATTCACACAGTAGGGTTATTATTTTGAAATCATCAAAGTCGAATGAAAGGTAAATCAATTATAATGTTTCAGCTGCTATTAAATATGATATTTTGCAAGCCAAATGTAACTGTCTCTTGATGAATTACTTCATTTAAGTCCACAAAATTCCAGAAATAATCACATCCACGTTTAGAGACATTCTTTTACATTTGAGGGAAAGCAAACTTTTTGCTGTTTCTAATTATGCCTGTATTATAAACTTATGACTATTGGCAGTCTTACAAGGAACACACATGAAATTCAAAGCACTATCAAAATATGAAATAAAGATGAATTTGAGGTGAAAGTTGAACAATGTAGTCCACAACTTCTTTACAGGATTTATCATTCCCAGTTACCATCACTTCTTTCTAGTTTATTTGTATACGACAGCCTCAAGTTGCCTAATACCATCTATACAAAAAAAAAAAATATGACTGGAGGAAACAGACAAGATTTTGAATGTTAGAAGAAAATGTAATTTATTTTACTTGATGGCTGCCAACATTAATAATATCCATAAGGAGGCTGTTGATTATAAACATATTGTCCATACTGTACTGCCGATACTTATTACCCCAGGGTCTTTCACGCCACTGATTAAATCTGTTGTCACTTGGCCAATGCCATCTGCCATCCCTTCCTTCAAAGTGTCTGTTATCTGGCAAGCAATTGGTTCTGTTTCTTTGATTACCTCTAGCTCTACTATTCTACTTTTCAATAATTGGAGGGGAATCTGATTCGATTAGCAAGTATCTCTTGAAAATTTAGAACAGCATCAGGTGTGTCATGTCATTCTGAACACACAAAAGTTTAATCACTTATTGATCCTTGAAAATTTGAAATAGCATTTATAAATATTTGAAAAATCTCAGTGGCTTATGGCTGCTATACAGTTTAGTTGCCTTATTTGGTGAAGAAATCTAAGTCCATGTCAGTTTTGAAGACCTCAACCTTGAGAGTCAAGATATTTAGTTTGAGACATCAATTAGACATTAGACAGTGGGATATGAGAGACTCAAGATCAGGAGAGAGCTTAAGGTGGGATGAGTGGATCTGAGAGTCATTTGCATAGAGAAGATAATTAAATCCAGGAGAGGTGAGGAGATCACAGGTAAAACAGTATAGAGATAGAAAAGAAAAGTTTATAGGAGTCTCTGGTTAATTTAATAAACTGTAGTAGGAGAACAGTTAATTGAATAATTAATAAGAGAATTAGACATTTACATTAACAGATGAGGAAATATAACATACCCCTTTGGTTGCCTTAGAATATTGGATGGGAATAGAATCAAGTAACAGGCACCCCCTAGTCAACTGCTTCATTTCTGATCCTGGTTGCATTAATTTCCTGCGCAAAATTTTAAATTTCATGTACCAGCATTGTTTCCTCCATTTCAAAATAGCCATTGAACACTTTCATTCTGCCACCTTTTGGTGGGACCAGATACAAGTATAGCAAAGTGATTGGGGGGAGGTGGGCAAAGAAGCCTACTGGTAGGCTGCTGGAGCTGGCTTCCCAAACTTTTTCTCCTTTTCAGAGTTTCTTCCCATCCTCTACTTCAGAATACATAAGTTTCCCCAAAAGTTTCATATTTTTCTTTTTTACATTAGTTGCTGAATGGCAAGAAGACCTACTACTGATAAGATATAGGTATTTGTAAGTTGAGGATTTCCTACATTTAGATATAACTTGGAAGGAGAGAGACTTGCACTCAGAAATTTAATATCAAAAAGAGCTGGGGGGGTGGAGCTAAGATGGCACCTGGAAAGCAGGGACTTGCATGAGCTCCCCACCACGTCCCTCCAAAAACCTATAAAAAATGGCTCTGAACAAATTCTAGAACTGCAGAACCCACAAAATAGCAGAGAACAGCAGGAATCCAGCCCAGGACAGCCTGGATGGTCGCTGGATGAGGTCTATCACGCACGGAGTGGAGGGGAGCGGAGCTCAGCATGGGAGGCAGCAGGACCAGCCAGACCAGGAGCCGGGCAGAACAGGCCCTAGCACCCTGAATCAGTGAGCTGTGGCAGTTCCCAGACTTCTCAACCCACAAACACCAAAGACAACAGAGAAGGTTAGTGGGAAAAGCTGCAGGGGACAGAGTTCCTGGGCAGCGGGGGAGGTGCAGCTACAGAAATACAGCAGCAGTTACTTCTGGCTCCAGGCCCACGTGGTGGGAGGAATTAAGTGGAAGATCAGAGCAGGAGTGAAGAGCCTCCTGAAGATTGGCATCAGGTCCGGGTTGGTGGTTCTTGAGGAAGGAGGAGTGCTGGTGTGGCAGAGCTGGCTATATAGAAATAGCTGTGAAATCAACGGCACATCCCCTCAAGATTGGAACAAAGTTCTCTTTGCTCTACAAGCAGTCATACCCCGACGAAAAACTCAAGGGTCAAGTAAGTTGGCTGAGAACATGTCCAGGCAGCGAAAATGCACCCAGATTCAGTCTCAGACTTTGGAATCCTTCTTTGGTGACAAAGAAGACCAAAACATATGGCCTGAAGAAGTCAACAAAGTCCAAGAACCTACACGAAAAGCCTCCAAGAAAAACATGAACTGGTCTCAGGCCATGGAAGAGCTCAAAAAGGAGTTGGAAAAGCAAGTTAGAGAAGTAGAGGAAAAATTGGGACAAGAAATGAGAATGATGCAAGAAAACCATGAAAAACAAGGCAATGACTTGCTAAAGGAGAACCAAAAAATATTGAAGAAAACAACACTTTAAAAAATAGACTAACTCAAATGGCAAAAGAGCTCCAAAAAGCTAATGAGGAGAAGAATGCCTTGAAAGGCAGAAACAGTCAAATGGAAAAGGAGGTCCAAAGGACCACTGAAGAATATACAACCTTGAAAATGAGTTTGGAGCAAGTGGAAGCTAGTGACTTGATGAGAAATCAAAATATTATAAAACAGAACCAAAGGAATGCAAAAATGGAAGACAATGTCACATATCTCATTGGAAAAATCACTGACCTAGAAAATAGATCCAGGAGAGATAATTTAAAATTATTGGACTACCTGAAAGCCATGATCAAAAAAAGAGCCTAGATATCATCTTTCAAGTAATTATCAAGGAGAACTCCCCTGATATTCTAGAACCAGAGGGTAAAATAGAAATTGAAAGAATCCACTGATTGCCTCCTCAAATAGATCCCCAAAAGAAAACTCCTAGGAACATTGTCACCCAATTCCAGAGCTCCCAGGTCAAGGAGAAACTACTGCAAGCAGCCAGAAAGAAACAATTTGAATATTGTGGAAAAACAATCAGGATAACACAGGATCTGGCAGCTTCCACATTAAGGGACCGAAGGACTTGGAATACGATATTCTGGAGGTCAATGGAGCTAGGATTAAAACCAAGAATCACCTACCCAGCAAAACTGAGTATCATGCTCCAAGGCAAAATATGGACTTTCAATAAAATAGAGGACTTTCAAGCTTTCTCAGTGAAAAGAGCAGAGCTGAATAGAAAATTTGACTTTCAAACACAACAAACAAGAGAAGCATGAAAAGGTGAACAAGAAAGAGAAATCATAAGGGACTTACTAAAGTTGAACTGTTTTGTTTACATTCCTACATAGAAAGATGATGTGTATGATTCATGAGACCTCAATATCATAGTAGCTGAAAGGAATATGCATATACATATGTGTATACATATATATACATATGTGTGTATCTATGTATGTATATATGTAGGTATATATATAATATATATATATTTTATAGATAGATAGATAGATAGATAGATAGATAGATAGATAGATAGATAGATAGATACACACACACAAAGGGCACAGGGTAAGTTGAATATGAAGGCATGATATCTAAAAAAATAAAATAAAATTAAGGGATAAGAGAGGAATATATTGAGAGAGGGAGAAAGGGAGAGATAGAATGGGGTAAATTATCTCACATAAAAATGGCAAGAAAAGGCAGTTCTGTAGGAAGGGAAGAGGGGGCAAGTGAGGGGGAATGAGTAAATCTTGCTCTCATTGGATTTGACCTGAGGAAGGAATACCATACACACTCAATTGGGTATCTTACCCCACAGGAAAGAAGGAGGAAGAAGATAAAAAAGGGGGGATGATAGAAGGGAGGGCAGATGGGGGGAGGAGGTAATCAAAAACAAACACTTTCAAAAAGGGACAGGGTCAAGAGAGAAAATTCAGTAAAGGGGGATAGATTAGGAAGGAGAAAAACATAGTTAATCTTTCACAACATGAGTATTGTGGAATGGTTTTACATAATGATATGCATGTGGCCTATGTTGAATTGCTTCCCTTCTTAGGGAGGGTGGGTGGGGAGGGAAGAGGGTAGAGAATTTGGAACTCAAAGTTTTAAAAACAGATGTTCAAAAACAACAACAAAAAAAAGTTTTTGCATGCAACTAGGAAATAAGATACACAGGCAATGAGGCATAGAAATTTATCTTGCCCTACAAGAGAAGGGAAAGGGGGATGGGAGGTGAGCAGGGAGACAGACAGGAGGGCTGACTGGGGAATGGGGCAACCAGAATATATGCCATCTTGGAGTGGAGGGAGGATAGAAATGGGGAGAAAGAAATTAAAGCTATCTAAAGTCACATGAAAAAATGCTCTACATCACTATTGATTAGAGAGATGCAAATCAAAACATACCATATCACACCATTCAGATTGGCTAACATGACAAAACAGGACAATAATAAATGTTGGAGAAGATATGAGAAAGTTGGAACACTAATTCATTTTTGGTGGAGCTGTGAGCTGATCCAACCATTCTAGAAAGCAATTTGGAACTATGCCCAAAGTCCTATAAAAAAGTGCATACCCTTTGACCCAGCAATACCACTTCTAGGGCTGTATCCCAAAGAGATCATAAAAAAGGGAAAAAGACCCACATGTACAAAAATATTTAAATCAGCTCTCTTTGTGGTGGCCAAGAACTGGAAATTGAGGGGATGGCCATCAATTGGGAAATGGCTGAACAAGTGGTGGTATACAAATGTAATGGAATACTATTATGCTATAAAAAAAATGATGAACAGGCAGGCTTCAGAAAAATCTGGAAAGATTGATGTGAACTGATGCTGTGTGAGGGGAGCAGAATCAGGAAAATAGTGTACACAGTAACAGCCACAGTGTGAAATGACTGATTTTGATAGACTTAGCACTTCTCCACAATGCAAGGACCTAAAACAATTCCAAAGAACTCATGATAGAAAATGCCATCCACATCCAGAGAAAGAATTATGGTGTCTGAATGCAGAGCAAACAGACTATTTTCTTTTTCTTTTATTTTTTTTCCTTTCTCATGATTTCTCCCATTCATTATAATTCTTCTATACAACATGACTAATGTGAAAATATGTTTAGTAGGAATGCATATGCAGAGCCTATATCAGATTTCAGGCTGTCTTGGGGAAAAAGGGAGTAAGGAGGGGGAGAAAATTAAAACTGTGGAAGAGAATGTTAAAAACTAAAAATAAATAAATTAACTAAAATAAATATGAGGTAAGGCTTTAACCGAGATCTTTAACTTTGATGTTGGCTCTCTATTCATGATGCCTTTCCTTAGCTTGTGATATTCACCATTAATATGCCATCTGATGTGTAAATATCATGTGTTGAAAGCTTCTAAAACTTTTCCCACTACTGCATTTGATTAATCTACGTCTCTTTTCTCCTTTTCTTTGAACCAGGTAGTATCTCTGACTTCGCTAAATTAAGAACAGTATGTGTGTATATATACACACATATATATACACATGCACCTATTTATACATGCATACATATATTATGTATGTGTATATGTTTGTGTGTATATAAGATTATTGGGGGAAGCCTCCACATGTAATATAGAGATATAAATGTAATGAAATGGCAGCATAGAAGTTTTAAGTACAATGACAATGAATAAGAATGTTGAGGGGAGTCCCTTACTCTGAGTATCCTTACCAGCAAACTTCCGAAAGGGGAAGGGGGTAGAGAAACCAGTATCTATATACTGACAAAAAAATCTAAAAGGATTCATATGGCACACACAGAAGGCAATCTCTTCACTAAAAAAGCTTGTTCTCATCTTCACCAAGGGGCTTATTTTCTCTAATGTAGGGGAATATTTAGTCTCTTTTGTCTCCTGACAAGGCTGGATGAACTGCCTCCAAGGAGGAATAAGTCACTAAAAAACCTTGGGAATTGTATTTCTTCTAAGTCAAGGAGAGAAGCCTCATTGTGAGAGCAGGACTAGAGGACAGAACTTTTAATACAAGAGAGGTTTTACAAAGCCCTCTGGAGAGAGGCCGAAAAAAGAGTTAGAGAGCTAAACAATGGAAATAGCAGCAACAGAGGGATAACTCTTTCTAGGAGACCTTGGAAGTGTCATAGGATCTGGAGCTTTTTTGTCATAATAAAAGAATCTAACAGAGAGAACTTCTTGGAGACAATGGTGAATCTACTCCACTTTGTTATAACCTAAAGTAATGGGTGACAAGGTTAATTACTAAGCATTGTTATGATATTTAAATATTTTGCCTACTTGTTATTTATTTTTTGTAACAATAGTCCAATAAAGATGACAATTTTAGTGGCATTCTGGGTTTGTGTTTTGTTAAAGAAAGTATGAGGGGGGAAGGAAACCTGGTGGGTATTGCTGTTCAGTCATTTTTCAGTCATGTATGACTCTTCATGACCACATTTGGAGTTTTCTTGGCAAAGATTCTAGAGTGGTTTGCCATTTGCTTCTCCAGTTCATTTTACAGATGAGAAAAACCGTGGATATATAAGTGTTCTAAATTCAATTCATTGGGAGATCATCTAGACTTGGAAATTGACAGATTGCCTGGATGATCAAAGCATCTTATGAATTATCTTTACAATTTGCATTTTAAAATTTTTTTTTGGTTTTAGTTTTTAGAAGCTTTGCATAAAAAAGAAGTCATATGAAACTGGGACCTCCACCAAAGTTAATCTCCTTATCTGCAAGCAGGTTTGTCTCTGTGCTAAAAGTCTTTGTTGGTTTTTTGTTGTTGTTTTGGGGGGGGTTGTTTTGCTTTTTTCCTTCCACTAACTTGAAAGGGAAAGAGGAGGAGAAACCTCAAGAAAATGTCACACCCTGAACCACCTTTGGAGAACTCTTTTATGTAATACTCTATTTATATCCTCTCCAGCAAATTAACTACAACCTGACTAAGAAATATGATCAAAGAATGACCCAGAGATTTGGGATCTCCATGGAATAGAAGTTATTATTCTGTATTTTCTCACAGGCTTTTCCCTAGAGATTGGATACTTCTACTTTTCCCAGACTGTGCCAAGTGGTCAGTATTTTTAATATAAAGGAGAGTAGGCAAAGGATATCCTGAGGCCAGCACCTGGCACTTCTGACCAGGAACAGGAACCATCCATTCCTCTTAAAAGAACCATGGGGGAGGAACTTTGAAAGAGAAAGTTAGGAGAGTAACATCTTTCCACCCTTTGGGAGAAAGGGAGGAAAAGAGGGGAGGGAAGGGAAAGGAAATGAATAAGAGGGGAGGGGAAGGAAGGGGAAAGAGAATGGAAGAGAAATGGAAGGTAAGGGAAGGAAGTTCATGATTTGTTTCCTAATGCAAAGTGGTGATCTGGAGCAGCATAGGGAACATCAAAACCACAGCACAGATGATGCCACCTCCAGGACAGGCATAGATTTCTTCTGATGTGAAGTGCTGATGACAACCAGCAACAGCTCCAGGAACATCAGGGCCATAGCACATACACTTCTGGCAGTTAATAATTCTCCCTCAAATATCAGGAGATGATACAAAATCTAAGCCTCCTTAGACCTCTGTGGAAGGACTGTCCCATTCTTTAATAGGTCCTAAATGAGGACTCTCCCTCACCTCCATGATATGGGAAATATAATACTATATATTCTATCTTTTGTCCTCTTTGCTAAGATCTGCTGAATATAAAATGGAATCACATAGTTGTTTTGACTTGTGCTTTTCTCATTAGTAGTGAACTGAAATGGTCTCTTTTTCATTTTTGTAAATTAACATTTTTTATTTTTAGTTTACAACACTCAGTCAACCTTGGCTCCTCATTTAATACACATCCTTCATAGACAATCCATATCCAAGTCTTCCTGTTTCTACCTTCATGAGATTTACCTTAAAAGGCTTTTTCTCTCTACTCACACAACAACCATTATGGTGCTGGTCCTTATCATTCCATACCTGGACAACTGCAATATACTCTTGGCTGGTCTCCTCGCCTCAAGTCTCTCCCCATTTCAAAATCCACAATCCAATGCAGAAAGGCAGAAATACTAAATGTATTTATTTCAGATCATAAGTCAATAAAAAATATATTCAGCAAAGGGCCATTAAAATGTATTTAAAATTAATTAGAAACTAAATTATCTAATCCTAAACAACAAATCATAGAAACAGCCAATAATTTCAACAAATAATAATAATAATGAGACAACATATCAGAATTTATGGGATGTTGCCAAAGCAGTAATTAGAGGAAATTTTATATCTCTAAATGCTTACATCAACCAAATAGAGAAAGAGCAGATCAATGAATTGGGCATGCAACTAAAAAAGGTAGAAAAAGAACAAATAAAAAATCTCCAATTGAACACCAAATTAGAAATTCTGAAAATCAAAGGAGAGACTAATAAAATTGAAAGTAAGAAAACTATTAAACAAATAAAACTATGAGCTGGTTTTATGGAAAAAAACAACAAAATAGATAAACTTTTGGTTAAATTGATTTAAAAAAAGAAAGGAGAAAATCAAATTGCCAGTATCAAAAATGAAGAGGGTGAATTCACCACCACTAAAGAGAAAATTAATGCAACAATTAGGAACTATTTTAACCAAGTATATGCCAATAAATCTGACAAGCTAAGTGAAATGGGTAAATATTTACAAAAATATAAATTGCTCAGACAAAAAGAAGAGGAAATAAAATACTTAACCCCATTTTGGAAAAAGAAATTGAACAAGTTATCAATGAACTCCCTAAGAAAAAATCTCCAGGGCAAGATGGATTTGAAAGTGAATCTACTAAACATTTAAAGGACAATTAATTCCAATACTATATAAACTATATGGAAAAATAGGTGAAGAAGGAATTCAACCAAATTCCTTTTATGACACAAATATGGTACTGATACCTAAGCCAGGAAGAGCTGAGACAGAAAGAAAATTATAGACCAATTTCCCTAATGAATATTGATGCAAAAATTTTAAATAAAATATTAGCAAAGAGATTATAGCAATTCATCCCCAGGATAATACACACTGACCAGGTGGGATTTATACTAGGAATGTAGGGTTGACTCGGGATTAGGAAAACTCAGCACAATTGACCATATCAATAGCAAAACCTACAGAAATCATATAAATTATCTCAACAAATGCAGAAAAAGCCTTTGACAAAATACAAAGCCCATTCCTATTAAAAACCACTGTAGAGCATAGGAATAAATGGAGCTTATCTTAAAATGACAAGTAATATTTATCTGAAACCATCATCAAGCATTATTTGTAATGGGGATAAGCTAGAAATCTTCTGACTGCAATCAGGGATAAAGCAAAGATGCCCATTATGACTTCTATTAATATTGTACTAGAAATGTTAATTATAGCAATGAAAAAAGAAAAAGAAATTGAAGGAATTAGAATAGGCAGTGAGGAAACAAAACTATCTCTCTTTGTAGATGATATGATGATATACTTAGAGAATCCTAGAGTATCATATGAAAAACTACATGAAATAATTAACAATTTTAGCAAAGTTGCAGGATACAAAATATATGTTAAAAATCATCAATATTTCTACATATTACAAAGTCCAGCCACAAGGAATAGAACTAGAAATTTCATTTAACATAACTGTAGACATAAAGAGACAACACAGACTTCCAGGAACCAAGAAGGTAAAGTAAGCAGTAAATCACTTTAGCTTTCCCATATTCACCTTCAAATAACAATAAAATAGCACACCAGGACAAATCCTAGAACATCAGAGCCAGTGGAAAGGGGGGATGGAACAGTCTTTTAGCCTGGGAGACTTGAAAGATCAGCAAGAAAGGTCCATCTCACTTGGGTAAAAGGGGAGCCCATTCCAGGATAGGAAGCATCCCAGCAAAATAACATTGAGATCCAACTCAGCAAAGATCCTAAGATCTTAAGATCTCCTAAAGGAGGTCCTAAGCCCCACTGTGGTGGACTAGGCAAACAGAAACACCAGGACCCCCCACATGGCTTAGCATAGCCAGGAGAACCAGCAGACTCCAGCTCCAAGAAGCACCACATGCTTCAAAGTAGCTCCAGGGAAATAGGCATCCTCCAGCCACTGGACCTCCTTGTGCTTCAGCATCAGCCCAGGGCAAAGAGGCATCCTCCAGGGCAGACCTCCACATGATTCAGTGTAGCCCCAGGAAAACACAGAAAAACTCCACATGGCTTCAACACATGCCAAACACCACCAATAGGACCCTAGCTGAGCACCAGGTAAGCTGACAGACACCTACAGCCTCCAGGAGAGCCAGTAACCCCACCATGGCCCTGCCTCAAAACAGAACCAGACACAAAGGTCCAGCATGGGCCTCAGGGGAACATCATTGCTGTACCAGGTCTGCAGCCATTAGAACAAGAAGTGTGAGATGGTGTCCCTTACACCATGGGTGCAGAATTCAAATTTAGGAGAAAGGAAAAAGGAAAAAAAGAGGGGGGGATGAGCAAAAAAATATCTGACCACAGAAAGTTATTATGGTGACAGGGAAGACCAATACACACTCAGAAGAGAACAGTGTCAAAACACTTATGGGCGAAACCCCAAAGAAAAACAAAAAAGTGGTCTCAAGCCCAGAAATATCTCATGGAAGAACTCAAAAAGAAGCTTAAAAATCACATAAGAGAGGTAGAAGAATAACTGGAAAAAGAAATGAGAGATGCAAGAGAATTATGAAAATAAAGAGTCAACAGCTTGGAAAACTGCTTAAAAGGAAGAATTGGCCAAATGGAAAAGGAGATTACAATGAAGAAAATAACTCCTAAATACAATCAGTCAAGTGGAAAAGAAAATACAAAAGCTACTTGAGGAAAAAAAAACACTTTAAAAGTGAGAATTGGGCATGTGGAAGCTAATGACACCATGAGACATCTTAAATCAATCAAAAAATTCAAAAGAATGAAAAACAATGGGAAAACAATAGACCTGGAAAATAGATACAGAGGAGACAATATCAGAGTCTATAATCCAAAGGAGGACCCAGACAGCACCTTTCAAGAAATTATCAAGGAAAACTGTCCTGACATCCTGGAACCAGAGGGCAAAATAGGCATTGAAAGAATCCACGGACCTAACCAAGATTAGGAACGAAGCAGAAAACTGGGAAAGAATTTTCACAACCAATGTCTCTGATAAAGGCTTCATTTCTATTTTTTAGCAGGGGGGAAAGCAGGGCGATTGGGGTTAAGTGACTTGCCCAAGGTCACACAGTTAGTAAGTGCGTCAAGTGTCTGAGGCCGGATTTGGAGTCCTCCTGACTCCAGAGCCAGTGCTCTACTCACTGTGCCACCTAGCTGCCCAAAAGCCTCATTTCTAAAATATATAGAGAGATGAGTCAAATTTATAAGAATACAAATCATTAATCAATTGACAAATGGTCAAAGGATATGAACAAGCAGCTTTCAGAGAAAGAAATTAAAGCTATCTATAGTCATATGAAAAATGCTCTACATCATTATTGATTAGAAAGATGCAAATCAAAACAATTCTGAGGTACCCCATTACACCTATCAGATTGGCTAACATGATAAAACAGGAAAATAATAAATGTTGGAGAAAATGTGGGAAAGTTGGAACACTAATTCATTGGTGGAGCTGTGAGTTGATCCAACCATTCTAGAGGGCAATTTGAAGCTGTGCCCAAAGGCCTATAAAAATGTGCGAACCCTTTAGCCCAGCAATGCCACTTCTAGGGTTGTATCCCAAAGAGATCATAAAAAGAGAAAAGGACCCACATATACAAAAATATTTAAAGCAACTCTCTTTGTGGTAGCCAAGAACTGGAAATTGAGGGGATGTCCATCAATTGGGAAATGGCTGAACAAGTTGTGGCATACAAATGTAACTGAATACCATTGTGCTATAAGAAATGATGAACAGGCAGACTTCAGAAAAATCTGGAAAGACTCATATGAACTGATTCTGAGTGAGGGGAGCAGAAGAAGAACATTGTACACAGTAACAGCCACAGTGTGGGATGACTGATTTTGATAGATTTAGCCCTTCTCCACAATGCAAGGACCTAAAACAAGGACCATGATGGAAAATGTCATCCACAACCAGAGTAAGAATTATGGTATCTGAATGCAGAGCAAAACAGACTATTTTCTTTTTCTTTTATTTTTTCTTCCTCATGCTTTCTCCCATTCATTATAATTCTTCTATACAACATGACTAATGTGAAAATATATTTCATAGGAATGTATATGGAGAGCCTATATCAGATTGTAGACCATTTTGGGGAGGAAGGGAAGAGGAAGGGGAAGAAAATTTAAAACTTATCGAAGTGAATGATGAAAACTAAAAATAAATTAAATAATAAAAAAGTGCCATAAAAAAAAACTAATCCACCTAGCACTTCAGGAAAGAGATCCCAAAATAAAAATCTCAAGGAACATTATATCCAAATTTCAGATCAGGTTAAGGAAAAAATATTACATGTGGCCAGAAAGAAACACTTCAAATATTGGACAGTCACAATTAGGATCACTCAGGACTTGGTAGCTGCAACATTGAACGACTGGACGTCATGGAACATGATATTCCAGAGGAAAAAGGAGCTAAGACTACAACCAAGAACCTGGCAAAACTATTCATAATAGATCAAGGGAAAAAATGGTCATTTGATGAAATAAAAGGATTTCAACCCTTCATAAGAAGAAGACAAGAACTAAGCCAAACATATAACCTCCAATACAAAGACCCACAAGAAGCATAAACAGGTAAGAAGGGAAAAGAAAACATAAGGGTTTCAATAGAGCTAAACTGTTTACACTCCTACATGGGAATATGATACTTGTAACTCTTAAAAATTGTATCACTAAGAGTACAGCTGGAAGGAATATAAATCGACAGAGGATATGGGTATGACATGAATTTGAGGGAGTGACATAAAAAAAATTAAGAGATGAGAAAGAGGAATACAAGGAGTGCAGAAGGAAGGAAGAGGTAAAATGGGGTAAATTTTCTCACATGAAGGTGCTAGAAAGACCTATTACAGTGGAGGCTAAGATGGGAGTGGGGGACGATGGGTATTGCTTGAATCTTACTCTCATCTGTATTGGCTCAAGGAGGGTATAATATACACAAGTAATTGAATATAGAAGTCTACCTTACCCAATGGGGAGGTAGGAGGGCAGCACATAAAATAAGAAGGAGGGTGAGGACTGATGGAAGGGAGGGCAGATCAAGGGAGGTGGTAGACAGAAGCAAAACACAGGTGAGGCAGGAAAGGAAGAGGATAAACAAGAGGAAGAATAGGATGGAGGGAAATACCTAGCTGTGTATCATACCTGTGAATGGGATGAATTCTCCCATAAAATGGAAATGCATAACAGAGTAGATCAAAAGCCGGAATCTTACAATATGTTGCTTATAAGAAACATACATGAAGCACAGACATACACAGAGTAAAGATAAGGGGCTTGAGCAGAATCTATTATACTTTAGCTAAAATAAAAAAAAAATTAGGGACAGAAATCCTGATTTTAGACAAAGTAAAAGCCAAAAAAAAGGACTACTTAAAAGAGATAAGGAAGGAAACTTTTTTCTTGCTAAAAGGTACCATAGACAATGAAACAATCAAATTAGAAGATCAAGGAATTGTCTACTTTTCAGATCTATGGGGAGGGGTAAAATTCATGATGAAATAAGAGATAGACAGAGAGCATTAAAAAATGTTGAATAGAATCAGGGGTGCAGCCAAGATGGCAGCAGGAAAACAGGGACTTGCATAAGCTCTCCCCTAAATCCCTCCAAAGACCGGTAAAAATGGCTCTGAATAAATTCTAGAGCTACAGAACCCACAAAATAACAGAGGGAAGCAGGTCTCCAGCCCAAGATGGCCTGGACGTTTGCTGGGAAGGGTCTATCGCACCACGCTGGGAGCAGAACGTGGCCCAGCATGGGCCACACCAGGACTGACCAGGGACTGAGGAGATTGGGTTAAGCAAGCCATAGGGCCCTAATCACTCAGCTGTGGCGGCTACCAGACTTCTCAATCCACAAATGCCAAAGACAAATTAGCAGGTCAGTGGAAAAACTGCTAGATCAAGAGTGAAGTGTTCGGTTGGCCACAGCCCCAGGGCTGCTGAGGTGGTGTGGCACCCAGCAGCAGCAACAGGAAGCTCTTGCAGCTACTTGCAGAGCTCCAGCTGTGGTTGGCTCTGGCCCCAGTGGGAGGAATTAAGTGGCGGATCATAGTGGGAGTGCAGGGAGCTCTTTGCTGGCACAGAGGCAAGGTTCTTTTGCTTTGCCCTGCTTGGATCTGGGTCACAGCCCTGGTTGGCAGTTCTTGGGGGAGGAGGAGTGCTGGTGTGAAAGAGCTTGATGTGGAGAAGGAGCTCTGAAAATAGAAACACAATGCCCCCAAAGTTGGGACACAGCACCTGTCATTCTGAAGGCAGTCATACCCTGACAAAAAAAACTCAAGGGTCAAGTAGTTGGCTAGGAAAATGAGCAAGCAGCCAAAGAGTCAGACTACTGAATCTTTTATTCGTGACAAAGAAGATAAAACATACAGCCAGAAGTCAACAAATTCAAAGAGCCCACATCAAAATCCTCCAAGAAAAATATGAATTGGTCTCAGGCCATGGAAGAGCTCAAAAAGGATTTGGAGAAGCAAGTAAGAAAAGTAGAGGAAAAATTGGGAAGAGAAATGAGTGATGCAAGAAAACCATGAAAAACAAATCAACGAATTGCTAAAGGAGACCCAAAAAAAATACTGAAGAAAATAACACCTTAAAAAAATAGAATAACCCAAATGGCAAAAGAGTTCCAAAAAGCCAATGAAGAGAAGAATGACTTAAAATGCAGAATTAGCCAAGTGGAAAAGGAGGTACAAAAGACCACTGAAGAAAATACTACTTTAAAAATTTGAATGGAGCAAGTGGAAGCTAGTGACTTTATGAGAAATCATGAAATTATAAAACAGAAGCAAAAGAATGAAAAAATGGAAGACAATGTGAAATATCTCATTGGAAAAACCACTGACCTGGAGAATAGATCCAGGAGAAATAATTTTTTTTTGCTGTCATACAGTTTTATTCATGGAAATGGGAGCATTTAGGATGGCGATTCAGGATCAGAACATCACCTCAAGAAATCACAGAAGGACCATCTTGAAGGAGCTGCCTTATTAGCACTTAGAACAGTGCATGGCACATAACAGGTACTTAATATATGTTTATTGACTAAAGAACCCTGGATCTGGGGATCCATAAAGGTTATTCCAGGAAATGATAGAAAACACGTACCGGTGGCTGTAAACATTTAGCACCTACTGAATGCCTAGCAAAATTTGACCTAATGGGTAGAATTATACATCAGAAATTCTCTTTCTTGAACTGACAGATGACAAATCTCCATACTATGAACATAAACTTCAAAATATCATTGAGAACTCAACCAGTAACTATACTGGAACCAGACCATTCTCACAGGCAACTGTTGTCCACAATTGTTCAGATATAACATTGATATATAAAAACTTAAGAATAATGTTTTTTAATAAATGTGACCAACTCAGTATTTATAATACACAAGCTACATGGAACAAAAAGCTTTCAACATATAGGGAACATTTGCCTCTTGAAAAAGATCCCAAAAATAAAACTCCTAGGAATATTATAGCCAAATTCCAGAGTTCCAAGGTCAAGGAGAAAATATTGTAAGCAGCAAGAAAGAAACAATTCAAATATCGTGGAAACACAATCAGGTTAATGCAAGATCTAGTAGCTTCTACATTAAGGCATCAAAGGGCTTGGAATATGACATTCTGGAGTCAAAGGAGCTAGGATTAAAACCAAGAATCACCTACCCAGCAAAACTGATTATAATACTACAGGATAAAATATGGATTTTCAATAAAATAGAGGACTTTCAAGCATCCTTGAAAAAGAAAAGACCAGAGCTGAATAGAAAATCTGACTTTCAAATACAAGAATCAAGAGAAGCATGAAAAGGTAAACAGGAAAGAGAAATCATAAGGGACTTAGTAAAGTTGGACTGTTTTGGGTTACATTCCTACATGGAAAGATGATATTTGTAACTCATGAAACCTTTCTAAGTATAAGGGTAGTTGAAGGGAATATATATAAACAAAGCACACAGGGTGAGTTGAGTATGAAGGGATGATGTCTAAAAATAAGTGAATGAATGAATGAATAAGTAAATACAATTAAGGAGTAAGAGAGAAATATATTGGGAGAAGGAGAACAGGAGAGATAAAATGGGGTAAATTATCTCACATAAAAGTGGCAAGAAAAAGCAATTCTATTGGAAGGAAAGAGGGGGCAGGTGAAAGGGATTGTATGAATCTTGCTCTCATCAGACTTGACTTAAGGAAGAAATAACATACGCCTCAATTGGGTATCTTACATTACAGGAAATTAGGGGGGAAAGGGATAAGAGAGAGGGGATGATAGAAGGGAGGGTAAAGCAGGGGAGGTAATCAAAAGCAAACACTTATGAAAATGGACAGGGTCAAGGGGATAAAATTGAATAAAGGGGAACAGGATAGGATGGAGGGAAATATAGTTAGTCATTCACAACACAACTGTTGTGGAAGTGTTTTGCATAATGATACATGTGTGACATATGTTGAATTGCTTGCCTTCTCAAGGAGGGTAGGTGGGGAGGAAAAAAGGGAGAAGATTTGGAACTCAAAGTTCTAAAAACAAATGCTCAAAAATTGTTTTTTGCATGCAACTGGGAAATAAGATATATGGGGTATAGAAATCTATCTTTCCCTACAAGAAAGTAAGGGGAAAGGGGATGGGGGGAGTGGGGTGACAGAAAGAAGGACAGTCTGGGGAAAGGGGCAATCAGAATATATGCCATCTTGGGGTGGGGGAGCTTAGAAATGGGGAGAAAATTTGTAACTCAAAATCTTATGGAAATTAATGTTGAAATAAAAAATGTTAAATAAAGAGATAAAGAAAAAATTTTAAATGTAGAAATAAATAATTTTGATCATATTAAATTGAAATGTTTTTGTACAAACAGAATAGTGCAACCAAGATTAGAAGGAAAGCAGAAAGTTGGAAACAATATTTATACCAACTCTCTCTGATATTTCTCAAATATATAGAGAACTGAGTCAAATTTACAAGAATACAAGCCATTCCCTAATTGACAAATGATCAAAGGATATGAACAGGCAGTTTTCAGATGAAGAAATCAAAGACATTTATAGGCACATGAAGAAGTGTTCTAATTCACTTTTGATTAGAGAAATGTAAATTAAAACTACTCTGACATGTTACACCAATCAGATTGGCTAATATTACAAAAAAAGAAAATGATAAATGTCAAAGAGAATATAGGAAAATTGGGACATTAATGCATTGCTGATAGAGTTGAGAACTCATCCAACCATTATGAAGAGCAACTTGGAACCATGCCCAAGGGACACCCAAACTGTGCATACCCTTTGATCCAGCAATGCCACTACTAGGTCTGTATCCCAAAGAGATCATAAGAAAGGGGAAAGAATCTATATGTGCAAAAATATTTATAGCTGCCCTATTTATGGTGGCAAAAAATTGGAAATTAAGGAGATGCCTATCAATTGGTGAATGGCTGAACAAGTAGTGGTATATGAATATAATGGAATACTATTGTGCTATAAGAAATGATGAAGAGGCACATTTCAAAAAAACCTGAAAGATTTGTACAAACTGATGCAAAGTGAAATGAATAGAGAGTATCAGCAACACTGTATGATGATTAATGATGAATGGTTCAGCTTTTCTTAGTAACACAATGGTCCAAGACAAGTACAAATGACTCATGAAGGAAAATGATGTGTATATCTAGATAAAAAACTGATGGAATCGGAAGGCAGATCTGCATTGGTAACTATGGTGGGGCTCCAGGTGGGGCCAATGAAGGGAGGTCTGATTATATCTTCGCTCCCAAGTAGGCCCGAAACCCCTAGCTACTAGGTGCTAAGCCTATATTAGCATGAAGCCCCCAGGGTCCTAAAGGGAGTTGCTAAGAACAGAGCCAATAGTAAGAGCTTAAGTTCTGGTCACTCAGATGATGTTTGACAATGACTAAAGACTGCATAAAAAGAGAAGACAGCTATTTGTTTAGGGCTCTCACTCTTGGTGGTGTGCTGATGTGGAGACTCTGGGCAGCTGTAGTTAAGAGCCCTCCAGCTGGTAAACCTGGATGTTTGGTCTTTTTAAAACTCTGGTAACTATGAATTGAGATTTGAATCAGACAAGACACCTTGTCTGTTGATGTTTGTAATTTGTTTGTATTTGCTCTGAAGTTCAAGGTACTGGCTTTTCCCCCTGAACTAAGTGAATGATATTTGTATGCTGGATTAAAGTAAGATTGTTTACCCCTTAATGTTGCTTTCCTTAGTAAAGCAAATCAAAAGAACCTGGGCTTGCAGCATTCCTGCTGTTGGGCTTGTGTTCATTTTTCACCCCACACAGCAGCTGCTAGCTGAATTGTTGAAACAAGATCTAAGCATATTTTTTCACTTACTTCATCCTTTCTCATGCTTTTCTTTTCCTTTTGATCTGTTTTTCCTTCACAACTCTGATGAATATGGAAATATATTTTACACAATAGCATGTGTATAAACTATATCAAATTGATTAGCTTTTTCAGAAGAGAGTATGGTAGGGGAAAGAAAGAAGAGAAAAATTTGGAACTCAAAATCGTGTAAAAATGAATGATAAAAATTTTTTGATATATAATTTTGGGAAAAAACAAAATACCATTTAAAGTAAAAAAAATATATATAAAATAATTGTAGATGATGAAAATAATTGGGAGTCTATCTGCCAAGGACAAACCCAGGAACTATATGAACACAACTACAAAATACTTTTCACACAAATAAAGTCAGATCTAAATACTTAGAAAAATATCAACTGTTCATGGGTAGGTCAAACCAACATAATAAAAATGACAATTCTACCTAAATTAATCTATTTATGCAGTGCCATACCAATCAAACTTTCAAAAAATTATTTTATAGAACTAGAAAAATAACAACAAAATTCATCTGGAAGAACAAAAGTTAAAGGACATCAAGTGTATCAAGTTAAAAAATATCAAGGCAAGTGGTCTAGCAATACCAGATCTCAACCTGTATTATAAAGCAGTAATTATCAAACAATCTGATACTGGCTAAGAAAAAGAGTGGTAGGTCAGTGGAATAGATTAGGTACACACCACACTGCAGCAAATGACCACAGTAATCTAGTATATGATAAACTCAAAGATCTAAGCTTTTGGAACAAAATCTCATTATTTGACAAAAACTGCTGGGAACACTGGAAAACAATATATCACACACCAGGTATAGATCAAGATATCACACCGTATACCAAGATAAAGTCAAAATGAGTACATGATTTAGATGTAAAGGGTGATAACACAAGCAAATTAGAACAGCAAGGAAAAGTCTATCTTTCAGATCTATGAAGAAGGGAAGAATTTAGGACAAAGGAAAATATAGAGAGCATTACATAATTTAAAATAGATAATTTTGATTACATTAAATTTTAAAATTTTGCACAATCAAAATCAACAAAACCAAAATTATAAGGAAAGAAGAAAACTAGGAAAAAATCTTTACAAGTATCACTGATAAAGGTCTCATTTCTCAAATATATAGAGAACTGAGTCATATTTATAAAAATACAAATCATTCTCCAATTGATAAATTGTCAAACCATAGGAATAGACAGTTTTCAGATGAGGAAATCAAAGCTATCTCTAGTCAAATAAAAAAATGCTCTAACTAATGCATTATTGATTAGAAAAATACAAATTAAGACAACTCTGAGGTACCACCTCACAACTATCAGATTGGTTAATATGACAGAAAAGGAAAAGGATAAATGTTGGAAAGGATGTGGGAAAACTGGGACACTAATGCACTGTTGGGATGGTTGGGAACTTATCCAACCATTCTAGAGAGCAATTTAGAATTATGCCCAAAGAGCTATAAAATTGTACATACCTTTTGACATAGCAACACCACTACTAGATCTGTATCCCGAATGTATTAAAGAAAAAAGAAAAGGACCTATATGTACAAAAATATTTATAACAGGTCTTTTTGTGGTGGCAACAAACTGGAAATTGAGGAAATGCCCATCAATTGAGGGATCACTGAAAAGGGTATGGTATATGATTGTGATGGAATACTATTATGCTATAATTTAAAAATAAAATTGAAAGCAAAATAATACTTGGTACATAAAGTAATTCCTATGGCATGTAAATGTTACTATGGAAGTTAATTTAAACATAAAATAGCCATTTAACTTTTAATGACAATGATCAATATGAAATTCTAGATAGCATATAGTATATATATGTATATATATACATGTATATAAACTCTCACAAACGTTAAAGTAATGAATAAAAGTTATTATTCAAATCAGTAATTTATTTTGGCTTGGCTATATATTTAGTGGAAAAGAGGCTGGATTTGTTGTCTGAGGACCAAGATGTGTGAACTGGGAAAATAACTAGTACTATCTAGGTCTCAATTTCCTTATCTATAAATTGATAAAGTTAGAATAGATGACCTCACAGGTCTAATTCAGGGCAATGAGGTGGCACAGTGGCTAGAATGCTGCACCTGGAGTCAGGAAACCATTTCCCTAAGTTCATATCTGGCCTCAGATATTCATTAGCCATATGACAGTGGTCAAGTCACTTAATCCTGTTTGCCTCAGTATCCTCATCAGTAAAATGATCTAGAAAGGGAAAAGGCAAACCACTCCAGTATATTTGCCAAGAAAATGCTCTCATGAGGTCACAAAGATCCAGATATTACTGAAAAATAACCAAACATCATCATTACAGTCTCTTTTGGCTCTAGCTCTATAATCTTATTATCTTAGATCTTGTGGAAGGCTATATGCCACATAATTTAGAGACATCACATTACTAAAAGAACACAATTTAAGAAGGAAATCAGTCTATGTTCTTTTTATGCAAAAAATACAACTGTAAAACCAACATACCTGAACCAACTTCTTTTTCCTCCTCTTCAATATTGTTTTTGATACTATCATATTCCTCATCAATTGTCTGGTTGCCTCGGATCTGTGTCAAAATTCTCCGAGCTTTCTGAGTCTGTCCTTTCTGAATGAGCCATCTTGGGCTTTCCGGTAGAAAGAGAAATCCAAGGAATTGTATTATTGCTGGGATAGCTGAAAGGCCCAGCATATACCTACCAAAAAAAATAGAGCTTTATGACATCTAATGTCATTAGCAATAACGCATAAAATAATTACATTGGTTATATCAAAGATAATTTCAAATGAATCTAAAATAGATTTATTTTCTGTACATTATGGGTCTACTACAATATTTTGTCTTATATTAAAGGTGTCACTGGATTCTTCAAGACTATGATGATACAGTGCAAGCACTAGGAGCTGCTAAAAAATAAATCAGCATCAAGTGCAGGTATAGACTGTGTCTGTAATTTGAGTGTCAGCCTCATTTCAGAAAGGCTCATAATAAGAAAGACACAGTGGTGTGATCTGTACCAGACAGATAAAGTCACAAAGAGTACAAAGTATAGAAATATGTCCCTGAAACCAATAATATTTAATGCTGTTATATCATTCTGAAAAAACAGGTGACCAGTCAAGATGGCAGAGTAAGAGAAAGTAGTACAGCTTAGCTCTCCCCTATAAGTACTGTACAAAGATCTAGAAAAAGTACCAGTTTAAGTTCAAATCAGAAAATCCAAGAAAACAAATCACAGTGAGTCATTTATTTGAGCCCAACTCAACAAAGAAAGATAGATAAAGAAGTCTATGGACACTTGTGATGGGACCTAGCTAAGGTCACTTCATACCTTGAATCATGCAGCCCTACCTGTAGATATATATGTGTATGTATCCTTTATAGAAACTGACCAAGTATTAGAGCCTAAAAAATTAGAATTGAGCAAGTAGAAGCTAATGAGCCTATGAGGCATCAAGAAGTAGTCAAACAAAATGTAAAGAATGAAAAAATAAAAGAAAATGTGAAATATCTAATTAGAAAAACAACTCACCTGGAAAATAGATCCAGGAAAGACAATTTAAGAATTATTGGTCTACTGGAAACCCAAGATGTAAAAAAGAACATGAACAGTATCTTTGAAGAAATTATCAAAGATAAGGGCACAGAGGTCCTAGAATCTGAGGGGAAAATAATCATTGAAAGAATTCACCAATCACCCCCTGAAAGAGATCCCAAATTGAAAACTCCAAGAAATATTAAAACCAAATTTCAGAACTACAAGCAGCCAAAAAGAAACAATTCAAGTATAGCATAACTACAGTCAGGATCATGCACAATCTTTCAGCTTCTACATTAAATGACAGGAGAAATTGGAATATGATATTCTGAAGAGCAAAGGAGCTTGGACTACAACCAAGGATCAACTACCCAGCAAAACTGAGCATAACTTTTCAGGCAAGGAGATGGACATTCAACTAAATAAGGGAATTCCAGACCTTCCTGATGAAAAGGCCAGAATTCAGTGGAAAATTTGATCTTCAAATACAAAACTCAACAGAGACATGAAAAGGTAAACAGGGGAGAAAAACCCCATAAACCTTTTTAATCAATAAGTGCAAATTCTTTACACCCTTATATAGGATTATATTGTTTTACATATGTCATATATATATATATATATATAATATATATATGCATACATATGGCAATCTTGAGAATAGTGTAATTATTATGAGAATTGAATGGGATATTCATAGACTGTGGGTGTCAGTATAAAATAACCAATATAATGATAAAAAATATAATTAAGAGATGTAAAGGAGAAGAGGTAAGGAGGTAGTAGAAAAGGGTAAATTACATCAAATGAAGAGGCAGAGAACCCCATTATATTAATGGGAAAGATGGGAGGGAGAAGAGTA
Source organism: Trichosurus vulpecula (assembly GCF_011100635.1). Taxonomy (NCBI): domain Eukaryota; kingdom Metazoa; phylum Chordata; class Mammalia; order Diprotodontia; family Phalangeridae; genus Trichosurus; species Trichosurus vulpecula. The sequence continues at coordinate 212,552,935 of NC_050577.1, read as the reverse complement.
GTATATGAGCTTTACACTCATTGGATTTGGTTCAAAAAAAGAACAACATACTCTGAAAAATACAGAAATCAAACTTGTCCTGCAGGCAGTAGGTGGGGAAAGGGGAAAGGAAAGGGGGGGGAGTCAGCAGGGAGGGAAGAAGTAGCAAGGGGAAAAGGGTAAGATAAGGGAGGGAAATCAAGAGGGAGGGTAAATTGAGGAAGGTGGTGGGCAAAAGGAAAACTTTTGAGGAGCGGAAGGGGGGAGGGAGAAATAAAAGCATAAATGGTGGGGGGAAACAGGATGGGAAAAAGACAGAGCATGTAATCATAACTGTGAATGTGAATGGGATGAACTCTTGCATAAAATGGAGGTGGATAGCAGAATGGATTAAAAACCATAATCCTTGGGGCAGCTAGGTGTTGCAGTTAGTAGAGCAACAACCCTGGAGTCAGGAGGACCTGAGTTCAACTCTGGCCTCAGACACTTGACACACTTACTAGCTGTGTGACCTTGGGCAAGTCACTTAACCCCAATTGCCCTGCCTTCCCCCTCCAAAAAAAATTTAAAAACCATAATCCTACAATATGTCATTTACAAGAAAACACATTTTAAAAAAGGGGATACACACAGGGTAAAAGTAGAAGGATGGAGTAGAATATATTGTGCTTCAGCTAAAGTAAAAAAAGCAGGAGTAGCAATACTAATCTCAGAGAAAGCAAAAGCAAAGATAGGTCTAATTAAAAGAGATAAGGAAGGACACTATATCCTGCTAAAAGGCACCATAGACAATGAAGCAATATCATTTTTAACATATATGCACCAAGTGGTATGGCATGCAAATTCTTAGAGGAGAAGTTAAGGGAGTTACAGGAAGAAATAGACAGCAAAACCATACTAATGGGGGACCTCAACGTCCCCCTCTCTGAACTTGATAAATCTAACCTCAAAATAAACAAGAAAGAAGTTAAGGAGGTGAACAGAATTTTAGAAAAGGCAAATAGGATAGACAGCTCGGAAAAAATGGAATGGGGATAAAAATGAATATACTTTTTTTCTCAGCAGTACATGTCACATACTCAAAAATTGACCATGTCCTAGGGCATAAAAAACTCACAATCCAGTGCAGAAGGACTGAAATAGTCAATACATCCTTCTCAGATCAGGAGGCAATAAAAATTATTTCTAATAAAGGACCATGGAAAGATAAACTAAAAATTAATTGGAAATTAAATAATCTAATAGTAAAGAATGAGTGGGCCAAAGAACAAATCATAGAAACAATTAATAACTTCATTCAAGAGAATGACAATAATGAGACAACAAACCAAAACTCATGGGATGCAACAAAAGCAGTTCTTAGGGGAAGTTTTATATCTCTAAATGCTTACGTGAATAAAATAGATAAAAAGGAGAGCGATGAAATGGGCATGAAACTGAAAAAAACTAGAAAAAGAACAAATTGAAAATCCCCAATTAGATACCAAATTAGAAATACTGAAACTCAAAGGAGAGATTAATAAAATTGAAATAAAGAAAGCTTTTGAACTAATAAATAAAACCAAGAGCTGGTTTTATGAAAAAAACTAATAAAATTGATAAACCCTTGGTCAATTTGATTTAAAAAAAAGAAAGAATAAAATCAAATTCCCAATATCAAAAATGAAAAGGGGGAATTCACCTCCAATGAAGAGGAAATTAAAACAATAATTAAGAATTTTTTGTCCAATTGTGTGCCCACAAATTTGATAATCTCAGGGAAATGGAGGAACATTTACAAAAATACAAATTCCCCAGGTGAACAGAAGAGGAAGTAAATTACCTGAATAACCCCATCTCAGAAAAAGAAATTGAGCAAGCCATCAATGAACTCCCTAGAAAAAAATCTTCAGGGCCAGATGGTTTTACATGTGAATTTTGTCAAACATTTAAAGAACAATTAATTCCCATATTTTATAGACTATTTGGGAAAATAGGAGAAGAAGGAGTCCTACCAAATTCCTTTTATGACACAAGTATGGTACTAATACCTAAACCAGGAAGCCAAAACAGAGAAATGAAATTATAGACCAATTTCCCTAATGAATATTGATGCAAAAATTTTAAATAAAATATTAGCAAAAAGATTACCGCAACTTATCAAAAGAATTTATTCCAGGAATGCAAGGCTGGTTCAATATTAAGAAAACTATAAGCATAATTGATCATGTCAATAATGAAACTAGTAGAAAACATATGATTATCTCAATAGATGCAGAAAAAGCTTTTGACAAAACACAACACCCATTTCTATTAAAAACACTAGAAAGCATAGAAATAAATGGAGTCTTCCTTAAAATTATAAATAGCATCTACCTAAAACCATCAGCAAGCATTATATGAAATGGAGATAAGGTGGATTCATTACCAGTAAGATCCAGGGTGAAACAAGGATGTCCATCATCACCTGTATTATTCAATTTGGTATTAGAAATGTTAGCCATAACATTAAGAGAAGAAAAACAAATTGAAGGAATTAGAATAAGCAAAGAAGAAATTGAATTATCACTTTTTGCAGATGCTATGATGATTTACTTAGAGAATCCTACAGAATCAAGTAAAAAAAACTACTTGAAATAATAAACAACTTTAGCAAAGTGTCAGGATATAAAATAAGCCCACATAAATCCTCAGTATTCCTAAAAATTATTTTAAAAGCCCATCAGCAAGAAATAGAAAGAGAAATTCCATTTAAAGTTACTGTAGACACTATAAAATATTTGGGAGTCTACCTGCCAAGACAAACCCAAGGCCTATATGAACACAATTATAAAATACTTCTCACACAAATAAAGTCAGATCTAATTAAATGGAATAACATCAGTTGCTCATGGTTAGGCCAAGGTAATATAATAACAATGACAATTTTACCTAAATTAATTTACTTATTCAGCGCCATACCAATTGAACTACCAAAAAATTATTTTACAGAGCTGGATAAAATCATCACAAAATTCATCTGGAAGAAAAAATGGTCCAGAATATCAAGGGGATTAATGAAAAGAAATACTAGGGAAGGTGGCCTAGCCATACCAGATATGAAAATGTACTGTAAAGCAGCAGTCCTCAAAACTATCTGGTACTGGCTAAGAAACAGAGTGGTAAATCAGTGGAATAGGTTAGGTACACAAAACACAGAAGTCACAGACTACTCTTTGATAAACCCAAAGAATCCAGCTTCTGGGCTAAGAATTCTCTATTTCACAAAAACTGCTGGGAAAATCGGAAAATAGTATGACAGAAACTGGGCATATACCCATATCTCACAGCATATACCAAAATAAAGTCAAAATGGGTGCATGATTTAGGAATAAAGGCTGATACTATAAGTAATTTGGGAGAGCAAGGAATAGTTTACTTGTCAGATTTATGGGAAAGGGAAGAATTCATGACCCAACAAGAGAAAGACAGCATTATAAAATGCAAAATGGATAATTTTGATTATGCTAAACTGAAAAGTTTTTGTATAAACAAAGCCAACGCAACAAAGATTAGGAGGGAAGCAGAAAATGGGGAGAAAATCTTTAGAACCAATGTCTCTGATAAAGGCCTCATCTCTAAAATATGCAGGGAACTGAGGCAAATACATAGGAATAAAAGCCATTCCCTGATTGAGAAATGGTCAAAGAATATGAACAGGCAGTTTTCAGGAGAAGAAATTAAAGGTATCTATAGGCATATGAAAAAAATGCTTTAAATCACTATTGATTAGAGAAACGCAAATCAAAACAAGTCTTAGGCACCACATATCTCCTGTCAGATTGGCTAACAAGAAAGAGAAAACTGGAAAATGATGAATGCTGGAGAGGATGTGGGAAAATTGAAACTTTAGTACATTGTTGGTGGAGTTGTGAACAGACCCAGCCATTCTGCAGAGCAATTTGGAGCTACGTCCAAAGGGCTATAAAAATGTGCATACTCTTTGACCCAGCAAAACCACTGCTAGGGCTACATCCCAAAGAGATCACACAAGTGGCAAATGGATTAGTATGTACAAAAATATTTATAGCAGCTCTTTTTATGGTGGCAAAGAATTGGAAATCAAAGGGATGCCCATCAACTGGAGAATGGCTGAACAAGTTGTGGTATATGAATGTAATGGAATACTATTGTGCTATAAGAAATGGGGAAAATATGGACTGCATAATAACCTGGAAAGATCTACATGGTGTGATGCTGAGTGAGGGGAGCAAAACCAGGAGAATTAAGTGTTCTAAAGTAAAAATAAAAAATCTAATTGAAAAAAGAATTAGGCAAATAGAAGCTAATGACTCTATGAAGCATCAAAAATCAGTGAAACAAAATCTAAAGAATGAGAAAATAGAAGAAAATATAAAATACCTCATTAGAAAAACAACCGACCTGGAAAATAGATGGAGGAGAAACAATTTAAGAAGTATTTATCTACCAGAAGGCCATGATGAAAAAAAGAGCCTGGAAAGCATCTTCCAAGAAATCAAGGAAAACTTCCCCAAGGTCCTAGAACCACAGGGTAAAAGAGTCATCGAAAGAATCCACCAATCTCCTCCTGAAAGAGATCCTACATTGAAAATGCCAAGGAATACTGTATCAAATTCCGGACTTATCAAGTCAAAGAGAAAATATGTCAAGCAGCCCAAATAAAACAATTCAAATATCATGGAACTACAGTCAAGATCACACAGGACCCTGCAGCTTCTACATTAAAAGAATGGAGGCCTTGGAACATGATATTCCTTAAGGCAAAGGAGCTTGGATTACAACCAAGGATCAATTACCCAGCAAAATTGAGCATAATCTCTCAGGAGAGAAGATGGACATTTAATAAAACAGGGGACTTCCAGACTTTCCTAATGAGAAGACCAGAGTTCAAAGGAAAATTTGATCTTCAAATACAAGATTCAAGAGAAGCACAGGAACAGGAAAGAAAAAATAAAAATGTTATTCAATAAGGGCAAACTGTTGACATCACTACATTGGAAGATGATACTTGTGAATCTTGAGAATTGAATCTTTATTATGACATTTAAAAGAGATATACACAGACAGAGGGTTTGGCTAAAAATTAACAGATGTGATGATAAAAAACTTAAGGGGTGAAAAGGGATTGTAATGGGAGAAGAGGAAAGAAGGAGGCAGAAAAAGGCAAATTGTATCACATGAAGAGGCAAAAAACATATTACAGTAGAGGGAAAGAAGGGAGGGAGATGAGTATTGTTTGAAATTCACTCTCATCAGATTTGGCTCAAAGAAGGAATAACATACTCAGGTATAGAAATCTAACTTGCCCTAAAGGCAATAGCAGGGAAAAGGGAAGGAAAAGGAAGGGAAAGAAAAGAGATAAAAGGGAGGGAAGATTGAGGGAGGTGGTAGTCAAAAGCAAAACTATTTTGAGGAGGGAAAGGAAGAAGGGAGAAGTAAAAGCATATATGGGGGTGGGGGAATAGGATGGAAAGAAAGACACAGACAATAATCATCAATGTGAATGTGAATGGGATGAACTCTCCCATAAAATGGAAGCAGATAGCAGAAAGGATTAAAAACCATAATCTTGCAATATGTTCTTTACAAGAAACATATTTGAAACAGGGGAATACACACAGGGTAAAGGTAAATGGCTGGAGTAGAATATATTATGCTTTAACTGAAGTAAAAAAAAAGCAGGGGTAGCAATTGTAATCTCAGACAAAGCAGAAGCAAAAATAGATCTAATTAAAAGATAAGGAAGGAAACAACATCCCGTTAAAAGGTACCATGAGCAATGAAGTGATATAATTATTAAAAATATATGTACCAAGTGCTATAGCATGCAAATACTTGGAAGAAAAGTTAAGAGAGTTACAGGGAGAAATAGACAGCAAAACTGTACTAGTGGGGGACCTCAAGCTCCCTGTCTCTGAAGTTGATAAATATAACCTCAAAATAAACAAGAAAGAAGTTAAAGAGGTAGAGATGGTAGACCTCTGGAGAAAATTGAATGAGAATACAAAGGAATATAGCACTTTCTCAGTGGTTGTAAAAACAATGTGGCTTTCAGCAGATGCTGAAGTGTAAGACCCAACAAGACCAGCAACAAGAGCTTCCAGCACAGGTTCTTTGATCTGCTTTACTAAGGAAAGCAACATTAAGGGGTTAATAATCTCACTTTAATCAAACACACATGTATCATCACTTAGTTCAGGAAGAAAAGCCAGCACCCAGAATGTCAGAGCAAATCCAAGTGGAAATTACAAACAGAAAATATCAACATATCAAATAACACAATTCGATAGACAAGCTTTGTGAATCAAGACATCATGTACATAGTTACCAAAAAGAGAGGCACCAACATCTGCATTTTCTTCAAAGCCAGGGGACTCCAGTGGCTACCCAGAATCTCCACAGTGACACTATTCCAGTGAGTGAGAGCCCCAAACAAAATGCTAACCTCCAAGTTTATATACCCTTCCTAGGTAGCTTGGAGGCTTCACATCTAATCAGCAAAAGGGTGTGGGTTTGGGGCTTTGCACCTAGTTAGAAAAAGGGTGTGGACCTGGGGCTTTGCACCTAGTAAGACTTAATCAAAGGCACTTGATTACTTTAGCATTCTGAAAAAGAGAAAATGGGGGGAAAAAGTCCCATCTTAATTAATATTACAGTGGTACATGACACATATACAAAAACTGACCATGTAGTAGGGCATAAAAACCTCATAATCCAATGCACAAAGACAGAAACCTTAAATACATCCTTTTCAGATCATGATGTAATAAAAATGATATGTAATAAAGGGCCATGGAAAGATAGACAAAAATCAATTGGAAACTAAATAATCTAATCCTAAAGAATGAATGGATGAAACAACAAATCATAAAAATAATCAATGACCTCATCAAGAGAATGACAATAATGAGACAACATACCAAAACTTATGGGATGCAGTGAAAGTAGTTCTTAGGGGAAGTTTAATATCTCTGAAACCATACATAAATAAAATAGAGAAAGTGGAGATCAATGAATTGGGCATACAGTTGAAAAACCTAGAAAAAGAACAAATTAAAAATCCTCAATTAAATAACAAATTATAAATACTGAAAACCAAAGGAAAGATTAATAAAATTGAAATTAAGAAAATTATTGAACTAATAAATGAAACTAAAAGCTGGTTTTATGAAAAAAAAACACTAAAATAGATAAACCTTTGGTCAATTTGATTACAAAAGAAAGAAAACCAAATAACCAGTATCAAAAATAAAAATGGTGAATTCAACACCAAGGAATAGGAAATTAAAACCATAATTAGAAACTATTTTGCCCAACTATATGCCCATAAATTTGACAATCTTAGTGAAATGGATGAATATTTCCAAAAATATAAGTTGCCCAGATTAATGGAAGAGGAAATAAAATACTTAAATAACACCTCTTAAAAAAAGAAATTGAACAAGCCATCAATGAACTCCCCAGGAAAAACTCTCCAGGGCCAGTTGGATTTACAAGCAAATTTTATCAGACATTCAAAGAATAATTAATTCTAATACTATATATACTATTTGTGAAAATAAGTGAAGAAGTCGTTCTAAATTCTTTTATGATACAAATATGGTACTTATACCTAAACCAGGAAAAGTCAAAACAGAGAACAACAAAACTAACAGAAATCATATGATTATCTCAACAGATGCAGAAAAAGTTTTTGAGAAAATACAACATGCATTCCTATTAAAAACACTAGAGAGCATAGAAATAAGTGGAGCCTTCCTTATAATAATAAGTAGCATCTAGGTAAAACTATCAGCAAGCATTATATGTAATAGGGATAAGCTAGAAGCATTTCCAATAAGATCAGGGGTAAAACAAGGATGTCCATTATCACCACTCTTATTCAGTACAGTACTAGAAAAAGAAACTGAAGGAATTAGAATAGGCAAAGAAGAAACTAAGTTATCATCCTTGCCAGATGACATGATGATACACTTAGAGAATCCTAGAGAATCAAGCAAAAAGCTACTCGAAGTAATAAACACCTTTAGCAAAGTTGCAGGATATAAAATAAACCCACATAAATCACCAGCATTTTGATATATTACTAACAAAGCCTAACGGCAAGAGATAGAAAGAGAAATTTCTTTTAAAGTGACTGCAGACATTATAAAATATTTAGGAGTCAACCTGCCAAAACAAACCCAGGAACTATATGAACACAATTACAAAACATTTTTCATAAAAATAAAGGCAGATCTAAATAAATGGGAAAATGTAATTTGTTCCTGGGTAGGCCAAGCAAATATAAGAAAGATGACAATTCTACCTAAATTAATTTACTTATTCACTGACATATCAATCAAACTACCAAAAAATTATTTTATATAACTAGAAAAAATAATAACAAAATTCATCTGGAAGAACAAAAGATCCAGAATATCAAGGGAATTAATGAAAAGAAATGCTGGAAAATTTGGCCTAACCATACCAGTGCTGAAATTATGTTATAAAACAACTATCATCAAAACTGCTTGGTACTGGCTAAGAACTAGAGATGTAGATCAGTGAAGTAGGTTAGGTACACAAGACATAGTCGTCACCGACTATAGTAGTCTACTACTTGATAAACCCAAAGACCCCAGCTTCTGGGATAAGATCTCACTATTTTACAAAAACTGCAAGGAAAACTGGAAAATAGATGGCAGAAATTGGGCATAGATGAACGCCTTACACCATATACCAAAATAAAGTCCAAATGGGTACATGATTTAAATATAAAGGCTGATACTACCAGCAAATTAGGGGAGCAAGAAATAGTTTATCTGTCAGATTTATGGAGAATGGAGTAATTTATGATCAAACAAGAAATAGAGAACATTATGAAATGCAAAAGGGATAATTTTGATAACATTAAATTGAAAAGTTTTTGCACAAACAATGCCAATGCAACCAAGATTGGAAGCGAAGCAGAAAACTGGACAAGAATTTTTACAAGTATCTCTGATAAAGGGTTCATTTCTAAAATATGTAGAGAACTGTATCAAATTTATAAGAATACAAGTCATTCCCCAATTGAGAAATGGTCAAAGGATATGAACAGGCAGTTTTCAGAGGAAGAAATCAAAAATATCTATAGTCATATAAAAATGCTGTAAGTCACTATTAGAGAAATCATTATTAGAGAAATGCAAATCAAAACAACCCAGGTACCACATCACACCTATCAGATCGGTTAAACATGACAATACAGGAAAATGATAAATGTTAGAGATGTGAGAAAATTGGAACACTAATACATTGTTGGTGGAGTTGTGACTTGATCCAACCATTCCAGAGGGCAATTTGAAACTATGCCCATAGGCCTATAAAAAAGTGTATAGCCTTTGACCCAGCAATACCATTTCTAGGGCTGTATCCCAAAGAGATAACAAAAATGGAAAAAGGATCCACATGTACAAAAATATTCAAAGCAGCTCTTTTGTGGTGGCCAAGAACTGGAAATTGGGGTGACAATTGAGGGATGGCTGAACAAGTTGTAGTAAATGAATGTAATGGAATACTATTGTGCTATAAGAAATGATGCACAGGAAGATTTCAGAAAAACCTGGAAAAACTTATACGAAGTGAAGTGAGCAGAACCAGGAGAACATTGTACATAGTAACAGCCACAGAGTAGGATAACTGACTTTGATAGACTTATCTCTTCTCAGCAATGCAAGGACCCAAAACAATTCCAAATACTTCTTGATGGAAAATGCCATCCACATCTCGAGAAAGAGCTATGGAATCTGAATGAAGATTGATGCATATTATTTGCTCTCTTTTTTTTGTTTGGTTTCAGTTTGTTTTTTCTTTCTCATGGCTCCTTCCATTCATTCAAATTCTTCTATGCCACAAGACTAATGTGAAAATATGTTTAATAGGTATTTATATGTAGAACCTATATTGAATTGGACACCATCTTGGGGAGTGGTGAGGGGAGTGAGATGGAGAAAATTTAAAACTTATGGAAGTAAATGGTGAAAGCAAAAATAAATAAATTATTTTTTAAAAATAAATATAAGGTTAAAAAAAGGAAAAATAGAATGGAGAAAGGCACAGGAATCGTAACGGTGAATGTGAATGATATGAACTCTTCCATAAAACAGAAGCAGATATCAGAATGAATTAAAAACCAGAATCCTACAATACGTTGTTTACAAGAAACACATTTGAAGCAGAGAAATGGACACAGAGAAAAGATAAAAGGCTGGAGCAGAATATATTATGCTTCACCTAAAGTAAAAACAGCAGGGGTAGCAATCTTGATCTCAGACAAAGTAAAAACAAAAATAGACCTAAGTAAAATAGATGAGGAATGAAATTGAATATTATTAAAAGGTACCATAGACAATGAAGTAGTATCAACACTAAATATATATGCACCAAGTTGTTTAGCATCCAAATTCTTGGAGGAGAAATTAATGTGAGGAAGAAATAGACAGCAAAAGTATACTAGTGGGGGACCTCAACCTTCCCCTCTCAAAATTAGATAAATCTAACCATAAAATAAATAAGAAAGAAGTTAAGGAAGTGAATAGAATTTTAGAAAAGTTAGATATGTTAAGCCTTTAGAGAAAATTGAATGGGGATAGAAAGCAATATATCATTTTCTCAGCAGTACATGGCACCTACTTAAAAACTGACCATGTACTAGAGCATAAAAACCTCATGATCTAGTGCAGAAAGGCAGAAATATTAAATGCATCCTTTTCAGATCATGCTACAATAAAAATTACATGTAATAAAGGGCCATGGAAAGATAGACTAAAAATTATTTGTAAACTAAATAATCTAATCCTAAAGAATTAGTGAGTCAAATAACAAATCATAAAAACAGTTATTCCATCCAAGATAGTGACAATAATGAGACAACATTCCAAAATTTTGGGGGTACAGCCAAAGAAGTTCTTAGGATAAATTTTATAACTCTAAATGCTTACATTAATAAAATAGAGAAAGAGAAGATCATTGAGTTTAGTATACAACTAAAAAGGCTAGGAAAAAAAACAAATTAAAAATCCCCAATTAAATACAAAATTAGAAATTCTGAAAATCAAAGAAGAGATTAATACAATTGAAATTAAAACTATTGACCTAATGAATCAAATTAAGAGCTGATTTTATGAAAAAAACAATAAAATAGATAAACCTTTGATTAATTTGATTAAAAGAAAGAAGAAAACCAAATTACTAGTATCAGAAATGAAAACAGTGAATACACCACCAATGAAGGGGAAATTAAAACAATTATTAGGTGTTATTTTGCCCAGCTGTATGCCAATAAATTTGACAATCTTAGTGAAATGGATGAATATTTACAAAAATAAAATTGAGCCAATTAACAGAAGAGGAAATAAAATTTTAGAAAAGGCAATTGAATAAGCCATTAATGAACTCCTTTAGAAAAAAATCTCCAGGGCCAGACAGATTTACAAGTGAATTCTTTCAAATATTCAAAAGAACAATTAATTCCAAAATTATATAAAATATTTGGAAAAGTAGGCAAAGAAGGAGATCTATCAAATTCTTTTTACAAAATACATATGGTGCTGATATGAAAACCAGGAAGAGTCAAAACATAGAAAGAAAATCATAGACCAATTTTCCTGATGAATACTGATGCAAAAATTTTAAAGAAAATGTTAGCAAAGAGACTATAGCAACTTATTACAAGAATAATACACTATGACCAGGTGGGACTTATACCAGCACCATATCAATAATAAAACTAACAGAAATCATATTATTGTCTCAATAGATACAGAGAAAGTATTTGACAAAATACAATGTCCATTGCTATTAAAAACACTTGGGGGAATATGAATAAATGGAGTCTTTCTTAAAATGATAGGTAACAGCTATCTAAAACCATCAGCAAGAATTATATATAATGGGGATAAATCAGAAACAGTTCCAATAAGATCAGAGCTGAAACAAGGATATCCATTATTACCATGTTATTCAATATTATACTAGGAATGTTAGCTTTAGCAGTAAGAGAAGAAAAAGAAAATGAAGGAATTAGAATAGGCAAAGAAGGTACTCTTTGCAGATGATATAGTGGTACACTTAGAGAATCCTAGAGAATCAACTAAAAAACCACTTGAAATAGTAAACAACTTCAGCAAAGTTGCAAGACATAAAATAAGCCCACATAAATCATGGACATTTCTATTTATTACTAACAAAGTCCAGCAGCAAGAGATAGGAAAAGAAATTACGTTCAAAGTTACTGTAGACATTATAAAATATTTGGGAGTCTACCTCCCAAGACAACCTAGGAAGTATATGAACACAACTAAAAAACACTTTTCACACAAAGTCAGATCTAAACAACTGGAAAAATAACAGATCTAAATAATTGGAAAAATGCCCATGGGTATGCCAAGTTAATATAATAAAAATGGCAATTCTTCTTAAATCAGTTCCATACCAATCAAAATACCAAAAAAAAAATAGTTCATAGAGCTAGAGAAAATAATAACAAAATTCATCTGGAAGAATGAAAGGTCCAAAATATCAAGGGAATTAATGAAAAGAAATGCTGGAAAAGTTGGTCTAGCTATACCAGATATAAAAGTGAGAATGAAGGACAAACAACAACTACAGAAATGCATTATAAATCAGCAGTCATCAAAGCCATTAGATACTGGCTAAGAAATAGAGTGATGGGTGTGTGGAACAGATTAAGTACACAAGACACAGTTGTCAATGACTATACAAATCTACTGTTTGATAACCCCAAAGACTTCAGGTTCTGGGGTAAGAATTCACTGTTTGACAAAAATGTCTGGGAAAACTTGAAAATAGTATCCAGAAACTAAGCAAGGACCAACATCTTATACCATAAACCAAGATAAGGTCAAAACGTATGCATGATTTAGAGATAAATGGGGAAACCATAATCAAAATAGGAGAGCAAGGAATCATTTATGACTATATCAGATTGTATGCCATATGGGGATTGTATGGCGAGTGGGGAAGGGAGAGAGGGGGAAAAATTTGAAACTCAAAAATCTCATAAAAGTGAATGTTGAAAACTAAAAATAAATAAATAATAATAATAAAATATGCTCCTTGAAGACAATAGCTGTTTCACATTTGTACATGTATTCCCATGTATAGTTAGTATAGTTCCTGGAATATAGTAATAAATTAATAAATCCTTTTTTTATTCATTCAATCATAGCAAAGAATTGTGTTTCATACATATATAGTATAATTTCCTTTATGTAGCATCACCGTTCCCTCACCTGCCTTTCCACTCTATAAGATAACTTACATAGCAGAACCTCTTGACCACATATCCATCATTTTAGATACACTCAGACTTCTCTTGAGCTTAGCAAAGTGGAGAGAGAATCTATAGATAAGTGCTGGAAAAGTTTGTGCAAGGCCTTTCACCATAACAGAAGCATTTCTTTATCAACATGGACAGCAAAATCCCCTAGAGTACTTAAAAACAATACTATTATCAAGTATTTTTTGAAAGCCACAATTTATCATTTTTCTCTGTAATCTCATTTCTCCAAATTCCCTTTTTTATACTTTTAAAAATTTATTACTTATTTTAACATTCATTTTAAAAAATCTTTGAGTTCCAAATTCTCTCACTCCCTCCCACACCTCTGTCAATCATTGAGAAATCAAGAAACGTGATAGCAATTATACATGTGAAATCATGCAAAACAAGTATCATTGTTAACTATGTTGCAAAAAAGGAAGAAAAGTAAAAAAAATAAAAATATGCTTCAATCAGCATTCAGACTTGAACAGTTCTTTCACTAGAAGTTGGCAACATTTTTCATCATAAGTTCTTTGTAACTGTTCTATTATTGTATTGATCAGAAAAACTAAGTCATTCAGGATTTGATCATCTTCCTATATTGTTGTTACTACATATAATATTCTCCTGGTTCTGCTCACTTCACTTTGCATCAGTTCATGTAAGTCTCTCTGGATTTTTCTGAAAGCATCCTACTTGTCATTTCTTATAGCACAATAGTATTGCTTCACAATCACATACCACAACATATTCAGTCATTCACCAAATGATGGACATACCCTCAATTTTTGATTCTTTGCCATCACAAAAGAGCTGCTATAATTTTTTGTACATATAAGTTCCCATACTTTTTCTTTGATTTCTTTGGGTGAAGCAGTGGTATTTCTTGGTTAATAGGTCAACACAGTTTATAGCCTTTTAGATATAGTTCCAAATTGCATTCCAGAATGGTGGACCAGTTCACAACTCCAACACTGCATTACATTCTTAATTTCCCCACATCTTCTTCAAGATTTATCCTTTTACTTTTCTGTCACATTAGCCAATTTGAGAGTTGTAAAGTGGTACCTCAGTGTTGTTTAATTTGTATTTCTCTAATTAGTAGTGATTTAGAACATTTTTTTCATATGACAAATATGATTTTATATTATTTCTTCTTCAGAAAACTGCCCGTTCATATCCTTTGACTATTATGAACTGGGAAATGACTTGTCTTCTTATTAATGTGACTCAGTTCTCTGTATATTTGAGAAGTGAGGTCTTTATTAGAGACACTTGCTGTAAAAAGTTTTTTCTCAGTTTTATGCTTTCCTTCTAACCTTGGCTGCATCAGTTTTGTTTGTTTAAACCTAATGTAGATCTATCTAGGTTTGATCTAGACCACCCCTCTTTGCTTATGATTTACAGGGATGTATTTTACAACCTGCAACCTTGCTAAAGTTGTTGATTATTTCAAGTAGTTTTTTAGTTGATTTTCTGTGCATGTTCTACATATACACCATTGTATCATCTGCAAAGAGTGATAGTTTTGTTTCCTCAGTGTCTATTTTAATTCCTTCAATTTATTTTTCTTCTCTTATTTCTATAGCTAACATTTCTAATACTATGTTGAATAATAGTGGTAATCATGGGTCCTTTTAATGTGACTGCTTTCTGACTATCTTCTTCAAGACCGTCACTCAACTCAGTATATTTATATTTCCAAACAGTTGCTCTTTTCTTTTTATTCATGGGAGAGGTTTGCTTCCATGGATTCAAGTTTTTATATTCTCATTTCTTCTTGGCAGTGTCTAAATTCTGCCATATGTTTATTTTTAGCTTCTTCTTTCAAGATTCTGGTGTCTCTATTGAACCATTTGGTATATCTTATTTTTATTCCATACCCTCTTGGGAATCCACAGGATCTTCTGCATTATTAAGTCTTGGTTCAATTTCTTTTATCTTGCAATAATTATTTAGAATTGCTTATAGTCATTTAGATATTCTGATAGACATCTTTCCTTCTGTTTTACTATATTCCCTGGTGGTTTAAATGTTTATGCTCCAACTTTTAAACTGAATTTTCTTCTTCCTGAGATCTTTGGTGGTTTTAATATTTTATTCTCTCCCTCCCCCACCCCATATTCCCTTATGAATGTCACTTTCTGACACCTTCCACTTTGATGGCAGTCTGGAGCCTGTTCCCACTTAAAGAATTCACTTCTCACCAGTCTCAGTCTCTAACCAAAGAAGCTTCTGAAGGCTCAGGACTAGTGTTAACTCAGTGACAATACCCTCTCTCCTTCACGCCAAGTATAGCCCTTGCTCCAGTTCCCTCCATTCCTCACTTCTCTGGCTTTCAAATAACAATGGTTGAGGGAGGGGCTTGAAGGAAGGAAGGAATTTGGAACTCAAAATTTTTAAAAAATGAATGTTAAAAATAAATAAAAGAATGCTGGTCTTACCACACAGAGTCAAATGAGTACAAATAGGAGAACTATATACACAATGTGAGGGAATTGATGGGATTGCAGCAGCAAGTAGTGGTGGGAACAGAGTGAACCACATTGACTCTATCTTGTGACCCAATTCTGGAGCTAGTTCAGTTCCCTTTTCTTCAACTATGGGTTTAGTCCAACATTTGTGAAAAAAACTTTATTCAGTTGTGGGAATTGTAAGAAAATCTTTTTGCTGAGAGAAATCATTATTTTGCTATTAATAACCAATTATTAAATTAGGATTCAAGCTTTTTTCCTTTTATTTCTTCTTTGAAGGCCCAGTTCCTGTAAAAAAATCAATCTCTGAAGGACATTTCTGATTGATGAGATTACCATAACCCTTAAAGAACATGCTCCTCAATCTTGGGCCATATCATACTTGTGAGAAATGGTGGGAGGAGTTTTGTTTCCACAGGATAGTGATACCAGATTGTAAGTCAGGTGGCTGGTTCTAATCAGAGCTATGATCTAGCAGAGACCAGGTGAAAGGTTAGAGGCTTGTATACATGCTTAACAAGCCATCTGAGGAGGGCATGATGTAGGGAGTCAGGGGATTGCATCTGGCCAAGCAAGAGCCAGGACGGAGATTCAAATTGGGAGTCAATAAAAGGACTGGTGTTTCTCTGAGTCCTTGTACTCTCCTGTACTCCATTTGGGGGATGTACGAATTTTTTCAGAATGAAAAAGTGTAAAATGTAATTAAAAGTTTTCTAACTTTCCAAAGAGGATTGTTTATTCCTAGACAGAGTAAGTACATTTATAACAATTGGGGGGGGGGCTTGTCCAGGATTAATATAGCTTCAGAAAAAAGGAAAAAAATTCACCACAGAAAAAAAGGGAGGTGCTCCCACTGGTTTTCAGTGGGCCCGAGTATCCTCAGGTGGAAGTTTCCCTTCTTCAGACTGCTAACTTCCATGGACTATTTCTTTGAAATCCTTGGGAACTCAGGAATGTGAATAAAGAGAAAAAGTAAAACTAAATAGCTATAGACAGCATAAGTCAGGTACCTGATGAAGGCAGGAACCATTTGGGATCTTAAGTACTGATTTGGCATGTCTGGGTTCTAGGTTGACAAGTAAGATTTGCCTAGAACAGGGAAAAGAGCTCTCAAAATATTAGGTCCTAGGTAGGGAAGAATGGATTTCTTCTAGAATTTTTTGGCATAGCTCATGAAGAAAAATGCACACTAACTGGGAAATCAGTGGGTTGACCCAGGAAAAGGACTTGGAGATTTGTGGGTGGTAAAAATTCTCTCTATCTAACTCAGAGAAGTTTTGAATGTTAGAGAGAGACAAGAAAGCAAGCAGGAAACTTCCCAGCAGATAAAGGAGAGGTAGATTGATTTGCATTTAAAACCATTCACTGCTTCACAGAAAGGAAAAGGTTTTGTGGGAGGACACAATCCAAGGTGATTTGGAGATGTGAAGTGTAAAGTATGTTATTTTTAATTTAATGCCTGAGATGGGTCTGAATTTGAATTCTAAATTCTAATTTAGAATTTAAAATTCTAATGTGCAATGTCTTGTCTGTATGTTTGAGAAAAGTTTTATGTTTCATGTTCCTATATGAAGTTTTTGAGCCAAGGAACAGAGAGGTTAAAAGGAGTTAATTGGCAAGAGAAAAAGATCTCAGGAAGTATGTAGGAGAAAGAAAACTAAGGTTGAGGGAAGGAGATTTAGCTCCTTTTAGTATGCAAATTGGTAGTCATTTAACTTAACTTAAAGTTTTAAGGTAAAAAGAAGATGGAGAAGAAGCTTGGTGAGTATAATTTTTTTTCATTTATTTGAAATTTTTGAGGTAGTTTGTGTCAAGATTAGGAAAGAAAGAGAGACTGACATTGGAGCAAGAATATGGAGGGTAAAACAAAAAGAGAAAGGGATTTCAGTGGCTGTCAGGTCCATGTGTTCTCAGCCACTCCTTCCCCCACCCTACTTTAGAGAACTTGGATATGTTAATCAGGGTTTGAACTAAAGAATTTATAGCATGATTAGAAATTTTTTTTTATTTTTTTAATTTAAATTTATTTATTTAACATATTTGTTTTCAGCATTGATTTTCACAACAGTTTAAATTACAAATTTTCTCCCCATTTCTACCCTCCCCCCCACTCCAAGATGGCATATATTCTGGTTGCCCTGTTCCCCAGTCAGCCCTCCCCTCTATCACCCCCCTCTCCTCACATCCCCCTTTCCCTTCCTTTCTTGTAGGGCAAGATAAATTTCTATGCCCCATTGCCTGTGTATCTTATTTTTTAGTTGCATGCCAAAACTTTTTTTTGTTTTTGAACATCTGTTTTTAAAACTTTGAGTTCCAAATTCTCTCCCCTCTTCCCTTCCCACCCACCCTCCCTAAGAAGTCAAGCAATTCAACCTAGTCCACACGTGTATCATTATGTATGACCCTTCCACAATACTCATGTTGTGAAAGGCTAACTACATTTTGCTCCTTCCCAACCCATCCCGCTTTATTGAATTTTCCCCCTTGACCCTGTCCCCTTTCCGAAGTGTTTGTTTTGATTACCTCCACCCCTATCTGCCCTCCCCTCCATCATCCCCCCACCTTTTATTTTTTTTTTATCTTCCTCCCTCTTCTTTCCTTTGGGGTAAGATACTCAACTGAGTATGTATGGTATTCCCTCCTCAGGCCAAATCTGATGAGAGCAAGGTTCACTCATTCCCCCCTCACCTGCCCTCTCCCCTCCTCTCACAGAACTGCTTCCTCTTGCCACCTTTATGCGAGATAATCCACCCCATTCTATCTCTCCCTATCTCCCTTTCTCAGTATGTTGCTCTCTCATCCCTTAATTTCATTTTATTTCTTTTAGATATCTTCCCTTCATCTTCAACTCACCCTGTGTCTGCTCTCTTTTACATATATATATATATATATACATACACACACATACATACACATACATACATATACACATAGATATAAACATACATACACATTCACTTATATATACATAAAATATGTATATATATATATATATATATATATATATACATATGCATATTCCCTTCAACTGCCCTAATACTGAGGTCTCATGAATCATACACATCATCTTTCCATGTAGGAATGTAAACAAAACAGTTCAACTTTAGTAAGTCCCTTGCAATTTCTGTTTCTTGATTACCTTTTCATGCTTCTCTTGATTCTTGTGTTTGAAAGTCACATTTTCTATTCAGCTCTGGTCTTTTCACTGAGAAAGCTTGAAAGTCCTCTATTTTATTGAAAATCCATATTTTGCCTTGGAACATGATACTCAGTTTTGCTGGGTAGGTGATTCTAGGTTTTAATCCTAGCTCCATTGACCTCCGGAATATCGCATTCCAAGCCTTTCGATCTCTTAATGTAGAAGCTGCCACATCTTGGGTTATTCTGATTGGGTTTCCACAATACTCAAATTGTTTCTTTCTGGCTGCTTGCAGTATTTTCTCCTTGACCTGGGAGCTCTGGAATTTGGCGACGATATTCCTAGGAGATTTCTTTTTGGGATCTATTGGAGGAGGCGATCGATGGATTCTTTCAATTTCTATTTTGCCATTTGGCTCTTGAATATCAGGGCAGTTCTCCTTGATAATTTCTTGAAAGATGGTATCTAGACTCTTTTTTTGATCATGGCTTTCAGGTACTCCAATAATTTTTAAATTATCTCTCTTGGATCTATTTTCCAGGTCAGTGGTTTTTCCAAGGAGATATTTCACATTGTCTTCCATTTTTTCATTCCTTTGGTTCTGTTTTAGAATATCCTGATTTCTCATAATGTCACTAGCTTCCACTTGCTCCAATCTAATTTTTAAGGTAGTATTTTCTTCAGTGGTCTTTTGGACCTCCTTTTCCATTTGGCTAATTCTGCCTTTCAAGGCATTCTTCTCCTCATTGGCTTTTTGGAGCTCTTTTGCCATTTGAGTTAGTCTGTTTTTTAAGGTGTTGTTTTCTTCAGTGTATTTTTCAGTATTTTTTTGGGTCTCCTTTAGCAAGTCATTGACTTGTTTTTCATGGTTTTCTCGCATCCTTCTCATTTCTCTTCCCAATTTTTCCTCTACTTCTCTAACTTGCTTTTCCAAATCCTTTTTGAGCTCTTCCATGGCCTGGGACCAATTCATGTTTTTCTTGGAGGCTTTTGTTGTAGGCTGTATGACTTTGTTGTCTTCTTTTAGGCTGTATGTTTTGGTCTTCTTTGTCACCAAAGAAAGAATCCAAAGTCTGAGACTGAATCTGGGTGTGCTTTCACTGCCTGGCCATATTCCCAACCAACTAACTTGACCCTTGAGTTTTGCAGCGGGGTATGACTGCTTGTAGACTAACGAGTTCTATGTTCCACGTTTGGGGGGGAGGTGCCAGCTCTGTCACACCAGCACTACTCCTTCCCCAAGAACCCCCAGCCCGGGCTGGGCTTATATCTTCAATAGGCTGTGCACTCCTGCTCTGATCTGCCACTTAATTCCTCCCACCAGGTGGGCCTGGGGCCAGAAGCAGCAGCAACTGTAGCTGCTCCACCTCCCCTGCCCCCGGGGCTGGAAGCCAAACCACAAACTCCTTCCACTCCCGCAGCTTTTCCCACTAACCTTCTCCGCAGTCTTTGGTATTTGTGGGTCGAGGGGTCTGGTAACTGCCGCAGCTCACATATTCAGGGTGCTAGGGCCCCCATCCTCCTGACTCCAAGTTTGGTTGTTCCACGCTGCTCAGGCTGGGCTCTGCTCCACTCCGTTCCCAGCTCCCACCTCCCAGCTCCCAGCTCCGTGTGGAATACACCTCACCCAGAGACCATCCAGGCTGTCCTGGGCTGGAGCCCTGCTTCCCTCTGCTGTTCTGTGGGTTCTGCCATTTTAGAATTGGTTCAGAGCCATTTTTTATAGGTTTTTGGAGGGACTCGGTAAGGAGCTCACTCTATTCCCTGCTTACCAGCCACCATCTTGGCTCCGCCCCAGCATGATTAGAAATTAAGGCTGATTAGTTAGTGATGAAAGGTTTTATTGAATCTGGATTCTGATTATGGTAAAGATATTGATTTGTATAATTATAAAATAAGCTTTGCCTTTGTAAGGTATGATTGAATTTTGTTTCCACAGAGATTATATGAAATTATGATTTGAAGTCATATACTAGTGGCTAGGGGTAGGAAATTAAACTGCCTTCAAAAGCAGTTGACAAAGTTGGCCACCTGAAAATCAAAAAGGCAGGCTCCTTTGTTCTCAAAAGGGCTGCCAGGCCCAATGTAATTCACTTAGGGATGAGATCATTATTATGTGCTCCTCTTCAACTCACCTTTGTCAATTCTCTTTAGCAATTGAGAGGGACCCTTTCTCATGCTAAGTGAGGCAGACAAACAGAAGGGAAACTAAAAATATTTTAGCTTAGTATAAAGAATTAGTGTGTATGAAGATGAGAGGGACGGGGGAGCTGCAAACCCATGCACTCTTAAGAACCACTCCCTCCTCCTTGTTCTTTAGAAGACTTTAGAACATTTTAAAGAGTCCAAAACTTTTTTCTTGGAAGGGAAGTGGCCGCACCTCCTTGAAATTCCTTAGGCCTTCATGTTTTGGCTAAGCTAATCTAATTCAAACCTTTCTGTAAAATCTCTGAAGAATAGAAGTAAGGAAGTGGAATGCCTTAGGTGAGGTTTGGTGAAAGCTGACCAACGAAGGTCAGTGTGCCAACTTCATATATGAATGAATTATAAAAGCAAGTAATGATATGAAATAAAAATCTTTTTTTTTTTCTAAATTCACTCATGGCCAGGTAAACATTCCTAATACCTGGGCCAGAGGCAGTGGTTGGCTCAGAAGAAGAGTTGTTCAGTGCTGGGAATATACAACTAAATAAAATGTATTTAAGGGAATATATAAATACCAAAAGTAATAAGAACAATAAGTTCCATATGTGATAATCTGGAAATGTAATTGGTGTCATCTTATTTCTAAATTGTATTTTTAGAGTTCTCTTAAGTTGCAAAATTTGAGAGACTATTGTTAGGTAGAAATGGTTAAAAGCAATTTTAATCTGGTTTTTGTTATAGTAATTGGTCGTTTAAAGAGGGTGTGATAAAAATGTGATAGTTTGAAACTGTTATATTTGGTTATAAACAAGTAGTAATATTATAGCAGATTTTCCATTTTAAAGTCTTGGCTGTTTATGAAAGTGTACACAGTGGTTTAGGGTGATAGTTTATTCTCTGTACACCATGATTTAGAAATGCATTCACCTAATTTGATAATGATAAAAATGTTTAAGCCATTACTACATTTGTATGGTTTAAATGTTGTTAAGAATTGTACTGTCAGAGAAAATGATGAATGGATTAAAAAGCTGTTCTATTGAATTATTACTATAACTTAAGAAATTATAAACTTCCAAGTTTTGATCTTTATTTAAAAGGAAGTTTCAGTTAAAATTGTTTTGCTATCACTTATAGCATTTGTGAGATTGTTAACTAAGACTTTGTGAAATCTCCTCTTGTAATTTTTGTCAATTATATACAGAATGGTTTTGTGACAATTTTGCACTTTGTGATATCTAGGAATTTAGTTGTTATAATACTTTGAGAATTTATGAAAAGCAATTACTCTTATCATCTAGATGTTGTTAGATTAAGAATTGTACTTAATTAAGAAGTGAGGTTGTTAACTAAAACAAGGATTTTTGGAACCATCTAGTCATAAATTCTTATCAACACTGTGTAAAGTCTTGAATTTTGAGTCTCTAGTTGGGATCAGATGCCAGGGAGATATGCACAAGCTAAATATGCCTCACAGAGATACCCAAACAGGTCTGGGAAAATGTTAATTCCCCCCTATTGTTGAGTGAGATGGAAAATGATGTCTCTTTGATCAAGATCCAGTGACCTACATCCACCCCAGACCTCATTTTAATATAGATCCCCTCCCAGCATGTAGGCCCATCAATTAGCATCTCTTGGGAAAACCTACTCTTTGAAAGGCATATATTTTATAACTGCCATTTAGGAAGATTGTTAGCTAAGTTATTTATGGTCACTGTTTTAATGGTAATTGATCACTGTGTATAGAAGGATGGTGGGAGAGACAGGAAATTCTATGGAAGGAGACTTTGGGATGCCTTCAGCTTAAAAAGTTGCTAAAGGTTTTTTTGTTTGAAACAGCATCCTTACAGTTTTCTCATTCCCTTCCCCCACTCCTCCTCCTCTCCTTAGTCTAGATAAGAAGAGAGAGCTTTACCTTTTTCAACCTGGCTGAAGGGAAGGTCAGAAGGGGCAGCAGTTATTAGGATTTCCATTTGTACAATAAGGGCCCCTGAGGCTGGGAAAGTCTGGAAGTTTTACTGAAAGAGAGAGAACAGTAGGGTCAGAAATCAGCTGACCTCCAAACCTGACTTTTTAAACTCAGCAAAACTGATTTCTAGTTTAGGACAGATTTTAAAATTAGAATTTGAGATGTGGGATCTTGGTAAAGCTTTGATTAATGAGAATTGCCATCAGATGTAAAAGAACCAATCTTCTGGGGGAGATGCCATTAGTTACCCGAGAAAGAAAGAATACATGGGTGTGATGCTGCTTTTTTATGGCAAGTCTCTATAATCGAAACAAGTAGTTGAGGATGGAAGAAGTCTATGTTGGAGGTTGTTACTATTGTGAAGTGAAGTTGTGGTACCTAAAGACCTAAAAGGTTTTATGGGGAAAAAATGGAAAATTTGATTAATGCAAATATGTTAAGTCTTGCTGTTTTCAAATAACTGGGCAAATTGATACTCTTGTACAGTCATGCGAAAAATAACATTCTTTCTAAACATTAATGGAAATAATAAGACAAAGGGAAAATGAAGTTTGTAAAATAAATACACAAATGCAATGTTGAATCGTTATCCCATAGACTAAGGCTGGCATTTAAAGTTACTGTGTATCTATGTGGAATAAGGTCTTTGAATGTTTCAAAGTGATGTAAGAGCAATTAGGTATTAATACAAATGGCATAATTAATTATTGTAACTAAATCAGAGACATCTTTAGTTTGGGGAAAAGAATTTTTGCATTGCTAGGAAAAGTTAAATGGGGCTGTTTGGATTTGAATTCATTCCATGGTCTAAAACATAAGATGAAGTTAGTATGTGAACCTATCACATTTATATGGTTCAATTCTTGAAGTATATCTCATTCTTTCAGATCAGACATAGTTAGAGAACAGAAAAACCTAGGAAACTGATGCAAATGTGTTAGAGCAATAAGGTAGAAGTGCATTCAAGCTACTTAAGGCTCACTTTAAAGATGTTCTTTAACCAATGTGAGATTATAGTCACATCTTAAACTGATTATTGGAACTTGCTATTCAAAGACCTAATGGGACTGTTAATTGACTTTTTCTGAGACTTAACTCCAGGTGTGAATATCAAGGAAGGCTGTCTGAGCTATGGATCCATGATGCCAGCAACCCTGTGAGGGGCAAATATGAACTGCAGGTATGACTTGCAGGTTGAGAGGGCAACTGTTCTGCATGTGCTGAGGTGGGACTCTTTTGACTTGATTCCTTAACTGAAACCTGGCAGATTTTAAACTCGGCTCAATGCAGTTTGCAGTTTGACATTGCTTCTGACTGTATTTGACATGCAGATGGGGAAATGTTGTTTCCTTATTATAAGTTAAGTCCCTAATCTCTTATTGGCAAATTTCTATAATCAGAAGGTTTTATAAGCACAGTAACAAATCTATTGAAATAACTGATTATGGAACATCTTAGGTTACTATAAGATTGAGCCATAAGGTTTAGGAATTTAGCCCAAACAACTCGATAGTTAGACCTGATATCTGCTACTAGTATATATGTGTGTGTATGTGCGTGTGTGTGCATGCATGAGTGTGTGTGTGTGTGTGTGTGTGTGTGTTCCTGTATATGTTAGGGTCCTTTAATTATTTCTAAAAGTATGGAGACAATTAGGTCAAGGGCTTGTGAGAATGTTATTGTGTTATTTGGTTAATACCATGTTTGTCTAAAGTTTTGTTACAATTAGCAATGTTAAAAGAAAAATGGCTTGTGGTTTATTTTGTAAATGCCTTAAAAGAAACATGGCATGACTAGGAGTCATAATTGTTTTATGATTTTATATGTACTGTGACAAAATGGAATATTTAATGTATTTATGTATGTATTGGAGCCTGTTGCTAATTCCTTAGTGAAACCTCATCCTCATGGCGGAGGAAATCAATAATGGATTAATATAAAGTATAAGAAACTGGGTTCTGATGTGAATTTCTTAAACATGACAATTGGCAAAGGTTCCAGTTTTGAATTTGTAAAAATGATCAGGGTTATAAGGATTAGAAATGGTAATTAAAAATTGTGCTGAGGTTACTTTTGTAGGAGGGTGGAAATCAGAAGGCAGAAGACAAGAAGGAGAAGATGCTGGGATACTGTGTTGGAGATAGTTGGAACAAATACCAAGGACCAGAGGACTTCATTAATGATGTTCCCTGCTAGACAGCTGTATGAGAAGAGACTTTTGAATCTCAAAGGGACAATTATGTTATTGTTTTCTTTTGGGTGTATGTATCTGTATTTATAAAGGGGACTGCCCCCTTTGATTTGTCACCATGTCAATCAACCTTTACCCCTTCCCATATTTACTTAAAGGGGTGATGGTTAAGGGGGAAAATTCATATGATAAAGAGAGTAGGCAGTATTAAAGATGTGGAAATAAAAATTTTAATGAAAGAAAAAAGGGGGAAATTGTGAGAAATGATGGGAGGAGTTTTGTTTCCACAGGATAGTGATGGTAGATTGTAAGTCAGGTGGCTGGTTCTAATCAGAGCTATGATCTAGCAGAGACCAGGCTTCTGATCAGGTGAAAGGTTAGAGGCTTGTATGCATTCTTAACAAGCCATCTGAGGAGGGCATGACATAGAGAGTCAGGGGTTTGCATCTGGCCAAAGAAGAGCCAGGTGGGAGAATTGAATTGGAAGTCAATAAAAGGACTGGTGTTTATCTGAGTCCTTGTACTCTCCTGTACTCTATTCAGGGGATATACCCATTTGTTCAGAATAAATAAATGTAAAATATAATTAAAACCTTCCTGGCTTTCCAACAAGGATTGTTTATTCCCAGACAGCATATTTGTAACAATACCCAACTAGGAGACCTTACTTCTGGTCAAAATATAAACAGTATCCAGTCTACATCAGTTTTTGCCCCAAGGAAAGCAGCCTTATACCTTATACCCCTCTATTAGAACTTAGGGTGACCTAGCTCTTGAAAAAGAAAACCAACTAGAGTGGTCTGGATGGAGATGGATTCCTTTGTCCAGATTGCTGGAGGTGGCTGAGTCTCATGATCAAGCCATGTTCTCAGCAGGAAGAACTGAAGACTTTTAGCTTACCTCCTCATTCAATGTCCACAAATCAGGGTTGATTCCTACTTGTCAGGGCATTTCCTTTCAAAAAAGGCTTTCAATCTCTCCATGTTTTTGTCTAGTTTTCTGAGAGAAACCAATGACCATCAATTTATTGATTATTAGCTAGCCTGATTAATGAATTATTAATTACCCAGAATCTCTGCCTCTCAGTTTTTTTTTCATTCATCACATTGAATTGTTTGAACCTAGCCCTGTATGACTGGGAAGCTGGACCACTTTTACCTGCTGGCTAAAGACCCTTAACCAAGGATCTAGGTTATGCTGACCAGAAAGCCAGTCAGATGCAACGACTGATGCAAAGAGTTTTCCCACAATTTTCCCACAATTGTACATCTCAAGCAATCCATATATTTTCCCATGTTTTTAATTGTTTACAAATACTGGAGGGGAGTAGGACATCTCTTTTTCTAAATCCAGGGTATTATGCCAGTTTGTTCTCCCCCTTCCAACTAGGAAAGTCCCTAATCTTTCCTTCAATTAGAAATCAGATTACCTAATGTATTGTTTTCTTTTAATTAATTGGTCTTATTTGATTGTTTTTGATGTATAAAAATCTGTCTCAGTCTTTGGTCTAAGAGAGATGGCCAAATGACTATCGTTCTATTAATAACCTGCTGGCTTTATTAATAAAATGATTAAATTACCCAGAAACTATGTCCCTTGAAACTTTTTGATCAGGAGTTATGGCTAACCATGAAGGGATCAGAACCTTTTCACTATAGATTCTCAATAAGTAATTCCCCTCAATTGGGCCCACATGGAGAGTTTCTCCACAAGGGGAATTCTGTTAGGACTCTGGGCATGACCTGACTATCTCTTTTATCATTAAGCAAATTTTATCTGGGTAAGCATTATGTGTCTCCTTGTCTGTTTTGACCCAGAAAGTGAAAGTTGAGATTAAAAACTACTTTCTTTTCTTGCTTTAATATTTCACTTAACTTAATCACTTTACCAGATAGCAAGAATCCTTTTGACCACCTCTGCCTGAAAATGCCATGAATAGGATCTCAAGGCCTTCTTGCCTTTATTTAAATAGTTCCTTTCACATATACACAGTTTAGTATATGTATATATAACCCCAAAATCTTGAAAGCAAGGATTGTAGCTTTAGAGATTCTCTCACAGAGTAGTGGCCCTAGTCCTGCAAGAAATTCAGCATATATTGCTAGTACTTTGGGGGCTCACCACCAGCAATTTGTTTTATAAGCTGAATATCCATAATACCCCAAATTCCCCAGGTGGTCCTTTGCTGTGTACACAGATTTTCTCTTTTTAATCCCCATATAGCTTACTTCAGAGGGTCTTTTTCAAGTAGACATGTATACCTGAAGCTTGCCTCTGTGTAAGAGTGAAAATTAGAAAAAAAGCTGCAGCACTAACAGTCAAAACAGACCAAACTGGAAGTAGACAGGATTACAGGAAGTAAAATGGATAAATTTGATTACATTAGGTGGAAAACAAACCTAGATGATCCAACCTAGAGATCCAAAGAGAGGTGTGGTTCTGTGAGTCTGGGGTGCATCCAAAGCTGATGATCCAAAGACCAGAGTGAGATTCCCAGGAGGTGGTTTTAGAGGGGGAATCAAGGAAAGTGTTTTCTTTCTGAGCAACTTCTTAAAGTAAAAGGTCCAATTTTTACCAAGAGACCCAGAGCTGGAGCCTGCAAGGGCTGATGAATCAGGAAAAGCTGCTGATTTTTTAAATAAGCAAGTGGGGTGAAATTCAAATTCATCTCAAGTGAAACTAAATAGCCATAAAAGGGATTTTTTTTTCTATTCCTAGAGAAAGGAAGACAAAAGGAAAAGCCAGTGCCCTATGTGGCAGCTCTACTCCTTTCGGAATCACATCCATTTTAACAACGGTGCTGGTGAGTGTTTTGGGATGACACCAGAAGTTCTGAGGCTCAGTATGACATCATGAACTATTTGTTAATCGAAAATGAAACTGAAACTCTGGTGAAAGTGGGACAATTTATCCTCAATGCTCCACTTGGTTGAGATTTCACCATTTGTAAGGAGGCTATACTTTAGGACTTGTTTGAGTCAAAGACTCACTATGCTGTCTGCAATGAGAGCTGTGCCCGTGGATTCAGGAAAACCCCATAGGAGGAACAGCCTGTATGCTGCTTTGACCGTTTTCCATGCCCAGAGGGGGAGATTTCCAAAGAAATGATATAATCTTGCTCCCTGTACAAGGGATGGAGCTCTTCCAAGTAAAGAGAATATAAATTGATGAGGGTCAACTGCAGGAAAATTTCATTGAGTTGATTGAATAGGCTAAAACAGAAAATAGTTCTATCAGGGACAAGTGGGAATTTAAAAAAAAAAAAGAATTGTACTCATCAGATAATGGATTCTACCATAATTTAATGTTCTCATTTCCTGAACATATGTTTTTAGGCAAAAGCCCCTCCCTCCCCCCAAGGTTGGCATCCTCAAGATGACTGTTGGAAAAAAAATTGGAACCTTTTTACAAACAAAAACAACTAAACCTCTTTGACTGTCTACTCCTTTCTTTTTTCATCATAATATGATTCAGAAGAGATCTTGAAAAGAGTTACTAGACAATTTCAGTTTCTAATCCATTATTAGAATGGATTTATTGGAAAGATTTGTTCCTCCATGTATTTGGTCAGTACAAATCAAAGAAGAAGTTGTATTCTTCTATTAATAAGGTATTCACACCCAAAAACGTGCGACCACTTCCTTTTCTACCTGAAATGGTCTCTATCAGGAGTGAGGAACCTATGGCCCCAAGGCTATATGTGGCCCTCTACATCCTCAACTGTGGCCCTTTGACAGAATTTAAATTTCACAGAACAAATCCCCACCCACAGTTCATACCATTTACCACTTGACACAATGTGATTGCAAAAGACAGTTTGACAATCATTCCTAAGGCAGGTCTGGTAGAAGGCAACAATAAAGGAAGAACCTGTTTCCTGAGAAGGAATCACTCTTGCCAGGAATGAGGGGTTTTCATTCTCATTCCCCTTTCTATTTACCACCAATCATAGCACCCAAGAAGAGACTCCCTTTCCAGTAGTCACAAAGATGATACAAAAGAGCTTGAAGCAGAGTTGAGGGAGATACATTCCAGGCAGACACAGATACAAGGAAACAATCACTTGACACCAGAAGCAGCTTCAAGGAGTGTGAGACCTCTGGCAGAAAAGAAGAAAGCCAGCTATGGACACAAGAAAATTAGTCCTTGCAATAAAGGTTTGGGTTGCAAAGGGGACTATATGAAGAAAGGACTTTGAGGCTTTCCAGGACTGAAGAAGCAAGGAGTTTTGGCCATGTTCTCTATTTATTGGCCACACTCTAATATTAGTCTATTCCAAGTCAATTCCAGGTCAATTCCAAGAGTGCCAAGGATATTTGTGGAGAAGTATGATAGCGTTTTTGGAGAGGAATGATTTGTAAAAACAATTTCTTACTGTTATATTTTAGTAAAAACCAAACAAAACTTTGCTATAAAAAAATCAAAATAAAAATCTGTCTCCTCCTGTATTCAGGGTCCAAACCTAAGCTGAGGAAGAGACCTGTTCCTGATTTGTTAGGCAATTGCCATACCTAATTAATTGAAAGGCTCAGAAGCTCAAGCCCTTGTTTCCTCAGTAATTTCATGTTTTAAAAAACGTTTAATTGAACTGCAGAACCCACAAAATAGCAAAGGGAAGCAGGGATCTAGCCCAGGACAGCCTGGATGGTCACTGGATGAGGTCTATCGCCCACGGAGCAGAGGGGAGTGGAGCTCAGCACGGGCAGTGGCAGGAGCAACCAGACCAGCAGCAGGCTGGAACAGGCCCTAGCACCCTGAATCAGTGAGCTGTGGCAGTTACCAGACTTCTTAACCCACAAACACCAAAGACAACAGAGAAGGTTAGTGGGAAAAGCTGCTGGGGACAGAGTTCACGGTTCGGCCACTGCCCCAGGGGCAGCAGGGGAGGTGCAGCTAGAGAACTACAGCTGCAGTTGCTTCTGGCCCCAGGCCCATGTAGTGGGAGGAATTAAGTGGCGGATCAGAGCAGGAGTGCAGAGCCTGCTTATGATTTGCGTCAAGTCTGGGTTGGTGGTTCTTGAGGAAGGAGGAGTGCTGGTGTGGCAGAGCTGGCTGTATAGAAATAGCTCTGAAATCAACAGCACATCCCCTCAAGCTTGGAACAAAGTACTCTTTGCTCTACAAGCAGTCATACTCCAACGAAAAACTCAAGGGTCAAGTAAGTTGGCTGTGAACATGGCCAGGCAGCAAAAATGCACTCAGATTCAGTCTCAGACTTTGGAATCTTTGTTGACAAAGAAGACCAAAACATATGTCCTGAAGAAGTCAACAAAGTCAAGGAGCCTACACCAAAAGCCTCCAAGAAAAACATGAACTGGTCTCAGGCCATGGAAGAGCTCAAAAAGGAGTTGGAAAAGGAAGTTAGAGAAGTAGAGGAAAAATTGGGAAGAGAAATGAGAAGGTTGCGAGAAAACCATAAAAAAACAAGTCAATGACTTGCTAAAGGAGACCCCAAAAAATACTGAAAAAATATTGAAAACAACACTTTAAAAAATAGACTAACTCAAATGGCAAAAGAGCTCCAAAAAGCCAATGAGGAGAAGAACGCCTTGAAAGGCAGAATTAGCCAAATGGAAAAGGAGGTCCAAAAGATCACTGAAGAAAATACTACCTTAAAAATGAGATTGGAACAAGTGGAAGCTAGTGACTTCATGAGAAATCAAGATATTATAAAACAGAACCAAAGGAATGAAAAAGTGGAAGACAATGTGAAAAATCTCCTTGGAAAAACCACTGACCTAGAAAATAGATCCAGGAGAGATAATTTAAAAATTATTGGACTACCTGAAAGCCATGATCAAAAAAAGAGCCTAGATATCATCTTTCAAGTAATTATCAAGGAGAACTCCCCTGATATTCTAGAACCAGAGGGTGAAATAGAAATTGAAAGAATCCATCGATCGCCTCCTCAAATAGATCCCGAAAAGAAAACTCCTAGGAACATTGTCGCCAAACTCCAGAGCTCCCAGATCAAGGAGAAAATACTGCAAGCAGCCAGAAAGAAACAATTTGAATATTGTGGAAAAACAATCAGGATAACACAGGATCTGGCAGCTTCTACATTAAGGGATCGAAGGATATTCTGGAGGTCAATGGAGCTAGGATTAAAACCAAGAATCACCTACCCAGCAAAACTGAGTATCATACTCCAAGGCAAAATATGGACTTTCAATAAAATAGAGGACTTTCAAGTTTTCTCAGTGAAAATACCAGAGCTGAATAGAAAATTTGACTTTCAAACACATGAATCAAGAGAAGCATGAAAAGGTAATCAAGAAAAAGAACAAAAAAAAGAAATGGCAAGGGACTTACTAAAGTTGAACTGTTTTGTTTACATTCCTACATGGAAAGATGATCTCTATGATTCATGAGACCTCAATATCATAGTAGCTGAAAGGAATATGCATATATATATACGTATATATATATGTGTTTGTGTGTGTGTATGCATATATGTACATATGTGTGTGTCTATGTATGTATATATGTAGGTGTGTGTATATATATATGTGTGTGTGTATGTATGTATACATACACACACACAGAGGGCACAGGGTGAGTTGAATATGAAGGGATGATATCTAAAAAATAAAATCAAATTAAGGGATAAGAGAGGAATATATTGAGAGAGGGAGAAAGGGAGACATAGAATGGGGTAAATTATCTCACATAAAAGTGGCAAGAAAAAGCAGTTCTCTAGGAAGGGAAGAGGGGGCAAGTGAGGAGGAATGAGTAAATCTTGCTCTCATCGGATTTGACCTGAGGAGGGAATAGCATGCACACTCAATTGGGTGTCTTGCGCCACAGGAAAGACGGAGGAAGAAGATAAAAAAGGGGGGATGATAGAAGGGAGGGCAGATGTGGGGAGGAGGTAATCCAAAACAAACACTTTCGAAAAGGGTCAGGGTCAAGGGAGAAAATTCAATAAAGGGGGATAGGTTAGGAAGGAGTAAAACATAGTTAATCTTTCACAACATCAGTATAGTGGAAGGGTTTTACATAATGATACACATGTGGCCTATGTTGAATTGCTTGCCTTCTTAGGGAGGGTGGGCGGGGAGGGAAGAGGGGAGAGAATTTGGAACTCAAAGTTTTAAAAACAGATGTTCAAAAACAACAACCAAGAAAAAAGTTTTTGCATGCAACTAGGAAATAAGATACACAGGAAATGGGGCATAGAAATTTATCTTGCCCTACAAGAGAAGAAGGGAAAGGGGGATGGGAGGGCTGACTGGGGAATGGTGCAACCAGAATATATGCCATCTTGGAGTGGGCGGGAGGGTAGAAATGGGGAGAAAATTTGTAATTCAAACTCTTGTGAAAATCAATGCTGAAAACTAAATATATTAAATAAATTAAATTTAAAAAGTTTAATTTATTTTTTTCCAATTACATGTAAAAACAATTTTAACATTTCTTTTTTTCAAATTTTTAGTTCCAAATTCCCTTCCTCCCTCCACTCTCTCCCCCCTCCCCCCACACTCACATTGAGAAGGCAAACAATTTGACATAGGTTATATATGCATAGTCCTGCAAAACAAATTTCCATGTAAGTCGTGCTATGAAAGAAAACACAGACAAAAATAAAAACAAGAAAAACAAGGAAAGTAAAAAAAAAAATGTATCCTTGATCTGCATTCAAGGTCCACCAATTCTTTCTCTGGAGATGGACAGCACCTTGTAATATTAATTAAGGTGGGACTTTTTACTGTTCTAGAATGCTAAATTAATCAAGTGCCTTTGATTAAGCCTTACTAGGTGCAAAGCCCCAGGCCCACACCCTTTTCCTGACTGAAGCCTTCGGGCCCTAAGAAGGGTATATAAGCTCAGAGGTTAGCATTGTGTTTGGGGCTCTCACTCACTGGAAGAGTATTTATATGGAGACTCTTGGTAGCTGCTGGAGCCCCCTGGCTTTGAAAAAACCCAGATGTTAGTGCTTCTCTTTTTGGTAACTATGTATGTGATGTCTTGATCAGACAAAGTCTGTCTGTTGAATTGTGTTATTTGTTCTGTTGATATTTTCTGTTTGTAATTTCTATTTGGATTTGCTCTGAAGTTCAGGGTGCTGACTTTTCTCCATGAACTAAGTGAATGATATATGTATGTTTGATTAAAGTGAGATTGTTAACTCCTTAAAGTTGCTTTCCTTAGAAAAGCAGATCAAAGTACCTGTGCTAGCAGCTCTTGTTGGTATTGTGGGTGTAATAGTAATCAAGGTGGAATGTTTTGCTGTTGACCTTTAACGATTCTGGCTTTTGTTTGAATGGGGCAGACAAAGCGGGTTGTTTTTGTATTTCTTAGCACTGAGACAATTGGGAGCCACCGATTTGTATCTGATGTTATATTGGGAGTGGGGAACTTTTCCATGTCCAGCCTGGGCAAGGTTGGGGCCCTTTGGGGGCCCTGAACAGTATATATAAGCACAGAGGTTAGCGTTCTCACTCACAGCTCTGAGCCACAGCAGGAGTGGCATGTGACTCTGGGCCAGCCATTCTAATGAGCTCCCTGGCTGTACACCCAGATGTTGAATTGTATTTGGTCTGTAATTCAGGGTACTGGTTTTTTCCCCTGAACTAAGCAAATGATATTTGTATGCTGGATTAAAGGAAGATTGTTAACACCTTAACGTTGCTTTCCTTAAGTAAAGCAGATCAAAAGGACCTGTGTTGGCAGCTTTCTGGGTACCGGTTTTTGGTGGATCTTACATCCCCACAGAAGCTGCTAGCTGGATTGTTGATACAAATGGCATAGTTGTGGCAGAATCTGCATTTTAAAAGGAAAGTATGGTGTTTTGGGATACTGGGGTGGTTGAATGCTTCCCAGTTTTTGGATCACTCTTTGTACTTGGGGTGGCTATGGTTCTATGGAGCCCCAGGAGCAACAAAGGCCTGAAGGAGAACAGGCAAGTGGCAGTGACGGGAGTGGTTTTTGGGAGTCCAGAGCAGGGGCTCTAGGAGATAACTTCTCCTTCCCTTTCCCTACTCCACTAGCACTCCGGAGGAGAGAGGCAGAGGCCAGAGAAGAGGCTGTGGGAGGAGAACAAGCTGAGCCATGGGGGAGGGTTGGATGGCTGGAGCAAGGGCTTAAGCGGATAAGCCTGGCTCTGGAGGACTGTGCTGAAAGGGTGAATGTTTTGAGATCATATTGTGTGCGAAATTTTGGAACAGGAGCAGAGAAATGCCTTCTGACAGACCTCAGAGAAAAAGCAGAGAATGGTGTTCCTGAAGATTTGGCAGGAGCAATTGGTGAGGAGAAGAAGGAAGCAGACAGTGGCTGCTGAAATACTGACCCAGACAGAGCAGAAGACTACCTGCATGAGAACTTTGGAAAAGTGAGAGCGGTGAGCTGCCTTCCAGCTGACTTTGGTGAGGTGAGCACAAAGGCGGGGAACCACCTACATTGGGATTCTGGCAGAAGCCAGGCCCAGCCAGCCAGAGCTGGACAACCAGGGACCCAGGAGGTTGGAGTTCAACCCTGGGGCAAGATGGAAACTGCAGCAAGGCACTGAGTGTGACTTTTTCCTGCCTTCCTCTGGGACTGTTTGGGACCCAGGAAGGAGGGGTGGATTTGTCTATGTTGGGTGGGAAGGAGTGCCTTGGACCCCCAAGTACCCCACCCTGTTGGCTTTGTTGCCCAGCTGCTCCCCAGGACTTGGAAGCAGGGTGCTGGAGCAGTATGGGGAGGACACATCCCCAAGAGAAGTCTATTTAGACTTTGTGTTGGGACTTTGCTAATTAAAACATGCTGGTATCTGAGGGTGCCAGGAGGAAGCCTGCAACTACTGTGTGGGGAAGACACTCGAGAAGAGGTTTGGTGGGACATTCTGTACCGCTTAAAGAGATTAACTTGCTGGGACTTAGGGGTGGACATTTGAATTGTAAACAAATATTTGGGAATGGCACCGAATGCTATGTTTTGCTTTGTTGTGAATGACATGTTTTGTTGTATTTCCCTGAATGTGATTGCAATGTATAATGTTTCTATTTTGTTCCAGGATCCATGGCCATTTAAGTTAGATATTGTTATTCCATAGGTCCTGGAAAGGGGTGGACAATGTAATAGTAATTAAGGTGGGACTTTTTGCTGTTGACCTTTAATGATTCTGGCCTTTGTTTGAATGGGGCAGATAAAGTGGGCTGTTTTTGTATTTCTCAGCACCCGAGACAACTGGGAGCCATTGATTGTATCTGATGTTATATTGGGGGTGAGGAACTTTTCCTTGTCCAGCCTGGGTGAGGTCAGGGCCCTTTGGGGGCCCTGAACAGGATATATAAGCACAGAGCTTAGCGTTCTCACTCGCAGCTCTGAGCCACAGCAGGAGTGGCGTGTGACTCTGGGCCAGCCATTCTAATGAGCTCCCTGGCTGTACACCCAGATGTTGAATTGTATTTGGTCTGTAATTCAGGGTGCTCACTTTTTCCTCTGAACTAAGCAAATGATATTTGTATGCTGGATTAAAGTAAGATTGTTAACCCCCTAACATTGCTTTCCTTAAGTAAAGCAGATCAAAAGGACCTGTGTTGGCAGCTTTCTGGGTGCTGGTTGTTGGTGGATCTTACACCTCCACAGAAGCTGCTAGCTGGATTGTTGATACAGTGGGTCTTATACCTCAGCAGCAGCTGCTAGCCCCATTGTTGTTACACACCTTCCATCATAAGTATTTCACAATTGCCGGGAATCATTCATTGTATTGCTGAGAATACCTATGTTATTCACAGTATATCATCATGTATTTTTTAGTATTTAATTTTTCCCTACTTCCATGCAAAAACATTTTTAAATGTTTGTTTTTAAAACTTTGAGTTCCAAATTCTTTTCCTTCCTCTCCATCTCCTTACCCCATTGAGAAGGCAAGCAATTCCATATAGATTATTTATGTGAAGTCATGAAAAATAAATCTGTATAAATATATCCATATATCCATATCCATATCCAAAATGTATCCATAAAACAGACCAAAAAACTCAGGAAAAATAAAGTGAAAAAAATAAGTTGCTTCAATCTTTTTTCAGACACCATCAGTTCTTTCTCTGAGGATGGATAGCATTTTTCATCCTAAATCCTTCAGAGTTGTCATGGATTATTCTATTGCTAAGAAGAGCTAAGTCATTCACAGCTGATCATCTTACAATATTGCTGTTACTTTGTACCCAGTACATTTCACCTTGTTTCAACCCATGTAAGTCTTCCTAGGTTTTTCTGAGAGCATCCTGCTCATCACTCCTTATTAAACAACAGTATTTCATCACAATTACATAGCACAACTTATTCAGCCATTCCTCAACTGATGGGCATCCCCTCAATTTGCTTACCTCCAGAAAAGAGCTGCTATAAAATTTTTTGTACATATAGGTCCTTTTCCTATTTGTTTTTTTATCTCTTTTGGGATACAGACCTAGTAGTGGTATTGCTAGGTCAAAGGTATGCATGTTTTTTTAATATTTATATTACACTTTTTAAATTATTATTTATTTAGGTATGCATGTTTTTAGAGGCCTTTGGGCATAGTTCCAAATTGTTCTATAGTATGGTTGAATCAGTTCACAATGCCACCAACAATGCATTAATGTCTCATTTTTCCCACATCCCCTCCAACATTTGTCATTTACCTTTTCTGTCCTATTATCTAATCTAATAGGCATGAGGTAGAACCTAAAAATTGTTTTAACTTGCATTTCTCCAATCAATAGTGAGTTAGAATATATTTTCATATGGCTATAGATAGCTTTAATTACTTCACCAGAAAATTGATTATATCATTTGACCATTTATCATTTGGGGAATGGCTCTTATTTTTAGAAGTTTGACCCAGTTCTCTATATGTTAGAGAAATGAGGCCTTTATCAGAGAAATTTGATTCAAATTTTTTTTCACAGTTACTAGTAGTTAACTGTATTTCCCTCCATCTTATTCCTCCTACAACTGCTTATTCTATTCTCTCTCTCCTTGCACCCTGCCCCTCCTCAAAAGTGATTTGCTTCTGATTATCCCATCCCCCAATCTTCCCTCCCATCTATAACTTCCCCCCTTCTCTTATCTCCTTCCTCTTCTGTTTTTCTGTAGGGTATATTACCATTGCCTGTGTATCTTATTTCCCAGTTACATGAAAAAACCATTATTAACATTTGTTTTAAAAATTTGCGTTCCAAATTCTCTCCCTTCCTCCCCACCCACCCTCATTGAGAAGGCAAGCAATTCAATATAGGTTATACATGTGTAGTCATGCACAACAATTCCATAACAGTCATGTTGTGAAAGATTCTATATTTCCCTCCATTCTATCCTACCACCTGTTTGTTCTATTCTCTCCTTTCACCCCATCCCTCTTCAAAAGTGTCTGCTTCTGATTATTCCCTCCCCCAATCTGCCCTCTCTTCTATCCCCACCTTCCCCTTATCCTCTTCCCCTACTTTCCTGTAGGGTAAGATAGATTTCCATACCCAACTGATTGTGTATGTTGTTCCCTCCATAATCCAAATCCAATGAGAGTAAGATTCATTCATTCATTCTCATCTCCTCCTCTTCCTCTCCAATATAAAAGCTTTTTGTTGCTCCTTTAATGTGAAATATTTTACCCTATTTTACCTCTCCCTTTCTCCTCCTCCCAGTACATTTGACTCTCTCTCACCCCTTAATTTTATTTTTTAGAATCCACCAATCACCTCCTGAGAGATCCCAAAAGAAAAACTCCTAGGAATATTATAGCCAAATTCTGGCATTCTCAGGTCAAGGAGAAAATATTGCAAGCAGCTGTAAAGAAACAATTCAAGTATTGTCAACCACAACCAAGATAACACAAGATTTAGCAGCTTCAATGATAAATGCCGGAGAGGATGTGGGAAAATTGAAACATTGTTACTTTGCTGGTGGAGTTCTGAACTGATTCAGCCATTTTGGAGAGCAATTTGGAACTATGCCCAAAGGACTATAAAAATGTTCATACACTTTGACCCAGCAATACCACCTCTAGGGTTGTGTCCCAAAGAGATCACACAAGTGGGAAAAGGATCCATATGTACAAAAATATTTATAGTGGCTCTTTTTATGGTAGCTAAGAATTGGAAATCAAAGGGATGCCCATCAATTGGGGAATGGCTGAACAAGCTTTGGTATATGAAGGTAATGGAATACTATTGTGCTATAAGAAATGGGGATGATACGGACTTCATAACAACCTGGAAAAACCTACATGACACAATGCTGAGTGAGCAGAGCAGAGCCAGGAGAACATTATACACAACCACAGATACATGGAGTCTGTGAGGACTAACCCTGGTCAGACTTTGCTCATCTCAGCAACACAAGGTACAAAGACAACTCCAAAGGACTCATGATGGAGAATGCTATCTACATCCAGAGAAAGAACTATGAAGTATGAATGCAGATTGAGGCACATTTCATGCTAGCCTTCTCCCCAACTTTTTTTTTCTTTTTCTCCCTTTTGTTTTTGTTTTTGGGTGGTTTTTTTTTGGTCCTGTTTCTTCTTTCTCATGATTCATTTCATTGGTCATAATTCTTCTCCATAACATGACTAGTGTGTAAATTAATTCAATGCAAAGTTATATGTGGACACTATATGGGATTCCATGCTATCTTGGTGAGGAAGGGGAGGAGGGAGGGAAGAAAATCTGGAACTCAAAATTATGTAGAACCAAGTGTTGTAAATGAAAAATAAAAAAAGTAAAAATAAAAAAACGATTTAGCAGCTTCTACATTGAGAGTTTGATGGCTTGGAATATGATATTCTGGAGGGCAAAGGAGCTAGGATTACAACCAAGAACCACCTACCCAGCAAAACTGTGTTTCTCCTTCAGGGGAAAAAATGGACATTCAATGAGATAGAGGATTTTTCAAGCATTCTTGATGAAAAGATCAGAGCTGAATAGAAAATTTGATTTTCACATACAGCAATCAAGAAAAGCATGAATAGGTAAACATGAAAGAGAAATCATAAGGGACTTATTAAAGTTGAACTGTTTACATTCCTACATGGAAAGATGATTCTTGTAACTCAAGAGATCTTTCTTGTTATTAGGGTACTTGGAGGGAATATACATACATACATGCATACATACATATTTAAATATCTATATATAGATATAGATATACAGAGGGCACAGGGTTAGTTTAATATGAAAGAATGATATCCAAAAAAATTAAGGGATGAGAGAAGAATGTACTGGGAGAAGGTGAAAGGGAGATGTAGAATGGGGTAAATTATCTCACATAAAAGAGGCAAGAAAAAGCTTTTACAGTGGAGGGGAAGAGGTGGGAGGTGAGAGGGAATGAGTGAACTGTACTTTCATTGAATTTGGCTTAAGGAAGGAATAACATACACAGTCAATTGGGTATGGAAATCTATTTTACCTTACAGGAAAGTAGAAGGGTAGATGATAAAAGAGGGAGGGATGATATAAGGGAGGGAAGATTGGGGGAGAGGAAAGAAAGAAAAAGCAAACACTTTTCAGGAGGGACAGGGTCAAAGGATAGGATAGGATAAATGGGGAGTGGAGTAGGATGGAGGGAAATATAGTTAATCTTTCACAACATAACTATTATGGAAGTGGTTTTTGGGACTGTACATGTATAACATATCAAATTGCTTGCCTTCTGAATGAGGGTCGATGGGGAGGAAGAGAGAGAATGTGGAGCTCAAAAGTTTTGAAAATGAATGTTAAAAATTGTTTTTGCCAGCAACTGGGAAATAAGATACACAGGCAAAGGGGTATAGAAGTCTATCTTGCCCTACAAGAAAATAGAAGGAAAAGGGACAATAGAAGGGGTGTGATAGAAGGGAAGGCAGATTGGGGGAAGGGGTAATCAAAATGTACCCCATCTTGGGGGTGGGGGATGGGAGAGATGGGGAGAAAATTTGGAACTCAAAATCATGTGGAAATGAATGTTGAAAACTAAATATAAATTAATAAATGAAAAAAGAAAGAAAGAAAATACTGCAAACAGTCTGAAAGAAATAATTAAATATCATGGAGCCACAGCTTGGATTAAAACTGGACTCAGCAGGATCTACATTATGGGATCTGAGGGTTTGGAAAATGCTTTCCAGAGGCAAAGGGCCTTGGACTACAACCAAGAATCAACTATTCAGCAAAACTGAGTATAATGTTTCAGGGAAAAAGATGGACATTCAGTGAAATAAGGAGCTTTTTAATCATTCCTGATGAAAAGATCAGAGCTGAACAGAAAATTCAATTTTCAAATACAAGACTCAAGAGAAGCATTAAAAGGTAAATAGGCAAGAATAAAAGCAATAACATGGTACTCATTAAGGTTAAACTCTTTACATCCCTACATGGGAAGATAATACTTGTAACTCTTGAAAACCATATCTTTATTAGGGCAGGTAGAAGGGATATAGATAGATAGATAGATAGATAGATAGATAGATAGATAGATAGACAGATAGATAGATAGAGGGTGTGGGTATGATTTGACTTTGATGTGATGATATAAAAAAATTAATTAAGGAATCAAAAAAAGATTGTACTAGGAGAAGAGGAAAGGGGGAGGCAGAACTGTGTTGTGTTTGTCCTTCATTCTTGAGGACCATGACATCAGGGAGATGATGATATGACTTATAGCTGACTTTATTTGAGTCCAGTTGTTCAAGGTCACTATCCTCACTTTCTCCTCCACAGCCATCTGAGTCAACTGGCCAGATACTCATCAGGACAACTGGAGATGGCCCAGGATGCAATGGGAGACCCTAGTCCTTTAGGGCTGAATGTGAATGGGATGAACTCTCCATAAAATGGAAGCAGATAACAGAGTAGATTAAGAACCATAATCCTACAATATGTTGTTTACAAGAAACTCATTTGAAGCAGAGAGATATATACAGAATAAAGGTAAAGGTTGGAGCAGAATATATTATGCTTTAGCTGAAGTAAAAAAAAGCAAACGTAGCCATCCTGATCTCAGACAAAGGAAAAGCAAAAATAGAGCTAATTAAATAGATAAAGAAAGAAATTACATCTTGCAAAAATGTATCATAGACAATGAATACTAAACATATATGCACCAAGTGGTAAAGCATCCCAATTCTTAAAGGAAAAGTTAAGTGAGCTACAGGAAGAAATAGAAAGCAAAACTATACTACTGGGGGACCTCAATCTCCCCCTCTCAACATTCAATAAACCTAACCATACAATAAACAAGAAAGAAATTAAGGAAGTAAATAGAATTTTATAAAATTTAGACATGATAGATGTCTGGAGAAAACCGAATGGGGATAGAAAGGAATATGCCTTTTTCTCAGCAGTACATGGCAGCTACACAAAAATTAACCATGTACTAGGATATAAAACCCTCACAATGCAATGCAAGAAGGCAGAAATATCAAATACATCCTTTACAGATTATGATGAAATAAAAATTATATGCAGAAAAAGGCCATAGAAAGATAGGATAAAAATTAATTGGAAACAAAATACCTTAATCCAAAAGAATGAATGAGTCAAACAATAAATAGAAACAATCAATAACTTCATCCAGGAGAATGACAATATTGAGACAACATACCAAAATTTATGGAAGATAGCAAAAGGGGCTATGAGAGGAAGTTTTATACCTCTGAATGCTTACATGAATAAAATAGAGAAAGTGGAGATCAGTGAATTGAGCATGCAACTAAAA
This sequence comes from Trichosurus vulpecula, assembly GCF_011100635.1. Taxonomy (NCBI): domain Eukaryota; kingdom Metazoa; phylum Chordata; class Mammalia; order Diprotodontia; family Phalangeridae; genus Trichosurus; species Trichosurus vulpecula. Next base: position 212,511,073 of record NC_050577.1, on the reverse strand, counting down.
AAGCTACAAAATATTAAATTAAAAATCCCCAATCAAATACCAAATTACAAATTCTAAAAACCAAAGGAGAGATGAATAAAACAGAAAGTAAGAAAACTATTGAACTAATAAATAAAACTAAGAGCTAGTTTTATGGAGAAGCCAATAAAATAGATAAACCTTAGGTTAATTTGATTTAAAAAAAGGAAAAAGAACACCAAATTACTAGTATCATAAATGAAAAGGGTGAAATCACCACCAATGAAGAGGAAATTAAAACAATAATTAGGAGCTATTTTGCCCAGTTGTATGCCAGTAAATCTGACAATCTCAGTGAAATGGATGAATATTTGCAAAAATATAAATTGCATAGATTAACAGAAGAGGAAATAAAACAATTAACATATTTTCATAAAAAGAAGTTGAACAAGTCATCAGTGAACTCCCTAAGAAAAATCTCCAGGGCCAGATGGATTTATGAGTGAATTCTACCAATTATTTAAAGAACAAATAATTGTAATACTATATAAACTATTTGGGGAAATCGGCAGAGCTCTACCAAATACCTTTATATGATACAAACATGGTACTGATATTTAAACCAGGAAAAGCCAAAACAGAGAAAGAAAATTATACATCAATTTCCCTAATGAATATGGATGCAAAATTTTTAAATACAACAGTAGCAAAGAGTCTACAATTTATCTTGAGGATAACACACTATGACCAGGTAAGATTCATGCCAGGAAAGCAGGGCTGGTTCCATATTAGCAAAATTATCAGCATAATTGACCATATCAACAATAAATCTAAGAGAAATCTTATGATTATGTCAATAGATGCAGAAAAAGCATATGACAAAATTTAACACTCATTCCTATTAAAAACACTAGAGAGCATAGGAATAAATGAAGTCTTCTTTAAAATGATAGGTAGCATCTATCTAAAACCATCAGTAAGCATCATATGTAACAGGGATAAGCTAGAAGCATTTCTAATAAGATCGGTCATGAAACAAGGATGTCCATTATCACCACTGTTATTAAATATTGTACTAGAAATGTTACCTTTAGAAATAAGAGAAAGAAAAGAAACTGAAGGAATTAGACTGGGCAAAGAAAAAAATGAAGCTATCACTCTTTTCAGAAAATATGATGGTATACTTAGAGAATTCTAGAGAATCAAGTAAAAAACTACTTGAAATAAAAACTTTAGCAAAGTTGCAGGATATAAAATAAACTCACATAAATCATTGGCATTTCTATATATTACTAACAAAACCCAGCAGCAAGAGATAGAAAGAGAAATTCCACTAAAGTAACTGTAGACATTATAAAATATTTGGAAGTCTACCTGCCAATACAAACCCAGGAACTATAAGAACACAATTATAAAACACTTCCCACAAATAAACTCAAATCTAAACAATTAGAAAAATATCAGCTCATGGGTAGGCCAAGCTAATATAATAAAAATAACAATTCTACCCAAATTAATTTACTTATTCAGTGCCATACCATTCAAACAACCAAAATATTATTTGATAGAGCTAGAAAAAAGTGACAAAATTCATCTGGAAGAACAAAAGATCAAGAATATAAAGAGAATTAATGGAAAAAAGATGAAAAAAAGAAGGCCTACCCACACCAGATCTAAGACTATATTATAAAGTAGCAATCATCAAAACTACTTGGTACTGGCTAAGAAATAGAGTGAATTCACTATTTCACAAAACCTGCTGGGAAAACTGGAAAACAGTATGGCAGAAACTAGGCATAGACCAATGTCATACACAATATACTAAGATAAAAGTCAAAATGGGTACATGGAATCTAGACATAAAGCAAAAAAAAAACATACCATAAGCAAATTAGGAGAAGAAGAAATACTTTATTTGTCAAATCTATGAAGAAGGGAAGAATTTATGACCAAACAAGAGATAGAGAACATTATGAATGCAAAATGGATCATTTTGGCAACATGAAATTAAAAAGCTTTGTGCAAACAAAGTCAATGGAACCGAAGTTATAAGGAAAGCAGAAAGCTGAGAAACAATATTTAACAACCAGTGTCTCTGATAAAGACCTCATCTCCAAAATATATAGAGAACTGAGACAAATTTATAAGAACACAAGTCATTCTCTAATTGATAAATGGTCAAAGGAACAGATGATAAAATTAAAACAATCTATAGTCATATGAAAAAATGCTATAAATCACTATTGATTAGAGAAATGCAAATTAAAACAACTCTGAGGTACCACCATCAGATTGGCTAATATGACAAAAAAGGAAAATGATAAACATTGGAGAAGATGGGGAAAATGGAAACAGTAATGCATTGTTGGTGGAGTTGTGAACTGATCTAACCATTTTAAAGAGCAATTTGTACTATGCCCAAAGGGCTACAAAACTGTGCATGCCTGTTGACCTAGAAATACCACTAGTGGGCCTTAATTCCAAAGAGATAATAAAAAAGGGAAAAGGACCCACATGTACAAAAATATTTATAGCAGTTCTTTTTGTGGTGGCAAAGAATTAGAATTTGAGGATATGCCCATCAATTGAGGAATGGCTGAATATGTTGTGATATAAGAATGTAAGGAAATACTGCTATGGTATAAGAAATGATGAGCATGCAAATTTCAGAAAACCTGGAAAGACTTCTATGACCTGATGCTGAATGAAATGAGCAGAATCAGGTGAACATTGTACGTAGTAACAGCAACGTTTTGTGATGATCAACTTTGATAGACTTAGCTCTTCTCAGCAATACAATGATCTAAGACATTTCCAAAAGACTAAAGATGGAAACTGATATCCACACCCAGAGAAAGAACTATGGAGTCTGAATGCAAATCAAAGCACACTAATTTCTCTTTTTCGTTTGTTTTTTATTGTGGTTTTCCCTTTTTGTTCTAATTTTTCTTTGCCAACATGACTAATGTGGAAATATGTTTAATAAGAATGTGTATATAGACCTTATATCAGGTTGCTTGCTATCTTGGGGAGAGGGGATAGGAGGGTAGAAGGGAGAAAAAACAATAGAATTCAAAATCTTATAAAAGGGAATGTAGAAAATGTTTTTAAATTAATTAAAAAATAAAATCGAGAAAAAAATTTTTAAATAAAAAGTTGAATACCATACCATTGATACTCTATTTATTATTAAATCAAATGTTAGCATTTGTCCACTTTCAGAGTATCTTTGGTTGAAGAGTACATAAACCCTGCAGACAGGTAATGTGACACAAATTAGGAAGTGTCTATTCATAAGTAACCTTAAGCTACTTATACTTCTTAAACCATTGCAGCTTCTCCTAGATGCATTTAAAATTTGATAATTTACATATTTGAATACTAAATATAAAAATAGTGTACATACCTCCATCCATCCTTTGGAAGATAACTGAAGGCTCCATCAACAACACTTGCAAAGAACTGTCCTCCTGTGATGAATAGTGTGTTAACAGTAACTAATCTGCCTCTTAAATTGGGTGGAGAAACTTCTGCAATATACACTGGTACTGTCATGGAAGCAATACCTACAAAGGAAGTGATGAAAAATAAATATGGCATTCACCTTATATTACCTTTTGTTGCAAATGTTAAAATTAGATGACTATATATGTTTGTGTAAATACACACACTTCAGTTCTTAGCCCACAGCTTTCATTTATATTTGCATGCTATGTAATATGATTATAGGAATGATTTTATACACTTTAAAGACTTCATATGCTATTTAGTGTAAAATCTCTTTAAAAAACAAGTTAGGGATATATAAAGAAACAAAAAAGTGTATGTTAATCTTGGCCCTGCAAATTGATAAAAGAATCCATGTAACATACAAAATTATTCATCAAATATACTATATGGCTAATTAAAAGCAGACAAATGAAAAGAAAATGCATCCCCAAAATTTACAATTCACATATAAATGTGTTTTTTACTGTTACAAGTCTAAAAGTGTACTGAGGAAATAACTTACATTATTTTATATCCATGTAGAAATTCAATCATAGTAGTGACAGTTCAGAATCATTTTCTTTTTCAATGATTACAGAATTGTTAATTGCAGGTAAAAAACTTATTCAGGGACCAAAATTGTCAGTAAATGTCAGATTTTAGTCCTCTTAATTTCTACCAATTATTAGGAACTCAGTAATACTATATAACCCATTATTATGAAAGACAAAAATAGTCTTGTGATTTTATGAGTTTCCCAAAAATATATTATTATGGACTGACAGAGAAGAACACAGAATCGCTCCCATAGCTCTTGGTAAATACATAAAATATATGAATGAATTTGATCAATATTGGTTGTTTTGTTCCAACATATTTGAAATAACAAAAATAACATTAATAAATGAATTTCCAAATTACCCTGCATGAAGATTTTTAGCAACAGGGAACCATCCAGATCATAGTCTTAATCTAGAAAATTAATGAAAAATTTTTCTGAGCCAAAACCCATCAACCTATGCATTTTGCAAGAAATTCAAAACCACTTCAAAGCCTTCATCAAAACAACTATGCATAAAGAAAGGCATCAGGTAGGATTTATTCCAGGAATGCAAGGCTGGTTCAATATTAGGAAAACTATTAGCATAATTGACCATATCAACAACAAAAATAGCAGAAAACATATGATCATCTCAATGGATGCAGAGAAAGGCTTTGACAAAATACAACACACATTCCTATAAAAAACACTAGAAAGCATAGGAATAAATGGAACCATCCTTAAAATTATGAATAGCATCTACCTAAAACCATCAACAAGCATTATTTGTAATGGGGATAAACTAGATGCATTCCCAATAAGATCAGGGGTGAAACAAGGATGTCCATTATCACCCCTACTATTCAATTTGGTACTAGAAACATTAGCTGTAGCAATAAGAAAAGAAAAAGAAATTGAAGGAATTAGAATAGGAAAAGAAGAAACTAAATTATCACTTTTTGCAGATGATATGATGATTTATTTAGAGAATCCTAGAGAATCAAGTAAAAAACTACTCAAAATAATAAACAACTTTAGCAAAGTTGCAGGATATAAAATAAACCTACATAAATCCTCAGCATTCCTATACATTACTAACAAAGCCCAACAGCAGGAGATAGAAAGAGAAATTCCATTCAAAGTTACTGTAGACACTATAAAATATTTGGGAGTTTATCTGCCAAGACAAACCCAGGGCCTATATGAACATAATTATGAAACACTTTTCACGCGAATAAAATCAGATCTAAATAAATGGAAAAATATCAGTTGCTCATGGTTAGGCCGGGCTAATATAATAAAAATGACAGTTTTACCTAAATTAATCTATCTTTTCAGTGCCATTACAATTGAACTACCAAAAAATTATTTTACAGAGCTGGACAAAATAATAACAAAATTCATCTGGAAGAACAAGAGGTCTAGAATAGCTAGGGTATTAATGAAAAGAAATGCTAGAGAAGGTGGCCTAGCCATACCAGATATTAAACTGTACTACAGAGCAGCAGTCATCAAAACTACCTGGTACTGGCTAAGAAACAGAGTTGTGGATCAGTGGAATAGGATAGGAACACAAGAAGGAGAAGTCAACAACTATAGCAATCTACTCTTTGATAAACCCAAAGAGACCAGCTTCGGGGCTAAGAATTCACTATTTCACAAAAACTGTTGGGAAAATTGGAAAATGGTAGGGCAGAAACTGGGCATAGACAAATACCTTACACCATATACCAAAATAAAGTCAAAATGGGTTCATGATTTAGGAGTAAAGGCTGATACTATAAGTAATTTGGGAGAGCAAGGAATAGTTTACTTATCAGATTTATGGAAAAGAAAAGAATTCATGACCCAACAAGAGATAAAGAGCACTACAAAATGCAAAATGGATAATTTTGATTATGTTAAATTGCAATGTTTTTGTACAAAAAAAGCCAATGCAACAGGAATTAGGAGGGAAGCAGAAAACTGGGAGAAAATCTTTACAACTAGTGTCTCTGATAAAGGCCTCATTTCTAAAATATACAGGGAACTGAGCCAAATATATAGGAATACAAGTCATTCCCTAATTGAGAAATGGTCAAAGGATATGAACAGGCAGTTTTCAGAGGAAGAAATTAAAGATATCTATAGGCATATGAAAAAATGCTCGAAATCACTACTGATTAGAGAAATGCAAATCAAAACAACTCTTAGATTCCACATCTCTCCTGTCAGATTGACTAAAATAACAAAACAGGAAAATGATAAATGCTGGAAAGGATGTGAGAAAATTGGAACATTGTTACATTGCTGGTGGAGTTGTGAGATGATCCAGCCATTTTGGAGACTAATTTGGAACTACGCCCAAAGGGCTATAAAAATGTTCATACCCTTTAACCCAGCAATACCACCTCTAGGGTTGTATCCCAAAGAAATCACACAAGTGGGAAAAGGACCCATATGTACAAAAATATTTATAGTGGCTCTTTTTGTGGTAGCCAAGAATTGGAAATCAAAGGGATGCCCATCAATTGGGGAATAGCTGAACAAGCTGTGGTATATGAAGTTAATGGAATACTATTGTGCCATAAGAAATGGGGATGATACGGACTTCATAACAACCTGGAAAAACCTACATGACATAATGCTGAGTGAACAGAGCAGAGCCAGGAGAACATTATACACAACCACAGATATATGGATTCTGTGAGGACCAACCCTGACAGACTTCGCTCTTCTCAGCAACATAAGGTACAAAGACAAATCCAAAGGACTCGTGGTGGAGAATGTTATCTACATCCAGAGAAAGAACTACGAAGTATGAATGCAAATTAAGGCACACTTCATGCTAGACTCCCCCCTCCCTTTTTTTCCTTTTCTCTCCTTTGTTTTTGTTTTTGAGTTGGTTTTTGTTTTTTGTTTTGTTTGGGTTTTTTGGTCCTGTTTCTTCTCTTGCATGATTCATTTCATTGATCGCAGTTCTTCTCCATAACTTGACTAGTGTGTAAATTAATTCAATGCGAAGTTATACATGGAAGCTATATGGTATTCCATGCCGTCTTGGGGAGGGAGGTGGGAGGGAAGGGGAGAAAATCTGGAACTCAAAATTATGTAGAACTGAATGTTGTAAACTAAAAATAAAAATTAATAAAAAATAAAAAAAGAAAGGCATCAAATTAGAATTTGCAAGCTATACAGGTAAAAGGGACTGAAGAAATCTAAATAAAGACAGAATTATAAAATAAACAGTTGCAAAGTTGCTGCAGGAGGAAGACACCTCACCTGTATACTAGTCTAGTCCTTTAAGGAAAAAGGGAAGCCATTTGACTTCTTGCTTTCTGAGGTATAAAAAGCCTAATCTATAGGACATCAGTATTTTAGTTGGCAATTATCACTCCCCTGAAGGAATGCATTGTCTCTTGCCCTGGTCAATGTGGTGGGAGAAGTAGCCATTTTATCAGAATAATAATTGTTTTTTTAAAAACCATACAAATTGTCTCCTTTTTTCCCCTCTGTCACTAGCAAAATAGTTTTGACTGCATTTTAGGGTCCACACATGTAAAGAAAGGAGGGAATACTTATTTTCTTGTCTCTTTTGAAGGGGCAAACTTTGTCATTATAATAAGAGGTCAATTTCATTATTTTTTATTATTTACTATATTCATTATATTTTATTTTTATGAGCAGCTAGGTGGCAGAGTGGACTGTGCACCAACCCTGGAGTCAGGAAGATCTAAGTTAAAATCCTGCCTCAGACACTTAGTAGGGGTGTGACTCTAAGTAAGTCACCTATTCCTGATGAATAACATGGGCCTGAATACCGCTGCCAAAAAGAAGGTAAACAATGTTAGCAAAGATTATGAAGCTTTGGGAAAGAAACTAAAGAACATAGGGACAGAGGTTCTCTTTTCTTCACTGTTGTATTTTCTTAATATATTAAACCTTCCTCTACCACTGCACTTCTTGCTCCTTCTTTAAGGAATATTAAGAAAGGGGCCTGAGAGAACAATCTGTAAGGACCAAGAAGAGCTCAGATGCCCCACTAACACCCCATGAAGAAATTAAATTGATTCTGTAGCATTTTATAATTGATTCTATCTTATAATTGATCCTATTCTCTATTACTTTCCTATTTGGTATGACTGCTCAAGCCATCATTCTTTGTCTCTTCACCTAGTTTAGAAATTCAGTTCTCCTGCTAATCACTGTTCTATTTTTGCCTCCAGGAAATCTGTTACCCTTGAGGGATGCAGGTAGACACCAGGAAGTCTAGTCCACTATCTTTAACCTTGCCAGTGGACTCAAACAATGAACATTTCTTAATCACAGAAGTTGCCTCCTAGAAGCCAGTTATCTGCTATCTTTGGTCTACTATAAATAGAATCAGCACGCAGATGGATCCCATAAATGAGTCAAGCACTCTTCTAAGACAGAAAGAGGTGATTGCTAGCCCCCATGTGGGTGCTAGCCCACTCCTCTTGATATGACCAATAGTACTGTCCTCACTTCCATGAAACTGCCAGCCCTGTAATCAACTGCATTGTTTTCCCCACCTACGCAAATCTGTTCTTTGTTTTCTTGTACTTCCCAAAACTATTTGAAGGCTAGTAACCCCTACTTTGTAGTTGTTGGTCACTGAGGCCATTGACCCAATTTATTGGTTACTTCTCACCTGACTAATAAATTGATCATGATTAGACCACTGTCTCTCAGTTTACCTTAAATTTCAAATATAACATCAATACCATTTTAAAATGAACTGGTAAAAAAAGAAATAAGGAGAATGAACTACAGACACCTCTACCACTAGCAACATAAATGGCAATAATGAGACAAACACCAACACTTATGGGATGTAGCAAAAGCAGTTTTTCAGGGAAGTTTTATATCTCTAAATGCTTACATAAATAAGATAAAGAAGAGATCAATGGAGAGGGGCAGAGCCAAGATGGCAGCTGGAAAGCACGGACTTGCTTAAGCTCTTCCCCAAATCCCTCCAAACACCTGTAAAAAATGGCTCAGAACAAATTCTAGAGCTGTAGAACCCATGAAATAACAGAGGGAAGCAGGTCTCCAGCCCAGGAAAGCCTGCATGGTGCTGGGAGCAGAGCGCAGCCCAGTGTGGGCCACGCCAGGACCAACCAGACAGGGAGCCAGGAAGAACAGGTTTTAGGGCCATGAATCATTGTGCTGGGGCAGTTACCATACTTCTCAACCCACAAACACCAAAGACCATGACTGCTAGATCGGGTTAGAGAGCAATCCAGCCACCAGCCTTGGGGGTGGCAGAAGAGGTGTGGTGGTAGAGCTCCAGCATCAGCTGCTTCTGGAGTCTCTGGGTCACACCGTGGGAAGAATCAAGTGGCAGACCAGAGTGGGAATGCAGGGCTTGTTTTGCCCTGCTTGGATCTGGGTCGCAATCCTGGTTAGCAGTTCTTGGGGGAGAAGGAGAACTGCTGTGGTAGAGCTTGTGGTGATAAGCAGGACAGCCTCTAAAGCTTGGGACAAAGCAATACCTACTCTACAGGCAGTCATATGCTGACAAAAAGCTCAAATGTCAAGTAGTTGGCTGGGAACGTGGCCAGGCAGAGAAAAAGGATGCATACTCAGACTCAGACTCAGACTCTAAAATCTTTTTTTTTGGTGACAAAGAAGATCAAAACATACTACCAGAAGAAGTCAACAAAGTCAAAGAGTCTACATCAAAAGCCTCCAAGAAAAATATGAATTGTTCTCAGGACATGGAAGAACTCAAAAAGGATTTGGAAAAGCAAGTAAGAGGAGTAGAGGAAAAATTGGGAAGAGAAATGAGAGTGACACAAGAAAACCATGAAAAACAAGTCAATGACTTGCTAAAGGAGACCCCAAAAAATACTGAAGAAAATAACACCTTAAAAAATAGACTAGGGGGGCGGAGCCAAGATGGCTGTACGAAGGCAGCGTCTTACCGGAGCTCTCTCACAAGGTCTGTCAGATTCCCATAAAAAAGTGAATTTGAGCAAATTTGAGAGACTTAGAAACCGCGAGGAGTCTGCGTGGGGCATGAACTTGTAGGCTCGGAGAGTGCTCAGTGTGGAGCTGCTCCAGACCAAAGCGGAAGCAGCCGGCTGGGAAATCCACATGGGAGACAGGCTGGGAGAAAGCTGGGAGCACGAAACCAACGGAGATCCCCAGGACTCCCAACACAGGACAGCAGTCTGTGGAAGCGATGAGAGGCAACGCCACTGGCTGGGAAACACCAACTCCTGCCGCTTACAGCCCAGAAACTCGGGTTCTTGAACTTCCAGGAGACATAATGGCCAGGTAAACGGCTCTAATCCCTCCCCTCCCCAACCAGAGAATTCCACGGGGGGAAAATAAAGAACACTGGAACTGAGCAGAAAGTAGTGGGGCTTCAGTGGTCAAATAGTAGAAGTACATCAGTCCCAGAGGGGCAGAGTCAGCAGGGGTCAACGCCAGGAGCCCAGACATAATCTTGCTCCCCCAGGGGAAGTGCCAGACATCAGCTCAAACAACAAACACCTGAGACCATTGCTGAAAAGCAAGTGCTGGAGAGCACCCGTAGGGAGTGAGACGTCAGGGAGCCAGACCCCTCCCCCACACCTCAGGAAACTGAAGGCTATAATTGTAGACTCACAACCCCCAGAATAAGAAAGCTGGAACAGAGAGCCCCGAGGCCCAAAGGAAGAAATTTGTTGTAATGCCAGGAAAAGGCAAAACAACAAACATGAAGAAGAATCCAAAAAAAAAAACCGAGGACAATAGATTCTTTTTATGGAGACAGGCAGGATCAAAATACCAATATGGAAGAGGACAGTAGATACATCGGATACCTCGAAAGGTAATATGAACTTGTCTCCAGCCCAAAAATCACTGCTGGAAGAGCTAAAGGAGGATTTTAAAAACCAAATTAGGGAGCTAAAAGAAAATATGGAAAAAAGATTGGCGAAATGGCTACGGAGATTCAGAATCTAGAGAGAGAAAATGACACCCTGAGAGGTAAAATCAACCAATTGGAAAAGGAGACTCAAAAGCAAAACGAAAACACTAACTCATTAAAAATTAGAGTTGAGCAAGTGGAAGCTAAAGAATCTATGAGGCACCAAGAAGTAGTAAAGCAAAACGTTAAGAATGAAAAAATAGAAAAAAAATGTGAAATACCTGATTGGGAAAACAACTGACCTGGAAAATAGATCCAGAAGAGACAATTTAAGAGTTATTAGTCTACCGGAAATCCACGATGAAAAAAAGAGCCTTGACAGTATCTGCAAAGAAATTATCAAAGACAACTGCCCAGAAGTCCTAGAACCAGAGGGCAAAATGGTCATTGAAAGAATTCACCGATCACCCCCTGAAAGAGATCCCAAACTGAAAACACCAAGAAATATTATAGCCAAATTTCAGAACTATAAACTCAAGGAGAGAATACAGCAAGCAGCCAAAAAGAAGCAATTCAAATGTCGTAGAACTACAGTCAGGATCACGCAGGATCTCTCAGCTTCCACATTAAAAGACAGGAGAAATTTGAATATGATATTCCGAAGGGCAAAGGAGCTGGGACTACAACCAAGGATCAACTACACAGCAAAACTAAGCATAATTTTTCAGGCAAGGTGATGGATATTCAATGAAATAAGAGAATTCCAGACCTTCCTGATGAAAAGGCCAGAACTCAATGGAAAATTTGATCTCCAAATACAAAACTCAAGAGAGACATAAAAAGGCAACCAGGGGAAAAACCCCACAAACCTTATTAACCAATAAGGGCAGGTTGTTTACATCTTTATGTGGGATTATATAATCTTATGTAGGTTTTATATATATATATATATATATATATATATATATATATATATATATATATATATATATATATGTATATACACACATATATAAGTCAGTCTTGAGAATGCTACAGCTATTATGAAAATTGAAAGTGATATACATTAGTTGTGAATGCCTGTATAAATTAACTGATTTAAAGATATAAAATATAAGTAAGAGATATAAAGGGAGGGCTATGAGAGAAGCGGTAAGGAGGTAGTAGAAAAGGGTAAATTACACCAAATGAAGTGGCACAAAAACATATTATAGCAGAGGGAAAAAAGGGAGGGAGAAGAGCAGTATTTGAGCTTTACTGTCATCTAATCTAGCTCAAGAAGGGAATAACATACCCTGATAAATTTAGAAATCTAACTTGTCCTATGGGAAGTAGGAGGCGCAGGGGGGAAAAAAGGGAGGGGGGTGGTCAGAAGGGAGAGGAGAAGTAGCAAGTGGGAAACGGTAAGATAAGGGAGGGGAATAAAGAGGGAGGGTAAACTGAGGAAGGCGGCGGTCAAAAGCAAAACTTTGTTGAGGAGGAGAAGGGGAAAGGGAGAAATAAAAGCATAAACAGGGGGAATTAGGATGGAGAAAAAGACACAGATAGAAATCATAACTCTGAACGTGCAGGGGATGAACATTCTCATAAAACAGAAGCAGATAACAGAATGGATTAAAAACCACAATCCTACAATATGCTGTTTACAAGAAACGCATTTGAAACAGGGGGATACACATAGGGTAAAGGTAAAAGGCTGGAGTAAAATATATTGTGCCTCAGCTAAAGTAAAAAAGCAGGTGTAGCAATCCTAATCTCAGACAAAGTAAAAGTAAAGATAGATTTAATTAAAAGAGATAAGGAAGGACATTATATCCTGCTAAAAGGCACCATAAACAATGAAGCAATATCATTGCTTAACATATATGCACCAAGTGGTAAGGCATACAAATTCTTAGAGGAGAGGTTAAGGGATGTACAGGAAGAAATAGACAGCAAAACTATAATATTGGGAGACCTCAACCTCCCCCTTTCTGAACTTGATAAATCTAACCTCAAAATAAATAAGAAAAAAAGTTAAGGAAGTAAACAGAATTTTAGAAAAGGCACATATGATAGACCTCTGGAGAAAACTGAATGGGGATAAAAAGGAATATACTTTCTTCTCAGCGGTACATGGCACATACTCAAAAATTGACGATGTACTAGGGCATAAAAACTTCACAATCCAGTGCAGAAAAGCAGGAGTAGTCGAAGCATCCTTTTCAGATCATGATGCAATAAGAATCATTTTTAATAAAGAACCATGGAATAAGCTAAAAACTAATTGGAAACTAAATAATTTAATTCTAAAGAATGAGTGGGCCAAAGAACAAATCAGAGAAACAATTAATAACTTCATTCAAGAGAATGACAATAATGAAACAACATACCAAAACTTATGGGATGCAACAAAAGCAGTTCTTAGGAGAAGTTTTATATCCCTAAATGCCTACATGAATAAAATAGGGAAAAATGAGATCAATGATCTGGGCATACAGCTGAAAAAGCTAAAAAAAAGAGCAAATTGAAAACCCCTATTAAATACCAAATTAGAAATACTGAAAATCAAAGGAGAGATTAATAAAACTGAAATCAAGAAAACTATTATAATAAATAAGTATAATAAATAAAACAAAGACCTAGTTTTATGAAAAAAACAATAAAATTGATAAACCTTTGGCCAATTTGATTAAAAAAAAGAAAGAAGAAAATCAAATTACCAGTATCAAAAATGAAAAGGGTGAGGTCACCTCTAATGAAGAGGAAATCAAAACAATAATTAGGAATTATTTTGCCCAACTGTATGCCCATAAATTTGACAACCTTAGAGATATGGATGAATATCTACAAAAACATAAATTACCCAGGTTAACAGAAAAGGAAGTGAAATTTCTTAGTAACCTCATCTCAGAAAAAGAAATTGAGCATGCCATCAATGAACTCCCTAGGAAAAAATCTCCAGGGCCAGATGGTTTTACATGTGAATTCTATCAAATATTTAAAGAACAATTAATTCCTATTCTTTGTAGACTATTTTGGGAAAATAGGTGAAGAAGGAGTCCTACCAAATTCTTCTTATGAGACAAATATGGTACTAATACCCAAACCAGGTAGAGTCAAAACAGAGAAAGAAAATTATAGACCAATTTCTCTAATGAATATTGATGCAAAAATTTTAAATAAAATATTAGCAAAAAGATTGCAGCAACTCATCATGAGAATAATACACTATGACCAGGTAGGATTTATTCCAGGAATGCAAGGCTGGTTCAATATTAGGAAAACTATTAGCATAATTGACCGTATCAACAACAAAACTAGCAGAAACTATATGATCATCTCAATAGATGCAGAAAAAGCCTTTGACAAAGTACAACACCCATTCCTATTAAAAACACTAGAAAGCATAGGAATAAGTGGAACCTTCCTGAAATTATAAATAGCATCTACTAAAATCATCAACAAGCATTGTTTGTAATGGGGATAAGCTAGATGCATTCCCAATAAGATCAGGGGTGAAACAAGGATGTCCATTATCACCCCTATTATTCAATTTGGTACTAGAAACATTAGCTGTAGCAATAAGAGAAGAAAAAGAAATTGAAGGAATTAGAATAGGAAAAGAAGAAACTAAATTATCACATTTTGCAGATGATATGATGATTTATTTAGAGAATCCTAGAGAATCAAGTAAAAAACTACTCAAAATAATAAACAACTTTAGCAAAGTTGCAGGATATAAAATAAACCCACATAAATCCTCAGCATTCCTATACATTACTGACAAAGCCCAACAGCAAGAGATAGAAAGAGAAATTCCATTCAAAGTTACTGTAGACACTATAAAATATTTGGGAGTCTATTTGCCAAGACAAACCCAGGGCCTATATGAACATAAGTATGACACACTTTTCGTGTGAATAAAATCAGATCTAAATAAATGGAAAAATATCAGTTGCTCATGGTTAGGCCGAGCTAATATAATAAAAATGACAATTTTACCTAAATTAATCTATCTATTCAGTGCCATACCAATCGAACTACCAAAAAATTATTTTACTGAGCTGGACAAAATAATAACAAAATTCATCTGGAAAAACAAGAGGTCTAGAATAGCTAGGGTATTAATGAAAAGAAATGCCAGAGAAGGTGGCCTAGCCATACCAGATGTTAAACTGTACTACAGAGCAGCAGTCATCAAAACTGCCTGGTACTGGTTAAGAAACAGGGGTGTGGATCAATGGAATAGGATAGGTACACATGTAGGAGAAATCAACAAATTTAGCAATTTACTTTTGATAAATCCAAAGAGGCCAGCTTCTGGGCTAATAATTCACTATTTCACAAAAACTGTTGGGAACATTGGAAAATGGTAGGGCAGAAACTGGGCATAGACCAATATCTTACACCTTTTACCAAAATAAAGTCAAAATAG
The DNA here is from genome assembly GCF_011100635.1 of Trichosurus vulpecula. Classification (NCBI taxonomy): domain Eukaryota; kingdom Metazoa; phylum Chordata; class Mammalia; order Diprotodontia; family Phalangeridae; genus Trichosurus; species Trichosurus vulpecula. The sequence continues at coordinate 212,495,809 of NC_050577.1, read as the reverse complement.
CTTCATGATTTAGGAGTAAAAGCTGATACTATAAGTAAGGAAATAGTTTACTTATCAGATTTATGGAAAAGTAAAGAATTCATGACCCAACAAGAGATAGAGAGCATTACAAAATGCAAAGTGGATAATTTTGATTATGTCAAATTGAAATGTTTTTGTACAAAAAAAGCCAATGCAACAGGAATTAGGAGGGAAGCAGAAAATTGGGAGAAGATCTTTGCAACTAATGTCTCTGATAAAGGCCTCATCTCTAAAATATACAGGGAACTGAGCCAAATATATAGGAATACAAGCCATTCCCCGATTGAGAAATGGTCAAAGGTTATGAACAGGCAGTTTTCAGAGGAAGAAATTAAAGATATCTATAGGCATATGAAAAAATGCTCGAAATCACTACTGATTAGAGAAATGCAAATCAAAACAACTTTTAGATACCACATCTCTCCTGTCAGATTGGCTAAAATAACAAAACAGGAAAATGATAAATGCTGGAAAGGATGTGGGGAAATTGGAACATTGTTACATTGCTGGTGGAGTTGTGAGATGATCCAGCCATTTTGGAGAGCAATTTGGAACTATGCCCAAAGGGTTATAAGGATGTTCATACTCTTTAACCCAGCATTACCACTTCTAGGGTTGTATCCCAAAGAAAACACACAAGCGGGAAAAGGATCCATATG